>NC_090851.1:7077500-8325000 GCF_024217435.2 Syngnathus scovelli | reverse complement strand
AATCTTGCTCTCCTACAATCACGTCACAATGTTTGATTGACACAGAGTATTTAAGAATAGCTTCCTGACAGAATTTTTTTTCCCATTTCAGAGCATAAAAATTATTCTCAAAATGAAGGTTGCCCAGCTGAACACGCACTTAGCATATTGCTTCCTTCAGACTGAGAACATAAGAGCTAAAAGTAGTCATCTTAGTATATACAGTAACCTTCACCAGAGTGCTTCTGCTTGTCAAAATTTCAAATAAAACCAAAAACTAAAGTTACTATGATGCGTTTACATCTTCACCATTGTAACACAGAATAACAACTCTCCTTTAAATGAAGCATGGAACTCTGCATTAAGATCATTTGTGGAAATACGTACGAGTGTAAATGAGATATATATCACGCTAAGTATGCTACGTTTTGATTACTCTTCTTCACTTCATCCACCTGGCATGCACACGTTCGATTGTGAGTAATGATCTGTGGTCAGACATCATGTGTTAATAGGACAATTATGCATACTTAGGGAACCTGTTTAACTGAGGTCTTATCTGGTGTCATCCACTTAACAGCTATCACACATCTGAAGCAATCTTTCTATACATGGACGAGTATCCTCTCGTTTCTCGTTTGAATAATTCCGAGCCATCCGCTCTTACTGCGGTCAATGGTCAACTCTTCGCACTGTAAACGATATAGTGACGATATCAGAGCAATCTGATTGGACACTTAATAAATTTATATATGGAATTGTTACCATATAATTATTTTTCCTGCAAATACAAATAGTGTTGATATTTCACTAGAATTTACAGTCTGATTATTCACGAATCTCATCTGTTTAAGATTAGTTTACCTACCTATGTTTATTGGTGATGTAACCCAACCAACAATCAACAAATGAGCTCTAATAAAACCAGAAATAGGAAACTTTGCAAACATTCATGACACCAGTGTGAACAAAGAGGAAACACCATTGAAAATGTGACTGAAAATGATGGGAAAAATTTGCATTTAAGAATAAAATGCCTGATGAATCTAGCTGCAGTCTTGTAAAAAGTAAGCCTCAGTCTAAGAATTACTGTGACTAAAAATCCAATAACTCGTCTTTAAATAGGAACATGTTTCCAAGGACCGGGTAGCTTTGGAATGGTTGCCAGTAGATTGCAGGACACATATGGACACAAAACAATCTCACACGCCCACCTAAGGATAGTTTAGTCATGAATTAATCAAATATTACATATGTTTTGGGAATGTGGGAGGAACAATGAGCACTGAGAGGAAACCCACGCAAGCACAAAGAGAGCTAGAGCCAAAAGTTGAACTGCAATCTCCACAACTGTGAGGTACTGCTACCACTTCAACAATCATTCAACTAATAATTCTGCGATGAAACAACGTAAATCGTCCAAATGTTTGTCTTTCAGCATTCATCAAATTATCAGAGCAAACACAGTGAGCAGGCTCAGACTGCGTGGGTGTTCTCCTCCCATCCCTCCTGGGGGTTTCCTGGACGGCATGTAGAAGAAATGGTCTTGGGATTCAGTGGTGGCAAGTAACAAGAGTATATTTTCCAGGTATCTATAATTTCCTTTTCTGGCAACTTTTGACTTTTACTCCCTACGTTTAAAAAGAGATTCGTAGCTTCTACTCTTCACTTGGTCAACCCAGGCTTGTCACAGTTTCCACAAGTGACAACAAAACTTACGCATTAGAGAGAGGTAAAGTCAACTGAGGTTAATAGGGCCTTTTTGATGTTCTATTTTTTTCCTGTCAGAGGAGAACCCTCCTCTCAGCTGTTGTGGCATGACGTGAACCAAGCAGGGTTTTTTTTATTTTTATTTTTGATGCCGTGACGAAACTCATGCGAGAATTGCAGCCGGGGCAAAGTAATATTTCATCTTCAGTCTGCACGTAGCATACTGTAAGGGCAGACGGAAGACAGTAGCCAAAGCAGATGACAGCAGAGGGAGTGTGCATGACAAAGAGCAGCAGCAGCAGAAGCAGCAAAGCACTCGGCCTGATTCGATCTTGTGAAAACAAAGCGCTAATTGAGAGCACCGCCAAAGGGGTTGAGGTGCACAGGCCGCAGGTGTGTTTTATGTATCTGCGAGGGAGTGGGTGACCTTTCGATTGAGTACACAAACTGCTTTGGTGAGAACACAAAGTCCATCTCATTTTTATGCCAAAGGCTTCCACTCCAATTGCACGACAAAATCTTGGAGCCTCCTCACGCTGAAGCCCGCTAATTCCTGAATATATCACCAGCAACCCAAAATGCATTGTGACCAACCTCCTTTTATCGAGAAGTCCGCTTACCATCCCATATATTGTGAGTCCACCTCTTCCCATCAATAAGAATAATTTGATTTCCGCGGGACACGACTCATCTTTCATATCAATGCCAGTGGTAAATTAGGCTGAAGCTCAGCCATGGTAAATGGACATGATGGTCAACATTTATGGCTAAAATGGGTTATGTGGCTTCAAAAACAAATGGAAGAAAACCACTAGCGTTCTCTCCGGTACGCTCCCAGCCAATATGAATGCAGCAGACAAGTGATGTGTGCATGAATCAGTGGAGCGGATGGAAGCAAATGGGTTTTGGAAGCAGACAATAGCCCAACATTGTGCATAATTAAAAAATAACAGCTGCTCGTGGTCTGTCACGCCAAGTGAGTGCCAGCGCATCTGCGCTTCCCTGACAGCCTTCATTTTCCTCAGTACCAAACCAAACAACAACTTAGTGAACGGCCTCTAAAGAAGAGTCGAGTTTACTGTCCCCTCGGGCATAGCGCATTACGAATAAAACAAAATCGCTCGAGAGAGATCAGGTGGGCGCGTGGGAAATAAATGGCCTCGGTCCATCCAAGCTGCATTCCAAGCTGCTCAGAACAAGGAAATGTCCAACTTCGAACTTCCGAGGTCCAAAGTCATAAGTAAACAATAAACATGACCTTAGTATGCATTAGCGGTACATTCAAGTCATACTGTTTTAAGATAACTTTATTTTATTGAACTTTTTTTACCCTCATTTATTGCGACGGGTAATAATCAAAGTTCTTAAAGAGGTGAAAATCTGTGCTTTAAAGAGACCATATCAATAAATAATTAAATAAATAAATTCATAAATCCAAGGTTACCCAAATAGGGAGAAACTGACACTGTGAAACATAAAACAAAACATGTACATAAAAAAAAAAAATCAAATCATAATTTCAACCACAACAAATAATACCAAGAATGATAACTATAATTATAACATCACTTTAATATATACACGTGATGGCTGGATGATGCAAATGCGTGCAAAGCTGCCACTGGCTAACATAGGCATTTCACATTTGATTCAACTTCAGTATTTATATAAAATGACCATCAAATTTCATAATACCCATCCACCCATGCATCCATTTTGGATGTAGTTAGAATTTTTAAAAATTGCCTGTAGTGGCTTAAAAGCCACTGGTTACTTTTAATATTTTATATTAATAACGAGCAAGGCTATTGCGCTGTCACAGTTCTTCATTTCAGTGAGGTCGGGAGACATCGACTCGCTCTGCGTAACTTGGAATGGCATTCCAGGTAACATTATAACATCATAAAGTCCGTGTACCCTTAAAGTGTGCTTTTGAAATGCTTTTTTTCCCAGACGTGATTGAATCTTTTGATATAAGAAAATATTCCACTGGTCAATACTTCCATTTCCTCTTCTAGGCTTTTGCCCTTCAGCTCAAACGTATTCTGTTTCTATCCTCCTTTCTTACGACTTCTAAATGGATTTTAAAGAGATTCCAAAAGCAGTAAAGAAAATTCTTTTAGGGATTAATAAATTGAAAAGTGAAAGAGCAGACAGTCTTACAGACATGTAAGAGCAGCAGAGATGTAGATAGAGGCCAGGAAAAGACCTGCTGCTGAATACTGATGCTGCAATCATTTCATTTTTTTCATGCAAAAATCCAGTCAGTGCTGGACCGCTGAGTGAGAAAACAAAGTGTGCGAGCTGAGCTTTGGGGAAAACCAAACATCTGGCACAGTCGCTCACTCCCGTCACGTTTTTTGGGTCCTTGTTTGTTTCTTGGGGAATTGTCGGGGCCATGTGGGAGTGATGTGAGGGAAACATAGACATCAATCTCTCTTGCATGATGACGAACGAGTTGACTTGTTCCCAGCACATGGACAGATATGTATTTATCAACAATTACGTGACTTGACACTCAAACGTGCGTGCCTCAGTCATCTGTGTTTACTGTGGATTTGTTTGCATGGAAGCCGTCATCCATCATCAAGATCTTGACAACGGGAGTAGTTTCTTCATCAAACAGCTTCCAACAAACCTGTCACGGAGGATCAGAATGGTCTTTGACTGAGCACCCTTGTTTATAACGCTTCGACCCCTGCTGAGTTGTGAACGTTGTCGACATTAGTGCGTGCGCGCGTGCTCGTGTCGGTCTTCCAGGATCCACAGTAGTCGGTTCTCACAGGATTTAAGCTTCCTCTGAGGGAATGAAAGCATAAACAGCAAAGATTATTCTGGAGCTGCTCTCCCCCGCTCATCCTCCTGGCCACATCGCCTCCTCTCTCACCATCATGACTTTTGTCCTTGTGCCTACCCCCCCCCCTCCCGTATCACTTCTTCCGCTCCATTTGTATTATTGCTTGACTTACACCTTCTTCATTAATTCCTCCTTGCGTTTTCCCTAACTCTGTTCTCTCCTCCCCCTTTCTTTGTCCTCTCCTTTCCAGTCATTACCCTGCTGTCCTCATCTCTTTCCCCTCTTCCTCCAACTAGAATCTGGTGACCTCTCTTTCCAAATGACCTCTTGATTAAGTGGGAACTTGCTGGAGAAATATGAGGCACCAGGATGTGGCCGCTGCCGATAGTGATAATTGACATGTTGCCTGCTCATACACACACCACACACACAAACACGCACATTCACACTGTCAGGGCAGGTGCATTAAACAGCAAACTAAAAGTACAGATTTAACAATTTAATTTAATAAATTGACAATGGAAATAAATACAGCTTACTAGCTACCCAACAGTGGTAAATAGAGGGCCACAAATCGTTTTTAAATTTTCATTTTAAAGGCCGTTTATTGACGTCGATCAGGTCACATGTAATCTGTAAGATTCCAAAAGGTGTCATTTTCATTTCAAATAAAAAAAATACAAACTGAAATAAAATGTGATTTCCGTTTTGACACAAATTAGAATAAATAGTTGAATAAAACGAAAACATGACCTTCGTCGTGAGTTCAACACAAATATATGGCAAAAGCACTTATTGCGAACGACGTGTCCTGTGCGAAATCAACAGGTATGAAACAAGGAAATTAGCCCATTCCACTTAAGCCAGAACATTAAAATGCTTTTCCACTACATGGCAGATGGTCTGATTAACCTGTGTACCACCTATTGGCATTCTTACAACAGCCTTTAAAGGACAGTAACAAATTAATTTGTACTTTATTTGCCACCACCGCACATATGGTGCATATAGATGCACACACACGCACGCACGCACACCGTCAGACGCAGGCGCCCAGAAAGAAGCACTCTCACTCTGTCAGAGCAGGTGCATCGGGCAGATGGCAGGTAATGGCGCCAACGCATTTGCAGGACAGGAAACCTACGGGGTCACCTGAAGGCAATTCAATTGCAGGAACCTTGTGTGCAATTTGAGGGTGCTCCCAGAGGTACTTCCTCCATGCTCCCATTACGAGGCTATTTTGCAGGGGATGATGAACTCAGTATTTCCATGCCACACAGAGGAGCCACAATACCAAGAAACCCATCTTGTAATGGCACAATTAAGATGAAAGTGCAGATGGAAAAGAGTAAATGAGCATTTTTTTGTTTCTAGATTAGATGACTTTAAAAAAAAAAAACATGGATGACGCATGTCCTTGTTTTACATGGCTGAGAGATGAGAATGTTTTCGCAGAGGGAGGCCTGTCAGTCATCAAACAATGGGCCATTGTTTGTATAAGTGTTGGTGACGAGCACAGCCTTTACGTGTACAATGTGATGCCTTGAAGTATTTAAGAACACCTCATATGATTTGGAGCACCCAAAATATTTTTGAGGTGTTGAAATCATCAACTATCAGCTTTTATGAGCACTTTTTATCTTCACTATAAATGAGGGCTTGCCAACCAGTTTCCTGCGGCACATTAGCATGCCAGGAAAGATCATCAGGTGGGATGTAAGATTTTTCTCTTTCCTCCAGTAAGGCATCACCTGGTTACACAGTATACCAAAAAATCCTGAACTTCTGTATTCAAAAATAATATTTTTACATATGTGGTTCATATGCTTTATGAAGACGGGAAGATATTTTTCATGAATACATTTTGCTTTAGGAAACTTGTATTGCTATTATAGACAATATATTTTTTCAAATGACTTTTTAAGATGATTTTTCTCACACAGCAGGAGGATAAAGAATATCAGTGGTTGGAGGAAGATATTAGTGTAGGCTAATGTTGGCTCGGGTTCAGTCTGCTAGGAGGAGGAATAGGACATTACCGATTCACTCAAATTTGATGAAGACACATATGTTAATTCTGCGTGCATACAAATGTACAATTAGGGTCCCGCGACTGGTCACACTCCTGCATATATTACAACAGTAACAGTGAAAAGCTTTGCATGCTGATTCAGAGAGCAATTTAACAAATATTCTTCATGCGGGTTATGGTTTTGGTTAATGTGATTTGTGTCCCACAGGCAGACAATTGTTTGATGCATCCAGGCAGTGTTGACAATATTATTTAACATTGTAGTAACTCCGCATTAGCCTTGATCTCTGTAGATTTCCAAAGCTAATATGAGTTTTAAAAAAAATCTAATTTGCAGCAAGCACTTTATCACGTGACACCTTGACTGCTGTGAAATCTGCATGTACCTTATGTACCATGTATTATTCCCAGTGGGGGATTTTACCCATTTGGTGTTTCCGCCAGCATTAGCTTCCCCCCAACCCCCATTCTGCACACGACACTAATAGAACACCTTTCATGTCAAATGGAACAAATGGAATAGTTGTCAAGATGCACAGAGTTTGAAATAGTACACAGGTTGCTGCCTTGCGCTAATGGGATAAGCAGCTATTTCATCAATGTGTGGCATTTTCCTCTTGACTGAGGAAAACACTTGGAAATGGAGAGTGGGGAAAGGGAGCCGCATGACTTTTCACAAATCTGAATCCTGCTGGAATAGCATCGTGTTCTTGCCAGCCAAAAAATCTGAAAATGGCTCATTGTATTTTTGTGTGGGCAGCTTTTACTTCAGCAGATTTGTTAAAAAACAGGCTTCCAGGTATGGATGTTAACATGCGCATCATTTTATTCTTTAATTTAAAATGTCACATAATAATAAATTAAATGGTGATTATGGAAATAATATATAATCATAGCATATATATAAATTCATGACTGTCAAAAAAATATGACAGAGCAAAGGTAGTTGAACAGTTCAGATGAAAAGATGATGTCACACTTTTCATTTTCCAGACAGCTATCTTCTGTTGCTATGAACATAGACGAAATGATGATAGGGTAGATACTGCATAAAAATAAAGTTGTGAGCGTACATAGTGTATCATGACTTTCAGCTTGTTTGGACACTCTTGATGTGCTTTTATGACTTGTTGCTATGTGTTAGACTTGGTACAGAATACAGTCCACACGTAGAGGTGGTTCAATGAAGCATCAAAATTGAGCAGGGGACGGTGGATGATTATGCAAGGATAGCTGTGACTTTTCACCACTTTCCTAGACTTTTCACTATTGTGTGCGAATGGCTGTAGTTAACATATTTTCATTGCAGAGTTAATTTCATTTTGCTCAGTCAGCGTATGTGACCAAGAGCAGAATTAGCTGCAGAATATACAGTCTCTCTTGCATCTATGTTCATGGCTGTATTTTTGTTTCTTCTGAATTCCATTAGATCCTGCATAACATCATTTATTGTGTTTGAAGTAGCGTGACACTACGGCCATATTGGAACTTGTAAATATCGCACAAAAAGTTGATACACACTTGCAAGAGACACCCCAAGGCAATGTCAAGTTTCCTCCTCAGTACAAGGAAGTCATATATTGAGGAGGGACAAACCCAATTAGATGCTTGGCCTTTTTCAATCAGTCTTATCTGCCCTCCTATGCATGCGAAGGCGTCTGGCTGGAGGTGAATATTCAACAGATGTTCTATGGGAACATCCAGCTCTGGAAATCATCATGGTCAGGGTGAGTGGGAGTTTGAAATGGCTAGGTACAAGTTTACGCTTATTGATTCCCCAAACTAGCAATCACACAAGTTGATGGTTGAAATTTCTTTGACACATTATTCTTTTCGCCATTCATGTTCCTCTTCTCTTGTTCCCAGTACTCCCCATGAGGTAGCCTCTTTTTTTCCTCCATTGATTTTCTGCCTCCGCTTGTGGGCTAATGGACAAGATCAGATTCACGAACGCTTTAAGGGTGGCCGTCCTTAACCTTCAGCGCCTTTGCCAGCAGCGGCTACTGGCATTTAGTGCAATTCATTAACGCAAAGACAACAGGGAATTGGTATCAACTCTGCCAGAGTAAGATGGAAGCTCTCATTACGTAACGCGGTCGGCGGAGCTGAGATGACATCTCAGCGTCACACTGGCTGTGCAAGTCATGACACACTGCTCCAATGTGAATGCAGTTATGCTGTATTGACCACGAGATGTATGTCTCCTAGGTGAGGCAACTCCTTTCTGCTATCTGCTTCATTTTGCTTTACCTCTAAGTGGACCAAAAGTACAATTCACTTCAGTTGCACAATCAATGACTGTAAAGTTGACTAAAATAAACACCATGCTTGATTGAACTTGAACATCGGTCACCTCAAACTACCAGTGAGGCAGAACAAATGACCAAGATATGAATTGAATCGGTTAATATATAACTACAAAACACAAGAAACAAATAGGAAGAGCATTATAGAAATGACCCTCATGTTGTAAGTGTCCTGGTGTTGTCCAGTATATGAGGTGCGAAATTTACCAGTAAGGCATTAATGTTGCTAACTTCTCTGTTGCCTGAGGTCCCTCCACGTTGTTTTGTCTCTACAATAGAGTATTGAAGTTATTTAAAAAAACACACAATTCACTTTGATGTGGTAATAAATTAACCAAAGTTCAAATTAAAACTGACTCTGAGTTTTGCTCTTTGTTCAAAATAAACCGAAGTGCAAAATAATACAGTTTCAATATGTAACTGAAGCATGACACGATTGCAGTGCTTCTCGATCATTTTCTGTGATGCCCCCCCTAGGGAGAAGAAAACATTTTGCGCCCCCCATGTTATTAACATTAAAGAAAACAAAATATAAATAAAAAAGAAAGATCAACTTACAATAAGGAATAACTATTAATAACATTGTTTTTTTATTCTGTAACAGAACAGATTCAATGTGCATCACTTTGCCTGAAATTGAAAATAAATTATAATTATTTAAACTATAAACATTCTTGACCAACTGTTATTTATGCTGGAAAAAATACAATAAAATAATAATAATAATAAACATACATCATATTAAATTAAATAACAGCAATAAATAATATTCAATTCAAAGTAATCAGCAACATTAACTCAGGAGCACAATATATAAAACATTTTAACCTACAAAACAAAAATGAATAAAACAATTAAAAATAAAACAATGAATAAAACCGCTCTTTTCATCCCTGTTCAATACTTTTCCATGGTGTCCCACTGCACTTTTTATCGCCTGCTCTGTGCTGTGTGTGCGTGCGTATGTTCCGTGCGCTCGACACTGTGGAGTACTGTTGGCTCGTGAGTGAACGATTCGGTCAAACCAAACGATTTTTCCTTTTAGTGAACGAGAGTGAACGAATCACTTCCTAAAGTGATTGGTTCTTTTTTTCAGTTCATATGACTTCAACCGGTAGGTGTCGGTAACGCGCATTGAAGCTGGTGCCACCTCGCCGTAAAACAAAACGAAGAAGAAAATGACGTAACTTCCCGTTCACGAACAGTCGTGAATTGCATTTCCCGTTCATCAACTGAACGGATCTCTGAGTGAAAGCGTCAGTGATTTGCATTTCCAGTTCATCGCGAGAACGGATCAGAGTGAGGGAACGAATCCTGACTTTCCCGTTCGCGGACGAGTTAATGGATGAATTGCCTTCCCGTGCATCAACGGATCTGTCAGTGAACGTGTTGCGTCTCCCTCCTGGCGTGAACGATGTAAGCCAGAATGTAGATCTACGATTTGCCAAGAAAAGAAAGAACCACACACTGAAACACCACTTCTTTTATGCGCGTTTTCTCCAAGCTAACGGCTAACTTTATTGCATGAAGGGATGCGCCGTTATGCAACAACGGGGAGATGATGCTTCTCTTTGGGTAATCTTGATTTTATAACACTTATAGTAGTTTTTAAATAACGTGTATGCATATATACGCCCACATATTGTTATCCAATATATCTACTGCAATTTCACATTTGATTGCTGGTTTGAAATGTACTTTTATTATTATTATTTTAATAAACATTAAAACCTGATAAAAACTTGTCTGGTGTTTTATTCCTTGTTTTTATTTTTTTGGGCATGAAAACAAAAATATGACATTTGGTTAATTGCTTTATATGACAATATGTATGTGTTTTACGTTGTATAATATGTGTTGGTGTCCCCCAAAATAAAGAACAAGTAATCAAATACACATTCTTGTCACGTGCAAAAAATGCATAAAGTTATTAGGTACTCCTGAAAATGGTGGTGTACCTAATGGAGTGTCCGTGTGACGTCACATAACCAGCCAATCAGGAGGTGGGGGTGAGGGTGGGTGTGGCACTTTTCACTTTCAGTTCAGCTTTGGCCATGATTTTTCCCTAATGAAGTGGCCTGTTATTAGGTACACCTGAAAATGGCGGCGTACCTAAAGGAGTGTCCGTGTGACATCACAGATCAAACAGCCAATCAGAAAGTGGGGGTGAGGGCGGGTGTGGCACTTTTCACTTTCAGTTTAGCTTTGGCCATGATTTTTCCCTAATGAACTGGCCTGTTATTAGGTACACTTGAAAATGGCGGTGTACCTAATGGAGTGTCCAAGTGATGGCACAGATCAAACAGCCAATCACAAAGTGGGGGTGAGGGCGGCTGTTGCACTTTTCACTTAAACCAGGGGTGTCGACCTCCAGTCCTCGAGGGGCCGCGTTCCAATATGTTTTCCAAGTGACCCTCGTTAAGCGCACCTGCGTGAAAAGTTTTAGCTCCTTTCACGTTCTGCAGGGGCTAAAACTTTTCACGCAGGTGCATTTAACGAGGGAATCACACGGACACTCCATTAGGTACACCGCCATTTTCAAGTGTACCTAATAATAGGCCACTTTATTAGGGAAATATCATGGTCAAAGGTCACAGGTGTCAAGCTCTAGTCCTCTGGGCCGCGTTCCAATATGTTTTCCAAGTTACCCTCGTTAAGCGCACCTGCGTGAAAAGTTTTAGCTCCTTTCACGTTCTGCAGGGGCTAAAACTTTTCACGCAGGTGCACTTAACGAGGGAACCACACAGACACTCCATTAGGTACACCACCATTTTCAAGTGTACCTAAAAACAGGCCACTTTATTAGGGAAATATCATGGTCAAAGGTCACAGGTGTCAAGCTCCAGTCCTCGAGGGGCTGCGTTCCAATATTTTTTCCAAGTTACCCTCGTTAAGCGCACCTGCGTGAAAAGTTTTAGCTCATTTCACGTTCTGCAGTAGCTAAAACTTTTCACGCAGGTGCGCTTAACGAGGGAATCACACAGACACTCCATTAGGTACACCACCATTTTCAAGTGTCCCTAAAAACAGGCCACTTTGTTAGGGAAATATCATGGTCAAAGGTCACAGGTGTCAAGCTCCAGTCCTCGAGGGGCCGCGCTCCAATATTTTTTCCAAGTTACCCTCGTTAAGCGCACCTGCGTGAAAAGTTTTAGCTCATTTCACGTTCTGCAGTAGCTAAAACTTTTCACGCAGGTGCGCTTAACGAGGGAATCACACACACACAAAAAATTAATAAATAAGAAAATGTAGCGAACGATTCGGTGAACGATTCATTTGAACAAAAATTTTGAGTGAACCGATTCTAAAGATTCAATTCACTTAAAACTGGACTGCACATCATTAGTACAAAACAGTGCAGACGACCAAGAGCTGACACGTCAAAATAGCCGACTGGTGAGTGACATGGGCTGTTGCTCGGTAAGGCTTTGGTTCGAATCCAGGTGAAGGACTCTACTTAATGTGCTTTCATTGTGCAATTAACCCTTTATTTAGTTATTCTTTTTTTTTTTAACCTCTTGTAGTGTACTGATTGAAGTGAAAGTGAAAAGAGCTACACCCGCCCTCACCCCCACTTTCTGATTGGCTGTTTATATATATAAATATTGTCATATAAAGCAGTTAACCAAATGTCAGATTTTTGTTTTCATGGCCAAAAAAATAAAAACAAGGAATAAAACACCAGACAAGTTTTAACAGATTTTAATGTTTATTAAAATAATAATAATAATAATAATAATAATAATAATAATAATAATAATAATAATAATAAAAGTACATTTCAAACCAGCAACCAAATGTGAAATTGCAGTAGATATATTGGATAACAATATTTAGGCGTATATATGCATACACGTTATTTAAAAACTACTATAAGTGTTATAGAATCAAGATTACACAAAGAGAAGCATCATCACCCCGTTGTTGCATAACAGCGCATCCCTTCATGCAATAAAATTAGCCGTTAGCTTGGAGAAAACGCGCATAAAAGAAGTAGTGTTTCGGTGAGTGGTTCTTTCTTTCCTTGGCAAATCGTAAATCTACATTCTGGCTTACATAGTTCACGCCAGGAGACGCAACGCATTCACTGACAGATCCGTTGATGCACGGGAAGGCAATTCATCCATTAACTCGTCCGCGAACGGGAAAGTCAGGATTCGTTCCCTCACTCTGATCCGTTCTCGCGATGAACTGGAAATGCAAATCACTGACGCGTTTACTCAGAGATCCGTTCAGTTGATTAACGGGAAATGCAATTCACAACTCGTTCGTGAACGGGAAGTTACGTCATTTTCTTCTTCGTTTTGTTTTACGGCGAGGTGGCACCAGCTTTAATGCGCATTACCGACACCTACTGGTTGAAGTCATATGAACTGAAAAAAGAACCAATCACTTTAGGAAGTGATTCGTTCACTCTTGTTCACTGAAATAAAATCTGTTTTGTTTGAACG
Organism: Syngnathus scovelli; assembly: GCF_024217435.2. Classification (NCBI taxonomy): domain Eukaryota; kingdom Metazoa; phylum Chordata; class Actinopteri; order Syngnathiformes; family Syngnathidae; genus Syngnathus; species Syngnathus scovelli. The sequence continues at coordinate 8,311,725 of NC_090851.1, read as the reverse complement.
AATCGTTCACTCACGAGCCAACACTATTTTGTACTTACCCAACAGGCGCGGAGCGAAGTACTGAACGGATACGAATGACTCGAAGTGAAAGCGGAGTGATCTCCAAGCTTACTACGTTTGGCGAGTGGCTCCGTCGCTGCGTTCGAACTCCTCAGATTTAGAGTTCGACCCCCCACCCCTGCGGAATGTGCTAAGCATGAATGTACTAACATTTGTCAACCTCTCTCCCTTTTTTTTACTTCTTCAAAAAGGAAGAGCATATTGTATGGATTCAAGATAAAATACAAAATCCACTAATAACATTCATTTTTTTATTCTCAGTTGATGAAAGGAGGCAGATGTGTACAATTAGTATGTGCATGAAATAATGTAATAGCGAAAGTCACCCAAATTGAGTTAAAGCATAGACGTCTAAGCTAAATATTAGTAGCAAAACACCAATAACTCATTGTTATTTGGTGTTGAATTATTATTATTTTCATTTAAAAAAAAAAAGCTCTTTTCAGGGGTGCCTGGCTACTCGAGTTATTTGCATGTGTATTGTACTTTGTTCTCTTTTCTCCACTTAACCAAAACTTTTGACTACATGCGGTTGCTCTGTTTTGCCAGCTGTTTGGCTCTTTCATTAATTCTCTTTTTGCTCTCTATATGTGCATCCACCCTGCAGAGGGTTTTATTGCTCTCTTACTTGAATTCCTTTGTTCTCAATAGGAAGAAGCCCTGGAAACCTTCAAAAGCCATCACATAAATGAGTTCTAACGGCATGTTTGAATGTTTTTCGATGTTTAATGATGAAATATTGAAGTCACATTGTGGACTTGCCTGCAGGCAGGTGCTCTAAACCCCCAGTGTAGTATTGGCTCCTCTTTTCTGCTTTTCTAAGCTACAGTTTCATTCCATAATTTTGTTTGCCAAATGAAATATTTAATCACGTGCCGAGCTGCGCCTTGCAAATACCCTCATTCGTTCAGTAGTCATGTACGGCGGGAGAATGTCATTACTCGCCTATTCCCCAGGAGAATAGACGGAGATGATTGTCAAAACGAGAAACACAATTGGTCACGTTTAACAAAAGAAAGACATTGGTTTTGCATCTGACAGATTTGTACTGTCACACTATGTTCCGCCACGATTGCAGCGTCCCATTGTGCGCGGCAATCATTATTAGATTGTGTTCCCAGTGGATGCTGCCGCAATGCATGAAATACGGAGCGTTCCCAAAAATTCAACACCATTTGAAATGGACATATTTGAGCCACTCAGTGACATGCAGTCAGAGCCTTCAAAGCTTTCTCTGTTGGTTTAACCATCGTCAATACACTGGCCATTGATGAAATCACATTTATTTTCTTTTATTCCGACAGTCTATTAGCTTCATGTGTCTTGGCTACATAGCTGTTTTATTCATTTGCCCAATCAGGTTTCAGCTTCTGTGTGCTGCCATGTCAATGCAATTTGTCCAGGGCCTTCATAATGTTGATGACACTTCCTGCCTCAGAGAGATGTCTGCAATGTAGTAATGTGGAATGTAAAAAGGCTCACCTCTCAGACACATGCGTTGATCCGGCCTATGCATGTTTGCCAGGGTGACCACGCAAATTGTTGTTGCGCTTTATAAGTGGGGAACTTATTTTTACACTTGTATGGCAGCTAAGAATGAAGTCGATTCAATTTCAGCAGTTAGAATGAGTCATTTTTTTAGACTGCACAGTGCACAATATAAACGTTACTTTTAAAGTACACAAAAATGCCTGTTAAGTATCTTAAAATATTACTTAAACATGTGTAATGCCCATACAGGTAAATTGATTAATGCAATTCAGATCAATTCAAAAGAAAAAAATAGTATAACCATATCAAAAAGTGAAAAACTGCGGTCGACTTTGCAGGTTCCATTTGATGTGAAAGGGCTTTGCAGCCAGTCCAAACAGTTTTAAGTTATTAAACTTCATTCAATAGCCTGGCGTCATGGGAGCTTGTTCGTTGTCGTTTCCAGCAATGCAAATGAATGCAGCGCTAATGAGGCAAAGTAAAACACATACTGTCTTTTCATTCTGATAAAATTTTTTGATTATCATTAAGACAACTTGTTAGCATAACACTAGAAAGGTCAATGACCCACACAGCTAAAGTAGCCCATTTAACATTAGTGTTGTTCATTGCTCTTATGTGAGTCAAAGAATCAGAGCAGAACACTGTCTAAACTCCAGAATTCTAATGTGAAGAAAGAAGAATATATGGGAATTGGCCTCACATTTAACTTGGTGGCACTGTGACTATTGGCTCTTGAGGACACCAGATGGGCTCCTTTTTCTTTCCTTCTTTTTCTTACTCTTGAATACTCTCTTGTTGTGAGTTCATGAATTTGTGTGGCCAGCGAAGGACGAGAGAACATCGACCCAATGGAAATGCGTATCGGATAAGACCTCGTCGCAGTGCATTAACCTTGCTAGGCGTCCATGCACAGGCTCCTAATAAGGTGTGAGGATGCTGTCATTCAAACCTCTTGGGTGAAACGTGCTCCCAGTCCAAATTCATTGAATTTCTTTTTTTTTTATTCCGACGTTGACTGCTTCAGAGTATTTTATAAATTGTCCAATTAATTCAGACACGTCTTAAGACACGCCTGTCTAAATCCAATAGCTCAACTCAGCTCAAATGTGTTTATATTCTACCATAACAGTTGCAAGAACTATCTAGAAAACAAAAACAAGTGACCTGTCACCTGACCATGAGTTTTTCGAGATACGAGGCACAAAAAGAGGCACAAAATTAATTGGATTGCAGTAATTAAATTATGATGCACAACTTTAATTATTTACATTCTGCTTAATTATGGTATGACTCCATGTATTTATAAAGTACAATTTTAAAATAAAATAAGAAAAAAAAGATTTAATAAAATATATATATTTGGGTGGTGGGGTGGTCAGAGTGCTGAAATAGAATGATAGCGTTTCTATTCATTTCAATGATGACAGATGATTTGAGATCAAATGTAAAGGCTCATTTTGATTGACACTATCAGAGAAGCATTAACTTTAACAGTATTCATCTTACAGTATTAGAAACTGCTCTGAGTTTGATGAGTTGCACTGCAAACTACAATAACATCCACATTGTTGCTGCTCAAAACTCACCAAGCGTCACATTTTCATTTAGCCTTTTTTTCCGCTAGCAAAATTCACTGAATATTACCTAAAATCAACAAATAGTATGCAAGGGCAAATATGCTTGTTGTAGTTCCCTTGTGGAGCCTTTCATCAAATATTCATATTTGAGTTATTATCACATAATAATAGTCTGAATATAATTTTACTGCATGCCTACTTGAACAAGTGAGCAACTCCAATACTTCGGCATAGTGCTTGTGCCCTCTAGTAATGGCATCAAATGCCAGCTAATGCAGGTCTAATTTGAATTTTGTGGAGCTTATTATATTCCTATGACTTAGCTGTTTAAAAAAAAATCATCACAAGCCTCGGATGTCATTACTGCAGTGTGGATTATTCATTGCTGATTATTACCAGTCTGTCTCGTTGGTAATGTTGTGCCACTAAATGGATGCAATCACTCAAAACACAGAAGTTACTTGTCATGCAGAAGAATCATTCTGAATAAAAAAGCTTTAAAGGCGCTTGGTGAGTCTTCTTCCTTTTGTCTTGATCCTGTGTCATTTTGGAAATTAGCACTCATAGTTTGATGCACATGCAGACAAGTACCAATGAGAATCCGAACTCTCGAAACACTCAGACCTCAACATAATGTGCTGGCACAAATAAACAAGCATTGGTTCTTTATCTTTTGGTGCCCAGTTTGTGTTACTTTTGACCCGTAGTTTTAAGAGTGTGCTGGTGGCAAGAAAAGCCGTGAGCTGCGAATATCTAGTTAATATTCAGGCCACACTATACCATTTCCATATTAGAAGGATCCATTCATGCATGGTTAATCTCATTTACAAAAACACATTAACAATAGTCAACAGGGTTACGTAGTATACATTATCACCCATGTGTTGCATAATTTTAGCTTGTGGCAATCTTCTTTCTCTCAATTGTAACTTCAGCATGGATGCATCAAAGATTCTGCAAACTATGTGTCAACGTTTATACTGATGCCAACTCATCCTGAGTGATTTCCTAGCTGGTCCACAAGCCTTCTTGACCATAAAGCACAGAGCACATATGGAGACAGACAACCATTCACTCAAATTCACATCTATGGACAATTTAGAGCACAGGTGTGAAACGCAAGGACTCAGCACATCATTTTATGTGCCCCACTAAAGTCAATAAAGCGTATACTATACTTCATTTTTTGGGCCAAATGGATTTGTTCTTTTCATTTGGGTAAAAAATTGGTACCAAAATTGCACATTTCCACTTTTAACAGATAATACAAGCATTTTTCTTCTTGACATTATTATTGTTAATAATACCAATCCAGTTTTAAGAATAATCCTATTTTGTAATAATAAAATGGCATCATTTATATGAAATGAAGTCATGATAAAAATGAGTTTGACTTCCTGAAATTTCCGATGGTGACTTGATGTTAGACAGTCAGGTCATCAGTCATCTCATGTGGGTACCATGACGTTGAGTACAAACAAAAGAAATGACTGATGACAGGTTGTAAAGTGTGACTGAGACACACCTGAGTCTCTGACTGGGGTCCTCCGAGTTCTGATCAATCCTTCTCTTCAGGCCTTTGAGTGACAGTCCTTCCTCCGGCGTCCTTTAACATCTCATCCTTATGCAAGTTCAAGACTGGACCTGGGTCAGGGGCCAAGGGTTAATGAGCATAAATGTGACAGATGACTAAGCCTTCATGAGTGTAATCCTCCCGTATAGTACATCAGATGTAGCCTGCATGAGATCATGTCCAACTGCTCTGTGGCCTTGTTAACCTTTGCAAGGCAAGGTTGGGGTGTGTCGCAACACAATCTCTTTCTCAATGGCTCTTTTGGCCATGACAAGCTAATTTTTCTCATTGATTTGATAGTTTTTGATTAAAATGTTAACATATATTCTGTGGATCTATTTCTTTGTTAGCTGTGCTTCTCACGGATTTAATGCAGGAAAACAGTCAATCGGTCTGCCTTCCTCTCAGTTTGAAAATTGATTTTGGAGGACTAAAAAGGCGCTAACATTCAGATGAATCAAAAGTTAGATTCAAAGTGTTTGCACAAAGAGCCTTCTAGTGGCAGGAAGACATTTCCATACCTTTTTGCTGTATTTATGTGAGCCGGTTTCCATAACAATGTCGCCCTTGTGAGGCTGCTTGAATAGCAACTTTCCCCAGCCTCCTGTCAATAAACACCTCTTGATTGCTTTGACGCCAGGCGGAGGGTTGCGATTTATGCATTTGTGGAGCCAAACAGACAAGTATGAAGAGAAGATTGATATTCAGCTTACTATTCTTTGGATTTAATTATTTGTGCAGGGTTATTTGAAATGAGCAGCAGAGTACGATTATCATTTTAGATATTAAACTCTGCGTTTGCCTCTAGAGAAATAATTAAGCAACACTTCATGCTTTAAAACAATGACTTTTTTTAAATCAGAGGATTTGCTTAGTTGTCCATGATTAATTGTCGGATATTCAAATTATACTTTCAAGACATTCTCTAATTTTTAAACACTAAATACACTTGTAAAGGCATGTTTGCAATTATAAATAACGTAACGAGCGGCAAAATTTGTTCCGGATGAAATCTAGAAGGGCACATTTTATTTGATGCGACATCCATGCATTCACGCCATGTTGGCATCTGGCAGACAGCATATTACGCAGCTCTTCTTGTTATTCACGTCTCAAAATTATAAACGTACTTATCATGTTTATGAAGCAGATGTTCAACCACTCCACCATGTCTCCCCTCAACCACGACACCACCACATGCTCATCCTCATGCTGGTGAAGTCATTTCAAATGAAAACTCCAAATTCATTTTCTAAAGTATAAAACAAAATAAAATGGGGAAAAAAACAGTAGCGACTGGCATAGCTGCTTTATTATTTTTTTCTATTTTTTTACAACATCTGTTTAGATGTTTAGGGATATGCTCCCAGTGTTTGTGCGAACAGATGGATTGTGTGCTCTGCCGCTTAATTCAATCACGCTTAGTTTTTAAATTCACATGTGTACACTGGATTCATTAGGTTCATCAAAACAGAACTGCGTGAATAATTTTGTAGCCTTGAAAGTTAGCGCCACATTTAGTTATACGCGGCACTTTAGTGCTGCTTTGTGTTTGCTAAACACTTAAATCTATGTACACCAAACAATCAGACAATATTTTAAGAGTAGACAGAAGTAGAAATTAAATACAGACTTGTAGTATACTCGTGAAAATACTTCAAATTTCCACCCTGGAGAGATATTTTTTCCAAGTCATGTCATCTTTTTTCATGCTGTAGCTCGTTGCATTGTTTTCTACATCATTTTGACAACATTTATTTATTCAGTTTCCAACTTTAATCCATGGATATGTTTTGACTTCTACGTGACGATAATTTATGCAGCATGAGATACTTGAGCACTTGAGATTACCTAACTGAATCCTCCCTCAGAGGTTATTTAGCATCCTCGGCCTGGTAGTCTCCTATCCTTGTTCTAACCTACTTAAGCCTAAAATAAGCTTAGCTTTTAGCATCAAACAACAGTTGGCATTCTCACAGATGGATGACCACCTTTGATTTATTTCTTAAATAGAAACAAATTTATTTATATTTATTTTGTATCAATCCTCTAATTCACACCACTTATAATAAGAAAGGCAGAAAGTCAAAGGCAGTCCAAAGTATGAGGAAGTGATTCTCTACCCTCAAAACAGAGTTTAACAGTAAGGTTCTGTAAGAAGTAAAAAGACAGAAAGTGTGACACATCTTCACCGTGTCCCCCGTTGTAATTTCTGAAAGTGTCAACTGACTGAGAGGACCACTGAGAAAATGAATAGCTTCAACCTATGAGAGACGAAATAAACGTGTTGTGAAAATTGTCTACTTGCATGTCAGAGAAGCTGCTCGGTGGAAGGAAAAGTTCAATTACACCAAAAAAAGAAAGACACACTCATACACTGGAATGTGCTGGAAGAAAAATGGAGTCAAATCTTGCAGACTAATAGCACATTAACTCCAACCTCCATCTTTGCTGGCAAGCTTCTATGGGAATTGTGTTAAAGCTTCTGACCAGCTGAGTGATGTTAAGCAAAGTAAACACAAGAAGATAAATGGCACAAAGAAGCACACGCTGTCAGTCACATTGTGGCTTTAACAGTAGCCACTGTGTTAATGAAGAAGTTATCAATGTTTGGCAAGATGGACTCTGTGTCACTGAACCATGCTTGCACTGTGCTCATGATTGTTTACTCCTGCTTCGTTAGCATCACACAGTGCAGACCAAACAGAGAAGAAGTTTGAGCTTCTACACGCACTGGCAACTTTATTGGTTGTAAAATATTTGGAAATATTTTATATAAAATATAAAATATAAACGGCACTCATTTAAGAAGCAGCTACACTATAAACAATATTTTTGATGGAAAAAGTTTATAAGCCAACCAAGCAGCCATAAATATTGAATGTAATTGCCAACCTCCAAATGCATCATATTGACCTCATCTGTCCAGGAAGCCAGATATTGATGATAAAACTACTGCACGTCATTTATCCAATACACTGTAACTATCTAAAGAACCCAACAAATTTGTGTTGATACTGTTAACAATTCATAATTGCACCTGTTTACCGTATTTAAATGAAGCTTCAAAAAGCATCTGTTTTACATAAGCCAAAGACTTGCTTTATAGTATATTTCAATGATCTGCAATGGTCTGTTTACAGAAATAAAATCCAGCAGCTGTCTTGCCTGAGGCACACTGAAGGACAAGGAGACTTCTCCATGGTTACCTATATCTGCACAAGTGGGAAGCCTGACTGGACAGCGTAGCAAGGAAAGCTGGATTATTGGGATAACGTCTAATGAGGCAGAACGGGGCTAATTCTATTTGAACTTTTCCTCTTGAGTCAACTTTACGGGCACGGTTAGCTCGCTGACACGAGAGACGGGAACACAGAGGGGTTGTGGGAAGGTGACGACGGCAGGAAATAAAATCAATTTCCTCTCTGGGCAGTTCAAAACAAATGTTATGAAATTAATATTCCGCCTTTGACTGTAGTTGACCCACTATTCCTCTGTGTATCTTTACAAGGAAAACATTGACCTCAAGTGTTTGCTATTTCATATTTTATTAGCTTGTGCAATAGTAAATAATTCAAAGCTATTGGAACCAATAATATCAACAACTGTAAGAATAATTCCTTCCAAATGAGATGTTGATAAGGGCTCTGGAGACAAACAACAGATCAGATGTGACTACTGGCATACATTCTCTTTGTATACAGCATATTCTCATGAGAATTTAGAAGGAACACAATGTTGTGTTCTTTACTGGGTGTCCTGTTCAGAAACACATCATGTATGTTATGTTCTGAAGCTATAATATGTCATCAAGTTAATAGAAACTAGTTGGGTTTGTCATATGGCATTTGATTTTATCCACCCATGCATGCATTTTTTCTCATTAGGGTTGTAGGTGGGCTGGAGACTATCCCAGCTGACTTTGGGCAGGAGGAACCTGGACTGGTCCACCAATCAATCACAGGGAATATAAATAAACAACAATTCACAGTCACATTCACACCTTTGGACAGTTTGGAGCGCAGGTGGGAAAAGTAGGGAGACTGGAGTAAATTTAGCAAATTGGCAAATTGAGCCTCCCCTTGTTGCTAAGAAACCATTTAAAAATTCAGCATGTTGCTACCTTTTTGAAAGGAAGACTCGATTAAATGGGATCTGTGAAGGTAAATGCCTTTTTTCACATTTTTAAAAGGTTCAAAATGGCTGTGTAATGCACCAAGTACTGACATATTTATTTATTAAATATTATTTTTTCTTTTGTTTGTTTGTTTTGCTGAACAATTATGTGTGTCACATTTGGATGACATTTACAGGTAGGTCAGATGAGCATGACCTGAGTACCCAAACTACACTTGCATTGGTTATACACGTTACATATGAGTGAAAAAAGTGGAATTGACCTGGATCTTCGTATAATCTTAAATTGAACACAGGTTCAGCCCCCACTGAAATCCTTGACAAAGCAGCCAAGGATATTAGAGAGGGAAAGGCTCATTGTATCCCCCTGCTACGTGGACAAATGGAATATAGAGTAAAGTGGGGAGGTTGGGAAATGGATGGAGAGAAAGAATGAATAAATGAAAGCAAAGAATATGGAGAAGTGAGGGAGGGAGGAAGAAAAGAGATGGATAATGAGGATGGGTGTTGATCTCCACGTTGACTGACACACCAAAAAACATCCTGTTTCAAGAGGAATCAGCTTTCTTCTTTTCTTCCAGGGCACACATTAAAGCATGCTCAGGCCGTTGACATGCAAGTAAACTTTTCAAAATGATATTTTTGTTGATTCTAAATCTGCCCTCATTTATTTTCTCGAGCAAACTAAGTTTTCATAATAGAAACGCCAATGATAAAATAATAATAAAATTAATCTCTTGACTCGAGCCTATCATGATTTCCTAATGTTTCATTCAAACATTGTCCAATTTCAGAGTGAGAATATCTTTTTTGTCAAAGGGTCTGAACACATATTATTCTTGAGAGGAACCTACTTGTGTAATTGGCATAATAAATTAAATGTTCATGAGGTGCCGCACTCCTCAAAGATTTTGTCTCTATTTCATCATATCGCAACAAAACGTGGCAGCGTCCTTGAATCCATCCTCGGGTTTTACTGTTTGGAAAATACAAGCTATGAATCAAAGCAGTGTTCTAAAAAGCATCATCTCCAAAGCGAGCTGCCTTGCCCCGCGAGGGCATCAATCAGAAAATTCTCAATCTGCCCGGTAAAATGGCCAGCAATAATGTTAAATGTGCAATTTTCTTTTTCAGCGGTAGGCAAGATAACATAGAAAAGAAAGCAATCAGAGTGGCTTTGCATCACAATTTAGTCAGTGTCATGAAATAAAAAGTTGGAGTACAATGTTGATGGAATAGAAGCTTGCAAAACGGCGTGGGGGGGTCAAAGGTGAAAATTACTGAGCCACAACCGTCAGCACATGTGACATTTGTTGTCACATTTCTGTGGAGCAGCAGAGGTGCTGTTTGGCAGAACAACTGTGCACTTCTCACTTTTATAGTGTTTACATGAACAAGGCTGCTTTCAGAGGTAGAAAATGGCATATAATCATATTTACGATATTGTCACTCTCCCACAATGCCGACCGTATCCCATGTTTGACCCTGAACTTGCGGAACAAAATATGCCATCGATAATTTCTCGCTTACGTGTGCCAGACACTGCAATGCTTAGTTACTGTCACCTGGAAACAGACTGCGGCGAGCGGAGGGACTTTTGAACCATTATTTTGTGTGCGGCATTGCTTTTAGACAGTCACATTAGAGCTCCACTCGTGTTGCTGTCCTGTTGATGTATTATTTCCAGCAAATAAGCCCTTAGAGCAGCATCATTTCCATTTGGGTTATTAGAAAACTTGCTTTCATGCAAACCCAAGTAGCAATCTTTTTTTCATCACAGACAGCAACAAACACATCACTGACAGATTTTGCGTGTCTTTGAAAATTTTTTCAATCCAGCAGAGGGTTTGAATGCATTTCACACACAGTTGTGTAAGGAAAAAAAAAAAAAAAAAAAGCCCAAAGACTATTTCCACTACGATCTGTAACCTTCATCTTTTGAGTGTAGGAGCGTGAAAAGTTCATTATATAAGCTTAAACGATCCAGTCACAAATCGCCATTGACAACATGCAAACGTTCTCCTTTTGCAATGTCAGGAAAAAACAAACCAATCAAATGGGTTGATTCGAGTGGCTCGGAGTCATAAACATTCAATGAAGCATCATCGCTTCATTTCTAAACACCAATCAAATGTTTCAGGGAACAATCGAGTTGGGGCTTCGACCTTGACGACCAGTGATTACAAGACTGGCGAGTCAGGCCTTTCTTTAGAGTTATCCAGAAAAGAGTTTCTCACAGATGTTATATCATGGTGATGGAAAAATGAAACTTCAAATTTGCCTTATGACTTAGTTGTATTTTGTGACTCCTATAGACGGCACTATTTGTTAGTAGTTTAAGAAAGGGCAAGTCGGGGACTAAAATGAAGCGCCAGTCAATACATCACAGCATGTCACAGCACCAGCAGATTTAAGAGCCAAAAAATATTTCTGCTACACTTTAATGATTAAACATTAGTTGCTTTTGAACCATTTGTCTCATTCAGGAATGTGCTCCTAACTAGCCAACACAATCCATTTCAGCATTGCTTGTCTGCAACAAGCACATTTGCATCAAAAACTTCTGCAATAGTGAAAGTATTACAATATTTTGTATGCAGCATGTAGAGACAAAGTGTGCAAGTAGGAATAACAAAACAGAAAGCCTTTTTAAACTTGCAGGCAAAGAGTCTGCCCTCATCATGAAAGCGTCTATTCCTTGCAGATACAAGAACCTGATGGAATGACGCACTCTCCACTTATTCATTATTTTTCACTCATCTGGGAAGTAGATGTGCAGCAAACAGGAAAGGAGGAGAGCTCATTGTCTCTCTGTTCTGATGATTATTTCAAATACTATAGTTGAACCCTCTATTCCTACAAAAAATGCATATTGACATTGCTTTCATTTTGAAATGGCAAGAAATGTATCTTTTGTATTCCTGATGCACATGCCATGAAAAAGTATCAGAATAGAATTTATTTTAACAATACTTAAAATACTAATAAAATGTTTTCCATGAGTCAATCTCATAGAGCAAATTTTAAAATATAGCTATGTCATTACTCCAAACAGAATATTCCCATTGAAGTCCCTCAGACATTAGCTCCTAAAAACACTGCTCAAAAGTCTGAAGTTCAAGAATAGTACCAGCAGCAAGGCCATTTGTGTCATCTGTGATTCTTTCTGTCGAGCAATACTACTGCGTATGTTGTAGAAAGAGAACAATATTCCACCATTACAAAATGGCCTGCGGTAACACTGACAGCTAACGCAGACGAACGGGACTTGACCTCAGCATCCATCCATCCTGAATAGGGTCACGCGTTTCTCTACCTTGAAACCATTTTGGGCGCAAATTGGCTGCTGAATGTCACAATCCATCACTTGTTCAACCTCAGCACTCTTCAAATGTATGACTGAGAAAAAGCTCATATCTGACAGTCGTTCTTCATTGAGATTGTCGGGCATGTAGCTTTAAGATGCAGTGGAGCTCATTGTCTCTTCTTGTTTTGCCAAGGTGATCAGTGTGAGGCCACGGTGGCATCATTCCCAACACCTTGACAGCAAACTATTCAACAAGATTATGGTGGCCCTGACGAGAAGTCACTTCTCAATAGGCCTAATTGAAAGCATCCGTCAATGATGACCACCTCCTTCTTTCTCTCGTTCCTCAAGCCAGATAACAAACACACGGTTGCTGACAAGATGGGCGGTCATGTCCGAGTCGCGACTCTTTCAAAGCAAAACAGCACCATCTGTGCCTGGATGGAGAGAGTCACTTAAATGCGTGTCATCGGGCTGCCAAGATTCAGCATCAAGCATCTGTAACCAGCATGTTGGGCATTTGGAAGGCTGGAATCCAGCTGAGTGGTGACGGCAGATCAGATTGAGAGCACGCAGAGCTTTCCACTGTGAAACTGTCACTTTTTATGTCATACACACCGTCAGGCACTTCCCAATTACATGCCAGAAAAACAATCGTGTCTAACGTAGTGTTCCCAAAGCTTTATTGGGTCAAGGCACGGATTCTGACATGATTATTGTGCTCGCAAATGTACTTCAGCATTTCAGTTGGTCAGTTTACATATACACCTACATACATATATATTTCTAATAATAATTTAAACGATTTGTGAACCTTCTCATGGTATCTGTGTGCATTTATTTAACATCATTAGCAATTCAAAGCCCACCACGTTTATATGCACTCTGTGGAAATGCTATTTTATTACAGGGTCTTGTTTCTTTTTCATGTAATAGCAGCACTTGGGAGAAAGACAAGAAAATGAGTGAGCAAAATAATTAGTTTATATGCAAAGATCAAGCATCTCGCTGAAATATGTGCAAATTGACATCTCCTTACTGCCACATGTGTTGAATAACTCGCTGCTGTTTAGGAAACACTTGTTGCCAAATTTGTGATTCTGGTGCAACCAATGAGTGTTTTACATAAACACATGAGATATAATTAACCAGCACTTGTATCTTCTTAGCCGTGTAGCAGCTGGTGACACGCTTGGCCCCCTGTGGGCATATTTTTCACAATATTATAAAAAGACTCAAAGATGAAGCACTTTGAAAAGTTGGGTGCAAACACACCTGCAGGTTTGCACTGATGCCCAACTTTTAAGTTGTGGGTTACAGATATTGAAGTGCTATAAATTTGCTTAAAGGACTTTCCAAACAGCAAGCTTCAACAGAGGTTGAATGATCAAGGCACAAAGGACATTATGTTTTACATGAAAGTACTGGACAACAAAATATAGTATTCTGTCGTGACCTATTTAACAGCAAATGCGACCGGAATTACAGCAGAGTAGGAAAACAGCCAGTTGGAAACATGGATCAAATCATAATGTACGGCGGTAACGACACATGTGCACATAAGCAGCTGAGAGCCTCAGCGATGTCATGTAATTTAACATAATGGAGGCAGCCGTTCTTAACCTGAGCTCCCTTCCCCATTAACACGTTGAGCCGGGGAGCTATTTCAGCAACACCGCTGTACGGCCAGAACAAACAAGCACACCAAAACACAACTTGAAATGACTGTATGAGAACTAACGAGTGGATAATGGGGGGGGCCTGGATCCATTATGTTGGCTGTAAGTAATGGAACGCTTTTGGTCACGTTGACGCAGGACTATTTACCGGATGTTGATGTACCATGGAGAATGTAATTCCATTTGTTTGTGCTCCTTGAGTGTTATGAACTATATCGCAGGGACGGTGCATATGAAAGGGGTGTGTGCGTGTATATGTGTGTGTGTGTGTGCGTGTGTGCATGCATGCGTGTGTACGGGGGGTGCAAACTGATGATATAATTGCTACTTATGAGATATTACACAACAAAATATCCTACAGCATGTACTTAACATGTTAACCCGGTTGGGCATTTTGCCACTAGTGTTGCTTTTTTTTCCCCTCATATGAATGAATATGAATGAGCTCAAAACCACGAGATTCATCGCCACAAACATTTTAGCTTTATTTTAATGTAATGAGGGATGACTTTATATCTTTTTTTATTTTTTTTAAATCCTCACTATGTTTGGGGCTGAGTTGGAGTGTATCCCAGGTAACTTTGGACTGGTTGCCAGCCAATGGCAGTGAATGTCAATATTTCCAAACATTCAACCGAATTGAAAAAGCAATAACCACTCTGCACTTCTTTTATTGACGGCTTGGCTGAAATGCTAGCCTTTAATGAATTTGACACGTCATGACCCTAATGTGGACAAGTACTATAGAAAATGGATGGATAATTATACTACATTTAATGGGGACTTAATAATTTATGAGATTAGTTGTAGAGTATTTGTGATGCTAAATGAATGGTTGTGAATCTTTTGTCAGTGTAGTCAATATTATAATGATGGCTGTACATACTTAAAATGTCAAAGACTTCATTAGAAAGATGTTTCGCAGCAGACTGACTAATTTGGTTGCATAAATGAGTGGAAAATGAAGCAGTTGTTTGCGTTGCCAAGCCCAGCTAAGACGGAATTCTCACACATGAACAAAAAGCTTCCAAATACATTTGCTTTAAACAAATAGACACTGGATTTGTAGCATTGACATAACGAGATCTGCCTTGACGGATGTCAGGCCGGATCTGTCGTTACCGTAGAGTGAAGCCACTGTCCGCAGAGTAATGACAACTAAATCAACAAAACACACAGGCTAATGATAATGCTTGCACACCATTTTGTTTTATGTCTGACAGGAGCCACCAATGGGAGGCAAATGAAGTCTTGGCTGTGCATGTTATACTACACTGAACGCAACACGAGAGGTGGTGTGTTGGAAGAAGCATTTTGCTAACAGCGCCGCGGACTCATGATTAAATTGTCTGTTATCAGCGCTCGCATGATGAATTCCTAAATGTTGCCATAATGTGTTGAAACGGCTCATCAAGCGAGTTTATTCCATATGACGTCAGCCATGTTGCCTTCACAAGTGACCTTTTTAAAGCTATTAGAGAAAATATGCACTCAGCAAAAATGTGCTAAACTTTCAAATACCAGCTACGGTGTTTGAGTTCAAATCTTGACTCTGGCTTTTCCGTGGGGAATTTCAACGTTCTTCCTGTGCTTACATTTCAAAAACACGATAGGTTCATGTGTTCCCCACCAAATTGTGGTTCATCACATAGAACAGATTTGCAAAGGATCATTTTATTCATACGGTTATTGGAGTGTTGTACCGATTGTGCCGCAACATGCTGGGCAGGCACCACAGAGGTCTACCGGAAGAGATGCTGCATAATTACAAACAAGAAGAAAGGAAGGACCCCAGCAGAGCTCCCATAATAATCGCTGTTACTATAGAGAATCCAATCTTGCTCTATGCTCTTGTTTGTATGCATTGCTGCTCCAGGAATGTTAAGGTTGCAGGTGTTTGACGGTTGATACGTTTGAATGCTAACAAGCACACATACACACATAAGCAGGCATTAATGAGAGAATTGGATCTACTGTAAGTACGTACGATGTCGTGCTGGCATGTTGGTCTGTTTAACAAGATAAGATGACATCCATACAATATTCTAAGCCGACTCCTTGGGATGTAAATGAAGGCAAGCTCTGCATGTTCATAAATCCTGGACTGAAGGTCCGTTTGTGACGCAAGTGTCAATGAGGGGTTTTGTTGGCTAGTGAAGAAAAATGTCTCGCAAAGGAGGTAGAAAATGATTTATATGTTAAGCTTGTTTGTTGTCTAGCTGCTGTTGTGTCATAAACAAAACACACAGAATCCAAACATAAACTCAGATCATTAGAATACTGATGTGAGGAGGGATGAGAAAATAATTGGTTTTCATC
Organism: Syngnathus scovelli; assembly: GCF_024217435.2. Lineage (NCBI taxonomy): Eukaryota > Metazoa > Chordata > Actinopteri > Syngnathiformes > Syngnathidae > Syngnathus > Syngnathus scovelli. Next base: position 8,295,579 of record NC_090851.1, on the reverse strand, counting down.
ACTTCATTTCAGGTTCTCTTTTGATGCCTTGGTTTAATTGTAATAACTTGCTTAAACAGAACTACAGTATTGTGAAAGTGTAGTTTTTCCATATTTTGTATGGCGCCTCGAGAGTGAACTTACAGTAGCAAGCAATTAACCTCCCAAATGTTTGCAAAACTGATTGAGCTGATGGCCCTATGTGACCGCCTCCACATCCTGCCTTTAAAATGGTCATTGGTCACTGGACAGATGCAGCCACGGCATTAAAAAAATAAATAAATAAATCAGCTCGAATAGATTGGAAATATGTTTTGCATCATGTCACAATTTAGAAATGCTCGTGTATCAGCATCGTCGTCTTAATGCAAAGCAATGCAACCGTCTTTCTCACTTACACACACCAATGTGCTGATAATATAACAAACGCAAATAAAACATGCTCGCTCAACTTCCTGGGATATCGTAAATCAGTGGAGCCTGCTCAAAATTCCCACAAACTCGACAATTCCAAGAGCTCGCCAGGAATTAAAAATAGTTCCAGCATGTTTGCGTAGCTGCGTGTGTTATGTCACTAATACTATGAGTTATTTAGAAGCTGTGGTGTTATATAATCATCATGATTTTTTTTTTCACTTAAAATGAATACGCTAGATTCTTGACTAACAAGTTTTTTGCTCCAGACAGTGAGCAGAGACTTAGAATTTAACCTATTTATTACATTGTCTGTATTATAGCTATAGAGAAATCTTTGCAGACAAAGCCAAAACCTTAGTTTTTAAAGCAACACTAATCTTATTCTCAAATAAAAAGATTGAAATCATTCTCATAATACACAGGCTTGTTACAATAGAGAACAGCTCATCAGCATGTTTTAAAACCGATTGTTCACGAACATTTAAATGGTATTTGTTAGTGAACCAGTGAACAACACAGTTCTGCCACAGCGGCAAATAGGAATTTACTATTATTATTTTTCAATTTTTACAATATCTTTCCAATGGCAAATAAAACAAATTGTCAAAAAAATAAAGACCATTAAGTAAAAATATACAACATGCAACGTGATTCCCATTTACTTTTGTAAAATGGAATTGCAAATATCCACATTTTGGGGGATGAGAGAAAGCGAGAGAGCGTGTCACCAGATTTTCATCCGTTGACAGCATGCTAGACTTGGCCATGCGTATCTGGAAAAAATGCTGCTAATCCTATTTCAACTTCTGCCTAAAATCCCACTCAGCTGTTGGATCCATGTGGAGAAATGCTCCTATAAGAACTATAGAGCAGTTAACAAGCCGTTTGTTGGAGGTGTCAGAGACAGAAAAATAAGTCTGCAACTTTGTCTACTTGTGTTCTGTTTTATTGATTATATGTTGAATTGTTAGTTTAATGGATTAAGTGAGAAAAGGATGGGAATCTAAAAAGCTCTGCTTCCTCCTACTCCTTTTCGAGCATTCTTTGCTGTTTTTTTCTTTGCTGTTTTTTTTGTGTATTTTCTGACTTAAATATAGGACTTTAAAGTGTTATTTATTGTACTTCATTTTATTTATTTATTTTTCCTCTTTTCATGGTTTTAAATATGTTCAAAATAAAGACATATCAATCGATCATTTCAGATAGTATGAGTGATGTTGATCTGACAATGACAAAAAAGACAAATGATAGAGCTCCGATCTTTATGGCCTACCATCTTCACCTGAAGCTTTCACATCTCATTTGTATCTACTGTCGCTATGGGAGAGCTTAATTTACAAATGCATAATGTAGCATGTCTCCTGAGTTATGCAAAGCCATTAAAGCTCAACTGTACATCTGATCACTGCCTTGTTTTAACATTAGTGTCAATACTTGAAGGTAGGGATGGATGTGTGCGTTTGTTTAGAAAAAGACGGAAAAAACACTGACAAATATTCACAATGCACTTGTTACAAAAAAAAAAAAAATGGGGGGAGGGGGGATCCCAGGAAACCAAGAAATACGCAAACCTGTATGTGCACAGCTGCAAATATACTGGGGTCAACTTTAGTTTTGAGTTGTAATTTCACCAGTTACCACAAGATGTCTGTTGTGCTTAATAGAAACCCTACTTTGAAAACCTAACGCTAATTTGAAACCATTTTGAAACCCTAATGCCAGTTTGAAGCCCTAATTTGAAACCCTGACCCTAATTAGAAACTTTACAATGTTGTTTTCCAGCAAGTCCTTGGTGGCGCGTTGGCTAATGCAGATGACTTGCTCATGGGAGGCACTGGTTTGATTTCTGACATGGGCAGTTTTCAGTAATCTTGTTCTTCATTTTCATTTATACTTAAGAGGTGATGTATTCTTGTTTTCATTTTCTCAAATTCATTCAATTGAATGCTCACTAATTACATGTGCATTCAATTTTCACATTCTGGATTTCAACATTCACACATAATTTGTTCAGAAATTGCATTTTCTAGTTGAAAGCAAAATTCTATTTTTATCCAATTAAGTGCAAAGAGTACCATAATATTGAAAAACAGTTCTTTGCCCAAGGTGACATAATGTGTTAGAAATTGAAAATGCAGGCACACATCAACATTTGCATTCTTTTTGAATCCTGTTTCTGTCCACCAGTTTTCCAATATGCACTTTCATTGGAACTCTCTTGAGGAAATATGTGACACTTGAGCTGTTAAATCATCGCCTATGCTCCAGAGCTGCGGTTTGTTGCTGGGGATGATGGGCAGGTAGTTACCAGACCGTTGGAGCTGGGAAAAAAGCGCGTCGACTGTGCTAATGAGATTCGACAGAAGTAAAATCGCTAGATGGTTGGCTGTCAGAAACAAGTTGAAGGAGGCCTCTACGTTTGTTGAGTTACACAGTCTTTGAAAAGAAACTGAGATGATTTACTCTTTAGAGAGGCCACATGTCGAATTCAAGGCCTTTGGGCCAAATGTGGCCCGTGAGCCACAAGACGTGATTGTCCTAAAATAACTCTAAACAGTGTATGGTCATTCAGTTTTTGACAATACATGCTAATTGTGTTACCTGCAGCTCAACAAGTGAGACTGAGAAATGCAAATGATCCCCAAATGTCCAGGAAAAGTCACACTGATGCAAATGGAAGGTAGTCTCAAGCAAATTGGACATATGTACTTCAAGAAGAAAAAGTGGGATGCACTTTGTGTTATGAGGCGATGTCGGCAGTCAAAAAGTACAAAGTACACCGGCAAAACCAGACTTTAAGAAAAACAACAAATTGTATGTGAAAAGTATGTGATTTACAAAAACCACAATCAAAAAGAATCTGTGTTAAATGCTACATATCACATACACACCTCTTGTGTTTTTTTTTTTTTTTTGGTTGACGATCCGAGTACAAGGTAGGAAGGCAGAACAGGGGGATTCCTAATCTATTTTCCTAAACCCAAAGGAGGATATCAAGGAGTGAGGGATCATCAAGAATCTCAAAATTCAAAGAATCAAACACTGACATGAAATGACTTGGACGTGTTCAGCAACCTTTCAGGGATTCAAACAGATCAAGCACAAAGCCATGCGAGTGACATAGGAAGACAAAGGGGGGAATAGGAGGAGGTGGACGAGCGTGACGAGGAGGAACGTCAGGTTTTCTCATTAGCGTAAAGAGGATAATTGTCGCCTGACCCCTGAAGCCTGACATCCTCTGCTGAATAGCATGTGATGGTGACTCACACTGGGCCAGCACATCAGGAGAAATGGCATCACGTGCACACGGGGGAATCATTGTAACCCCTTCATCTCACTCTTTAATTTCACACATAGTACATTCAAACCTGTAACATTAGATCCCTTCATTTTTGCATGCCTAGTACATATGGACTAGACTTGTCACACTCTAATGCGTTCAATTAGGGTTCCAGCACTCTGAGCCATTTGTGATCTGCTGTGGTGAAAGAATAGATTTTAGTACACTGACTTAGCTACACTTGCACAATATAACACAACCTAGTGCAAGAGTAGTATCCAAAACCGCTTTAACAAAGACGAAAATTTCCAGGGGTCATAATAATACACATCAACACTCATTATCATCATTGAAAAAGGGTTCTTTTTCCGTAGCGTTCTTTTACTGCGTCTCATTATGCTGTCGTACTGAATATTGAGTGTAATGTATTTGATTCAGTGGAATCCTTCAAGTTGAATCAATAGATGATGCATTCACACACTCTTTATACAAAATGTGCTACACTGTGAGGAGACGGTGATAAATTTTGAGCAGTCAATGGCGACTCCAGTGAGTGAGTACAGACTTGCCAAGTGCATACGATGCAGCCTTCACACCACCTTGCCACAAGCTGACTTGGAAGGCCATTTTTATGGATGACATTATGGGGGGGATCACTGGTTAGCCGGAGCCACCTGCCAATAAATCTATTAATGCTAAATTCAATATTTTATTATATTTTTTATCATATATTGTCTCCATAGTACATATAAATGTTTTAATAACCATTTTCAAATTTACTCCCACACTCAGACCCTCTTCCCTCCTCCTCCTTTCAAGAAAGAAATGGTTGTATCCTACCACGCACCATGTTAGATAACAGCAAATTGTGCAAAAAGACCAGGGCAAATTGACTTCACCTGAAAATATTATACTGAATTTTAGGTTCATCTTTAAATGTCATCCACAAGCCAATGTCACCAACTTTTAGTAGTAGTAAGTATGTTGGCTCAATTCAGATTGGTAAACATTGTATCAGTGACTCATATTTGTACCAGCTACAGTATCTTCAAATGGACGAAGCTCTACAGGTAAAATTTCAGACGATGGAAGCTCAAAATTACTGCAGCCAAATGCCCGACACAAGATGACAGTGTGCACTAATGTGCAACCGTCCACTTCTGATGAAACCTCAGCCATGGATGAGGAAGCATGTAATCAATGCAACATCTTACATTCTCAATCACGCCACATCGATACAACACGCTCAAATTACGCAATGCCAAGGCCTTCAACATAATTGATTATTTATAGCGATGTAGTATTTCAGCCCGCACAAGTCGCCGCAAGAAACAAAGCGTAAAGAAGTTCACAGTGTTCACCTAATTTTTGGGTGCTTATGCCTTCCATTATTTCCATTAAGTGAGCTTTAGTTCAGCGGTGTTCATGTGAAACATTGGGGAGTTTTAAGGCACCAGAGTTGAAAATTACTTCATCTAGCCACTGACATGCAGTGAAGCACAAAATTACAAATGTGCATGCAGCCTCTCCTCTAACATTTCAGCTCAGTTGCATCTGACACCGATTTTAAATATGTAATTACATCATTATTGGTGCCATCACATGTTTATTTCTATGCATTATTTTATTAGGACTTTAAAGTTAGTTGATTCAAGCGCTGCAGAATTAAAAAGTGCTAAACAAAACTCATTGGCGTACTTTAGTGGAAGATCAATTGATGCCGGAACACTTGAATAAAATTATATTAAAAAAAATATAGAAATGAGAAATTATGTTGTTTTAGGTTAATTCAAAAGTATACAGAGTGGATATTAAGTCTATAGTTACCCTGGTTCAATTGCCACATAACTTGACCACGATAAATCCTTTCAAGAAAATTCCACTAACAATGTGACCGATTGTATATCCTGTGCACCTCAATTGAACAAAATTCAATATTTTGACTGGGGAAGTAGAAATAAACAACAGAATGAATGTGGTTGCACAAGTACTCACACTCTCTTCCTGAAGATGTGACTGTGTTCAAAATTAACCAATCACATTTAAAGTCATGGCAAATTTGAATCAGCACACAATCTTCACCATTTAAAGCGCTAGATTAACACCAAATAAAATTCAGCTTTTCTGACATCGCTAATCTGCCCGAATCCTCACAGAGGTTCCTGCAGCGTATTGACGTAGGTAGCTCTCTGCAGACTGTGGCTGGGCTCTAAGATGTGACTAGGAAAACGTCAGAAAAAAGCCTCGTAGGAAATCTGAACTTCATTTGGGGTGAATCAGAGGCACTTTAAAAGATGACTTTCTTGGTTAATTCTGAACACAGCCAGTTCTAAGAGGGTGTGCACACTTGTGCAACCAAATGATCTAAGTTGTTCTTTTTTACTTCCTCCCTCATTTTTTTATCTGCTGAGTAGTACAGGTTATAGGTCATATTAATGGGTGACCACTTCTAAAATAGTCTTTTTGTATTACATAGTGGTTGTGTTATTTTCCGAAAACAAAACAACAACAAAAATAAGTCAAAAGTAGCTCCTGAAGGCAAAAAGGATGCTGCTTCTCTCTGCTGGAGGACAGGAGTACTGCAGTATTATGGGACATATTGCTATTTGTTAGAATTATTTGAAGGTTGTATAAAATACATGTGTTGCATGATGTCATTTGAATAATTAATAGTATGTATTTTTAGTCGATTTCTATTAATAGAAAAAAAGGTATTTAAATGATCATCATGCTTAAAATTATACACAAAGTGTATCGTGGCACTGAATGACTTTTTCAACAGCAAATCAAACAGCTTTCTGCATAGGCACAAATGTGATGTCAGAATTTAATTGCATTTAAGGGCATGCATGAGTTGTTCCACTTTTGAATGAGGGGCAACACCTGATGTTTTACTTCATGTCCTTGGTGCTCCTGGCTAGAGACTCCAAGGCAGTAAACATGTTGTGAGGTGTTTCAGAATCCTCCAGCTGAGCCTTTGCACAGAAGAAAGGCGGGTAGAGGTCCATGGGATTGCTGATGCCAAGTACCCAGTTGTAAGTGCTGGAAAAGGAAATTCAGTTATATGGTTGCATGTCATTTTCACACAGACACTTCAAGACTTGGGTACACAAAATTTTATAATAAGAATGGTTATTTAAGAACATTTGCTATGGCATGCCAGCTTATACCTGACTAAGGTCCATCCATTTGATGGTGTGTAGCTTGTGAAGGTCAAGGGGATGCAGCCAGTCTCCGTGAAGACACTCATATAGGTGCCTGAATTTATGAAGGTATGCAGTGGTGAGGGTTAAGGGCAGTTGCCTTATTAAGGACTACAGGCATTGCAATTCTTAATATTTATGCTTCTTAATCATGTGTTTTTGCTTTATCACACAATATTCGCAAATATTTCCCACCTATAAACAAACCTATTGCAAAGTTTGGATTCTAAAAGTAACACCCTTGTGTATATTGTCAAAGTCTTCTGAACCATGCTGTTAATGGACAGGCATGTTGCTTGATCCATCAGTGTTTCTTCTCACCATTGCCGGGCAGGTCTCCATACCAGTTGTTGACCAGCACACCCATTCCCCATGAGGAGGAGGAGCCCAAAATGGCCTGACCCATCCAGTTGGCGTCATCGGGCACTTGCATGGGAATGAAATCTGTGCTCAGGCGTCTCTTCTTGCAAGACAGTTTGCTCCAGTCGATCTCATAATAGAGTTTCTACAAAAAAACATCTTGACCTTTAATAAATATTTAAAATTCAATGTTTACTGTAAGGTGATCAATATTAAGCTGAAAGGCTTAGAGAAAAATCTCACCAGCATTGGGAAAAGATTAAAAAAAAAAGACTCTTATTACACACACTGAAGACAAAAGATTAGTGTGTGGGACATTCCAAATTATGTGAATGAAATGTGAATTCAAGAAGAAAGGAAAATGCAAGCATCCACATAAAAAACATACTCACTTGATAGTGACCTTGTTCTTGTGATAGCATTTTTTTTTATAACCCTTACATTAGATTGTCATTAAACCGTACAAGGTTGTATGTACTCTTTAAAAAAAAAAAAAAAAAAAAAATCAAAATACACCTGTGACATATATTTCGTGCTCACAAAACCACTGGCGAAGATTTATAGAAATCTCTTCAGTTTAGCTTTTGGCTAGTTTTATCATTTCATGTATTTATTATATTTGATGTATTTGTTTTATTTATACTTTGACTACCTTTTGAAACAGCATCAGTTGGTCCACAGCAAAGGTTGTATTTCCAGCCATGCCAAAGTTTCTAACCCGAATCTTCTGACCAAAAGCATCATATGTGATCGTTCCTGAAGACATGACGGAACCACTGAAACCCATCTGGAAAACAATTTACATCTTACTGGATACTAAAGGGAAAATGTATGCAGAATACGTACTGTATATTTTGCCTGTGTAAGTGGATTAGGGTGGAAAATGCAACTGTCTGACTTACCACAGTGACACCTCCACTCATCAGGGGTGGAGACTCTATGCCAAAGGAAATATTAAAATATACGGTGAAAAAACAGTGGTGTGTACAAAACACACATATGTAAATAAATGGCTGCATTTTGGTTTTGCAAAAAAGCACTAAAAACATGATAGAAAATTAAAAAAATTACACCCAAATGAACTCAATGAGAACTATATCAAATGTTTTAGTAATAATTCTATGATTTCTTTAGTCATTCATGAAAACAGACTAATTTATCTTTTGTGTTTAATCAAAATAAAACATCTGTAAAAATCTGCATTTACTTTGGAAAACAATCCATCTTGTGTGATATTGCTTGATTGTTTAGTTTCATTATTTTTTAATTACAGCACTAAACATTATCAGATAAAGAAAATTAATTGGCTAATAAAAGGTATCCGAATAATCTATGAAATAATCAATGCAATAATCAACTTTAAAATACTTGATAGTGGCAGCCCCACTGTATATTACAATGACATGAAATAACAGTTCTCACTTCGTATAAAACCGGTTTATTTTCTATATAGCGCAGTGTCAAGAGCCGACTCACCACATGGTTTGGATTTCTGGGCACTGGCAGCCGCAAGGAGCAGGCCGAGGATTGCCAAAACACAGGTAACGTTCATGTTCAGAGGCTTTCAAACACCTTGGAGTCACACAGGAACAGGCGTCTTCAAATATAATCGAGAACATCTGGACAGGACCCACCATGGGTTTCCGCCCACGCTGATTCCTGTCTTTTAGTGGACAAAAAAAAGAAAATGTCAGCTCAAAATGGAAAACGCCACATATTGGTGACAGGTGATGTATCACAGGAGGGCCAACCCACCAATAACTCTGAATTGAATATAGTATGCACATCCAAAACTATTGCTAACGGTAATTCAAATTGAAAATTTTAAAAATGAGATGCATTAGGACAACAGGCAAGAGTTGTTGAGTTGAAGCCTAAGCACCTGGAAGAATTCCCACGTTGTATCAACCTCCACCTGCAGTGTTCTCATACGTTCTCAAATGTTATCTCTGAACAAATTACTTTTCATCACTCTTAATACCGAGGTAAAAATTACTCGTATAAATGATTTCTGCTCTTTGTGAATCATGGAAATGAGAATATAGATGATTTAAATTTACCATTATCAAGACAAGGACAAATGATATATTTTGCTTAGCTTTTCTGCAATATACAAAAAGAATAAATAAATGAATGGAAAACTCACCTGCCTCTTCACCCCAGATATTGCCACGGAGCTGAACTCTTGTGCATTATATGAAGAAAAGTTCTCTGCAAGCAAGTACCTTACGTTTGTGAGATCAACATTCATAAATGGGGAAATGGAAACATGCAGTAAAAAATAAATTGCAATGTGGCATCATACATATTTATTTTCCAATGTGTATAATTTTTTTTTATATATATATCTTTGTCCTCATGTTTACTGCTTTGGGTTCTTGATGTGGACAATGAAAGAAAACCAAGCATATGATCACAAAGGAATACGGTCATTATTTTAGTTACCATTCCAAGTTAAGTAAAACCCCCATCATAAATTAAGGAAATTCAACAACAACAAAAAACATTCAAATCCAGTAGTTAATCTATTAAATTCAATCCTTAAAAAAAAATCTGAACTGGCAAATAAACAGTACAACTGTTTGAATGTTGATTTTGTACCTAAGCATCAGAAATGTACAACCTGGTGTAAACGTACGAATATTACCACAACAAAGTCCATATCGTTCCAGTGACATATGGGAATTTGTTTTTGAGTCGTAACTGTGACCAAGTAAATTCCATGTGGGGCCATACAGTGTGACATCACATCTGTTCCAGGGTGACCATGAACTGGTGGGAGAGGTGGCATTGCTTTTCTGTACAGTGAAAATGGAAAACTTTATGGCAAAAGGGGCACTGGGATGGAACGTCGGCTGCATGGCTGCTTCTGTAGTTTGAAACTAGCAGTCACGCATCACTGAAAGCAGCTGCATTGATCCAAAGTTCCATCACACATTCATTGGCTCATCTCTTCCCTCCCAAAAGCAAGCTGCCATTGTGCATTACTCTAAAATAAATTAAAATAACACTAAGTTAGCGCTCTTTTTATTTTCTTCTACTCCCTTAAAAGACACATTTTAAAACAATCTGATGTCCCTCTCATCTTTGATTTCCAATAGACAGCTGTCATCCTCCTGATTGATTCTCACCAGCTCTCCTAATGCAACTCGAAAAGTCGTTGTCAATATAAGCGTTAATCCTTCCTAAAGTTTGTTGACATCCACTTTCCAGTGTCCTGCTACTATTTCAATATTCAGGCATCACACAGAGTCTCTCTTAATACTCTGGAGGCATGCATTGTAATGTTCTTCTGGCCATTTGACGGCCAAACACTGCACTCCTGTGTGGGCTTGGTTATTGGCGTCCCTTTGGGGTTTGAGGAAAAAAGTACATGAAGTCAGAGGGCCCCTTTAAAATCCATCTTTCCTTGCAGGACAGACAAGAGAAAGCCCCTTCTTGTTGGATCAGCGTGACTGACAGTGAAAGAATGACAGACAGCTTAGAGGATGACTTCAAGAGCAAACAAACACTAAAAGGAGTTCCTGAAAAAACTGGGTTGGAGCACATTGAGTTGTTTTTTGGCCCTTGATGATCCACTTCAAAATCTTCCTCTTGTTGTCAGCAGTCTGAGATTTCTGAGGCGTCACTGGTGAATTTCCTACGCTGCCTCACAGATTTCTCCTCATCCTGCACAGTAAAACAAAGTTATTTTTATGGAGTACGACTGTGGCTCCAATTAGACTACTATTTTCTGCCTGAGTTTAAGAAATTCCATAGGCTTCACATACGTCTTTCTCCCACTGTACATCCAGAGCACGCTACAGCATGCAGAAACACTCATCTTTTGGCCATTTTGGTTGTACTCACACTCTGGAAGATTCCATTTGGTCCCCACTCTCCAGGGGACTGGTCCTCTGGGTCTTCTGCCTCGTCTTCCTCCTCCTGTCTTTCTTCTTCTCTCACAGTGTCCATCCCATCCTCCTCATACTCTGTCAGACAGTCCGACTCCTCCGCTGAGGGGAAAGATTTAGAAGAGATATTACCGCAATAAATTATATAGTGGCTGAACCCGCCGACATCCATCCAATGTCAGGGACGTGTTCTGCTGTGTTCCAATAAAAGATGTTTGGTGTAAGGCCTTATTTATTAAACCAGTTAAAGCTAATGAGATCTTGAAGGTGAACTGTGCAAAGTCTTGTCACAAATATGGAAGAAAGGCAGTAAAAATAATGTGATAAAGAATGAATTCTTCACCCTCAGCAGAAACGTAGTTTTGGACTGGCTCGATCCTGGATACAATCTCTGCAAGGTCTGTGAAGTCGGCTCCTTGACATGTGCATGACTGGAAGACACATTTTCTATCATTTATTCACGCTGAATATTTACAGTCATAAAAAAATGCAGACTATTACTAGTATTCCTAAATATTCTCCTATCCTAAAAATTCTGAGTGTTCTCATATATAATAGCATCCTTTTTGTTTAAGGGTTGGACACTTGCTTGATTCTGAGCATTGAGACAATCAAGTAGAGTATCTTATAATTGTACTGTTGGCTCTCACATCAACTCTTTTGCTGTCGTTGTAGTCGGCCGATCGGTGGTCCCTTAGCATATTTTGAATGATGTCACCTCGGGCCCAGCCAGTGAACACCAGTTTACCGTGCTGGAAGCCCACGTCCTGAAACACAACAACATCGACAGGAGATGTTTGGAACAAAGGAAAGAGCTAATAGCTATGATTGGAGATGATTTAGAAAAATCGGAGACAACAAAAGCAGAGCCACCGGGACATACATTATATTTATATGAGGGTATCTAAACAGGTGTCCAGGATGTGTCGACGTGCCTTTCCATACATAAACTGAAAGAGCAAAGTTTAATTAAGCGACTCACATAAATCTCGTCAAACTTGCCAAAGTCCATGGTCTTGAACCGATCGATGGGCGGTCTTATGTACTCGCAATAAGCACTTTTCTTGACCACCTCGAGTTGCCGCACACAAGACACATAGGCAAGCCGAGACTGGATCTCTGCCATGTCTGGGACCTGGACACGGTTAGGAAGATTACAATTACAACACAATAAGAGTAAAAGTGACATAAAAGTAGTTCATGGCCACACAAACACACTGAATGGAAGTTTTGCGTTCATCGTGGTCATGGCGCTCATGCTGCCAACCTGGACGGACCTTGACTTTTTCAGCCCAAGGATTGATTCGTTTCCACAGCAACCACCAGCCAGACAGGGAGTCGCCATAGTTACAGAGGTCCGTCTCGTCCTGACTGCCCACGTCGATGGCAATGACTGTTTTGGCGCCCATGTTCCTAGCAATATCCGCTGCGATGTCCACAACACAAACACCAGAATCGAGCCAAAGATAAAAGATAAAGATTCCTTCAATACAAGCCACTTTTAAGAGTCCCAAAGTAAACAAACTAACACCACCAAAAGGTTTGTCGGCAGGGAATTTAAGGCCAACTGTTGACTAACTAATCTAGTCAAATGAATGCACAGAGTACTGTATAAAGATAATATATATCTTTATAATATATATAAAGAAATAATTGTCATCTTTTTCATGAACTGGCAAGTGTTACAAAAATGGGTCTCAACATTGTGGTGGTGTTATGCCGATTTAAAGACAAAGTACAAAGCTCTGATCCAGTGTCAAATGAGCAATAAATACTCTTGATTGATCAAACTTATCAGGGAGAGGGCAGCCCAATAGTTTATTAATAAAGGGCTGCTGATTTTACAAGACTGCAAGTCTGTTGGATCAATTTTTGAACCCACGGAGCACCATATTTCACAAGCTTCCGTGACAACGATGGGTAGAAGATGAGATAGGAGTCCTATTCCAAACAAAGATTTGCAGCATGGAGCTTTGTGAAATGTGGCTACTCACAGAATCTCAAAAAAAGTATTTTCATCTGCATAACATACTGGACTTCAGAAACTCGAAACAATGCTTTGCAGACCAACAACCTCAACTTTCCTCGGTCTTTCCTCTGGTTGGAATGGGGACAAACGCAAAGAACAGAGCAAGACAAATACAAGTTGTGCTGAGTTAACATGAACCTGTGATTGATTGACTAATGTCCCATGGCAGTTTTCCAAAATAAATGTCGAAATAGCAGAGCACATTTTGCACTGCCTTGCTCTGTTCTAAGAGGACTGTAAATTTCAACTCTGAGCACAATGACCTGATGTCAGTGAACTAGTGTCAGCCAGTAAAAGATGGAAAATCTAAAAAAATTTTCAAGCTTACAATTACATTAACTGGACTAGATGTCGAAATATAAAAAGAGATAAATGAAACCAATTTCAAACCTCCCACACTTTCCAAAATTCTGACACTGGCTCATGAAACCGACATCAGATCCAAAGAAATACTTACATAGCACCGCGTTACTTTTTATTGGTAAAAACGTGCAATGACCAAAGAACAGACATAAAGTCCTCAAAAACGTTTTAGGGGAGTGTTTTTCTTCAATTTTTAAATCAAAGGGTGCGTTCAGTCAAACAACCACAGCAGTAGCCTGTCACTTGATAACACAAACTATGACATGCTTGAGACGAGCGTAGCAATGTATTCAAAATGGACAAAGGTCCATTTTGTGGAGGATCTTGGATCAGAACAATATTAGCAGAAAAACAATGACAACTTTATACCCAGATGGTACAACCCAGATAAAAACTAAAATGTATTTCATGATACTAATGGAACATTTAACTATAATTGACTCGTACTTTCAGTAAGCACTGATTGGGTTGGATTGGACCCATTGAAAAATTGGTTTGCTTGACATAACTGACATGTGGATGTGAACGTACCCTTTCTGATCATAGCGGCCTGCCTCCCATTAAAAGAAACAATGTCATACTCACCCATCTGTGCACATTGACAGTAAATGACCAAACAGGCTTCCCTCAGTGCATTTTAAACGCATCCTTCCGGGCCACGGGCTTGGTGGATACTTTGACAGAGGGCACCACCTTTTACTTGCCTGGCAGGTTGTTGATGTAGCCACCATCCATAAGCAAGTTCCCATCTTTGGGGTCGCAGAGAGGCGGCAGGTACCCCGATAGGGTCATGCTCGCCCGCACATAGCGCCACAGAGAGCCTGGCACACCGAGGACGAAGTAGGAAGTAGGGAGGAGGAAGGGGGGGATAACATCTCAATTTCTGCTAGGTGATTTATGTTAGTGTTGATGCAGATCTCAATCCCAACACTATCCAGAGATCAGTCACCGAGAGTGAGCCGATCCCTGCAAAGTTTGGGATTGTAGTTCTGCCCGCCTTTACACTCTGTTGCACACCAAAGCGAACCTCATTACCGAGCACGCAGACCCATTGTGACTTGTGCGGCAGGTAAAAGGCAAATGGCAGCCATCACAGAGCATCAAGACTGCACAAATCTCCAAACTGTCTCAACAATAGCACATTTACTTTTAGACTTATCCAAGCAACAATAAATGTGAACTAAATAGTTGGTCTAAATGTGTTGCTGCAAAGAAACCAAAGTTGTTTTGCGACAAGTTTGAAGATTGTGCCAGGGAACAACCAGCCTGCCTAATTCTGCAGTACAGCTTTGTGCCAGCAGGGGACAGTAGCAGACAGCGAGATGCATGGGTTGGAAGGATAAGGAGCACAGCAGAGATGCGCCAGGTTGCAACTTTGCATGGAGTAAAGGGTTCTTCAGGGTTCTCTTGTCTGACCTAATGGTCATTTTCAATTTGTACACTTTGTGGTCATAAATGGGCAACGGCAGGATCCAGAACACTTATTCCCAAATACGTGGAGAAACAATAGAAGTAAAAAACATAAAGCAAAAGACAAAGCACGTTTAGGAAAATATATTCACTGAATCAACATGTCCAGAACTGGCATGCACATGGACGCAAGCAAAGCCAGGGGAGAAGAAGGCTTGCTGAAGGAGCGAATCAACATGCTCCTTCAGGTGAAGATGAACTGAGAGATGAATTGAAATGAAAGTGTGACAACAAAAGACCTCCTCATGGGGAAAACACACAGACACATTTCAGCCCAATGACAGGTGCGGTTATCCAAGCCAAAACAATGTGATGTAACCACATTGCAAAACTATACTTATACAAAACGTTAGCTTCATTATAACATTAACACAAGACACTCCAAAAGTTGCTGACTATTCCTAAATATCAAAGCAAATATCTACCGGTCAATTAAAAGTGGCATTGTACAATGGGCATGAACTTTTAACCATCCCTATATCAATTTTCTAAAGCACCCATCTTCATCAGGGGTCATGGCCGAGCTTGGGCCGCTTATCCCACCTGATTTCCTGTGAGACGCTGGGACTACCATGGATTGGTCGCCGGACTATTACAGTGCACAGTGTCGGCTAACAAAGATTTTCAATCACATTCACTGGACAATTTAGAGTTTTCAATCAACCTAACATGAATGCTTTGGGAATGTGGAAGAAAGGCAGAATACCAGGAGAAAACCCGGGCAGCAGGGGATCCAGGAGGGCCCAAATCTTAACCCAGACCTCAGAAGTGCAAAACAGACGTGCTAAGGATGCTGTGCTGCACATATTCCAAGTCTTATGTCAATACCAAAGCTATTTTTTTTTCCAATATGCAGGACAACAAGCCTCCCATCAGAAATATATCTCAGCAGTTAAGTTACAAAATACACAGAAGAAAAAAGCTCAGGTGTTTGGGTGTTGGGGCACGGTGGGGTTTCTTGCTATCCTAAGACCATGCAGCCTCTCTCAGGGAACCAGAACTCTACAAGTCAGTCAAAGCTTAGCAAATTTAAAATGATCTTATCTTCTCAAACTGATGCTAGTCCTCACTGCTTTGAAAACTGCAGTGCTAGATACATATAAGCACTGGCATTATCAGTCCAAATCCAGAAATGTATAAAAAAGTTCAAAGCATACACTGAAGGCCAGAAGCAGCCAAAAGATCATGCAACTATGACCCATAGATGCCCATAAAGTTTAAGATATTTTTTTTTTTTCATAGATGTATGTAAATTGGAGAGCTAATGAAAGAGGAGGAGACGTACGATTAGCCATTACTGATACCAGGATTATAGTGAGGTGGGCACAATTTAAAAGACACATCAATAAAATTGGTCCTTCCTTCCAAACCATGGGCTCCCCATGTCTAGCTGGTCAGGATGGGGTTAGTTAGGAACGGGAATAGAGAGGGAGACGATAGCCGAGGAACTATTTGTCGACTATGAGGGTGAGGGAGGAGGTTTTGGTGTGCGGGCATTTTAAGTTCTGACCTGGGACATTGTTTACATAGCAACCATCCACAAGCAAGTGGCCATCCTTGGGGTCGCAGAGGGGAGGTAAATAGGGGGTGTAGGACGCGCTGGCTCTAACATACCGCCAGACGCAACCTGTCAGGAAATTGACATGGAGGAGGAACACGTCAAATATGGGTTGGACTCAAAGTAGCAGGAGGAAAAGAGAAGAGGAGACAAAGTGTGAAAGGAGAACACAGAGAGATGCCATGGACATGAATGAATGGCAATGTGTTGATTCACTACAATATTTAATTTAGGCTATAAAACAGTAAATGTTTTCACTCTCAATGATAACACAATAACACTGTTACACTCTGTGACTATTAACAGAGCAATAAAACCGAAGTCAGTCCATACTACACTAATAGAGCACATGGAATTGAATCCCAAGTGTTTATTATAAATGATATTAGCGATGTTAGATAACAAGCAAGGAAAGAGAAACGTGAGTACAGTAGTGCGTGAGAAAGAAAATAGGAAGGAGAACATGAAGAAGAGGAAAGGAAGAGGAAGTCCAACACTTCACTATCACTGGGCCTACAGTAACGCATGGAGAAAACTGTAACTTGATAAGACTGTTTGTGATGAGCTTCAACATATCTGCGTCCCATTCGAAAATCTAGTCAAACGAAAAAAAAATAAATGAAATGGAGAATTATGACACTCTGAGACACCCCAGCCCCCCAAAAAAGAAACCTAAACATGAAATAACCGACTACTGCAAGGTTAGGCAAAGACACACTAGTTTAACTAGAGAAAGCACTATATGAAGTTAAATGAGTGAAAGAGATGATTTTAGAGGGAAAAGGATGGAATGGAGTGTTCTGGATCCTACATACTGACATGGACATGGGAGAACTAAAAGGCATCGAGGGGGACTGAATAGGTTAGTTCTGCTCCGAAAATTCGATGCGCAGCTCTGTGATGTCTCTATGTACTGACTTCAAAACACAGCAATGCCAAAATAGCCACTTTGATAATTCAGCTGATCAAATGAAAATAGGAAGGAAATTAAGCAATTAACAAACAAATGAAAAAAGTTGAAATAATAGAAAATGGTCAAGCAGTAAACGTGAACAGTGAGACAGAGAGGTAAAGGCTTTGCTTCAGCTGTTAATACACATGCCATGATGCAAAGAATTATTTTAGTATTAGAAAAAATATTGCCCCGAAGCACTCTGTCCTGTAAACCCCTCATATCCAGATTGCTTTATGGTAAAACTCAACTTTACCAAAAAAAAACAACTAAAAACTAGAATAAGAAATATAAACTAGCACAGTGGCTATCATTTATAGTAGTACACTGGATTTGTGGGGTGAAGAGGGCAGCGAACTACAGTACTGTTAGTGATGATGCATATTCTCAAGTGCACACATCCAAATATTATTTTTGTCTATCTGTCTGAATAAATTATATTTTGTGGCGCTCTACAAACAGCATCTTGGAAATGTTTTGCACCATCTATCTGTACCAGTATCTTTTACAATAATTCAATTTACATTTTTGTTTGGAGTGTGCCACAATTGGGTATAAAATCGAGAGCATGCCAGTCACACTAAGCTTATTCCATATAAATTAAAGAGTTATTGTAACTTCGGCAGATAACTAATAAATACAGTACATTATTCCACTTGGGACTGACATTGAGTCTAATTACTGTACTTTTCAAAGTTCTTTTGAAAGTGGTATTTTAGCAGTGTTGTTAACGTGAAGAAGTTGTGCATCCTATTGCTGAATGTAATTAAAAAGAAAATCATCGGTTGCCCTAAATTGCCTCAATTCTGCTGTCCCTCCAAATTAAATCAGCCGTCACTTACCATCTTGATGAACACGCATGGCGGATGCGGTGATATCTGTGGTGACGTTAAAATACGGCAACCACAAATCCTGAAGACATAAATGGTGCCATAAGCATAAAGTAAAATTTTCCCCACTCTAATATTAATGTATTCAAGTGCTGTACACTGCAAATCACCTCAGCTTGTTTGTCCTGAAAAACTTTGTAGATGCTGGTATTGAATGCAGAGCCAGAAAACATGGAGGTGATGGGATAGGTCAGGTCCAGCACTGTTTTGAATACTGAGTTCATGGCCTATTAAAATACCAAAAGTCATAGCACTTAAACCATTCCGCAATTTTTATCTTTGCAAAGAAACAACCAACCTGCAAAAAAAAATATCACATAAATCTAATTGAATTTAGTGGCTCATTTTGAGAGCATAAGGACAGACAGTGTAAATAAATGGGGCTATGGTAAACATAGATAAAATAAAACTTACAGTAAACAAATACATTAGAAATGCCCAAAAATCCAAAGCATCCTATCTGGTTACAATTATTGAATGAGAAAAATACAAGTAACGCACCTTTGACCACTCTCTGGCTCTCTGCTTAGTTCTAACGGCACTCCTCTCTTCAGCGTACAACGCACCAATGAATGATCCAATGGATGTTCCGCCAATGATGTCAATGGGAATCCCTGCTTCTTCCATGGCTTTAATGAGACCCACGTGAGAACAACCTCTACAGAGGACAAACAAATTGACATCAGATACAGTAGGATGATGCACATCACCTCTGCCTGACTCACCTTGCTCCGCCTCCTCCCAGCACAAGGGCGATACTGTTTCCGGTTAGCTCTCGGGCCAGCCGAGAAAAATCACTGTGTCTATCTGCTGTTTTCTCAAAAACCTTTTCATAAACTTCTCTCTACAAAACACAGAAGACATGTGTGACAACAGTGAAGTAACAAAATCACAACATGTGACATATACTACTGTAAGGGGATCTAGTTGGTTTTAGTACCAGTTTGCCGGGGCTACGTCTGGAAAAGACCCTGCGAGGACACTTCAGGTGAAGATGCCCCGAGCACCAACTACGCATGTTTAGCCACTCGACTGTCCTGGAAGGACCTGGGCTATCCTCTCTGTGAAGAAGGATCAGCTGTTTCAATGCACGGACTGCAGTGTTCTCCAGCATCTGCTCCAACTTGGGAAAAATATAACAAGAGGTCTGAATTTCTAATATCAGGTGAAAGATTCACTGACTTAGTACAAAAACTCTGCTCTTCCTGTGACACTAACCTCCCCAACGGTAGGTTCCTGGTCTCCCAGGCCAACAATAAGGATGCAGTCTGCCTGCCGAATGCACCGCTGAGTCCATGGGGTCATGCTGTTGTCAGTCTGGTACAAGACAATTCGATTGATGTCCTCCTGTTGGGCCAGCCAGCCGGACAAGCGGTACTCATGGATGCTGATGGATAGGAAAAAGACTATCATTAGTTACTGTAATCCACATAAAAGGAAAGGGGAGTCATTGGGCTGTAGTAATTATATTAGGATTAATACATTTCAACAATGAGGCCAATTAAGATACGAATGAGAAGATGCTGACCTGTCCAAAGCGGATGCTCCAAGCCGCTCTCTGATTATGTCACTGGTCAACAGCAAAGTTGGCCCTTTATGGTTATAAAAGTAACATAATAAACCAGAAACATCCAAATAATCATACAGTAGGAATGGGATCAAACTGAGGCCTACCAATGGCACTGAGGGCATGGCTGAGCTCCAGATTGAACGCATTGATTGGCACGTCATCACATACTGGCAGCACAGCTACTGTGGAGAGGTTGCTAGCAGGATTGGTTACATCAGCACTGGTGGTCATACTGGGTAGACTCAAGGTTGAGCCTGCAAGTGAGCCAAGGGAGAAATTTGAAGGGTGGGGAGGATCAGAAGTGGCATTCACTGCAACAAAGATCCAATCACACTTTATAATTGTCAGCGTGAGCCCTTTACCTGAGAATGGACCTCGACCCTGCTGGAGGTTTCCCAGAATTTTCTGTCCTAATAGGTGGATCAGCCTCGTCACCACCTGAACAAACAGTGAGCCTCAGAATCACATGAGTACAACTGGAGAAAAGGTTAACCACGAGCCAAATCTATTTTTACCTGAGGATATCTTCTTTTGATGTTGTTGAGTGTTCCTTCAGGCAGCTTTACCAGTTCAGTGTCTCTTACAGCATGCACAGTGGTGGCTCGTGGCTGTCTGGTCAATGCCTCCACCTTAAATATATGGATATTGAGATTAGTGTTATTTTGGTAAAAGGAAACAAAAATGTCAACAGCTGTGAAAATTGTCTTCTAGGAAGTTCAAATTCACAAATGGCAAACAGGTATTGATCATAGTTGTGCCACTGGCAAAGCGTGCAACTGACTAGATTTACAGTAATTTATGTTACAACACCTGATATTCCAACAGGGGTGTGTACACTTTTTATATCCACTCTGTTCATTATTCAAATGTACAGTGCAAGGAAAACTCTCACCACTCCGATAAGGTCTCCTCTTCCATATTCCCCCACGAGTTCTTTCTTGCCGTTTGCCTTGCGGATGACCGAACGCAGACGTCCATTCAGAACAATATACGTACAGTCTGACTGATCGTCCTGTCTGTATGTGTGCAGACACAAAACACATAAGGTCTAATTACACTTTTGTAATTGAATAAACCATAACAATAATGCATGTAATCCAGTAAAAGATGGAGTGGAGTACCTGTAGAGGGCTCTACCCGCTTCCACAGCCATCCAGTCAATAGCAAAGTCCATCTGTCTGACAAAGGGGGACATCCGGATGGCCACAGTGTGCGCTGCGCTCAACACCACACTGGGCTGCTCCCTCATAATCCTGAGCAGTGAAATTATATAATGAAGATGCAAAAGAAAGTGAAAGCTTTTAATCATAGTTCAATTATAAATAACTTCATATATTGTTGCAGTAATGACTGTGCTTCTTTGTAAGGACTTCATCAGGCAGGATACTTTCAGGAGACCAATTTGCTTGCTTTCAAATGTGACATCTGCAAAAACACTCACTCATAGAAATCAGATTTTGATATCTTGAGGTAAGTACAGTCTCGAATGGCCTTGATGGTGAAAATAAGAGGCTCTCCAGTAAGCACGGCGAGCTGTCCCACCATTTCCCCTGGGTGGGTCACAAACAGGCAGACGGCTTCTTGCTTATTTATCATCCGCTGATAGACATGCAGGCATCCGGACAGAACAAAGTGCAGACTCACATCCTTGAAGAGCGAAGACAGGGAAGGGAAAGCAAACATTACGTATATGATTTAGTTGTCTGCGCTTGTCATTATTTTACTCACAATAATACCGTATTTGCATTGGGATTAGTTACCTGGTCTCCCTGTCTGGCCAAGACAGCTCCAGCTTTAGCATGATGTAAAGTAACTTTCCCATTCAACAGAGAAGGGTCCTGGGATCAAGAGGAAAATAAGTAAAGGAACAAGAAACATAAATAAGGAACACTAACTGATTTATGTAGGAATCTGTTTGGGTTTTTGGAGTTTTTCCCTTGCCCTCCTGGGTTTCAAGATTAGAGGATGTCATTAATATTTCTCAACTGTGGCCATGTGAAGGAAGCCATTTGAGATATTTCTGTGATTGAGGGCTATTAAAAAACATTTAACTTGACTTTAGATTCCAACAAAGATTGAGCTTGAAGAGTCAAGCATTAGGATATTATTGCTTTTAATGTATAAACCAGCAATGGAATTAGTTTAAATTGAACCTATCAAATGTTTCTGCCGGAGAGTGTGTGTGTGTGTGGGTCCTCTTTTAGTGCACCACACAATTCCTCTACGGGAAGCCTGCTGACTGACCTGCTTTTTCAGCATTATAGTATGTAAGCAGATGCTGCAGGGTGATTAATGTCAATCGTCTCATTCACGCAGCAAGAGACTTGTTTCTCAATCCATAGGCTAGAGGTTAGATCTGTTTGCTTCACAAACGTAATTTATTTTCCAATTCCATTTCTTAGAAGTTTATTTTTGACTGTGGATATAAAATGCAGACAATCAACTAGAAAATGCCTTGTTTTAGAATTAAAATTGAATTTAATTGAACTCCCTTCATCTCAGAAATGCAATTTATTACTGTCCCCAGTCAATTGCAAATCTCTACTTAACGTATACATACCTCAATCCTCATAAGTTTAAGGACCTCTTTCTGAGCTTCCTCAAACAATGCTGAACTGGATCGACAGGTTACAGCTGTGAAAATATTATCCAGCCCTGCCTCTTCTTCTGGATAGAGGTAAATCCCTGAGGGAACCTCATCCACGGTCACCTTCTTCTCCCGCTGGTCTTGGGAAACAGACTGTCATGACAAGCACAATGTCATTGCTGTGAGTGAAACTATAATTTGTGAAAGTTATTTTGGTTTTAAATCACTTCCATGGTATGTCACACGAGTCGTTTAGTTTTATGATCCGGAAGAAATAAAATTTGTATCACTGGTTAAACAGTACGCAGTACTGCATACTGACCCGAGTAAAGTTGGGTGGGGTGTTGCCATCTTCTGCAGACACAGAAATCCGTCCCCTTTCATATGCCATGTCAAAGTCTGATCTCAGACCTTTCTGAATACCTGCATGGACAGAGGTTTTTGAAGACATTTATTTTTATTACCATTTACTCAACATGTCATATCCACAAGAAACTGCTTCTTTTAATCCCAAACATCACACGACATGAAACAATAAAACAAAGAAAAACACCTCACCAGAAATATCCACAGGCATGGAGATGGTCCGACTAAGAGTAGCGCCATCCTTGGCTTGATCTCCTGTTATATACACCAATAAATGGCAATTGAATAAGAGACCGAGATTAAATGTAAAAGGGGGAAAAGGTAATGCATTTGATTTTCTCTGTATCACATTATGGAATGTGATGGTCTTTGAAACAAATATTTCCTTACCAGTCAACTCACCTTTTATGGCAGCTTCGCGTTGTTCCTCAGGCACTGTCAGACTGCCAAAGCGCTTGCCGTGGCGGATAGGACTGGTGCGGGTCGGGTGGGGAGACGGAGGCAGCTGACGTGAGGGATGCAATTCCTGTCATATCGCGTGCATGTGAGATGATCGATGCAAGACGGATAGAGAAACAGAGAAGAATGATACAATAATGCATTGCAGTGCTCTCAAACAAGGGCATGGCAATTAATCATGATTTTTGGCCTCACACGAGTGTGTCTTCTGAACTTACATGGCTGAAGAGCTCATTTGTTAGGCCCAGGTAGTTGTGAAGGGCTAAGACTGTAACTCTCTGGAGACGAACCATGATAATCTGAAAGACGGTTTGAGGGATGAGTTCATCTGAATACATCTGGTGTATGAAGCCATACAGTCAAACAATTTACCATCCATTTAAAAAAAAAAAAAAAAAAAACTGAAAATATGGGCACGACATTCAACAGATGATTGAAAGCATTTCAAACTGAATCCAGAGAGACCAAACCTCACCTGTACTACTCGCACCAGGCTCTCGGGATACTTCTCAAATATAGACAGGAAGGCCTCTACTGGTAAACGAAGAACAGTGGAGACCTCGGCGGCTCGTGCCAACACTGTTCTGTAAGGCTTCTGGTGGCCCTGAAAAGACAAAAATAATAATAATAATATTTTTTAATGTACACAAATGAATATAATTAATTTAAAACCGACATGATAGCATAGGATTAATTTAAGGAATTACAAAAAATTACAGTATGTATAGCATTTGGGAAGGATTTTGTAGCAGTATTAATTTTATCTAGCATCTACTACTTGTATTATGGTGCAACTTTTATGGATGAGTATTTCTATATTGCATGTTAGAAACCTGGTTGTAACATACCGTGATAACATCCAGAATACTAAGGAGG
This sequence comes from Syngnathus scovelli, assembly GCF_024217435.2. Classification (NCBI taxonomy): domain Eukaryota; kingdom Metazoa; phylum Chordata; class Actinopteri; order Syngnathiformes; family Syngnathidae; genus Syngnathus; species Syngnathus scovelli. The sequence goes on along the minus strand of NC_090851.1, from coordinate 8,271,327 downwards.
CTGTGGACACTGTCTCCAGGGAAAACCTCCTTCACCACATTTTCTTTGCCATCCTGGAAGAAAAGAGTCAACGACAGAAACTAAAACAGCCTATTACATAAACAAGTCTTTTGAGATCTGAGCTGAAAGCTAAGCAAACAACCACCATAACCAGGAAGCTTTCTAACAATGTATCCTAAAAAAATACTTGACACCCTTTCACAGCCTTTTGCAAAATGTGGTTACCATTCCAGTAAGGCACAGTTCTAGTTTTCCATCTTGAACCACGTAGATGCTGCTGTCTGGCTGGCCCGGCCTGAAGACGTACTCCCCTTGCTGGAATTGTACAAACACCATGTGCTTGCAGAGTTCTAGAAAGAGGGGCTTCTCAAAGTGGCCCAGCACACTGCATGGAAAACAGATGATGAGAAGTTACTTTATTTTATTTAAATCAACTGTGCAATGGCGCTCAACCTACCGGACATTTTTAAGCATATAAAGCACCTCAGAAGGAAGGTGAGAGTTGGCCACGTCAAATTCAGTAAGATCTGCCTCCAGCACGGAGGGAGGAGGTTCCTTGGCCTGCAATGTAGGCACTTCCTTCTTAAAGCGCAGGATCCTGCAAATGGAGACCGCTTGGGATGTCAGAAGAGCAGCATTGTGGTTTATGAGACTAGCGTTTAGCCTTCATGTACTTTTTGGCAATGTTGAGCATCTTCTGCTTCTTTTTCAGGCGTGGTCGAGAGGTGGAGGATGTACCCACCAGGGAGGAGGTAGACTGGGAGACCTTTTGAGAAATAATGATACGAGTTGGAATGAGAAAAGGAATTCCGGAGACTTTGAGATCAAAACTTACTTTACGCATGATCTTTCGCCCATAGAACATAACTTTGTCCCTCTTACGAAAACGGTACTTGGGCGCCTCCTGTGCTTCTAGGTCTGTCAACAACAAGAAGCTCTCTTACAAATAGAAGCATTCATGTTGTAACTTTGTGGACCATTGTGCAAGCGCACGTAAGAAAATCATCACACGCAAGCACTGACTTCTTAGGTGGATCCGCCGCAGGATGAAGAAGATGAGGATGGCTATGAGGACTATGGCAACACCAGCACCAAGCACGACCCCCATCATCTGAAGAAAACACAATAGTGTTAGCTGCAATGTGCATTACAACATACTCCACTGAATCACATCATCTGAATGACTTACCATGCTGGTCTGTAGTTCCTCCTCCACAAAACTCTTGATGTCATTAAACTTGTCCTATTACAAACAGTGGAGGTGACATGATGTCAGTCAAGTTACTCTCAATTCTCTCCTTTCAACATGATACATTTATCTCGAAGCATGTAACATCAAAATTGGCAATTCGTGATTAAAAAGAGGCAGCACAGGTTTTGTAGCTTGATACGATATACTTCTGCATTTTCCTTGAAACAAACAACGGCAGAAGCAAATTTCCACTGCGGCTGCCTGACAAACCAACCTCTGAGCCATCTGTTTGGACCTCTTGTTCCGAGGTACTTTGTCCCATTGTAACCCTGTTGCTTCATACGGGTGATCCATAAAAGGCCGCTGGAATAAAATCAAGGGAAATATTATTGCTGCAATATACATAGAGAGTTACTCAAAATGCAAACACCCTCAAGCCCTAACAACACAACATGTAGGTGACAAAATAAGCGTGCGTCTATGAACAAATCTGCCAAGCTGAGCAATTGCTAGCTTGGCCTAGAGTCGTAGTGAACTGCTTGTTTTGTGATAAACATCTCTTGCGTCAGTCAAACTATCCTATTTTATTGCTTAGATAAGAGCTTAGATAATTCCAATATCTGCCTAGGGTTCGTGAGTCTGACGTGATGCATAATTACGAGATTTCTGATATGATTGTTGACTTGTTTCACCCCAAAACTTGTGTTTTCAAATGTATGATCAATTTGATTTCATTCAGTGTTGCTACATCATGTATTGGCACCACAGACTGACATCAGCTGTATGACGGGCCTTACGCACTTCCTGCTCTATCCTGATCATCAGCGGATGGTTGAATGTCACTGAACTGCTGTATAGGGATCAAATTGAATTACTGAAAGGCTGGGGGGTGGTGTCATGTTGCATGAAGTAAGACGCAGTGACAAAATAACCCTCCGGAAAGGATGCTGCTGCAATACAGCGAGAGAGGAGGCTTCATTCGTCGGCCATTATCCAGCAAACAAGAAGCTTTAAAAGCGGTAGAGCACTTAAAAGAGAAGTTTGTAGTAAAATCTAACCGGCTTTGTGCTTGATGGAAGTGACAACATGATAGAAGCCATTTAAAAAACTGTATTCACCCAGGCAAGCATCAATCTGAGTGTTAAATGTTTATCTGTGGCTTCACATGCCCATGTTTTTAGTTAAGACATGGACTTGTTGCCCCATAGAGATGAGGCAATAGCCCGCCTCTTTTCTCCAAGCAGTGCCTCTCTCCACAGACGCCAACATCTTTTGTGCTCTGTGAAACAAAGCTAGTGTTGACACCACTGTACAGTACACACAAGATGCCTGTGTATGTGATGCCAATCTTTCTCTGTGGGATTAGTAATGTAGGGTTAGTTAGCAGATCAGACAATGTTGGCCCCTACATGAATGGGGACACCCCCCAGTGAAAACTAAGTACAGAACACAACAACTGGAGTAGACGCCAAGACACCGAAGCTAAGTGACCTTGTGGTAAGGTCAAATGACAGCAAAAGATAAACAAGAGCATGCGTAGAGCACTTAAAAGGTGAACCTAGAAGGTGCCAGCTCATGTTTCACCCTAGTAGCCAAAATAGTTTTTGCATAATTTGCACCCCCTGAGGTGTTGCCTTACTTAACTCTTGGAAATCAATGATCTGGTCTTGATTTAATCACAAGGGGTAGGGGCCAAGATAAGAAATACAATCCATGGAACACACCTGCACGGAAACCAGCATTGATGCTATTTTCAGCCCCTCTAAATTAGCAACGTTAGCTCGTTGATACCCCTCCCTAATCAGCTAGGTGACTGTTGCATAATGTTTGCATAAGTAAAATACAGAAGTAGAGGCATGAGTTAACTTTTGAGCGATTCTCTTGTGATATCGGTGCATTAGGAAATGGAAAACCGGGCAAGATGCACCTTCTCTGCATTCAGGGCAGAGGGAACCGTGCTGGCTGCCCGTCCCATTGGTAACGTCATTCCTGCTGGCTGGCTAACACTGATCGCGACAACATAAGCTAACGGTCGATGCTACTGATAATAGTCCATTAGCAGTCCGCTTGAGAGATCACAATGAATATATCCTTGTGATCTAGTGCTTATTTTGCATTGTTCTCTTCCCCTCCCTCTGACAGACAGTATTCAGATAAACACCACCGTTTCGCACTCTGGGATGGTGAGATGTACTTTGCACTCCTCGCTTCTCGCCAGCACTATTGATAAACTCTCGGTTGACAAAAGGTACGACTCAGATGCATAATAATATCATATTCACATACACACGTGTAAGTACTTGAAAAGATAGCAGGAGTGGGGAATTTACCTGAACTGGTGGACTCCAGATTTGTCTTCAATGACTGTCAAATAACCGAACTCATATTTGACTAACTCCTCCTTTATTCTTCCGCAAGACGCTAAACCAATCAGCAACCGAGAAGCTGCAAAAATGGACCAACCACAGTGCGTCAATGGGCAAGAGGCTGAATAAAGCCCTATACCGATGTAAATATGTCTTCGTTGTCCAGTGAGCATTGAGATAAACATTATGTCGCTACGTTATTGGGTGACTAGGGGATTGATTGCTACAATGCCCAACAGCGACGCGGACAAGCTTCCTACGATGCTGGAGTGCTTTATTCCTTTTGCAAAGTTCTTTTTTGAAAACGTGTGACCCAATTTCCCTCAACAAATTGACCCCAGCACAAAAAAAATGAAATAAAAATACTTAAAAAATAAAAATATCCGCAAAGATGCCTGCAGGGTTCTACTTAACACCCCAAACACACAAAAATTATCAAAACAATATCACTTTTCAAAGTGTAAACAACTACCCCTGATCTCAAATAATCCATCTATCCGTTTAATTTAATCGCTTGTCCTCACTGCAATGGCATACTTCAGGGAGTACAATTCAATGCCATATATTACATAGAATGTTTGTTTGGATGCAAAAACTGTAAAGTATGAAAAGGAATAAATGTCCTTCTCCAGCCTACATACATACATACATGGCAGCTTCCTGTTCACAACGGGAGGTTCTGCAACACTATTTAAAAGTGTACAAATACAAATGAAAAGACACATACCCAATGCATTTAAAATATGTAGTTTTTATTGTGGGGTGAGTGCCAAGTCAATGATTATAATTACAATTCAGAAATGGGCTTGTGGGGCCAATATGGATATTTGACCATGTCCAACTTGGTCTCGGGGAAGGCGTCGTTGAGATCTTCAATGGTCATCTGGTCGAAGGGGATCATATTCCTGAACTTATCCAACTGCGAACATACAGGAAAGTGAGAAAGCTATATGTATGATTTCTTCAGGCTACTTACTGGCTAAGGTGTTTAAGCAACTATTCATTCTCACCTGTGCTTCATACTTTGCGACGCGAGCTTTTGATGCTTCCACGTAAGCTCTGGCATCTTGGTCCTGGAGAAGTCCATTGTTAGAAACGCTCATAAAAAAATGACTCGATTCCAGTGAGAGAAATCTCTTTTATACAATGTGTGGTGATGGTATTCATTATTTGATGTTAACACTTACAGCCTCAACCTCCTGGGCGTTGATGGCAGTTGTCTGCGTGTCAACAGGCTCGGGGATCTTCAGAGCTTTGAACTATAAGTACAAGCCAAGACAATGATGCAACCAGCAAAGCAAATGATTAGAAGATTTAAATGATTCAAAAAGTTCCAAAGTCATATTCTTAATGTTGGCTTGGAATTCTATTTACCTTCTTCTCAAACTCATCAACCATCCCAGCTTTGGCCACAGCGCTCTTGTAATAGCTCCAGTCGATGGCAACAGGAGACTCTGGCAGGGAAGTTAGTCTAGTTAGGGGGGAAAAGAAAAAAAAGAAAGAAAAACAGTACTGAGCATGTGTTGTTTAGGTAGAACGGCAAATGCAAACAAAAGTGGAGCTTTTTACAAATGCTGCCAAAGCGTTAAAATAACTTTCAAGTTATTGAGAATGTCATCAGTTGTTAGTACGCCTTACTTACTACTGTAAACCATATTTCAGGTTGTCAAGACAAACTCTGTAGTAATTTTGTCTTTTCACCTTTATAGGGGATGTTAGGAGCAGAACTTGAGCGTACAAAGCACAATTTTGTCCAAGCATTTCACTGACACGGAATTTTCACCAGTAGCAGCAGCGTCTGTTTTTTAACCACAATTTGTGCTTGAAAATAAATTAAACTTAAAAAAAAAGACAAAAAAACGTAGCAATCTTTTTGGGCTCCTTGATGTTTGATCAGTTTTGTCAAGAGACGGCAAAAGTTAAAGAGCAACGAACCAAACTTGACAATCAAAAGCAATGGTGATGATATTCAACTGACTTAGCAGCAATTGCATCACTGCGAGTCTTCAGGGCATTGAACATGCTCTTCTGGTTGGGTGGAACACGCTCAGCAAATGCCACCCAGTCGACGGCCTTCAGGGCTAAACGCCGGGCTGCCATCTTGATAACCTGAAAGACACAATTGAACATAATGAAAGTCTCGGGCATCAACAATGAAGGAGGTCGATTAAAACATGATAGATCTTGCTAAATAACAACAGTCAAGTAGTTATGTTCACAATTGACTTCATCAATAATCAACTCATACCTAAATATTGAAGAACATTTTGAACACAACTTCAGTTCGCAGTTCAACATAGAAATGCAGCATTCAAATTTCTTCTACAATCATGATAAATTGCACAACAGATTTACAATGAGAGAGCATCTCAGTCTTTCATCAAAACGTGCCAATAAACCAAGTGAGATTTTGACCGAACTGAGACTGCTGACATTAAACTTCACTTGCTTACATTGTTTCTCAGCATAAATATATTTTATTATTTTTTCATAGCACCCCACCAAAGTAAAACAAACAAAAAGTTCTATTTTTGTACCTTCTGCCATTTAGTGGAGGAACATTTAAATACATTTAATGAAATGTCACCTGCATATACGCCAAGATACACGATGCAGCCAGATGAATTAAGTGAAATAGAATCGTTTCTAGTAGCATACTACTTAGGAGTAACCCATGCATCTTGCTAAAAGTCCTACTTTTGATGGGTAATGATAAAGTAATGAGTATCTTCCTAATAACTCGGCATAGTCTCATGCGAGTGCAACAGTCATATATAATTCTAGTGGAACACTAACGCCATTCAACATACACTAATTGTGTAAACTAACTGTATTCATGCCACAATCTTCCCTTCGTCCTTGGCATGAAATTGAAATTGGCTGCAAAACGACGCTAGCATTGTTAGCTGGTTAGCCAAGGTCAGAGAAGACCTTTTCTAACGACAAGGTTTTTGCGAAACATCGAAGGGCAACAAGTTCACGTTTGCAAAGAACGGTCGGGTAACGGGTGCAATTGCACACAGGCACATTGGTAAAAGCCGATTTAGCCCCAGTCAATGAAATCTGCTATGAATGCGGGCGTCCTTACCTCGCTTCACCAAAGGAGTCCGTGACAGGAGGAATGATGAGCGGAAGTGATTCTTCTTTGAGCAAAACAGGTCGGCAGTGAGCAAATCGTCGCTCTCTGCTGGTCAAAATGAACAATTACAATGTCGCGTTTAACGCGCCTGTGCGTGGATTCCCGTGGAGAGCATTCAAGGACGGCCATGCATGTTATTTTTAATAGTACGTAGAATAAGTGAAAAAAAATCCCAGAATGCTCATTTTAGCAATAAAATAGTAATTCCGGTTTTTAATTTAACGTTTTAATCACAGTTAATAAACCCCTGAAGAAAATATGAGTTTGAATCAAAATGCAAAATGTTTATGGTCATGTTTTATGTCATTATTTACAATTGATAAAAATACAAAAATGTTCAATTCAGGCCAAAGTATAAAAATGTAAAGATGAAATCATCCAGTTTCAATTAAAATAGATCAAAATGAATTCATACGTTTTAATATACCAACTCTAGGGGGAATGGCTTCATTCATTTACTGGATAAAACATTTTACTATAAGATTAAAAGAAATATGCTGTTTTTTAATATTATGGTTTTTTAAATTCATTACTATGTAACCTAATCAACCAAAAATCTTGAAGGTGCCTTGCTCTTTTTTTATTATTATTATCTATATATTTTATTTATCAAATTGGATTAATGAATTATAAAATATAAAGACATGTATTACACTTTTATTAAGTAGTTTTGGGAAAACGTATTGATAGTAAATATAATAGTAGATAACAAAATAAACTTTCTGTGGGTTGAATTAAAAAACAGAGTGGGCTTCTAGTGACATACTTGTACTCATATATCCATGTACCCTGTAAACTCAGGCATGAGTTTAAAATTCCCCTGCCATGAACATAGCGTGGCTTTTTTGCTGCATAAATGATAGTTACAATTTAAAAAAAAAAAGACTGTACAGCAATACTAATTTTCTTTGTAATTCTTTGTGTACAATGACATCCATGCGCCAATTATCTGAGCCACTCACCCTGCACCTCGGATGTGCTGGATCTCAGCTGTCTTTGGGCAGTAGGTGAGGTACATACTCTTTAGTCACCAGCCATTCGCAGTGTGAACATGCAGTTGAAATCATCTGTTTCGTATTAAACACCAATGTACGCATGCCCTATATGAATCAAGTATTCCCAAATTGTGTGATACTGTCTTTGTGGAGTACATGAATTTCAAAACTTGTGGAAATTACTTCAAATGACTTGAATATTTTACAAATAGCCTTGTACAATTCACTGTTTGCTCAGTTAATATTTTAAATCAGTCAATCACCATGTTCCAAGTTTCCAATTTACATGAATAGTTTGACTCAGAGAGATGTTCACGTTATTTTGGATTAAGGTAATTAGCGCAAACTTTTACCACGTACTATATACAACACATTAAATTACCTTCATATATTTGTCTTTTGCTTTAAAATTATATTTTTGGGGTGAGGCAAAGGTCAGTCCTGTTACACAACAACATCCAAAAGATATTCAGATATGTTGTAACTTTATTTACATGTCACTATAGATTTTCATATAGAAAAGTGTACACAGTACAAAAGATTCAATAAATACAAAGGTCCCGCTTTTCCTCTACAGCTGGACTTTTTATTTACATAGGCTATACAACAAAATCCCATAAAATTCTATTGTAATCCTCTTAAAGGCAACATTGGCAGAGTAAACACTATTTGATACACACATTTAATACAGTAATAAATTGTCTCTCTGCTGTCAACTTCGTGGTAAGGAAAATAAAAAGCTGAAGAAGACAAAAGTTGATGCTGGCTCTGAAGGCACTTCCTTTAAGTACTTTTAACTACTCAGTCTCAAATACAGTCAATAAACTCATGCAAACTGCACTTTTTCTCCCCACAAATACACACATTTGTACAACGTGTTTAACAATATAGTTTTCAGTTTTTGGAGGTAAGAAGAACATGTGTCTAAAAAAAAAATTTCCAGTTGAAAATATTTATTGTGCCTTTAAATGTTTTTGCAACCTGTTTCCCATTAAAGCACACACAACAATGCTAAGACAAATAGTACATCCCGTACGTGACAGGTCCACCAAAGAGCCCCGGCACCGGCAGATTCGGCCTAGGATAGGGGTTCGAGGGGGCCCAAGTCGCTGAGCCCTGCATGTGCGCGCTGAGGGGAAAAGGCAGTGCAAAGGCGGACAGGACGGGCTTGGAGGCCAGCTTAAACTTCTCTAACTCGGCTTCCTGTAACCTCTTGGCTTTGGCCCTGCGGTTCTGGAACCAGATCTTCACCTGGGTCTCGGTCAGGTTGAGTGAGCTGGAGAACTCGGCTCTCTCGGCTATAGAGAGGTACTGCTTCTGGCGGAACTTGCGCTCCAGGGCCAGCAGCTGAGAGGTAGTGAAGGGCGTGCGAGGTTTACGGTTGTTTTTGTGCTTCCGTAAAGTACACTGGGATGGACTGGAGCTCCCTAGTGCAGAGATAGAGATACGGGGCATATTACATACAATCAAAATGACTCGTTGCAAATGCATGCTAAGGAATGTTTGACAACGTAAATCATTTTACTCGTGTCGCAATATTGTGTGGAGGTCTATAGCGCTGGAAGAAAATTTAAAAAACTACCTGGGGGGAAAAAGCAGCTAAAGTAGAAGCAAATGGCTTAAAAATAAAGAATGGACGTACGCTTGTGCTTAAAAAGATGTTTACAGAAAGTCCTCAATTCTTCCGTTTCTTTACACCACAATGTAGTGACAATTTTGTAATAGTCTCTTAATCTCCTAACCCCGCACGAATGAGCTTGTTTATTCATAAAAATAAAATCACGAATCCCCTTATGAGTTTTTCACGCGTTTTGTTGAAGCAAAACAACCCGAATGTATTAAAAGACAATTTACAAGAGTCTTATATTATAACATGAGCAAGTTAGCCCAATTGCGCAATTGATAAGCAAACAGTACTTTATTATTATTGCACGCATCAGGTGACGTTACTTACGAGAGTTCCCCTGGAACCAAGTGCTCTGGTCGCTGTCAGCCGAGTGCAGCGTGTCCTCCGTGGAGCCGCTGCAATTAGCCGGCGAGCCCTCCGCATAAAAAGTCCTCGGAGAGTAGTGCGCCGCGGGGTTCTGAGCATGCACGGTCGACTCGAAAGAAGTCCTACAGGTGCTCTTCTTGGAAATCAAAGACTCGACGCTGAACGGAAGGCAGCTCCTCTCCTTCTCCATGGTCATGTCCTTGGGCTGCGCGTCCTCCGTCTCCTCCTGAGGATGGCCAACTTGCGCGTCCTGGGACGGCGAGCCCTGCGCTGCGTTCATCGTCAGGCGAGGCGATGGGGCCATGCACCTCCCGGTGGCCCGCAAAAAGGAGCGATGGAGTCGACGATGCGTTCACGGACCGTCTCTCGAGTCAGCAACGCACACTTTAACTTTTACGCACGGGCAGGAAGGTCTATAAGAGGAAGAGGTGTGTTACCATTCCTCGCTCCCACCAATCGGCTGGCTAATTTGGGGTCAGAGCGCGGTTTGGATTGGCTCACAGCCTTCTAAGGAAACATCAAGAGGCCTCTGAAAGGAAAGAGTACTTAATCATACAGACCCCATGCTGCGAGAGGCCATTCATGGCCCTCACAAAGTAGCTTAGACCAATTTTAGTGTAATTAACCAGTGGGGAGGACTCTCTCGACCATTTACATCCATTAGCCGGACAGTCCATCGGCAGCACTCTTAACTCGCGTCTGTTTCAACAAAGAATGCGACCTGCGTTAGAGCTGTACAGATCACTATAAAAACGACTCAATGAATATCATGTCCTGCATTCAAAACCTGAAAATCTGAGTGCCTTTCTGCAGAGAGCTAATTTGGATTAAAAAAAAAATAGCTGTCAAAATAAAGACTTTCCAGAACAAAGAGTCAGCCTTGCATAGGAGAAAATCAAATTAAACACATCCACAGAGAGCGACGAGTCGGCCTGATTGGGTCAAACACGCATGCAGTATCACGGCAATTAAAGGCCTGTCATGATCCTTTCTGACTTCACAATGGCCTCGCCTGAGAAGCAACAGGCCTTTTTTTTTTTTTCTTTCTCCAACTCCAACTATTTAATAAGCCAGACAAGTTGAGTGTTGCAGGCGCCAGGCTTGGCTGGATCTCAAAGGAAGACACCTCGGGGAGAAAGGACTCGACCGTGCAACTCCACTGAAACAATTGTCCCCCGAATATTTCATCCTGCATAGAAAAGTGTTTCTCATCCCACGCATTTGCTACTTTAAAACTCATGTTGTAGAGTTTAGTCTAAACACACATTTCATCATTAAATAACATAAACAGCATTAGCAAGAACATCTAATCCATTATGTCAAATCACAATCATGCATTCTTTGTAGCTTGCTGTTGTGGTTGACTAATGTCATTTTAAACTTTCTATTTGATGGTAAATTGAGCAATTTGTCATCATTGAGTAATTATTACACAGTGGATTCCGAGTATATTGTTTAAAGCATCCTAACATGTCAGCAGCATATAATGTGTATCGAGAAAACAATTACAACTGGTACTTCACTTGACCAAATATTAGTTGAAATAAATAGTTGAAATGACTTTGAAAAGCTGCATTGGGTGGTTGATGATGTAATAGCCCCTCAGGTATGGCACAGCTTTTGATTGGTGACTCAACCAGAGTAAATCCTCATGCGTGTCCCGTCCTATTTGACAAAGTCAGACCTCTGTCTCCACACACTGGCGCCTCGTTCGTTACCCACATGGTTTGGGTTTACGTCTCTGTAGGCACCCTTCTATCTGCTAGAAGACTCAGGCAGGGTTTCATCTGCGGTCCATGCAGGTACACCCAGTCATATAAGCAGCACATGTCTCTTCTCTCTTTCCCTTTAGTTTACTCTCTTCTGCATTATGTGCCCCAAATGCGTTCGTGCAACAGTGTGCAGTGGAGTGAGCCATGTCAGAAGACGTTAGTGAGTTTGAAAGCAGATTTATCCATCAAGGTCAGTGCAGGCATGACAGGAAGCATGTTCCCTTCTGTTGGCGTCATACATGGAAAACCATTCAAATGCGCTCACTGGTCACTTCATAAAGCATGCTTTCAGCATTTGCTGACATGATATACAAGAGAAGCACCAAAAAGAGATACTTTACAAAAGACAATAACACCTTTAACAATATCGGAAAGGTTCAAATTTTAGGGCAGTAAGTCATGAATCAGACAGAATGTGTGTCTTTACCACTTCAACATTTCATGTTTCATCAAACATTAAACATAAACATGTTGGCTTCACTGAACTGAACTTATTTACACAGAATGAATATATAAATATTTATAAATAAATAAATAATGAAACAATTTCCTATTTTTATATGGAATCTACAGCCAAAGGTGCGCTGTGAGTTGAGCTCAGTTGTGAATATGAGTTACTCAAAAGTCTCATTCATTTTCATTTTTGTTCTCCTTCAGTTCATATGAGGTGACAAGGAACCCAACTTCAGGTTGCACGACTAGAATGTAACAATATGATGAACTTTTATTTCCCACAACAACTAGATAAAAACGGGATCAAAATTGCTTCAGTCCAGGTTTTAAAACCACTAAAAACCACAACCTCAAAAATTAGAAATATTTATGCCTGGCTGAGAATCAAGCTGATATTTTTTTTTTGGAACATATGAAAGTAAAGAGACTCCAAGAGTCCTGTTGTGATATGCTCTAAAAGCCTATTGTGAAACAATTAGCATTTAAAGCTTAAATACCTGGTTGTGTCTTTAGAATACATATTCAAAATGACAAGCAGCATATTTGTCAATGCAAAATAAGAATCTCAAACCAATTGGCTGATTTTTCTTGGGCGTAGCAGACTTGACAAACAATGTGAATTGTCAAATTAGGCCGAGGACTGCAGGACATTTAAGTGGCCGTGTGCACACTGTGGTCACATTTCCGAACCCAAGAATGCTGCTGCAGTTTTATTTGCTCAGAGTCCAAAGCTGTGTTGCAGTACATATAACGAGAAACACGGCAGCAGCACCAATTTTTCATTTTCATACCATGAAATCTTGAATAGGTCAAAACCAGATAAACAAATAACTGGAAAAAAATGTTGTTTTATCAAAGGTTATAAAGTAATCACAGCTACAGTGCTAAATCGATGAATGAACTCCATCTTGAGCAACCACATGACGGGGTCTTTCTAGAAATCACTTCCTGGTGCCCACGGGCGCCACAACAGTGACCCCTACGTGAAACATTTCAACCACTTTTTAATGTTCTATAAAATTAAGTTTAAGTACTTGAGATGAATAAAAGCATTTAAAAAATAATGTCTACTACATCTGGTTTTAATGAAACTGTTATTCTTGTTCTTTTTGTGGCTCTGAAGGGAGACATCAAAATAATAAATCACAACAATCCCAGATTCATTTTTTAAATCATTACATCCGTATGAAAAAAATCAAATGAATCATGTGACCAATAATTCAACTTCATTCAATTTAAACATGCTGACGTTTGAACCATCATAAAACGTTTCCTGAGAGTGGAAGTGCTGACACAATGGTGCAATGAATGGGCAGCACTCGTCTTATAGCGATAACGTTATTGCAGGCCCTAAAGCTCAAAACAAATGTGTGTGTTTGAATATCGTGAGATTACAATTTCAAAGTGTTCCCCATGCGAAGGGGAACAATGGCGTGGGTGGGAAGTTAAAAAAGCGGGTCTCTTTCAAATAAACAAGCATGGCTTGCTTCTGAAAAGGATTGCAATGGAGCAGCCGCATTGGTTCTCAGAGGATTGGAAGCAGCCACCCTCTTCCTCCTCTTCCCCCTCCTCCTTCTCCTGCTCAGCTTCCACACACGATAAACCCAAACAACCCGATGGAGCCTCCTCATGAGCAGAATTCAGCACATTTTTAATCCCACTTTAGTCCACCACCTCTGCCTTCGTCTTCCCATCCTGCATGAAAGTCGAAGATGGGGTTGTCAAACTTCCTTTTTTGTGTGCTATTGCTTAATGAGCCTGAAAATACAATTGCACTGTTGCGGCTGAGAAGATAGCCTCCAGGCTGGTGTAAATTAGCAGTGTGAGGAAGCCCAGAGGGCTTGCTGAGCGTGCAGAATAGGGAGATGTGGCGAGTGGAGAAAATCCTGTTAGGAAACTGACGCGGAGGAATTCCATGTCTTTTGGACTCGACTGTGGCCGACGGGTTCACTTGTTGCATGGGCAAATCCCGGCTCCGTGACAATGGAGTAACTTCTAGACACTCGTGAACGCCATTATCTTGAAAATGGCTCTTTTGAGGTGCTCCCTTAATCATCACTCAATTGAATTTTCTATGCTAGTATAAAATTTAAGTGAGGGTGCCGTGGTGAGAGTTTCCCACATAGCATATGTCCTCTCTCGTGAGCGCTGGCTGCTCTTTTGACCGCTCCGCTTGGCATCTGCTGCCCGTAGCCTGCTTATATCTGCATTCTAATGCAACTATCCTGCTGGGATGTTAACTTTAGGCCCTCCATAATTGATGGCTTCCACACTTCAGCCGGGCCCCCCCCTTCTTTGCCCTCTCCCCACCGATTGTTGGTATATCTCTGTGGTTTGGGGGTCTTTCACTCACTCATTGTTCTTTTATGGAGGAATTATAATAGACTAACGTAGGGGGAGCAAAGAGAAAGAAGCCATGGAGTAGATAAAAAGAGAGTCACTGCTGATATTTAGTGAACTCTGAAGGGGGAGTTTTCATTCTCATTCTGCAAGTTTGGCACATGCCTTCTGTTACTAAGTGGCAGTGCATTGAAAGAGAGCCTTGCATTTCCCATTCTGTGTCTCCGCTAGGTGCCTCGACTTACAACCCTGGCAGCTGTTGGGCCTTCTATGTTGCTATAGACTCCTCTCCACAGGTGAGCTGCCCTACCCAACTCCCAGTCTCCACTTCACTCAATGGAGCTCCTTTCAAGTCGTCGACCGTGAGTGTGCATGTATGTGTGTGTGTGCATGCACAGAGCAGCACAAACCAAATCAAGCAGGGTGACTTTAAATATCTCACGAAATGCTTGCAATGGTGCTACACCTGCAGAATCACAGCCTACCTTATATCAAAGATGGACAATTGATATCCATCCACACTTGGAAAAGAAAACATCCTTGTTATAAACTCTCTTCAAGTCTTAAAAAATGTTGGTGAACATACAATATACTTTTTACATTAAAAAATGGGAGGGGGTGGGTCACAGAAAAACAACTATCAAAAATATTAAAATGAAAAATATATCCACTAATATTTAAATCCCCCATTTAAATGCATCAATAATACATTATCAACAACACCATGTAGTAATTATTTTGCAAGCATGCACATATTTTGTTCATATTTGGAATTGGCTTTTTGTCACACATCTGTACGTAGTACGTAGTTCAATGTGCCCCCCTCAGTAGCAAATATTGTGCCGCTCTTGAACATTGCCCATCCCTACCCGAGATTAAGTGTTTTGTTTTTCTGTGGCCCTTTTGCAGCACCAAACTTTCCACAAAAAAAACAGGCAAGACAGACATCAGCATATTGGGTAATACCTCA
The DNA here is from genome assembly GCF_024217435.2 of Syngnathus scovelli. Classification (NCBI taxonomy): domain Eukaryota; kingdom Metazoa; phylum Chordata; class Actinopteri; order Syngnathiformes; family Syngnathidae; genus Syngnathus; species Syngnathus scovelli. Next base: position 8,256,107 of record NC_090851.1, on the reverse strand, counting down.
CGAGACCTTAGTTAAACAAGTATCACAAGGCTGGCTCTGTGTGTTTGTGTATTGCTTTTTCTTTGTTTCTGAGCAGCCTCGGCAAGGGGCTTTAAGTGTTGAAAAACATGAAGAGAGGAAGAATATACACAGCAACTTGGTGATTTTGAGGACTCTCATTGGACTCCAGTGCCACCACACCTGCCATCAGTCGTTGTCAAAGTTTTTGCACTTTTATTACCAGTAAGAGTTAAAATGTAAACTGCTGGGTAAAAAGTAACCCAAATTGGGTTAAATAGCTAAGACAGTGCTGCATCCAAAATGGATCGAGCAAATGATGGGTTATTTATTATACCTATAAAATTAGCTTAAGATTTTACACTGGGTTTAAAGTACCTTTACAGATGAGTTAAACCTACCAATAAATGGTTTACCTGGTTACTAGAATGGCTGCAGTTCAAAATAGTAATACAAATTCTATTACCAACATTTTCTAAGAGGAAGCAATTTTTTTTTGCCATTTAAGTGGTTGATTTTTGTAAATGTCACCAAAAAATTCCTTTTCAATGCTTTGAGAAACCACTTTAAATGATGTTAGCAGTTTTTGCCAGGGCAGGTTTCAGCAACTTTTTCTTCGTCTGAAGTCGGTGGCAGAATATTCCCCTGTTTATTTTCTTCTTATTTTTTTCCCTCCCGTGTGATGCGAGCTGTTACATATTACTCCTGAGGTGTGGTGCCTCTCCCCTCAAAGGCCTCCAGTGTTTCCCCCAAACTGCTGCCAAGCTGGGCTATCTATTCATTTGGTTACTTAAGTGTAATTGCTCCCCTTTGAAGCCTCAGAGAGGCAAATCATTTGCTTTGGCCTCGGGGCAGTAATGGTCACCGAGCCGGCGACCCCCTCCTGGTCCGAGAGCGTCGGAGAGACCGCGAGAGGCCAGAACCCATACAGAGAAGAAATAATACAGCCAGGGCCGCTCAATTTCACCTCTCTTTTCATCCCATTCTTTGAAAACTTTTTATTAACAACAGCTTTCTCTCTCGAACCGGGGCGCCGGGACAAGGGGGGAGACGAGGCACAGGGAGGGGCTTGAGAGAATAGAGAAATCGGCGGAGGAGGTGGAGGAGGTCCCCGTCCCCCTGTAGATGTCTGCCGGAGTCTCACATAGTCTCGTGCTCACTCACATGCACACATCATCAACAGTGACAGGTCAAGGAGGCACTGAGCCCCTTCCCCCCCTTCCACTCTCCCCCATGCTTCACACCGCTAAACAGGGACTCAAGTTTCGTACACCACAGGCTTACGCACACACTGAATATATGAATTTATATATCTTTATGGATATATAGTTTGCATTTAACCCATGACAGGCCCTAGTAATACTGTATATTCTAAACAAAGAGCCCATTTATTGCTGAAAATTACTGCCACTTACTGTAATTGTCACTATGCCGAGAGCATTGACATTGTAATCTCATAATAGCATAATGGGGGCTGAAACTGTGTACAGGAGGACAATTAGAACGGTGGAGCACAGGAAAAACATTTTCCCATTCAAGCAGAGAGAGTGAATATTGTGTGAATGTGTGCGTGTGTTTGCTCGTGTGTGCATGTATGCGTGCATGTATGTTTTTATATTGCTTGAACCAGAAAAATTGGAAAATCAACTGCAGTCATGGCCAAAGGTTGTGGCTGGGACTCAAATGTCATGTTTCATTAACTTGGCTCCTTGTGAGTTTGTTTGTAATTTACATTGATTTTGTATTGTTACATTGTGCTGCAGCTTTTAATAAATACCAAAGTATTTAAGTTAAAGTAAGTACCAAAGGTTAAACAGAGCATATATATATATACACACACAAATATAAATAAATAAATAAATAAATAAATATATACAAATATAAATAAAAAAAATATAATAATAATATATATGTATATGTATATGTATATGTATGTATATATATATATATATATATATATATATATATATATATATATATATATATATATATATATATATATATATATATATATATATATATATATATTTCTTCTAAATAGCGCGATTGTATTCAAGGTCCCAGGGCAGAATTAGTGTAAGAAAAGTTGCTTATAAATGCTATACATTTTACTTGCATCGTTGTGACTTTGAGTTTTTTTTTTTTTTTTTTTTTAAGAGAGAAGCTTTCCCTGCAGTCAAGCCAGATGGTAACAATTCTTGGACATATTACGGGTTGCTCTGTGCCAAATAGCATACCTTTGGGCTGTGTTTTCAGTGGGCTATAAAAGAAAATAATGTAATTTTGATCTATTTTATCAGACATCACCCTGCCCTGGCTACACTGACACCGGATAAGAATTTGATATTTTTTACCTTTTACACCCTCGGTGCACATTTTCAATATCTGCCCTGCTGTGTGACTTTGTTTGTTTGACTTTTGCAATGGGATGAAATATGCAGAGAATCACTCCCGTGTTGTCACACATAAGGCCGTCAATAGGACACGATTAATAAGATACTCAAGGTTGTGCTGTGTGAATACATGTGAGGGTTCTTGCAGACACTTTTAAAAAGGCCTGACCTTCACATCCCAGTGTAATACTGACACAGTAGCAAACTATCTTGAGTGGTCCACCATCAGTTCCATGACTCACCACTGACCTTGCAAAACCTTTTCCAGACCCATTTTGGAACCTTAAGGGACCATCATGCGGCCCTGCAATCCATATGAGATTCCATGATACTGAACACACCTGAGAACTTGGTGTGAACTTACATAAACACACACACATTAGTGAAGACGACAAATCTCAGAGAACTTTCCCACAATGTATCTAAAGATTGTGCAGTCACAGAAAGAACCACATCAAGGTGGGACAATGGAGGACATTAGCTCAGGTTTTCCATTGTGAGGGTTATTTTCTTCTCGCTCGATCACACGCACGACCGGAGGCCTGCTGAGTGGAATTGCTCGCGCTAATGGCGCTACACACTTTTGTAGCAGGAAATGGGACAGCCGCGTCGTAACTGCTAAAACGGTGATTAAAAATACTCAAATTGCATCATGATGTGACGGAGAAAAACAAGTCCTGCAAGTGGAGTGACGGCCCCGTTCTGGGCTGTGTAAATGTCGCAGTTTTGTGGAAAGTAAATAAATAAAATCCTCCAAATGTTGGTTAGCTAGTAAAGTCTAATTAAAGCTCACAATATTAACTCTGTAATTTGCTCGTCTAGGCGTGTCCCTGCCTTAGTTTAATTGGATACAACATGCACCTAATGAGACAAATAGTTCCCAAAGTTGTGCCTGGCTAAATGTCGGTTGTGGATGCTGGAAAGTTCTTTGTACTCTGTAGGGAGGGTCATCATCCAAATGATGTGTTTTATATCACTTTGGTAATGAAAAGAATGGGCGCCTTGTATAAGACCGAGTCAAAAACATGGATTCAATTTAACATCATAAGAAAAGTACAGCAAGCAGTATTTTGTGGTGCCTTTCCTTGTGATGCTTGTTGAAAGCCATTGAAGATAACACTACAATTTTGCTGAGATAATCTGTGGCGGACAGGCGAGTCTCAATCTGTACAAAACTTTCTTTGTCTGTCATCTCCAGCGGTCACTTAAAAAGACGAGCGTCCGCCTTCATGGGTGTCTGACTTTTTTGACCAAATGTTTTTCTTCTTTATTCCCCTCCTTTCCGGGAAATTGTGGTTGTATGCAAACCTTTAATGAGCTCCATCCTTGACCTGATTTGTACTTTTCCAGAGATGTCATGTCTCCAAAGTCAAGGAATGACTTAACATGTCCTCATGATTGAATCTTAATAGAAGGCAGTCAGAAAAAAACTGGGCTCAGTGCCCCCCTAATGTGAAGATCCTTGTAAAAGTGAAACTGCAAATGCTAAATGCAGCGCAAGACGATGGTAAAGTTAATATACGGGATTATACATTTCCTCACTATGTTTGCTTTAAATGACGTTATGCACTATAACACAAAATTAATGTTAAATGTGTAAAGTTCTCGTAGAAAGTACTCACGATTTTAGAAAGTTCTTATTTCTTTCTGAACAAGGGAACATGATTGTATGTGACATGCTTGCTGTCATATTGTTTGAGGTTTTTGCCAAAGTAATCAAATTTTGGATGGTTTGGAAAGCCAACGTCATGGTGTGCTTCCTCACTCAGGACATATTTTCAAATGTATCCACTTTAAATGGAAAAAAGAAATACATCCTGCGATATACTATGAGTAAAGTATTTTCTTGAAAAAAAAAACAGTAAAAAAACATCCCTCGGGAGAAATAATTTCCATGCGACAATATAAACTTTCCTATTACATTATCCAGTTGTCATGTCCTCAAATCTGTTTGTTTTGTCATGTTGCTGCAGGCTTGTTTTGTGCGTGTGCAGGAAACCCCACTTTAATCAAGTGTGATGGAACACATGTGTCCTTTATCGGGGGCCAGCATCTTCTACTGTTGGCCTTTCAAAATGACACTGGCTCCATGGGATAATTTGGCTTTGGCTTTAAAGGGGGGGGGGGTCTTCTTCAGGGGTGCCTCTCCATGTGCCTGTCAGCATGGATCAGCTGATTTCTGCTGTCTTTAGGCCTTTTATGGCAGATTAGCTACAGTACAGGGTCATGGATATGTAGTTTTAAAATAAAGGAGGTAAGAGAAATAAAATTTTGCGGCTGCGTCTTGGGCAATTGTGAAATCTAATTTGACCACTGTACATTCATTTTTGTACAAACGGTTGTCATGTTCGTCCTCAGCTTCTGTGAGGCACGCTGAACATGTAGTTTCATTAAAAACATTTTCTCAAAAGTAGTTACAATTTTTTATTTTTTCATTTACTATAAAAGTGGCTTGCTACTGAGTACAGCGACAATAAGAAAAGGTGACAGAGTGACACTAGTGGAGAACCACTGTTGAAGATCAATTAGTAAATTGTCCTTTCCTTGTTAGAAACTTGCATCCTGGCTTATATAATCATGCATGCCGAGACGCACACACACACACACACACACACACAAACACGCACACAAACACACATAGGCCATGACTCAGCTAAGTTTTGTAATTCCCAAACCAACATCCCACAATGGAACAGTGTTTCCTGTCATGCTGCATTCTTATCACATCATCAAACCAACAATTCTGTCTGGCTAAATAATAAAAGTGACAGTAAGCCTGATTTTCATTGGTGCTTAGATGGGGGGGGGGAAGTGTTGGAAGGGGGGGGGGGGTTCTTTGAGAAAATTGATTCCCAGCAAAGCTCTTGCGTCGTCTACACTCGGCACCGCTTTGACCGACAGTCCAATCATCTCCGTGCCTTTGCTGGCAGCCTGCTTCCAATTTACCAACGTTTGATTTTGTTTATATACATTTTCTTCTTGGCACAAAAAGATTGGCCAAATCTGCCAATGTTTCAGAACTGAACTCCTCAAAGGATTCTTCTAATAAATAGCACTAGATTCAAATTTTACAGCATGAGCCGTCAACAGGAAGAACGGGCGGCATGACTTGGGGCCAACAGCTTTAATTGGCTGTCTGCAGGAATTTTGGCTGCGGTGAACTAATTGACCCACAACTCCCCGGTGCTTTATCAAAACGGGGGGAAAACGCCACCAGGCTGATAAGCGGCCAGCCTTGTAAACCAATCTATAACCATTGGCCAATTTGAAACATGTGTTATTGGCTAGTTTACGATTGGTCCCTTCTTCTATATGACTGATGCTCAACTCTAAACTGACGTTTGTAAGATTTAATAACTGGCAGTTGAAGAAGCATCGGGAATATTTCTTGCTCCTGCTAATGTCAATAGAGCCTATTCTTTTTAACGGACAGGGGTCACAACCTGGATTGGTCGGCAGTCAATCACAAGGTGCATATACTAACAAACGACCATTCAAATATGGTTGTTGTAACATTCATTCTCTAAACATTGTAGACGAATTGCATTTGTTTCTTCAGAACAGAACTATTTAATTGAGTCAGGCTTGTCATTTATGTTGTCTTCATGTTAAGATGTTGCACCAGGGGCTAGCTGACAGTAAACAGGACAGATTCTTCTATCTTTGGCTTCATTCTTCTCAAAGCGCACATGCTAATTGCACAAACTGCTGCTCGCCGCAATGTGGTCGGGCAAATAAACAAATATGGAGCATCTTGCTTTATTCCCTTTCTTGGAGGAGGGCTCAAGTCTGACAAGAAACAAACTGACTCCGTTTTTTTTTTTTGTTCTCCTCTGACTATAGAACACATTTACTTTGGCTTTTGCTCCATAAACTGACCGTTGGGGCATGTTTTCACAAACTCATGTAGGGTCACTGATCTTTTGACTTTGGACAAGAAAAATGATGCCATAAACGCTACGAGTGGCTGCGACAAGTCGCAGTGATCAAAACCAGCTGCCAATTAACTTAATGACTGAATCTATCACATTCAATTAGAGGGAGCCTACGAGCTGCCAATCCAGCCCTCGGATCACCGGTGATACAAAAACACAGGCGGAGTGATCACTTTAGGAGCCATGTCTGTGTCTTTGTGATCCTTATCTGGCAGACCCTGTGTCGTATTTGATGCAGGCCCCCCTTCCCAACACCCCTGACGGGTCCCACGGATGAAACGTTGTATGGAAGGGATCACCTCAACCTCTGGAATCCGTCGACCGCTTTCTGTCTTGCCCGTTTGACAAATGGGTTCCAACAGCACCCGGGGAGCGTCGGAGAGAATTCCTCCTGATGTGTGACTGTGGAGAAAAGAGGAGCAAAATCTAAGCGATCAATCCATCCCAAGTAAGATAGATGACACAAAATAAAACATAACGAAAGCCCCTTTCGCTCAATAATCTGACTTTGGCTATTATTCCCCAGAGGAGCAGCTATCTGACAAGAGTTTGCTCCATGGTCAGTGTCTTTAACCCCACATGATAACACTTAGCCCAGCCATAAAGAATTGGCCCCTTTAACTGATCCATTAGCGTCTGATCCCTGAGAGAGGACCTGCTGGTGTCTACTGAAACTTACCAGGAAGCCTTGAAAGGAAACAGCATGGCAGACGAGCGGCTAGATCAAAGCGTGGCTCCCTCCTCATCTTCCTCAGCTCCCATTCTCTATCTGTTTCTCTCCTATCTGCAGATTTGACACAATGTTCACATACCTGTAAATCAGCATCAATCATTCTTTTATGCAGCTGATGTGTGACATATTTATTATAAAATGAAATTCAATGGCTGACATGGGGCAGCCTGTGATAGATACACGTTGGTTCCAATTTAAAATGCACCATCCTTGAGTGATATCATATATGTATCAAATGATCTGATTTGTTGCAGAGAACCAGTGTAACGGATCAAGATTTCAAAATTGGAACGGTCAGTTGTGACTCCGTTGGAGGGATTAATTGAAAATTATGTTTATTGTTGTGTCTGTCTGTATTTTCTAGCGGTGAAGAACTGCATTTAATCATACTTGAAGCTGTTTCTAATAAGTTTTTCCTCTTGTGTAGCCAAACAATAAAAGTGCTGTGCTGCGCCGAAAAGAGCTAACAGATGATTGACGGGATGTTTTTCCCAAATGTCCCCTCATCTCGACACACTTGTTATTGGCCCTTGTTACAACCAGTTAGTGGTATTCGTTTTTAGTGTGCTACTTTTATGACAATCACAAATGGTTACAATCATTCTGACTCTACCACAAAAGTGAACATTAGGTCTGAGATGCCTGACATATTCTTCCCTGTTGTCCTGTCCGGTATGTCTGTACTTTGTCTTCATGTCCCTGCCACTTTCCCTCCCGTTGTTATTCCGACGCATCCCTCCTCCCAACATCCCCCTGCTGATCAGCCTCTGCTCTCTCGACTCCCAAACTTTCCCATGCAGCTTCTCTTAACTACCAGCAGCCCCCTGGCTTCCTCCCACCGGTGTTTTCAATTTAGTACCACTATGAACCGGTTCACATTGTAACGTTATCAATTAGTCCGAGACTCCGCAGATTTTACAGGCCCAGGAGTGAGTTTTGGTGATTTACTGGCCGCGAAGGAGATGGAAGGGAGGGATGTGCAGACATGGGCTGATATGAGGCTTTTCTGTGGGAACAGAGTCGATGTGGTGCGTACCTTGAGGATTTGGTCCTGTGTGTGGTTTTGGGTCCCAGTAGAAATGTGGTGAGAAAGATGAAAAGGCTCGTGAGAGGAAATATAAAGAAAAAGGAAAATTTGATATTTTCCGCAGGGTCAAATGGTTCTTATCATACGTTTTGGATTTCAACCACACAATTTATCTTTTTTATGCCATACAAATTGTATTCTGGCCGTGGAAATAGCCGACAAAGAGCAAAGTATTTTAATCCTAGAATTTGAATCTTCTCGTACGGCACGCGTACAGACATTGGGTGAATTAGAACAATAAAGCGTTATCTTTCTAATTTATCAAATGTTGAAGTTGAAAGAAGCTGAAGAGTCTCATGTTCATGAAAGATTTATACGGTGTGTACAGTCACTACACAGTCCGTAATGTAATCAAAACCTGAGCGTTTTGTGACCTTACATAACCTTGACCTTCTAACTCACAATAGCTTCTAACTCACAACCCAGGTTCTGCTAATAGGTTTTCAGAAAACGTAATCATTAACAAATCAACTGCATGTCTGTTATCAAAACAGTCATACTAAAAAATATGTTTGACCATTTTGGACCACCATTGGAAAACACAAACATACCTGTATGTGCAGTTATATTATGTGCTGAATTGCTTGCATAGACTACAATGAGCTTTCGTGTGTGTGTGCGTGTGTGTTATAAGAGACCAGAGTGGGGTTTGTTGGCTTGTCAGTACACACCAGTGGCCCCCATGGTGTCTCTCAGTGTCTTCCTCTTAATTACCCATCATTCCTCTCAGGGCTTGGCCCCTCACAAATTACGGCACATTGTCCATCGCCGATCGGCCTGTCATCGCACGGCTCCACATTTCAGAGCACGGCTCCTTGTGGACCGAGAACAGAGCTGGGGGGCCGAGATGAGACATACACAACACGACCATTTAGTGTGTGTGAGTGTGCATTTGCAGACTCTCTCTTTGGCCATTAAGTGTGGTGCCAGCTGACTCTGTGAACTCAGATGCTTTTCTGCCAAATCAGCAGCACCAAATGACAGTGGGACGGTATGAATATCCACTACACATCAGCCTAAGAGAGAACAAGTGCAATGGGTGGTGTGGATGTGTGTGCGTGAGGGGGGGGGGGGGGGGTCTCAGTGGAAAAGTGTCTTTTAGCCTAAGTGCATTACTCAGGCGATGAAGTGAGAAGAAGCGACCTTCTGTTCTACAAAGGTTGATGAATGCCATGAGTGAAACCCAGTGACACTGCATTGTCAAGTGGATGCTCTTTGAGCAAATTACATGAAAATGCAAAATGAATGTGTGTGAGAATTAATAATAATAATAATAATAATAATAATAATAATAATAATAATAATAATAATTACCTGCACTGTAGTAAATCGTTGCATGCTGTGCAGGTGGCACAAGTTTGATTCCCAGCCACTGTTGGTCTCAAGCCCAGTTAAAAAAATGGTGGTACACCTTAAAACTCCAAACTGTGCCAAGCAAATCATGTGGGTGGTTTGCTGTGGTAATCCCTGTTGGGACAAGCAGAAAGTATAAGTTGTAACATAGCAGATTTTATATCAGCAATCATATCTTCCGGGACTGATTATTTCTCTATCCAGTATTTCCCTTTGGATAAATCATACTGAAATCCAAACTATTTGCCACTGTCCTGGAAAAGACCTTTAAGTTATATACATGCTCAATTGCCTGTGATTGGCTGGCGACCAGTCTTGGGTGTACCCCATCTCTTGCCCAATGTCAATCGGGGTAGGCAACAGCTCACCTGTGACCCCAAGGAAGCAAGCATAACAGAAATTGGATGAAGATAGACTGTTTGGTTATTTTCATTATAACAGTACTGTAGAATAAATTGAGAAATATTTGTTGTTATTATTTAGCAGTAGTAAGAAGTATGCGCTCTTCTGAGTATGATTCTTGCTCCATTGATGTTTTTCCATTTGGTTAATCCAGCATAATAAATACAACATTGTTCTGGATGGTTCCTTCACAGTGTGAGTGCAGCTTGCGTGTATGTGGCAACGCCGTCCTTCAACTTCTTTGAGCCGACTGCCTAATTCTCTTCATCTTGCTGGAGTAAGTCAGTTGAGAGGCTGAGAGTGTGCGTGCCAAGTTGTTGCATCATCTGAACATTAAAAAAGGATTGAAAAACAAACACATTGTAAACTATAATTGTAGGCCTTGGCAATGAGGGCTTTTAATGTTACAAGTTCTCCCTATTATTAGCCTAAATGCGAGTAAAACGCTAATTAATAATCACAAGCACATGCTGTACAAAGCAAGGAATTTTTTATAGGGACGTTACCTGTAAATTGGATTAATAAGTGCAATAGCGGCTGGTCAAGCTCTTCAACTATCAAGGTTTTTCCAGGATGAAATATGGCCGTAATTTTATTCAAAAATCATAATCGGCTGCACTTTTCAAAGCACGTTCGCTCAACTTTCCATGCTGCCTGAAATATTACCACAATGTGTCATGTGTGTAAAGAATGTAGCACCCCGCGGCTCCCAAAAACAAATACCTCTTAATTATAAGCAATTTCCCTTAAGTGCTCACTGGGACACATGAAAGCATCAGTAACTGTAAGAGTTGGAATTTGGGTATGGGGGGTGGTGAGACTCGGCTGTAAAAAAAAAAAGAACATTACCCTCCCAGCTCTGAGGTTTGGTTTTCAAATGCAGGCTCCAGCTTTCCTGTGCAAGGTTTACATTTCTTCTTCCTCTTCTCACATTAAAAAACATGCATATTAAGTTGATTTAAAAAATTTCCGTCACTATGAATGTGTGTGTTAAAGGTTGTTTGTTTGCTTGTGTACGATGAGTCCAGGGTGTTAGCTGCCTCTTGCACAAATTCAGCTAGGATAGACTCCAGCCCACCTGCAACACTACTAAAGCATAAAAAATACACTATAATAAAAGACAACTTTAATTTTTGTGAGGCTAACACAGTAATATTAATTTGAGAATTTTCAAGAAAAAAAGAACAGTGTTTTATGGCAAAGCATAAATAAATGAAATGCGATGTCATCTCATTGCACACTCACCTCATTGCCCCTCAATAAATCAGAAAATAATAAGAAAAGAAAATGGCATGAGTAAGTTGCATGTTTCTTTCATGCATTTGTACTAAATTTGCTTGAAATTACCAAAGCAGTTTGCTAGAAATCACATTAATGTTAGCACATTTATTTACTTTTTTTTTACTTACACCTATCTTTTTGCATTCATTGAATGCAATCACTTGCGTCCTGTCTAATCCTCTCTATCACCCAGGATGGGAAAGCAAAGGGGGTGATCTACATTTGGTACTGATTAAGACACGGCAAAATGTTTTAAAGAAGTTGTCGGGGGTGCTTGGAGACCACAGAAGTCCCACACATGCATCAGAAGGCTCCGTCTAATTTAGATGTCTAAGAATTTTCTACCTCGTGCCAGTAAGTCTCAGCCTCGGTGCAAATAAATGGCGCAATGCAAGCGCACACTAGGCTCCATTTGTAAGCCATTAAAATATTTTCGATGTGACATATTAATTAAGAGTATTGCCTTGAAGGTCCTCAAGCCTGCCATTTTGAGTGCGGTGCTCCATGACGTAGCTGACACAAATACGTGAGCTGATGATCGCTTTCAATCATCTGTAACTCATCATGTCATGACTAAACAAAGACGCACATCTCTTGAGATGACTCATGTTGTGTTTTGCTGCAAGTTCAAGTTCACTCCATCGTCCCAAAACGCAAAGGGAACTTTGACCAGAAACCCGAAAGACAAGTAATATTTTCAACATGTATCTACGATATTTCAACAATCCATGATGAAATCTGTATCATAAAGATGTTAATGCTAAATTGTGAGAGAGGTATTCATTTAAAATACGTTCTTATTGTGCCGGTAGTTTGCAGTGGTGTTGATCTTTGTGGCATCATACTTCTATTTTATGAGCAGGGTCAAATGTGTGATACTCAGTATCAGGAAATACAATCCAATTGTCACTTCTAGAAATATGACGCTCGCTGTGGCTTCTGCATCCCACTGCTGGGAGCTAGCAAACAAAGGGACTACTCATCACTACTGGATGCAAATATATCTTCTTTTCAAAATATCAGCTAGGTCTGTACGTCACTCTAATGACAACAGTAATTGTTTGTGGACCAAAACAAACAGAATCTCTTCATGTGTTTGCGTCACTGATACAAATCCCTTAGGGAGTTTTTGTCTTCATCATGTGGATTGTCTTTCGGAAGATCTAATAACTTTCATCCTCGGCCCTCGTAGCGTCACTAAAATGTTTACAAGAGGGCAGCAAGCTCCTTTGGTGAAGCCGTGCATTCATTACACAAACTTTGACTCAGTTGACTGTGTATAAATATATCCATTTCATTATGGAAGCCAGTCAAGTATTTGTTTTGCCCCCCCCCCCGCATATAACTTAAATTGCTGCAAGCTGTTGCACTTGGAAAAGACATTCTCATGATGCTCGCACAAATCACAGTTAAATGTCACATTGAAATGACTACTGGCAACCAGTTTATTCCCCAAATATCACGGCCTATTCAGGAGCACCTTGGTTTTTAATGGTTTTGATGATTTTTGACACTTGTTTATAATCACTTCTCTCAGCTTTCTTCCTCATCTCCCGTTGCCCATGAAACAAAAGTAGCTTTCAGTATATGTCATTTTCAGGAGGCAATTGAGATAAGTGAAGATGTCACTGGAAAACAGTATTCTGGAATTCTTAGCATGAGCGGGTGATTTTTGAGTAAAGTTCGGACGACCACACTGCTGCCACACTACTGCCACCGTCTGACTAAGGCATGCACGGGGTTAGCACACTCTCGCACTAGATTTGTAATATGACCATTCATGCATCCATTTTCTGAACCACTTCACCCTCACAAGTGTCTACAATTAATAACAAGTATTTCAAAAATTCCAATAATATAAAGATGTGTGCTATGCAGATCTGGTTGTTTTGTTTTACTGCTTTCGAGTGAGGTTTTTGTTGCTGAATCACAAACCAACAAGGAATTTGACTGAGTCAATTTTCAAAAGACCACCTTGAAAACAAACCTGTAACTTATCGCAAGCATTGAAAATGTCAACAATGTAAAAGGAATGGTTAAATGTCTCACGACGAGCTGTATGGAATATTCTAAGGGACATAGCCTGATGGGACAGAGTGGTGGCACCACATTGGGCCTCTGCAGCCATTGAAGAAGACCCCTAGGTGGCAGCCTACCTCATGAATCCTCCACTGTAATAATTACATCAGTCCTGTGATAAAAGCACTGGCTTTTATTTGCTCAGTGGGCAACAAAAGGCAGTACGTCTGAGCCCGGGGTAAGTTATGATCAGTCGCTCCCGCCCTTTAAACAGCAGCTTGATAGGATCTGTTGTGTGCGCTCTCAGCTTGTCTAATGTTACTCCCATCAAAGAGGCCCCAGTAGAGCTGAATGGAGGATGATGTGTGTACTGCCTCTGCTTAGTGGAGGCATTTCCAGCTGGCGCCAGTGCAGAGGAAACCCACTGAGACATACAACAACACATACAGACATTGGGGTCAGCCCCGATTCACCCTCTTATTGCCTGATCACAGTTCCCCTTTTCAGGCCAGACTGCCTCTCTCTCTCTTTTGCTTTCTTCGGGGCTCATCCATTTGATCATACATTGTGGAGCCTAATTCATTTAGAGTAAGATGAATAAGGGGGGTTGAAGGTTAAGAAGCCACTGGCACCAAATGAGATTCAACACAGGAGTTGTAAAAATAGATGGCTCCGTTTTGATTGCTGCTGTCAAAGGGGTCTTCATTTTTGATATTGTACCGAGAGTTATTCGTGATATTTTGTGACCCTTGTGTAGCACAGTAATAAATCTAAATATTGCACAGGGTTCTCAGTATGATGCAATGCAATTCCACACCACTACAAATCACAACACGTTATAACATATTAAAGTGCCTCACTGATTTTGTACAGCGTACATATGATATTTTTTTCTTAACCAAGTGTTAACATTAACACAAATGTTTTTTGTTTTTTTTTTTATTCTGGGTGGATGATGTAGAATGAGCAACCTCCACATAGAAAAATCCGTGGTGTGCCTTTATACTTGCAACTATTTTCACAGAATTTCAAATTCAACAAAATGATATCAAAATTGGTACCTCAAAGACTTTATGTATTTGACGTAAGTTCACGTGCATCACTTTTAAGACTCCATTTGACAGCAGTTAAAATCTGGAAATATGAACACAAAATGAGTGTTAGCACATCACTATGGGCCAACTACGGGAAAGGTGAAATAAAAATTCATCAAGTGAAGAATCTTTAAATAAATACTCAATGAAGATTTGGAACTTTATCTTGATGCCCTGAGCCAACAGAAACTAAAATATCACCAATATTACTATAGAACAAAAAAAGAACCCTAATAGACTATGTTTACAATGACCGCACACACTCAAAACCCCGAATTACCGATTCCGTGCACTTGTGGGAACATTTGTGAGTGCAAATGAGATGCAGATGAATATCTACTGTACAAATGGATACAATTGTTGGCGCCATTCTGTTGAAGAAATCAAAGCCAACAGTAATCACTAAAATAACCTTGAAACAAAGTACTAATGAATAAAAATATACTGACAATATTAAAGCACTGAAAATCAGGCAGCAGCAAAACATTTGAAACAAGCCAACAAAACAAAAAGATATTGCCCAGGAAAAAAAATTATAATACCTGAAGTTAATATTTTGTTTAACAACCTTATTTATTTCATTAATTTGCTCCTCATGTTTGTGTGTTTCAGGTCTTTTCAAAAATAGTTTTCATGCAACTGGAGAACATGCTTTCTGAATGTTGGCAGTTTTGTTTGAGAACGTTTTGGAATTTTTTGAAACATTACATTGTCAGATGTAGCAAAGCAGCCCCAGAACATAACTGTGTGGGTTTTTTTTTTTTTTTTAATGAAAGAACAGTTATGTTCATGTGTGTCTAGTTTTAGAACTGCAAACCTCTAGAACTGGGATGGAAAGGAGTTAGAAGATCTATGTTGAATCATCTCAGAAGACCTCAGATAAAGAAAAGAGCTTCATTAATGAACAAAATCTACATTTTTATTTTATGTCCATGCACTGAGATCCGGGCAGATGGATTGTGATGTAAGGACAAGCTGTACTGTGATCTTACACTCCTACACACGCAAACACATTTTTGCAAAAACATAACCAGTGAATCACCATTTGAAAAAAAGGAAAACGCTGGGAAGAGTGACAGTAATGACGCATTAGGACACCAAAATTATATTAAGGTGACATCGAACCTCGTATAAAAATAGGTATAAATGTCAATGTGTCCTCAGCCTTGGAAATGAATGTCCAATTAGTTGTAAAGTAACGGAAGATGTAAATGTTTGAATAAAAAACACGTTGCACGCTTGAATAAAACGAATAACTAAAAATGTAGACTAAAGCAACTACTCCAGATACA
Source organism: Syngnathus scovelli (assembly GCF_024217435.2). Taxonomy (NCBI): domain Eukaryota; kingdom Metazoa; phylum Chordata; class Actinopteri; order Syngnathiformes; family Syngnathidae; genus Syngnathus; species Syngnathus scovelli. Next base: position 8,240,521 of record NC_090851.1, on the reverse strand, counting down.
TTCATATATTTAAAAATCACAACAAGACATTCTTTATGTCATTTACTTGCATACTTGTAATCAAATGACAATTATTCTTGCATGGGCCATAACAGTCAGTTCTGACACTCACACATTTCTCATTTAACATCAGTTTTATAATGACAGAACATTTTTAAAAAAAAAATGTCACACAACAGCAAATTGAGACGTGTCATTAAAATGTGTCACTTTCAACATCCCATCGTGACAACATACACCAAAAATATGGATACATCGTGAATTCATGTGGTGCGCACCGAGTTAAGTCACGACTCAGTGAAACCGCAAGTGACGGATTCCAACATTTTAATAACATTCTTGCCTCTGACCACAAACTTAAAGACGCGCATTCCCACGCACATGCACACACACAATTTCATTATGGCACGCTTTATAGCATCACTAACTGCCCGGTGAGAAAAAAAAAAAAAAAAAAAGCACACCAATAATCACTCGTCTCTCTCCAGTTCACCTTTGACTGGCTGGCTGTCATGTTTGATGAGGTCGGGCTCCTTCAGAGCTCTGATGACCGGCAACCACGGCGATGGCATCTCAGGGCCTGTCCTCTTGACCTGGTTGAGGCGGCTGAGGGCGGCATACAGCCCAGAGTTGGTGCTGCCTTGGATGTCTTCCGGATTCTGCTGCTCGCCGGAGAACATCGCCAGAGCGGCCGGAGTGCAGTGCCGCTGCTGTTCCCACAGAAACAACAGTGTGACTGACGCACAAACCCACATGGAGGGCCTTGACATGCTGGAAACTTGAATTTGATGTGCTTTCATGAAATTATTTTTTGAAGCCGAACATGCAAAGAAAAATAAAATTATGGCTGGTAACTTCGGACAAATGTTAAAGACATATTGTGTATTTCTACAAATACAGGTGAGAATTCACACCAGTTCATCAGTACCGACAGAAGGTCCGTCATTGATGGACTCGGGTTTTCGGGTAACATCGACTGCAGTCACCTTTGGTGGCTTTGTGGTGACATGTATGAAAGTAAGTCACAATTACAGTTAGTTTTAAAAATGTAAAATGTAGTTTCAATTATTTATCGCGTTTGTATTTATTTCCTATTAAAGATTTTTTTCAATTGTTTTAATTATTTGGTTCGTTAACTATAATAACCTTGCTCGCCATTCACAGCAAAGAGGTAGCCACATATTTTTTTTCCTGATATCCTCCAACAATTTGTCCTGAAACATATGCATCATTTAGTTTCATTTGTTATTAGTTACATTAGTTTCAGTTAGTTATCGCGTTTGTATTTATTTCCTATTAAAGATTTTTTAAATTAGTTTGCGTTTTAATTATTTGGTTCATTTTCGTTAATTATAATAACATTGCTTGTAGATGTAGCCACATATTTTTCTTCCTTATCTCCCCCAACAATTTGTCCTGAAACATGTATGTATCATCGCTCCTCACTTGACTCCAGTGATGCATTAGTTGGAAAAAAAAATTCAAAACTGTACCTGACAAAAAGCTTCAAAGGTTCTCCATTCCTCATTTCCTGCTGTCCCCTCATAGCTAAGCCTTTAATCACCATTTAGTCACGCTCAGCCCTAATTAAAGAGCCCGCTGATTCACAGGCGGGTATCCCTGACCAGAAACCAAGCTCTGTCCCTCCCTCCGAGGTTCTTTAACTAACACGCGTTACGCCGCTGCCTTGGTACACGATGCCCCGGAGGTGTCATTAGGAGATAATGACTTTCCTGCTCTAGAGTGGAGAAAATTCTCACGGATGTGAGGGTGTGCCGGGAAACAAAGTGCCAGAGGAGCCACATTCTGTGATACTGCTATAAAGTCTACGTACTTTGGACAGGACCAGTTAATAAGCTACTCCCATGTGTGTGTGTGTTCTATACCTGAAGGATGAAGCCCTGTGGGCAGGTAAGACGGTCGTACCACATGGCTTTGTACATGAGCAGAAGGAGGAGGCTGGTTAGAAAGGCCAACATGATGAGGATGAGGCCTGTGATCTGAAGAACATACACACACATGCATTCATAGTTGAAAATTACCATAATATTCATTCTCTGGTCAAAATTGAGTGAGTTTTATAACTATCTTTTTTATAAAAGATAGTTATAAAACTCACTCAATTTTAGAATGTTACAAGAATAACAATCTTCAAATGTAGAATTACTAAAACAAGAAGGTAAAATATTTAATTTTTTTTTTCTGTCGTTTTTGTGTACTGTACATTTCCCAACTACCTTGGCTCTGTCCGAGACATTTTTATAGAAGTTGATGTTTAGCCTCTCAGTGCTGGGCATGAACAACTTGTTCTTTTTCTTTTGTTGCAGTTGATAATGAGTCGTCGTCTTCACAATAACCTGAGGAGGAGGGGGAAAAAGAATGCAATTAAAATAACTCGAATTTGCCTACAGACTAGTTGGAATTGAAGAGTAAGTGTGATGCAACAGAATTGAGAGAAGGTTGCAGCAAGATGAAATCAGCTTACTTCATCTGCAATGGACAGCATGTTGTGGTCATTGTGCAACGTTATCAGCAGAGAAACGCAAGGACGGACTTACCTTGTCCGCAAAAGACTGCTGGAGCTTGCTGACCTCCAGGGGTGTGATGAGGGGGATGTTATCAAAGCCATCATCTGCAGACGGCTGCTTCTCCATCTTATCAGACAAATTAGTACCCAGCTTCACCATGACTGCACTGTTGCGGGCGGGCCAGGCAACTCAGACTTAGGTTAGAGGTCCTTGATGAGAACGAGAAACACCATACAGATGCTATAGGGTAGGCATAATAAATTCTTTAATCAGCTTTATCATAAAGTAAACAAGATGAGAGCAAGGTTTGATCAAATTTAAGTATGATTTTCATATGGTGAGTTGTAGGCCCATTTTAGGTGGGCAGTGGACAGCTAGTAAAAAGTTACATGTATTTCTATTTATTCCGATTTTTTCCCAGAACAACTTCCCACATATAATGCATATAAAATATTGGCTAAACATCAGGAAATGTTACGGACCCGTTTAGAGATTTTTTTTTTATATAAATTAGTGCATCCACTTGATCATGTGAAGGAAACAATCCATGGACCAATATATGCATTTTGATGGGTGATTTGATTTTGCATTTATTCTGTCAGTGAGGTCATCATTCAGAAATTTGAAAAATGCTATGATTCACCCACCGGTTTTATTCAAAGCTCTGTCTTCACTGTTTAATATGGTTCCCATTATACCGCCTCTTTTTCTTTCACATTTAAACAAGTGATCATCTAAATGTGGCAGGAAGAGGTAAATGAGTCATTCCTAGGTCATTCGCACGGTGTAATGATCTCGGGCCCACTGGTCCACTGCTGCGCTGACTCACTAATGACACGTCACACGACTGATGCACATAATCGAAGCCGTAATGGCGGTGTGAATGTGTACTTTGGACACGTCAGTGTACAACTTTGGTGAGTTCTGTTTGAAAGGGGCTAGGGAATAAATCTGTAGCTTGTGCCTTAATACATTTGTCATAAAAATCCATCTTTGGCCACAGAATCAAATCACAAGCAGTATGCAGCAGCTCTCTGAGGGACACCATTACTCAAGTACATCCAATGTTCTCAGTGTGTGGGTGGTGGAGGAAAGTGTGAGAGCGATGAATCATCCTGATTAGCATCTGTGATTACCAAATAAACGGAGAGTGTCTAACAAACATCTGATGGGGCTGAAAATAATATCCATTTCTATTTTAACATAATGCTCATCGCTACAATTAATTGATATGACACTAAAATTTGTAATTGTACATTAACAATACAGTATCAATTCATCAAGTAATTTAGCATTTCATTGAAAGTGTTGAATTGATCTTTGATTAATTCTGTTCTAGAGCAATTGAGGGAAAATGTAGTGCACTGCCAGGTTGCAACCAGCAGAGGCAGCACTGATTTAATTAGTTATCTAACAAAATGTGAAGATGAAACAAAGTAAACCCCTTTTTTTGGTGAGAGATATATTTCAGTATTATTCACTATAGGTGGAAAGTTCGCAATAGAACGACCATAAAAAATGTATACTCTGCACACAGTTTGAACACATGAGTTTTGAAAGTGTTTCTTAATACTCCTTATTAAGAAACACTTTCAAAACTCATTGAAAAGGGCTGAAAAATGCATTGGCAAATGTGACCCTCCTTTCCCGCATGTGAGGGCATTCTAATATGTATAGTGTAAAACCTAAAAAAAAATATTCACTTGCAGATTTCTGTAACAGACAATTGCCTTCCACCCCATAAAATCTGCTTTATGGCAGCGGCACCAAAAGTGGACCGAGATACAGCAGTGGAACACTGTACATCCATTTTAAGGATATTCCATCGGACATTGTTAATGACCTCAATACATCACTGGCAAAGAAACAGGAGTCAAAAAAACAATTAGGCAATTAATTGATCGATAGTTTTCTTCTCACATTGGTTAAAGCAAATGGTGTCAAAAGCACATGCTTTGCAAATTCAAACTTGCTGCATTGAAGCTACATTATCAAACAAAGGTGGTGCAGTCAGACAAAAGAGCATCAATACAACAGCAAATCCACTTGACATGTAGACCTGACAAAAAAAAACATCTATCAGTAAATGTGCTTTTTTGTTTTCTTTTCCTTCTCTATGATCTAACGACGGAGCTCCTGTTACAGATATGGTGAGCTCACTATCTATCGCATCCAACATAAAAAAAAAAACGTGTACCAATACAGGTCTAGTGTGTCACCGACAAGATAAATGATGATGTCTGGCCTGCACTAATCAATAAGGAACAAATGAAATCATATTTCTTTACAATGAAATTGTAACAATAAAGCTGTAATATTTTAGCATCAAACTGAAACACAGAGATGAGAGAATTAACTTACTGCGGATGTCTGTATGGCCAAGCGGAGGTGATCGCACGCCACTGATGCTGCCGGGGACTTGGCTGTGAAAGATGGTTGCCGTGGTGATGTGTTGTTACCGCACTGCGCATGTCACCCAGCTTGCGGCAGCTTCCGGAAGGTAAAGATGAACTCAGCCTTGAGACTCATCTGAAGGGAGAGATGGAATGACAAGAACACGACAGACAGAACAAGACAGAACAGTGTTTGTTTCAAATACTGGAAGCATTCACACATTTGATTTGAAAAGCCCTCAGATTTGATGACAATGGCAAAGTACACACATGTCCATGTTTGGAAGTCAATTACAATTGACAAGAGCTGTAATTTAATTAATTTAGGTCTTTTAGCCCATATAACATGCATCGTCAAGAAAGACTTGACACGTGGTCTCGGCCACTAACCTAGAGAAAAAAGGCTTTTCAGTCATTTAAATTCTCATTGTCCGTAGTGTATTTTCAAGCTGTTATTGATGTGCTCGGATATGATAAAAAAAAAAAAGTGCCAACCACTCAAACACCGGGAAAACTATACTACTCCTATTTAGCATCATCTATTTTCTGATCTTTCTAACCAAATAAGGGACACAGGGTGCTCAACTGATTATCCTTGATTACATGACATTCCATTTTAGTTCCCTCTTAAAAATTATTTTTCTTGTGAAAACTGTTGAATATGTGTATTTCTTGTTAAATACATGGGTGAGACAAAGTGCGGCAGGCATCCGCTTCCAGCCTGACCCCAGATAGTGCAAACCCTCACAGAAAGCAGAAATTGCATGGTGCAGCACCACCTACCGGTAAAATGCCTGAACTACAACCAGTCCATGAATAGTATTAAACAATGAAATACAACTTGGTAAGTACCGCAGAAACTGAATGTTCCTATTGTTGCAATCGCCTCAATTTTTGCATCATTATTTACATTTCTTTCTGGGGAACCTACAGTATAAAATACTTTTGAGTGTTTTCCTTTTTTCTTAATTGTGACTCTGCAGATTCTTTTCTGCAGAGGTTCTGGAAATCATGTCATGTTAAGTAGGAGGTGGTAATTTAAAAGAAGATGCCTTTTAAGTTGGACAGAGGGTCAAAGGCCAGCAATTTAGGAGCACCGGTCTTACTTGCCTCTGACCTACGGAAAGATATCATGTGACCTTAGTGACCTGCAGAACCTTCAAACATTTTTATATCAGTACTATACAACCAGAGACAGCACACTGAAAGTTTTTTCTTTTGATGCACGATTATCTGGATCAGCACATTAGAAGACTGTAAGGGGGAGCTGAAGCATATGAAGATGTATGAAGTACGTGTGATAGAAGTTTGTTCAAGAGCTCTTTGAGAAGTGGATGGAGAGAACGGGCTCAGCTTAGGCTTGATTTAGCTCAACATTTCATGGGGACAAAGGGCCATCTTCAGCCATGCTTGGCTGTAGGAAATAGGAAAATACTCATCTATAAATTTTAAGCATGCCATCTTCCCCTCTCCCAAACCATCAACAAAGGCAGTATTTATTTTTTTGACCTTTTCTTGACAGCTTTATGACATCAAAGTGGATCGTCGATCTGTTGTCCTATACACAGAGACAGCTGGTGTCTACAATGTGAGAAACTGACAGTACTGGGGGACACTGGAATGACACTGCGTTAGCCGGCAGAATTTTTAATTTTCAAGAATTATTCGCAGTAACAGCTACAAAGGTCAGCAGCATAATTTTGATTACTGATTACCCTGATAACCCTGTACTATTTATATAGTGTTTTGTTTGTCTGTGGACCAATTGGGTGTAATATGTCTTGTCTCCACCGTGGGATAGTAGGAAACGCAATTTCGATCTCTTTGTATGTCTTGACATGTGAAGAAATTGACAATAAAGCAGACTTTGACTTTGATTTTCAACATTATGAAAATACCCGTACTGTGATCTTGGAAACTCCATGAAATACTTTTCATGTAAAATGGAGATAAGCAAAATCAAATACTTTTTCAAGTTAAACGGATATTAACACGAAATCTGAATTTTCTGGTTATTATGTATTTACATAGTATTTTGAAATGTTTTAGTTACACTGAGAACATTCCTAAGCTTATGCAATTGTTGTTTTGACCATTAAAAGTCAGAGGCAAACAAGTTATTTGTTTTGAAAAACTTTATTTGCCTTCCAAGCAATTTTAAACCAAAATGGAAACAGGAGTCAGATATTTATTTACATGAACTTTTGAAGATGCTATTGAAATCAGATGGACTATATTTGTTATAATGTAGATATCTAACAAATATTAAAATTCATATTTACAAATGTACAGCTTGTTTTAATATACAAAGATGATACTAAGGTCTTCATTTGCTGGACTGAGACCGACGTGCCTCAATATCTGGAATTGACAGAACAGTGTGATTTAAAAATAACAAAATATAGTGGTGCATCAACTTATGAGTGACTCGACTGTTTTGTCTTGAGTAAATACTAGAGGTTATTTTTTTGTCTTGTGCTGCGAGTAAATATTTGCATTACGCGAGTGTTAAATGGTGGTAGAAATTTCACAACAAGCAGTGGAAAAATAGAAGCAGTTAATAATTTTCTAAAAAAGACGAAAACACATTTGCATTATGTGAGTGCTAAATGGTGGTAAAAATTTCACAACAAGCAGTAGAATTGTTTTTCTAAAAAATAAAACGTGCTTGCTTTAAGCTGTTCATTGTTATCGCCAGTTGAAGACCAACACTAACTAAAGGAAATTTTCATGTGAGGAAAAACGGTTCAGAAGAAGAAGAATGGCTGTTTTTAACCAGAACAGTGGTGGCTCATCAATAGAGAGTGCTAACACGACGCACTACCGCCCAGCTTTCAGTTTTACTTGCATGATGCTTGTTGGAAAAATGGAACGCAATTTCTGGTAGTTGTTTTTGTAGGGCTAAAAGAGATCAATGGAATTTCAACTCATATATATAGGGATTTGCTTTGAGTTTCGAGCGTGGTCACGGAACAAATTTCAGTCAAGGCTACGATGACCGCGGGACTATCATGCATTCTGTGTACTGCATAGTCTGTGTGCAAAAAATGGACACCTACCAGGGATCCTGTGAGGCCAAACATCATTACAGGCGGGGCACCGAGGCTCTGTCGCCCCTCTGAAGAATCTTGCCACACATGGGTTGTGTATTTTTGTGCCACATGTTGGATTCTCACAGATTTGGCTCTGAAAATATAAGGATTAAAGGATATGTTTACTTAGTTTGACACAAAACCATCAAGATCAGCTTTAAAGACTTTAGTAAGGTGATGTTTCTTGGAGTGGACCTGGAAGGCAATGTTGCGACAGATGGGGCACACTTTGACCTGGTCCTGATACATAGTGCGGATGTATTGCTCCATCTCAATGATACATCTGGTGGATAAGCAGTATTCACCGTTTTTCTGCACAGAATGAAGAATTACAAAAAGTGTATTTCTATCATTTAACATGCTTTGCAAGTTTAACTCAAATGTATATACAAAGGTGAATCAAAAAGCTCTTTGCCCGTTAATTGATCAATATAATAGCCTACAGCTCTTTATTCTGGCAATCTGTGATTGCAAAAAGTTAGTTGAATTATTTCTGTGATGATGTAGTGAAGTGTATAACAGCACTGCATAAGTGGTTAGCACGTCTGCCTCATAGACAAAACATTTACAATGCCAATGCTGTTAAATAAAAAATACCCAGCAAAAAGCAATATCAGGTTCCGATTGTTTTCCTACCTCAATGAGCCAATTGTCTTGCACAAGTCGATTGAGCAGCTCTTCTGTGTCTCTCTTCTTTGTTTTTTTGGTCAAGGATTTGGCACAATTGAGAATTTCCGTGGAGTAGACCCTGCCAGTTTCCGAGTCCACGATCAGGTCCATCTTAACATAAAAAGTGCACGGTTATCAAGAAAAACACACAGTACGTTAGTGCACATTCATGTTGCTTTGATTAGAATTTGGGTCCAAAGATGTGAGAGTACATGACTGAACGTACTACTTTCCGGAAAATCTCCAGTTCATGATCGGCGTAGTCAGTTGTCATTGTGGTGGCGTCCGTTTCAATCATGTTAACCTGGACAGCAGTCACATCAAAGTGATTAATAACAATTCTGCAACACTACAGTATTTATTGCAGTATTTTTACTTAAAACATATATGGATTATGGGTGACTTGCAAAATGTTTACTTCATGATGCTGCGATGAACATCACTTACTAAAGCATAGTGCTGCACACCGTTTTCTTCACACATTCCTTTTCTAATCTGCATGAACATGGGCTCCAAATTAGAGTTGATGGTATCAATATAGTCATCGAGCTGGTCTGGAGCATTTGAGGCTGGAAACAACACACAAAAAGAAATCCACATGTAAAAGTAACGTATGGAAAGGCCAGCAGTGCCACATATGTAAGCAATGTTCATTTGTGCAGTGACTCACTGTTCCTTGTACTACAACAATGATGGAGGAGTTGCTTTGCATTTGCTTCATCAACAATGCCAATACGCATCAGCGTCTGCAAGAATCTTCTGTGGCTGTCGTCCATCTGGTTCCGCGGCTCTTGAAGTTCTAAAGAAAATACTGTACTGTTATGTTTATTTCTTTAACAATTACATGTCAATGGTGTAGCATGCTAACAAATAAGGAAATTGCTCGTTTCTTTAGGGTGCTAACACCAGCCACATTATGTAGTGTGGCTATTTATTCGAGGTGCTACTGACTGACATTAAAATTTCACGGTGTTGCTATAAGCGTCGCTTAAAAATATCCCATCACCAGTTTTGAATAGAAATACATTACCAGCGCTAAAATAAACTCAACTTCGGCTCTCTATCGCCTTCGTCTTCCACGGCGCCATGGCTGCTTTAACAAGAAATTGCGATGATGGCGCCACCTGCTGCTCAGGAGTAGGATCGTGAAAAATGATGCATTGAAACTGGTCTATACTCAAATTATAACATTTTCTTCCACTTTCCTCTGTTTTCTCATTTCAGTTCTAAATGTGCACTACTGTGATTTTGAATATATTTTAGAGTATCAAACAAATGCTGGAGGTGCTTGGGCTTCACAGCGTAGCGCCATCCTTGGATCAATGTTGTACTATATTATAATTCCTCAACTTCATTACAATCAGGGTTTGTATGCTATATTTGATCTGCTACAGGTCAATGTCAAATGTACTATATAGTGCCCCAACGTCTTTGGAATCAGGGGTTTAAATGCTGTCGTTTGATCTGCAATTTCCCTGCTGTCTGATCAATCAATAGTCTTTAATGATATTGACACTTTTAGCGAGTCATCTCCACCCAAGGAATAAATTGCATTGTTGTAATGACTTACATAAAAACAATGGTAATTGTAAATGCTTTAATAGCCTAACAAATTAAATAAGAACATATAATACAGGTGTCCAAGTCTTTGATTGCAATAAAGTCTATTATAAACATTATTTAAATACAGTTATGTCATTGAATTTTACGGCAGCATTTAAACAAATCATCCTTAACATTATTCCACATATGCTCAGCTCAGTTTCATCCAACTGTCCAGGGGTGAATTCTGACCAACACTGAGTAGTGAAAGTCAGTGATGTCCACTCACAAAGTGTAAAAACTCAAAGGAAAATTATGTTTACACTGCTAAAATGGTTTACAGTACTCTGTCACAAAAATCAGAGTAACCAAAAGATCTAAATGGCTAAATAATGTTCACAACTAGCAGTGAAACAACATGAGAAAGAAATGGATGAATATGACATGACTCTTGCACTGACACCTGTGAATTACACTTAAACATGACACACACAGATCTTAGGGGCACTTTAGAGTTACCAATCAATCCGATATGCATTTGGGTTGGAACACGCAACTTCTTAATCAAATAATACGGCCCTTAACTTAGCATTTACCACAGTAACACCTGCTCAAAAGATGCTTGTATTCGCAAAAAATAAATTAGCCACATACAGTAAATAAATTGTTAGTGTCAACGAAGCATTGCATTAGTGTTTTAACGCATTATTCTTGTTGAGCCTTATTACTTATTTGGTTTGCTTTTCCATCCATCCATCCATTTGCAATAATTGTTATCTTTAGAGATAAGATGGGCTTTCACTTTGATAGAGCTTTTTTGCCTAGAAACGTACTCAAAGCGCTCTGACTCTTGGTTCACCTGACTGAGTGAGAGGCATGGTACAACAAAGATGGGTTGCCAGTCAATCGTAGGGCATGTAATGTTTTTCTGCATATATTATTTTAATTCTTAAAATCATATCCAGTGGCTGACTGTTTGTCTGCGTTAAACTCAATTTAAACAATTAAATCAAATGGGGGGGCATCACAGTTCAGAGGGTGCGGATTTGATTCCACCTCCGGCCCTCCCTGTGTGGAGTTCCATGTTCTACCCGTGCCTGTGTGGGTTTTTCCATAGGCACTCCGGTTTCCTCCCACTTCCCAAAAACATGCATGGTAGGCTGATTGAGCACTCTAAATTGCCCATAGGTGCGAGTGCGATTGCGGATGGTTCGTCTCTGTGTGCGATTGGCTGGCAACCGGTTCAGGGTGTCCCCCCGCCTACTGCCCAATGACAGCTGGGATAGGCTCCACCACGCCCGCGATCCCCGTAACAGAGTATTAAATGTGATTTTTTTTTTTTTTTTTTTGTCGGCGAAGTGTGAAAGTGTTCATTAAGCACAGTATTTTCAACTATGATTGTGTCATTCTTGCTTAATTGAAAACAAGTAAAAGGGAAGATAATACTGTCAAATGCTATTTGCGCTTCCTTCCAAAAGTGTTCACCCACTCACCACTGGCCACCGTGATAATATTCATGATTTGGAATATAAAAGAAAAAAATGGTACAGCATGTGCAACCATGAGAACTCAAAACACAAACTTCAGAAATTTATCAGAGACCTCAATGCATGTACCACTTCTGCACTTCTGTGGTGACACTTAAGTCTAAGTCCTTCTTTCACGTTACTAGGCTTGAATTTTAGAGCTTAGATGTCAGAAAAAGAAAGGGCTTCTGGGCTAGCTGGATTTGTTCTCCAAGCTGCCCAATGTGGACCCAGCGTGTGCATCTAATGTCTTCATTGTTTTGGTTGGCAGCAGTTGACTGAAAGGACACCAAACCTGAGAAGAAATCGCTGAGTGAGAAGAAATATCAGTTGTCACTGCTATGTCAACAAAGCTGCATCAATTCTTAATAAGAAATATGTGGGTGTGGAATGGATGGCTACCATGTTTCCCAACAGACATCCTACAATTAGTTCACACGTTGGATGAACTCCTTACTATGAACTCCTCTTTGCATACTTTACGAGTTTCTGAAAGGACTGTTTTTTAACCAGGATGTTAATATCAAATCTAAAAAGTTACATTTGTGACCCTTGTGTTACCCTTCCTTTGAATTATAATGAAATGGCATACCTTGTGTTCTAGTGGGTGGGAGGAAACTGTTCATGTGTGTGGATGGACTGTTGCAACTTCTCCTCTTTGGCCCTTCTGCTGTGGCAAAGCTGTGCAAGAACATCAAGGCAATCAACATACTTCATCTTACTGGGCTATATTCCCCTGTTCAGGTTTTTTGAGCTTGCACATTTTTCATCAGCACAAATTCTCCTACCTAGACTTCTGACAAGCTCACCATTTTAGTCTGTAGAAAACAAATCAAGCTGAATCAAACTAATGAGTTTACGACTAAATACAAATGGGGTATGCGTGCTATGCTGTAGATCAGTGGGGCACAACCTTCCTTGTGCCATGGACCAGGCGAGTCACATTATTATATATACTGATTTTGATGACCGTCAGTGGATGCACTGTGGGTCTCATCTTTAAAAAAAAAAAAAAAATTGCTGTCCAGGAACACGTTGGAGGCAAAGATATGCTATGATCACAGCGCCTCTTTGATCAACTCATTGAAATATTTTTGTGTTCAGTCATTATGTGCAGCCATGCACAGTGGTTTGCAACCCCTGCTGAAGTTTATTGGGCAGAACCTGGCATAGTGCGGGAGGAACTGAGCTGGGACTCTGCGCAAAGGCCTGATTTGAAAGTGAACGGCCACCCAGAGCGCGTATCTGACATGAAAGTCTGCAAATGGCGCAGCCACAAAAGTGTGCAGCTTTGCCCTCCTACGCACAGGGGACAATATGGCTCTGTGAATTGTATTACGAGCTCACCGTTCTCTTTTCCATGAAGCTGGTTAGAAATTCATCGATGTCGGTGCGTCCCTCTAAAAAGTTTTCAGCCGTGGTTTCAGAGTCATCCTCGGCTTGATGTGCTGCAACCTTTAATCGAGCCTGAAGAGTACTCAGGCTACAGCTCTATAGTGCAGGAGAGAAATGAAATTAGTGTAATTACTGAAAACGAATCCTGGTGCGGATTAAAGAAACGGACCTAGAGACACTTTTTCAAGTGGTCTCTATATTTTTAAAATATCCACAATGAACTTGTATATTGTATTTTTGTGTGTGTTGAAAATAGTATACATGTACACTAAAGGTCTTGCTAGGGTTCATGTTTAATTTCTTTTGCATCAGACTGGATGTGCCTAATTCAAAGAAAACCCCCTGTAGAATTCTGAAACAGAGAAATCCATTATGCTATGCTACAATGAGATTTACCTCACTGAGATCGTGTTGTCGCTGCATCTTTGTCTCAAAGGCAAACTTCAGTTGAGTCAACTGTTCAAACTAAACACAGAAGAAATGTGAGCTGACAGAAAAATGCACAATAGGAGGATTTTGACTTACTATATTTGGAATAATATCAAACCTTGTTGATAATTTCTTGTCTTTTCCCTTCCAGTTGTGGCTCTATTTGAAGGTTTTTCTCTGAAAAAGAGATACACAAGTTCCCCCCCAACTCAATACAGCTTTTCCTTCCAGGCTGGCTGAACATTTAATGTATTGCCATGTTTGGGAGAGGAACGTACTTGCCATATCCACAATGTTGGTGACCAGCTCTTCTTTGTCACTCATGACTTGTTTGAGCTGAGGCAGTGTCATGAAGAATCTCAGTAATAAATCCTCATTTTCTGACATGTCGGACAGTTGAGTCAGACTGGGGAAAGGCGAAACAAAGTGTGGGTACACAAGTGTGTGTGTACCACAGGACGGACAGACGGGCGGATGATGGATGAAAAACAAACACTATTTTCTTTAATTATGCTCAAACAGTATGCTTGAATAAAGTCTTAACACTTAAATTACTTCAAGTCAGAGAGTTCAGGAAAAGACTCTGGAATCTCAGGCATCTTGTACATATGTCCATTTAGGCCAACCTGAAAAGACAAATAAAGGTAATGATGAGAAAGCAAATAATTTAAATAAAGTCCTTACAAAGGGCCATTGAAATGATCCATCTCTACTGCTAAATTGTATTTCCAGACAATAAGCAGTATATTTTTCTCACATGCTCCAAACCCTGCAACTTAAGCAACGATGACTGATAAAATGTGCATAGCCAACTAATAGTTGATTATCTGGGCTAATTACAATTGTTGACCTAAGATTACAGTGAGTTTGTTTATTTTGCTGCATAAAAAAATGTCAGTCTTCTATTAGATAATAAAACTGTACTTTCTTTAGCTACATGTAAAATACCACAATAATATCGTTATCATGATACAGTATTCAGCAACCATATCGCTATGTTTTTCAGATATTGTGCAGCCCTAAACTAAACTACTAAACGAAGACTTTGAAACCCTAGATCTAAGTGCTACATCATAAGATGTTTTTCCATCAGTGTACCTGCAAGTCTCCAATAGGGACAGGCATTGGCAGGTCAGTAATGAGGCCATAAGGGGTTGGACCTCGGGGGGACCCATGGACTCCATCAACTGCAGGATGAAGCACTGGTCCTACTCCAGATTGAGCTGGTGCGAGAGGTGGTGTCTGACTTTGCCCAACATGTCGAGGACCGTAGTGGTAGCCCGGAGTCGGATAAGGAGGGATGCTCGATGGCTTGAACATACTACTGTTGGTTTAGGGGAAATAGCATTGTGTTAGTAAGATTACATTTATCTGAAGAAAATTGAGTCATTTGAGTTGCAGTATTTGTTGATACAAACTATTATCTGAATCAAAATAAGCCTTCACTTGTACATATGCTTTATATATACAGTATATTTACAAGCCTGACCTGTAACAATGTAAGTGACAATCACAAAGTCTTTTTAAGTCTCATGTTGGCTAACCAGTAATTGAAGGCATACTTCCTTTTAGGTTCATAGGCTCTTGAAATTAGTAGGCAATGTGTGTTTCGGAAAAATACTAGGTTACTGGACATATCATAATGAAACCAATTACCTGACCATTTGAAATGTATGTAAGGGGATATGCTTAGTCAGTTATCATCCTAGTTAGAGTACAGAAAATGCTTGAGCAGAGTTTCATGAGAATTTGGGACTGAGGTTGGACAACAAAACAAATTGTCATCAAACTCAGTCGCTGAGTCAAAAGTGCAGGACAATGACTACAATACATGAGGGATTACATGAAGTCATGTGCTCTGTGTGCTTAGTATTTGTTTAGGGTTCAGTATGAAAACTGCAATGTCCCTTTTCATAAGTACTGCATAGAAATAGAAGACTCACTATGGAAAACCAGACGGGCCAGTAGACATCAAGGCAGGAGGACTCTTCCAGAACTCATCCAGCAGACTTTGAATGACCTTACCAAGGTCTGAATGCATTCCAAACTACAAAATAAAAAAAAAAGGAATACTGAGGTGAAAGAAAAATTTATCTCTGTCTTGAGAGGTCAGCTTCATGTTTATGCTATCCTGTGACACCACACCAATGAAGTCGTCACCAACGTTCTGACTCCACTATCATGCTTTATGATCTTTAAAATGAAAACATCCAGTCTTTTTTACCCAATAGTAATCATCTGAAAATGATGTGATCGTCACCATGCACATCAGAACAATTCTACTGATAATACTAAAGTTTGGGGATCAAAGTCAAAGCTAGATCTTTTAACAATAGCTTAACATTTTCCAAACGTCCCAGCCATACTTACATTAGTGACGAGAGGGCTCGTGATCATAGTGCCATTATTGCTGTCGATGAGGTGGTGACCAACAGGAGGGTAGATGCTAACCACTGGCTTCTCCTGAGGGAACTGAGGAGGCAGAAGACTGGGGACGAAGAAGTTTGCAACCTTAGCTTGAATATTGATTAAACTATACCGATTTCTCTCTAGATAAGACATGAATACTGTGCTGAGAAAGTGTAAAGTTTACATCTAACAGTGTTTGATGCAACACCTCTTACTAAGCATTCTAGTGCGACTGCATTGGTGACAGACACTAATTATGAGAGCTAACCAAACACTCTGTGAAACAAGACCCGTCTCTAAAGTTGTTCATTTTTTTCAAAGAGTCAATTCTTTTTTAGATGTACTAAAATGCAAAGCAATTGGTTCTGTAATGAGTAGGAAATTTTCAAACTGAAGGGTTGAATATGATCAGCACCCCTCTCGCACTCAGTATGGCCCAGTATTAGAAAAGTATAAACTCTGACTAAGGGTAGTTCAGTTTACCTGACTCTGAAACCATGCTTAAGTCTGAGTGTGATACCCCAAAACTGCTAACGGTGTCCGCAGATATGAACTCACATGTTAACAGTGATAGTGGAGCTGTTGACTGTAAATGGGATCCTGTATTCCACATCTTTCTGGATTTCTGCAATGCTGAAGACAAAATTCCAGTTAAATCATGAGCTTTCAATGTCTATTTGCAGCAGTAAAGTTGACAAGATTTCCCCAAAATGACTGTCAACAGTCTGAGTCTGGTTGGAATGGCCACTTCGACTAGAGTATCACGTACCAAGAATTCTGAAAATTTGATAATGGCATCTGGTTAAAAAAAAAAAGCCTCCAAATAAGAGTAAAGCAGTAGAACATAGTCTAATCATGATCTAGTGTGAACTATTTCCCAGAAATGACAATCAAATTGCATACCTAATCGCTGAAATCACGCTGCTAGGTGCGCACAGGCTGATCACAAAACAATGTAGATCACATGTACTAAGAAAAAACACCGGGCAATTACGGTGACTAGAAAAAAAAAAAACACCTTAAAAAAATGCATCAATAGGACACGCGTGATGTGTGTGATATGACAAGACGTGACAAGCCAGCGCCAACTCTAAAGATAGCCATGGTCATTGTCACCGTCACCAACTGGATTAGCAAACACCCTGAGATACCAGGAAGTATTAGCAGCATGGCACACCGTCAAATGCCCACGTAACAACAGACGATTTGCACCTGTCCTAAAACCCACTTCGACCCAATCTTTATTCAGACAAAATATTGTTTGTTCCTCTCCTGTAATAAAAAAAAAAAAAAAAAAAAAAAAAACTTGCTGGATGACTAGCGCCGTTAAGTCGCATGCATTCTGTGAAGCTACAAAGTTAGCATATCATTGCGATTAAAATGACTCAAGACATACACCCTTGGTATAATGAAACGATGAGAACTTCCAGCAACCTACATGACCGCATTCCGGGTGTCGTTACCTGGGATGAGCAGCTTTCAGAGACTCAATCTGTCGCTGTCGTTGCTGCTGTAGGCTGTTGAGTTGAGTGTGAGGTCCAGAACCCTTGGAGATGGGGAAAAGCCAGTTCATTCTCTGAACCTAATAAGACTTCACTTGGAAATAGATTACAAACGTCTGGTGTAAACTCAAGCGAAACTGCGAAATTGAAAGAGCTAATTGGAGCTTTGTGTGGCTAACCCCATTAGCTAGTAAATAACGATGCCAACTCGTTTTTGTCCGCACGCGCGTTTACAGCTACGTTTCGGAATCAGACAGCACACAGTGTTGTGCCAGATTAAATGTGCGCGTTCCTGTTTTATCTTGTAACCGGTTTGTCCCCTGTTAGGAGTTAAATTTATCACCGGTAAGTGAGCACATTCGGGCTAAAGGAAAACAACATTGAGGCTCAAGCAACTTTACGTAGTTTGTTGCAACAGACTGGGCAGGGTTGGTTATCCTGTTGGTCGTTTCAAAATAAAACCATGATGCAGTTTCCTGTTGGTTGTTTCAAAATAAGATTGATACATCAAGTCATTGGTTCATGAATTTTTGTTTATCTGACGTGTATTGGTTCAATATGACATAAACGTACATGGTGGCTCTTGATGGATAAATGTATTTGAGAAATGCAATAGGTATATTGTGTGATGTGAACAACATATTAGACTGTATTCTGATACTAGATACTTTTATATGCCGATAATGATATATCTCCAAAATGTCTTTCATGCAACAAGTTCTTTGTGTGTGTGACATCACGAAATGCCTCATACAATCCGTAATGATAGTTAACTTGCTTGGCTGCAATAAAGTCTTTGAAGACACAGTTGTACGAGCATATAGTGAATCAACACCTACAACAAACTATATCAACAACTCCACATACTTTTCTTTTGACAATACCTAACAATAACTCAGGACATATTCTGTCCATCAGAGTCTCAAAGAAATATCAAACGTTCATCAATGGCTACAAATTTATGATTAGATAAAAACTCGTAGCCAGATTCACACTCGGGAAGGAATGCCACGACTCCTTATGGTGGTTGGCAAAACATTTGGCATTTTAGAAACATTTGTTCAGTTAAGGACTACAGAAATAATCTCTAAAAGTATGGCCTAGACAAATAAATATGCGGCGACGGGAAGTCATACGCGAGAGCACTATTTTCACCACAAAGAGCGCTTCTATGCTGATGTTATCTTTGTCTAAACGTGACGTCTAGTAAAGAAACAAGAGTAAAGGTCAATTCAAATCTATTTGAACGCCTTATCACAGAATTAAGTTATAATCAAAGAACATAACCACAAGAAAAAATAGGTCAATGCAAATGTATTTGGACGCCTTAAAGCCTAATTAAATGTTGTATCAAAGAACACAACACCAGAATGCTTTGCGCCGGTTGTTTTGATAGCATTTGTCTTTTATCATCTAAATCGCGCATTTGTAAAGCTTAAGGCCAAAGTCCCCGCAGACGCCGTTACATAAAAATATCAAATGGGTTTTGGGGTTGCTCGTGATTTAATTTGGCGTTCATAATGGTTAAGGCAAAGACTGTGCGCTGTTTAATAGATTCCGACCAGGAACGGGTACAGTCGAAATGTTCCGCAACCAGTACTTAGAAATCTTGATTAGATTATAACGTTTACCACCCAAATTATGGAAATTGATTAATAAAACCATGTCCCAAATTATGGAAATTGATTAATAAAACCATGTAACACAAAAGCGAGGCACAATATATGTCGATATATATGTTCATATATCGAATGTTGAACACTAACCTTTATCCACGTCAGGTCGGCCTTTGGTTTTAGCTTGCAGTTAGCTTCTATGACACTTGAGGGCAGCATTTTAGCAATAAGTTTAGAGTTTAGTGAGCATTTACTATCAATTAGTTGCCTAACTTTAATATGTGCCCCCTTTTATATAGCAAATAGGCTAAAATAATGCAACAATGTTTTCGTAGGTCGTATTGTAGCAGACATACAGTAACAACTGACGTCGAATGAACAGGAAGAAAGCATAATATAAACATAAAACGTTTGATTCGCTCTTTTAATTCTTTTTTGTTATGTTGATAGTTACATCGGTTAAATGTTAACTTACCAGAATATTGTACATGGAGGAATGGAACATTTTGATTCCTCATGGATGCAAATTAAAAAATGAGTATGCTTAATAAATCTTCGTAAGGGCCATCGTCCTCGAGTTAAAAGCGGTGACGTGCAATGTCCATTGCGCATGCGCATAACTAACTGCGGTAGTTCCATTTTCACCATACTCTTCACCAAGAATAATTCACAATAGATTCATTCGCCTGAGATATATCTATTTAAAATTTCAATTAAGTAGGTACACCAATGTGACATTTTTAACAATTGATATTTGATTACATTACTAAACATAGGGTGAGCATATTACTCTTGCATATTCAGTACCTGAAAAGTCTCAAAGGAAACAAACAATTAATAAAATGAATAGGAAGGACTAAAAGGAAAAAACTGGAGTGCATGACAATCATGCAAATATATTAGTAAGTACATACGTAACAACATAAATATCTTTATGGTCACTGTGCTGTTTCAGTGTGCATAGGTTGCACTGCAGGAGATGAACTTTTCTTATGGTGTAGAATGATTTTGTTGAACCGTTCCAAAACTTAAGAGTATATTTCATTTTTAGACTCCACCCTTGTTCCTAAGCAAGTATATAATGTCTTGTCTCCCATCCAGGAATGCTCTCATTTGTCGCTTGGCCTCATTGACAACACAGCAGGGAAAGGAGGTATGGCATGAGGTCTTCACCTAGTAAACAGACAGCAAAGGGTGGCATGTTTGTGATAAAACTGAACAGTCATGATTTTTTTTTTTTATCAGAGTATATTTCATTCAGTCAACATGTTACAATCACGTTCTAACATCAACTTGTAAAATGGCTAACACAGACAGGGTACGTGTAGAACACTTGATCTTTTAATCAGCAAATATGTAATGGGTAAAGTTGTTGGTAATACCTGCTTGCCAGCTCTCTTTTCAAACAGGATCTAAAGGAGATGGCTCGCTCCATAGTTTTATATCCCTGAGAATGATGTCATGTCGTGACAGAGGAAAGGAAAATGCAGGGAGATGAATGAGAATGTTTACAAGAGTATAAAAGACAGGAAAGCAAAGCAGGAATGAATCAGATGTTGTTAACATTGTTACAAGGTTAAGAGAGGCATTTGGCATTTTGGAAGGACAACAGAGGACGCACGAATGCATGAAAACGTGGGAGGGGGGAAACAAAGACCGTGGTTAGTTAGATAATAAAGATAATGACATAAAAAAAACTACTGGGTCACAAAAGCAAAATTTGAACTAATGTTATCTTAATTTCGTGCGACAATATTGAAAGTCATCTGCGCTGACATAACAGAAAACATCACAGGGTTTTTTTTCCCCTCTAGAAGCAGCTCAGTTCAGTGACATGAGGTGATTTCCATTTCTCTTGGAGTTTTTCACCACTTCAAATAATTAGGTGGAGTTGATAGCAGCCTTTTTTCTCCAAGCTGTCATAGATAGTTAAGATCAAACATCCTGAAAAATCCCCACAGCTTTCGCTATGGTAGGAACGGCAGTTCATTTTTTGACTGTGCTGAATCACAATAATCAGTTCATAAAAATCTTTCATTCATTTGTTGACCGAATCGTTCAGTGCTTTGTTGTTTCATTCATGATTCAGCCCTGAGGTGCACATTCACTCTGTAATATATTTCATCTGCTATTGCAACTACTATACTTTCATTTGGAAAGGTGCAGGTATGGTCCCACTTCAGTGTTTACGTGCCATTGAGCAATGCATCAAACAAGTAAATGTGCAGGACACGAAATAATGGGACCCCCCACCCCGCCATGAAATCTCTCCGCTGGTGCATGTCGACAGAAAAGATAGTTCCTCACCCTGGCGCCTCGGTGCAGTCTGTCCTTCATAATGCCAATGAACTCCTTGTACGAAAGCTGGTCGTCGTGATCCACATCAAAGATCTTGAAGATAGTGTTGACCAAGTGCCGTGTCAGCTTGAGACCTGTGGCCACATACACTGCCCTTGCAAATTCATCTGGCAGGGGACAAACACAAACGCAGTGTGTTTCTCTACACATAGAAAAAGAGAACCAAAGGTGCCCTTAGTCATCTCCTGTAGCAGCTGTACCAACCTTGTCCAATGGAGCGAGAAGCAAAATTGTACATCTGCATGGCAATGGCAAAGTCCTCAAGGTTGTTGAGAAATTGAAAGAAGGAGCGGAACTCATCAAATGTGATTCCCTTAAATAGCCAAAGGAACAGACACACATTAACACTCTGAGGCACATCAGATCAGTGAAAACAAAGTAAAACAAAATGCGTGGAATAAGTTAAAGTAGTTGCTCATGGCAATAATGTACAAAGCGATTTACCATGTGACTAGCCATTTACTGCTTTCCCATTGAATGCCAAGTTAATTGAGAAATAAATAATCATGTGAACAGATTGATAGTGTAGGATTAAGTTGGAAACAAATGCTGCAGAATTCCAATAAATATGAGTCCATGTATACTAATTAGTGCCTGACCGACTAATCGGCCGCCAATATTGGCCCTTTGACCATCGGCCAAAATGATCAGCCACTTGCCAATTGTTTTTACTTTATGTACAGCATTGAACACAAGTAACACTGATTTCATTATTTCACGTAATTATAAACCTCAAACACACAAAACTGAATTTACAGTTAGCCATTCAATGGCTTTTTCATTAATATCAAATTATTTTTTTTAACATGATTAGATGCGCACTACAAGTAGGTCAATGAATTGACCTAGATGTCACTATTTTACACGCCACCTAAAGTCACGGTTTCGTTATGGAAAATTAAAAATAAAACTACAGTGCAACATAAATAAAAAATAAATGTGTTAAATATAACACATATTCTACTGCTACTACTGCTAACAAAAACAAATGAGAAGGATCAACGCCCATGAATCTTCAGAATTTAAATACTTTAAATACATTTGTGTTTCATCGCATTTTCGTATATGTTTTTAGTTTGTTTTACAAAGCATGTGTTTTATGAACTCATAGAAAAAAGATCATAGACATTTTACATTAATGTCATGCACTTTACAGAGAAATGCTGTGTGTGCGTACGTGCGCGAGAGTGCATGTGTGTGTGTAAGCAGTCGAGGAAGGCAATGAAGCATTGAAGTGTAGAGAGCGACAACAGCCGCAGGCAAAAATAGCGGTGAGAAATTTCAGGTGCTATTCATGGCTGGGAGGCATGAGCACTCACAGAGGAAGAATAAATCAAAACAGATGTGTGAGGGAATTAAAGAAGTGCTGCTGCTAGCTAAAGATAAAACGTCAACCAGAACATCACTTAAAACTTCTGTTTGCAAAAACATGTCAGTGGATATCAATTCATTTTTTTACAATCCTGTTTCCTGTCAATGAAAACAATTATTTTTCACTGTTGGGGAAAAGAGAGTAGGCAAGTGTAACACAAGGTACCTTCTCATCAGGTATACTGTGTCGGACATTTTCCAGGTAGGCACCAATATTCTCCACATTGGTGAAGCGTAAGAGAATCTTGGCAAAATCCTCTTCACTGATGGTGGCCATTCCTTTAGAGTAGGTCAGAAATTCAATCTCCAGCACCTCAGTCTGGAGGTTGTCCATGAACCTGAAAATATAGAATAAAGAATAGCATACATTACAGTAAAAAAATATTCTTGCTAATTGGTGGTGTGAATAATTGTGCGTCGAGTTATCGCAGGCTTTTGTGCAAGCTATGGAATATTACCTATAAAAGTCATCAAACGTGAGCTCAGCTTTCCCTTTCTTGCCAAAAAAATGTACCAGCAGGGTAGTGTCAATTGTTAAATTCTCATCTGCACGCTAAAGTCAAAAGAAAATGAGACAAAAAGAGAAAGAGACATCTGTGAGAGACCATTCAACAAAACTCAGGCTTTTGCTTTTTTGTCCGTTTCTCAATACCAAACGAGGGAGTCACTACAATGTATACTAATGTAACGCTATTTTGGTGGTCAGTGCACCCTAAGATAACTCACAAACTGAAATGGATAGTACTAGAGGATTTTGACTATTCTTGAAAAGATACAGAATTTGACTTGGTTCTCACAGGGTAAACACACACACACAGACAAATAGACAACAATGTATATTGAGAAACTGAATACAATAACCCAACAGTCCAAGCACATAGTCAAGCTAGCTGGTGTATCCAGATCGTATCAACCGTTCATCACAAAAATAAACAATCAGCAGTCACCATGACACAAATGCACCAGTTCAGGTCACGTTATTGTTGATTTTCTAAAGGTTTTACTCATCAATCAAGTTAGCAAATTAATCCACTTTTGAAAATCTGACAAAAATTGAAATAATCTTAATCAAGAAGGCCAGTCTGGTGACTTTTGTTGTTACAGCAGAAAACACAATGCAAGGGTAACTGAGTTTACACAAGTGATACAGCTGAAAGTGGCATGCTCATTGTCAACAAACATGCTGGAGGTAGAATCGGAATATAGGAAGGAAGAAGATGCAGAAGGAGAGACAGAAGATAGACTGAGGTTAAGATAGATGAAGTGGCCAGTGAAAAGATGCAATCAAGCTACCACATCCGCATGCATTTAGCTGCAAATGCCAAAGAGACGGACGGTCACATCATTAACAGCACAGCAACAAGAGCACACACGCAGAGCATGTGAGATGATTCCACCTTTTTTTTTCTTTCTTTCATTTTCATTTCTGATATTTCCTTCCATCCAGTTAGACAACTATGTCTACATTGTTATTGTGATTATTCGAGCCAATTAAAAGACTTTGTTGTATTTATTATGTTTTCGCTCATGATGTAATCACTTGCTTATCATACTTCTAAACCCTTATAAAAGAGAAATAAGACGATTATGAGTAGTGAAGGATTCTTTTGAAATGACTAAACGTGGGGATATTTCAGGATTGACATGATTAGAAATGGGACTTTAGGCTTTTGATCACTTCCAATTAATAGTCAACAAGCATCAAGGCGGAAAAGGGGGAAGTAAATACTTTTCAACCACAGCCATGCCCATCACTGCCAAACCTTGTTTTTGATGGCCATGCTACTGTAAGCAGAATTGACACTGGGTCAAATCTCATGTTTGCCAAAGATGGGGGAGCATCATAATCATTTGCACCAAAATGTTGAATGGGGCTCTACCTCAAGATTAAAATCCTAAAACCCAAAGCAGGACAAAGACGGAAAAGTCAGAAAAGGCCGTTTATCAAGACATGTAGATAATGCTATGCTTCCAAATTTGCTTGCATACCAAATCAGATGATTATGTAAAACTCAAGGTCAGATGATGAAGCAGGCCCATCAGGTCCAACTTTACCTCTGACCTCACAGGAGTTCACCCAGATGAACAGATAAAACATCTCAGACCCATCGCAACATCTTGTAGAAATATTTCCCACAATAGTGGAAGCTTACATAGCCGTAAAGTGGGTCATCTACTACATATTGTAATGGCCAAGTGTCCCAAAACATTTGCTTTGTGTAGTGTAGTTTAGAACATTATCTTTCCCGTGACCACAAAATGACTACTCGACTCATGGGTACAAGTGTGTGTTTGTTACAAAATATTTTTGATCGTTTGTTAAAAGTAAAAACATGATGTAAATCCGAGGTGGTCTTCTTGGTCCTCTATGATTATGTCCAAGGAGCAGCTCAGCTTCAGTCTGTCCGTTAGTCAGACCATGGATTTGGGCTACTACATGTTTTCATTCCCATGACCTGGTCTTCTGGCCTTCTGGCCTTCTGTCAATCCTTTTTTCCCTTCTCTAGTCCCTTATTTCCCTGTCATAGCGCACGTTCTCAGTTTACGCTTATTTCCTTTCTCTTCCTAGTAACTGTCATTGCCTCCTCCTAGACCTGTCAGTCGGAGCCTCTTTTGCCACACAAAAGCAAAGAGCTTGACTAATCTGTTGAGTAAACACATCCTTCTTTAAATACAACCTGCTCCTTTCTTTTACCCTCAAAGTGCTTCCCAAGGCTCTCTTCTACCCACCCACTTTGTACCTCAACATTTGTTGTCCGCTGACCTCCGGCCGCCTATCTAGCATCCCCTCACCTATTTGGTGATTTTATCTCTTCCTCTTCTACTCTATTTATCTGATCAACTACTTCTTATCTCAAGTGTATTCTATCACGTCTGTATTGCTGCTTCCACAAGTGACTTTTACCTTTGCATATGTTTGCATAATTTCTGCACATTCTAGTGTTAAATCATTTGGCAGATGTTTTCCCATTTCATTTATTCTTTTTTTTCTTGTGACTTTGCCTGATCCTGTGTGCACTGTGGCCATCTGACATCCCAGCAGATGAAAGGCTCCTGAGAGTAAATACAAGGTCAGAGCCGATACACTTCACTGTCATTACCTTCACCTCAGCTTCCGCTGCCACGGCAGTGCCGCAGCACAAAGCCTGTCATTAGACAGCTAGTCAGTGTGCCATGTTTTAGCTGTTATTAATCATTAGAAACAAACAAGGTGCTTTTAGGTGAGAGCGCAAGATGCTGCTTAACAAACCATTTCACAAAGTTTTACAATTATAAAAACTTGACCGTGATGTCATTGAAAAGAATTATGAGCCCTTATAGCTCTTTACACGGCAAGGAAAAAAAATTGTTAACTTACTAAGTCATAATGCAAGACCCGTGGGATTTATTCCAGACAATTAATGAGAAAGAAGTAATAAGAATTATGAAACCTACTGTAGATTCTAATTAAATATGGAAGATGAATATATCACTTTTTAACAATAACACTAAATCATAGACAAACTTTTTTGAGGTTAGCATTTCCAATTCTAAGCTGCTTAATTTTGTGTTCCATATACTTCAATATAGATTTAGACGCGCGGTAAATGAGAAATAGTTTGACAGGAAGATTAGCCACAAGATGTTAAAAAAAAAAAAGAAATTGGTTATTAGACAAACACTACATCACACTTAGCGAATATTTTCGAACAATCATGGCACAACAGCACAGTACAGATTTAGAAGTAAGAACAAACAGACACATCAAGAATAAATGTTCTATATCCATAGGAACTATTTAAAGTATGATTTCTCAAAATAAATACATAAATAAGTGAATGAAAGGGAACAGAAGTTGAAGTAAATCCATAAACGTTCAATAAAAGAACATGAATATAGCAAGGGGGAAAAAAACAAAAAGGGAGGCTGGGGAAAATGTGGTGGCATATCTCAACAATGAGAAACATCTATCTTGACTCAAGCTAACATCATTGTGGAAGTATCTTGGTACATTTACTGTACATCTTACTCTGGTATGCGTGATGAAGACAAACACACAATGATGATCACTAAATTAAGAAAAAAATGACAAAAATGATCAACTGGAGGAATGACAGCATAGAGGACAGTTAGATCTGTATACCTCAGCCAGGTCAGAAAAGAGGATTTGGCTGGCGCCTCGCCTTAGAACGTCCCAGTAACTCCGTGCCACAAACTCCTGACTGTCTTTTTTAAGCACCTGTAGGGGTGGTCAAGGGGGGCCAGGGTCAGTTCACTTCCAAAACCACCACTTCAGGATGTAACTCCTGCATTTTAGTCATCAATTCTATTTTGTAATTTTATAATAATATCAAGTCATGATGTACCCTGGGACCAACTAGCCCTTATAAAACTACCCAACACACATACCCATTTATCAAGCAGGTTACAGCCTGACTATTAAAATCTCTCATGCTAATTGGATACTGTTCATATAACAACCTGCTTGTAAATCTTCATTTAGAAGATTCAACATATAAATTCCCACAGTGAAAGGACACAGGTTTATTAACGTCGAGCAAAATGAAACCTAGGTGACATCAGATCATAAAATCAATATTGTGTTTGTTCCCCCCACAAATTCAGATACACCTTACTCCTTCCGTTAGCACTCTTTTTACCCATTATAAAATCAATCACAGAGCTGATGAGGGGGGGAAAAATCCAACCTTGGTTACATTCCTTCTGTTTACCTGACACTTCTTGCTTATCCCTTCCCAAATCCTAAAAGAATCCCAATGTTAAGCCGTTTGACACGAAGCCACCAACAAGTACAGTTTTGGAGCGATTAATTATTTAATCTGGTAATTGTACCCTTTGGTGACATTCTGAAACAGGTGAGCAAAAACAACTACAGGGCGATGTTTTTGGATACATACGCTGTTCATGGGGGCAACCTGATATCCATACAGCTGCATATTCTACCACACAGAAAAGAGGCATGAAGGAGAGAGAGAGAGAGAGAGAGAGAGAGAGAGAGAGAGAGAGAGAGAGAGAGAGAGAGAGAGAGAGCAACGGCAAAGCATGCAGTCAGAGAGGGAGGAGAGAAGATAAAAGACATGTTAGTACATGCAAGGAGCGAGGTTGTGGATACACTCTGCATAGAGAGGGACATGTCATTTCCAGTGCATCTCTGACTATGTCTTAGAGCAACACACCTAATTTCATCAGGAAAGAAAGTTTTCTCAATTCGCCGCCCTCCAAAAAATTTTTTCTCAATCAGCTATTTAAAATATGGATGTGGAGTATTGACAAAACAGTCTGATGAGAGCTTGAGATTCATTTTGTCAAAAACGTTTTCCATGTGTCCCAACACTATGGATTAACGTATTGTCTAAAGTAATCTTTAATAGTTAGGCATGTCAGTAGATGCCTATTTAAAAGTATTTGAAGAAAATGTTGTTTCTAAGACTTAATCACAGACGCATGGAATTACACAAGAGCATATCCATTTGATTCAGTACACAGTTGGGATGTCACTGTCATGGTAGAACAGAGAACAAAAATTTGTAAGGCAGCATGCACTCAGTCATGGTTTGATGATGGGTTATTATCCTTCCTAATACTGCCAAAAATTGTTAGTTAATAATTCAGCATTTTAAATGCATCCACATGTACAGTTTGGCACAGCAACACCAAAGCAATTGTTGAATCACAATACCTTTGTGGATGATTTAGAATGATCACAGCCACCAATTTTTACTGTTTGGGTTGTTTTAGAATATTATTATTATTATTGATAATAGAAAGGATCAGTGTTACCAGTTTTAAGTCTATGGACATTTCATAATTGTCACACTGTTGGTTAAATTCAGGACAATTGGCAAAGTGTGATGTTTTTATATTTATTGCATACTATTATAGTGTATGGCTCCTTGTTCACACATTCCTGACCACCAACTCGCTTACCAACTGTGCTGACTTCTCAGCATCACCTTTCCTCCCCTTCTTCTCGTTTTTCTTCCGGAAGATCTCCTGAAGCTGCAAAGAGGTCAAGAATAAAAACCATTATGATTATATATTCAGACAAAACATTTTCAACACCCAGGAAAAACTATACCACTAATATAAAAAATTAAACAGATAGATTATGCCATGGATGATGGGTTGAGCCTTCCTATTAGAGACTTACCACCAAGAACTCTCTCTTGTCCACCATCTGGTTACCGTCTGCATCAAACATATTGAAAGCAATCTTGAAACCAGCATGGGGCTCTGTAGCAGAGAAGAACACACATGGTGAGTTTTATCAACAGAGTCAAATAGCCACATATAGGATACAGGCATTAGCGGACAATAGTCAGAGTCCGTTTAAATGACCACGACCTTCAATTTCATTCATTCCTTCAATTCATTAATACAATTAAAAGCTTCTTTACCTATAGTATAGAGATTAAGCAGCCTCCCAGCTTGTTTTTAGACCTAGGCCAACCATTTCATTTAACGAATTAACTGTTTTAATTATAGTGTAATTTATAGTATAATCTGATTTCCAGATACTTAAATTTACATAATATTTTACCTTCAATGCTGTGGCTTTATAATTCTCAAAATGTGGCCTCTCTTGCTTATGACCATGTCTTGGTAGGTTCACATTTTAACTTTAGTGCTTAAGATTTGCTCTGTACTTACTATGGGGAAGTAAAATTTACTTTATAGCTATAGATCTGTGTCTATATTTTGTTGGATTCTTTGTGTCTATCTTAGCCGGAGGGGAAACTGTAACTATGGCAATACTAGTTCATGTAATACCTACATGAACTTTGAGAGACTCACTTGTCAGAATGCAGAGCAGGAACAAGTACTCTGTGTATGAGATGATACCTAGCAAAGAGACCATGATGGGGTTAGTATGGCCGCACACACAGACGCAATAACACACAATCATTACTTTGAGAACATAGCATCTTTTGATGTATCTCCTTGATGGATAGCAATAATTCATTGGACCACACACTATTTCTACCAACGTGAAAAAGGCCACCGTCTGGAATTTTCTAAAAAAAAAAAACAATAAATAAAAAAAAAAAAAAGTAATTTGCACTTCAAACGGCTCTAAAATTCCCAAGAAAACAATTGCTGACTAAAATACATGACCATCGAAACATTGGTCTACTGCCTACACTGCCCTCCTTATTGCTAATGTCTAATTTGTGCAATTTAAGTCGAGTTTTCTTAGGGCTTTTTTTTTTTTTTTAAACTAAAACCTGTTAACTAATCTAAGAAAGAGTTTTCAGAGTCGCCGGCAGATTGTGTCTGTGAGTTTGTGCGTGTTTGCATAAGCAGATGAAAAATGTTTCAGGATGTGATCCTTTGTGGCTTTGGCCCCATTAACACTCTTTTTCGCTGTCTGATTGTCCAGATAGTTCAGGGTGACTTGCTTGAGTGTTGCGGAACACTGCGTTCTCGTGGATGTGGACGCACTTGTGTGCGTGTGTGTGTGTGTGTGTGTGTGTTGGTGAACATGACACCAGATAGAACCAGTGACAAGCTTGTGTTTCCTAATGCACAACTACTTTGTGTAAAAGAGCTGATTTGGAACAAAAGTCGCCCCACCTCTTCCCATGTAGCTTGAACAACACAATGATCAGGTCTGGCACTCAAACTACTGAGGGTCCTAAAGGAGACAAATAGCAATACTCTATATACTTAACATTGTATTATGAGTTCCATGGGTTCTCATTGGTGCTGTATACTTAAATGAGAAATGGAGAGGAAAAAAAGAGAGGAGAGGATGGAGATTTGGTTTATTTTTAGTCTGGTCAGCAGGTTGGTTGGCCGTCAGTAAGAGACAGCATGCTTCCAACCTCGGATTAAAGACACCTACTGTGACTCACAAACATACACATTGGCAGGTAAACCCAGAAACGGAGTCAAATATGGTATTTGAGATGTGAGCCTCATGAATGTAATATTTAGTTAATTAAAGAAATATACAATGATTACAAATAATGGAAAGTGCAAAGTGTCTTTCCTATTTGTAGCATTTGGATGTGGCATGTGCCCATATACTGTACATGCATGTGTATACTGTACCCCGTTCTCTCAGGTTACGGAATAGTTTGGACGATCCTCTCCATACAGGTGGCGTATCTGAGAGGATTTTCTCCAGCTCCTGAAAAACATATGTAAAAAGTAAATGTCACTGGTAAAGATTCTCATGGGGATTGCCAAGTGTTTTAAATTGTATGTCTTGAAAGCGTAGCTTGAAACATGTTTCCTAATGCTTAAGTCAAATTTAAGATGTTTTAGTACTTTTTAAAAGGCCATTTCAATCAAATAATTTGTCAAATTCATACACAGAAATTGTTGTACAGTACACGTTTATTGTGTTTGTTGCAAGATTAATTTTCAAAAATCAAATTTTTATGGATGCTAGTGGGCAATGAATTGAGTCAACTGTATGGAATTGATTGTAAACGGATTGTTTTGAGTTCACACTAGTGCATTTTTGGCTGCAACCAGCGGAGGCACTGTTGATTAATTCTCAACTAGTTTCTAAAGAAAAAAAATTGAACACAATATTAATTTTTAAATTAAATGTATAAATTCTTTAAAAATGGGTTGACCCGTTAATCAAATAGTCAAATTGAGTCAAATAGTGATAAGCTCTACTGTACCTCTCCCTACGATTCCAATATGAAAGTGCCACTGTAACTTATTAGGGAGTTAAAAAAGAAAGTCACATTTGAGATTTAAACAAACAACTACATGTACAATACAACAAATGCTGACAACATGGAGGAAAGAAGAAAGAAGCTTTTAGAGTGTGTCTCCCACCTGTTTGGTCAGGGACCTCCAGGGCCTCTTGTCTGCCGGGGAGCCAGACAAAAGAGAGAAAAAGAAGGGAAAGAAGAGAAGAGGGTTTGGGTGGGCTCTGTCAGATAGCATCTGTATTATCTAGAAATGGTCTTAATGTGCACGGTACAGTCACAACACACATGCGTGCTGTATATACAACTGTGATCATCACAGGCCCTTCTAAAGTGCCCTGTCCTCGTCTTTGTAGTAGGTGGAATGTCCCGGTAAAAGCACATACTACTTTTGTTCTGTTTTATACAACAAAAGTTCATCTTAATTCAACTTCAAAGGGGGCATTAGAGGATGTCGGCTGCTGAGTGGGCATGTGTGGCTCTATCATATGTCAGGAGCAACACAGATGTAAACACTCATACAGGTGCATAGTTTGCATGCAACATTTGTCTAGAACTACATTTTTAAAAACACGTGTTGTGTGGATGTCCTGGAAAAAAAAAAGTTTGGATGATAATTGGTTATGATAACAAAGTGCAAATGTGAGCAAATGGAACGCTCAAGGGAGGGCTGTGCGTGTCAGTGTCAATGCAGGGTTGTGTCTAACATTAATCTTAGACTAAACAAAAGCTGTAGGGCCATCTGCTTTGACCTGGCAAATGTGTTTATAATGTCAGCAGGTCGGCAGAGATAGCAAAGACAAGGTCAACCATTTTGATGTATTTAAACTTGATCAGTCCTACGGGAAAGCTTAAGCTTGACACCAACCAAAACATTTCAGGTTGAACACATCACTTGAACTTGGGTTGTAGATTTGAGGTGCGCTTTAAGATGAGATTCAAATCCTGTGAGGCAGATGTGGTAGCAATTTAAACACATTGCTGCCCTATTGACAATAATAATAAATGCTTTTGGCTCATTTTTTCTACATACTACATCTGTTTATTTTAAACAATAATTTAATTTCTGTATGTGTATGTGGTGGTGTGTATCTCCCTCTGTCCATCGGATGATCGTCACTGGCTTTGACTGGCAAATTGTGTTGCTCAACTCCAAACTTGAGAGAAGGTATGTGGTTGGTTGCCCTGAGCTGTACATATCTAAATGTTCTGCATTCATATTTTGAATGTTCATATTTAGATGTTGATATGAGCCTCGAGCAGAGGCCACTTCTCTGTACCATTTGTCTACAAAGCAATGCTTTACGTACTCCTTGGCTCACTCATGGTGACCGACTCAATGAAGTTCTGAGGAGTCATGTAGACCTGCCCGTCATACTCCACAGAGCTAAACATACGGAAACGATGCTCATGGGATGACATGTGCACATCTCCTTCCTCAAAGTCCATTGGATGTGCCTGTAGAGCAAAAAAAAAAAAAAAAAGAAGGGTAAAGTTTGGAGGGGTAAACATATCACCATTGTGTTATATCTTTCTTTTTTTCAGCACAAAGCTTCTTCAAATTATAAATAGAGTCACACACTTTAATGCAATATAACAAGCTTCAGTACGAAACCACACACATTTTTTTCCAAGTATACTTTTAACAAGATTGGAATCTCAAAGCAGCCAGCCCATCAACTAGATTGGGTGCAGTGCTACACCGGCACTTTTGTGCTGCATGAAGCTTTGTACTTACAAAACAGCTTTCCAAATTTAAACCTGCTTGGCCACTGGGCTCATTGCAGCGAGGTTTCTGCACAGCTCAGCTAACATGCTAATGAGCGTACCGATCCATTCATAAAGCTTTGATGTTGCATTGCTGCTTACACTGAGGATGCATAAATATGAGATGAGTGTTCTGCTTCCATACTAAGCATGAGAAGGCTGTAGTTTTCACTCTAACTAAGAAATTACTTTAAAGAGGTACTCTGCTTCCATGCGAGAATGGATGACTAACATGGATGTAACATTTATTTTTGTTATTTGAAATGAAAGGTGTGGCTCGGTGGCGCACTGGGTAGCACGTCCGCCTCACAGTTAGGAGGGTGCGGGTTCGATTCCACCTCCGGCCCTCCCTGTGTGGAGTTTGCATGTTCTCCCCGGGCCCGCGTGGGTTTTCTCCGGGCGCTCCGGTTTCCTCCCACATTCCAAAAACATGCTTGGTAGGCAGATTGAAGACTCCAAATTGTCCCTAGGTGTGAGTGTGAGTGTGAATGGTTGTCTGTCTCTGTGTGCCCTGCGATTGGCTGGCAACCGGTTCAGGGTGTCCCCCGCCTACTGCCCGATGACGGCTGGGATAGGCTCCAGCACGCCCGCGACCCCCGTGGGGACTAAGCGCTTCAGAAAATGGATGGATGGATGGAAATGAAAGGTTAAGTCATGTACTGTGTCTGCATACAACCACAACCTCACTAAAGCCTTGTCCTCTTTCTTCTCGGACCACACAACTGATGGTGCTCTCCTTTTTATCCAATGATTTTGTCCAATAGTTTTAAAACCAAATACCAAGTAATAAATAATCCTCCAACTGCCAAAATAATGACCAACATTAAAACACAGTAGCATAGTAGGCGTAAGAGCCTTGTAACCGAATGCCCAAACAGAATGAAAATGCTACACATAAAGACCATTCGGATGATATGCTGCAAATCCAAATGGAATTTCATTTGGGTTCACAGAGGTGGCATAATTCTTACGGCATTCGTGAGTTCTCGCGAACGCGAGAATCCACCTTATTTCTAGTCTCGAGCCCACTGATTTTCTCCAAGACGCACTACTGGATAACCGGACCAATCGCAAAGCAGTGATGTGTTTGCGGGCGGGATATGTGGTTGCGACAAAAGCCGGAAGCGTTGAGATCGGGGGACACAAATAAACCAAACATACTGGCGACACCGGAAAAGAGGTTTATGCTTCTTTTAACTTCCTGAATAGGATTTCCATTGCCGTGATTGGTTAAAATAAAAGTTTGGTAGGCCACATCGCCCAATCAGCTCGAAGTAATGTACTCAATTAAATTGTTCCTCCTTTCCCGAGCACATCACAGTGGAGATTGATATTGTGAAGAACTACGTTGAGTGATTCACGACTCAATCTCTAAACACTTTGTTGAAATGTCTAATCATCAGTCAATCCCAGGATACAAACACAACACAACACCCATACAGCCTATGAACAATTTAGAGCAGTGATTTCCAACCATTGTACCACAGCATCATTATAATCTATAATTTAATACCAATACTTCATCTATTAATGCCCAAGACATATTCTGATAAGCGGAACAGGTAAATGCTCTTACACTCGATGGCAGAAATTAATAATAACCTGTGTATCCACTTTTTGTGACGTTTCAATTTTGGTGGTGTTCCCTGAGATGAAAATATGACCTGAATAAAGGTCAGGAAACACTGACTTCTGAGCCTACCATGGATGTTTTCAGAATGACAGTGCGCCTACCATGGATGTTTTCGGAATGAGAGTGGAAGCTGCAGTAGCAAAGAAAGCGTAGTCAAGACTCATATTTCGAAAAGATCGGCATACCTTCTAACCACTAACCCCATCCACCGTGCGATCGCTGCACACCTGCTTCTCAAATTTCAATTCAAAGCTGTGCTGTCGCAAGTACTCATGTTGACATTTCAGCACCAGCGCCATCGGACAGCGCCACATCCATGTGCGCGCGCACATTGACCAGCTATGAGTAAAGCGTTTTCGGAACAAACATTACATTTGATACGATCAGCATTAAAACGTATTACTTCACTATGCCCGTATTTATGAGGGGCATCTGAAAATAATCAAGGCTTTCGTTCACAAATGATGAAAAAAAAAAAAATACACACAAGGCCGTGGTGACCAAAGACGAACAAACAACATATTTGACAATGAGTACCGAGCTGTCATTTGCCTCGTACAGATTCGCCACCCACCTTCTCTTTAGCTTCAACGGCTGGGATGGATGGCAGCAAACCGTGGATGCTGCGAGTCCCCATCGTCCTCCTCCAGCCTCTGCGGTTGGTCAGGTCCTCGTAGAAGTAAAGTGCCACTGCACCTCCCGTCGCCAGACATACTCCAACAGTGAGACACTTCCGAGTTCTTGAGGCCGTCTGACGCCCGATCAGCTCGTTTGTCGACACCGAGCGCAGGCTAAGCTTGACAGCCAGCGCAGCCACTTTGCGGAAGGCGGCCATTGTTGCTGTAGTAACCTGTTGTGGTCAGGATTTTGCGGACTGCTTGGAGCTATCGCGTGACTTGAACTCTATCGCGAGAAGTGCCGTATGCTGAGGCTGGTATTGTCATGTTATTTTATAGTGTATAAGTGGCAAAAAATGTGAGCAGTTGTTGGTTTATTTTGAGTTAACTGCAATATTTTATCTCTGATCAAATAATCAGAAATGTATAAAATGTATAATATTCATCTATAGAGACCAGGTACATAAACTTTATGTCAAAATGTAAAAATAAAAGGGTTTAATTCATATCTCATAATCTCAAATGTCATTGATCAAATTACTTTTACAAATCGTAGCTCAAGACCCATTTGTTTAGATTGTAACTGTAAGCGAGGCCACTATATATACTCACTATAGAGTCACTTCATCTGCTCCTTTTTGATTATTTTAATTTTATAAGAATTTTACTCTTTTATTGTATTTCTGGAAGGCTTTTAATGTCCTGCAGCATTTTTCACTTTTCTTAGCAGCACTTTTGAATCGCATTTTATTTTTTGTTTTATCTATTGTTGTTTTTATTCTATTGTAAAGCATTTTGGGTACCAGTTGGCTATTAAAGGGCTATATAAATAAATTTTGATTGATTGATTGGTTGATTGATTGACTTTCACCGCAGATAATCTGTCAAACGAATGTCAAAGATCAATTGCCCATTAATGTAAGCAGATACATGCTGCATTAACACCAGCCTGATTAGGCTTTTCTCATTTCTCAAAGAATAAAGATGAAGTTGAAGAAATCGCCATCTTCTCACATTGAAACAAGTTTCACCCAAAACTATGTAGTCCAATATGTTCACACTGAATTAAACACTTTACCAACAGTCTGATAGAAATTAATAATATTTTATACAGTGCAGAAGCAAACTCTTTTGCAATCATATAACTCATCATAGTAGGATTTGATATGTTTTCTGGGATGATTGGTAAACACCACTATGTATTTCATAAAATGAAAGCGATAAATAAAAGTAATGCTGGGGTTGGGGTATGAATATCACATCTCATGCATATTAAAAAAATATATTAACTTTATATTGTAGATATTATGACAAAATCCTCCATCCACTGGAGTTCAGCTATACCAATCTGTGTACAGCATTAACCTTTAGGCTATTTAGTTATTACCTTATCCAGCTATATGATCAGTAATGTCTTTGTGTAGGAGGTTGCAGGTTAGGAGGAAAGGGGGGCTGGTACCCTGAGGCTCTCCTTCATGCACCTCCTACATACAGAAATAGTTCCTGCATGGTTGCCTTCACTTTGCCCCATCCCATTAAGGAAGCGGCACGTAAACAAAGAAATCATCTGGGATAGAGTCACGTGACCATGGGAATACTTCACTTTGCGGCTCATGTGGAAATGTGCTGTTGTAGTTTGACGTCTTCATTGTGAACAGATCAATATCTAATATATCAGGATCTGATCAGCCTGGGGGCGACGCTGATCGATCCTTTGGGGGGTAAAGTTATTTTCTGGTCATAAATACTAATGAATCAGGGGAAGGCAAGTGGTAGGATGCATAGCATACATGGTACTTGGTATTTTAAATTTAAACATAGCCAAACATGCACATATGCAGCTTAAACCAAATAGCGACGTTGTCCCACAATGCCCCTGCCTTTTGTCTTTTGAAAGAAAGAGACGAGAGTACAAAAATGATCTATTTAGTTATCACAGAGGCACACAAATATGGACACACACACAAACACAAAGCCCGCGCTACCTCACCTTCAAGTCATTCATCAATGCAACTCCCTTGGGAGGGGGGCAGCTGCATGTGTGTGTATGGCCAACAAAATCAATGTAACATATCGCTAAAACTTGGGCTTCTGGTTGAGACAAAACTCCTTACAAAGTAGGTTTGCAAGGTTTGCCCTCAATGGTCTCTTAAGATTTCAATAGAGTTGTGAATGAATGGATAGTGAAGCTCTGCTTTATTGTTGTGCAGCGGTCAATTGTTTTATAATGGTACATTTATTTCCTTCCTTTCTGTTAGACCAGGGATGTCAAATTCATTTTTGTCGTGGGCCGCATTGTAGTCATAGTTTCCTGCGGAGGGCCATTATGACTGTCAACCCAAATAAATGTATGAACAGCTCATATTATATACAATGGAAGCTACAAAACAAACTTTCAAATCAGACTAGTTAAAACTTATTGTTTAAAAAGAAGATTTTTAAAAGTGAAGACAATTTGCAATTTTAGTAATGACATGAATTTGATGCAAATATGTCTTCGCGGGCCACATAAAATGATGTGGCGGGCCGTATCTGGCCCCCGGGCCTTGAGTTTGACACCTGTGTGTTAGACTATTTTCAAATTTGTTCAGCATTTGGAATGATTAATACATACATTTGAGTGCTTTTTGTTACTGTATGTGTATTACTAGACAAGCCGTTGCCGTGGAGTTCAACAATCACCCCTATAGGTCTATCCAAACCTATTTTTTGACAGCACAGTAAGCTACTATATATAAAAAAAGAACTCATGCATTACTAATTCAAGTGTCATCTGTTGGGGTATTTTGGAGGTCTGCAGTTCAAACAGGTATTTCCCCACTCTCGCTTGTTTTCACCTGATCCTCTTACAAGATCTTCACCACTTTGAAGCTGTTACGTCTTTGATTCACCCTTTAAGACCACAATTAAGGATGTATGAGCTCTTCTTTGAACAGATCCCTGGAAAGATCAGTGACGGGATTGACAGTCAAGTGATGTCGTTTGCACAGGTGTACGGGCCGCTGTGTGTGTGTGTGAGTTTGCGCCTGTACGGGGCTTGTAAATGTGCTGCTGGCTTACATAAAACGCAGGGGCAATAAATCAGCAGCCGTCTGCGAAAATTACGCAAACAGGGGCTTTCCTTTTCCTCGTCGCTGCACCTGAGCCATTTCGATATGGGCCGGGGCGTGCATGGAGCGTAAATCGTTTTGGATAACCGCAAAATCACTTAATTTCATGGTCTTTGACACACGCACACTTTTGCGCAATATTTATTCTTCACACCGAGGTTGCTGCACTCGCAGAAGTGCACAACACCTCTTCTAGGTTTAACAAGGATCCTCCGCCATGCCGGTGATAACGATTATCCCCCCAATAAAAAACATAAAGTCGTGTTGGTTCTGAAGTCCGCGGAAAACGTCACAAGAACGTGAAAGTGCGCATCAGGAGTGCATGAATGGGACGGATGAATGGTCTGTCTTTTAGGGGCAGTGCAGAAATGCACCATAAAGGAGGAGATCGGGGCTCATTTCCATAAAAGATCACCCCGGGCGAGTGTCTACCCTGAGTGCATTATATAGCTACTGCTGCCTCTTGTGCTTTCAATTCTCTCGCTGGATAGGGCAGGAGACTGCGCATACATAAAAAGTAAGAAGTGAATTAAGGAGGAGGAAGTGAAAGAGAGAGAGAGCAAACCCTCCAACGTGCATCGGAGCAAAGAGGAGTATCCTGAGGAGAGGCAGTGCACTGCCGATGGTGATGATGATGATGATGCGCCGATAATCTGCAGCGCATACGGTTGTGCAAAGCGGGATGTCTGTATACATCCGCGTCACGAGGTGCTGATTAACTGCGCTGCAACTTTTACTTTTTGAACGGATCTCGACTTTGGGTCTTGTAAACCGGATCGGTTCGTTCGCACTGTGATGGGGGCAGCAGCTGAGGTTGGGATCTTCAACGGGTTTCTGGACAGCTTTGGTTCCGCGGGTGGCGCTCATTTCCTTCTCACCCCGGCGGGCGCGATGGAATACAACGCGGTGAGCGGACTCATGCAGCAAGAGCAGCAGGGGCACCTGATGTCCTCAGAACGCCTTTCCCGGAGCTTAGCGGACCTCAGCCACCTTAAGGGGATTCTGAGGCGGCGACAGCTCTACTGCAGAACCGGCTTCCACCTGGAGATACACCCCGATGGTACCGTGAGAGGCACCAGAGAGGACCACAGCAGATTTGGTTCGGAATACATTTTTGTCATTATTTTTTATTTATTGTATAATTGTAATATCTCAGAATGAACTTTCACAGTGTTTTTGCACACCACACAGAATAAAATCACGCATGTAAGTATGTTTGAGTAAAAGGGTGCTGTACTGCTTGAGCTGGGGTTATATAGTGCCTGGCTCAAGGGCACAATGACAATAGCAGATTAACATCTCTACAACAATTTAGTTGCCTTTTTTTTTCTCTTTTTATTCCATCCACAAGCGAAACATGAACATTCACTCTCCAGTTCCTTACAACTATCAGCTACTGCCATCCCACAAGTATCACCGTTTGTTTGGCTGCATATTATCACTATTGATGAGAGCGATTGATTTTCGCACTGGTTATAATGCATCACCTGCAACTTGGGATAACTTCATCTATGCTCTTTTGATAACGAGCAACATAAAGCTATTCAATTTTGAATGACAACAAAGCGTTTAACAATTTGGTATTTATCACGCTTGTGTTGGTTTAGAACTGCGCTGCATCATGACTGGATAGTGAAACAAGATTTTCTCTTTACTAATTATTTTTTTTCTCTTTAGTGTCCCATGCACTGCAGTTGCACACCATACCTTCATCCGTGTTTTAATGCATATTGAAATACTTATATTAAGTTTTACCACTGTGACGACAGCTGCTCAAATATATCTGTCAGTAATGGGCTTCCATAAGAGTCCTTTTATATCACAAGGCTGAATAATAGGCTCCACTAACTGTTTGACTAAAGCATAAGACAAGTATGTTGATACGAAATGTATTTAGTATGCTGAGAATGTACAGAGGGGTGTTTTGTTTACTCATAGATTGAAAGTTTTTCATTATGTTCTGGGTTATCAAGATGATCAAAAGCTTTATCATAAACATCAAAGTAGGCCGCGTAAAGATTTATTTTGCAGCTCTGAGGTAGTAACTCTTCTGGCACTTGATTAATTCCTCCTGAGTTCTAAATGTGACTTCATGCCAGAGGGCATTCCAGACTTAACTCCATATTAAATTTACTGAAACTTAGCTTAGAGAGTATGTTGGTTGATTTTTCCTATTGTAGAGGTCTGTGTTTTGATGTATTGTAATGTGTGCGCAGGTATTTTGGAGTTTATCAGTCTGGCTGTGGGGCTGGTGAGCATCAGAGGTGTGGACAGTGGCCTATATCTCTCCATGAACAGCAAAGGAGAACTGTATGGATCGGTGAGTATGTTGCATTTTAGGATAAGTTTCTATGAATCAAATCCTGAGTGTTAACTCATTTACATTGAGTAGACACACTATACAATAATTCTTTTTTTTTTTATTACTAATAGTAGTAGCAGTAATCTTTTTGCACAACTTGCAACAAGAGTGAATAAAACTGCATCTCCTGTGCTTTCCATCAAGAAAGAGATTGTATTTTTTAATTAGAAGATACATTTTAATTAGTTATTTAAGACTATGCTACTAGTATTTTAATTATAGGCTTTTCACATCTATGTACAGCACTTTATCAAAGCTGTGGTTGTCGTGCAATGCTGAATGTAGTATAAAGACGACTTGCACGGGAATGAAATTATTTCATGACATTCAAATTGAGAAAGGCATTTTAATTTTTGGAAAAAGTAAACACAAATTTACTTCAGCTGGAAAATCATCACCCTTCACTGATAAACCCCTAGAAGATAGTCACTTATTAACGGTACACAATTCCCAACCAATGCATTTCTTAAGAGAGCTGACAAGAACGACAAGTGTAGTCTTCACTTAAGCCCGTCTGTAATTTTGTTGAGGAACCTATGATTAAGTCCATAAATCCACCATACCTGTTCTTATCCATGCGGACCGGGTTCTCTTCTGGATATCAGTGAAGCCACTTGAACGGCTTCTCTGAGTTTCACATCAAGACAAAAGTAGAGATGCTGTAGAAAACCTGCAAAGTGCCATTCCATATGGTGGCCATATTGGATAGGGAAAGTTCACAATAATGGCAAGGGGCCGCTCAAATTGAAAAAAAAAAAAAAAAAAAAACAGGTGCAGGTGA
The DNA here is from genome assembly GCF_024217435.2 of Syngnathus scovelli. NCBI lineage: Eukaryota > Metazoa > Chordata > Actinopteri > Syngnathiformes > Syngnathidae > Syngnathus > Syngnathus scovelli. The sequence continues at coordinate 8,198,749 of NC_090851.1, read as the reverse complement.
TAGCTGGTGACTGCCTGCAGTCTCACTGCTGCCACCAGCTACCAACAGGCCATCAACAGCATTACTCTAGATGGTTTGGGTTCAGTTGGTAGAGCGGATTATCATGTGACAAAAAACGGGCTGTTGGTCTTGCTAGTGACAGCAGCTGGTGACACCAGGAAGATATGCACAAAAACGCACACACTGGTCCGTTGAAAGAGCAGCAAAAGAAAACAGCCAAGATTTAAAAACATGACCCCTCAGCCCTACCTGCTTTACCAAGTGAGCCAAAGTCACCCAGCAAGGCACTGTTGCCCCGCTGATATCTGGTGAAACCAGCAAGACCAGCTGGTCCCCAGCTCTCATCATCTACTGGCTGGGCCCCAGTAACATACTGGGCCTACTGGGAGGCTGTGGCTCACTTCATAGTTCGTAATTTATTGTGCGCATCTAAAAGCAGATATACATCTTAAGAAAGTATTTTTGACTTAATTTTTCATTTTTATGGCTTAAATTTTGTACCTTTCGAGGTGACTCAGCTAGCCAGGAGTGCGGCGCTTCAGCGATCTCATTGACTGCCCATTTACCAACTGTTGTCAGATTCTAGCCTGCTGACCTTATTTTTTATTTTTTTTGCAGCAGAAGATATCAGCAGAAAGTGTTTTTCGGGAGCAATTTGAGGAGAACTGGTACAACACCTACTCATCCAACATCTACCGGCATGGAGAAAAAGGAGCATTTTACTTTGTCGCTTTGAACAAAGACGGTACAGCGCGGGATGGGACAAGATCGAGGCGACATCAGAGATTCACACACTTCTTACCGAGACCTGTAGATCCAGACAGAGTACCAGAACTGTATAGGGATATACTTGGACAGAGCTGAGGCCTACCAAATGTGTGCCAGAAACCGAACTCAAAAGTGATCATGTGCATTTAATACTTCACCCCAGTTGCGGGGAATGTTCGATTCAAAAGGGATCGAACCAAATGCACCAGATCCAGACTCCCGATTGCTGGTATGTTGGAAGGATAGCGACCCTCTGTAAACAGTTTTTCAAGGGACTTTGACAGAATAAGCAGCAGGGAACATCTGGGATAATGCAACAAAAACACACATATATTATCTTGTTATTGGCATATGCAGTGGCGTCAGCAGCCAAGATGGATTTTCCCTAAGTCTCCATGCTACCTGATTGTCCAAATCTGCATGTTTAAGTGAATGAAGGCGAGTTGAGATTAAACAAGCAGTTCTTTTTTTCTGCTGCTTTTCTCTTTCATTGCAGGATCCTTTTTTTTTTTCATGCTAAACATTACAAAGGCTGCTAAGTAAACAACGTCCAAAAAAATGTATGGCCCACTTTTCAGAATGGCTGGTTTACAGAAAAGGATCGTTTTATGCACTGGAAATCAGCCATGTTTGTGCTGTAGAAGGGAGCTGCAGCAATTTGAAAGGTCATGTTTGCTGATGCACTGAAAATTAGAATGACGTCTTTGTGGTCGCTGTGTTCTGCTCCAAACTCTCATACTACGACCCAGTGAAGAAATTATACTGTTCTCCTCGCTGCTTGCAGTCAAACGACGAGCACAGAATGGACATAAGGAATTCACAGACCTGTAGACAGATTGTATTCTTATTTATGAGGCTCTAAATCCTGGGACAAACAATATATTTATTTCCTATATTTATTTATTTTAAGAATATATTTTTACAGGTATGACAAAATAAAAAAAGATCATCTTTTCCTGCTGTTTCAATGTGTGTGTTATTTCTGCATATTCTAAATGTATAGTTCTGCAATAAAAAGGATGTATTAGAAAGTTTAGTAAAATGAAATGTTTTTTCCTGCAAAAAAATTAAAATTTAGTACATTATCTTTTATCCCCAAAACAACAATCAAATTAAACATTAAACTAAAATGTAACAGACGAGCATGGTTTTCATGACTGAAACATTATTGTCAAATTGACAATGACAATTCATTTACTATATGGTCGCCTTAATAAAGGTCACTAGAAAAAGGAGCTTCAATAAAATCATAACCATGTTTCGCTTTTCTTTTTTTATTATTTGGTAGTAGACACAATTGAATACTATCTGGTGACAAAAACACACCTATAAACTGTAACCGTGTTTATTATTGGAAACAAATGGATTCTTATTTCATTTATAGTCAAGTTCATCTTTAAGAATGATGTCAGATGACAACAATAAAATAAAATAAAGAACGTTGGCAGGTGTCAAGACGTTTGGTTCAGTGAAGCCAAGCAGACGATGATAGACGTATTGAGGAGAAAAGGAAAAACAGAACATGAAGTCATCAGTGTGAAGAGACACTTTGCACTTCCACTGACATTCACCACAATTAACAAGTGACTGGCAGGCCGGATGCTGTGCAGCACGCTTTGATCCTCTCCCTCATCATTCCTTTATTTCTCTCTTCACCTGCCTACCGATAGGTGAGTCATTCCCTTTTCTTGAAACAACCCAGCAGAATGAGCGCAGACATTCTTAAAAGGGATTGTGTCAGTAACGTCACAAAGTTGTTCAAAAATATCTTCAATGTCGAATGAAAAGTTTTTCTTCTCTGACTCACAAAAAGTGTTTCAACTGATTTTGAACTCTACCACCTCCTAATGAGGAACTTCATAATCGGAACCATCGACCAGGATCCATCCATCAAACCATTTTCTAGAGCGTGTGTCCTCAATAGTGTTCCTGGAGCTCAGAAGCAGAGTACAGCCTGGAAGACAAATTGTGAGCCACATCTCGACAAACAAGTTATTTCAGCTCACATCTACACCTCTGGACAATTTAGTGTTCAGTGAACCTAAAATGCATGTTTTTGGAATGTGGGAGGAAGTTGGAGTACCCATGCAGAGATAACCCACACAAGTGAGAACTTGCAAACTCCACACAGGAAGGCCCAAGAAGAGGCAGACGTGTAACCACAAGGCACTATGCTACCACACTTTATTTCATAATTCTGATAATTCTGATCCACTAGTAGTAAATATCTACTCATCTGAGGCTTCTTGGTTAATCATGTGTCTTGATAATATGTGAGTAAGGTTCTTGTTTTGTTAGAGGATCGTAATCTTCGAAGGGTTAATGAAGATGTTGACAAGAATATGTACCAATTGACTTAGCTGACCTACGATTTTGTATATCACAATGTATAATGTGTTCAGAGATTTGGAATGTTTTAAATATTACTCAAAAAGGATGAGGATGTGAAAAACTGATGTTGGAAAATGTATCATCTTGAAATTCGTGACAGGCGCGCTCTAATTTGGTCTTTCACCACAACTATCTCGGCCTTTTGAATCAGATTTCATTTAAAAGGAATGAAGAACAACCTTTGATGTAAAAGCAACCTTTAGAAGCAGGGACAACATTGTGTCTAGTTAAGAAAAAACTCAGATTGAATATAATCCCCTCATAGGGGTTCACAGTGTGTGGTGAGAGCACCTCAGAAAGAAGCCTGAGTACCAGCATGTGTGTGTTTGTGTGTGTTGCTGTTTAAACCAGGACAGATAGAGTGAGGAAGGAATAGCTTGAAGGTTTGTAAGCAAAAAGTGGCTTTGTGAGAGGCAGAATTACCAACGGTAACGGTGCATGTGGGTTCCAAGTGTTGCAGCCTGTCATAGTGCAATCTTCCTTTGAAATGTGTGTGTGCGTGTGTGTGTGTGTGTGTGTGTGTGTGCGTGTGTGTGTGTGTGCGTGTGTGTGTGTGTGTGTATTATTCAGAGTGTATGTGATCTATGAATCTGTGTGAAGGTGAGCCAGGGGTTCTCCTGACCAGAGGCATGTCTGACTGATGTGTGAGGGCTTGTGTGGGTGTGTGCGCACATGCATGTGTGTGAGCGTGTCGTGCCCCGCCTCTTATCCGATTTTTTTCTCTGTGGGGTTTTCCATCATATGTGTCCTCTATCACAGATTTTCACTTAGTTTGGATCGGGCTGGCTCAACCGGGCTCAATGTAGGCCAGTTTTTGGCTTATTTTCCATACCTGAGCGATGTCATATTCCTGTAGGCTCACTGTCCGCGGTCCTGGCCATAGGACATTTAAAATAGGTAGCAGATTATATGTTCACCAAATTCAAACACAAACCTGCCTAGTTTGCTTAAAGAATGGAAAAACTGTAAGCCAAGTTGCCACTACCACACTGTGCCTGAGATGGCTGAGGGGTTTTGTTTTTGTCAAAAGGCAGGCAGGTGTGGAGGTGATCCCTGCTGGTAGGAAGCTCCAGAAAGCAGAGCCCACACAGGCCATCTTCCTGCGGTCGACAACACACGTGCGCACACATGCAACATCACACGCGCTGTCATTCATCGCCTCTCTGTGCGTGAGATTAATGGTGCGAGTGACTCAGCTGTGGTGAATTCAGACAAAACAAATCTCTTGCCCAACGCTCACAACAGATATACAGCTTTTGACTAACAAATGATTTGACCTCTCATGACTCCTGAGAGACCCAAGAGTGGCAGTGCTCACACCTTTAGACACATCTCATATATATTTGAAAGCTATCAAAGAATTCCAAAATCCAAAAATATAAACATTATGGATCAGTTCTATGCAGCATTTAAAAGTGAATGGAAAAAAAACGGTGTCACCTAAATTATTATTATGAATTTAATTTGTTTTGAATGTACATTTATGTGCATGAAAGACTAATGAATGTTTGCATTAAATCAACAAGGCAAAAACATTTTGAATAGCTCAAACAACATTACCACCAGTCACTAGTTGATGAACGTCTTCATCAAGCTGTCAGCTATTAAAAGTTAGCCCATTTTATAGGTAAATGTAATTTCCATTAGATGGGTGGGGGCGATGTCAATAATGTTGAGTATGTGTTAAATAAATATTGTAAACGTCTAAGTCAGTGAAGAGAGGTCAAAACGTCTTTTGGATGCTCTTAAACACTCAACGGATCCTTATTTTATTAATGCACTCGTTTTATTGTCACTTGGCACACATTCTTTCTCTCGCTCTCTCTCTCTTCACTCTCTCTCTCCCTGGGTGGAAGTAATTAAAGCAAGTGAAGCTAAATTGAAGTGTATTGAACTCTTCTCTCGCACGCTCCCACTCCGTCAATAGATCACCCGCCAAGCTATATCGACCTCAAGCAAAGACTGCAAAACACTCCTCTCTGCTGTGTGCGCATGAGTGTGTATCTTGGTGGGGGTAAAGATTCGTGCAGGACAATTTTTACTACAGTAATTTCCTCACCACTCTACCTCGTGTCTTTATCTTGTGGGAGGTGTAATGATTTTTCAACCGAATAAAAGCATTGCACTTCCACATATCACTAGATTAACGGATCAATGGAACAGCATTCCGTGGTCATCTGTGTGCCTGCACAATCCATATGGTGGAGCTCGAGCAGTCATCATAAACACCCAGTGAAACCTCAGGTGACTGCACTGCGCCAGCCCATTTACTGATGCGCAACACGAACAAACATGAGAGCTGCGCTGCAGTGGAATTAGCAGGGGAGAAGGAAAGAATAGGGTTTTATTGAATATTCATCAGGAATTCCCCTGAAGGTCTTGACATGACAAATGTCTCTCCAACATGCCAAATGGCAAAGGAGAAGAACGCGTCTGCTGTTGTCGAAATGCCGTTTTCCTTGACTTGATGTGAATTCAATCGGAGTTGAATTGATTATTTCCCTTTGGGGATCAATACTAACAGGGTTTGCTGACTCAGGTCCCCCGCTGTGATTTGACTGAAATCCTTTGGACCATTTTCTACTAAATGTTATGTTAATTCAGATAGCACAAGGGATTCTTACAGGCCACCCTAAAAGGAATATGTTATTTTAAATGCCCATTTTATTTCTCCTTCTTACAACATCTACACTTATAGACATACTGTGTAGTTGTGTAGAATGAAGACTGTGATATTGTCAGGTTACAAGAGTCTTGACAGCATTATCACTAGTAACAACAGTTTTTGCATTGTTCAAGAAAAAGACCTACACAAACTAAAATGACCTTTGTTTTTTTTTGTTATCCATCAGATTTATGACAAATAAAGTCCCGCCATAATGTTAGGACTTGAAACATTCCGACTTGCTGTATATTCAGTGTGATCGTTGAAACGGATTTTCCCAAGATAACACAACAAATAGTAGAGCGCAGTTGTGCAAAATGGAGGTTTGAATACAGCATGGTGGTTCATTCCACCATGCTTTATTAAAAAAATAAAATAAAATCAAAGTATACAGGTGCAACAGGTAATAAATAAGGGTACAAATAATGATAACAAAATAAGGGTAGTTATTGTGCCTGGCGGAGAAACGTTTGTGACAAAAAAAAATAAAAATAAAAAGATGAACTTGGACCAGTTTTGGGTTTTTATTGAATTTTATGAACATTTATGTCAGTGTGACAGCTGAAGCCTCACACCTGAAAGACTTTTTTTCATGTTCATGCTTTTTAGTCTGAATTGAATGGGCCAGAAAATAAGAATGGCAATATTTGCATGGGGAATATTGGGTACTTGAATACATTACAGAAATAAAATGTTTATTATTCGTATTTTATAGTTTTAATATGTTGTCCGTTCGAAAATGAGGGTTGGAATTTATAGGTTCATTGTTGTTAATGTTATGGAAATTGAAGCATGCAGATGTTGTTTTACTTGACGGTCGTAGTGAAAGTAGTGTCCCTGTGTTTGAGATTAAATTCTGCATTTTCTGTTTGTGCTGTGACAATCCCCCAAAAAATAGAGGTGCAACGCAGGCAAAATAAAATCAGCAGTTGCAATAGTGTTCTGTCATTGTCATAACATGCATAATTCTACTCTACACAACTTTTAGCAAAATAAAAAGGAGCACTTGGGAATACCTATTTGAAATGGTATTAAGAATGAAACATTGGGTAAGAAATGCAAATTGCATGTAAATACCCTTAACTCGTGATTATATCATAAAAATAAATGTATTGGTTTTCATGAGCAAGTCCACTAAAACACTCCTGGATTTTCCTACAGATTTGTGAAATATTTTTGATCCTACGACTTAGTTTTTCTTTCCAAGTTCAGTGAGGTACAGCAGAAAGCATCTGGCATACTCTCTACTGAAACCATAACTTATCACATCATGCAAAAGATATGTAAAAGAGAACATTAGAAAAGCCAGGTCCTCATATTGTATAAAGTCTAGGAATGAATACAAGACCATTTGGGAACTATATTTTGCAAATTCCCATGACAACATGACAACCAAGCATCTCCTGTTTGCATCAAATTCACCTGTTTTTTTTTACTCTTATTTTGATCCTTCATCTCAGAGGCTGAATCCACGCTGAGGTGGCCCAGCTGTGGAGCACGGAGCCAGCACATGTTTGGACAGGAACATCCACACAACCTGTGATTTATCGCCGTGTGTACACATTCTCGTACACACATATACTCGCACGCACAAACCGCAAAGACGCAGTGACAGGTGTGTTTTGCATACGGCTTGGAAGCACAGAGACAAGATCAGTTGCCCTACGCGGTACGTGTGTAGTAGTGTTCCCACACTGATGCTTGAAGTCAGGTGGGCTGCCACATTACGAACATCTTTGAAGGTGTGTTTATGCATAGCACACGCGAACACACACACACACTCACTCACTGACCAGCTGTTTTTCTCTTGCACAACACTTTGATGTCTATACTTTGCCATTCTATCCTCAGCACTTGCAATCTCCTCGTCGATCTTCCTTCCACCAGTCAATGTTGTTATAACTCCCGAAGAATTGGAAAGAAACTCAATTGTTATTGTGCTACCGCAACAGTCACAGCTGCAAAAAAGGTGCCGTACATAAAATTATGAAAACAATCATAAATAACCAAACAAAAATGTATTCTTCAATCACAGCACACATCATCACATCAGTGCTTTGCATACAGGAGCTGTAGAGTTTTGTTCCCTCTTGTAATTTGAAGCTACTCATGGCTGAGAGAGGAGCTTCTCCATTGACGGCTACAAGGGAACTGGGATCTAGGGGAAAAATATTTTTGTGTTGATTTCCAAACGTTAGTAAGCAAGCATGCTACTTTTTCATCGTGGAGGATGACAAAATATTTGGATTATATCCTCCTGTAAAAACAGGGCTATGTATTCAGCTCATGGATGCACCATTTTTGCATTCCCCCAAAACCATCTTTCCCTCATCTCTAAGCTGTCAAGACCTTCTAGTATTACCGTCGTCTGTTTTTTTTTTTCCCAGGCCCGGGCAGCAGGTGGATGCCCATTTGGTCTCTCACCACAGATACACCTGATACATGCTAGCACCCCAACAAACAATCACTCCGCCCTCCAAGTCACCCTTAAAGACCCAGAGTCCCCCTCTTGCCTGCAAACCAGCTGCCTGCTTTACTCATGGAATGAAGGACGTTATTGTTGTCATCAGCACCATCCCCCCACCATGCGTATGTTATGTGTATTTTCTTTCTGTCTGGTGGTCCCTATGTCAGCACTATTTCTATTGGAACGCCACATTCACCTTTGAAGCCTGCCCCCACCTTTATTGACATCTCCGTTGCTTTGATTTCCATTCGTGTCAATTTCTGCTTCTGCAATGTCAATGACATCTCTCCTGCGCTTAATTTAAAGGAAATGAGTGGAGCCCCTTTCATTGGCCAGGAGGTCAGTTGGCTGTGTTCACTCCCACAACGGCGCAAATGCTCTATCCTAACTCTGTGAAAACCTCAAAAAGACAGAAAACTCCACCCATGTGCACTGTTAGACTGCACTTGGCGCTAGACTTGCACTGGGCACGAAAATAGGGCCTTCCAAATTTTCTCCCAGTGGAATTGATTCTTTTCGCCAAGTTCGCTGGTAAGCACCCGTAAACGGTGTCAAATCCAACCAACCTTCTTGTTTGCAAAAAAATAAACACCAGAACTAAAGCCCGCTACACTGTTGCCTCTCACTTTTTACTGCACGTCACCAATGTGCCGAAATAGCCAAGTTGCTTTGAAAGCCCACGTGCAGAATAACAAGCCTTCCACTTGCAAGCTGATGATAGTTTGACTTGGCAGCTTGAAGGACAATGAAAGGAAACCTGTTCATGCCCTTTTACTACATTCACAAACAGCAGTAAGTAGCGCCTCTGCAATATACATCTGGGGCGTTAAGATGGCAGTATAATTCTCCTTCCTGTTTAGTTTTCAGGGACATTTGTAAGTATGTGAAAATTGGATCACTACCAAGATCACACATACACTTTGAAACTGACCAAAATTTACATTTAAAAAAAAAAATCACTCCAAAGATTGTCACGTCAGATGTTATCTTGTGTTCTTTCAAAAGTCAAAGAATTTTCCCCCAACATCCACAGACAAGAGGAAAAGATTGTGCATATTCTGATTTTCATTATGATGAAATAAGATGGCAAGTCACCATAAAAGCAGTTAAATATTTTGATGCAAAGTGACCAGCATTGACAGCAGGTTATGTCAGGGATCGGAACGGAGCAGGGCAACCAAATGCAGCTTGGACCAGGGTTTATTGAGGGAAAAGGTAGTTGGACGAGAGCATGAAGGGGAACAGACGGACAAATTAACATAACGACCTGACAAAACAACGTGACCGACCGACAGACTGGCTCACCGAAACAGAACTGACAAAGACAGGAACCAAGAAACAAGATCACATGAGACGACATCAACGATCCGACAGGAGCGAGGGGCAGACAGGACTTAAATACAAGACAGGTAACAAGAGGCAGGTGACTGGTTACATTGATTGTGAGGTAACACAGGAGGGGAGGGGCAACACCAACAGAAACCATGGTAACTTATAGACATAATAAAGCAACCGGGGACGAGACGTGACAGGTTACTGGCATCATCAATCATCATATACTTGTCAATGGAAATCTGTGTTCTTGTGATAGAATCTGGCATGCCATCAATATCACCTATGTGTGTTTTTTTTTTTTTTGTGAATGTGACCAAGTGAACACACACAGGGTCAGTTTGATGGATTGGCCCTGTAGTGTGTTCTGTCCCGATTATTGACAGAAAGGTATTGAAGAGGCAGCATGAAATATTAATTGTGTAGATTGCATCTATGGTGAATGAAAGTGAAACGAGGGCAAAGCTAAATGTTTAAACCTGAAAATCAAGAGTGGAAAAAAAATGTTACAGACAACACACTTTTTTTCTACAATTCATCTCAGAAAAACAAACAAAAGTGAAATAGATAAAGAAAATTAGGGGGGAAAAAAGGTTTGCACAGTTGAATCATTTTCCAAAGTGTTTCCATAAACATCTCAATTTCCTTTGGTGCTTGAGTATTTTTCAAATCAAAATCTAACTTTCGCGGACTTTTTATTTACAGCGTACAAAAAACACCGTACACTACTGTGCCTATTGACTAAGTCTACAATTACGAAGTATACTTTGCCACTATTTGTCCATCCATCCATCCATCCATCCATCCATCCATCCATCCATCCATCCATCCATCCATCCATCCATCCATCCATCCATCCATCCATCCATCCATCCATCCATCCATCCATCCATCCATCCATTTTCTGAACCACTTTGTATACTTTAAACTTTGACGTGAGTTAAACATTCCTTCACTCGCAACACAGCGGATGTCTATTATTTGCAGGATGTGTGCATGGAATATATTACTGATTTAATCCAGCTAGACTCTACAGGGATGAAATTGATTCGTAAGGGTGGTTGTGTTATGTTGCCACCTCTCGTCCGGATGTGGCATCTCACGAGACACACAGTAACCATGGTTACATGATTACTGTAGGTAATCAAGTGAAAGTCTCATTTTATACACGTATGCAATGTATAAAATTGACTTTTGCACATATATAGGTAACGAACAAGCTCCAGGGAGTAAATTTCATGTGACTCTTACAATCGCTTACTGCATCAGCCAATGGGGCACCACGTAAATTAGTTGATTGGGTACACCAGCCGCTGTTGTCCGACTTAAAAATGTGCCCACTGCGAACGAGTGATTCATTATTGATCGTTTGAAAGACGTCAAACGTGCTCATCCTGCAGTTATGGCCTCCGGTATGTCTCCCAGGAATACACCTGCCGACCGCATCAATAGATTCAAGAACAAGGGCAAGGATCCGGCCGTAAGTTTGAGTCAATCATCGGTGTAAGATAAGCGTCAAGCGATAACCAAAACTTACCTGTCCCGTTGTTTGTTTGTGTGCAGAAACTCCGAGAAAAGAGGATGACGGAGCACGTGGAGTTGCGCAAAGCTCAAAAGAATGAGAGCGTTATGAAGAGAAGAAGCATCACGCTGTCTTCCCTTCCCAGCGAGGATACGCTTTCTCCTACATATGTCTCCGATGACCAGGTCAGCTGGTGAGCACATGACGGTTCGGAAAGGCCGGCTTTGGCCTCATGCTGCTGATCTGAACACTTTCTTGCAGGTTTGCACTATCACGCTTGAGGATATCTTGAAAGATGTCCTCTCTGACTGTAGGGAAGATCAAATTCGGGGCTGCCAGGCTGCCAGGTGAGCAACACTTTTTCATGGGAAATATGCTATTCTCTTAAAGCAATGCATCAAGCACAGAAGCTGCTAAAAACTGCTATGAGCACCGTTTTTTAGGCAATCTGCATTTTATCTGTTTTAAAAGACATTTTTAATATGCTCCTGAGCAGAAAGCTACTTTCCCAAGAGTTGAAACCTCGCCTGAAGGAGGTCATAGATGCTGGTCTCTTAGCCCGCTTTGTGCTCTTCCTGGGTATGGAGGATGACCCCAGTCTGCAGTTTGAAGCCGCATGGGCGCTGACCAATGTCGCCTCTGGAACGTCTTGGCACACGAAGCAGGTGAAAGTACTGCAGCAGCACCAGTAGGGGAAAAAAAAATGGCATAATGTAACATTTTGGGTTAATTGAAATTCTCACATTTTATTTAATTTTCTTTTTTAAAGAACAGCGGCTAAAAATATCTATTTCGGTACACAGGTGGTAAAACATGGTGCTGTACCCAGGTTCATTTCTCTGTTGGCCTCCCCACATTTGTACATCAGCGAGCAAGCGGTATGGGCCCTTGGTAACATTGCAGGTGATGTGCTGAATTTACTATCACATAAATCTACATGTAGTCTAACGAGAATTTGAAGAGAAGTGTAGTTTGTGATTTTACAAGTTTAACACTCTAGATGGTGCGTGTAAAATGATTATGCTTTCCATGTACCAAGAACGTTTTCAATGCTGCTGATTTTCCTTTCTAAATAACTTGCAGGTGATGGTGCAACTTACAGAGATGTCCTCATTGAATGCAATGTGATCCCTGCCTTATTGGCACGGGTCTCACCAGAAACTCCTGTAAGTCGCTGTTGCTGTTAGCTTGTACATAGTTCTTTACCATTTCTGGTAATCAGGTGTTCCTAGTAAACTGGGAAAGAGCTTGGCCTCAAAATATTCTTAATCTCTAAATTGTAGCAATTTGAAAATCTAATTCTCATCCCTTTCAGGTTGGGTATCTACGCAACCTTACATGGACTTTGTCAAACTTGTGCAGGAATAAAAACCCATTTCCACCCTTGTCTGCAGTCCAACAGGTAAGTCCACGTTGCGTTTGTGTAAAGCTTTCTGAAATGTACTAGGAGATCCGGTCTCAATTATGTAGCAAGATCACTGATTTTGGGCCTTACTTTCAATTTGCAATTGTATTTTTTTTTTAACCTGATACATTATCAGTCAGTTAACGTTAAACTATTTGTGTGAGGATTTCAAAAACTGCAAATCAGTGCTCAGCAGTTACACAAAAGTAAACTAATGCATGGACTGATTGTCTTAAAATAAGAAGTTGCCGATGTGAGGATAAAACTGTTAAACTCCTGCAGATGCTTCCTGCATTGGTCCAGTTTCTCCATCTTAGTGACAAGGACATCTTGTCAGATGGATGCTGGGCAATCTCCTACCTGACGGACGGTACCAATGATCGTATTGCTATTGTGGTCCAAACGGGTATTGTCCCTCGGTTAGTGGAGCTCCTAAGCCACAAGGAGCTGACTGTCGTGGTAAATAAACTTGTCACAGTTTGGTCTAATTGTTAATCTAATAGTTTAGCTAACCTTTGTCCTTTTCAACCTGTTATACTTGAGACCCCTGCCCTTCGTGCCGTCGGAAACATAGTGAGTGGCTCAGATCTGCAGACGCAGGCGGTGATTGATGCTGGTGTTCTTGGCATACTTTCGTGCCTCATGAATCACCCAAAGGCCACTATACAAAAAGAAGCGACATGGGCCTTGTCAAACATTGCAGCCGGACCATGTCAGCAAATCCACCAGATCCTCGCATGTGGTCTACTCCCTCTTTTGGTAGAAAAACTTAAAAATGTAAGTGATAAAAAATGTCAGAATTTGCATTTCTAAACAATTTAAGGTCATAAATTGGCAGCTAAGTCATGTTTTGTTTCCTAAAGGGAGATTTCAAGACTCAAAGGGAGGCTGTGTGGGCAGTGGCAAACCTGACCAGTGGGGGCACTGTGGAGCAGGTAGTAGAGGTGGTGCGTAGTGGGGCGCTGGAGCCAATGATCAAGCTTCTGCAAATTAAAGATGCCAAAATCGTTATGGTCATATTGGATAGCATCAACAACATTTTTATGGTGAGACACATTGCTACACCTGACCTGAAACGTGACTTGGTACGATCACTTGGAATCTGACGTGTTCTGTTAATTACTGTTAAGGCTGCACAGAAGATCGGTGAGATGGAGAAACTCAGCATGCTGGTTGAAGAAGTGGGAGGACTGGATCGCATTGAAAGTCTCCAGAACCATGAAAACGAGCAGGTGTACAAGGCAGCGCACAAGATCATTGAGAAGTACTTTGTGGATGTAAGTCCATGAATGGTGTGCATGTATTGCTCGTTGCCTTGATCTCTACAATTGTGTATTGATGATGAATGTTTCGCTTGATGCTTGGTGATGGACAGATAGAACAGACTACCTTTGTCAAGAAATTTACAGCTGCACTTGTTTTACCTTGCTTTTCTCTCTAACAGGCTGAGATGGAGAGCCTGATTGCTGACACAAAGACCGGAGATTCTGTGTCTTAGAAACTCCCTGACACTCTCGAAACGTTTTAGACTACTGTGACTTATAAATGAATAAAACATATTTTCATACCGAACTGGACGTCTATTTCTGATGTCATGTGCCACAATCGCGAGGTGCCCAGTGTATTCTGGTGACTTGGAGTTGAAAGTAACTTATGCAATTTGCTATTTAAACTGATAGTTTAAGTGCACGAGTCCCTGAAATGTGCCACTTTCACCTTGATCGCTTAGAATCTCTGGAGCCATGTGGTATTTTGACAGATGCACGCTATAGACTTAAGTCACCCATGAATAGGTTTGAGTGCATTTGCTGGAAAAGGACAAATTCAAAATTTACCATTAAATTGCTGACCTTGGGTACCTACATTTGATTGTTACATCGCTGACTTAACATGATCACAATTTTTGCAACTGATTAGTGAGTTAAACTGTCAAGATGATGCAAATGAAGTATGCATATACTTTTATTTACAGAATATCAAAAGTATTCAAAAACATTGTTCTGTGTTTAACAATCATGCTACATGGAAATGGGAGATTTTTAACATGAAACATTTATTCAATAAAGATAACTCAATGTAGCAAGTTCCAAAACATATGATGCATACAATTACAACTAGCTTAAATACTTTAGTAAGAACTTTTTCAAATGAATCCAATCAGTGGATTTACTGCATATAAATCATCTGCATGTGAAGTGGGATGTCGTAGTCATGGAAATGGTGGATTTAGGACTTAAGTTGCTTAGATCAGTTGCTTACATTTTGGTTTCAAATAGAATTCAGAAAACTTTAAAATGATATGGGGAGGAGTTAATGGAGTTTGGCTCTTTAAGGAGAACTAGAGAGTGTGCTTCTGAGCTAAGGTATCAAATTGTACAAACTTACATCTTTTCATAGTTGAGTTCATGACCACAGGTCGTGCAAGTTTTCTTGTAGAGGTCCTCTTCCAGATCAACCACCACTTCTGGTCCATATTCATGTTGATGAGCGCTAGTGTCTTTAGTCCACATGCTGCTCCTCACTGCCCGGCGCAACTCTGTTAAAAAAAGAAATGTATTAACAAGTTGTTCAGCCTGCACGTTGCGGTGCTCCATGCTAATCCAATGCTCAAGCATTAAACTGACCTTTAACTTTCTTGTTGAACCGTTTTTGTTTCTGCACTTCTCTGTTTTCTTCCCTGGCCTCCTTGGCTTCCTCCAGCGCCGCCTCCGAACCCCACACCTCCATACATCGCTTCTCGACATGTATTTTAAGGTAGAGTTTCATGTCCCCCCAGCGTGGGTTGTGAGGGTTTTTCCTTAATATGAACTTGAGTGGGGGCTCCCGCTTGTCCAGGTCACAGTCCTTCAGAAGATAGTTCTGCTTGGCCTCAGTTCTGGAGATTAACTTGTGTTTCTCGTTGCTGTCCCTGAAAAAGAGAAACTGTCAACTTTTTGTTTAGATTAGTGGAGTGCATTGAAGATATTGCCAAGAAAAAACTGGACTTCTGCGGTGATGATAACTGTTTAAGAGTCAAATCTAACTAAACAAGGAATTGCATGGGTCAACCTGTCGCAAATGTTTCAACGCCTTGCGAGATACCAAAACAAAAGGTTAGAGAAGACTGTGGGAAAGTATTTTACAGTCTAAAGGTGTAACGTGTCGAATTTACCTGCACTTGTCACACACAGACAGGTCAAAGCTGTTGCTGAGGTAGGAATCCATAAAAGGTTTTTGACAGTCGTCGCAAAACAGGTATTCTGGCTCAATAACCGGAGCTGCAAAACAATACAGGTCATGAGAATAAATAATGAACATCCAAACATGCAAAGGTACCTACCTGGCTGGTGCACCACTTTATTGGTCTTCTGCGTCTCCTCCAAACCCTCCTCTTCCTCGATGAAAAAGCCCCCACCAGAGTCAATGGTTTTGCATACTTTGGCAGAAGTCGCGCCCTGCTCTGCGGCCATAGGGCGGCTCGCTATCCTGGCTTGTCGGAGCATCAACGCCCGCTGTCGATTCCTCTCGATTTTTGCCCGCATCGCAGCAGACAGTTCGGGCTTGGGACATTCTTCAACGACGGGACCGTCGGTAACGAGCACCCCCGACGACCCAGAAGAATCCATATCGCTCGTTGCACCCAAAATTAATCAACGAGAGATTAACAAGATTTCTACTCGGATACAACCAAGCTCCAAAAGTACACTTTCCACGATTCCACTGAGTCGAATGATTAAGCACGGTAACAAATGTTACGTGCCACCGCTATGTAGAAACAAGACATAACGACGTGTCTACGTGGCGGCCATATTGGCAGGGGCAAATTTTCCATTCAAGGCAATGCACATACATTGAAATCAATTTCATGATATCTGCGTGGTATTTGTCAACGTCAAAGTGTGTGCAGTCAGTAATGCACGTTAGGGAAATACAGGCGCTCCATCAATTTTTACCTTTAGATTATTCCCAGTTCTTGTTGACGCGTTTGTACGCAACCCGTTGTGTGCAACCGCACAATGTGCCGTCATTCTTATTCATTCAGGTTTGTTGTCCAAACATTAGCGATGTCAGGACACATTTGCCCTTACTATCTTAGCGTTACTGAAAGCACGCATCTCAAAAGTACCGCATCGAATATACCTATGTTTACATCTATGGGTTAGATAAGTCACGGCTTCGTTTCGCGTCTTCTTCGTTTTACTTTAGCGTAGGTGCTTTACTCATTACTGCCACTCTATGGTATATATGTGGACTGGAAATGACGAGGTATACTACAGCATTATTGTATATTTTAAATACAGTAAACAATGATGATAAACAGCAGATTTGGGGAAGCAAGCTATTTCTTGTCCATGGCCTTACTAAAGAGCAATGTTTGATTATCGGGATGATTCATTTGCAATAATTGCTATTTGTTGTGTGATGTGTCTTTTGCTGCGTAAAAAAAAAAAAAAAACTGCTGCTGAAATTTAAAATAATCTCCGTCTAATCTGAAAATACTCATTCAAGGTGGATTTTGTTTTTGTATAATTGATTGTGTTTAAAGACCTGCACACATTTAGCACAAAATCCAATATTGCTGTTTATACTTCAGCATTAATTTATTTAGTAATGGTTTATACAGTGAGTTGATGAATTATATTTTTATACATTGTTATACACGATTCAAGTAACAAACGAGGATTCCATGCTTGCATGACAGTAAGATGGAAATTTACAAAAAAAATACATGTTGGGCAATGATGGATGAACTCTTGCAGATATTTTTGCAATGGACACGTGCCCACTCACTGATAATCATCAAAGCAACAATTTAAAATATTACTGCATGAGTGCCCTAAAGCTGACTTCTGAGAATAGACATTGAATTGACTATGATTACATACAGGAGTTTATATAGTGTTGTAATATAGACCTATATATTTTTACAATTATACACATAAATGCAAAATAGAACATATCCTGAAAATATTATCTGAGTTCACTTTATATCCTTGGAGAGAAGAGAATTGAGATGTGGATCTGTGGTGTTGTTGTTGTTTGGAATAGATAGCAAGATATGTTTGTCTAAATAGGTACTACTTCTAGATTGGTAACCAGAGAGAAAAGAGAAACACACAAATAAATGCAGATGAATATGAAAGAAAGGTTTGTGAGACTTGGGAAAATCTAAAGGGGGAAAAAAAACAGATTGCAGCACCTCACCAACTGACACTTTGACTATACAGTACGTGTATCATGTGTTGTTAAAATTGCACTGAAAAAGTTGTCACACAAAACTGTACTTGAATTACAAGATCAAATGCAGCAGATGGTGTGTTATTCAGGAATAATGACTGCCTTTAGCGGACCTTTAATCATTGAGACAATATTTAATGATGACGAATGAATGACTTACCACTTACTGTACGTAGGTCTCCGTAGATCTGAATTATTCAGCTAAGTTCTATAAGGTACATTTTAAAAAACGTTTTAGCCTGAATTCCAAGAGAAAATTGTGACACATTTCACAGACATGTTTTTTTTTAAGTCTTTCTCAGAAGATTTGAATATTGTTACAACTGGCGGAGTGCTTTCTGTAGATTTCTGTAATTTTCTTTCTAATCTTCTGCAACAGTTCTCTCCATCGCTTCCTGTGGCCCATGTTTACTGTGGTCCACTTCATGTCACCAAACGGCACAGTAACTTGATATAATTACAAGACTTGATACAGTTACACGTAAATTACAAGTATATTTACAAGTTTGAAGACACTTGCTTTAGAGGACATACTTTGGTTGAATGCTCAAATTATTTTCAATCTTTTCTAGGGGTAGAATCATTTTGGTCCAGGCCTGTTTCATGAGTATTTTTTGAATAATTCTGTTGAACCACAGTAGCAGGGGGGGCATTTTTTTTTCATATCAGGGGGCTGCCATTTTGTCACTCGTTGCTGAAACAAAATGACGTCACCACAGTCAGGTAAAAATGTGTATACTGTACCGAAATCAGCTTGTGTTTGTTCATGAAATGAATGAATGAACAGTAACTGTGCAAATGATTCTGATGAGCTACACTGATGATATCGACGCAGTGCATGAAATAAAACATTTGAACATCTAGCTTTCACACAAATGAAGTGTCTCTTTTTTCCCCTCCATGATCATTGGAATCCCCTCCAGAGCTTTGCAACACAAATAATGTCCACTTCAATCCTCTTATTATAAATCACATAAAGTAACTTCGGGTTGAAGAAATGTTTTTAGCACACGTAATCATCGCTGATGATGAACCTTACTTGACTCATCGGGATCAGTCATTGTTCATGTAAATTTTCCATCAGTTCTTTGAAGGAAGTAAAATCCCACAAAACGGAGCCTCACGGCTGAAATAAAGTTATTAAGCGGCATCAATGCAGCCAAACATGCTCCTCTCTCAGACGGTTACAGGGCACATAATAACTTTGTCCTCCAGCAAGACGCTGACGATGAGGAAAACAAAGTAGAGCAGGAACATGAGGAAGCCGAGCACCTTGCTCATCCTCCACTTACAGGCCGCGATGGAGATGATGACAAAGAGGAGCATGAGGAAGAGGAGGACGATGGCACAAAAAAGGCCGTTGCTGCTCACCTCCACCGGCTTGAAGTCATTGATGAAGTTGTAGATGAGCCATGGGAATGGCAGACTAGTGGGACAGTTAAAGTACACTCATGAGCTGGGAGGCAGTGGGTCATATCTTATCTCATTTCAACCTTCCACTTACCCCACAGTGATGTCAAAGATGTTCGAGCCTACTGAGCTGGACACAGCCATGTCACCGAGACCTTTTCGGGCCACGATCACACTGGTGATGAGGTCAGGGATGGAAGTGCCCGCTGCTAGAATAGTCAGACCCATGATCTCCTCTGTGATCCAGAATGTCTCTCCAACCTACAGGGCAAAGAAACTCTTGATTTATGCATCCATCATTACTGTTAGGGTTAGACTTTAGTTGCTGATAAGTAACCAGTTCAGCCCTCTGGATAGACGTTCCCTGGCTTTGCGTGAAACACCTGCTCTGGGAGGGATCTTAGTTTTTTCGTCATCGGTAGTAATAGTGGTTTGACTGACGACAACACTAATAGGAGATGAACAATGATACTCTCCTGAGACCCAGAGAAAAACCTTTTTGAATTTCAAAAACACAGCATAATTCACAGGGCTGAAAAAAAATCATTGCTGCATGGAAAAAAAAGTCAAAATATGGTTTTGTTTCTTTTTTTTACAATGTGTCCTTTTGAGAGGACCTCAGGGGCTGAACATTAACATGCAGTCATGAGGCTATGGCGTCATCTTCATTTACTTATTAATATGAGCCAAAGACAACTGGGATGTACTCCCGATCACCCGTGACCTCAATGATGATAAGTGGTATTGACCTTCTAGGGCATGATGGCTCTCTTCATGTCTGTCTTTTGCATTTGCACCATTAAAATAGAGTTGCGGGTTGATCTGGCTGTGGCTCAAGGCAGATTAGCCAGGGATTAGCAGCAGAGGTCATATATTTAACACCCTGCTACCAACTGTATGTAGCTCTAAAATAGAAAGGAAAGAATAGAAACAAAAAACATTCGCGTGTGTGGGTGAGTGTGTATGCCAGTTACCTGATGTGCCCACCACACCATCAGATAGGAGAAGAAAGCAATCCAAGTGATAGCGCCAAGAAAGGTGATGGGGAAGAACCTTTCTGAGGTCTGAAACAACCAAAGAGGATACAAGTATAGATTGAGTTCATTTTCCTGACAGTAAGGTATGATGTAAGTGCATGTCAGGACACATTTTTTATAGCCATGCATGTGCATGTGTGTGTTTGTGTGTGAATTTTCACCTCTCTCCTGACATCAGGCAGTGTGAGCCAGAGAGGAAAGACAATCGGGAGGATGATGAGGTAAGTGATACGTTTCCTATTGGTGTCAGGCCAGGCCAGACTCAGAGGCTGATCTTCATCTTCCTCCTCTTCGCCACCCTGATGGAGAGCCCATTTACCATACTGTATTTTCTGTTCACATTTCAAAGCTATACTTATTTGTTTAAAGATTCATCATGAAGCAAGGTGCAGACACCGTACCTCGTCTCCTATGACACCGTTCATGGGAGGCGTGACTTCCACTGCGACCTTGGTACTGGTGGGAATGGTTTTAATTGCTTGAGGAAAGAACACAAAGAATAAAACATGTATTTAAAGAGAGAAAGAGGTGAAGCTTTGTGTTGTATCTGGGTTAGGGTTTACATATCTATCAATACTGACAAGGAATAATAATTAATTACATGCAAGAAGACTAAATCAGGTCAAAATCATAAGATTATACACTGCAGGTTCGAATCTGGACTCCGGCCTTCCTTTAGGCTTTAAATTGTCAAAGTCAACTGTGACAAGAAAATGGATGGATTGAAATTGAATAAGACTGTAACTCACCAACACCGTTGGCACTGGCAGCCAGATCTTCTTTACATTTCTGTTTTGCCATTTTGTGAAGGATCGATGCCTTCTCTTTGAATCGTCCTGAAATCGGTACAAGAAAGTTTTGTTTTGTGGTTGCATTGGTGCATTATGAGAAAAACTCTTGTTGTTGATACTTATATATTACGACCTGGGATTGTCTTGTTGAAATGTTCGAGAGCAAATATCAGTATTTTGCTTAAACACACCTTCATTACTCAGAGGGTCCAGTGTGTGTATCATGAGCTGGAAAATGCTGTTTCTCATCAATGAGTTGTGCAGTGAAGCACAGCTACCTTCCCTCTGTAACCTTGGTTTTGCCTGTAAAAATACAAACGGGTCATAATATTCTTTTGGGGAAAAAAAACCTTTGCACACAACAAAGCCGACTCACCATCAGTTTGTTCTCATCATCTGCAGCAGGGGGGTTGACCTGTAAGAGAAAAACAGAGGGAAAACAATGTTTGTGTCTACTCCCTCCAAATATTTACACAATTCCTAGTATTTGTTCGGCATATCTGACCATACCACGAAGGGACACTGTCACGGATTGGGGCCCCATGGAAAAAAAAAAAAGGAAAAACTAAAAAAACAGTTTTGATACATCTATGTCTTGGCTTGCTTTTTGTCCCTTGCTGGTAATTTCTGTATTATACTATGTGTTGCGTAAATTCAGTGCGCTTTGATTTTGCGTTGCACACCACAGGTGGAACACAGATTCAGATTCATGACCCTATTCATGCCCAGCACATGTCTAGCGAAAATCGTAGTCTAATTGTGCCTTTAAATTCAGTGCAGGAAAGAAACTGACTTGCTGTGCACAACTGCAAGCACACTTCCATGGGTGGACCATGTAAAATTGGCCAGAGTGATCACAAATCAACACTGTGAAGTGACCTTCCAACATGACTGTTCGTTAACCTCCAAATTCACCAAAATTGTATAACACTTGTGCCGCAATTTAGACTCGCTCCAAGCTGCTCTAAGGTCTAGTCTACTTTTAGCCACCAAATTATTGGAGCCTATAAAATAAAAAGCCCTCGGTTCACAGGAACGCCAAGCATTGGACAGTACGGTCTGCCAAATTCCCTAAAACTTTAAAGCAATTTACCCCAGGATAAAAATTAAGATGCACCAGTTTTTACGCCGAGCACATGTGCGCTCTCTACAAAAATAAAACCTTCAGAGAGAAAGAAGCGCAAAGAGTCCTGCAACTCTTGAGCTGGTGTCCAGCTAGAATCTCATTTATTTGCAAGATATAGATATTGTTTGTGTTGGACATTTTGTACAACTGATTGAGAGCGTGCTGGGATGTGTGTTTGCTGCCGTCACTGAAGGTAAGAAGATATTAAGGGGATAAAAGAGGATTGGTGTCTTCCGTGCTAACATTATGCAAACCAGTAGCTGCTCACTCTTTTTGCAACACAGAAACTGAAGTAGATATTAGGTTTGGTCTCCTAACAATGTCCCCAATGGTCATAACTTCAGGATTTTGTCAGTCTTAATTGTGGAGAGGTCTTCTTGCTCTCTACCCTTCCGTGTGCTGCTGTGATTCCCTCTACCACCAGAGAGTACCTGACTATTATTAGCGTCTTTAATGGGATTGAAGAGCATTAACCTTTGGGATTATTTAGCAGCAACCATTACATGAGGACAGGTGGACATCAAGAGCCTTGCAACGAAAATGGAAAAGCTCTTTTTGGAGGTGATGTTACGTAATCAAAAGTACAGCCGATTCCCAGAAGGCAGCAAAAGCCACAGGATAGTTGATCACTTCAATATCCTCATCACGTTTCAATATGTGCAATTTGGGAGGAATAACTCACATCAAGACATTTAATGTTAAGGTGGAAGCGGGTTTTGAAAATCATGGAAATATACAGGATATCATTTACATCACAACATAGTAGTGATATTAATAGTTCTTCTTGAGAATCAGTTTTTTACCGGCAACTGTTGATGATCATCAGCAGGGACGGAGGGGATAATGCCACAGATTCAAAGCATTAACTAGCGTCAAAGAGGCATAAATAATCTTGGTTTTGCATCAATCTTTGTTTGACCTTGTACCATGTCACACAGCACAATGACACTACATAATTTAGACTTGCACCATGAAGTGATTGAACAAGTGGATGTCAAGTGATTGCCTCTGTGAGTGTGTTATTAATACAAAACTAATCCACAGACAGCATAAGTGACATGCAGAACAAAGCCAGCCACTGGTCCCGCAGATGAACGAAAGTGAAGGGGCATCTTCACAATGTCAGATAGAAGACAAAATGTGTTGAAAGTGTTGATGAGAAAGACAGTCTCTTCTGCCTTTTCTCAAACTTTAAAATGCAAAGTGTGTTTATTAAATCAAAGAAAGCCAACATCATTTAGAGAACTTTCCACCTAACGTCTGCAGATAAACCAAAGTAGCATCATTTAGCTGTTACAGGAGCTCCATTGTGAATTACCTGGGTTGTTCTGCAGAAAACAGAAATGTTTATGTTTGTGTTGTTACACATTTCTGGACATAAACAAACCAACAAATTGAGTTGTTGTTTTTTCTGGAGACAATTTTAACCCAGCAGCTTTAAGGCTATGTTCTTTAAATTCGCACGAAGAGGCCGTGGCTTGTCTCAGTGTCTGGTACTGTGTGACATAAGAAGAAGTGCAAGGCAAACATTTGTCTCCATGTACAAAAGAATTCACATGACTTTGACCTTCTGTTAATTACTGAGTGGTGTATCAACACCTTGGCTCATTATCCTGTCTGGCCTCATAAAGGGTATTGCGAGAAACGCAATCCCTCAGATGCACATGACAAAAGCCGCTTTTGCAAAATATTTGGTAATGACTTACAAACTCTAGCTTTGTAACGTGTGGTTGGATGAGCACAGGAATGAATAAAAGGACGATGAGTAGTAAATATAAGGATGGGTGAATTTCAGGACAGCCGAACAGATTTATGGATGGATAGATGAAAATAGGGTTGACGAAATGGATGGAGGGTTGAAAGGAAATGATGACAGATGGATCATGTACAGTTGGTTCGCTTGTATGAATGTAATGATGGCTTCGGAAACCAACAGATTCATTTATTGATTGATTGGTTGCTTGATTGGGTTTCTAGATAACCAAAGATGTATGGATGAAGAAATGTAGAGATGGGTGGATAGAATTAGGAAGAGAATATGGATGAATGGATGGACAGATGGGCAGATCGATGGTGTGATAAAGGGATAGACAAGTGTATTTAGGGACCGTTCAGAAGATGGATGGATGGATGGATGGACGGACGGACGGACGGGTGGGTGAAGGGAATGAATGATGGATTTAGGGACAATTCAATGAAAGTAGGATTGGTTGTGGGGTAGGATGATTTATGGAAAAGCAATGCAGCAGGGTGATCGTTGGACAAACACATGGAGCGATGGATCGGTTGGACAAACAGTATGAATGGATGTATGAGTAAATGGATAGTGAGTAGAACAAACAAATGTGTTGATGAAGTGACTAATGAGAATCTGGCACTTGGTGTGGATAAACGGGTGGACAGGTGAACAAAAAAGTGTAAAAGTGGCAAAAAGTGTAAAAAACAGAAAAAAGTGTTGAATGGGTATGGATGGATGGATGGATGGATGGATGGATGGATGGATGGATGGATGGATGGATGGATGGATGGATGGATGGATGGATGGATGGATGGATGGATGGATGGATGGATGGATGGATGGATGGATGGATGGATGGATGGATGGATGGATGGATGGATGGATGGATGGATGGATGGATGGATGGATGGATGGATGGATGGATGGATGGATGGATGGATGGATGGATGGATGGATGGATGGATGGATGGATGGATGGATGGATGGATGGATGGATGGATGGATGGATGGATGGATGGATGGATGGATGGATGGACATACAGGCAAATGGACGAACAAACAAATGGACAGATAGCGAAGGAACAGTTGTGTAGGTGAAGAAACGGACATACCTTGGGTGCAGTCTCGATTATGTTCACCTGGTTGCTGCCCAGTATCCTTTTGATGACCAGTTCTACTTTGGCGTTGAACTTCATGAAAGTCACATAGCTGAAGTAGCACATGAGCAGGGCCATACTTTCCTTCAGTGTGATTAGATTATCCAGAAAGAAGTAGATGAGCATGAGCAAGCCAACAATGTAGAAGGAGACGTCTCTGAACAGAGGCCACCAGGTGAGGTTCAGCACCTCTTTGGAGAAAATGGCGCACATGCCGATCACAAACAAAATGTTAAAGACGGCGGAGCCGACAATGGTGCCGATGCCCACGTTACTGTGGGAAACAAAGACTCCTATGACGGAGGTGAACAACTCTGGAGCCGAGCCGCCCGCCGCCATGAAGGTGGCTCCTGCTACATCATCAGAGATCTCCAGCTTTTCGGTAATGACTGTTAGGGCTGGGACAAAGAATTCATCGCACACAATGGCTAAGGCTATAAACATGTACAACATGCCAACCATATGCAACACCACAAAGCCTTGGCGTCTGTCCTCCACGCTAAAGTAGTCTGTAGGGTAGTCCCCGTGATTCATCTCAATTTCTGATGTTTGTTGGTCACCCCCGGGGTTGGACTCGTTCTGGTGCTCCAGGAGAGTTCTTTGGGGCACCTCTTCATCTCCTGAAACCTCCGATTCAGGCTCACTGGGCACCCCCGTGGTGACAAGAGACAAGGCACTCCATGAACACACTGTGCATACCACCGCCATGCTGAAGATCAAGCCAAGAATTCGCCCCGGCCGCAGTTTCCTCTTCACACACTGGTAGCGGTGCCTCATGCAGCTATGAGGAGGTCCGAGAAGCGGAGCAAAGCTGGTCGAATCCATGGTGTCTTGACTTCTTGTCAGGAAGTAGTCTATCATCTTTGGTTCTCAGGCAGAGTGGAAATATTTACAATCACCAAACGATGGGTTGATGGTGCCGTTGGCTCTAAGGGCGAGGATCTGACAGGCCGCACTGGTTCACCGATTGGTTTGCATGTTGTTTCTCCTTTTAAATCCAATGGAGGCCCTTGAGTCGGATTCCGGGGTCCAGCCCATTTAAAGGCTTCCTCATATTACTCCCTGGACAGTGGACAAAAAAACAACAACATTGTAATTCAGAGGAATTATCACTATATTATAAGTATGAACAAAAATGTGATGAAAACCAATACAAGAGATGTTACGTGACACAATCCTATTTTTGTGAAGATTGCAAATAATGCTCAGTTTTGCATGACACCGACAAAGTTGAATTGATCAAGTGTGCACGGCAACATACTGAGCGCTCGAGATAACAAATATTTAATAATACAACAATATTAATAAGAGTCCTCGATATAAAGCAATGTAGATGGTCACCGATGCAACTACATTTTGACAAAAATAAACATATTGGTAAATTTCTTTAATACTGATCGTGTCAGATGTGAGCATTACTTGTGTTATACAATCTCATTAGATTCAAGTGCAATGTTGTGACCCCATACAATCTATAGCAGAGACAACAAATAAACTTAAAAGATTACATAAATTGTTAAATAATGATTTAAAAAAAGGGTTGTGCTTAGTCAATACTACCACACTTGTTTGCGTGTCTAATGAATTGGTGGTCAAAAGAATGCAGGGAATATTAGTATTAGTTATTTTACAATTGTTTTTGTTTTTTTAACATGTGTGCTGAATTGTAATTAGCAAGACAAACGAGAAGTTTGTCATTGACAGCCGATAGAGAATGATAAAGCTTGCATAGAAAAAAAATACTAATAGGTTCTTTTTCTCATACGTGATTAAATGGAGGCAAATTGACTGCATTTTCAACCCCAATTTTCGGCACTTATTTTAGTGCTTGCAATCAGAGGAGTTATACTGTCCATATTCAGTGTCTGCAGCAGCCTTCTTAACATTGTGCTGAGAACCTGTGAGCATTTGACATTAGTAAAAGCTTATTAGGAGGCTCGCTAATCCCTGATAAGATATACTTAGATAAGCCACACAGTCAGCACACTGCTGCTTGAAAAGTATACAGTCACAAATCAAATGTCAACTTTAGGATCAAAACTAAAATAATAACATAACTTTCAAACTTCATCAATTAACCCTCAATGAAGAAAAATGTGATCATAGAAGCAAATGAGAAGAACGGCATACACATTCAAAAATAAAACACACAAATATGCATGGGTAATACTGTAGCAAAGAAGAAATCCTCACCTGAGTTGGAGGTTGCTCTGCCAGTTGGCCTAAAGATGGAAAAATATTCCAACCCCTCTCAAAAAAGTCCCGATCGAATTTCTAAAACTGCCAATGGTAAATCCTCTGTGAGATCTTCGCCACGAGAAGTTCTGAAGTGAACAAGCCGAGCGCCGACTGCCAAATGCTCCTCCCACGCTCGCTCCCTATTCCTCCCACTTAGAACCTGCCTCCCTCCTTCTGCATCTCCCTGTTCCTCCCCCTTCCATTCTACTAGCTTCAATTCAAATCCAACGTCTGTCTTGTCTCTTTTACCGGCACCATTTGCCACCTCACCCCGCCACACCTGCTCTTCATCCTCACACCCAAGTCAGTGGATGTTGTCAATCTCAACCAGCTTAGAGCACAATAAAGCTGTGGCCCATCGTGTCATCAAGTCAATGGCCTGTGCATAAGGGCCCAGCAGATGGAACAGCAAACTTCATCAGGGATGATTAACTAGAACAGGGATCCATTTTTTTGTAACTGAGAGCTACTTATTGGGTAATACTGAAATGGTAAATAGTACAGAAATGTCCTCAAATCATCATTATTTATGCATTATTGATTAACATAATGTTAATTTAAAAAAGTGTAACTCCAAAATTTGAAAGGTTTTCTCCCCAGACCACAGAGCACTGTGGGATTTAAATAACCTGGCCTTTTGTCTCACGTCTCCTACTGTTTCTATCCAATTAAACAGGAGCATACTTAATGGTGTGGCCCTCTCACTTTCACTCCCAGCAAATGGTGCTGGGGAGGGCTTAGGGAAAGATTGGCTCCATCCTGAGCCTGCCAAGACCCCCGTCAAAATCCTCTTCCATCTGGGAAGACATTAACAGTAAGTAAAGGAGGACTAACCTATTTGTCCTCACTATGCATTCTCGTGTTGGCGAATACCATATCACAACCTGAGGGAACTTCTCATTTGATTTACAACGCTTGAAGGCAGTGGTTTCTATGTTAAGGCCCATGCAATGTCCTGTCAGGGCTAAACTTGTTATCTAACCAAGCAAACTAAGCTACCCTTCCTTCCAGGTAGCCTGTGATGTAGCAGATTGCCTGGGTGACCTGTAACAAAAATAAATCTCTTCCCATGCAAGACAAACCACACTTGACTTTGTCTACTAGAAGAAGCATGCAAGCATTTTATCTCTCTGGGTTAAGCCAAAAGGGAAGAATACTTGTGACTTGATTATTAAGGTAATAAAAAGTCAATGTTCTATTTGATAGTTAATTTGTCCCATTACTTTTGGTTTGTTAAAGAGCAGGAAGCATATAGACAAACTGTGATTCCTGTACTGTTCAAACATTAGAATTTAATTTGCAAGTCCGCATGCTTCCATGTTTTGGCTGGCAGAAGGCCATGCTGGCTCTGACGCTCCACAAAATCCTGTTACTATATCCATCCATCCATCCATTTTCTGAACCGCTTAGTCCCCACGGGGGTCGCGGGCGTGCTGGAGCCTATCCCAGCCGTCATCGGGCAGTAGGCGGGGGACACCCTGAACTGGTTGCCAGCCAATCGCAGGGCACACAGAGACAGACAACCAATCGCACTCACACTCACACCTAGGGACAATTTGGAGTCTTCAATTGGCCTACCAAGCATGTTTTTGGAATGTGGGAGGAAACCGGAGTGCCCGGAGAAAACCCACGCGGGCCCGGGGAGAACATGCAAACTCCACACAGGGAGGGCCGGAGGTGGAATCGAACCCGCACCCTCCTAACTGAGGCGGACGTCCTACCCAGTGCGCCACCGAGCCGCCTGTTACTATATAGTGAAGATTTTTTTAGGGTAGGAGGGAAGGAAGGATTGATCTTGGTAGCTAGAAAAAAATATATATACAATGACTTCTGGTATGCGTATATCTTCTTTATTAGGCACAAAACAATTGGATGATACAAAATGGACCTGTGACTATTTAGTGCATCTTGTTGAGGATAATGAGCAGCATTGGCCACAGTTTACAACCCTGGCTTCTAATCACAGTTGTTGATTGCTATTTCTTCAGTCTAACTGTCCCTAGGAAAGAACCCAACCCGGATTTGTGCCACCTCAGAGGACAATTAACTCCTCTTCCTGATTACAAAAATTATCTTAAAGCAAATTACCCACCATGTTATGCCCACATGATTTGGCTCCTCACCATTTAAGTGCTTCTCTCCCCATCGCAATTGTCTACTCACAACGTCTATCCACAGCACTTGGCTTTCTTCCCATAGCTGTCCACCACCTCCGGTGTGACGCTCTCGTCTTCGCCGACATCCTCAGTGACAGCTTTGCCAACCAGCTGGAAGATGTCCTCAGCCACTACACCCATGGGCTCTGCCACCTTCACCGTCAACATGTCTAGACTGATGACGGTTCCTTTGGTGATCTTCACCTTAGCCACAACTGACTTTCCCAGCTGGATAAAAAAAAGAAAAAGGCATGTCATCACCATCTGTTTTACAAATGCAATCTGTAGGGTAAGCGTATCAGAAAGATTTTTCCTTGATTATTGTTATTAACTGGTTACTTTTGTTTATTTGGTCTTATTTGGTGATTAAAAAGCACAATCACCCAAAAAAAAAAGCCGATATTTACAAATGTCTTATTTTGATCAAACACAGAAGGCAAATTTGTCATCTTTCAGGAAGGACTAGGACTAGAGAAATTAGAGATTACGTTTGAGCGCCAGAAACAAGAAGATTTGGAAAATTTTTCTCAATAAAATGTCTCAAAACGACTACCCGGAGTAGAATTTATATTATACGCCCAGCAATTGCAATAAGAATATTTTAATCTCATCAAGCAGAGTGGTGAAACGGCACCTTGTCGCGACACGGCTTCTCACAAGGCAGCATCTTCTTGAGCCCACTTCCCAGTGCCCTCTCCACCAGACGGATGGAACGAACCAGCTCAGCCAGCTCAGAAGCCACCAGAGATGCCGCGTGGTCGCTTCCTTTCCAGGTCTTGTCAAGTGTAATGTGACGCTCTACAATCTTTGCTCCCAGAGCAACAGCCGCCACTGAAATACTGATTCCAGACTCGTGGCCGGAATACCCAATTGGAATATCAGGGAATTCTTTCTGGTATTCCTGTTGACGACGACAAGTGGTTTGACAATAAGTCCTGCTTGTACCATATCATTTCATCAGGTTATAGTCATTTGTGTTCTATTTACTGTGATCACTCTGAGGTTGACATCCTCAGGCTCAAGGGGGTAGGCACTGGTACACTGCAGGATGGCAAAATTTTCATTGTGCTCCTTCACTGTTTTGTACACCCGCCGCATCGTCTCTATAGACTGCATCCCACTGGACACAACCATGGGACGCCCTGACACAAGAAGTGGAAAAGCATTGTGATTTTAAATGAAAGCAAAGTCATTTCCCCTTGCATCAATAAAATAATGACATGATTTGAAATAACCCTTTTTGGGCAAAAATGTAAGTGCATAATTTTCCGAGAAGAACTGGTGGTTGGGGATCACTGACTACCGGTAAAATAAATTACCTATCAAATACCGTCAGAAAAAGACAACTACGTATAATTACTTGTTCAATATTCTGAGAATATTTGACAATGTTGCTAACTAAAACAGCAGCAGCTTCCAAATGTTCTTAAACAGTCAATCAGATTATGGAGTGAAGATTTGTGTGGTAAAACGATTCCATGACATTATATGACAATATCTTAATGCCAATTAGAGCCTTGCAGTGCTGACATGTGATTGGGCCAAAGTGTTGTGGCGTGCGTCCACGTTCAGAGACATAAGACGCCCACTGTGACATTTAAGTTTTGGACGAAACTATAATGTTCATGCTAATATTGTTCCTAATTCCCAAAAAACGTGCACACATGGATTATGCAACTGACCAAATACATTTTCATGAACACTAACTAGTTGAGGAAATGTTGGACTTTGGAATTGTTTACTGAGTTAACTCTCAATTTGGGTTTTCCCACCTTTCTTGGCAGTCTTCTCTAGGTAAGGGAAGTTGTTGGTGTCTCCTGAGCCCACTTTAAAGAAAGGCACATTTAGCTCGTGAAGGAATTCTACCGCCATCTAAAAGGTGCAGAGTTAGGATGGAATATATGTATTATATACTCAATTGTTCATAAAGCCAGCAAATACATTGAGTGACCTACCTCATCCATTCCTGAAGCAGTGAAGAAGATCCCCACTTCCTTTGCATACTTCTGCAGTTCCTTGTACTGCTCATGGTTGAACTCCAGGTGGCGTTTGTGTTCTCCATAGGTATCCCCCCACGAGTGTTTGGCCTTGTATGGACGCTCTAATGCACGTTTGTTAAACTTGTACTCCAGCTCACTTTTTTGGAACTTGGCACAATCAGCACCACAGTCCTGTTGAAGAGCATTAAAGAGCAGCATTTTGAGAATGACGTGAATCAAGCCGTAACATCAACAAGTATTAGCACAAATATGTATACATTGTGCGCAGGGAAGGGAGGAGACCGTGATAAGGTGTGTTATTGACACAAGACAAATAAAACGTCACAAGCAAACTGGTAGAGACTGGGAGCTTTAGAAATGAGACCATTTTGGAATTACTTCTTTAACTTGAGGTTCGTTTTTTAAATACAAATTAACCCTTGTCTAAGCCCATATGGGGTTCAACACAAAAGCGTTTTTGGTCGCATATCCGAGTAACAGTTTTTACCTTTGCCATTTTGATCATTTTTTTAGCAAGCTCGATGTCCCCCTGATGGTTTTGCCCTATTTCAGCAATAATGAAGCAAGGGTAATTGGCTCCGATCATCCTACCGGGGCAAAGTTCAAACTTTAAAGGCATGTTGACAGGAGAGAAAAGAAAACCAAACACTAAATTAACGATGAATGAAATTGCTCGGGGAAGTTGGTCTTCTCATGGACTCAGGAAACGCCGACCCGGAAAAGTAATAGTGACGCATTTCCCGGAAATGGCGTACATCGCACGACTTTTTTTTCCCCCTCGATAATTAGACACGTATTATAACACATATTGTTAAACAGTGTGATATTTATTTTCTTTAGTGTAAGTTTTTTTAAATCTAATACAGCTACTTGTGATGGTGATTCAATGCATCATGCCGGTGCAGAAGAGATTTGGTTTTAAAATATATTCTTAGTTAGTAAAATTGTGTGGCAGCAGGCAATACAATATGATATTTACATAGTATGTAAACAGGAATAGTAATCTAGTGCATCTGCCAATTTGGTTATAAAAATAAACTTGATTTCCAACCGCAAAAAGCAGGTATAACCCGAGATGCAGGTGGTGTTTGCCAAGCAAATTTACTTCCACAACAGTGCACAAAGGCTGAAATGTGTTGCGTCTATTATATCAGTTCACAGCTCCCTTTGCCCATAATGCAACCCGTCAGACATTACTAATATAAAATCACAAGTGTGACAATTGATATTTCTCGCAGTAAGCAATAACATAATAGTACTGATTTTTTTTTCTCCATTCTGGCAAGCTAGATTTTATCCAGTCCTTGGGCAAGAGGCAGGGTACACCCTGGAATGGTCGCAAAAGTACATATAGACATTCACATTCACACCCAAGGACAATTAGAATGGATATGCATGTTTTAGGAATATACAATACACAAAGCAAATAAGAAGCCCCTTTTTTTTTTCTCACAATTTGCTAGAGTAGGCTATGGGCCATGTTGGATATACAGGGATACATGTTCCAGTCTAGTTTAGCAGGTCTTTGAGTTCTTTGTGGTAATTTGTGGAAAACACATAGTATAAGGAAAGGCTTCTTCATTCAAACAGCATTATTTGAAGAGATGTCTCCCACTTGTCTGAAAATATCAACACTTGGTGAAGCCCATCCCCTTGCACAGTTAGACTATGCTTCACGTCAGACTTGCGCTGGGCACGAATATAGCGATAACGTTCTCAGTTCCTTGTTCATGTGTTGATGTAATGTTAGCATACCGTATCTTCAGTTTTAGGGTTTTTCAGATTATCCTTATCATATGATTATGTTGGAATGCAACCGGTAATAAATAACCTACCTTGTCCCATCCTCCACAAGGTCATAAAACATCCCCTGATATGTCTTGAAGAGCACAAAAGCTTCCTATTCAGCCTGCTCTTCCCCCCACTGTTTCTCTTAATATGTCCTTGCTGTTGGGAGATTTCAGACCTCCATTCGAACATCGCTGCACGCACAGCAACGAATGGACTCTCCACCTGCAGGTGTCTAAAAGGACTTACTTGTGTGGTTCTTGCAAAATAAGTTGGAGTGAGCAAATCTCTAACATTCAGCCTGTTGTTGCTTATTCTATTTTTATGTTAAATTGCCTTTCAAGGTGACATGTCTATTCTTGGTGTTGGATTTTATCAAATAAATGTCCCCCAAAACTGCGACTTATTCTACGGTGCGACTTATATGTGTGGTTTTTTTCTTCTTCTTTATTATGCATTTTATGGCTGGTGCAATTTATACTTACTTATACTGGAGCGACTTTTAATTCGGATAATACCGTGATAGTATTTAGTTGAAGCAAATTTGTACATTCCATTCACAATTTGTAACATTTAATACAAGCTGCTGATTTCTGAACAATGATCATACAGTAACAACTTGCTCCGTTAGGGGAGAAATCACCTCCCAAAACGATGAGACATATTTTGGAAAATATCTAAAGGCCATCCACCACCTCTGGTGTGATGCTCTCATCTTCACCGACATCTTCAGTGACAGTTTTGCCAACCAGCTGGAAGATGTCCTCAGCCGCTACGCCCATGGGCTCTGCCACCTTCACTGCCAACATATCTCGACTGAGGACAGTTCCTTTGGGGATCTTCACCTTGGCCACCACAGACTTCCCCAGCTGGGCAAAAGGTGTAAATCATAATAATTGACTTTTTGAGACGAGACACAATATTCCCTTAACAGCCTAATAATCATGAAGTAAAAAGACTGTAGCGACAGACCAATAATTGCAGCCATTTTTGTTGTTGATTTAAGGGATGTTGATCTCTGGATATTATCTAAGATCATTTATTAATGTAGTAGACATTACTTCCTTATGCTGACGGCAGTACTGCTCCCCCAATATCTCACCTTTCTGTGGAATGGCTCCTCGCAGGGTAACCTCCTCTTGATTCCAGTTCCCAGTGCGAGCTCCACCAATCGGATGGACCGAATCATCTCAGCCAGTTCAGAGGGCTCCAGAGAACCTGCGTGGTCACTTCCCCTCCAAGTCTTGTCCAGTGTGACGTGACGCTCTACAACCTTTGCCCCCATGGCAACAGCCGCCACTGAAATAATGATTCCAGACTCGTGGCCAGAATACCCAATTGGAATATCAGGAAATTCTTTCTGGTATTTCTATTAATGACAAGTGGTTTGACAATAAGTCATGCTTCTCTGTCATTATTCAATTGGATTTTGGTACTTTTGGTTATATTTACTGCGATCACTCTGAGGTTGACATCTTGAGGCTCAAGAGGGTAGGTGCTGGTACACTGTAGGATGGCAAAGTTCTGGTTATGATCCTTCACTGTCTTGTACGCTCGACGTACTGTCTCCATGGACTGCATTCCAGTGGACACCACCATGGGACGTCCTGACACACACGCACGCACACACACAACTTTGTTCAACTTTGTAATGTCATTCTTAGAGCAGGTTTCCGGCACCTGGGCCTTCAGTGAGTCTTACATAACCATATCCCAATACTACTACTATCACATCACAGTTATAGAAACAATCAAAACTATACTATATGTACTGTATATATTTTTAATAACAGGACAAAAACATGAATATATATCACCTTTCTTGGCGACCATTTCCAGATAAGGAAAATTGTTGGTGTCTCCTGAGGCCACTTTGATGAAAGGTACGTTAATCTCATGGAGAAACTCTACCGCCATCTAAAATGTTCAATGGTTAACGTGAAACTTCCTATTTGTTCCAAGCGTAAACCCTGCAAATAAATCAAGTGATACAGTACCTCATCCATCCCCGAAGCAGTGAAGAAGATCCCCACTTCCTTTGCATACTTCTGCAGCTCCCTGTACTGCTCATGGCTAAACTCCAGGTGGCGTTTGTGTTCCCCATAGGTATCTCCCCATGAGTTTTTGGTTTTGTAAGGACGCTCTAAAGCACCTTTGTTAAACTTGTGCTCCAGCTCACTTTTCTGGAACTTGGCGCAGTCAGCACCGCAGTCCTGTAAGTACATTTGGAATGGATGAGACGCACACACACGTACGCACACACACACACGCATACACACACAGTATACATACTATACATACTAAGTATATACGGTACACACACACACATACATTTGTAATATAATAAATTCTCAAAAGTCAAAGTCAGCTTTATTGTCAATTTCTCCACATGCCAAAGACACACAAATCTAATCTAATCTTACTTGTTGCAAACAATAGTGAACAGTGCATGGTAAAATGAAACAAATGGTCACTTATTACCTTTGCCATTTTGATCATTTTCTTGGCTATCTCAATGTCTCCTTGATGATTTTGTCCAATTTCAGCAATAACAAAACATGGATGATCCCCTCCGATCATCCTACCAGGACACAGCTCAAAAGTCAAAGGCATTTTGCTGACAGCCCAAACGAGTTTTAGTACAAGTATAAGCTTGCGTTAATGAGGTCTAATGAATAGTACACGTTGCAGTGCCGAAAAAGGACGCAGATGCGTTGTAATTGCCTATTTAAGCAACAATGGGCGTAGTTTTCAGAGGTTGGGCCGTGGGGGTGGTTCCCTTCGTACAGTGTACTAGACAGTTGTCAGGGCCTTGTATGCGTTCTCTTTTATGTGTTAATTTTGTAATAAAGGCCTGGTTTGTTTATATTCTATGATGTTTCCTTGCTTATACTTTTATGTCACCTTTATTCTGTCAGCCCTGATGCCTCACATCATTCGTATACGCTCGGGTAACTGTGATGAGTTGTCAGTCTCTCAAGCTTTCTTCCAGGGAGAATGTCTAGTTTTCTTTCATGTCTTCTGCGTCCAGCCCTGCTCTCTGTTGATACTTTGTAACAACTTTTACTTTTCAAATTTGTGCCACGTCTGCTTCTGGGTCCAAATCTTGCTCCACATGTGCCAAAATTATGGAGAAAGCGCACAATGCAAAGAAAAAAAAAGCTTCCTTTCTCCAGTAATGGCCGTCTTGATCTCGTTCTGTCTCTTGTTCGTGTCAATTGTGCAGCACTATTTGCCTGGCGGACGGACATGCAGCCAACACACCACTCTTCTCCCCAGTGACTGTGTGTCTGGTCACATATCCCTCCCAGCAAAACGGTGTCGCACAACAGGGCCTACAACCTTTTTAACTGTATCAAATGTCACAAAAATCACAAATTATTACGCAAAAGGGTCCATTGTTGCTAAATCAGAACGGATTCATTCATTTTCCATTATTTATTATGGGAAGAATTTATTCGGATTCCAGTTTTCTGGAACGAATTATAGTCGAAGTCAGAGGTTCGTTCTATTGTACTATAGGCTGCCTTTAACTGTGGCAGCAGATGCAGCTCCAACAAGGGAGTCACGTTTGTTTGTATAGCTGAAAATGTTCAGATTGTTATCAGATAATGATTAACAGACATTTCCCCTAAAAGAAAGCCAGGTTTTGGACATGGAGTATTATCTCACAAAGGTCACTCATCCATTTGATTTTTGTTAATATTTTATTTTCTATCTTTTCAAGTGAAAAAAAAAATGTATTTCCTAATCTTGTTATCAGCAACACAGCAAAATTGTAGATGGGAGGTTGGTCCCGATTATCTTTTCCGTGGCCCTGATTGTCTGTTGCAG
Organism: Syngnathus scovelli; assembly: GCF_024217435.2. Classification (NCBI taxonomy): domain Eukaryota; kingdom Metazoa; phylum Chordata; class Actinopteri; order Syngnathiformes; family Syngnathidae; genus Syngnathus; species Syngnathus scovelli. Next base: position 8,161,707 of record NC_090851.1, on the reverse strand, counting down.
TCTGTGCTTGTCTTGTTTGGTGGCCGATCCAAACAGACAGTGATGGAGGCGCAGAGGATTGACTGGATCTTTAAGTCTTCCTTATCTTTGTTTTATCGCTTTCAGATTTTTTTTCATGGTGTTTTGTTTTTCTTTACCAGACAGCAAAAAAAACAACAACAATGTATTTCCTAATCTTGTTATCAGCAACACACCTCAATTGTAGTTTTCCTTTCAATTTGCATTCCATTCCGTAAAAACTTGGTACTCTCTGTGTTGCGGTATCCCCCGAGCCCTCCTCCTCTCCGCACACTTTAGCTTACATTTTAAGGAGCCCTGCTGCAAAGGATAAGATGGTTTAGCAAAATGATACTGTCATTGGGACTAAATGAAAGCGATGATGACCAAGTTAACTTGCTGTTGTACTTGGTGCATGCCAAAAGCGATGACATTCTTGGCATGCTACCACTAACTGATCAAGATGTAGAGGTGGCAAGAGGCCTTGATAAACATTTCGTGTGAAACAGGCACTCCTGAACGCCTGACCTAGGTCACAGTATGCGTGGGACCATGACGGAAGGACAGAGGCTCGACTCCGAGCAGGCCGCCAGACATACAGCACTCCTACTTCTGGATAGTGAGCTTGCCTTGTTCGACGTATCAAGCGTATCGTGTCCAGTATTTGGGACACCAGTGATGAGTGGACAGCCTGCTCAGGTGAATCCCTCAAAGCACATCGACTCAAACAAGTTTGCTGCCACGCTGCGCTCATACTTTTGTGAGATACTCCGTGTCCAAAAGACCTGGGTGAGAAGGGTCTGTAGAGATGGTACTTGCTCGTTTCCTGGTCTTGGCCAGGTACATGTCTTGGATAGATGGGAGGTTGGTCCCGATTATCTTTTCCTCGGCCCTGATTGTCTGTTGCAGTCTGTGCTTGTCTTGTTTGGTGGCCGATCCAAACAGACAGTGATGGAGGCGCAAAGGATTGGCTGGATGATGGCAGTGTAGAAGGTCTTCAGCAGCTCCTGTGGCAGGTTGAACTTCCTGCGCTGTCTCAGAAAGTACAGCCTGTGCTGGGCCTTCTTACGGACAGAGTCTATGTGGCCAGTCCATTTCAGGTTCCGAGAGATTGTGGATCCCAGGAAATTGAAGGTGTCTGTGGAGGGAATAGCATTACTGAGGATAGTGAGGGTAACGACGATGGAGGTGTGAACAGGTGGGTTGGGGGGGGGTGCGTATGTCTATTGTGATGCAGGCGGTCCTGTTGGGTGGGTGGACCATTCAAACCTGCAGTAAAACCTGTTTAGCTGGCTTGCAACCCTTGGGTTCTCCATTGGTTTCTTGAAGCCCGTGATGCTCTGCAGGCCTTTCCACACTGTTGAGGTATCAGGATGGGCAGAGAGGTGTCTCTCCAGTCTCTCCCCATTGCACCTCTTGGCTTTCCTGATCTCTCGGTTCAGTGTGTTCTTGGCCTGCCTGAACAGGTCCCGGTCCCCACTCGTGTAGGCCTGCTCCTTGGCTTTGTGCAGCATCCTGAGGTTTGGTGTAAACCACGGTTTGTTGTTGTTGTACGTCAGCACAGATTTTACAGTCAGGTATTATTGAGTCCAGACAACTAGTTGATTTTCAGTTGGTGTTTGCATCTGTGTCAGGTTCAACGAAAGAAAAAAAATAAAATAAAGTAATGCACAAAGTGTTGCGTACATATATGGCTATATCAGCAAAACAGTTTAAACAATATTCGAGAGATAAAAAGAGAAAGTAACATTCTTTAAGGAAGATCAGAAGGTTCATGACACATCGTTTGACGTGTTGTTTTCACGATCTGTTCTGGTGGACGCTCAGATGTCAGCAGTATCTTGTTTGACACAACCGTCATCTCGCCCCTGACCCAGCCGTAATCCTTCTGTTCTGTTGCACAAGATAAGAATAAGCAAGGCAAAGCAGCAAGCATACTGAGCAGTAACATTATGAATAAGTACTCTAATTAGAGAACGCATGATAACATATATATACAATTTTTCTAACAATCTGTTTTACAAAAGTCGGTCTTCTCTTTAAGTCTTCCTTATCTTTGTTTTATCGCTTTCAGATTTTTTTTCATGGTGTTTTGTTTTTCTTTACCAGACAGCAAAAAAAACAACAACAATGTATTTCCTAATCTTGTTATCAGCAACACACCTCAATTGTAGTTTTCCTTTCAATTTGCATTCTTTTTTCCATTCCGTAAAAACTTGGTACTCTCTGGGTTGCGGTATCCCCCGAGCCCTCCTCCTCTCCGCACACTTTAGCTTACATTTTAAGGAGCCCTGCTGCAAAGGATAAGATGGTTTAGCAAAATGATACTGTCATTGGGACTAAATGAAAGCGATGATGACCAAGTTAACTTGCTGTTGTACTTGGTGCATGCCAAAAGCGATGACATTCTTGGCATGCTACCACTAACTGATCAAGATGTAGAGGTGGCAAGAGGCCTGGATAAACATTTCGTGTGAAACAGGCACTCCTGAACGCCTGACCTAGGTCACAGTATGCGTGGGACCATGACGGAAGTACAGAGGCTCGACTCCGAGCAGGCCGCCAGACATACAGCACTCCTACTTCTGGATAGTGAGCTTGCCTTGTTCGACGTATCAAACGTATCGTGTCCAGTATTTGGGACACCAGTGATGAGTGGACAGCCTGCTCAGGTGAATCCCTCAAAGCATACCGACTCAAACAAGTTCGCTGCCACGCTACGCTCGAGGGTCTACCTGTTACCTGATTATATCAATGTGAAGTATGTTGCCTCCCCGATACTCCAGCTTGAAGGTCATTACAAAACCCAGTCAAACTTGTTTCCCCATGTCCAGTTTAGTACCAATGCTCCGCCCGTCCTCTGCAACACTGCTTCAGAGGTTTGATGTCGAGATGATCTCCATCATTTGATAATTCTTTTTGGAAATTATTTTGGATTGTGCTGTGCCTGGGTTTCACGAGCAAAACGCCTCCAATCTCATACTTAGCAGTGGAGAGGTCACGTCTCTGGACTTACCCAAGGATCCCCTTCGTCTTCAAGTTACCCACCACTACAATCTCAAATGACCAAGATACATCCACTGAGGCTCTGGGTGGAACTTTCAGTTCATTCAATACGACGGTAACATAAACAATTGCACCATCTGATCTCACTGAAACCTGGAAACATTACATGACTTCTTCCAGCTTGCTGAAACAGTTTTTCTTTTCTTGGTAAAATAAACAATTGCAGGGAGGGGTGGGGGGTGGCCTCACCATCCTACACTGTCCCCTCTTACTTCTCTCTTAAATGTTTTCCTGTAAAACTCCAATAGCCAAACCTTTTACCCCATGCTGAGCTGGTGACTGTCCCTCCTCATCCCTTAGCGCCCTGGCTCCCCAGAAATCTTGCTCAGTCAAATTTACTCACAGTGCTCCCTGAACCTCCTCTGAATGAACCCACAATATTCGAAAGCACCGCCTGTGAGTTTGATCTACTTTTCACCTCTTTTGTCAAAGTCTGCTTAATGTCCATTTCCTCCTTGATCACCGGGGTTGGATGCACAATTGTGGCCTTTGTTTTACTTTAACAATCAGGAGTTTATATTTAACAGAATATGCCATCTGTTTCCAAAGAGGGTCCAAACAAAAAATATAACATAACTCCTAATAAATATTCTTATCTTGTATCTTGGACCATGATATATGTATATATAAAATATAGATTTTTATCTATAAAATAACGCAACCCGACCCCGGATAAGCGGAAGAAGATGGATGGATGGATGGATGGATGGATGGATGGATGGATGGATGGATGGATGGATGGATGGATGGATGGATGGATGGATGGATGGATGGATGGTTGGATTTTTATCTTGTAAAAAATCTTGTATCTCGTAATCTTGGACCATGATACAAGATAAAAATCTATATTAGGAGTTATGTTATCTTGTTTCGTTGGACCCTCTTTGGAAACATATGGCATATTCTGTTGAATATTAACTCCTGATTGTTAAAGTGAAACAAAGTCCACGATTGTGCATCCAGTGATTTATTTCTTTATTTCTTTATTTCCTGGTGCTACTGGTCTCTTGTCTCTTCACCAAAAGATTGTGAAAATGCTTTGGTCTACTGACGTCAAACTTTCATAATGAAAAACTTAAGCTTCATACAAAGACGATAGCACTTTTTATGACTCACAGTTGAACTTAATGAACGCGGATGTTGACATATGACCACGGATGTTCTTGTAAAATGAGGTGCAATTTGTGCAACTGTTTTTCTGATGTCTTTTATGGAGGCCTCTTCCGATTCAGGAGCTTGTCCCGGACTACTTGTACGAGCCGTAAATATTCAGGTTAAGGCCAAAACTCCGGTTTCTGAAATATTTTCAATAACCTGTTTGCTTGTATGAGCAGTTAGTCCCGTGGTAATCGCAAGGCACAAATGTCAGAACGTAAAGAGACATTATGTATTTCTACATTTTCTTTAGGAAATAGTAAAAAAAAAACTATATTATCTCAGGCATCTATTTTTAATTCCGCTTTGGAAAGTTTTTTTGTTCCAAAAGGGGAACAAAATTAAACTAATATATTAAGTTGTATTATCTCAACTATTACTGGCAGTTAAAGAAGGGGCGTGCTGAGACTTGTATCCACCATTTATTATTGGCAAGTATTGATTACAGACAGCACAGTTTCAGGGTTTTATCCTGTACAGTTAAAATGTGCAAAGTACGTACCTGCACTAATATGAGTTTGTGGATCTCTTTTCTAACGACGGTGAGAATTGAATCTGCGAGACAATATGCAAGGCAAGTGCGTGAGCCACGACAGGAGAATTGCTTCCGTATATAACAAAGCGAAAGAGAAATTTCCCACTTCCAAAAAGAACCAGTATTATTACTTGGTGTGCCAGTAATGAGCTGTGTCATTAAGCAAAACGTTTGAAGGTTATCATTAGATGGGAGGACACTCTATGATGACAGTGGTTCTTAACCTGGGTCAGGGTTAGGGTTCGGCAGAGCTGGTATATCGGTACCTCCAATAAGGTTAAGAACCACTGCTCTATGAACTGAATAAGAGGAACCACAAAGTCAAGTGTTTTGATTCATTGTTTACTGATATTGAAACAAGTGGGCAATGGACATGCATGGTCAAACAACACTTGACGTATATTTTGTTTTCTTCAAAACCACAACAGTCAGATTTTTTTAACATATAGGGTTAAAATTCTGTTTATATATTGCCTTCTGTATATGTACATAGGTGATCATGAAGTACATACACACACACTGCGCTATCAACATGTTTGAATTGTAATGTAATGGACTATTCCCAGTAGACTAGGCGCTTTTCAAAAGGAGATGCATAGATTGAACACAAGCAGGCACTACACTGACACTTAAAAATACACTGATTTTTTTTTTTTATTTGGTCCTTAAACAGAAAAATAATCAGATCACATTGATGTGAGGTTTTAAAAAAAGGAAGGTATAAATGAAATCTTACAAGAGGTTGAGGGGATTACAGCATGGTATGATGGGACTGGTACCATCTGCTGGCTTGATGGACTTGCATTTGATTGGTCGGAGGACACGCCATTGAAAAAAATATTCAGTGGCTAAACAGTGATTTGATGTTCCAAGGCTAGGCCGGTCAGGAAAAGAATACTCTGTGCGGTTTGAAATCGTTGGCTATATCCGTCCACAACAGAAAACCAGCGAACAGGTATAGACGGAAGGGGAATAATTCTTCCAAATACAGATGTGGGTCATCAAGATGTTGGTTGTGTTTGCATTAATGGTGATACTGAATGATGTGTAGCCCAGCCTAGCGGACAAGCGGGGACTGCTTCAGGGAGATGAGGACGGATCGCATGCGGGACACGTCTTTGGCCTGCTTGCTGGACTTTGGGTTGAAGTCGCACAGGCGAGCCACTCGCTCCCATTCCGTGCCTGGGTTGTTCTCGTCCATGTCTGATATCATGGCTTCCTCAGCCGCCCTACGCCCAACAGGGGAGGGGGAAGGGGGAGAATAGAAACTTATCAGCACAAGACATGATGTACAAATGATGACAAAATATTAAACGGCTCTGAGATATTCCTCTGTTGATAACCAGGTAGCAAAATCCGAATGGGAATGTGAAAGTCGCTGTTTAGAATTTGGCTCATTACTACAAAAAAGTAAGGTATGCTTACAAGAAATTTAGTTCACAATTTTTTGGGGGGGGGTTAAAAAAAAAGTATGTATCTGACCTACTTTACAGATGTGGCTAAGACAAACTTGACACCTTTTTATTCCATTGCGTAGCTGTGAATGACACATCTATGCATTGAAAAGTGTTACATACTTATTTGCTATCAATCATGTAAATGTATCAAGTGTGAATTGGTTCAACAGAGGTTAACCGAGAGCGAAAGACAAGGGAAGACAGAACACAACTTTAACGACCCTAATTCTCTTTTAACATAACAGTGCAGTTACCCATATTTGTGACTATACACAACAGAATAGTTTGTATTAAAAACTGGGAGGGGGAAAAAAAAAAAACATCCAACAAGAAAATGTGGCGCTTGTTGGTGTAGAACGCTACTCTTGAGTTTCAAGCCATTCTGCAGCTGCATGCTTATAATTTTCAGCACTGCAGGATCTCGCTCTAGGGATGCACTCCCATCACTAATAGCTGCCCATGATTAAAACAAAACTACACAACCAAGTGTTTTGTTTCTTGCTTTTAACTAAGTCCATACAGAGTTTGAGCAATAGTAGCCTTTTACCATGCATGGAACTGGAAATTGGCGGCTTCCTTTAAGTGGATTTGATGCGTTTTGGAATTGTGAAATCAACTCAGTTCTTCTCAAACTAAAACATGTAGGCTACACTTAAAAACAGTAAACACCACATGTGGAAATTGTAGTTGCGTTTTTGATTGGGTGTCATATGTCAGGGATATCAACCTTAAACCTGGCCTACCTACGAATATTGTATACAAAAACAAACACTCCAAGGTTCACTACTAACTACAACACCAATTACACAAAGCAAAATGGGGATAAGGAGCAAATCAAACTTCACAGTCACAACAAACACAATTCACATCACAAAAGAGGGAATACAAACAACTGGGTTTATACTGTATATGGGACTAATATTCAAAACTTAAATCTAATCCCATCACAATAGCAAGATGAATTTAAATGGACATTTTGGTGTTTTGTTACTTAACTGGTCTAGGCGGTAGCAAGGATGGTTAATGTGTGTGCTTTAAAGGTGCATAGGAAAAGAAAGGAGGGAGAAATAGTTTCACAGGTCAGAATTTAGAAGAGAAAAAAGGGGGAGGGGGCAAAATGAAAGACAACCAAAAAATGAGCTCAATGCAGATGTTTTAAACCAACGTGCAAAAAGTGAGTGGTTTCTTTTTTTTTTTTTTTTTTCATTTGTATTTCGTTGGAACGTTATAGCATGACCAGCGAGCAGCCTTCACTTTGCTTCGTGGAAAGCTAATGTTTGACATTTGCTTGCTACACATGGGTCTTCATAATGAAGGGGCAACTGATGAAAAAGACTAGTCAAAGCAAACCTCTAAAATGAGCAGTTTTGTTTCACGCTACGTTTGCAAATTAGGTTCTTCTACTGCAGATAGCAAATTTCGTGTACAGTACTTACCCAGTTCACTGCATTGAGGTGTGCGATAATTCCCATAGGCTTACACAAGAATTACAAATCATACTGGGCTATACAAATTTCAATAATTCTATGAAAAGAGGACAAATTACTGCCAATTATACACTGCTGACTGGATTGGCTAAAAAGGTAAGGATGCACACCACAATGTAGACTGCAGAACATTGAAGGCATCAGACAGTAAAAGCAAAGGCTGCACAGGTCACGACTGGCTGGCATGTCCCATTTGAAGCAGGTGTGTATACGTATTGTTAAAAAAAAAAAAAAAAAAAAAAAAAAAAAATCTTTAGTCTCTGTCTCACTTTAATTGATTATTTAATTAAATTAAGGCAAGATTGGTGTTACAATCCTGACATTGCCCATGTATGCAGTTAATGCTTTTCCACACCGTGGCAAAAGAGCAAGAATAAAAGGTAGACAGAAAAAAAAAAAAAAAAAACAAGTTGCTCAACTTTATCAACTACAGATTTAAGTTCTTCAGTCTGTGCTTCTGCTTTTTCGTTTCCCGAGAAAAGACGGGAAGACGATGAGGCACACAACTATTTTGGCGAGATATTATTTGAAATAAACTGAAATGTGAAGTTTTATGGACTGTATGAACACATTACATGTTTTTAATCAATAAAAGTCCTTATATGTAATTATGTCTTTTTCCAGAGGTATTGGTTGTTTTGTGGCTCACCATTTTTGAGGGGAAAATGCCATGCAAGGAAGATGCAACTTAGGCAAGTTTAAAAAATTTTTAAAGAGACAATCAAGATGAGTATTTTTACTACTGTACACAACTGCTTCAAAATGTCCTACACATGTAGGCCTACATTTATTTGGAAAAAAATTCGAGTGCGACCAAGGCATTTTTTTTTTTTAAATGGGTGACAACTTGCACACACAATTTACACAATTGTGAAAAGAAAAAAAGAACGATTTGACAGCTGCGGCAGGCAGTGAGAATCTGAGCTGTGACATGCAGTAGCATTCCTCTCATGGTTGACATGCTGAGAGAAATCAGTCGCAATTTTGACAAGAGCGATGCTGCTGAGCTATGGTGGATGGGAGATACAGACTGATGGGAAACTACAATGTCCTAACTAATGGGATGAATATGATGCCACATGGTTGGATCATGGGTGAGAATGCAAAGATTAAAAAATAAATAAATAAAAGGCACAAAATGAGGACAGAAGGTGTTAGTTGGAGCAACATACACATAACCAATGAGCTCAGAGAAGGGCTGCTTGTAGAAGTCTTCATCGAGCACCCTGGACAAACATCCGCCCGTGTGACAGAGCAGCAAGAGGGCAGAAGAGAAGAGAGAGTGAGCGGGAGAAATGAACAAGAGACCGGAAACAGGTGTTATCGTACAGGACAATCAAGTGTGGTCACACTTTTTGTCACGGGACGCATTGTCATTGTTGTTCCGCTCGAGTGCCGCTAATGATGATATGATATTGTAAAGGACAATCAAGTGCTGCCATTGTGGCAACATTTTTTGTCACGCAACGCATTGTTGTTCCTCTCGAGTCCCATTAATGATGATATGATCACCTCGTATTACAGAGCCATCCATTTTCAATTGATAAATGGTAGTGATGGTAGTAGCACAGAACACAGTCAGGAATTTGACAAATTAGCCTAATCGCTCTATTATACTTTGTCTAAAAACTGGTTTCCTGTAGTCACGATTTTTATATTTTGTGTAAACAACTAAAATCAGAAGAGCAGGCAAATGTTGACAGTCGAAACATTGTAGCACTGATCAAGGCCCAGTCAGTACAGTTGGAATACATTTTGTAAAAAAGAAAGAGGGCAGTGCAAACCACAAAAACGTCTTTGTGCCAGAATAACAAAGCATTCTAATGTAGTTGTGATTATAATTATGGCCATGAGCCTAAACAGGGAGGAAGCGAAGTCTGGTTATGCACTACTTTGACGTATTTACTATCTTAATATACGTAACAATGTTGTGGATATTTTAACCCTATGTACTGCTGTTATTTACGGGAGTAAGGGAGCAAGACGGGCAGCAAATGAGAAAAGTAAAACACCCAAAATTTGTTCACGCTTTTCTTATTTCCTATATTTTGAAATTGTCTGCACTAATAGGTTCAATCCTGAATATACACCTCACGACACTTTATATAATAGCCAATATAATTTCAAACTGATTACAATACATTGGTGCCTTAAGATGACTAATTTGATCTCCCAGGATGCTTGTATCACAAATCATTTTTCCCCATTGAAATCAAAGACATGTAATTAACTCATTTAAAAAAAAACAACAACAAAAAAAAACGCTTTTTTCTGATAAGCCTACACTCACCAATACTGTACTGTATAAGAATACATAAGCTTTGCTCTCAATAAAACCTTGGGAAAAATGTCAGCACTAAACACACCCATACACATAACTATTCTCCTTTCTTGTACTATTTATAGAGTCAATGGCTAATTACTGCCACTAATTTACATAATCGTTCCACTGCAAGGACAACGACTTGAACGGATGAATAGTAGCCAGATGATGTGACGTGTGCTGCCGCCCTCTAGTGGTCGAATCAGAGAAGCACATATCTCTCAAAATTTTGCTCATGACATGACAGCGGTAAAGAGATGGCTTGTATCCGTCAAAAGCTGTTAGCCAATACATTTATATCTTAAGGCAACACTGTATTACACTTAAAAAAATAAAGGTTTACATCTAAGGAAGGAACAATTTACTGCATGCCAACATTTCTCACACTTTAAACAATCAAATTCACCCTATTTCTTCTGTACACAAACTGTACTTACCATACACATACTGTACATATAATAATAATAACAGTCATTCATATAACACAGTGGTTCTTAACCTTTTTGGAGGTACCGAACCCCACCAGTTTCATATGCGCATTCATCGAACCCCTCTTTAGTTAAAAAATGAAATATTTTTTTTCAAATTCAAGACATAGATGTTTTTTACTGGTGCACAAAATAAGCTGTGCATGAACATCACCTTGTTCAAAGAACAAAAACAACATATTATTAGTATTATTATAATTATGAAAACCCGATTTACGAGAGTGAAAAAAACTATGTTTAGTGTCCGACTTATATTTAAATGTACATTATAACACAAGGCTTTATTGCTGACACAGAACTTGTATTATTATTATTACCAATACTATCCCCCAAGACAGAAGCAATCTTTCAAGCCAGTACCTGTTATTGGCTTTGGTTTTCTCCAGTTGCTCATTTTGCCTGGCATGCCACTCCTCAAGTTCCACCTTGGCCTTGGTCTTCCACTCAGACTCTTGCTTGCGAGAGTTATCATCTGGCCAGGAACGTAAGCATAGAGAGACCACATTTTACCAGGTACATAACCAATCAGAGGAAGGAGGGAAAGAAGAAGGGAAGGAGACGGGCGATTCGACCACGATGCTAACTAATGCATACTCATTTGGGTGCCTTTTGCAGAATATACATTACTCAATGTAATGGAGCTCTTCTGGGCTTACCAAGCATCTCCAGTCGCTCTCTTTGCTCCTCCCTCCACTTGCGAAGGCTTTCAGGCTCTGCCTGCAGGCGGTCGGCGTTGGAAATTGCTGCATAGGCGTCAGATGGGCCGTTGCTTTCCTAAGAAACATGATATACAGAGTAGTGACAACCGATACTTCTTACAATTCTAAATGGTTCCAACCACTAGCTCAGAGTTGCAGAATTCATTCTTGCAGTTTTTATTCCTTAGCACAAGTGAAATTTGCAGTTGTCTCTCTGTAAAAACTCAATTGAGGCCATTTTTCGTTCTTCTCTTATAGGCCAAAGGAAGTCCTGACAATGCAAAAGGCAGCAATGTTGCAATGACAGCACAGGAAAGGGAAATTGGGAAGGTTCTAGAAGCCAGATATGTTCAAACATTTTATTGTATTTTTGCCTGTTGCAAATTTTAATGCGGTGATCCACCTTGAAAAATACTACAAGGTGGAATTGTGGTAAAACTCTGGCATGCAACTCTTATGATGGTTTCGATAAACATGCTTAATTTCAGAAGTTTCTCTAAAGATTTACATGGGTGGTATGCAAACACTGTTCACAATTGATTTGAATAATTAAAAATGTCTGCCATTAAACCATTTGCTTTGTTGATCTGGAGTTGCAAACTAAGGAACAATAAAAAAAAAAGATGTGATAATCTTTAAAAAGATTGTCAAGACTAATTACCCCATGGAACTCTCCATTGACAGCACCATCTACAAAGACAACAGGAAATATTGTGTTAGAAACAATGCAGCAGAGTTCTTTAAAACCTAAGAACACCTCTACGGAAATATGAAGTACAAAGTGCAACGATAAAAAAAAAAAAAAAAAAAGGACTTCATGCCACTGCAATTCAATGCGAGGCTTTCATTCACTAATATAATCACCAAGTCTCAATCTTCAACTACAATATAGCATGAAACTTAAGCAAAAATTATGTTTTTTAAAATCACACAGTTACAAATTCCTCAAAATTTACATTTTGCAACCTTTGAAGAGCAGTTTGAGGGATTATGTGGCACATTTAAAGGAAAAGCTACTGTTTGTGGGTTGTTGGTTTTTTAAAATTATTATTTTGTTTCTTGGCTATTTATTTAGTCACTCAAACGTTATCATCGTTATGTCATCATCGATGTTCTCTTCTTGGCAGCAGACCATGAACTCACATATTTCACTTAATTTTACACATACCCATCAAACGTCAATTTGGTTCTATCCTTATCATTGTGATATTTTCCCCCTAAAGTACTGTGTTGTCAGGAGTCAGGTTAGCATAGCAGAGCTAGCTGTAACCGAGATGGACAGAATAGTACATTATTAACAACTTGGGATCTATCTAATGCTTTACTGCAAGACTTTTATCAGGGATGTGAGATCAATCTGTCCTCCGTTGACAGGGACAGTCACCCACCGTTGGAATCCGCCAGCGACGAAGGGACCTCTCCACTGTCCAGGATGCTGAAGCCTTCGTCGTTTTCAATCCCCGCAATTTCGCTCTCCTGTTGGGCCAAAAACGCCGCGGCGGGGTCCTCATCTGAGCCGACGCCATTACCAGCGGCCGGTGAGTTGAGCATGTCATATTCATCCATATTGCCTTTTACTCTGTCGAAATGTGCAAATATTTAGCAGGTGTAGGTATTGACTATAGGGCGATTAGCCGAAAGGAAAGGACACGCAAGAAAAAAAGACATGAAGCTTATAGACAAGCGGAAATGGACGACTGGCAAATAAAAAGCCATGAAAACTGACTGATTGGATGAAGAACCAATAGGAAAAGCCCTGTCTCAATCTCTGTCCAATCAAATACGAATGCCCACCCCGATGCTGTCTCGTGACCTATACGTGCTGTCACAACTTCAATGAAAATAAATAAATAAATAAATAAATAAAAAGAATAAATAACCCGTTCTTCATACTTAAACTACGCAAACACCAGAGTCACAATTATTTAAACATTTTACCATCCTGAACCACACAATTTCCATGAAATATGTGATGGAAAATATTTTATAAATAATAGTGTTTATTGTTGCTTTAATGTACTCTAGCTATACTTCCTATTTTAATTAACCCTTAATTGACGACTTGATCGTTTTTAAGGTGATCTTTTTATTGCAACCTTCAAAATTCACGGCATATTTACGCACAATGAAGGGACGTATATTGCACGCCAAACTCGATTCAATCTCACAGATTTACCTCATTCTTGATCCTCAAGGTTACGCGCCGTAGAAACAACATTGGTCTCTAGCCCAGGAATAACGTCACAGTGGTTAATTATTGAACTGCCCCGACAGCGTCCCATCGTTCAGGTGAAAAACACCTGACTCAATGTACCAAGTTTCAAACATTTCTGATTAGCGGGTTTCAGGTTGTGCTTTGCGGAATGACAATCAATCACTACATGCACCCCCCAAATATTCTCTTTTATTCAAGTACATATATATTGTTAAATGACTACCTTGAAGGTAGGCATTGTAAATATAACCCATTCATTGTGTATTCACTTGGACCATCATTAACCAAATTAAAACAAACGATGGCGGTACATTATAAAGTATACATACAATGTGTACCACTGAAATCATCTTCCATAGCAGCAAAAACAGTAAGTTTCAGTCACATGATTATTCAGCCTATAATTTGATAATTAAATTAAATTGTACATTAATTGTTACCAAAGTCTTTGAGACAAGCAACTAGAATATCATTTTTTCACTCATTCCAAGTCTTCAAAGATTGACTGGTAAGACATGGAACTATGATGTTATATTGTATCTCAGTAGGGGATAAATATTTGTAGAAAAGTGAAACAGGAAGCGATACAGAAAGATATTGAAAGACATATCTAGCAAAAATTTGGTCATTGGCAAAAGAACCATCTTAATGGGCTACTGGTTATTATTTTACAAATAGAAGCAAATTCCTGCTTGGAGTATGTTGTTATGCCATGTTTTTTTTTTTTTTGTAAAAAACAAACTACTTGCTTTTTTTAAAAAATCCAGAAATCAAAAAAGATTTTATGTGATAGAAGAATGCACAATGGATCCACTTGACACAAGAAATACATATCCAGGCAACCTTTGATTAAGGATCAATTAATTTCAAACCAGTGGGAATTGGTTCCATTTTCTTGAACACAACATATCACCAAACAGGAAACGACAGAAAAGGCATTTTTCATTTTTATAAACTGAATTTGGATATGTTAACATATGTTTGGAAAATCAACTTCATGACGATGTCTTCTTGATGGCTCAAGGAATCAAGAGACAAGTGTGTCCTTTAATAAGTCCTTCTCGTAGCATAGTCTAAGACCATGCTCGCCGCTCCTAGTAAAGCGGGTTCTTCCAAGTCTGACGTTACCAGCTTGGTGCTCTGAGCTGGTAAGAGGGCTCTACTAGCAATGAGGTGCTTCACCGGTTCTTCGTAGATGGAGGCCAAGACACCAGATAGGATCACAAGTGAGGGGTTGAGTGTGTGCAGGATGTTGATAATGCCGACACCTAGTGCTGTGGAGGCTACAAAGAGAAACAGAAAAAAAAAAACATTTTGGAATGCATATTAACTATTTGCTGTCACGCATTTTTAGGTTTACCGGGAAATGATTTATTTTGTTTCTCTTCACATTCTACTACTACACCCTATTTGATGTCAGAAGGAGACTAAAGCAACGGATTGCTTTAATGTGGTTACTCATTACATAACAAGAGACCATTCCCGTTTTTTTTCTGATGTGTCTGTGTGTGTAGGTGTGCTCGTTTAGGTTTTAACCTTTGTTGAGAATAGCTACAGCTTTGGCATTCCCCAGTTTTGCTGCACTGATGAGGTGAGCGGCAGTGATGGGCTCAGACCGTTTCAGAGCCAATCCCTCCCCTTTCAAGAGTTCATCTGAAAAACACAACAGTATTTTCTTATTGCATTGGAGTTACCTTGGAGTGAGGAGTAAAGATCTGGAAGAACATTAACATCATTTTAGTTATCGAGATCCCAAGTTGCAGCTGTTCACTCTAATTTTGTAACAGATGAAAAACCCAATTTTTGTCAAGAACCCAATTTCACTTCTCTTGCTATCTAGCTAATTAGTAAATCCTAAGCATTTAGTAAGCCTCATCATATACACAAATATGATACAATCCAACTGTCACTCACCATCATTCATTTTTTTGGCCTCCCTCTGCAGGGCCAGACCAGAAGCGTAAGCCTCGATGCATCCTCGGCTTCCACACGAACACTCCGGGCCGTCTAACGACACCATGATGTGACCTAGTTCGGCGCCACAAAATGTACTGCCATGGATCAGCTCGTTGTGCTGGATAATCCCTCCTCCGATACCTTTCAAAGTCCAAAATTGCAAATGAGTAAGATTAATCTACACTCACTGTATCAATGCAATTTCAACAATGAGTAACACAGATACAAATTAGGTCAACTCAGTCCTCAATTCCACTTTATTTTTTCAAGCATTTTAAGAACAGAATTGTTGGTGCCTCCCTGTTAATGAAAGAAAATAATAATAATAACCCCCTCACCCACAAAAACAATGCTCTTGGTTATTAATATCGGGCTTGAGAAACAGGAATTTATTTGTATTGACTCGAAAAATATATAATATAATATATAAAAAGGATCCCCATTGATCTTTTGTTATTACTAATTGAAATGTCTTGTTTTTCTATTGTATTAATGATTAATTTGATAGATGCAGCCCGACATTCAACTCCCCCTTTAATTGTTGTATTTTTTTAAAATTCTTTATTATTAATAATTTGATTGGATAACTGAGTGGCTGAATGTGTGTGAATGGATGAACAAGTCTGTGTGATGGAGGACAGCAGGGAATGAACAAATGACTGCATGAACACTATGGCAATTCACCTGTTCCTGTGATGACTGTGACAAAGTTCTCCACTCCTTTTCCATGACCAAACTTCCTTTCGGCTAAGGCAGCACAGTTTCCGTCATTGTCCACCCAGACGGGCAGGTGTAAGGCATCTGAGATGGGTGTTCTCAAATCCACAGATGTCCACTCCTGAATTAGCTTTGTTGAGTCCAGTACCACACCCTCTTGTGGGTTTACGCGTCCACCAGTGGATACTCCTATGGATGGAAAGATTTGACGCAATGAGCATAAATTTGTTGGGTTTTTTCATACAGTGCTGTGTATCATAGTTTCATACCAACTCCCAAAATCCTACAGTTGAGAGACACTGCATCTTGCATGGCATGTTCACACATTTTCAATATGAGCTGCATCCTGGGCTCAAAGGTCTTTGGATTGGGTTGAGTATATTTCTTCACTACGATACCCTTGATAAAGCAACGGGCAGTCAAGTATAGAAAGAAAGAGATGGGTGGTGGGGGAAAAAAAATCTCAGTAGAGAACTAATAAAGATTGATTATACATATGTAGTATATAAAAGTCTTCAGATGAGACTGGTCAACTTACCTGGGAGCAAACAATTGCTACTCTGAGATTGGTTCCGCCAAGGTCCACAGCCAAAGCACTTTGTTTCTCCAGGATGTGATCAATGTCTTGGGATATGGAGTCTTTCACCAAAGGAAAGCAGAAAGTCTTCTGAAGGGGCTTATTCAGGTCAATGGATTGTAAGAACTTGAGAATGCGAGGAACAGCGTTTCCATCACCATAGATCTTTGAACTGGAAAGGCAGGAACATTAGGAAGAGAATGCAGACCGCCGCCGAGGCTTTAACAAATTCTGGAAGACGTACTGAACCGCTGTTTTGAATAAAAAGGAACATTACCAGGGGTATCGCTTTCCAAACTGCAGCTGCAGAGCATGGTAGATCTTACTATGAGAGTCAGCATCTCTCACGTGCAGAACATTTTCACCTAGCAGAAAGAGAAGTAGAATTTTGAGCTTTCCCAGCCAGAAAACATTTAATTGTTCAATTGAGATAGTAACAGCTAAATATGTACAGTAGGGGCCGCTAGAGACTCAAATTCACAATATCACATTCTCACCCGTCTCTCTGCCTGTTTGTCTAGTTCCCAGGTTGATGACCGGTGTGCCAAAGGCCCCGGCCTCTCGCACACCACAGCTGCTGTTCCCAATCATGCAGCCGGCATGGCATACCAGTTGAATGAATTGTTCAAAGGGGATGTGCTTCACTGCCTGGAAGTTGGGATGTGTCTCAATGCCCTTTTTTCTCATTACACGCACCATTTCCTTACTTCCTGTGGACAGGATAAGTATTAGAGTATATTCAAGAATGGGTTGGGCTATGGGCTGGGCTATGGGCTCCTTGGTTCTACTTATATTGGCCTATCCATACATATTTGATCATTTAATAAAGATCATGCCATAATAACCTATAATACCAACCAGCATCAATGTTGGGAAAGAGGATGAGTGTCCTTTTATTGAAGGAGATAAGTGCATCCAACATAAGTCCATAGATCTTAATAGAGTGCTGAATGTCAGTGGTGACTGGGTGCTGCAACGCCACAATGTAGTCATGATCCTTCACATTGTCGCCTGTAGAATGCAGTAAAAATGTGATACACAAATGAGCTGACTTGTTGAGTTCAGGGTTCCTACACATTTGAGATTTCAACATTTTACCAGACCCTGATTTTTAGAGTTCTCTGTCGATAATAATTTGTAACAAATTGATGTGTATCATTCTGAGTCTTGAATAGTTGCATATTGATGCTCAATCATCAGGAATTCAGAGATGATACAAATCGAATGTTGTCATTTGCCAATGAAAATAATTAGTGACACTACCAATTTATAATTTCATACGTTTTATAGTCAAAATCAAGTTTTACTGAAGCAAATGTTTTTCCCCTTACAATGCATGAGAGATTGACTAAGAGTAAACAAATGTAAACACGCAAATGAAATAATCACATATGTACTGTGATTCTTGTTCCAGTGCAAAGGCAAAACTACATTAACTGCAAGAACTATTATATTTTTTTCAAATTATTTTTTTTTTGCAAATCAACTCATTCAAAATTTTAATATTTGTATTTCACAATTTTCCATCCCATTTCCTCATGTGTCTGATCTAGAAATGAATTCAATCAAATTTCATACTTTTCCATAGTCGCGTAGGGAACCCTGACATTTTCATGACGTGTGTCTGACATACCCAACCAGCTCTTGATGATATCCAGATAGTCGTCACGGTTATGTGGTGACAGCAGCTTATCGTAGGAGGGACAGCCAGTCAGTAAGATCCGAGAGTGGTCCTCACACATGGAAATGAGGTGTTGCTCTGCCCTTCGCGTGCAGCAGGCATGGTAATGGGCCAGTTTACTGATGGCGTGGCGGATTGAGTCATCAATTGTGCCGCTCACCTAAGAAATTAGCCAAAATGAGACCTGATATCATGTACAATGTACAGTAAAACAAAACACGTTTAAGTTAGAATGTAACTCTGTAGAGCACAGTTTTTCACCCAAAAAAGTGAGATGTTTTTCTTGACCGATTCACTTTGGCGTATTTTGTGATTTTTGCACAAAATTGATTTTTTTTTACATTTTACTTTTCTGTGCAATATATTTTGAACAAACACTTTTAATTTTTTAATCAATTCTTTAAATTACAGCTGTTTCATATTCTGACAAAAAGTTTGAAAACCACAGTTTGACTGGAATACAAACTGCATAATGTTAGTGCTGGCATTCTGTACGATAATATTAAACAAAAATAATTAAAAAAAAAAACTGCCTCGTTTTTTTTTTTAATGAATATTTTGGCCTACTACACTGCTGTATTTTAACGCTGGTCATGATGGTGGTATTTTGTGTAAAAAGTTCCCTTAAATATTCATCACAATCTTCTCACCTCTCCTCCCTCTAGGTGAAGTATTCTAATGTTCATCAGTGCGGCTGAAGTTGCTAGAGCTAGCGCATCAAAACGATCTCCATGGATAATGACAATATCTGGGCGTAATCTTTGTAGCACATCAGGAAGTTTGACCAGAGCAAGTCCAACACTCTCCACCATGGCTGCTTCATCCTCCCCTCTTACAATCGTATGCAGTTTGGAGCTGATGTCAAAGTCGTCCTGCTCAATCATACGAAAAGTGTTCCTATGACACAGGCAGAAAACAATGTTGAAATGACAACTGTATGGTGGACCCCTGCACATTTGCGACCTGAGATTGACAATAGGAGTCCACTGTACTCCTCAAGTGGTAGTGTAAACATGACATTTTTGTTTACAGTTACACAGTTAATAAACTAGAACCTACTAAGCAGCACAGCTTTATTTTAGGTGTGTACGCTAGGTTGCATGTGTATCTTACCCATAATCATCAATAAGATGTGAACCAAGGACCACTACATCCAAGTCATAGTCATCAGGGTGGGATTTGATTCCAAACATGATTGGGGCCAGTTTCGAGTAGTCAGCCCTGTTGCATGTCGCCACGCACACCCTCAGCCTCTTCTTACACTACACCAATGGAACAACAGCACACGTCATAGAAGTTGATACTTGAATATGTATAATGTTTTTTTGCAAGTTAATGGTTATTTATCTGTCACGTCTGATTGATCTGATTGATTGATCACCTGATTCAGATTGTCCATCGTTTCCCTTTTCTTTTTTTCTCTGCTTTGCATCCTCTTGTAGTACAACTCCTAGAAAGAAAAAAAAAAAACCACAAGGGTGTCACTGAGTTCCCACACAATACAAAAACATTTCTCAGAGCACAATGGTACACAAAAGATAAGTCTGTGTGCTTTAGCAAAGCAACCCACACCTACGTACTAGTCAATTAATCAAACTTTACTTCTAGAGAGCTTTTCATGCATGTAAAAACAACTCATATTTCATAAGGAATTTAAAAGTCAATGTGCCAAAGGTCCAATATAATCAAACACATACCGCTAATAAACTGTGGGAAGCTCAACATAACATATGTATAGCTTATGTAAATAAAGGTAAGAAAAGTAAATAGATAAATATTAGGTAAAAGCTCAATTAAAAAGGTGGGGTCTGCGCACTCTACTAAAACACAGGGGTGAATGATTAATAAAACCAACGTCCAACGCATGCTGGCACTGAAATCTGTCAAAACCTGCTTGCTTATCGACAGCTCATTCATTCAAGCCAGACAAAGCGTATTCTTCACACGCAACTTTATCTAACAGTAATTGCTAAAGAATTTGTGAACACAAATAACATACAATGAATGACAGAACCCCCCCAAAAATTCAAGATACATAAATATATCTACATTATCTCTTAAATAAGATCAATATCAAGCACAAAACACATAGCACCAACAAAAGGATTCATTGCGATAAAATTAGGACAGTAAAAGAAAAAAAATACTCGTGGATAAAATTCTGCAAAGAGAACTATTTAAATTTCCTGTATACACTTATTCTGTCTACAGGAAATAAAACATTAATTTATTATTTCAAATACATGAGATGAGAACTTTGAGAAAATTACTGCATATTAATTCACAATCAGAATATTGAGAGGGGGCGTGCGTTTTGATTATTTTCCACAACCATTCACCCCAACTAAAAACCCTCAGGCACAACACTACAAACGTTCTAGTGATTACAGGAGTGCTGGATTAGTAACACATAAATTGACAGTATTTGTTGTTTTTACCAAGTTCTCCCTATTATCAAGTTGAAGAATACCAGAACAACTGTGAGTATGTTACATGTGCTATAAATCTTGATTCTGAAAGTAAAAAACACGAGAGCAAGAAAACACCGCTTTAAATTGTTTTGGTTTTATTTAAATTATATGTATTGTCTTTTTAAGTGAATGGAGTGCTCTGTTTGTCTTCTTGAAATATTGTACACCACACTATTGGATGCTCACTTTTTTCTCCCTTGTCATGTTTGGTGTTTCACGTTTTATAAATCTCTTAAGAGCTACAATACGCATACCTCGCTTTTGAGCCGATTAGGCATCATGGAGTGGAAAAGTGGAATGACAATGTTTCCCCTCTGTCTTTTGTTGTACATCGGTCTAGAATGCAAACTCCCAAAGCATATCACATAGCAGCAGCAAGACTGAAACAAGGTTCAGGATGGTGAAAAACTCTGCAAAAACAAAACTTGCTCACTACTATATGCAACAGAACAAGTTGTACCGGATCTGAAACACCCGATAGGGCTGGCTATAACAAAACAGTAACGCCTGAGTTTACTTTCCATCTTCTAACAGGGAGCTTTTGAGTAATACGCAGACAATGACACTAGTGGGTGTGGAACAAATGTGTTTGCTCACAGGAGGACTTCTTATTGTGATGTCAGTGACAGAGCGATGACAAGTTTTCTTATCTCGGTTATCAGTATCAAAAGACACATACCTTCATATGATCATGTTATTGTTGAGTTGCACAGATCACACTAGAGATAAGAAACATTGTCACGTCAAAGTATGTCCATGATATTATTTGAGGATGGCCCGAGTACTGATACCATGTTTGGTTGTACTATACCATGTCAGCATGCTGTATATATATTAGCACATACATATACGTCTTTATTTAATAATTATGTGTTTTGGGAAAATTTCAAATATTTCGTACTTGGTACCGGTATTGGTGACTAGTCAATAGTTGAATACTTATGTTGGTATCAATGTGGGAAAATAATGTGTTGTTAAACTGAATTTTAGCTCACTGGTCAGCTGTTATGAATGGACAGACGAATGAACGAACGAACGAACGAACGAACGAACGAATGGATGGATGGATGAATGAATGAATCAATCAATGAATCAATCAATCAATCAATAAATATCGATCACAGAAGGCTGGCAGCTTGAAAAGTCAATCTCGGGCCTAAAAGGGTTTGGAATCTCTGCTCTTGTAGTACAAACGCACAAGTAGACATTCATGTTCAAAGATCACATGGCAGCAGGCATTCAGTGTCTTACAATGGGGCATACTGTGAGCCTTTTGGGCGTAAAGGGTCTGCTGCATTTTTGTTCACTGGTTATTTGCCCATAGACAACCTGATTCTTTACTATGCTACAACAAAAGCCTTGATGCAAAGTTATAAAATAATGGAAATCTAAAGTAAAAGATGATTTAAAAAAAATCTAAAATAAAAGACATCTAAAGGTGCTACATAAAGCCTTGATGCAAAGTTACAAAAACAATGGACATCTAAAGGCACTAATTTTAAGTTTACAGTAAAATATTTTTACGAATAAGCGACTCAATACAACCGAATGCAATCAATCACTGTTGACTGGACACTCACAGTCAGAGAAGCAGATTTGTACATTTGCTACCAGCTTCATATCAGAATAACTTTTACTTCAGCAAACAAGCCAGTGTCCTTAGCTATGTTTGAATCAATAGAGCAAGTTTGTTTTCAGCATGTCATGGCCACCAACAGATGAGCCAACCTGCCCACCGAAATCTCTCTAAAGAGAGAAAACAAAATGATCAGCTTTGCCTAGACAAAATATTTTGACTGAAGACAGAATGGGCCGATATACTGGTAAGAGTCGTGAGAGAGTTTTCTCCTCTTCCTAAATATCTATTTCAATGTGATGGGCACTTTACCAAATTTTGTCAGTCTGTCCTCTGTACTTCGTCCCCGACCTGGGCAACCTTCAGTCCTCGTACCTCCGTCATAATAGTCATCCTAGGCCTTCCAAGTCTCGTTTGCCACGTGGCTTGCACGCCGAAACTAGTAAGGTAAATGAGCAAATGTTACGATAACGTCTTGAAAAGAAAAACAAAAACTATTGTTACATACGCAAGCTCAATTTTGTTAACCGACAGGCTGGGCTTGTTTCTGCCGGCCGGTACTTGACCCGGTTGTGGACGATTACAATGATAAAAGAAACCCACTTCCGTCCTTGCTTACTACCGTTCTTTATTTAAAACTTGAGCACTAGTCCGGTTCAACTAACATAATGAATGAACAGGTCTTTACAGTGGATGTCAAGCATGATAAGGAGCCAGTTTCCCATTCATCAAAATGTAACTTCATCTCAAGCGTCACAAGACAGCAGCAGCCAGCACTTGGCTTACTGTGCTGGGGGAAGGTACTACGCATGCATGCTGAAACACAGGGATGACAAAGCAGCAGACATACAGACAGAAAAAAGAACCCCAATTCTTAGAAATGTCCAAATGGATCAAAACAGATGATGAAAAAAAACCCACACATTCGTGAGAAAGCAGACAAAAAAAATCACATGACTCACATGGGGGTTTTTGCACACAAAACCACAAGGCTTTTCCATCCCTCCACGACAAGATCTTGAACCAGTCACCACCTATGTCGCTTTCAACCCTTCAGTCTATTTGTATTGCTATTCAAATGTGTTAAATTGCTAAGCGGAAATGTGCAGGGAGGCGAGGAGAATGGAGCGACAGAGAGATGGTGAGATGGGCAAGTAGTCGGGGGGAGGGGAGGAATTGCCTTTGGCTTATTTGAATTTGAGTCAGTGATTGGCTGAGAGTGTGGAAGAAAAGGAGAAAATGAGAGGAAGGTAACAATATGTTCACATTTTCTAAAAAAGGCAACACGAGGAACAGGGTTGTCGCAAGTTCTGTAAATGATTAATTTAGTAGTAAAAAATATAATTGCTCATTTTTTATGTGATGTGTTCTATTGTGTTGTTATTAAATGCATTTTATTTTAAAAGATAATACATCAATTAGATAAGCATTTAGATATCAATCGATTAATCGTTGCACCTCTACATGAACAGTTGTAACAGATTGTCTTATTATGTATAGTTTAAAATTGGCATATTACAGTATTTGTCCAGCCCTGTTAACAGGGCAGTTATGTTAATGACCTAACAGCCTTGTTAGCAGGGCGACACAAATACTCTAATCAAATAAAATTTTAATCGTGAATACGATTTTGGCTGCCACGATTAAATTAACCTGATCTTTGGTAAAATTGAAATGCGAGTTCTTCTGCAAAATAATAATAATCATCAAGCACTTTATCAATCAATCAGTCACCAGCCAACCACCAGAGGGCAAACACAATGTTGAGGCCTCATTAAAATGGCAAGCTAACAAGAGCTTGGCCCTTGGTGTGCCACAGCAAGAGAGATAAATACAGCAAAAATTGGAGGTCCAAAAGGCTTGCTCTCCATTGTATAGTATTCAGAGAAAGAAACTTTGACCACAATAAAAGCATCTTTCATTCAAGTAGCCCTTGGTAAATTTAAAATTAATCTGTAAATTTTACTTGTGTTTATAATTTATTCTAATATAGTCTGTCTACAAACGGAATGCAACCATTCACCTATTTTCAGCCTGAGGGAGGAAGCAGGAGCAGCCAGAGGAAGGAACTGATCACTGAAAAGAATGACTGCGTCCCATCCACACCCACCGACTCAAAATAATTTCAGCCTTCAAATGAAAATGTATCCTAAAAAAAAAAAAAAAAGAACAAATAAAAGGGGTCACACAATGACAAATGCAAAAGTAAATGATCTTTCTTTCATTTTATTCTCCAAAGCAAGAAATTTAAATTATGGACTATCTTTGAAGCAAGAGGCGCTCCAAAAGCCTTTGTCTTTGTTTTTAACCCATAGTGCGTATACTGAGGCCATCTGCCGTAAATTCAAAACAAAAGTCAAATACACCATTTTTCAAGTGGTAAGTTTAAAAAAAAACAAAAAAAACAAGATAACTTATTTGTTTTATAACTGTTAATTTTAATTCAGTTTTCCGCGGAAAAATAAATTACATATTCCTAGGGGGACTATAAAATGTTGAATCAGTTCGCCAAGTTCTGGCCATGGTGACTCGTGGTGTGACGTGGTCGACGCCAAATCTAAAGAAGCCACGTCATGAAATAGTACTCATGTTTTATCAGCGTGTATGCTGCTGCTGCTGCTGCAGCAGCACCCTAAAGACGTTCTTATTTTCTCTCGAAAGCCTGGAGCGGCTGATAAAATGATGAATTCGGGTACCACGGCTATGCAGTACGACGAACCTACCATGCTAAACTTGTGCTAGCACGTAATATGAAATGTAACCGTATCACAGTTAAATATCGGGATGATTTAATTCTGCGTTAACCTCAAGTCATCTTGCCTAACATACTCAGGGTGTCGCAGTTAGCAAAGCGGATTCTCCATCACTGATAACGCCTACTCGGTCAAATCGATTTCCAAGTTAGGCTAATGGTTAGCCGAAGTTCACCATCCAACACTAGTTGCAGACAATAACAAACCATCGATGATGGCGAAAGTTAGCTATTTTCCGGAGAGAGAACTTAAGCATGCAGTGGTTAAAGGCCGGCGTAATTACCTTTGTCTGCAATATTTGCACGAGAAGCCAGCGAGCCGAACCAATTGTACTGTCCAATTGTGAAGGGTAAGGAGAAATTCCGAGTTTCGAGACGTAACGTGAACGCCTCCCATTTCTCACTAGTTGCCATTACTATAATGACATTTGGCTCCCCCTGGCGGCTTAATGTGTGACACTCCTTGCAGATTTCAAGTCTGTCAAGTTGCCAGTCTTGTTTTAGTATGTCGCATGCGGGCATAATAAATGGCAATTCCTTGCCGTTGTATGTTGAGAAATGTTCTTTTGAATTATTTGCTTATGCACTTTGTGGTCAACCTCAGCTCTTCCTTTCTTGTGAGCAACTGAGCCTTTCAGGATTCACTTTTTCTCACTGGTTTGTAATTATCCTTTTCACCTTTGTTTGTTTGTTTGTTTGTTTGTTTGTTTGTTTGTTTGTTTGTTCCTTAAATTACCCAGTCTTTTGTTATCCTGTTCCAGCTATCTTGTTGCAGGCACCAAATTCAAAATGAGACCAAATTTTGCTATAGCTGTCTCATTCAACAGGTTTCATATTTTGGGGGGGATTATTGATAAAACAGTTCAACGTTATTTATTATTTGAAACCCTAACCCAAGTTTGAAGCTGCTTCCCTACCCCCAGTATGAGTTGCACGATTTCAATTGCTATGTGCACTTTTCAATGTTGTCCAGGAGGGGGCAATGGTGTAGCCATAGTCTTGTTCTTGTTCCCGTCATAATGACTGCAATGCAAAGCAAGGTCTCTCTCAAGGGCACACATCATATCTGCAAAGTCAAATGAAAAAAACAGGGGGAGGCTGTGTTGGCGATTTCTGCTGGAGTAATTAAGAGGAGGAGCAATGTTTTTGTTGCACATGACCAAATAACACTCTTGATTTGCAATAGCAACAACTGTACAGCATAAGAGTGAAATGCAATAATGACATATACAAACCAGAGGTTTAAAATAAGGACAGAACTGGTCTGAATGGCAACTTTCCTCCTACATTAGGCTGAATAGTGATTAATAGAGAATTTGTGTTTTGCTTGCAGCAAGAACAGTTGAGCCATCATACCTTCTCTAGTGCCTTACCTTTTTAAAGTTATCAAATATGCATGGCCCTGGAGTGTCCATGTACAGTAATGTATTCACAAATCTTTGTTGAATTGGAAAGCTTCCCATCAGCAGTTTGCCTGTATGGGTGGGTGCATGCGGGACCATGCAGCAAGTGCACATAAATCAATAACTCCTGATTCACGGTCCACAAGAAGAAAGTAGCTTTTGCTGTGGGCCATATACTGGTCTAGTACGTTTTGAATTTAGACTTCAAGTAGACTCCAACTGAAAATGTATTGTAAACTCGCTAGGCTGCTCATAAAACATGCATGCGTGCAATCTTGGGCTGGGTGTTCAAATTATACAATGCGGTGTGAATAAAGATCAATGATTTGTATTACTCATTATCAATTGTGTAGCATGTTGCAGTTTTTCTCATGCATTACAGACGCCATTTCCCCATGTGACTTAATTTCCCATATCTGACATTAAGTGCAGATCATGTGAAACTTTGGCATCGTGCTATTTATTTTCCTTGATATAGGAACATTGCTTCCAAATTCTCTATGAGGGCGAAACTAATGCTTCTCATTAATTTCACTTTTCCCTCCCCCAACTTCTGTGGGCTCAGGCTTACAGTATCTCTCTCTCCCTCTCTCTCTCTTTTGCACCCCCTCTCTTTCTCTCTCTTTTTCTCCCTCACTCTCTCTTCTGCTTTCTCTCTATGGACATGAGTCATTGGTGGTTACTGTAAGAAATATTGTCAGCGCAATATTTATTACTATACGGATGACAAGGCTACATGTGCATACATATGTGTCTGCCTGACACATTAGCAGTGGTTGTGCATGCATGTGTGTTTATACATAGACAAACACCATGACGCTAATCTATTTATGAGCATTGCCTTATTGATATGATCTACTGCGCAGGGACTGCAGTAACACCGTCAGAGAGAAAGACAGAATTGGATAAGCTGTCTTCATGACAGTATTTTGCATAATATCTTGTTACAGTGCAGTACATGATCCTGAAAGGCACCCCCAATCCTTTGTAGCTCAAAGGGGCATCTGTTAGAACACGTGCGGTCTGTCACGGGTGGTACTCTGTGGGGAGAATGCCTTCAATATAGTCTGTCTCTTCAGGGGGAAGATTTGGTCTTGATCCAATCATTGATATTATTATTAATTTTTATTATCACCACCTGCATCACCATACATTTCAGGGGTATACTGGAATAATCTGTTTGACCAAAATACTATAATTTGGGCCATTCTTCCAAGAGGGTAACAGTAAGGTAATGTGCTGTAGCTTTAAATCCGTCACTGCTCTTTGACCATGCTTCCTTTTGAAATGTGCAACATCAGCTGTTCTGATTTGATGGACAGGAAGGGGTAATCTCCCAACCTATAGATGCAACCATATGTCATCTCTATAAAATCTAGCAAGAGGAATTCCCATTCTCTAAACTTGCTGCTCCTGCTCTTGTGTGACTTGCGCAGTGGGTGTGAATGGAGTGCCTACCCCGTCCCGTCACGCTCTCTTCTCTCCCCTGCATTGCTCCGTGACAGTGCTACTGCACAAGCTTTCTTACTAGGCACCACGCTTCCCATTCTGGTGCTTTCCAACTCTACTAGAAGTAAGACGGGGACTGCCTTTTGCAGTGTTCTGCTTCTCTTTCAACATGTGTTTTTGCGTAGGTGGAAGGAGTGGATACAGGCAAGTGGTTACATCTTGCCATTCTTGATTCTTGCAGCTGAAAAAGATGGAGGAAGTTACCACAGTCATACTAATAACCCTGAGGATGTAGTGAAATCTTAAAAAAAGTGCTGCTCTGGTCACAACTCAGAAAGAAGAGACGATTAATATTTACTAGCATCCTTGCATAGCTCCTTTCTTTCCAATTCCTCGCAATTGTGTGAAAATCCCGGTAAATCCGACACCGCCCTACACTTACATCACGTTTCATGTCTTCACCATGGAGTGTTTCCAGTTGTCATACTGAGCTGCTTCCTTGGCCACTCCTTCATCACGCTGCTGGTCATGAGGCAGGAAGTGATCTCTTGACACGACAATCTGGTTATCTTTGGTGCCACGCCCCGGTGAGCACCTCCTGTCTCTAACAATTGGCACAGGTTAAATGCATAATGAAATTTGGTGGCTTTTTGAAAAAATTTAATCAGAAAGTCCTTTAGTGGGCCACATACAGTATGAGAAAAACAGCATTAATCATTCCAACTCCTAAACGTTATAAATGGCGGGGATCACACAGAATCCACAGAAAAACACAGGTAGACCTTAGTAACTTTGAAATAGAACATCACTGATGTGACCCATGTTGCAGTTTTGGATTTATTCTCTTGTTGTGCAGCCTTGCGGAGTCACTCATAAAGAGATGCTGAGAATCTGTAAACGACAACATCACCTTTGTCTTGCGTTAATCTTTGCGGCAACTAGCAAGTCCGCCGTTCGGTTCTGTACATGAAGAGGTGCCTTTACGCATTGCAGCACAGCAGCACCACTTGCTCACTGCACGGGACCTCTGAGGGCCTCGTGGGCTGATGGACACGAACACACACATGCACACGCACACGCACACGCACGCACACACACACACCATTGCCTTCAATATCTCAGCCCCTCCCCCTTCTGTCTTTATCCTCCCCCTCTGCCTCCGCCTTTCCCTCCACCCTCTCTCGGGACCTGAGAGTGCTGCATGGATGATAGACAGCAGACTAATGCAAAAGCTAAATCACTCCTCCCCTTTGACTTCACTAAACAACCTCACACAGCTCACGGCTCCAAATGAATATGGTAATATGTATAAAAGAGAGAAATTATATTCAAAAGATCTTCATGTTCCAATGCGGCTACTAATTCAAAACAAAATGAAACAGTTTCGATGATTTTCATCTCGCCAACAAATTTATACTCTAAATTGCTTGGTGTTCTCATAAAGGGCCTCACCCACTTTTTTCATTGTCATGTCATAAACAACAATCCCTTTACACGGCACAGTTCTCAAAGGAGAATGCTCTTATATGGCGCCGTGGTACTGCATTAACACAAGTGGGGTTTCCAGGTCAGGTGTGAATTAGCTTCATGGCGAGGTCGGAAGCAGTCAGGTGCAGAGAGAGTTCATTTGAAGGACACAATGCTCAACTGTCCAGACCCAGCAGAACAGATGTCCCTCCCAAAGCAATTCTTTTAGAGAGGGCTCCTCTTTCTGTGCACCGATGAATGGTAGCTATACCAATGGATCAGGGATGTTTTGAAATGCATAATCCTTGCGCAGTTTCCTTCCTTTTTTTAGGTCGGATATTTTGGTACTGTATGCTGCTATCTGGCTATGAAGAAAGGATGCAGCCAGAATTTCAAAAGGCTTTCTCTGAGGATCTACTGATGCAGAAACACAAACGGATGCCTTTTTACTTGAACTTGCCGGAGGAAATGGCATTAAATTGCTACATTTAATTTCTGTTACATGACACAATGTCACTGTCATGCTGCAATGCAGTATGAGCAGATGTGATGCGTGAAACGACAACATCCACGCAGGCGGAGAAACATTAAAAAGACAATTTTATTACCTTTTCTTTTTTACAACTACATTCAGTGATTTATATATATTATGACGGGAATGTGACACAAATGCAGTAGAATTGAACACACGCGGGACCTGAAATTTTGTTTTGGCATACCGGTCATAAAAACTTTATGAACATTAATGGCGCTTTTGCAAGGGGCAAAACACACACGCAGCTAATCCTGACTAAAGTCATTATTTTGATTTGGACTCATTCTTACGATTATTTTGTAGAGGTGTTAAAAAAAAAACAGCACCACTGCTGTTTGTGTGACACTATTTGTGTGACAGCAGCACTATGTTAATTCTGACCTTTTTTGAATGGCAGCCAGTCCCTGTAGAACTCTATTTCCTTTGAAAATGGCTGATGGAGATTTAAATGGCATTTCGGGAGCTCATACCTTGGCTTCTTTTGTTACATATACATAGCCTGCATGTGGAGATAGGTTCCGAAATGTATTGAAACTTTACTGAGACTGAGAGACACCCCAAATAATGTGAATGCATTATTGAGGCATTAACCAACAATTATATGCCTAATCCAGACTTGTTGAGAAGTGAAGTGCGCGCCCTTTTTCAAATGTAGCTGTCAGAGGGAAATTGTGGTGCAGCGAGGTCTTACATAAAAAACTCTAATGTTCAATCTGAAAACATTACTGTGAATTTATATTTTTGACCTCAAACCATATGCTTGTAAATTGTGGGCATGTGACGTGTGCATTTGTGTGTCTGTTCGCATGCGCACTGCATGCTGCAGTTGTCTCTGAGCGTTTCCAGGCTATAAACGAGGTGATGGATGTGTTGGTGCCACAGTGGGTTGACTGGACACAGTCTCCTGCGTCTTGATTAATTGATGTGAGATGCAGCAGTTTAAGCTCCCCCTGGTCCTCTGTGTGCTCTCAGTCTGTCCATTCCTATTGAGTTTGCCAATGTAACCACAGGGGGAAAGGCAGGGATGCTTTAAGCTTTTGCACGGGCATGCTATTTTAGGGGGCCAGATAGCAAACACAGCAAAAAAAGTAGGTAAACACTTAAGCATTTCAGATTTTTGAATGATGTGCTTTTGTGTTACAGTATCAAATGGGTGT
Organism: Syngnathus scovelli; assembly: GCF_024217435.2. Classification (NCBI taxonomy): domain Eukaryota; kingdom Metazoa; phylum Chordata; class Actinopteri; order Syngnathiformes; family Syngnathidae; genus Syngnathus; species Syngnathus scovelli. The sequence goes on along the minus strand of NC_090851.1, from coordinate 8,130,545 downwards.
GTAAAGAGAAATGTTTTTGCTAAAATTGTACCGAAGGAACAGAGGCCACATGACATTGAGCAGGTCCATGATTGTCCATTATGATTAAATTGGGATCGGTTTGGATTAGTCATGTCCGGAAAAATTATATTCATGAATTTTGGTCAAGGTTACATCACATCCATTGTAAGTAGCCCATTTGATTTTTAGTTGTTGTTAGTTTTTTTTTTAAAAACGTTTTTACACATATTTTCTCATAGTACAGTATATTATTAGATGCTCAACAAATTTCAATGGCCACTTTTGGAACGTGCACAGTTACAGCGTCATTGGTAAATTACAGGCTCATTCTACTCTTAAAATTGCATGGATTAATCCAAACTGAAAAAACTGACAGTGGGCAGCATAGCCAATACTATTGGATGGACAGTATACCTATAGTTATGGGTATATCTTATAAAATAATTGGCTCGGAAATCAACCCAGATTATTCCAGTGCATGTCTGTCAGCTAAGCAGACTGTTTATTTGTCCAAAAAGGCAATATTCTTCCCAAAACCTGATGGAGTGGTGGAACTAGGGCTGAAAAGGAAACAATAAATTGGTGCCAACTGTGCTTGACAGCTTGTGTTTGAAGCAACAAACACAAAGAGTAAAATCAACACTCAAGTGTTTGTGTTTTATATATACTATTCCATTTATTTGAGAAGATTGTTTGAGCTGACTAAGGCCACAATTTTTAAGGGAGAGACATGTTTTTCCACTGACTGAAAACTTGTTTACAATATATGATACCGGCTTTCAAGCTTGATGGAGTTCATAGCGTTGATTGGCTGAGCACAGCAAAGATTCAGGCGATTCAAATGATCTATTTCTTTATAGAGTTTGCTCCAAATTAGCACTAAAAGTGGAGCGAGAGAGTTTATCTTCAGGTTACAATAAATGTGTTGCTCTGTGTCTACCGAGTGTGCAAATAGTGCTGATGCTAATATCGGACCTATCCGAGTTTCTGTTTTGAATCCCTGCATGTTTATAAACATTCAAGTGTGGTTCTTGAGATCAAACCACCAATTTTTAAACAGCTGGATGCATTTGTTTACTTTGGTTGTGTTTGAAAATAGACCAAAAGTATGTACCTGAATGAAAGACCAATGCAGTGTTATTTATGTATGTTAACAAAAATTGAAGTGTATATGGTGCTGACCATACGGTCTTCAAGTAGCCACTTCACAGTGCAGATCTTTTTCTGCCATGTTAAGACTCTTTTGTGCGACTACCCCGCTGCATGATCAAAGTCTGCTGTGACCACTCCCACAGTGGGGCAGCCCTCCCTCTCATCAATCAGCCGGCTGCACTAACCTGCAAAATAATATCCGGTCTAACCCAAGTCTGCATAATTAAGCCATACTGTATATGATTTACACTGGTCATAAAATAAAGCCCCGAGTGTGCATGAGAATGGACAGACAACCACATTATGTAAGTGAAGTTTAAAACATTATTTGTTGCTAGTTTTTTTTTAACTCTCATCCTTCTAGGAATGAGTCTGTTCAAGAAATTGTATAAAAAACATTTTTTCTTTTTTTGACACAATAGCAATAGCACCCGGCTATTTAAATGGAGCTACTTACGGTCATGCACTATTCCCCTCCCCTCCCCTCCCTCGCCCTCTGCATGTTCTCATCTGGTCCTGCAGAAACCCACTCGCTTCTTCCTCCTCCTCATCGTCCCTCCTCCTCCGCTGCAGCCTACAACCGGTATGTCTGCCAACTAAGAGGCTCGATTTATCCTTTTTTAGACGCAACAACTTGTATATTCCGCGACACCGCTCGAGAAGAAGCAGGCTATTTGTAGACCCGCTGCGCCTTTTTTCCTGATTTGGGCTGAGAAAGAAGGACGAGGATCCAGATCAAGGTAAAGGATGAAACCACTATTGGTGCACCGCGCGGGACAGGATGGGGACATTTTTTTGTGCTCCTACCAAAATACGCCGATCGTTCGCCGAAATATTGAATTACTTGCAAAACGGGAAATGTATCGTTCATCTGAATGCTGAGTTAATAAGGGTTCACGTGAGGAGAAATTGACGCCGCATGCAGCAGACGATGCTGAAGAGGAAGCAAAGGAGGGAATGATTCGAAGAGGCTGCTGCAGATTAAGGCAACCGCACTTAATGAGTGCCGCAAGTTTTGTAATGCAGCAGAGCACAAGCAATCGCAGCCAATGTGTCTTTTTGATGTATTATGTGGAGAGAAATGTTTAACAATGTCCAATATTATACCACATTTTAGAGTTACAATGTCACCCGAACTTCAAAATAACTGATTAAACCATTCACATGCAAGACGGATTATATGCTCTATTCACTTTTAAAATATAGAAAGCAATTATGACATCATGGAGGTTATCGTTATCACATCATGGCTTCTATTGCTACCTTGACCCTCTTCGAGCTCTACCGCTTTCTCCACCAGTGCTTTTTCCCTATGATGATACATCACAGGTAGTTTTGTCAGCATAAACCACAAGATGGATTGCAGTTAAATCAAGGACGCGTACATCTAGAGAAAAGTCAGATCATGGTACAGTGGAGGGTAAAGACTTCTCTAGTTTCATTTACAACATCTTTTTGCCCTTTATTAAGTGATTCATAAAACACAATGACATTGTGAATAAAAGACTCATGTAATGAACAAAAAAAAACACTTTTCTAGGAGCATTGATGCTTATTTTCGCATCGTCCTAACTGGAGGTCATTCACTCTCTTTCGTGGATCATCCCCCCCTCCTCTTCGTCCCATCAAACTCTCGTGTGTGACGCCCAGCGGAATGAATGTCCTAACAGGCTTAGCTAAAAGTGTTTTGTGCCCCCGCTGCAGGTCCGTCCGTCCGTCCTCGAGAACGTGACCCGCTGAAGGAAGAGAACACAGAACTGCTTCATCATGAATTTTGTAATGAAAGCTGCAATGGGAGGTGAGTTGGCTGCCAGGCGACGGCTTGATTTAACAGCACTGCAGTGTAGACCATGTGAACGGGATGCTCAGCACAAGCGGGTGCACAGGACCAGCTCTTGCAATTCAATAGGACGGTGGATGCTTTAATCTAACCTAACTTCAGTCCTGAGCAAATGTCGAATTCAAACAATCTCTACTCATTAACATTAATACAGAAAACGGTTGCACAGTTTAAATATGTATTTTTAGTCACATAATATCATTTTGTTGTGATGCATCCACGTTTTACTCCACACGTCCTTAAGAGGCTTTTTGACCCTTTTCTACTCGAGCAGTACACAAAACAAGATTCATAATGGCAGAGTTAGCCTGAGGCATTAGCAAACTAAGTGGTTAAAAAGTGAATCTTTTTTTTCTATACCATTAAACCACAGGTGTCAAACTCAAGGCCCGGGGGCCCAGCTCTTGCGCACCATATTATCTTATGAAGCCCTCAAAAGAAATATTGCACAATGATGTCATGTTTCTTGCTAAAATACCAAAAACCGCAAGATAGCTTTACTTTTAAAAATATTGAGACATTGCCATGAAGGAAACCGTAACTACGACATGGACGGTGACAAAAATGAGTTAAATGCAAGTGTAGCTCTTGTATCAGTACTAGTCAAGCAGCTGTGGTGGTGAGCGGGCAGGCCCAAATCCAAACACAAGCCATAAAAATCAAGGTAGGATGGGTTGGTGTTGAAGAACTTTGGAGGCCTGAACTCAGCCCCATTAATCGCCTTTGGGATGCACTATTGTATGTATATATACTTTTCCCCGTACAGTGTATTATCTTCTCTTAATATTATAATAATTTGCCCCCTAATTAATCCTCAATCCGGTCATGTAATTCATCCTCCTTACTCCAGCTTTTCGAGGAGAGCAGCAAAAACGTCCGTTATAATTCAGATGCAGCACACGTAGCGCTGAGATGTGAACAATGCAGAGCTGTTGTTGTGCAGGTTACAGGGGTGTCTTTGGGTTACAGTGAGGATGGGGAGATAAGAAGGAAGAGCTCCCACTGCTCATTGGGATTCCGAGGAGGATGTTGCTGCCTCATCCTGCTGTATTTCAGAAAGCAGCTGCGCTTTATGAATCCCAAAATCAACTGCAATGCATCGGCTGCTGCTCAGCAGTGGGCTGCAGTCTGCCTGCAAACCTGTTCAGGAGTTTACATAGTGGCACCACATCTTTGTACAAATTTTATTAATTTACATGTAAGGCATATTATTATTTCAGTAATAGTTTCAGGAGTTTTTGGTTGTAGTCGATTCTACAGCAGAGCACAGTGACCTCCTTGCAAACAACATCTGTGAAATTGCTGACTGTCCGCTGGATCACAAAAGGTCGCTGCATGGGGGAGAAGCGGAAAATGAAGCAAAACAATTATCCAGAAAATCAATCAGCCAAGCCTTCATTCCGGCTCTCAAAAATTGTCAATCAATACATCAGTGCTGGTGAGATATTCTTAACTCAATTTTGTTTTTAATGGTTAGGCATCTGCATGGCCTCGTGGTCAAAACAGCCTCACATGAATTGTTGAAGCACAAATTAGCCAGTATGAAGACAAACACAATCCAATACAAAATGTACATTGAAATGTACATCTTTATTATCTTACAAACATGGATGAAAAACACTTTTTTTTTCTTCTAATTTTTCATAATCTGAGGCTTTGTGTACCCTTCCTATAGCTATCATAACGAAGCTACAAGAATAGTCAATAACTATCACAATTTACAGAGAACCCCCATAGAAGCTTGTTTGCACAGTTATTTCCACATACAACTAAATTGTGCTCGAGGAATGCAGAATTAATTTCTGGATTACTGTACATCAAAATGACATTCATACAAATTAGGTTCACCTTGTAGTGTGAGGCCATTGCCTTAGGCTTGAATTTCCACCACTCCCGAGTACTTGACTGCTGACTCAGCACTTCCCGGCTCATCTTGAGTTAGTGTGACAGACTAAGGGGCTGTTAAATGAGGCGGACATTGGTTTGAGGGAATGAGTCTCCTCCACAAAGTAGGCTCAACTACGTAGTATATCCGCATAAAAGTTGAGTGTAAAGAAGAATGATCTCAATTTATCTGCATTTGTGCATCTCATTATTTTTTATTTTATTTGTTTATTTGACAGGGACAGCGTAATCAATGGACATTTCTGTAGATGCACCAGAATTAGCCAAAAGGCTAAACTTATTATTATTATTATTATTATTATTATTATTATTATTATTATTATTATTATTATTATTATTATCAAACAACGATTTGCTTAATCAAAAATGCTACTTCCCTTTGTAAATATGCTCTTTCAACTGTATTTATGGCTTTGCCGATAAATATCCATATACACAAAATTATTAATAGTATCGTCAACGAGAAGAGTGTTAAAAGCAACTTCTAGTTAGGTTGAATAGAACGTAGTGCTATTAATATAACGATCTCCTGCCCTTCATCAAACAGCTGTATTTATATTTATAACACGTTCGGTGTATTTGAAGTCAGACAAAACAGTGTCATTGGAGGTCAGATGAGAACAGAACACACCTTTCTCTCACCTCAGAATGCATCGGCAGACACTCAGATATGATTGCAAATCAAGTCTTCATTGCTTGATTGACCTTAGACAGACACACACAGGCACCCCCCCCCCCACACACACACACACATGCACACCTCCCTATTTCTCCTATTGAATTTAACAATCTCACGTTTTATGACCTATTACACTGTAACATTTTCTTTCTCTTAATAGAGTGATGTGTTTTTATTGTTTGTCTTTGTCAATTTTGGGAACACTCAAGTGATATTAAATTTAAAGGACCAATGCAAGCCATTAGCCAATAAGATTCATTTTGTTATAAATGAAGTTATGCTCAGTTCACCCAAAACTAGACCTTGATGTTCTCTTCAGGCTTTCTCTCCACTCTTGGAGAGGATTTAAAAAAAGATTTGCACGAGAACCTCGTGGTATAAAGGAGAGGGGATGAATTGCTTTAATCTGGCACTGTTCATTCAAAGTTCATGCACAGGCAGAAGAGCCAAAGGTTAGTCTTTCTGCCTGTCTTATTGAATTTCACAAATACCTTTGGAGGAGAGGGATTAGATCAATTCAAACAAATCTGCTACTACAACACCTAGCCCAGAGACCACTTGAAATCTGATGATTTTACTTGTGAGTCAATGAGTCACTGCCCGTATGACTTCATATTAATAGTTTGTTGACTCATTGATTGTGACTTCAAGACCAACCTAACAATTTTTGTAGAATCAATGTTGCACAAACCTTTACAAAAACGATGCACATTATTGCCCGTTCATAAATGGGCAAGCGCTCCCATCAAATTATTCTCTAAGCAAGACCCATGTGACGCATGAGCGCTTTAATAGAACTGCTTTGACAGGATGTTGCTGTATCGCTTGCAAATGGCACACAAGAGCTTAGCTCACGGCTCAATATAACTCAGGCTTTTGTCTCCTAGGATCTGCTTCTTCTTCTCCTCCCTTTTTTGTATTATCTTTTACAGCCAAGCAGAGACAATTTGAATGTGCTAATAAGCTTTCAGGATCAAATGAGGAAGTCATCGTGAGAGAATCATTTGACAATGAGGCTAAGATGACTGTGAGTCACCGCTTCATTTACCACTGTGTTGATATCAAGGCTTATTTAGTTCAATCCTGAAAGTGCATCAAGATTTTATTCATTCTAATGTCAAATTGTAGTTTGTAATCATAAATGTTTGGTATGCACAAATGATGTATGCACCATTATAGCTGCACAGCACGGCATCATTACAGATGTACGTGCATATAGTAGTTCAATCGGGAAGGAAATATGAGGCACTATTCCATCGTGAAAGTGTTGCCTTGAATGCAAATCACATAAGATTGGTCATCCATGCACAATGACGTACACATTCTGTAATGTGCACGTGCATTAAAACACAAGAAGTTGTTCAGCCGAGCATTACTAATTAATGCATGCCGAAAATGGAGCGAAGTCATTATTTATATAATCCATATAGTGGCTCTTACTGTAAATGTATTGCAGCTTTTCTTTTTTTTGACACCATCCCCATGCGCATATTAAACACATGGCCTTGTCATGGTTGGCTGCATCTTGCCATGTCAACTTCTGGGCTGCTAAGACTGTAACACCGGACTCGCGTTAGATCTCTTGATTTATGTTGTTTCTTTTTATAGCTCACTTCCAATCCCTTAATTAAATTGATATACTGTCTTATAAGAGTAATTACCAACGTGAATGTGAGATTCTCGTGACTATAGCTTGCCCAAAGATATTAAAAATGGCAGCTAGTTAATCATTGCAATGCCTACAGAATGCTAACTTCCTAAAATTATGTCATGATACCGCTTGGTGAGTGAATGATCAACAAATTAAATCTTAAAGTGGAAGTCAACCCAAACATTTTCTTTAAAATAATTTGTTGTCTTTGTCCCCACTAGTCTAAACATGCCATTCTTATTAATATTGTGTTTGTGTAATATGAGTTAAGACGCAAAATTCAACCCTTTTTATCCATCCAGGGGGCGGCCATTTTTTGCTTACTGTCGACTGAAAATGACATCATAGTTGTCAGGTCTCATGTCACAACCAATCACGGCTCAGCTTCAGAAAACTGGCGAGCCATGATTGGTTGTAACTGAGCAACTGTGATGTCATTTTCAGTCGACAGCAAGGTGAAAAATTATCACCCCTAAAATGGATAGAAACAGGTGGATTTTGCCAGTTTGATTCATATTCCACAAACAAAACATTAATCAGAACACTGTGTTTTGACTAGTTGGGCTGCACAGAACATATTACAAGAAAAATTGGGAGTTGACTTCCCTTAAAACAATAACAATGAGATTCCATCAGGTTTTGCCAAAGTAATACTGTAATTGCTTTGCAGTGAAACACAAATAACGATGATCAGGTCCAATAACAAAAGAAATTAGCTAATACCAAACCGTGAATATGCTCCACTATATTGTCTATGTGCCTGCATATTGATAATGTGACTTAATCCTCCCAAAGGCAGCAGGCATGTAAAAATGTCCCATCCGTTAACCAGCCCTGCACATCATATTTTCTTATCTGTCTAATAAAACACTCACATTTCCATTTCATTCTCATGTCTCTCTGGTCCCTTCCACCTCATCTTGTCTTTTGTCTTCTATCTCTGCAATGTGCCGCACTTTTCATTATGCTGATGAGTGAAAATACCAACAATACCAGCGGCGGTACTCGTCTCACGGATTTTCTTTCTCGCTCGCTTGCTTTCTTACTCTCCTCAGATGCCCCCCGTCGGCCGGCCCCCCAAGACTTCCCTACGCAAAGCCCCCGACAGCCCACTCTGCTCTTTCCTGCGCTCTGTTGCCCTCTTTCTTCATCCTCATTTCCTTTAGTTTATCCTCTATCGTCTTTCATTTGTCACTTCCCTCTAGTCACGCTCTCGATTATTTATTTTTTTTTTTTATGGGGAAACTGAAGCCTGTTGGATAATCCCACTAACGGGAACAGCTCAGAAAATGTTTCTGACACATTCCCACCTCCTCATTAAATTTCGCTTTTCTACTAAATATACACAGAGTATCATTATTGACCTCCTTTTTCTTTTCCCTCCCTTTTTATCTACTCCAGTCTTTTCCAAAACCCGCTGCGTCAAACATGTTTTCATCACGGCCACATTGCAGTCTTACTACTTTTCTAGATGTTGCTCTTGGTTTAAAGATAAATACTAATGCAATTAAAATGTATTAAATTTCTAATACATTTTTAGACCAAGAATGCCATTTAGAGGCATCACAAGTGCTTCATGAAGCTTTATTTGTCCATCACTAGATTAAGATGTGGTGTAATGTTTTAACCAGAGTTTCAGTCAATTCATGATGAAATTCTAGCTTAGCTTTTTTAAAAAAACATGATATTCACATTAAAAAAAATAAATAATGGTGTGGTTGTTTAATTCCACACGAATGGTGAGAAGGCCTTCCAGAGACCCAATGTTCAGTACACAAGAAATGGTAGAAATGATGAAATTATACATATATATATTGCGTGTCCAATGTAAAACAACTGAAGTGGGGGAAATTTGAGAACCAGTAGGTAATAAGATTCCGTGGCACTTGAACACAAAAAAATTCCATTGTCCTTTCTTCATGCAATCATTACACCCAAGCTTTTTGGCATCACTCTTTCCAACCGCACACTGTAATCTTCCATTTTGACATGAGAGAGTACCGGGTGTCTCCTGACAGCTCTTAATTGAGGCATGTCTCTCATCTAGGTGGTCCTCCTGATGTTGGCAAGATGCTGGGTGGTGAGGAGAAGGAAGAGGACCCGGATGCAGCAAAGAAAGAGGAGGAAAGGCAGGAGGCGCTGAGACAGCAGGAGGAGGAGAGGAAGGCTAAATACGCCAAGATGGAAGCCGAGAGGGAGCAGATGAGACAAGGCATCAGGGATAAGGTACCATGGCAATATTCCCATATTCCACTATAAGGTTCAACTAAGTCAGTGCAAAATCGGAAATGAACAAGAGAATTAGTGCACAAGTAAGAGTGCTCTTGTCACTCTTAGCAATAAAATGCTGTCCATCATATTTGAACAGTTTCATGATTTTGTATTATGTCCTCATTTTTAGCACAAACTTCTAAAGGCTCTGTGTCACCTGCCAGCTTTTTTTTTTTTCGTAAAGGTATTTTTACAGCAGACTGTGCCATGGAAGCAGACAATTAAAGAGCTATTTTTAATTGCTTTGTTTCCTTTGGTGTGAACTCCAACTTCCCGACACTGTGTAATAATGCAGAAGAGCAACAGAAAATAGCTGAGGAGAATTAAAGAAGCAAAAGTAGTCATTAACAAAGCAAATAATACAATTATTGCACAACAAATGGAATTTTGTGTGCATAGTGGGAATATCTGTATTAATTTCACACAGTAGGTGGAGTGCAGCGAATAGAGAATACAGAATGTTTGATTATTTTCTCTTTTAGGTGCTGCTCTGAGAGTAAGAGTATGTTTGTATAATTTTCAATGGTAAGAGATTTTATTCAGCTTTCCGCTGCTATTTCTGCTGCTGCCATTCGCTTTACTACTTTGTATTTGTCAAATAACAATCCAGTTTTCTAGTTTAATAATAATATTATTTAGTATAGTTTAATAGTAATATTTCACAATAATGAAATTATAATAAAACTTTTTCATTTGACCACTTACACTTTTTCAGTAAATTAATAGAATTTTAAAGAGAAAATGCAGCCCTGATGGTCCATTTTTCACTAAAAAGCTCAGTTTATATTTTTGATCAGGAAAATGACATCAGTTTTCATTTTCTGTTTTATAAATGAATCTTGAAGGAATGATGAAATAACCATGACAAATGCCTACTTTTAATTAGGATTATGGCCACCCCTCCCCCATCTCTATTTAGGCCCACTTCAAACCCTAAAATCAAAGCAAAACAATTGGAGAGCAAGAAATGAGCAGCCAATCGCAGCTTCGGTGCTGTTTCTGTCACGTCTGTACACGTATGATATTGTCTATTAATATGGGTCTGAAAGGTTTCCCTTGAAATAAACGGTGCATGATCATTATCTGATCTCTTATCAATCCTCGGATCTCCATGCTTTGATACACCAGTACGGCTTGAAAAAGCGTGAGGAGGCTGAGGCTGAAGCAGCGGCTGCAGCCGAGGAGCCTGCGGCGGGCAGCTTGACACGACCGAAGAAGGCAGTGCCCACCGGCTGCGGGGATGAAGAGGAGGAGGAGAGCATCATGGACACAGTGATGAAATACCTGCCAGGTCCACTGCAGGATATGTTGAAGAAGTAAGACGAATTGCCAGCCAGTGATAGTGCTCGCTGAAGTCGTTACCAGGTTGGCTTCAATCCCAAAACTCACGCTCAGATTAGCATTGTAAATGATTCAAATTTGGTTTATTCAAAGGTGACGATTAAAATTTTTGGAAAGTGAATTGCCACTGTCATGCGAATGTAGACTGCACCATTGGGTGCGTGTGTGTGTCTAGCAAAGGGGCCATTGACACAATTCGAAACAAGTCTTTCCTTTTTCTCTGACTACTTCCATTGAAGAGCTTGAAGCATCAACACGATGTTCTCCTTCACCTCGCTGTTCACTTTAATTGTACATAAGCAATCTATATAACAAGCCTCAAGCAAGGCCAAACAATCAAAGATATCCATTTATTATACTGTCTGTCTCTAAACTAGAAAATGTGATGACATGATAAGCCATATTTAAAAAAAAAAAAAAAGGATATTTAAAACAAAATTTGTGCAAGCTCTTAAAGCTGCCGTTTGTGTTTGTGTCGAGTTTATGTCAAGCCGTTTTGCACAGTGTTACACATCCTCCGTGAAAAGTGTTGTCTCTGTTGGACGTCAAAGTGTGCTCACCTTTGTGTAATGTAGGAAATGTTCCGTGTGTCTCGCATGCCATTTGTCTTGACGAGTATGTGACTATGTACAAGCCACTCCCTTTTTATCCTCTTCTTTGTTATGCAAACAATGTTAAGGCAATAACTCCTGAGTTTGTGTTTTTCCTTTATGTCAATGTAACAATGAATACTGGTAATAGGAAATAAAGCATTTAGGCCATTTAATTGACAGGTTTGGAGGGCTTTCTTTTGTCAGTAGAAAATGTGACTATGGTGGTTCTGACAACAGTCAAGCTTTCAGCCATAAAACCGCCAATTGTAGTGCAGTAAGTACTGTTATATAACAACGAGAGTTGTGAATGACGTATGACATCAGTGTTGGACGCTTACAACAATGTTTTGTTTCCCGTCTTAATTTGTGGATGAACATAATGTCCATACACTTACTGTCACTGAAGTGACCACATGGTAATAGAAGTGTTTAAATGATGTTTTATTTGTTGTGGTATACGAAAGCGAGCCGCCGAGGCGCCATAGACTGTCATGAGCAATAAAGGATTATTATGTATGTTTCTGCCTCAGAATTAATAAAAACCTAAATATCTTGTTCACATCAGCAATGTTTTATTTCCTTTCTTAAATACTTTAAAGGGGGGTGGATGGGCTAAAAGTAACATCAAACCCGAAGGTAACTTAACTGTTATGTAAAATGTTTGCTTTCGGGCGGGCCCTTTTTGAGCAGACAAATAAAGCCAGTAATGGGTAGTTTCTATTTGGCTATTTCAGCTTCCAGGTCATGTTTTTTTTTTTTTTTTTTTTTTTAACACAAAGAAGAATCTCAGTAACAACAGTAATAATATCAAATGTCAATATTGTATTGTATTGTTGTTGCATTAGATAATATAAACTGGAGGAAACTGGAGTACTGGCGAAATCCCAAGCAGGCATGCAAACTCCACACAGGAATGCCAGAGCCGGAATTGAACTGTGAGGCAATTTTTTTTTATCTTCAATAATTATTTGTAATTTATCATCATGTTGTCAAAAGTGGAGTGAATTCAAGCTTTCAAGGCAATTCAGCAAATGTTTTGCTAATGTGAAAATTGGCATCCCCACATTTTCAAAAAAGAAATAAGGATTTATAGATGGAATGGTCGCTTGTATTGTATGCTGACTCAAAGCTATAAATAAAACCAACTCACTTTTGGAGCAACCAACTTCCTTGCTTTGATGTGCAAACTAAAATTGTTGCCATAAATATCAAGAATTTATATTTTATATGTAAGTATTTTTTATTTGTGTTATTGTCATTATATTTTTTCATAGATCAAATTCTTAGAGCAAACAGCATCAAATTCCATTCCCAAGCACAATTTGGAGGTTTATTTGAAGTTAAACGGTTTATGAATTATGCCCATGATGTCACTACTTCTCAGTACCATTTGGCATGCACTGCATTATTACTTCCGAATCCTACCAAGTAACGACACAGTGCTCCCTTTAATTTCAAGGCACATTTATTTCACATACCACCATCCACACTAAATGTGAACTAGCTAACAAAAACTTTTAATCAAACGCTAATCAAAATAAAATGGAGACAAGTGGACACACAAGGCCGCAAATGTCACTGAATCATGTTTACATCATCCATAATTAACATTTGTTGTAAATGACATCAGCTGCCCATTTCTCCAGATCCTTCAAATAGCAATAAATATTTCATTTTAATTTCAGCAAGCAAGCTATTTGTTCCTGACCCTGACTAGATAGCAGCTGCATTTCCCTCCTCATTCTAGTATAAATGCTGCCAAATGCTCCACATTGATGCGCGTGCTGGTGGTATCTAGTTAGTAATCAAAGACAATGTTTGGTAAAAAGAACATCAAACCAGGTTCAGTGCAATGACACACTTAAAATGTCCAAAGGGTCCAATTAAAGCCTCATCTGCATCTGCTTCAAAGCTTGTTTGAACTTTATCTATTTAAACTTTACCTCAATTAAATGTATCTGCCTGATCAGAATTTCATGTTTATGCTGTGGCCAAATATGTCTTTTAGTGAAACACTCTAAACTTAGCTTTAGAGGTTTATGTGTGCCTGTGATCATCTGCCAGGCATCTCATTTTAAAGTTCAAGTTTTAACTTTAATAAACAATAACAACAAACAGGACTTGGATAATATTGTAGGAAAATCTGTGCTCTGTCATATATTTTCGCTAACCGTCCCAGCTTTAAGGCTTGAATGTAATTTAAGTATACATTTTGTGTATCACCCACAAATTAATCATAGTGTAAGAATTCTCAGATTGTTCATGAAATAATAAGCATTAATATTACGTGAAGCTCCAATTTAGAGTGGTCGGACAAGCACACAAAGCCACCCTGAGCCAAGATTTCAAACCAGAAAGTCTCAATTGTGAGCCTAAAAATGAGCCATTCAACTCCAAATTAGACCACTATTGGGATGTAGTATGACGGTAAGTTTATGTTTGACAATGATGATAATAATAACAATAATAATAATTCGGATAAGTTCACGACCAGGTGAACATGGAATATTTGACGCATCTATAGCGCTTTATTTGTTTGGAGTATTTGATGCTTGGGATCTAAATACCAGTTTGATGCTGACTGAAGAGGAACACGTGGATAAGTAACCATGTCACTTACCACGCATGAATAATATTAATAACAATATACAACGGTAGAAACAGGATTGTCAAAAGAGGCCGCGAAGCCATTATTTAGAAAACAGTCCAAGACATCAAGGCACTACAGTTGCTAATAAAAGCCTCTAGATGGCAGCACTGTATGGTTACTAGTTTGCACAATTCAAACATCCCAGCACATAAACATTCAAAGAGCAATTATTTCTCCTTTTACATGCACTGGATTTTCTGGCGGACATTGTTGATCACACCATTTGTATCCTCTAACAATCTACTTTTTTTTAAAAAAGTCCCCAAAAAGTTTTCTCTGAACCCTGAATTGCACTTGCATGTCAGAGATGATGTGCAAGGTCATCCGGAGAAACCGTCGTCGGACCCTTTGAGGTCAAATGGAAGTCATATAGGGATGGGGAGGACTTTTCAAAAAGGCAAAAACGGGGGGTGGAGGGATGCGAGGCAGGGGAAGAGTGCTTCTTACACATTTGTCCGACACTTGGGAAGGATGGGTCCTCCTTCAAGCCTTCTCTTTCTTACTGTGGATTGAGAGATGACATGTGAGAGGACGGTAACAACATGAGAGAAAAGGACAGAGAGAGAGAGAGAGAGAGAGAGAGAGGGAGAGAGAAAGAGCGCAGTCTTTAAGCACTTAAGTGAAAAGAGGCCTTTGCTCCTACGGGGTTCATATGCGCCTTTCGAGGTCAAATTACAAGCACTTTCAAAATTGCTTTTGAGCTCGTCCACCACATTAGTACAGTGATGCATGAATTATACATGCGTATATACTGTACATTTTTATGATATAAATTAGGTCTTCTGAGTGAATATGAGATCATCTTTTAGCGGGGGTTTATTCATTATTTGTGCTCAAATTTGAGCAAATGAAAAATATTTTGTTGGGAGTGCAGGCTTAGAAAAATGTGGGCACTGGCATTACACACAAACAACTTTTCATTTCTTGTTATTATAGCAAAAGAAGAAGAAAATGAACTCATCAGGCTATTGACTCTAATTTTGGGAAACCCTGATCCAACAAGAAAACTATTCATTCAACTAGTTATGTGTTTGAGGAAAAAAAAAACATTAACATTTTCTTCTTCACTTTATCACAATTTTAAGCAATTTCAACCCCTGAAAAGCATCGGTAAGAACCCCGTAGTAGCATCTCTTCGCAACAGCGGTCTGAGAGGAAAATTTAGGGAAAAGAAAAGTGGTTGATGGTGAGAAAAAAAAAAAAAAAAACATCCTCAAGGTACAATTATAGATGACTCAGCATGAGACTCATTGTTTTAGTGTCTTATTGTGTGTACTATCTTGATATTAATGATTCATTGTTTTAGCTGATGTTGTTTTTATACACAATGTCTATTTTTTACTTTATGTACTGCAGTTATGGTTGTTGGGTTTTACTTTACTTTAGATGGTTCTCTTTGTTTTTGTCATTAATTCATCCATCCATCTTCCCAACTGTTTATTGGGCAGTAGGTGGGGGACACCCTGAACCAGTCGCCAGCCAATTGCAGGGCACACAGTCTTACAACCATTCACACTCACGCCCTACAGATAATTTGGAGCGGTCAATCGGCCTACCATGCATGTTTATGGAATGTGGGATGAAAAGACAGCACCTGAGGGAAACCCACGCAGGCACGGGGAGAACATGCAAACTCCACGCAAGAAAGCCGGAATCGAACCCACAACCTCTGAACTGTGCAATGAGAGTTGGTGCTTAAACACAGTAGCTGGTGACTTGATGACAGTGCAGAAATTGCTGAAAGGAGCTCAGGAGAAGTAAGAGAGGCTTTGAAAGGAGATGGCGGCAGTTCCAGTGTTGTGGAACAAAAGTGGAAGCTATCGTCAGAAGAAAAGCAAGACTGAAGGACCACATGTGTTTACTTAGTCTTTGACTTGAACTTTTTCCCAAAGGCCCGTTCCAGCTCAGGGACGGACAAAGTGAGCGTAAAGGAGCCATCGGACTCGGACCTGACAACCCGGGCTTCAAAACGAGAGGAGGAGGAAAAGTTATGTCCAGAAATATGAACCTATTTTCACATATACAAGCATTAAGGATTGCATTTGAAATGAAGAAGAGCTTGCAGAATCCAAATTCTTCTGGAATTTTTTTTTTTGGGGGGGGGGGGTATTTTAGAAGACAAACTGACTACCTAGTAGGGAATAACATGCATTATTTATAACATTTTATTTTCAACACTAAAGGAAGAGCTATTATAAAATGTTATATGTTAACGTGTTCTGAACACCAAACTCTAGGAATTCATCCTATGACGTAACTTCCCTCTCATGCACTGTTCTTTTATTATTTATTTTAGCGCTGATGTCATCATTTAAAAAAAAGCTTTGTTTGGGTTTGCCTCGGCTTTCAGACGGCACTAAGTGTAGCGGCTGATGACATCACTGGGCATCTGATCAAAGTAAAAAAAAGTGGGATGATTAAGTGCAGATAATGGGACAGCTTTGGCAAAATATAACTGATAACACTGCCAAGTGCACAATTCTACAAAGTGCTTATATAACCACTGAGGTCATTCAAACAGGATTGAAAACAATGTCTGAAGAGTCTGAGGACACTTGACGTAACATCGATGTTTCATGTTGGCTACATTCTGGTGTGACCATCAAGTGTAGTAGTAGTAGTGTAATAGTTGGCATTCGTTTCCTACCAAGGTCATTGTTGTTCATCATGGCGTTGGAGCCTCGGAGACGCGGGCCCTGCTGGGTGAAATGGTAGCCGAACTTCAGCAATGTGGTGTTTTTCTCCAACATGCTTGCTATCTCCATCTCCACTTTATTGCCTAATGGCTGGCTCTGCAGAAGAAACATGGAAATCTTGTTCAAGCAGCTATATTACCTGAAGGTCCACTGGCTTGTAACAAAATATTCCAAAAACTTGGCATCTCAGCCTATGTGACTTCAACTTAATTAGTGACTATTCCTTTATCCAAGCAGATTCCAAATTCCCCTCACAATGTTGTTAGCATTTTTTTGTCTCTCTGATTGGATGCTCAGAGCAACATTTGTTACAGCCAATGAAACTAGCAAAATAAAGCTGTAGTGCTCTGCACAAGTGATTCATTTTGATAATCAGCATCTGTCGTGAGTACATGTACTACTGATTTGATTGTTTTTATATTGTCTTTGAATGAATGACTCTGAATACTTTAGGTGATGTACAAGTTATAATTTCGTTCAGTACCTGATTATCAATCTTGAGCTCCAGTAATGTCGTGTTGTACTGCAGTGACTCAACGAGGGCAAGGATTCCAGCCCCTGTTATAAAGTTTGACTCAACATTCAGGCTCTTCAGTGTCGTGTTAACCTTGAGCATCTCCGCCAAGGCCTGATAAGAAACACAGCACATGTGATTAATTGTTATTTTGCTCTTTTCCTTGGAAACGTTCACCCTGCCTCGAGTTTTCAAACGTCAACATATCGCGCAAGCATCAAAGTATGAAGTCTGCATGTGTGTTCTGCTTTTTCTAAAGTTTTGTGTGGATTTTATATTTTGAAAGACTTAACAGCCTCCACAAGTACACCTCTGCTCAATGATAGTCAATAACTTGTTAAACGTTGACTGGCTAGCTGCTATACAAATAACTTGTAAGAGATTTACGTAAGAGTGATGTCATACAGGTATTATGACTGGAACAAATTACTGTGCATTTTTTACATATTATTTAGGGGAAACATATGGAAAGTATGTTCTTGAAAGGGGAGGGGGGGAAAAGCAGATTGTACTTACAAACGCTACGGGGTCATTGCTTCTGGTTCCAACGATACTGAACCGCTCCACCACTGTGTTCTCTATCAGAGCCTGAGAGTATGCCTTTAAAGTCGGGATGGGGATATTCTAAACAAAAATCAAATAAATAAATAAATAAATAAATAAATAAATAAATAAATAAATAAATAAAGCGCCGTACGTGACCATGCAGACACAGACACACTTTGATACCTTAATGTTGTTGAGGTTGACCTCCACAAGCTCAGGGTCATTCCTTTTCATTCTTATGAGGGTTTCCTCTACATCTGTTGAATTGGGCTCCTCATCGGGAACTGGTTTGTACTGGGTGGACTGGATTACACCTGCCACACACTTACAGTTACTACACAATATTGAATTACTGGAACAGTATCATTTGAAATCACCATAACCTGGATGTCACGCCAGCATGTACTTCATTAACACCGATTACTATTTTGTTTTTAGATGGGCTTTGGCATCATCTTCTGGCATAATGAAGCTTTAAATTTGCTTTATGAACCAGTTGTATTTTTTGACTTCTCTAGATGGCACGGTTGGTTGAACTAAAGGGTTTCATGAAGCCAATTTGAAGATCAATTTTCCCATCAGCACTAAAAATTGTGAAAAGCTGAGTTTTTCATTGAACAATTGAGGACAGGTTCCAAGAAAATATTGGTGAATTTGCAAATAGTCTACTGTATATGTGAGGGATTACTGTATTTATGGCTAGCACATTACAATTGTAATAATCAGCAAATATGCCCTCATGAAGCACAAGGATGACAAGCAAGCAATCCGATTTGACACTAACTGCTTTTAACCACACTATCACATCCAGTAATTGCAATGCCTACATATTTATTTGAGGGGATAAACACATAAACGGTATCTCTAAGCATTTCCACAATCATAATTTATCTCGAATACTGTGTATGTGCCAAAGAAATCAGAACATTCTGTACTATTCATGGTCATGGTACAGTTTCCCACGGTCAGTTGTCATGTTGATGAACGAGCGACCACATCAAACTGAGGTGAAAAGTACAATTCTAGCAGTATAACTGTCTGGTAAAATAAGAACATAAATAAAAGCAAATAATTTGATTGGCATTCCAGGGGCATCCAGTGTTTTGTGCAAAACTAATTGATTATGCATGCGCCACTCCACCCAAATCTATGCTGTATTGGGCTTTAGTATTTCTAACTCACCAACAGTTCTTTTGGACTGGGAGACCTTTTATTGGGAAAAAAGAGCTATCTGCACAATTAAATTTACCTTCTTTTTTTTAACCCAGATATCTGATTTTGATTATAGCAAAACATCAAATTGCGTGTTACATACTGTTAAGTCCTTGCTTGTTGACTATGGTGCTGCTTGCCAGCGCTTCATAGTACTGCTGGTTACTCATCAGGGTGTGCATACCCAGGATGGCTGCGAAAGGAAAGGACCATAGAAAGAACGGAGGTCAGCAAAAAAGGAAAATGAACACAAGGGAAAAGTCATACAAAATGTGTTTCAGCTCTGTACTTGGCAACCATGCAAAAAGAGGATGGGTACATGCATATTGATACTAATAGACATGCTGCTATGTTTTAGAGCTTGCACTACAAAAAAACATGGTTGAGAGCTTCCTCTAGTTGATGCAACATAATGTGAAGTCAAGTGAGGTAATAACAATAATAATAATAAGAAGAAGAAGAAAAAGAAGAAGAAGAAGAATATATAAATAAGAATAATATGATTAAAAAATAATAATAACAACAACAACAGTAATAATAATAATAAATTAATGAGTAGATATCCCAACTATCACCATTCTGCATTGAATAAGAAAATTGTGAGGAGATATCTATAATTAGAAAGTGTAATAAGTAAAGTTTTTGCCTACAGTACATTTACAGGAACTACTTGGAGGTAAAAACAGTTTCTCTCGCTCCATTGTAGAATATTTACTGAAACCTTTATGTATACCTGAATGTAAAAATGTTGGTTGCCCATTTAAGTAACATAAAAAGGACAAACAAGTAGAAACACATGATTCAAACGGATGGAGAGTTTTTGCAGTACAAAAAAAAAACATCAAGCATTTTCTATAGCATCGAATAGCATGCATTTAATTAACTTTATGGCTGTGTCTTCTTTTCATGCGAACACATATGCAAACTGCCGATACCCTGTTTGGTGCCCAGCTAACAATGATCCAGCAGAGGTGGAGCAAGTGAGGGGGTGATGAAGAGGAAGGGTGGTGGGGTTAGCCTGAAGAGAAGATGAGGATCAGGTGCTAGTACGGGAGATCGCAATGGGTTTTATATTGATTAGTGAAACAGATTAATTCCTAGAGCATTAATCATATGAAATATTTGTTTTAAATGAGAGATGTGAGAAAAACAAATACAGTGCACCAGAGTACAGTATACGCCTATATTGTGTTGACAGGAGTTAAATGCAAGTTGTTACCTGCTATATCGCAAAGTTCAGCATCAGTAGCACTGGCCAGTGCTTCTTCAAGCTCAGGCTCAAGGGTCACATTCTCCATAATGGGGTCCACAATCTTTTTAGGCACCCAGGCCTTCCCTGAAAAACAAAGTGTGTTTAAACATCCACCATGTCACTTTCCCTCATTCACACTCACGTTTACACCAATGAACATAAGAGTCTTTAGTATTTAGATAGGTTAACTAGGTTTTAAATTGTAGTATCTCAGCATACAACATATCAACACCACACAGAAGGGTTCAAGTTGAGATTTGAACACTCAAAATAGAAAAAGACCAAATAGAAAGAATTCAGACCCAGTCAGAGATGTCTAACTTACTCTTAGAGGAATAAATACAGCAGTCGATGACAATGTTGCAGGCTTACCTCGCTTTTCCCCAGTGAAGGGCACCAAGTCTTCCCTGTCTGGATGTTCTTTGGCTTGCTTCTCCAGGTGGGCCAACAGGTCGTCTCTCTGGAACGTTCCTGTAGGCGCTTTCTTAGTCTGGTCCTTCTGACGCATCCCGGCAGGCAACAGTGCATTCTAGTCAACAATGGAAATTTACAGCATTAAACACATTGACATGCTACATTGGCAATGGGCCATCTTTATTTTTACGTCATTTTGTTATCACATCTAATTCATTAGAGGATTTGGATCATTCTAGGGTAAAAAAAAGGGCTCCAAACAATTACTCGATTATTAAAACAGTTGTCGATTAATTTGATAATTGAATACTTGCCGATTAATCGATTATTTTAACCACTCTACTTACCATATTTGTGTTTTTATGGTTATAACTTGGAGGAGTAGGATTACATTGCATCAAACTGAGAGATTATTCCCATATTTTAGTTTCTACACATAATAGGCAAGAAAATGCTTGGAATAATAATAGTATCCCAAAAAAAATTCTTACAGCATCAATCAAAATATGAGCATTAATACATTTTATCTCTGGAAAGGCCATTTTTTGATACAGTTCTTAAATCGCACAGTTGCACAACTGTGGGCTGAGAAATTTCCCACAGCTTTGCTGCTCCGTGTGTTATTTTTAACTTAAATGCCCATTCAAGATGAAGCTCTTGCAAGCTCTGCTTATAGCCTCATATCTTATCTTTGCTCTCAACACTCTATGGCCTCACTCTCTCTCCTCTCATGACTCATTTATCCTTTTCAAGCTGCCGTCAGCCTCCCACTGTACTTACTCAAAAGCACAAAGATGAACAAAGTCACTACTATTGAATTGCATAGGGACTTCAAAAATATATTTCACAGCACACAGAAGCATTTAGAGGAAAGCTGAGGTGTATATCACATTGACACTGGCAGGCTCATATCACAGTTACATCACAGACAAGATGTCGCTTGCATTTAGCTCCACTGTGATATTTTTAACAGTGTGAGATTCAGTTGTCCTCTCTTCTCCAGTCGGATTGTGACTTCCTTCTCTGCTTTCACTGCTTAAACATGGCACCTCAATGTCTCATCTGGCAAGCATTCACACAGCAGCAGCCACTGGCCGGATCAGTTGGAGGGGCTCGGCATTTTGTGGCACTTGCTCTTTGGAGCTGACATCAAAACATGACAACTTATGTGCATGGCTGAGAGGCTGGCATCTAAAATTCCCACAGACACACTCCAATAGTTTGTAAGTCTTCCAGAAGATTGAAGCTGATGTCTTGTAAAGTTGTGATCAACCCTACAGTTTGGATTCTATTTGGACTTTCTTCAGATTATTTATATTCGGCGCAATACAAGGCACACATAATTTTCATAGACAGCAACTAGTGAACCCAGGTGAATGTCCCAACAGTAGTAGAATTTGATAAAACTATCAAACCATCAGTGAACTGTCAGCAAACCTAGTGAGACCTCTGCTCAATGAACCCCTAAAAGATTGCTTTGTCTTGGGGTTTTTTCTGCTATTTTTTTTCAACACAGACAGGAATAACGTAACTGTCAGTCAAGTATTAACGAAGGCCACAAATTAACTTCACATTCTTTCTTAGACAATAGAACCTTGATGTCAACCAAGGTCCCAGAACGACTTGTGTTTGACATTGACGCTTTCAGAAAACAGTATTTCTTAAAAATGGTGATATTTTCACCATAATGCAATATAGACCAAATAACTCATCAGTTAACGCAGTGCTTGGCTCGTGAGTGAACAATTCGTTCAAAAGAACGAATCACTTTAGGAAGTGATTCGTTCTTTTTTCAGTTCATATGACTTCAACCAGTAGGTGTCGGTAATGCGCATTGAAGCTGGTGCCACCTCGCCGTAAAACAAAACGAAGAAGAAAATGACGTAACTTCCCGTCCACGAACGAGTTGTGAATTGCATTTCCCGGTCATCAACTGAATAGATCAGTGAGTTTACGCGTCAGTGATTTGCATTTCCAGTTCATCGCGAGAACGGATCAGTGAGGAAACGAATCCTGACTTTCCCGTTCGCGAACGAGTTAATGGGTGGGTGAACTGCCTTCCTTCCCCCCGTGCATCAACAGATCAGGGAGTGAACGTGTTGCGTCTCCCTCCTGGCGTGAACGATGTAAGCCAGAATGTAGATCTACGATTTGCCAAGAAAAGAAAGAACCACACACTGAAACACCACTTCTTTTATGCGCGTTTTCTCCAAGCTAACGGCTAACTTTATTGCATGAAGGGATGCGCCGTTATGCAACAACGGGGAGATGATGCTTCTCTTTGGGTAATCTTGATTTTATAACACTTATAGTAGTTTTTAAATAACGTGTATGCATATATACGCCCACATATTGTTATCCAATATATCTACTGCAATTTCACATTTGATTGCTGGTTTGAAATGTACTTTTATTATTATTATTTTAATAAACATTAAAACCTGATAAAAACTTGTCTGGTGTTTTATTCCTTGTTTTTATTTTTTTGGGCATGAAAACAAAAATCTGACATTTGGTTAATTGCTTTATATGACAATATGTATAATATGTGTTGGTGTCCCCCAAAATAAAGAACAAGTAATCAAATACATATTCTTGTCACGTGCAAAAAATGCATAAAGTTATTAGGTACTCCTGAAAATGGTGGTGTACCTAATGGAGTGTCCGTGTGACGTCACATAACCAGCCAATCAGGAGGTGGGGGTGAGGGCGGGTGTGGCACTTTTCACTTTCAGTTCAGCTTTGGCCATGATTTTTCCCTAATGAAGTGGCCTGTTATTAGGTACACCTGAAAATGGCGGCGTACCTAAAGGAGTGTCCGTGTGACATCACAGATCAAACAGCCAATCAGAAAGTGGGGGTGAGGGCGGGTGTGGCACTTTTCACTTTCATTTTAGCTTTGGCCATGATTTTTCCCTAATGAACTGGCCTGTCATTAGGTACACTTGAAAATGGCGGTGTACCTAATGGAGTGTCCAAGTGACGTCACAGATCAAACAGCCAATCACAAAGTGGGGGTGAGGGCGGCTGTGGCACTTTTCACTTAAACCAGGGGTGTCGACCTCCAGTCCTCGAGGGGCCGCGTTCCAATATGTTTTCCAAGTGACCCTCGTTAAGCGCACCTGCGTGAAAAGTTTTAGCTCCTTTCACGTTCTGCAGGGGCTAAAACTTTTCACGCAGGTGCACTTAACGAGGGAATCACACGGACACTCCATTAGGTACACCGCCATTTTCAAGTGTACCTAATAACAGGCCACTTTATTAGGGAAATATCATGGTCAAAGGTCACAGGTGTCAAGCTCTAGTCCTCTGGGCCGCGTTCCAATATGTTTTCCAAGTTACCCTCGTTAAGCGCACCTGCGTGAAAAGTTTTAGCTCCTTTCACGTTCTGCAGGGGCTAAAACTTTTCACGCAGGTGCACTTAACGAGGGAATCACACAGACACTCCATTAGGTACACCACCATTTTCAAGTGTACCTAAAAACAGGCCACTTTATTAGGGAAATATCATGGTCAAAGGTCACAGGTGTCAAGCTCCAGTCCTCGAGGGGCCGCGTTCCAATATTTTTTCCAAGTTACCCTCGTTAAGCGCACCTGCGTGAAAAGTTTTAGCTCATTTCACGTTCTGCAGTAGCTAAAACTTTTCACGCAGGTGCGCTTAACGAGGGAATCACACACACACAAAAAAAAAGAATAAATAAATAAGAAAATGTAGCGAACGATTCGGTGAACGATTCATTTGAACAAAAATTTTGAGTGAACTGATTCTAAAGATTCAATTCACTTTAAAAAACTGGACTGCACATCATTAGTACAAAACAGTGCAGACGACCATGAGTTGACACGTCAAAATAACCGACTGGTGAGTGACATGGGCTGTTGCTCGGTAAGGCTTTGGTTCGAATCCAGGTGAAAGAATCTACTTAACGTGCTTTCATTGTGCAATTAACCCTTTATTTAGTTATTCTTTTTTTTTTTTTTTAACCTCTTGTAGTGTACTGATTGAAGTGTCCATGAGGTGTACCTAATCAGAGGCCACTACATTAAAAGAGCAACACCCGCCCTCACCCCCACTTTCTGACTGGCTGTTTATATATATATAAATATTGTCATATAAAGCAGTTAAACAAATGTCAGATTTTTGTTTTCATGCCCAAAAAAATAAAAACAAGGAATAAAACACCAGACAAGTTTGAACAGGTTTTAATGTTTATTAAAATAATAATAATAATAATAATAATAATAATAATAATAAAAGTACATTTGAAACCAGCAATCAAATGTGAAATTGCAGTAGATATATTGGATAACAATATCTAGGCGTATATATGCATACACGTTATTTAAAAACTACTATAAGTGTTATAGAATCAAGATTACACAAAGAGAAGCATCATCACCCCGTTGTTGCATAACAGCGCATCCCTTCATGCAATAAAATTAGCCGTTAGCTTGGAGAAAACGCGCATAAAAGCAGTAGTGTTTCGGTGAGTGGTTCTTTCTTTCCCTGGCAAATCGTAAATCTACATTCTGGCTTACATAGTTCACGCCAGGAGACGCAACACATTCACTGACAGATCCGTTGATGCACGGGAAGGCAATTCATCCATTAACTCGTCCGCGAACGGGAAAGTCAGGATTCGTTCCCTCACTGCTCCGTTCTCGCGATGAACTGGAAATGCAAATCACTGACGCGTTCACTCACAGATCCGTTCAGTTGATAAACGGGAAATGCAATTCACAACTCGTTCGTGAACGGGAAGTTACGTCATTTTCTTCTTCGTTTTGTTTTACGGCGAGGTGGCATCAGCTTCAATGCGCATTACCGACACCTACTGGTTGAAGTCATATTAACTGAAAAAAGAACGAATCACTTCCTAAAGTTCAATCTTGTTCACTGAAAAGAAAAGTCGTTCTTTTGAACGAATCGGTCACTCACGAGCCAACACTACAGTGTCGAGCGCACGGAACATACGCACGCACACAGCACAGAGCAGGCGATAAAAAGTGCAGTGGGACACCATGGAAAAGTATTGAACAGGGATGAAAAGATCGGTTTTATTCATTGTTTTATTTTTAATTGTTTTATTCAGTTTTGTTTTGTAGGTTAAACTGTTTGATATATTGTGCTCCTGAGTTAATGTTGCTGATTACTTTGAATTGAATATTATTTATTGCTGTTATTTAATTTAATATGATGTATGTTTATTATTATTATTATTATTATTTTATTGTATTTTTTCCAGCATAAATAACAGTTGGTCAAGAATGTTTATAGTTTAAATCATTATAATTTATTTTTAATTTCAGGCAAAGTGATGCACATTGAATCTGTTCTGTTACAGACTAAAAAACAATGTTATTAATAGTTATTCTTTATTGTAAGTTGATCTTTCTTTTTTATCTATATTTTGTTTTCTTTAACGTCAATAACATGGGGGGCACGAAATGTTTTCTTCTCCCTAGGGGGGCATCACAGAAAATTATTGAGAAGCACTGAGTTAATACAACAGATTAAGGCTGAATTGTGAAAAATTGACAGACAATTGTTAGATCAAATGATATATTTGCCTCCTGAGTTGGTCCAATTCTAAAATGTCTTGCCAAAGTCTTCCAGGAATAGAGGTAGGCAGACCTGCTGGGAAGGCTGCAGTGTTTTTCAGAGCAAAAGGGTACTTTACTCTTCTGTAATTGGTAATGCTCGTAAACAGGCGCAAAAGAAAAGTACACACGCACGCTTTGACTCTCCATGTTTGCGTCATCAAGTCCCTCCGGGCCAGGCAGTGCCGGCATATGAGTCCATGGCACACAAACGCGCACATGCAAGACGAATAATAGCCTTGCTTACAGTCATCCTCCTCTTGCCCCCTTTTGGGATTGAGGATCACAGCTGCTATCACCGTTATGACTCATGATAGTATATCAATGAGTTTATGACAGTTTACACATGCTCTCAATGAACCCAAGATTGCAACATTTATCTACCGCTGTATTCTACCACTTTTCTCCATTAGGTTAATCTCAGTGGGAAGATAATTAGGTTTTTTTTTGTATATGCTCCCCCCCCCGCCCCCCCCCCCCCTAACCCCCCCCCCCCCGCATAGTATCACCTACTGCCACAACAAGCAAGGATTCACTGTCTGTGAGTGGTAATTTTATTACAATACATGCTAATAGGGGCTAAAGGCAGCTGTTCATCCACAGTCGACCTCTGAGCACAAGCTCACTAGCAACATTACTAATGGGCCCACAGACGGCACACGACAACATCTTAAACACAATGAGCCATCGCAATAACAGAGCTGTAGGTGACGCTAATATGTGAAGTCAGCGTGGTCCACATTAGGGCCTGAATGACTCCATAAGTCTACGATGACACCCACCGGCAGCACGCTGGCAGAAAGTAAACTTACATCAGGGTCCAGCTCCTCCAGTTCATCTTCTAACCGCTGCAGCTCCTCCTCGGAGAGCTTCATGAGGAGCTCGTCCTCATCGATGTCTCTGTACTTGTCCATCTCCTTCCTCAACACCGACATGATGCCACACACCTGCAAATACAAACACCAATGTCACAGTGACATTCATTTGGGCCATTTTAAACTCAAGTTGCTTTAGTCCAGATGTTTGTCATTCTTTGCAATGTGTCTTTTATGTTTACTACAGAGCAGTAATTAAATTGCTAATTAACTGTGACAATTGGACTGGGTGCATGGCTAGTGCGTCTTACCTTTACTAACTTCAAATGAGAAATACAATACAGGTATGTCAGATGAGCAGCTGGGACAACTCCACATCCGTTGCGAAGGCTGAAGAATAATGAAAACAGACCAGTTGGAATACAAGAGCACTTTTTTATATACCACTTGGGCGGTATGTGAAATAAAGTAATAGTTACCTTTTTGATGCAAATTGACACTGTGTTGACCTGCAGAAAGGTACAAAGATTTGTTGCTGTGTTTGCATAAACAAGAAGTTAATCAGGCAACTAACATTTGTCATCATTAGTAATTCTAGTCAGTGGAAAATCTGTGTCCCCATGTGACAACACTTGAGAACCAATGCTCTAGTCTAGATGACATCAGTAACATAACTTCAATGCAGCCAATATCTAATGTCCTCTTTATTCAATCAAATGAGGTCAAACAAAAACATGCTGCATAACTCTGGACTATCTCCAGCCACTATCCATGACAAGACAGGTTTTCAAAAGCAAAGATGAAGAATTGGGCTCAGATCCAAATAACTGGAGTGGAAGAAGCTGACCTGTTCTGCAGATAGCAAACAGAGCTGGGTCTGTATTTATGCTGCTTTCCTAAAGCTTCTGCTTAGTTGGAGCGAGCAGGACGTAAAGCTGAAGCTGAATTTGCAAAAGTAGGAGCCATAAAAAGACTGAAACTTGTACGTGTGGATAATACAATTTTAGCTACTTTTTTTGTTAACGCCCTGCACGAGACCAGAACAGAACATCGATTAGTACAAAGTATTACAAAAATGCAAATTGGCGTACAAATGAACTCTTTAAAGGCCAAATAGGAGCAGTCATCCACTGATGTAAGGTAAAAAGGTGTGAGTGAAGTAGTGTGCATTTATGTTGTTGCGTAGTGTAAAATCTTTTATTTTTAAAAATACATCCAATGTTTATCAACTACAGAACATCAGCCAGTAAAGATTTCAGAATAGTAGCCAAAAACTTTTCACAGCTAATAAATCAACGAAATAGCAACAGAGCGGGCAGCAGGACCTGTTGTTAAACTGTTCAGCAGACAAATACTGCTCAGTGTCTTCAGACAGTCACGGCACATGATGTCAGCGTCATTAAAAACATCAGCTTTACACACACTTACTGTACACGAGAGCATTTCATTGTTGACATTGGAGTTTTTTACACTTTATAGCTCCATTGGAACATTTCAAATGGTGCATATTCTATCTGCAGTAGTTAAATAATGATGAAGCATGTAGTGATGGGTACATTTGACTTTAAAACATGTCATATATTGCTATTCAATATCTGAATCAAATATCTGATAAGCCAATGCATCATATCTGAACCGCTTCTCCTCACGAGGGTTGCGGCCATGCTGGAGCCTATCCCGGCAGTCTTTAGGTGGTAGGCGGGAGCCAATTGCAGCTTAAACGAAACTAATCGTGTTTCGCTTTTTGTGATATCTGAAAGTATCAGTAGTGTCATTAACATAACATGTGCAGTTAGTATTATCAAATATTCATTGAAACAAATATATTTTAAAAATCACTTTAAAAGTTATGTCAGTGAGGTCAAACCTTATATTGGGAGAATTGTTAATAACCTGGAACTTTTTAGAATCCACAATACATTTGCATCTACATAAAAGAGGGCAGAAAAGGCCGACCTTGATGTTGCACAGGGTATGCATTATGCATCCCCAGTATGTTGTGCAGTCACGTTATGTAGGCCACAGACAAACTGATGGCCAACATGCCATCAGACAACTGTTGCATTGCACAGCACTTGTTGACTGATCCTAATTATGCAAGGCGTTTGTACTGGTCTACTTAAGTTATACATATTTAACACAAGTGAAACATTTGAGGACAACTCCAGCATGTTTTGTGAATGCATTGTTTTAGTAGGATCAAGGATTGCTACAGTCTATCAATGGAATATAACATTGTCAAGGACAGGGGTAGGGGTGTCCTAACCAAAAGGGTCCCAAAAACACATAATGAGAGGGAACTCTCACCCTCTCAAATAGAAAACCACAGACTGCAAGGACCACAGTTGTATTAACTTGTACAGTACATTTGTCTCAGTAGTAGCTTTAGTGCAGTGAAGTCTTCCACAGGCAGCACTTTTATTTTGCATGCACTGACGTACCTCCAGCAGCGCTATTTATAGCCGGACGGTCCGGATGGGTGACAGCAGCACCGAATACTTTGACCAGATATGGTTCCCTCAGAGTGGCGTGCACAAGCGATGCAGGCTGCTCCTCAACAGCTACACGAAGCGAGGATCGAACACAAGCCCCCTCGATACACACCGTCCATGCGCCGGAGCGCAAGACCACCGGATATTGGTGCAGAATGGAGCGGACACGGAAAGTTGCCTCCCCCGATAGCAGGTTGCAATTGGGACTTTGAGGGCTCAAAGTCGTCTCCCGTAAAGGGCAAAGCCGAGAGGACCTCCTCCCACCACAAGCCACCCCCACCGACCTCCAAGCAGGCTGCACTGTCACTCCTGCAATGACGCGCTCTTTTTTGAGATGCCTGAATTTCATGTGATGCATGTTTACCACTTGATTCAATTCCTATGCAGCAGTCTTGTAGTAGTAAGAAAATTAAAAACTAAATTATTGCAACAAACACTCAAGAACTCTTATGTAGGCTTGGCTGATGCTGATGAATAATAATAAAAAAAAGTCATATAGGTATAAAACACATTTTATCAGTGTGGGTGCAAACCTTTTGAGTTGCAAACATTACACCAAATAAAATCCTACTTTTAGTAATTATGACATCTATCATGGAAAATGTATAATGGACTCTAGGTGGGATTCACATTTAGCAACAGTGCAAGAAAGACCACATCATAACACTGAGAATCCAGTAACAACTTTTTATTTAACTTGCAACTTTTTCAAAACAGACGCATGACAACAAAAAGATGTGTGATATTTCCAATTAGCATGCACAGAAACTGAACACCTCAATAACATAGAAACAAAAAGTATGATGAGAAACATTTCTCAGTTACTACAAAGGAGAAGATGTCTCACTGCAAAAATCCGCCATGAGGGTGTGGATCCAAACGTCCTTGTCTTCTACTTGAGTGTCCACTAAATAGACCGTTAATTTGCGCTCCCACAGTTCCTCTTGGACCTCCGACTCATCTTGTACACTTTCGATCTGGGCAACGAGCGCTTGCTTCTCCACATGGTTCCTGAAGACCAAGGACGCCTCTTCTGACCACTGGCACTTTGGCACACCTGCAAGACAGAAGGCACAAGTTACTCAATAGATGACTCAAATAAAGGGGTGGGGAGGGTTGTTGTTTTGTCATGTAATGCTCTGGCTCATTGTTTCACAAAGACCACACTAAAGGTAATTCAAGAAATAGACTCCTGTTGTCTTTGGATAGTCTCTTTAAAAATCATTCAGGACACAGTATGAAAAATGAGCACCAAGAGTTCAACTCACCTGCCAGCTGTGCAATGATGGCCTGAAAAGGTAGCTGCCGAAATTCCTCAATCAAGGGTTGGAGGAAAGACCTGCGGATGAGCTCGTGTTTTCCGTGGTCCAACTCGTAAACAGAAATCAAGCCGTTGGACAGAATCCCCTTCACCACTGCACGGTACCAACTACGTGGAGAGAGTCACAGGTGTAAAAGATACTCCTTTTATACATTACAGAACCACCTCATCTACAGTACATAACTTTCATAAACTCAGTCACCTACCTTTTGTTTATTTTGGCAGCATAGATGTCTCCTTTTTTGATCTGCACATCTGTGGGGGTGACAGTCTGATTGTAGTGCAGCATCATCTCTCCCATCAACATGACCAATTTATGCAGGTCCTGCCACAGCTGCAGCACAAAGTAACCAGGGTGGCAAGCTGCTGGTATGTGGACATCCATGTTCTGACCAGGCTGAAAATTAAAGCACGAAGGAAACATAATGATGATGGGTGCATTTGAAAATTGACTTATGCAAGTGCATTCGGAGAGGAACCAAAAGTGTGCTCCGCTCCTGTACTCATTGCTTTAAATAAAAACCAACACAAAAACTCATTCTCATACAGACCAGGGGGAGCGCCAGAGTTGGGGGCATCGTGGGGGTTGTTTCTACTGAAGATGATTCAAATAGCTGTGAATGAAGATAAGTTGGGCTGCTTACATCCAGTCTCTTGATTGAAACACTGCCATCTACAGTTTGAAGAAGAGAAAAACGCAACACATTGAAATTGACTGGAACAACATCAATTTTGTGGGTTATTGGGTGTTCACAGGAGCGTCTCAATGTCCTTACTACCAGTGGCCGTGAAGCTTCTGTTGCTGTTGAGTGTCTGCCACACTTCAGGGTTGCTCAACTTATGGTTGATGCTCTGGTGCACGTCCTCGTGGTCAGCATGAACAAACAGGTACATGTGCACAAGTCTCCCCTCCTTATGCTCCTCTAACTTAAAAATCTAAAATAGGTAAAGCAGTTGTGAGAACACAAACACACAGCTCTCGTGTTGGTGTGGAGTCACAGTTGTGCAGCCACAGCCTGTAATACAAGTATAATTGTACATCCGCAGGTTCCACAGAAATAATAATTATATTACATTTTAGTGTAGCTCGTTTGGCATTCACAAGGCAGCACAAAAAAAAATGCTACGTTACCTTCATTTTACAATCCTCAACCCCCAGGACAGCATTCTTCAACCAGGAAACGACATCTAGGCTCCACTCTCCCTCTGGAATCATCACATCCACCAGACGACATCTGATGGCCTGAGCAAAGAGAAAGTAGTTTTCACTGATTATAAAAAGAAACAGTTTGTTTCTTAGTCTATCATGGATGAAGAACCATTCACATTCACAGTATTTAGTGTTACGTGTTCTGAAAAGACAACAAGATTATTTGAACAACTGCAACTTCTCCAAGGAGACAAACCTGTGGCGGGATGAGAGCAAAGTCTCGGAGAAAAAGAGGGGGTATCTCTCGAAGTTCAGTGACCTCGACTGTTGCTGAGACACCCAAATCAATTAAGACAACTTCCATGACCCTATTGCCATGAAGGTTGGTTATCTGAAAACAAGAACATGATCAAATGTTTCTGACGAGCCCTAACTGCAAATGGGATGGTAACAAAACAAAAAAAAAAGCCCATACCTCCACTCTGCACCATTTATCTTTGTAGCAGGTCAGACACATCTTTCCAATGAAGGGTTGAGAAACCAAGTACTCAGAGGTCATCTGATGGGGACAGATATCATTTTTTGAATTAGGATTGCAGAAAATTATAATGCCTGAGAGCGGTTGCTTCTGTCGCTGAACAATCACACACATAGGTCCACAAGTCACAGTAGATCCTACCTGAGAGAGCAAAAATGCTTTTGTTTCTTCCAACAACTTGTTGAGCCTTGTGGTTCCTCTGGAAGGCAGCTGGCAAAAGATGATGCCATCCACACAAATATTTGTGACACATACACCACGATAAGTAGAATTCACCTTAAAGCAACAGAGAAATGACACAACATCACACAACAGAGTAATAATTGATTCAGAAACCTTGAAAAGTTGACCAAATACTAATTTCCAAACATTTTACATTCTTCAGGCTGTTACTGTAATAACACACCTTCCTGGTTGAGGCTGAGCTTTCAAATGCAAAAGCCATTCGGATTGTACTGTACATACAGACGATTCGAGTCATCTATATGTGCATCACTTAATCCAATCACACTTACAGTTAAAGGGTTATTCATGGTCTGGTCTTGCAATTCCTTTAGGCAGAGAGAGTTTATGTTGATGTCATCATCTTGTGAGGTGTCATAGATTAAGACCTCAGGCAAGTCATTGGGTGAAGTTGAGGCCAAAATCTCCATTAACATAATCTTTCCAACAGCAAACGTCTCCAAAGAGGACAACACAGATGGATGGGAACTGAATGCCTCTAAACCTGAGGAGAGGGTAGTTAAGTGTATTACGGTCAAGTAACGCAAACACTGACCTGGCACAACATGATGACCACCTGCACAATATCATATCCAGCGCAAGAGCTGGAACAAGTACTCGGCTTTTACAAAGTAAATAATGTCCCTTTGTGATTGATATTGTTAGAAAGTATCATTTAACGTGATTGTAGTTTGCAGCCGTGAACTCCCCGGCAAACTGCGACGCACGAGACGACGGTGGTTATGGCTGGTCAAAGATCATTCCCTGACATCAGATATACTTATAGTATGAGAAATCAGAATCATTCAAAGTGAATGTGATACCTGCCATCCTAACAATGGTGGCTTGAAAGGGCAGTGAAAGGAAGTCATGGTGCAGCTCCAAAAGACTTTCTCGAGGAATCTCCACAGTAAAGCCATGATCAACATAGTAAACCTGATGGAAGAAAAATAGTGTTTCTTCTTTTCAATGGCTTTATAATTGCTGAACTGATTTGTTTCCATGTGAAGACGAATTACTATTTAAAAAGAACACGCAAGGCAGCAACAAAAACTCCCCCATTTCTCAATCAATTTCCCATCTCTCTCCTTGTTGTTAACAGTGTCGATCAAGTGCAAGTAATCAGTCATACAGTCAAGCAAACTTGATACCTTGATGTTAGCATTGGTCACCTCCGTGACCTGGGCTCTCGTCAGTTCGTTGCCATTCTCTCCCTTGACTGCTACCAGCTGACCCACGGCAAGCTGAGAGAGAGGCTGGAGTGTGGAGTTTTGTTTATACAAGGCATGCATAGCATCCTCCATTGCCTCCAGGGCTTTGGAATAGCCATCGCCAACATACCTGCACAGGTAGAAGATATTCTTTTTTCAGATAAAAAGCAGGATTACGACTGACCCCAGTTTTTGGAAGGGCACATGTAAAACATGCATGCATCATCAATAAACTGAAACTAAATACGTATGACGTGAGACCTTTTCCAGCCATATCACCCAGCTTTTACTCTTGAATTTTTTTTTTACTGACAAACTTGAATTGCCCTCTGGGGATAAATAAAGTAATTATTTGATTTGTTCATCAGTAATACAGTGGAAATGAAAGAAAATATTTCCCAAGTCGATATATAGATTTTAAGTCGATATATACATTTTCAGCTTCTTGACATACCTTACAGTAACAGCATTACTGCTTTTGGCCTCAGTAATCAGCACAGAGGGATACTGGACTGAGGGATGAACTAAACAGGGAGGAACGACAGGGCCAGTAACCTCCAGACCAGATGGAAGGTGGTGCCTTCTGCTCTTCTGACTGCCATTGCTCTCAGTGTCTTCTAGTTTTTCTCTAAATGGCTTAAACAGGATGGCCTGTTCCAAACAAAAAATATGCAAAATATTTGTTTGGAATGCTACCCAAACCTCATCACCCCCAACCAACACCACTACCCTTAAAAAACATAGTTACAGTATGTATGCATGACCTTACCTTCTTGCTGTCGTGTGGAATAGGGTATTCCACGGTGCACAAGTCCGGGAGGAGAGATAATTTATCCATAAAATGTTCAGGGAATGGGGCCTTGTAAGCATCCATGAAAAGTTTGGGCAATGCATGGACCCATAACCCATTACTGTACTTGGATAGAAGCTCCTTTATTCTGTAACAGACATCAGCTGGCAAAACAGCAGCACAAGACTCAACGGGAGGACCAGGGGAGGAAACTGAGTTCAGTGACAATGTGGACTTTTGTGGTGGTAAATCCTCAGAGCGGAAGTGACAAGAAGGAGTTAATGCAGGAGGGTTGGTTTTTGGCGGATAATTGCCCATAGGCGCCACAGAGTAAGAATTTGGTTCGCCATTGACAGCAGTTGAGACCAAGTTGGCATTACTTGAACTGACTGTGTGACTATTACACAAGTTTTGTGACATCTTCGAAGAAGTGAAATGATTAGTTGACTGTGGAGCCGAACCGATTGCTGGCTTGGCTAAGGCTTCTCCGGGGCCAGCTGGAGGTTTTGAAACAGAATGCGCTCGGAGAGGGGCAGAGGTAGACACCTGGGAGGAATTTAATGTAGACATCATGCTGGAGCGGATGGGGGATTTTGAGGGGCCTTCGGACAGGCTCCTTGCTGAAGCAGTCGAGGAAGGCAAAATAGGATAAACCAGGAAGTCACCTTTGGCGCTGCATGATTTTTCTACCTGTAAAGACCAGAGGAGCGTACAGTACACTGGGAAACAGTCCACAATAATTTGACTAAAATTAGAATTTCAGCAAAACAAGCCATATCACTCAAATCAGCAGTCATCTCACGTGACATCCTTACGCACCTTACAAATGTGAGTCCACTTTTCCAACTCACTGGTCATCTGAGGAGGCAGCTGCTGACCGAACATTTCACTGAAGATAGTGGGCAGTTTTGACATCCACAGCCCAGAGCAGTACTTGCTCAGTAGCTGGATTAATCTCTCTTGCACCACAGTCTTATCAAGTAGTGTTGGCTGTGTAAAGAGAATTCCCAAGCAAATCACTTTTCTGGCATTCAGCAGAGTAAAACTTTGAAGAAAGGCACTCAACAATACCGGTAATTCAGTTCAAGGTGATACAATAGATTTGTTGATTTTGTGTGCTTCTTTAACAATCATAACAGTATATTCAATTTTTAATACAACTCGTTCTACTGTATGGGACCACAAAGTCAAGTTGGGGAAAATTGCAAAATTGTCAAGCAAAATCAGTTTATTTCTAAATGTCTCTTGTTATGTCGTGCACTTCCAACTTCCAAAACACAATTTTTCCTGTGTGGCTGCATAAAGGCAAATAGTGAATGCAAAGAAGGGAAAGAGTGATTTCTATACCTCCGAGTTGTTAGTTCCGGAGACTTGTTCATGGGGCTTCTCTGTGTTAACAGAATATGTATTCATTTGAATTTTTCTTACAACTACAAAATACACCATGGCACACTTATAATAGATGAAATATGAAGATCCCAAAGTGCTCTTTCATCACAAATAAACAGTGGGTGATTGATGCCAACAACAACAAAATGCTTGTACTAACCTTTTGTTTTCTGCGGAATCACTAAATTCTTGGCCCTACAAAATGGACATGTATTTAATTGTCATGTTTTCCCAACCAATTTACATAATCTAAAGAAAAATGAAAAACTCACTCATGCAATTCTCACCAGATTTGAAAGCAAATGCTATTTTACTCTAAAATAAAACTACACAGTGCCCTCATCAGTAGCTTAATCTGATTACACGAAGAAAATGTGCTATGACGTGACCACAGATCAATAAGGTGGATGCAGGACTCTTTCTACGTATATCATCACCAGTTTGGGACAGCAGATTGTTTCACAGATGGCTGAGGGGCAGGTTGTCTGTGTGGTATTGGTGGAGAAAAGCACTGGCTCGCTAGCCTGACAATTGAGAAGAACATTTAGTTATTAAGTATAAAAAAGACTAAAAACCTTAATCATGCCAAATAACATACACAAATCCCCTCCCAAAACTCTTGAATGTAGTTAGCCCTAAAATATGTTCCTGTACCTGACATCACCAGAAGCACTGAAGCCTCTGTAGCCACCGTGGAGTTGAAAGCGGTTGGCTGGCCTGAATGCGCCACCAGCTGAAGGCTGCCGTAGAGAAGACATCGGCCACCCTAAATGCGCACAAAATTTACATTTAGAACAAGGATTGTCAACCGGTGGTCTGCGGTCTTTTAGTGGTCCGTGGCGGTATTGCAGGTGGTCCGCAAAATTGGAAACAGAAAATAATTGTAACATTGTTGAAAATAAAATGTATTATTTAGACTTGATGTATTTTCCAGCTAATTTTAGGAATCATTTACCCATCCAAATTATGTCAAATGTAGCCGAGATTCCCAAAATAGACATACAGATGCAAATAAATAGCCTGTATAGTTCTATCCTCCTTCGGTGCAAAACGAAATAATATTCCAAAGCAGTGGTCCCCGAGTTGCTTTTTGGTTATAATAGTGGACAAAAAACCTGATTTAGAGCAAATGAGACTCTTTAAAGTAGGTGGGCATTGAAGAGAAAACTTGCATCTACTGGATTTTATTAAAGAGGTATTTAAATAAGTAAAGGGAGACTTGAGTTGGCAGTTTTTTATGCATTGTAATTGTAAAGTTATCTTACCACGATTCACGTAAGGCTCGGAATCTTTGCGTCTCATCCTGCAGTTAACGAATTGAGAGCACCCTGATTTCTTGGTGCTCTTCTGTCGCGCCACCAGCTGGGCAATGTGTGCTGTCTCACTGCATACTGCAGCAAAGCATCTCAACTGTAAAGAAGATTGCAGGTGACACATGTATCTTTCTGTGAAACACATATGCCGTTTTAAAACTATCTATTTGAATTTAGCTTTTAACTGGAAAGGTAAAAGGATACTAAACCTACAATGTCAACATTTTGTTGTTTTTAAATGTGCATATTTCTTTTAACCAATATTTACTTTAAAAAAACATTGCATCTGCTTTCACGTATGGTTGATAAAAGTTCGAATTTAGTTTCTCTTTCAGCAAAAATTTAGTATGATCTTAATGGACAAAATCAAAATCCATTGATTGATTATTTTTGATTTCACCTTGGTTAAGAAAATCTACTTTAAGCAAACACCGTAAATACACAGTGTTTGAACCATACAGTGTCATTTGATGACATGATCTAATCCACGCCATAGACAGACCCGATTAAAACCAAGTTCTTACGTCTGCATTGCGGTAGTCCATCCGCACAACAGAGGGTATGCTTCTGAGATAATCCTCCAAATTGGTGAAGCCCAGTTTCCTCAGAGGGATGGTCTCTCCACAGAGTGAGCGGTACTCCGATTGTAGTTTGAGAATACTCACACCATCCTTGCTAGACTGGAGTACAGACCGCAACATTTTTTTGATCGACTCGCTGTCTGACATCCTGTTTTGGATGAAAACCAGGAGAAAGTTAGACCAGTGTGTCTTAAGTGATGTCCTAATCAATGCGCTATGGCAGAGTACAGCTCTTTGTAATAATCCAATCACGATTTTTTTCCCCCTTAACACCCGAATTCGTTCCACTTTGAGTTGAAATTAATATTTTTCAGATGTTTTAATTTCGATACTGTTTTACTACTCGTATCGAATAAAAAAATGCGTGAAACAATTTACGATTAAATTATGTCACTAAAAGTACATGCATGTGTCTGACATCTAGCAGCTAACATTAGCCATCTGCAGCAAATGATGGAAAACTATTTTTCTCGATTACGAGAAACGTAACGATTATAATTAATTGTTTCTGCGTTCAAACTAGAATACTAAGAGATATTCTGGCGTCCAAATTACCTGTCGTTGCCAATGTGCTAACTTTTAACTGTCGAGTGTTGCCACAGACTAATTGATGCGTTGTTTGTTTTTTTTCCTTCCCTTGGGCGTGTTCTCGTCAACATGGCCTCTGCCGGAAGTTTACCATTATTGCGACACACTATTGAGCAGTACTTAGTTTTAGATCGCTCATTAGAGTGTATATGATAAATATTTGCCATGTAAATTTAGTAGAAATCAGACGTGTGTGCGCTAATTAGGTTGACGTCAAACTTCAAACCCCCTCAATTTGATTACCATATATGTATTTATCTGCTTTAGTTAAAAAAGAAACACACACAAGGTGAAGAATTCAGTTTATAAAAGTTAATGGGTTCAGGGAAAATAAACAAAACATACAAGATATTAAAAGCCTGTCACACCCCCACCAAATTGTTCACTTTTATACTCATAACCACAATGCACTGCATGTGCTATACTGATAAAACAAGGGAAAATATGGACAAATTTATGTACTAAAATGCAATTCAATTATATCTTTAACTTCCCACTTTTTCTTTGTGACTTTCTTTCAGGCCTCTCACCCAGCAAGCAACAGTTAGGGGTCAAACATTTGTCTTTTGTGATGTCGTGATGTCTTTGCTGCTGTGAAGACTTGTATTTCCCCACAGTTATTGGCAGACAGTCATGGAATAAAGATGTGTTCCTCCCTTCTGACACATTTTAAAATTTTGGGCATTACTCAATCTTGATGATAGAACAGATACTTAACTCTTCTGTTAAAAAATACCACAGGTGTTCAGCAAACCTGTACTAATAAATGTGAATTGATTTATTTAGAAATAATTTTAAAAAGATGAAACTCTACCATAATTACAAACTAAAGTGTAAACAAAGTCCAATTAAATTTTTATCAACTTATCAAAGTGCATTTTGATAAGACCTCCAATCAGTCACAAAATATGTTTCAGTGTGTATGTAAGTTATGCTGGTAGTCCGGCGTTTGTGTTTCAGTGCTCACTGCTAAGTGCACCGCTGCTGCCTTGTTCCTCTGTGTTTGTGAAGCCATGACCCAAGCTTGCAATATTGTGTCCGATTGAAGCGAAGAAGACATATCCAAAACCCCCAAAGAGGAGAGATGCTGCTTCCTGTGCAGAATAAGATGGGGGTTCCTCAAGAGGGTGTATAACAATGTCCAACGTCTCCTGGCTCGACTGTTTACAGAATACTCTGGAAAGCAGAACAAAAATATGAGTAACAGAAAAACCACATCAGCAGAATTTTACTTCTTGCAGTTCCTGTTGAATGCAGTTTACAAACCAGATGGTGTGTTTAATGTGGAGTATGTCGGCAGTGTATGTTTGTCCAGGGTGGTGGAGACAAGCAGCTGGCAGAAGCACACCATAACTGGATTGTTATGATAGTGGTCAGCAAAGATCATCCCAATCCATGTACTATAACCTGGGAAATGCACCAATACAGTTAGATTTGCACACAGTTCTTTGTGGAGAAATGCACTAAAAATACAATTTTGTCCCCTTTAAGTTGTCTTCAGTAACTGATTCAAGCATCATATAGTATTAAAATCACCCGCATCCATGGTTTCATAGCCTCGCTGCATTATTGTGCGGTCGATGCGGGACACCAGCCATGTTCCCAGCACAATGCTGGTCAGCAGTCTCATGATGCAGTTGCTTATGCCCATGATCACGTTATAGAAAAAGAAAAAGTAGTTGAAGCAGTGGAATGCTTTTCTAAAGGCAAAAAAGAAGGGATAACATTCATATTTTAGGTGATTCATATTCCCATGTTTCATTACAGGTAGATATTGTAGTTGAGATATATTCAA
Organism: Syngnathus scovelli; assembly: GCF_024217435.2. Lineage (NCBI taxonomy): Eukaryota > Metazoa > Chordata > Actinopteri > Syngnathiformes > Syngnathidae > Syngnathus > Syngnathus scovelli. The sequence goes on along the minus strand of NC_090851.1, from coordinate 8,090,023 downwards.
TGCTGATTTCAGCAATTGACACATACATGACAAATTCTAGACGTCAGGTTTACAACCATGACCAATATTTCGAGTCCTTATACTTTTTACATCACAACCCTTCTCTCATATTATATTTGCAATATTAAAATATCTATACCCACCTATTATTGAGAGCCAGAGGTTTGTATTTATCATCAGGAGACATTTTGTCCTGGAGAAAAAAAATCTGGACCAAAACTATCTGAAGGATCACCATAGCTACCACCAGACCGATGGTCAGACTATAAGAAGAGGAACGCAAAGAAAAGAGTAAATGTTCTCATATTGATGATGCAGTGGATATAAGTCTACACACCCGTGATCAAATGCCGGGTTTTTATGACTTAAAAAAATGAGACATGTATAAATCCTTTTTGAAACTCTTAACTAGGATGCGGTTGTGCTCATCCAATGAAATTCTAACTCATATTAAATGGGAGTCCGCATGCACATGTGCCATCAAACTGTATCTACAGTGCCTCTGATTAACCTCAAATATAGTCCAGATGTACTAGTAGTTTTTTTCTTCCTAGCAGAAGCCTGAAGGTTAACACTGACATTTGATTTTGAACTGTTTATACTGCCATTCATGTCAACTCAATATCCACTGGAGCACACATATATGTAAATGCTTACATTAGGATGCCCAGGTTGGACAGCATGGTCAGGGCTTGTCCATGTTGGATTGGAATAATAATCACATACACCACCAAGAGTGCAACCAGGAAGTGAACAAAGTGGACCATCAGATAACCTGCAATATAAAAATAAAGATAAACTAATGCTAAAAATTATATATCTATGTGATTTAAAAAAATAATGATAATAATTTGAATGAAAACTTACCCCAGAGTGTAAAAGCAATTTGCCATCCAGAGTAGCGTGCGATGGAGGCCTGCCCAAAATCCAGATCTTTTTTTTTTTTACAATTTTTAAAGTTGTACAGTAAATGTCATGTGTGTGTTGTGTCACACTCACCACACTGACGGCAGACTTTGGCTTAAGAAATTTCTCTGGGAGAAAACCCTTCTCACCCCTCCAAAGTCTCTTTAAGTGTTTCCTGTGGAAACGACGCATTATTATGTGGACATGTCAGAGTTTGCGCTGATTAATTGCATTTTCTAGATCCACTTACCGGTAACATACCATTACATGGAACGTGTAAGCAACTGAATTGAGACTAGCAAAAATGGTGGTCGCCAACCAAGTCTCTAGAATGAAAGAAATTAATAAATTGATTTGAACTTGTATCGCCATTAGGTTTTGACAGTCTGTAATTTCTTTTCTGCTAAATTTTAGCCCGACTCTGTAACACAAAAGTTATTAGCGATTCTATTTGTTATCGCCTCCATTTCAAGTCAGTCTTTTTGTGTGTTAGTAGTAGTTTACAATTCACTAAATGAATCAAAAATGTATACAATTACATATACAAACAAGACATGGAGGTCATGCGGCCAACGTGCGGTCAACTCACTTTTGGCCACGTTGATGAATTCTTCCAGTTGTGGAATCATTGCTTCCAAAGCTTCGGTCTGATTACAGGACGCCAAGTGTTTGAGTGTGTTCTTCCACCTAACTACTTGCTCAAAAGCGATATTACTGAGACTGTAGTCAGCCAGCGTAATCTAAAAGCAAGAACAGTTGATACCAACTACTTTTGGAATTAAGCATGCAATTGTTTGTGTTCATTACCGTATATAGACCTATGAGGGATATGATGGCAGTGCCAATGATTCTGTTTGGGAACTTGAAGTGTGGATCCCACTCATACACTCTGCTCTGAAACCAGCTTAAGGCCTTGCTGCAACAGTCACTAAAACCATCTTTAAGTGTAGTTCGAGTCAAACTTGCGTCACTAGAAATAATAAAAATCAAACAAATGACACAAATGGTGATGAGATACCTGCATTTCTACTTCAATTTGTAACAGTTCCACCCATTCCACTCTGTATTTTACCTGTGTGTACTTTTCTTCCTCAGAAGTCTCTTAACATGCTGCACTTGATGTTGCTGAGTCAGTTCATCCGAGTCCTGGTGGCATATCAATCTTAACACTCATTTTTTTTTCATTGTAAACATGCATTCAAATCTAATGAAAAAAAACAAGTTGTAAAATGCATTAACTGTTAACAAGACTATAACAGTGGCAAAAAATAAAAAGCAAATTTCAATGATTACTCTGCGAGTTCTGATTTATATGCTCTAACCTCGTGTTCCAGCTGCAGATGTATTCGAACATCTTTGACCAGCATGTAGACAAATCGTCCCAAAAGAAAAATGAGAGAGAGGATACAAGGCCACTGGATAATTATCTTCTGGTATTTCCCCAAAATCTTTTACAAAACACATGTATGAATTGATTTTCTGGCATCAAAAGTAAATACAAACAAACATGTCAGGTGGGCACAGCACTCACCTAGGAGCAGTAGTACCCACGTACCTTGCCATCTGGACATGTGAATGTGTCCCACACTGTAATGATAAGCCTGGAGACAATCAAATAGACATTATAGTAATTTGGCATCATGTTTGCCCATATTAAGACATGCACTCTGAATGAATACTTACCAACACAAAGAGTAGAGAATTCCGAGCACAGCTCCAGCTGCTCTGGAGGGCGTTGACAGACAGGCAAAGAAAGGAAAGTTCACAAGCCCCACCTCCAATGCTCCAACTAGGTAAACTACAGCTGAGGAGGACCAATTAGTTTATGTGTGTACAAGAGAACATATCTTGTTGGTAGAAAAAAAAAATAAAAAAAGTCAGTACCTCTGGCCCAGGGTGGGACACTAAAAGGAATGTAATATTCCGAGAAGAGCAGCAGGACGCTGTAGGACACCGCGCCAAACGCGAACCCGTATGACCAACGATTGCTCAGGCTGCCTATGGTATCCAGAGGTCTACCAAGGACATGAAGACTCATCACCCATCAGGCACACATGGGTTGGAATAAACATTTGAGACACGTGTCCAATACCAAGGGAGCAATTTGTTCCCGAATCTTCTTACGGTGGCTCCCTGAAATGACCTTATCACTAAATACAGACAAGACTTGTCTCTCCATTGTTTGTTGATTAATTTATTAATCAGATCAAACAAAGGGTTTGAATCCCTACATTCAAAATAAGGACAAATATATTTAATTTATAGTGCAGAAAATGCACAAACATAAATTAAGATAAATAGCTTGAAGCACGAAAATCTATTTGAGTGATAATAGTTTCTAAGGAATTCTTTACAAAGGTTTTTATTTTTTCTCTGTGATTGACTTACACCACAATGCCAAAACGCCTTTGCAGGAAAGGAAGTCTGTGGTCAATCGCCAATGGTTTGGTTCTTTTCTGAAGGAATGACAGCACCAAGGTAATCAGCACCTGAAAGACAACAAAAGCTAACAATTGCAAAACTTGTCTTTGCATTACAGACGTAATCTACAACTGAATTAATATTTAAAGAGATGCAGTTATGTACTTAAAATATGACACTACCTACTATGATTTATTTATTTTTTTTACCATCTATCTAGAGGACAATGAATTCACCCACAAACGTTTTCAAATGTATTTGCTCTAATGAAGTTCAAAAAGCAGCATATAGATACACTGTAAACTTAGGTAAAAACTTCAATGCACTTTATACATTCTCCCTTAAAGTAAGGTAAAATATACACAGCTAAAAAAATTGAATCCTCAGACTCCTTTTGCATATATTTGGCCACTTGTTGCTTTATAGGGGTCAATCATAATCACTCTAGTGGCCAATAGATAAAAAAGAAAAATGCATTTTGAATGGCAAATTGGCTGGAGAAAGATTAGGCAGGAACGTGACGTCAGACAGACACACACTTGGTAAGTCTTCTGTATTAATTAGAACGTGAAAAACAGCACAATCTTCTGTATCATGTGGTGCACTTCAACCCCTTGACTGAATGAGTTATTTCTCACAGATTTCTCCCAAATTCGTCGTTGAATGAGTAAGAGAAGAGTCCAATGTACATCCCTTGCAATGAAGTACCTGCTCATTCTATCTCAGTGGTGTTGCTGTCATGCTTTTACTAAACCCATTAATTAAACAAACTGTGAAAGTTTATGAGATTGTAAAAAAACAGTTTGTGGGCACGCTGCTGACGTTTAAATAAACACAATTCAACAGTCGAGTTTTCAAGTTCTTGTTTAAAAGGAGGGACGACTTACAGCGGGGATAAGTGTGAGATGCAGAAAGAGGTCAATCGATATTCCATTGTGACAGTCCTGAACTATGGCTTTCCTGTGGGAAAAACGTGAGAATTTTTTTTATTTTGGAGATGTATAAAGGTTGTTTGCATCGGCGTAGAACCATGCTGCAACAAAATTCTGTTTTTTAATACCTTGACCTGCTCATGTACTGAACAAAATGGGTAGTAAACACACCAAACTGTCAAAGTAACTGTCAAAGGCCCTAAACTTGGCCCTAAAGTATGGTTGAAGTCAACAAAAGTAAACTCACAACATACTTACACATGCTCCAATTGTTCGGTAATCATTGTTAGATCATCCATCAGCTGTCAAAAAGTCCTCAGCACGTCTGTTGACCACGACTGTGTGGAGAGCCGTCACTTCCCTATTTCCTGGTTTCACTCATGTGACTCAATCATTTGAACTTTGACCTCAGATTCACCCTTCTCTCATGCACTCCCTTTTCCCTTTCCAGTTGTCATTAATTCTCTCTCTCTCTCTCTCTCTCTCTCTCTCTCTCTCTCTCTCTCTCTCTCTCTCTCTCTCTCTCTCTCTCTCTCTCACGCTCTCTTTTTTTTAATTCATGAATGAATTCTTTAATTTGTGAACAAATACTGCTGATATTTACTTTCAACGCATCTTATCAGTAGATCAACTCCCATTATGGGCAATTCAAACGGGTGTCCTTATTGTCCTGTGGAGAGAAAAGACCACCTTGAACTTTACTTGAACTTTTCTTAGATCCATCTTAAATCAGCTAGTATAATACAATGGGCAAAGTAGTAATGCACATGGAGTTAAAAAGCTCAAACGTTTTATGACTTGATTTTGTTTCCCAATGGAGAAGTGCAAAGATTACGAGATACACTCACGATATCTGTTCTTAATTCCTATTGTTTATCTAGTAAATATAAATGACCATGAGCTACATCCTTATCTGTTCCAAAACAAACAAGAAAAAAGCTACACGTTACGTATTTCTGCAGAAATACAACCATAGTAGTTTCTATTTTGACCACCAGGCGACGCCAATACTTTCCAGATAGATTTTCCAGAAACAAACTGTGCAAAATAAAAAATAACAGTAAATCAATCAATTCATCCATCCATTTTGTTTTATTTACCTGCAACCACACAGATGAACAGAAGTCCTACAAAAGAAGTCTCCTCAACATGATGAATGACAATGTCACGCCGTCAGTGCTGTATTTACCAATGTCAGATTAATGTCTAATCTATGTCAATACAGAAGAAGCACACTCAGAAACAAAACAAGCACAGAAAAACTATTTAAGCCCTCGTAGACCATGGGTCGTTTATTACATACTGTCATTTCTGATATTTTGGTTTCACTGCAAATGAAGAATTACATTGCTCATACTAAATTAGTGCTTTGAGATAACATTAATTCATTCTGTAACCGCACTTGCAATTCATATCTTAAATCATCTTTTGCATTTGAAATGCAAATGTTTTCAATCCATTAAAATTGTTGTAATGTGTACTTTGAAAGAAATACACTCTTTGGATCAATATTGTAATACTGAGTTTCCCTACAAAGATGGTCAAACCTAGTGCCAAATAACAACTATTAATACATTTCTCGAAATACCTTTATTCATGAAGGGGTTTTACTGTGAATAAAACAGTTCCACTGATGAAATTCACTTTCAGAGAGTTACGCAGGCTCCCTTATAGGCAATCCAAACATTCCTCCCTACTTCCCTGTGGAAAGAAAATAGATAATATGTGAATTATTTCACTTTGATTAGCAAATGGTTTAATTCATCTTGTGCAAATTGGCTATGGTAATATATGTACTAGGTCATTTAAAAGTTCAAAAGTAACATGACAGAAGAAATTTCTTGAACAGTGTTAAAGCAGATGGGGAAAATGACTCAAACTTCTTCTAACTTGATATTTTTTTTGGGAGAAATGCAAACCTGAAAAAATACTCATGAAATTCTCAAACTATTTCTTCCATAATAATTAGTTAATTATGGCCATAAGCAACATTCTTTATCTGTTCCAAAAAAAACAATAGTACACTTGCTCTCTGGGAGGCTGCTATTGGCCAATCAGAGTTCAGAACTGCAGTTGTAGTTGTTACTATTTTAACCATCAGAATACACAATACCAAACCTCATGTGTGAATTTGCTGTGTATGTAAGTTTGCATGTGGGTGCATGAGAGTAGTGTGAAGTACTCACCGGTTGTGTACACAGAGAACACACACATTGGAGTAAGTGGTTTCATCTGCACCACACACAGGGTTGTAAATCTTGGTGCAAAAATTAATTGGCCCAACTGGACACATTGGCTGACAAAGAGCAAAAAAAAAAAAAAAAAAAAATGAATGAATAAATACATTTTTGCCAAGAATAAGCAGTGGGGCCTTAAAGTTCACAGTCAATGTGCAATAATTATACATTTGTGTTAGTTTTAATTAACTCATTATCATGCATCATACTGATATTCATTAATCGAGCTCATGCGAGCTAAATTATGAAAAAAAAAATACTTGTGATTCACAAGATTCTATATCACTTCTTTCACACAGAGAAGCTGATAGCAAATGTAAATATTTATGGTAACACTCACGTTCAAATAGGGGGATGCCTCTGTGTCTGTGAAAGCGGAAGTTGTTTATAAAAGTCAGTTCAATTTTCATATTACACCTTCAGTACACAAAACAAAGAAACATGAGAAATATATTTGACTTGCATTATAAAGATGCAAGGAACTACCAAGGAACTACCCGTGTATCTTTATTAATACACTGTAGAAGAAAGTTGGTATACGTAATGTTTAGAAAAAACACAACACAGCAATTCTCATGGCTAAATAGCATAACATTCAGAGCAAGGGTTTAAGCAATTAAAATCATGGATATTTAAAAACAAAATTCACTAGCGCTGATGGAGGACCTCAAAGAAGCGACCATGCACTTCCCAAACAGATGTATGACAAAACTGCTATTTTAGATTGACAAAACATGTGAAAGTCCACATATAGTAATTGCAAGTAATTTCTTATAGAAATAAATTGCGAAAATTGGGGGATTTTTTTATTTTGGGAGGGGGGAGTAATCGCCCCTTAATTGCAAATAAAGCTGAAACCAGACTGCAAGTAAACGGATGTCTACTGTAATATTTGAGTTGAGTGTATAAAAACATACTAAATTAAATATTCATTTTTGTATACCTGCAATCACACAGATGAGCAGAAGTCCCACAAGAAGAAGTCTCCCAATCATGATGAATGCTGGTCAATGACTAACTCACAATGACAATGTCACACTGTCAGTGCAGTGAATTTATTGCAGTCAGATCACTGAAAATCAATATCAACACACAAAAAAAGCTAACTCAGACAGTAAACATGGACACAAAAACTAGTTAACTAGTTGTAGACCATGGATTGTATTTGTAGATGATTTCTTTATTTATTTAATATTCCTTCTGAATGAAATATTGCTGCTGATTTGATCTACTTGCTGAAGCAGGCTTCATTGTGAGTAATCAAAACATCCAATTTTGTTGTCCTGTGGGGAGAAAATGAAGTACTTCAAACAAAGCTTGAATTCCTTGTGGATTTTATTTCATTGTGTACAAATTCTATATGATTGGACAATGGGACAAAGTAGGCTACTGTGAGTCACATCCTTATCTCTCACAAAACAAAAAAACAAAAAAGGTACAATGATGTGTGGAGGGTCGTTTTCAACCAATCACAGTTCTGAATTAGGAATGTTGTTGAAGTTCCGTGCCTATGAACACATTCTGCTTTCTGAAAGACTAGTGTGAGTGTTTTGTTTTTTGTATTTGTGTGTTTGCTTGTGTTCTTACCTTCTGTGGACACAAAGGGTACACTCATTTGCGTAGGTGTTTCCATCGCTACCACAAACAGGGGCATAGTTCATGGGGCATGCCAAAAAGTCTTCAGGGCCAGGACAAAATGGCTGCAGAATAACACGTAAAATTTGTAACTTTTGTGGAGCTAAGTAAAGAACTACTGCATTATTTTTAAATTTTTTTATGTTGCAGCTGTAGATAATGGCAAAGCGTAAACTGCAACCACAATAATAAACAGCAACATGACCTTAACAAATTTGTATAGAATATGTGTGCAATAAAAGGTACGTCACCATCCTTGGGGTTGCTGCATTCTGCGCATCTGTGAAGAATGTGGAATCATCATTTCAGTCTTCACACAAATACTTTTCAGAAATACATCATCTTATACTCTGGGTTATGAACATTAAAACATGAGCTTGACCTGATGGTCTATCTTTATTGCGCACGAGCATAGTTAACGTTTAACCAGAGTTTGTCAGCGTAGCTTGTTTACTGCTACGATTGTCACTTCAACCACTGCATTTAACTCTTCCGACCCGGTTCCTTGTTCAGCTATTTTGAATTAATTTGAATCTTTTTCCTTGAGGTTTTTAGAAGGTGTGATTGATTGTACAGATTAAGACATCTTGCTCCCCTTATTACTCTGTACCACTTCATTTTTAAAGGAGGTCCTCTTGAATATTAGGTCAGTCGCTTCTGGCCGTTCTCAATAACAATATGCCTTGCGGTGTAGTCCTCCAAAAGATTAAACATACTGTGGGGCAATATAAAACACAGTTTCATTCGCTGGCTTTCAACTCATCTTGAGACTTTGTACTGTTTTAGTGTTTACATTTTTATGTAGGTATTAAGTTCATGTTTTAATTGTCTTGTGTTTGCATTTTACGTGCAGCTGTGGTTGTTTTTAAAGTCGCTCATAAATTGAGTCAAGTTAAAACTTGTTACATATTGTATATTAAACATATTTAAATAAGCAAATATAATAGGAAATGATTTGTAGCATATATATTTCAGAGAACCAGTCCCTGCGTACCTTAATTGATACAGTACATACGTCACATACAAACATACACTTTTACAATATATAAATAGTAAATACCTGCAGCCACACAGATGAGCAGGAGTCCAAATAACAAAACTTTCCCAGTCATGATGAATGTTGATCGATGAAGAACTGAATTACACTGACACATCAGGTTTGTGATTTTACTGGAAGTATTATCGAACGTGGGAACACTGCAGATGTAAATGAATGCCAGGAAGTAAACAGGCAGACAAAATCTATTTAACCCCTTCTAGCCCTTATGTAATATATATATATATATATATATATATATATATATATATATATATATATATATATATATATATATATATATATATATATACACATACACACACTAACATACACATGTATGTATCACCAGTATTTTTTGACTAGTGTATTCTCGTGAGTAACTACATATTCAATTATAAGTTTAAGAAATATAGGTTAATATAGGTTTAAAATAATTAGCATGCTACACAGTTTAATCCCCCAACCCTCCATACCTCACCCACCCCAAAAAGTCAACAAAAGCTTTTTTTTTCCCAAAATGTATGAACTTTATTTTGATAGTTAGTTAACACAACAGGCAACAGACTCAAACAGCTGTTGTTTAATACTTGAAAAAATGTAAACGAATAGTAATATTGAGCAAAAGAGGAGAAAATCACTTTACCACTATCTCTTGATTTCACTGAGAGCAATTGGACATTTCTCAGTCAAAGCACACCTTGCTAAAAATCACCTTTAAAAATAAAGATTGGATGCGGTCGTGCAGCACTTTTCTTTTGGGACGCACGGTTCAATGTCTTTTAGCCTTCCTAAGGGTCCACAACATGCTTTCTAATAATTACAGAGCTGTTAGGAAACACTTTGTAACATTTTACTGAACATTCAGCACCAGTTATCTATTTCAACCGTGCATCTATTTGGTCAGAGCACTAATTAAATCGCAATGGTCCCCGATTGTGTCCGATCATGGCAGCACAATTAATATTAAGAGTTTGGCAACTTTTCACCGTACAGTAGTAATGTGTTGTAGTTTGTTTTTAGTTGACCTAATGGAAAAATGATGTGACATCAAAGCACAGCTTTAAATTGTACAAAACAGTTGCCTTATCAGTATTCTGCTGGTTGATACATATTGAACTCAATTTGGCACGGAACCGTTTTGTCATTTTTGTGTGAACATCACAAGACCTCAACTGTACATAACATTGACCATCTTGAGTTCCATCACAAGGAAAGCAGAAGTACAACTGACATCAAGCATAAGTATGAGTGCTATCTTTCAAATTTCCCATAGCCTACTAATCCTCTTCTTCATTTAGAGCCTTCGTGTTCATGATGTTCAAAAAAATCCTCAAGCTTCACCACACTCACAATATAGTGACGTAATTCCACTAGAGTGTGTCCAGGCGGTGGAAAGCATGCATCTCTCATCTCCTTAACATCTTCTTGTTCATCCACGTCCAGTTTTCACTTAAGGAAGTCCAAGATGGTGGGGGTGAGTGAAAAGATGGCATTACAGCTGCACACCATGTACAGATATCAAGAAACAACATTTTGTTTTGTTCTTTGGAAAGGGAAGGACAGGTTTTTTTTTTTCTCCTTTTTGTGCTTTGTCAAATGAGCTTATACGTCCCTTTCCAGTCTCTATATGTGGATGGTTTTGTTAATGGAGTGCTCACATTAAATCCCATTTCACAATAGGCACCGTGATGAACTAAAAGTCATGACATGAGGAACAACAACAAAATATGACAACAATGTTATCAATCAACTGTTATTCAAAGAGAAGAACAGCAAAATTGAGACTTATCGTGAATCGAATTAGAAAAAGTGTCTCAAATGTTGTGTTCCTCCCTTGAAATGTATTGGACTGTTTGAGCCACATGACGCTTTATAAAAACTGCTCCTGGTAACGAAGAGATTTGACCTTGAAAAGGGATTTAAGTCTTTAAAATCCGTTTGCAGTTGGCAGTGAATGATTGGAACATTCTTTTCCACCTTCCCCAAAGTAGATTGCTATACTTTTTGGAATGGGCATTCAATTAGACTTCTTCTGACAGAGTAGCACGGCTACTTTTCCAGTCAAACATGTCAAGTCAAGCCTGACGCCGCCGCTTCAAGTGTTCGTAGTGAAGGAGAAGCACCAGTCTCCAACCCTCACAAAATTATCTTCTCGTCTTAAATATATAGATTTCTTGCATTGATTTGCATTGAGTTCAGTGTTTCATAATACCTGCAGTCTATGCCTCAGAATATCTTTCGAGGCTGTGCGCTTAACAGCAGGTCCACTCAGACGTAATAAAAATAAAAAATAAAATACTACAAATGACAACAAAATAAAGTGAACTTATACTGTCTCCCGCTTCTGTTTTTGTGGCGCACATCATGCCCGTGGTCAGAGTCGAGAGTGACGAACAGCGACACCCACTGGTGATATGCTGGAATCAGACACAGCTCTCCCTGGTTTTGCTGTCCATGAGGAAAGAGTTGAACTGGGAAATGTTCACGACCACCGCATCTCGTTTGCTCAGGTGGACGTCTTTCAAGTGGTCCTCATCACTTTGGTCCTTGGCAAAATTTACAAACACCTTAGCGGGAGAAAGAGAAAGGAAGATTAGATTATCTGTGGCCAAAATAAAAGACTTACTGTTTATATATACACAAGTTTTGGCATTACTTGGTCTAGCGTGGTCTGAGAGACAGAGTAGTCCTCTATTCTGAGTGCCTCCTTGTTGGTGGCCAGCAGGGAGAAGATGCGTGCAAGGGAGGTGAGGGAAGAGGGCAGTTGATACTGAAGCATGTTGCGATGCTTCTCCTTCAGTGTACTGCCAGGAAGTTCCCGTTCGATGAACTCCATCACCGGCCTGAGGTCAGGATCAGGTCCGGCCACCCTCAGGATGATGGTGTAGCCATCTCCAAACCTGAGGTGAAGGACAAACAAGTTTTATTGTCATGTTCATGTGCAGCCGAAATGGGTATCATTGACACTGAATACAATTTGGCAACATTAACTCCCTCACTTCATATCACCAATAAGAGGACAAATGCCACTTTTAAAAACATTAGCAGATCTCTCTCAAGGCTGTAACATTTGTCACAAATGTGCCAATTTTTGTTTGAAATTCAGACTCCATAAGTATATTAAAATCTGATTGGCAGTGTCTGGACATGCTTCAGTGTGTGTATTCTCAACAACATGTAATTATGGCCTCCTTGATAGAATAACTTCTTATGAAAGCCTAACTTTCTTGGCCAAGGTCATAAGGTCGGTGACATTTTCTGCAGTGATTCCTACCTGTTCTTCAGGTGCTGCACACTCCCCAGACAGCGGAACCTGCCATTGACCATGATGGCCATCCTGGTGCAAAGTGCTTCACACTCCTCCATGCTGTTAAAAAAATAGGCCACCAGATCAAATTATGTATGTTTGGGAAAATACAGGACATCAATTACTCAGCTGGTGACTTCAGTTTTTAAATTCTGACCTGTGGGATGTCAGAACGACAGATCGACCCTCTTTGATAATGCTCAGTATGGCGTTCCAAAGGGCACGCCGTGCTTTCGGGTCCATCCCTGTTGTAGGCTCATCCTGTTAAATATTAACGTGATGTGAATCCCTTTCATTAAGGAACATCAAGGGCGACTAATGATTGTGTCCGTTTCCCTCTTACCAGGAATACAACAGGTGGTCCTCCTATGAGAGCGATGGCGGTCGACAGTTTCCTCATGTTGCCTCCACTGTAGCTACCTGCTGATTTGTCAACATACTTGACCAAACCCAACTTGCGAATGCCCCACTCTGCCACCTGGTGGAGAGAACCAAACATCAGCCTTTTTCCCCCACCATGTCTAAACTAACAATGTTTGTAGCCGCCAAGGTGCTCGCCAAATGCTTATTTTGGTTTGTGTGTGTGTGTGTGTGTGTCTTGTGTGTGTGTTACGGACCTCACACACTTCCTTCTCAGGAACACCCCTGAGAATGGCATAGAACTCAAGGTGCTCTCGTCCCGTCAGCAGGTCATTGATGGCATCAAACTGCGGACAGTAGCCCATGTTCTGATGGACCTCATCTATTTCTGTTGTAACACTAGAGTGAAGTGCATAAACACAAGGAAAAATATGAGCAAACATTTCCAGCAAAAAGTTCTAATGCCACTGAAACTGCATAAATTACAAAGTACTTTTAAGTGTTACACAGGTCGTACCTTTTGCCTGCCAGGTAGGCCTCTCCACTGGTAACCACTGAATCGCCTGTTAGCATTTTGAAAGTACTGGTTTTTCCAGCTCCGTTGACTCCCAGTAAACCAAAACACTAAAACACAAAAAATCAAGCATTCACATATCCTTTCTATTCCATTAGAAACCAGATCAGGATTCCACTGTGGTGAGCTCGATGGCCCAATTTAAATGTGTCTATAGTCAGGAATGTTGAAAGAGTAAGAAATGTATTCCCTACCTCGCCTGGGGGAATGCCAACGCACAGGCGGTCCACTGCGGGTTTCTGTTTCCGTTTATAAATCTTAGTCAGCTGACGAAGCTCCAAAATATCACTTTGTCCTGCACCGCTGAGGATTCTTTGCCTTTCTCTGGCCACATCTTCATCTTCTTCTCCGATTGGCTTCAGGTGACTGGATGAGGACCTGCAAAGACAACATGTAGAGTTGAGGTCACACTCATTAAGGTATCAGAGAGACAAGGATTAGTCCCATTGTGAATGCTTAAAAATGTAAAAAAAAAAAAATTCTTTCCATGCACACACCTGGCCTTGATACAGAAACGATACTGGATAAGGATGGTGATGCAGAAGAAGATGACTCCCTCAATGGCCATTGCAAACAGGTTCTTTCCCACCATGTCCCAGGCCAGAGGGGAACGGAAACGGTTTTCCCCTAAACGCCCAAAAACATCTCGTCAGAACCCACAAAAATGTTTTCATGGACCATATTAAAAGTGGCACGGACTAGTTCAATCTTTCTGCCAGGCCACTCGCTGCGCTTACCGAATCTTTCCAAAGCATCAGCCATTGCTTGATTCTTCACCATGTCGATCAAACCTCGTCCCAGACAGAAGTGAGGGAAGATGAGGAATACGTTCTTCAGGATGTCATTGATGCCACCAATCTCCTGAAGGGATCCAAACATTCTCTCTCAATTATCATAGTTTGCTGTAAAAAATGGCCACGAAATCCAAATGAGAGAAGTTGATATTTACATTGCCTCCAAACAGCTCCAGCACAAACGTGGACACGCTGCCGTTTATTCCTATCAGTATGTTGACACTGGTCAGAACCACGTAAGCTGTGCTGGGTATCTTAAAGAAGAATGAGGCCGGGTACATGAGAGGTGTGATGGACCACCTGGAAAAAAAGAAAAGACACATTAAAACACTATTTACGTGTGCAAGGCTGGTTTCAAGCACATAAAAATGACACAAATACACGATAAACATATTTAAAATCGATATTACATAACAAAATTACACTCCAACTTACCCATACAGCAGCAGCAGCAGGGCTAGCACAGGCAAGTTTGTGGAGGAGACATAAGCATCTTGTTGGAAGCAGATGAAAATGATGATCACCAGCGTGGCGGGTACGATGTAGTTACACTGTAAGAAGAGGACAAAACATAAATAAAAGAATATTTGAGTAGGCTGCAACCATTTTGAGGATCATAGATGTAAGCTGCAACCATTTTGAGTATCATGGATCTTGTGTGGTTTGCATGGCACATATTACCTAGCCTGTGGAATGAACTAGCAGTAAATCATTTATCCCAACCCCAACAGATAAACGAGATTTCAAAAAGAAATTTCATTCATGCAGGTATTTCGTTTACAATAAGTAAGGAAGGCAGCTTTCTAAGGTCACATCATTCACAAGTAATCCTCCTATCACAAAACAGATTGGAGAGGAATGTCCTACCATGTCCCAGACAAAGTTGGCCAGCCAGTAGAGGAAAGGTTGCACTCCACTGATAAACTGCAAGTGTTTGGCTTTGTTCACCCTCTCCTGGATGAGAAAGACGACAAAGCTGGCAGGTACAAAGGACATGGCGAAGATCACGCAGATGGACACCAGCACATCCACCGATGTGGTCATTCTGACAAAATAAATAACAAATGAAAAAGAACGTCATGATTAAGTTTTATGTTTTTTTTTTTTTTCCAGGGTTTGTTTCAGTTTACTTACAGGGCAACTTGTGACAGCTGCTCCTTGGTGAGGTTGAGGGGATGATTGTATGCCGTGATAGCAAACTTGGCGGGGTCCTGGCCAGCTGGCAGACTTGCTCGAAGGATGCCATTGTTCATCACATTTAGAAAAGAGCCAATACTGTGCCAGCCCTTGTTGTTGAACCAGATCTGTCAACAGATGGGACATCATGCCAGTTGTTGTCAAGTTGTACATTTTCAGTCACTCTTTTTTATATGCATGTGAGCATGCACTAACCTTGACATTATTATTGGTGTCTAATCCTTGAATGAAGTTGGAGAGACTGCGAAAGAAACGATCTGCTGCGGTTCCCTAGATGGTTGGTGAAGAAGACAGACTTTGAGGTAAGGTCTTTAGGTTTTCCGTATCTTAAACAATTTTTTACGCCCATTTTGTTTTCAAAGAGTGAAAAAAATGAATTCGGACATTCCTTACCCTTTCGAGACGGAAGCGCCTACGCAATTGAGCAATTGCCTCATCGATGTTGTCTATCTGGGCTGGAGACTGAGAGCCCTTGGCGCCAAGCGAGAAGCCACCATATCTGTGCACAGATAAGTTCTTTTAATACCAGAGACAGCCCAGATTCAAGCTCTCAAGAGGGATTGAATGTCAGCTAAAATACCTAAACTCGTTGACCCAGATCTTGTTCTTCAGGCTAGGAGGTTTTAGAAACAAAAAAGATATTAATGACCACTTTGGAAAAATGACCCTATAAAGCCAAATAATATGGGAACAATAATAAAATGTGTCACCTTTTGCCAATGATCTGAGCGTAGGTCTTCACCAGATAATCTGACACGTTTCTGCCTGTCAAATTCTGAAGAGTGTCGGTGTCACTGAGCTTCATCTGAAAATAAAGTTGGTTAAAATGGTTAGGTTACACTTTAAGTAGGTAACCTGTACATTATTTGGCTTTACTAACTTGTGGAGGTGGAAGGCCTCCTGCACCAGCTGGACATTCAGGCAGCATCCTTTTGCGCCCCTCGCAACTGCATTCACACAGAGGTGATGGATTCTCCATGGACCAGTTGCCGTTGTCGAACATGTCCTTCACGCTTTGAGGTACTTCTGGAATCAACCATTCATTCTCCACGCCGGCGCATGAAGTGTCCCTGCAGCATACAGAAATATTGATACACATTCATTTACAAAGTCAAAATAAAATGGATGATCACTAAAACTATTGCTAATAATGAACATATTTTGTTTTGAATCCACACAATTGATTCTGTTTGTTTCTATTATGACTCACAAAAGGGATTCTCCTTCCACGCAGCGTGTCGTAAATCCCGATTTGTCTGTCAAAGCTCCAAGTAGTTTGTTGGCATAAGGGTCATCAGGTATGTCATTACTATAAAGGCACACAAATAAGTTGAATTTAATGTGTGTTTGTTATTCCGTTGAATGAGAAGGATGACATCAAATGTGTTTCCAAGCAGTTATTTTCATAATGGTTGATCGATAAGCATACCTGACAAAGGTAAACTGCTCTCCATACATGCTGGGGTGGAGAGCCAGGCTGGGGTACTTTCCAAATGGTGGAACTATTAAGCTGAACACCAGCGCAATACACACAAACACAGCTGGTAGGACAATCTAGTGGAAAAAAAAAAAAAGAGAATAGCATTTTTTTAAAATGAAAATGAAAACAATATAACTTGGAAGAGAATGACGAAATGTGGACAAAAAGTACTGAGACACACCACTTAATCAATTGGGCTTAAAACCTTGGTTTCATTTAAATCATAATTCTTCATTTTACATTGACACTAAGGACAATTATTTGCATTTAACTTTAAGGTAACTGTTTTAAAACACCCAAGTCCGTTCTGTCGTAACTGCAAAGGAGAAATCAACTCTAGATATCCCAATGCATTTGCCCATCTAATCCATTTGTTTATTTTAAAAAAAAAAAAGCTTGCCATACCTGTGCGAAAAAGCCTTTCCTGGAACGTCGAGCATAGAGGAATCTTTTCCAGAGTAGTGCCACAAACTGCTGCCGCTTCAGACTCCAGCCTTTCACCTGGAATGAGCCTTTACCATCACTGCCACTAAGCCAGTCTGTCTCACGGGACTCTGTAGACACACACCACAAACGTGCGCAAGCATTCAAAGCTTGATTATTTATTACTACGTGATTTTGTTACATTTTTGCATTTAGGAATGGCAACAAAGACTTTCAGTAATTCCACCACTGGCTCACCTTCAGAGTCATTGAAATCAAAGTCATCTTCAGTGAAGGGCTTCAAGCAGCTCTGATGGTCTCCAAATGCATGACGGCGACGTGTCCTCGTTGGCACTACCCCATCTGTAAACATGTTATGGCATGTTTGTTACGTTTCCTTAGGCAGATTTTGAACATTTCATGCAATACAAGACTTTCAATTGATCAGAACTCACCTGAAAGTTCCACAGAATCAACTCCACTGTCCTCAGCCACTTTCAAGAAAATCTAAAAGAGAAGAGATGGTCATTAAATCACATTAAAAAAATATGATCCATGCACACTTGATTGTTCACAGTAGTATTAAGGCTGAAAAAGGCTCTTTACCTCCTCCAAGGTTGTGTCTGATATTCCATAGCTTGATATTCCTAGGTCGGTGAGACGGTCATCAAGCTCATGGAAGAGCTCTACAAAGGCTCCATCTTTAGCTGACTGATAGGGTAAGATATAGGTGAGCTCGTGTCCGAGATCCTCCACCAGGCGAGCCTTTGACACATGCTTGAAAATCACGTTGGAGATGAGGGAAACATCTGACGGCACAAGAGAGGTCTTGGTTTTAGTTTCAAAAAAAATAATCAATGTGTTTATTTGTAAAAATACCAATGGTGGTGGTTTCACTTTCTGGTTCACTGCCAAGGCCAGCATCGGAACTGCTTTCAGAGACGCTATCCTCCTAAGTGAATGAATTTAAATTTAAACCAAGACTGTATCATCTCAACATTTCAAGTGAGACACACACACACACAAGCCCTCCTACCTTCTCGGGTTTCTTGCTGTAAGACACGGTGCTTGCAGAATTCCTGCAGGACTGTAGAGCCAAATCGTAGTCTCGCTTGACCAGGGTCAGGTAGTAGCCAGTGCCCAGTTGGGTCTTCAGGAAGAGGGAGGAGCCGACACAGCATAGCTTGCCGTGGGAGATGATGGCGATGCGGTCACCCAGGATGTCAGCTTCATCCATGTGATGGGTGGACAGGATGATAGTGCGGCCTGACAGAGAGACAACAAAATTGCTTGAGGGTCAAATCATTGGTGGCATTTTTGCCTAAACACAAGCCAAACTGACACTTAAGTTTGTCGAGTCCTTAAATCTATTTAAGGTTCTGACCTCAATCGTGGTGTTTTCATTTACATGTTTCCATTTTATTTGATTGTATGAATATGATCCATCATGTTTATGTAGTGAAAATGAATGGAATATCCAATTTACCTTGTCGGTATTTAAGAAGCAGATCCCAGATGCCCCTGCGTGCATAGGGGTCAACTCCAGCGGTGGGTTCATCCAAGATTACAACTTTGGAGCCCCCAACAAAAGCCAAGGCCACTGACAATTTCCGCTGCATTCCACCTGAATTAAAAGCAACGGGAGAAGTGTCAAAAAGCAAATCCTATACCGGCAAGCTGGTTTCTTGTTTATCGACTGAAAGATAAAAAATTGGGCGAAATAAAAGCGCGCCGACCTGAAAGTGTGCTGGTGCGTGACTGTCGCTTATGAGGCAATCCAACATCTTTGACAATTTGTTCCATTTCGGCCTTTACAATGTCTTCAGGCAGTCCCTTCAGGCGAGCATAGAACCAGATGTGCTCTTCCACTGTCAGCCTGCATTCACATCAAGGAAATCATGAAGCAATGCCAACACAATTTCCAGGAATAGCAAAATGCGTCTTAATAAACTCAACCGTCTCCCATGACTGCAATTGACTGTGATTACGTACATGCTGAAAAGCACATTGTGCTGGGGGCAGACACCCAGATTCTGTCTGATGGTACTAAGCTCCGAGCGAATGTCTTTGCCTAAGATGTAGGCTGTTCCTGAAGTGGGCGGGAACAACCCCGTAAGGATTGACCTAAGAAATAATAAGCAGGGAAAAATGAGTCGATCGCCTCCTTGAACGGGAACGTTTGTTGTTGACACACATGACGTGTTCCCTTACATTGTTGTGGTCTTGCCGGCTCCATTGTGGCCCAGGAAAGAGGTAATCTGTCCTTCGTAGAATCTCAGGGAGAGCCCATCAACTGCCAGCTTGTTTCCATGACTGTAGACCTTTACCAGATTCTCAATGTAAACACCTGGATCTATGTGGCTTGGCTCCTCCTCTATGCACGTGGCTGGAAACAATTAAAACACCACATCAGCATGGTTTAATTACATTTGAGAAAAAAAGCAGATTTGTACCATCAGCGTTGCTTTTCTTGGACATAGGAGTCGATAAGTCCTTGCTCTGTTTCTCGCCACACCAGTAGGTCTTAGTTAAAGGGAAATACCAAGGCCTGGGGATTCCATACTGGCCTGTGATGGAAATATTTACAGTCTTTTAGTATCTTATCAACAATGTTTCTGATTTACCACATCTGCTGATTTGCGTAAAAATAGTCAAACAGCGATTGTGAGAACACTCACCCGGGAACACAGCTTCAATGTACCATGTCATTAGTCCATAGAGCACAGCGTCAAAGAGCATGAGACAAATGGAGGTGGTCAGATTGTAACTGTCCTCTTCAAGGGGGCTCGCCAGCAAATTGGACCACTGGATTCCCACACCTTGCTCCTCAAACAGGGATAAGTATTCACAGCCAAATCCAAAAGCCACAGGAGACAGCAAGCTCTGCGAGAAGCATGGAAAACACGATAATCAGTCAATGCTCAGAGAAGGTAAATTCACAAACAAGGAGTTGAGTCGGGATTATCAAACTCTCCACACACCACAACAATTTTTGCTCCATATCCCACGTAGTCTTGCCAGGCAACACACAGCACGTAGGGCAGGTAGAGGGTGAAGTAGATGATTCCACCACAAGCCGCTGCCAAGTTGGCACGAGAGAACAACGTGCTGATCAGGAAGCACTGCATAATGGTTACCACGCCGAAAGAGCTCAGGAAAAGGAAGACCACGCCTGAGTCGCTGTAAGGCAGCAAGTTTCCCATCTGACAGGAGAGAGGAAAAAAAAAACACGCATACATTTCATTCAAAGTTGTATTGAAACAGAAAAACAGAATCAGAGTTTTGATTGGTTACTGACCTTCAACAACAAGACCAATAACCCGGCGCTGATCATCAATGGAATCAAACTGCTAATGAACCAGCTGAGCCACAAGGTGCCGTTGTTCAGTCCCATAATCCTCATGGTCTCCTTGAGCCGGGCTTCCTTCTCGTAGACCACACCCTTGATGATGATGGCCACCGAGTACATCCATGCCAACGTCATGAAAAGAGGCATCGATCGACTCATCACCCGCAGAAAACTACAAGAGCAAGCGAGAACCAGAACTTGATAAATCAGCCTCCTGCATCATTGTTTTTACATTGTGGTGTCACTTACATGTCATCTACGTAGCAAGGGTAGGGCATCTGCTGAATGTAGATCCCAGTCTTTTCCTTGGTGCCCGTCACAGCTCGGATGATTCCCTGTTCAATCACATCCTGCAGGTAGGAGAATCCGCCCCAGATGTAGCGCAAGTCCTCAAAAGGGTCTGCCCTGGGGCCAGGGTCCCAGTAGCTATAAAACACAAAATTCAGAAAGCTCCTCTATAGCTCCAGTACTTGTTCCTGAAGAGTACTTTAATGGCACTTCAAACATACCCATCCTTGATCTTGTTGGTCCTCTCAACATTATCGATGTCCATGCGGATTTTGTAGTTGACTTTGGGAGGCAGGTCAGAGCTGTTGCCATGGGTGATGTCAGGGAACACAATTCCTGCCCAGAACTTTTGGTTGTCGAGCAGACCCATGGATTTGTTGATCAAGCGCTCCTCGTTTGCGACTGGCTCCAGTTTGTCCAGGTTCACACACTGATTTGGAAAGAGGGAAAGGTGGGTTATGCCAAGAGGTCCACATTTGAGGATTAAGTACCGGTAAATAAGACTCACATGAACCCACTTCTGAAAAATATTGTGATCCTAAATGGTCGATACTGTACATGGGCTTTGAATAGACAGTGCAAGAGCAAAGCATGAGCTGAGCCTCTTAACTGATTTAAGCTGTCCTGCACCAGGTGTCTTTGAGGACAGTGAGTTCAAAACCTGATGAAAAGGCAGCCTGAGGACGACAGGCATGACACAAAGTGTTTGAACGATTTGGCCCTGACATAGTTCTTGTGAAGAAAAACAGCAAGATGGCATTATATGAGCTCCTTAGGAGGTGGATTCCACTAAGTAGGTCAGTAGGTCGAGATCTTGCTTATAGTTGGGCTTGACATTGCCCATGTTATGCAAGTAATGGCATTTGCCACATGAATGTAAAGAGACCAAAAGAGAGATTTTACTGTATCTGCCGTAATCTGAGCATCAGTTCCAAGAAGAAGAATGTCACAAGGCCCACTGAATTAGCAACCTTCAACAATTGTATCCCTGACGAAGATAAATAAAACACACAAGGTCCTTTCAGCTGGGAGAGAACCCTGGTTAATTTTTGTTGGAACCATGATGTCATGGCTCTTTAGCCAAGGCTTGACATGCTGACCCACTAAACATAGAGAGAGACAGTATCATGAATCGATTGACATACTGTAGTACTGCTACAAGAGCTTGAAAACAATGTTAACACGATGACCTAAATGGCCAATTAGGAGTCAGCTTACTGCCTTATTGCGTTTCCTCTTGCATAACAACCTAAATGAGAAGTTATTTCTAAAGCAGAGAAAATGTTTCATTTGTGCTTTTGCTAGCAATACTGAGCTAGTTAAATTATAATGCAATCATTTTTTTCTATATTACTTTTTTTTTTTTTTTAATGTGCTTTAATCATACTGACTTCCATAAAGCGGGTGATGGTGTGTATGGCCTGGTCAGTTTCATTGAAGACATCCCTCCATGTGTATGCTGATCCGGCTGGTCTTTGGTCAGATGATGATTTGGAAAGGAAGTGCGACACATCGGACACCCGCCACTCCGTTCCACTGAGTTGGGTGTTCAAGAAAGTGGCACTGGCGTTGTTTTGGAGCAGCGTCTGCAAGAAAAGAGTTTTGTTTAAAATCATAAAAAATGCATATGACTTTTAATCATAAAACAACAACAAACACTCTGCATGCTTCATGGCTAAAATCAGACCCATTTATTATAGCTCCTTTTTTGGATATTCCCTCTCAGGCTTTTAAAGTTCATCTTCCCATTCCACTATCAAGGCAAGACAGACTTTAACTGGGTGGACATCCATCAAATGACACAGTTTTATAAAAATAAGTAAAGCATGTTATTCGATTGCAAATCATTATTATTATCATTTAAATAAAAACGACTTGCAAATTATAGATGTATATACGTAGATATCCAACTATACAACTTGACTCTCATAATAATTTCATTTACAGCTAAAGTTAGGTACTACTCAGTTAAGTGTTACCCATTTTATAGCCTATATGCAACATAAATTTGAATTCATACATGGAATGAAGAAATATTGTGCGTTGGTTGTGAGTTTTGGAGTGATTTGTCAAACGTCGTTTGAACATTGAGCACTAGGTGGCAATGATGAACGTTTAACTTCAAAGCAGCCAAGAGCAACCATTTTGTGAGTATGCAATCTGAGAACTTGAGAGAAAAAAAAATCTTGATATTTTCATTTCTCGTTAGGTGGCTGCATTTTCTTTTCTGTTAATCTGCCCTAAATCATATGCAGGACTAATTATATATCAAGTAGAATTGTTAATGTACTATATTTCTTTACTTTACTTTTTTGTGTCTTGAGAATGACTAGACGTTCTGAAAGGGGTTGAGAAATTGGATCCCTGAGCAATAGTCTCTGATGTTTGTCCCTCATGTTTACCCTGAAAACAAGTCAGTCCGGTGTTCATTTTCTCTACCTTATTTTCACACAGCCTGAGGATAAACTTGGTTGTGCAAAGTTGTTTATGTACAACAGTTGTTATATAAGGTCATAACAAAGCAGAATGAATCGTGACGCCAGTTGAGTGTTTTGGTACTGAATTTAGGCAAGCGCCTAATAACACTGCTGTCACAAGTTTAGAGCAAGACAAGATGAATGACGTTAATATATGTATGCGTGTTCTGTCAGTGTAGCCCACTCACCCTGACCAAGTCCATTTCTTCACTGTTCTCCATGAAACTCCACACTTTGGGCTTCATCTCATCCCACATCCCACCAAGGTCCCTCAACAGGCCAAGTTCCTGGAAGGTCTTGTTCACCTGGAGGACCCAATCCCGCACATTAATCACCATTTAGAAGGGATGATCTTCCACCAAGACTAAGTGTATACCTCGTGGATTATCCTCTGTGTGGCTGGAGTATCTGGGGTGTACAGGATCTTTCCCACCAGCAGAGGCTTCAGAGCTCTCCAGATCATCCTGGAAATGGGACTAGACTCCAGTCTGCGCATCATGCTGTTGCAATAAGGAGCTTGACAGAGAAGCAACAAAGAATTTAGAATTAATGGACATCATTTCAAACTACTTCTCAATAAGAGCGTTATTGGACACTTACTGGATGTATTGTCATAAGTGGAAAGGGGCTCATTATCGCTGTCGTTGCCATGGTTTCCAAACAGTGCCTTGTAGTTGTTATCTTCATACCAGTTGAGAGACTTGATTTTGAGGCCGCCTCCCTCTGGATGGCCGCACACAATACGTGACACAGCCTGGTACATCTGATTCGGAGATCCCGTGGCATTGGCAGTGAGATAAAGGATCTCTTTTCGCATATCTTTCCAACTCTTCATGCTAGCAAGCTGGAGAGACAAACACAGCACTGTGTAAACAACAGGAAGCATGCTTGGATGAGTTTGGCATGGAAGAATTCAGGAGCCCAAACCGTACCCCCCTTTAACTAGATAGAATTGTGAGTCTTTGGGGTCTCTCTCAGGTCAGGGATGTGTGCAAAGGTCATTGATGCAAATACCTTTGCTTATAAGGCATATAAATGTTGACGAGTTAAGGGAATAGACAATTCTATGTGCACATTTCTATGTGCACAGTATTTCAACTGGTAAGATGAACAATACAGGTACAGAGTACAAGTGTAAATATTTGACCATCAAATATCTTCAAGGCATATTTCCTTGTCAACAGAATCTAATGTTCACTGTGTCACCTTCCAGGAGAGCGGAACAAAGTCACCAGTGGTTTTAAAAACACCGCTGTGCTTGTTATTTTAAACGTTTTACTGTAAACGCTGTGAATATCAGACGTGCCAACGATCAAGTGTCACAACACAGTGAGTGTCTGCGAGACCCTATTTTGAATTTACTGATGGTCATGATCAGCACTCTTAATGGTATTCCAGACATGGCGCCGTGTGTGAGTGTGTATGCACTGTGGGGGGGTGGGGCACTTAATAGTCAAACAGATGGTGATAAATCTCCAGTCTTATCTGCTGTTCTTTAGTGTGTGAGCCTTGATAACATGCGTAGGCTGCTGGAACACTTGCATACTTGCTAATTTTTAAAAGGCTTGTGTGCCAAAACGCTGTTATTATTTATGACTGAATAGAATATGATTTGCTGTAGGACACACCATTATAGCCAGGCCTGGTATTATATGTAATGCCTACTTTTAGGGAAATATGCTTGTAGGAAAAACATATATATTAACAATTATGATGATAATCCAAATAATAATATATTCAATTCATCAATTTCTACAATAATTTGATTCATGCTGATGTTATAGTTAAGAATGAAATGAAATAACTTCAAACACACACACGCATGTCTGTCTGTGTCTCAATCAAACCTGCACCACAACTTAGACCTGCTTTTCTTCAGTTTAATATCTAGTCTGTCTTTTGTCACCAAATTATCAGGTGGGCTACATGTGTTTAACAGCAAAACGCCTTCGGTCTGCTGGAACCCCAAAAGGCATAGATAGCCGGTAAACAAGACTTGCCCCAGCACGAAAATTAAGACGTGGCAGTTTTTACACCCAGTGCACGTGCATCCGTATAGCTTGTCGTGGTAGATTTAGTTTTTGTTACTGCTGTTGTTTTTTGTTATGTCAAGTGTAGCATTTATTCAGATTTTGCTTTTCTATATTTTGTGAAATATATGCTCACATGCATTTGACACATTTGTCTGGCCTCTTTCACTTCCTTTGTGCGAGACATACGATAACTACATGAGCAGAGAGGAACCACAGTTGCCACAGTTTGAGAAACAAGTCACCACAAGTTCTACATTAATTACATCGCGTCACCGACTCGTGATAGGAAGGAGTGGAGTCGGAATGTGACCATTTTGTGTAACAAAGAAAAAGGGGCGAAGGAGAAACTTTTGTGTCTGCAAATGTGAATTAGAGGTTACTTGAGTTCATCATTTAAAACTATTGCTCTGAGGTAATGACACAGGTTAGGGCTACCAGAAAAATATGAGCAAATATTTAAGGGAAAATAAGCAAATCCTCAGATACTGGAAAAATGCTAGAGACGCGAGGACAAAGAGAGGTTACTATCGGTCATTCTCCTCAAAGCCAACCACTGCAGGCTCCACAAGTACCCTGCTATTACACTGACAAATGCTGCTTAGCACTCACACACACTCACGTACACACACACACACACATACTTCACGGACATGCATGGCTGTTTCAGAACAAAAGAATTTTATTATTGTCAGGATCATTTCTAGCTTAAGTAGTTTAACTTGACACATACGCTTCTTATTCTGTCTTTGCTTTTAGTCCACAACACATTCATCTCAGAAAAACTGAATGCGCATATACATGAAGCACATTGGGGCAGTTTGTTCTGAGTGTGGTTATGTTTGGGCTTTGCTTGCAGACGTATCAAATTTCCGTGTAAAAAAGCAGTGAGCGTGTGTGAAGCATGTTTTATAGAATGCATATCTGCGTGTTTGTGTCGGTGTCGATAGTGATGCAAGCTACTGAGAGCTAAACTGTGGAATGGTCTCCATGGGCAACAATTTAGACAATCTGTTTATATGAGACTAAATAAATGTCATTTTCCAAGAGACACAATAGCTTGGTTATTATGGTTGACCGGGCGAGTCACCCGCACGTCCACACACACCTCAGCTGCCTGTTATGCCTCATAATAACCTCCTCCAAGCAGTCTGTCTCAGGTTACTTTAGTTCATCGGCATCATCCAGATTTAGAAGTCACAATCACCAGGGTATGAATTGCTTATATGTCCAATTATCCAGTTCATTGATAATTGAAGGCACCTACAATTTACCATCTTACCTATCATGCTCAAGTATCATCATTATACGGCATGATAATAGTATACACACTAAAATTATCTTAGATATATTTTCATTGGTGGTAAATGAAGTGCAGCAACTTTATTATATTTAAATTGATTTGTCAGGTTATCTGTACTTTTGAGTATAAATCTGACTGAAGACTTTTAACTTGTACTCCCTTCAGTTGAAAACAGATGTCTGTACTATCTACTTCATACTTTGTCTCAGATGAGAACACAACTTCAGAGTGGGAGAAGTATGATCTTCTACATTCATGGTCTTCTCAAGACAAGGTTTGATGCACGCTAGAAAATTGATGTTCAAATCATTGTTGTATTGGATGTATTTCATTCATAAACAACAACAGTGGGCATCGGACCCTCTGACTCACTGCACATTCAATTCACTCACCACACACGAAAGCGAATGATCCCTAACCCTTAACCACCTAAGCAGCTTCATACCAAAGACGTCAACACTCAACATCTCTTACAAAACAAATATGCTCTTTCATTTCTGGTTCAGCTCAACACGTTTGAACCCCAAACACGGCCAGACTGCAGAGCATCAAGTTCTTTCCCTTTCATCAACAATTTTCAATTTTCTTTCTCAGTTCCAAGCAATTGGTAAGGAGGTACCCTATAAGGATAAAAAATGCTGAAGGTTGCAATGGTCAATGCCTGAACGTAAACAGTTGTTCTTACTGCAGGAAACAGGCGTAGGCACAACACGCACTGTACCGTAATGCGTTGTCAGCAAAGTAGAGCACAGGGGTGTTTGTGTCTGAAAAAGCTAGCTAACATCCAATGTTTCTCATTTCTTGTGTTAATGTTCTGCAAGAATGCGTTGATTTGGGATTAAAGTTTTACTTTATTAAAATAAAATTGCACAATGAGAAATGAATGTAAAAGTGTAACCCAAGCGTGAATAGTTATTAAAACGTGTGTGTGTGTGTGTGTGTGTGTGTGTGTGTCTGTGCGTGTGTGTGCGTGTGTGTTTGTCAGCAAAATGAGGCCTAACCTGACATTCACAACTGCTGATTGTTGAGAGTGACTAATTTTGAGAGCATGCTAACAAGAAACTGCACTCTGGACACAAATATTTAGTTAGTCTTATTTCTACAGTGCCTCATAAGTCAATGTTGTGCATGTATGCGTGTAATGCAAGTGTAGTTCAAGTACCTCCACGGTCAGCTCTCCCAGGCTCTCCAAAAGATAGTCAGTGGCAGTGGAGACTTCCTGAACAATTTTGGGATCAGACTTAACATCCTTCTGTGAAGAGAACATAAATAACATTTTTAGGCTAAGTTTATGCAAGAATTCAAAACAATATTTTTCCTCAAGCATTTTTTGTAAGTAGGATCAATCAGTAAGCCACCTCTAAATCATTCTATCACACTGTGTCATTGGTAGTTCATTGACGTCTTGCAAATACATTTTCATGGGGACTAAGATTTGTTTTTACCTTGGATAAAGATGGGTGAGTTATTTGAAAAAAAAATCAAATGAGTTCCATCTTATATTATAATCAATAGTTATTAGATTCATTAAAATGGTTGTAGTTTTCTAAAATGAGTTTTAGTAAATACCAGAGTGAGAACCTTGACATTGTTTTGGGGTGGGGGTGGGGGGGGGTGAATATTATACAAAGGGGAAGGAAGGAAGCTGTGAAAGAACAACGGGCCACAGTCTCTTTGGCCTCTCGTGTTCCCGCCTGTCATACTGTTGAAAGTATGTGTCTGTTCTTGTATGTCACACTCAGCAGTCAGCTGCTAAAATGTCTCACACACATTCAACCACAAGTGTTGTAAAGCAACCTTAGAAGAGAGAAATGCTAAAATGGTCTTGTATACTTGAACACGGCCTTGTTTTGTCTTGTACCAAACATGCAAACGATTATGTTGTTGGACTGCATGACAACTTTATTTATGCACTTGTCTTATTCTAATTTCCATTTTTTCCAATTCTATTCATGAAGATTTTGTAAATCTCCAATCAGAATTGTTTCGAGTGAATGTGTTACAGTACTCCTAAGTTTTCAGATAATCAGCGTTTCTGTCCGTATGCAAGATTTCATCATCTTTTTTCAGCCGTACAGAACATTTCATTCACCTCTGATCATCATGACTCACTTGGCTGTCATGGGTACGAAGGGAAAGGGGACGGCTTTATTGGGAAAACAAAAATAGGGGAAAGGTAACACTTGTCAGCAAAGGAAGCTGATGTGTTGAAACAGGCAGAAAACCAAAAGAATTGTGGAAAGCAGAGGAGAGATGTGGGCTTAAGGCAAACTTTCACGTGAGCGATGTATAATATATTTGGCTAAAAAACAAAAACAAACTTAAAAGTACTTTTTATGAATACACTTACGCGAATTGGCTTGAGAAAGTCCAAGTTGGACAGGAAATGGCTCTGTGCCTTGTCCAGCCAGTCCCTGGAGGACTTGCAGATAATTTCTTGCGTCAAACGAGAGACATTGCCATCAGCTATATGCACAAACTCCTCCAGAGGCGTT
The DNA here is from genome assembly GCF_024217435.2 of Syngnathus scovelli. Taxonomy (NCBI): domain Eukaryota; kingdom Metazoa; phylum Chordata; class Actinopteri; order Syngnathiformes; family Syngnathidae; genus Syngnathus; species Syngnathus scovelli. The sequence continues at coordinate 8,060,776 of NC_090851.1, read as the reverse complement.
ATGTTGCACAGGTCTCTTAGATGAAAGCCAAAACCTTTTGTCAAAACCTGGAAACAGGAAGGAGAAAGGATACAAGACTGATTATGCTTTGTTGTTTTTTGAAATGCTCCATGACTATCAACACAAAACACTTTGTACATGTGCAAGTGAAGGTAGTAACAGTGCCTTGACGTGCAGTACTGTGATGTGATTGCATATAACATGGACTCTACTGTTTTTCTATAGAATCCAAAACACAGAATAACGCTTTTATGTTTTTATTCATTGTGCATTATGCGCTTGTATACACCATAAATGTAGCCTTGTCCTCTTGGTGTTATTGACCGGCTTGTTTTATGTTTGTCCTGCTCTATGTACTGCAAACAAAAATGTTAGTTATCAAAGCTGAAGTGACGAGTCATCAGGATTTACACAAGTGTTTGGGGATTTTGCATTAAAATGAAACCCCCCCTCGAATATTGAGCAATGACCTTGATTGCAAGGTTACTGGATCCTTATTGATCAATAGACATCTGGGTAGCGGGAGTGGGTGGAGCTGAGTCACATCGCAGCACTGTGTCTGCACGTGAGAAGTGACGGAGGGAGGGTAGGAGAAAAGGAGCAGTCATGTGACTCTTGCCCCCCACTCTAGGAAGTGATTTTTCAGCAGCTGCTGCTGGCGCGTCTGTACATTACTACCATTTTTTCATGTAAGATGGTGACCGATGGACAAATAAATACACACATACATATATGCACATAGACATTAAGTTAAATTAACAAGCAGATAGCTGCACTAAAGTGAGGATGACTAAAAACTTTTAAATTCAATTGTGATTTATTTTAATTAAAATTGAGCTAAATGTAATGCAGAGGGCATCATTTCATCTGCACCCATCTAAACCCACCCGAGTTTTTTTTTTCTGGCATTATGGGCTTAACATTCTCTACTGAGTCAAGGTTACTGGATTTGTGCATGAGCATCGAGACTGGGGAATTACGATGATTTCCCATGTGGAAAAAAGACTACACATACTGTTAAACACATTGACAATGTGCATTTGAAAATCTCGAAATAACACTCATCATAATATTCTACCTTTTCCAGATTGACATCGGCCTCCACTATCTGCTTTAATGCATGGCGAGGTAGTGAGGCGTTGTGATGCAAGAAATGGGAGAGAGTTTCGTTGTCCTTGAGAAAGTCCTTCAATTTGAAACCTAGAAAAGTAAAAACAGAAAGATTAAATCCGGAACCTTTTGAAATAACAACTTAAGTTATACAAACAGTATAAATAAGAAATATGTTGAATCGTGAAGACCTGCTCCGTCAATAAAATCAAAGAGTGAATGTCTTTGACAGAGGTACAACCGAGTTTTCTAATCATTAAACCACAATTTGGAATCATTGAGTATTGTCTGTGCAATTCACATTCTGGTCAGACCTGGTGGACCTTTCCTGGAATGCAGGACTGGACATAATGAATGACTAAGACAATTTGGTGCATGATAAAATCAATTGCTGCGTATCACATGAACTTGGTTTGTTCAAATCACAAAATTAAGGATTCTTAAGGGGTGGTGTTTAGTGATGCAAAGTCTCACAAACTGGAACAAACTGCTCTGCTGTGACTTGCTGAATTCAGTGGATGTCAAACAACTTTTCTAAACAACCTGACTCATCTCCATGATGACTTGCCCGTCCGCCTGCATAAACTCGCTTTGGTTCAAGAAATGCACTCAGTAAAGGTTACTCGCGGCCATTCCACTTTGCTCTACATCCTGCCAGATGGTTCCTTCCTGTCTTCTGCAGACGCAAAACAGCTTGCTGCAGTCAAATTGAACATCCCAAAGAGGAAGTGAAAAACTTTAAGGGTCTACTGCTTAGTGTGGGTGTTGAATTGTGCACTTGCGTCCATGAGTTTTCTTAATTCTCTGAGGTGAACCTCCATGGAGTGCTAATAGGCTCTAATCAGTGTCCCAGTGGGAAAGAGAGGCCCCCATTACAGGGTATACAAAGGGCACAGAGGACAACAGCAGACTACAGTACACGCTCATTAAAATGGGAGGTCGTGTGGTCAAGAGACGAGTGTGGCTCCATTCCAGTTTTTTTATCTAATCTGCATGTGTTTGTTGTGCTGGATGTGGAGGATTACAATCTCCATTAATGTGACTCGGAAAGACTCTGACGGTGCCTTTTTTTGTTGAAAAAACAAACATTAGTTTAATTCACTCCATAGTGACACGTCCCACCACTAACCAATCTGGTCTATAAACAGGCTGCTGTCATTGTGAACGAGAACAGAAGTTGCTATGCGGCTTTGACAGCAGTGAAAACAATCCCACCGTTTTATGGCTGCATTCTGGCTTGTAGGTTGTGATCCGCTAAAAAAATGCAGGCGTAGATTTAAATCCAGCCAGTCTTTCCTGCTCTGGGTGTGGAACAGCTAGGAAGGCAATTATCGGAATGACGCATAAAGTTTAAAAAAAAACATTCATATAAAATGTGCATAAAGGGCAAAGTTGGTTGTGTTGAGCAATGTTTGTATCGGAGTAGGAGGAAAGATTTGTGGACCATGAGGGCATGCACCCATTCAATTTCTTTGTGGACCAGGATGAAGGTCCATGTCCAATTTGTTTTCCATAACCATTGATAACATTAAATATATGACCCCTTTGAAATTGTCTTTTATTTCTCATTAAACATCACTTCGGTTGAAAAACGCCGGTTGACAAATTAAGAATATTTTGATGGATGGAGGGTCTATTCTCAACTGAGAGCCATTCTACACACATTAAAAATCTACCTTTTTTCTAAGCGATGCATTCCACCACGTTAGTAGAAGACCACTACACACCGCACATTAAAAAATTTGCAGTTGCACAAATTATTCAAACACTGGACTGGAAAACACAATAATCCCGCATTACTCAAATTATGGGCAAACGATAATATTTACAATTCTTTGTAAATGTGATGTTCTACTTCTACTAATGTATAATATTTGAATTTTTGAGCAAAAGCTATGACTTGAGGGCCGGACAAAAAGAACAGATGGTTTGCAAACAAAAACCCTTGCTGTTGTGCTGACTTGTGTTATATCTACTCCATGTCAGCGTCTCGTGAAGCTTATCTTGGGCACATTTATTTATGGAAACAAACTGAACTGATCACATGAGTATTGGAGACATATTTCAGAAGCAAACTGATTAAAGTAGAACATACTCAAGCTATTTGTTATATTGTTTTGGTTGTCATATTTGCTGCGCAGCACGATGAGGTCGTGATGGTTAGCCCATCTACATTTGGAAAGTTCTAGTTTTGACTCCTGTTTGGCGCTTACGTGTTCGGCCCAAGTGCCTGTGCTTCGTCCCACATTCCTACAGCATGCTTGGGAGATAAATGAAGGACTCTAAATTGTCCATAGATGTGAGTGAGAGGTCGAATGGTTGTTTGTCTATATGTGCTGTGTAATTGACTGGTAAAAATAAGGACAAGGAATATAGCAAATAAATGGAAAAAAAAGATGTGGGTTCAAAAAAGTAAACGTTTAGTAAAACCAGTTTCGTTTTTGAATGTGTTGAAGTGTTTCTGTTTTGTTGCAAAGTTAAAACAGGACTTTTTCTTATTTGAAACGATCTGCACCAAGTGTGCTGCCAACAAGCAGACGTTATCTTAGAAACGCAACCTTTCTCAGCAGCAAAGGTCATGGCTATGACTCTGGATTTGTTGCTCCCACAATCATTCCAAACATTGCTCTAAAAGTCTAACCAAAAATCTAAGTGTGCATAACGCTTGAACATTGTGTGACAACGGAAATCTACGGCCTCGGCATAGAAAGTATCAACATTCCAGTCGGGACAACTTTCAGATTTGTGTCTTGGCTACAGAATAATTGTCAGGGTGGTACATATGAATATCTTTCCTTCACTGGCACGCAATATCACAGGCAACACCCAGTGGCCTCTGGGAGCCCGGGCCCCCCAGCCTGCCGTATACTGATAAGGAAAAGTTCTCGACTTTGTTATACAAGTTGTTACAACATATTTTGTTAATCTACTGACGATCCCATGACTTCCTTAAAATAAATGTGATGATGATTTTTTTTACTTGAAAAGCGAACACTTTCAAACAGCTACATAGTATAAATCAAGTAAATAACAACTCAATGTGTTTTCAATAATTTAGATGTCTCAAGAAAGACACTTTTATGCAGTTGTAGGAAGCTTAAAAAAATTCTAACTGCATGAAAGTGGTTCACTAAAAGAATACTGTGAGCTGGTAAAGTTGTGTTGGAGTGTTATGTTGTCTTTCCTTATCAACACAAATAGAATTTAAAATGCAAATACAGTGCAAAACAAACTGATAAGCAAATGGTCCTTACGGGCAGTATTCTTCTGCATCTTGTGGAGGGCCCTCAGAAGTTCCCGGTAGCCCTCGTAACTTTTGTCGTTCTGGGTGTACAATAGGATCTTCTTGGCATCAAGGAATAGTCGAGAGATTCTGAAAACATACGCGGCACATTTCCAGTGAGACAAAATAGAGAGACTTTGTAATCCACGGCATACAAAAGATAATCAACGCGCGACAGTATGAATGTTGAAGAAGGTCATTTTCATCACTCACATGGAATCGTTGAAGTTGCCAACCACCCCAGGACTCTCTCCAGGGGTTGGATTTCGGAAGCAGGGATTGTTGGCGTTACAGATGATTCCTTGTACCCAAGGCAGAGTGCCTGCTGACGGCATGGCTTTGTTTGGGAAATGGCCTAAAAATGTATACATAGGCATTATTTTTTAGTTAGTTTCATAGACCGAAAGACAAAGTAAATGGAAAAAAAAAATCAATGGGAACAAAAATTATATGTGTTAATAAACAGATCCAAATCTTTCATACCACACATGTGGCCTTGACTATACTGTTGAAGAGACCCATCACTAACTTTGCTGCAACTGAAGCAATTTACTGGACAATTTACTCATGAATTGATAAGCATTAGGGGCAAATAATTTAATTTAACTAATTTGCAAACTCTCATTTGCCATCATTGACTTTCTATTCATGCAATATTTATTTAAAAGCAACTACATGACATCAGTTCATGAAAGAGTTGTGTTGCAATTTAATGATTGTATTTCCATGAAAACCCTGCCATATGTTCCAAGCGTCCAGCCAAATATTGACAAATTCCAAACTTCCTCCTGAGACAACATACATAGGAAAACACACAATATCGATTTTACTGAGAAATTATAGGCTAGCTATGTTTAAAAAGGGGGGATTAACAAAGATGACTACAGCAAATACATTTTTTGCAATATATACGGAACATTGTTTTTTATGCTTAATGGGGAATATTGTTCATTCTTGTAACGGGCATCTTACATTCATGTTGTTCGTATGGTGGATAGTGAATTCGAACTGAGATGAGGATGAGGAAGATAAAGAGGGGCCAGATAATCTCGATCAGCAGCTGAATCTGAAAAATACGGAAGAAATAGAGGTGATGAGATCAAAAGATCAACCACTTCCTCTCAGTAGAAATCGAAATCATATGAAACCTGTGCTCAGTCACCGCTTTGCTCAGCTAAGATCATTTTAATGTGTAAGACTTAAACAAGTGCATGTGCCCGTGACGACACGGAGCGGTCAAGTAAATAGGTCAATAAGTGGAGACAGAGGCAAGTCTGCCGTATTTGGAAGCTGCTGGGTATTGCGCCCATCTGTTCCATATGGCTGCTAAGTCTGAACCAGACAATCACCAAAAGCAGTGGGAGGGAGGGAGGGAGCGACAATACAGACGTTCTCTCTGAGACTGCTCTGTACTTCTTTGTTGAAAATCATTGGGCTGAAAATAAAGCAGGCCCTGCCGTCACTTCGGGGAAACGTTGTTGGGATAAAGGACTACTGTATGCAAATGACAGCACTTCATTTGAACAGAAGTTGGCTCTGTGCTCCGTCGGGCCCACTGCTGAATGTGATATAACTTTGAGTGAGTGGATGATAGACTGCTCAAGATATTAACTGGATGATTGAGCCTATGTGCACTTGTGGCTTCACTAATATCAGGAATACTTTTTAGACTTTGAGCCCATGTGTGGGCAGACATCAAGCCCTCCACTTGCAGTTTCTGTCAGTGTGAACTAAAAAGAACCAAGAGATTCTAAAAGTACCCTCACAATAAAACAGGTGGTGAAAATCAGATTAATATTTCTAATAAAATACAAGGTTCCTCCATTTTAAGGCAAGTCACTTCGATATATTTTATGCCTTTTTAATTCCATTTGAAATTAGTCGAAAGAGCAACTTTGCAATATTCCCAATGTTCCGTGTTGTCCAAAGTTGCTCTGCTGTGATCACGTAACGTAATTGTTACTAAGAGTGATTTTCTTAAATAGTTGCTGTTTAAGAATGTTCATTTATTTTAACACTTGAGATACTGTATATCCTACTGAACATGTGCTAAGACTTTTGAAAGACTAATTTCAGACATTTAGTGTCAATCAACACCTTGTTATTAGATTCAAGGACTCAGTCTTTTCAGATTTCTTAAGAATCCGCAGAAACCCTGAAATGGCAACATACTAACAGAGGAATTGGAACACTTGTTAAAAAGCTACAACGTTCTAACCTTAACTATCTTCCATAATAATTGAGGGTATTTAAAAAACACATTAAATCAAACTGTTTTGACAAGCTGATAGTAATGTAAATACATTTTAAAATTAATACGTTTTTTAAAATAACTTTACTTGTGCCTTGATTACGTTTAGCAAGATACATTAATGTTGCCAAAAAACAGAAATACTATAACATAAAATTTGACACAATGACATTTAAAAAATAAAAGTCATATTGCCACTTGACCTGCCATTGCTTCTTTCACTTTACCATGTTACTTATACTTACAGTCTGTCTTCTTCGATAGGTGAAGTTCTTCCAAAGCAGTAAACCCAGTTGAGTGGAGACAGCCATCACACTTTGTTCCTGAGCTCACTGAGCACACTCCGGCTCCTCACTGCAAATCCACACACAGAAAAAAACAAGCAGTGGCTGTTATAGCCTCCTCCATTGACCACAGGTAAGACGAGACTGTATCGAGTGGAATATAAAAAAATATAAGAATTCGGATTGGATAAGTCAATTTAATATTAGAATAAAACACAAATTACAAACCAGTTAAGCCTTAATTGTTAACATCAAAGGACTTCAATTGTCATTTAACTGTGAAACTCCAATAATTATACTTGATAAAACCACAGCGATGATTTTATCATCATCAGTGGGCTTCTTTGGTGAACATAAACCATAAATACTGCTCATTTGGTCACCCCACTTGTTGAGATAAACCTGATTGGATGGGACACAGTAAGACAACAGCAACACCACTTCGAGGGCAAAAGGATGTGTAAACATGGTGTGTGTGTGTGTGCGTGGGGGGGGGGGGGGGGGGGGGGGGATATTTGGTTGAATTATTACAGAAAAAAGCCCAAATCAGATAATTTGTCTGATTTGTTTGCATTACAAGTTTTGAACATTTCAATACATCTCAGTTGATACTAATTCCAAGGTTTTATTTGTTTTGTGCGTGACACGATAGTTGAGTCAAAGAACATTTACCAAAGATACGTATCACAAACTTTCCCTAGTTGCGTGCATATATTAACCCAATTCCCAGGAATGATTAAAATGTTGCAATGACCACTGACTGGAACAGTGGAATGAACAAACAGCACAACGATCTGTGGACTTTATTTTTCTCTGTGAGTCATTGAAATTAATGGAGAAAAAACCTGTGACACATTTAACCGCAAGGCACCACTGCATAGTTCCCAATGTTTATGATTCACTTATTATAATACACAAAAAGACACATCAGGTACTCGGGGACGGAAACCCAACCATTAAAAAAGCATCTTGAAGAATGACTTATTCACAAGCATTTCCTCAAATTGGATGCTTCTAATCATACATTTAGCATTCTGTAAAATATCCCTATTACATTAAGTCCCTCCCTATTTCCAAACCAACAAAGCTGTATGTAAAAAATAAGGGGTGTGGGTGTTGCCGATTTTTTTTAATTTTTTTTTTACATATATAGCTTTTCAGGTGGTAAGCCACAGAATGACATGTTCATTTCAACCATGATTAGAGCTTCTAATGATTCCATTAATTGTCACTTGTTTTTTCATAGTGCACAATAAAATGTAAATAAATCTAACTATCCACTCATTTGACAGTTTTGCCGTCGTCTTAGTTCATTTAGGCACTGACAAGCATGTTTTTCATGTTGCCTTCAAGCAGAATGGTGCAGAGCTGCAGCGCCCTTAGTGGTAAACCCAAATATGCTCCGTTTTATACTTGTTTACCATCAATTCTAGCTCACGTGTTATTGTATCACCCCCCACTCCGCAGCAGAGCAATGAGATCATTATTTGACAACACGATTATAATAATCCTGTTCATCTCAACAAAATATTCACGTCGACATTTTTCGCACCTTGATTCAAGAATTTCAAGAAGATCGCAATAAAAAAATAATAATAATAAACGTAAATATTGTACTGCAACATCAACATGCACAAACAAAAAGAGCAATGCAAATACAAATACAGCAATAACACAATCAAAACTAAATGAGACCCGTTTGTGTAGTTACGGCGAGACGGGTAAAAATAAATTGATTGCTTTGACCTCGCACAATTTTCAAAGAAACAATGCTCATAAAAGTCACAGCCCCACACAAACAACACAGTGACAAAAGTGGCAAGATTCGCCACCGTTTGATTACGTCGCCAGAACAAATGCTTTAATTGCTGCTTTGGAGGGAGGTTACTATCGGACATTTATCTTCTTTGTGTTTACACACCAAGGTGTCAATTTCTGAAGATAACGGAACAAGTTTCCCATCTGAAAATGGACAACTTGATAATGAACCGCCGCATATAACAAAACATGTTTGCAAAAAATAAAATTATTATCCACCAATTACAATATCATGATACAACATGCTTCGTCCCTTTTGTCGCTTAAAAAAGCAAAGTTGCGTTGTAAAGAGGCAAAATCTAGTCGTTTATTTTGAAAGCAATTTACCTAAGCGTTTCCTGTCTCACATTTAGCTTCACCATAATCCATCTCAGAGCAGACGGCAAAGGAGGATACGGACATCACAATACGACACAACGACCGCTGACAAAGAAAACACCAACGCATTTGAATAAATTCGTGTAAAAAAAGAAGAAAAAGTTGCTTTCATTAAACATGTCATTTCAGCATGATGACACACTAAAATACGTTCGTTGGTAAAAGTAAATTTATTACTCGGTACACTAGACTAATGCAAAACAATAGTTTACCTTCCACTAAACTAAAAAAAAAAAAAAAACTCGACAATATTCAAAAGAACGAGAAGTGAATATTAAAAACTAATTGTGTCATGCATGTTGTGTGCAGTGAGTGAGTGCATAAAAGAAAATCACAATAAAAAAAAGTCCAAACTCACTAACCTTTATTCTGTATATCCTCTCTCGTTATCGCTTCTCATCAATAGAATACCACGTTCAAGACAATTAAAAATGAACAGAAAAGAAAAAAAGAAGAAAAAAAACTGTACTCCTGATCCGTAGCGGCGCTTTGCATCTGTGCGTCTGAGTCAGTGCAAAACTGTAGTTCAGCCCCCAGTTGGGTTTTATACTGGTGCTCAATGCGGAGCAGAAAGCCAGCAGCAGTAGAGGTAACTAGCGGTCACCACGAGCTGCCTTTATCCCATATAAGGAACGCACGTGCCCAGTCAAAACATCTCTTAAAGGGCCAGCGTCAGCGCAGTGGCGTCCTGTAAAAGATAAAACATAGATGGAAAACTAAAGTATAGTACAGCAGTGGTCCCCAACCTAATTTGCGCCACGGACTGGTTACGTGTCAGAAAGATTTTCGCAGACCGGCCTTTATATAAACAAATAAAACAGTTGAAGCCGGATGGCAGCCATCTTACGTTGCCATTGTTACTGGGAAATTCTAAATAAGAAATTTCCACTGAGAGGTAAAAAGCGCTAAATAACGTTTATGCAACCTACATAAATTGAAAATAAATTTGACCAATTTCTCCAAGACTCTTAACAGAAATGTTTAGTACCATGGCTTGGTACTACCCATCCTCAGTGCTGACCTGATCCCTACTCGCTTTTTTTTTTGGCATCTCCAGTGTCTTCACTACCATTCAACCTTTTCTGTTGTATGGGAAACTGTTTTAGGGTGTTGACATCCAGCATATCCTGGATTACGATCTACAGGCGCCAGTTTACGTTCTTGTTGGATGATGGGGTCATAGATTATGGAGCAGTACAAGGACTGTCTTGTCTCTCTTTCTGCTCTCCTCATACACCTCAGACTTCCAATATAACTCTGGATCGTGCCACTGAGATTCTCTGATGATTCTGTGGTGATGGGTTGTATTAACGACGGACAATATTGTAAACATTGTTATAAAATACAAGAAAGTCAACCATATGTAACTGTAAAAACCACATCAATATATTTGATTCTTTTAATGCCCAAATATGTATGGACTTGGATAAAAATAAAACAAAAATGATACATGCACATCCCTGCACACAGAGTCCATCAAGGACAGCAATTTCCCCAAGTGTTTGCTATCCAACTTGTTCGTAGGAGTGCAAAGCAGTCTTGATTATTGCACAAAGAAGATGGCAACCATCTGGCAGTGATTATCTGGCCTAGACTGCCTTCTTTCATTCCTTTTGCTGGAAAGTTTCAGTAGAGCACAGAAAATGCTGGGAAGGTTCATCCTTCTCATTTTCCAGAACTCAATACAGACACATTAAAAAAAAAAGAAAAAAGAAAAACCATCAAGGGTTTATTATTTGTACAAGAGGATCAAACAAAGTAAGTATTAATTATTTATACATATTTATATATATATATATCCATCCATTTTCTGAACCGCTTAGTCCCCACGGGGGTCGCGGGCGTGCTGGAGCCTATCCCAGCCGTCATCGGGCAGTAGGCGGGGGACACCCTGAACTGGTTGCCAGCCAATCGCAGGGCACACAGAGACAGACAACCAATCGCACTCACACTCACACCTAGGGACAATTTGGAGTCTTCAATCGGCCTACCAAGCATGTTTTTGGAATGTGGGAGGAAACCGGAGTGCCCGGAGAAAACCCACGCGGGCCCGGGGAGAACATGCAAACTCCACACAGGGAGGGCCGGAGGTGGAATCGAACCCGCACCCTCCTAACTGTGAGGCGGACGTGCTACCCAGTGCGCCACCGAGCCGCCCATATATATATATATATTTATTAAATTGTATTGTATTATTTAGGTTGCACAGATTGTTAATTCTAGCAAATGTTACAAAGAGTAGGAAGCAAAGGAAATTTCAGTCAGTCGTAAAATCTCCTTGTATGGAACCTCATTAAAACTGGGCCCTTAATTAAATGGATTGGACATTTAATCCATCTCCACCATTACAGAATCTCCCAAACTGTCAACATGGATAATGGCAGATAACAAGCACTTAAGATAACAGAATTAATGTAACATGTCTAACCTGTCTAATCATTCAGGGTCCATGTAATAAAATTATTTTTGCCTTGTCAAAACAGTGAGGTGAAAGGAAGTAGATTTTAGATTAGATTATTATTAAATTTGTGCTCATATTTATTATTTGCGTTTATGATACATTCTGTCACACTGACAATTTGGGTAATTTTCTTTATCATATACAGAAGTGTTTTTTCCCCATCAGTTATATTTCATAAAAGTAACTATATTTATTCCTTTTTTCCAATAATAACTAAATTGTTTTCAAAAATTGGATTGTATGGAATCCGTTGACACGAAACTAGTATTTTCTAAAAGAATCAAAATTTAATTCTTGTATAAATCTGTATACAAAACCAAGGCAAGAAATTACTAAATATGTGTAGTTGTCTAAAGATTTAGAATTCAGTTTCTGCACTCAGGTTTCAGTAGTCGTTCAGTCGTCATGATCTTGCGAGCTGTCAGGAAACGTTATTCCACTGACTGGAGAACAATACTTGAACATAACAGTGACAGCATGAGACATGCACAAAAAGCAGATGGGATTACTCGCCCAAAAGCCGGTTAGGAGTGTCAGAGTGATGCATATCGGCTAACAGTAGAACATAAAGTTAGAAAATACCCAACCAAAACAATAAAAAAAGGTGATTTCAGTTTCTGGTTCGGTTCAAATCCCTTACAAGCTTGATGATGAGCCTCTTTTCAGTCACCTTTCCCCTCAGTTAGTTCTTTAGTATGCGGTGTTGTGTTTTTGCCCTGTGGCACACATCTGATAGTTCCTCTCTCTTTGGGGAATGGACTTTATATTGACATGCATTTAAAACTGCAAGACTGTCTTATCAAAACCCACAAATTATTTGTTTTGGTCAATTTCTGTAAGTTTGAATTAAATTTACTGCTATAATCATTACAATCCCTCAAATGGAAATTCAAATGATTTTACTTGATGTCCAGATGTATTCAACAATGGAGGAGGCTCCTCCGTGACACTTCACTCAATGAGTCAGACTTGGCCCTCACCTGGGTTGCCAGATTGGCGGTACACGTAATACAAAATTGATACCTTTGGTAAGTTTTATTTCAAAAACAAAAAGGTGTAACCCTGCCTCTTGCCTGAAGCCAGTTCGGATAGGCTCCAGCACAGCCGTGACCCTAATGAGGATAATCACGATAGAAAATGGATGGATGTGGAGAACACAAATTTTCATTTATCACATTGAACATTTTCGTGTTGACAGTGAGAAAGACCCTCGACATAGCATTCAAAACATCCAAAACATCCTCATGTTTGATTCCATAATTGCGGTGCTCATTAAACTATTTTGTACTTTGTAACAATAACAGACGCGCATGCGCGTGCACGCACACAAATTAACATGCTACTTGTGGAATTAAAAATGTTGCCTACCAGGCACGCAGGTATAATTACATGCGACCGACGCCTAGTTAAAAACTCAGTTAAAAACGGAGGAGGAAGGAAAGCTTTGACCGATAGTAACCTCGGAGATGCAAGTCAAAGAGGAGGGGCGCTTTGACCGATAGTAACCTCGGCAGGCAGTGTAAAAATGAGCGTATTAGGTTGATGACAAGAAGAGTATTGTCTACTATTGTCATAACTATGTTGCGAAATGTATTTAAAATATTACTCGTTGTTTTATACAAAAGAGACACAAAGTGTTCTACCTAGTTGTTTTGCACAACCATTTAAACGTCACGTCATTATTTTTTTTTCCATTTTTAAGGGAGTCATAATTCAAAGTGGCATTTAATATCAAGCAGAGAATTGTTGATAAACATCGCTACGCGAGGATAAAAAACAACTTGGTCCATCGGTATATAAGCTTCAGAGGCAGCACATGTGTGACATTTATCTGCTGTCGGAATTATTTAATCTGTGTGATTTAAATCATTCCGTTGAATGACTGGGTCTTAAAATATCGTTCTTGTCCCTACGGATTTTTTTCCAAACGTAACATGCAACAAGCATCTTTAAAAATCACGGCACTGTGCACCGTCTATTAAGGAGCGTACTTTTTGTTGCTGTTGTTTTCCTTTTCCTCATTCTCACAAAAAGAAACTAAACAACCGACGCTCCGTGACTACGTTTATGAATATATGCTTACGCCGAAAAGCTTTTTGTACGAGTCCGCTGCTTTAGTATTACATTCGAACGCACAATCCGACTATGAGATCTCGGAGATGTGGGCGGGCTCATGCGTCTAGTTTTGACCGCAAGTTACCTCGCACTGCAGCCGAGAGGGAAGTGGGTGAAAGGGGAATGATGTCACTGGCTCCTCGAGAACAACGAATGACTGAAAATGGATAATGGGCAAACGTGTGAAAGGAGAATTATGATTTTTCTGCATTTTGTATATTTAAGGCAGCACTTTTCATTAATGAACTAAGGCATTTTACATGACAGAAATATCTTAGCACACTAAAATTGTCACACTAAGCATGAATTCTGAATCAGAGGTGATCTCGCCTCAATTTACCCACAAAGTGACTTACTCGGTATATAATTTGGATTTGAATTGAACACAAGTGTAACACAAGGAGCCATTGCGTGTTCTGTTGTATGAAGGACATCATATTGACACGGTTTATTGTACCACCTGCTATCTAAGGGAGGAATATTTATTGTTCTACCTGTCATTATACTCTGCTGGCATGGATAGGTGAACAGATTGCTTTAGTGAATGGTGATTTTAATACAAATAATGCAATGATGACCTGTGCCATCTTTAGAAATGGCTTATTTATGGATGGTGGATAAATGAAGCCATTGTTATGCCAATGAAGTTCATGTTTCTATGTACTGCATGATATTCTCAAGATCACAAACGAATGATTGTTCTGCTGTAGGACACGTTGCACAATAATGTTGACATGTTTATATAAAATGAACAAAGGTTTCTAGTTTCTAGGAGAGAATGGGCACAGCATGAACAGTTCCTATGCTCATTGCTCACATTCTAGCGTTTGTCAAATCTGTGAAGACAAATTTGTAGAATACTGCGTCTAGTCATCGTCCTGTGATGATATAAGTGAAGAAAATTGTAATCGACTTCATTTGAAACAGTGCTGTCCTTTCATATGTTCAAAAATAAAGAAGTACTTTCCTTTTGACCTGATGACATAATCCAACTAAGGTTAAGGAAAGGTTGCATAAAAGTTAGAAGATTGGATTTAGAGTCTCTTGGCCCATGGATCAATATCTTTCAAAAAGCAAAGGGTATATAATATGGAAGCAGAACTACCCTCCTGTTAGCCTTCATTGCCGTACATTGATTAATATTTAATTTCTGTTTTTGAATGCAGTTTTGCACCCTAGTCTCCCCAAAAACAGATGGCCACATTTTTAGACGTAAAACAAATATGCCTGAATTTTATGCCAAAAAAAAAATGCAGCGACAGTGGTAAAGTTAGCGCACATATTTGGAATAGAAAACAGACAATGCAAATGTAAACCTTTTTTGTTAGGGTGGTTATTTAAAAGTGTGAGAGAGGTATGCAGCATGTGTTGCATATGAAGCAGTATTTGGAGTAGGTGTTAAGTTGTTTGTTGCATAATATGTTCATTCAGTGTTGGCGGTGGGCACTGGCTTGGAACTCAGTGCTGACCTCGCCATTATTATTTGTGAGGGCCACACAATGCAACCATTGCTGTTATGTTCTTAGTGCATACCGCATAGCTTTCTGCATTTAAGTACGTACATCTTTTTAAAGGTTGGCAATGTAGATTCAGTTCACACAATGTGCGTTATCTTCAATTAGCATCTCATGGCGTTGGTTTCATGAAGCGTAAAGAAGCTTATACTGTATTAATGGATAATCTGAAGTACAGCACAGATTTTTTTTTAACTGCCATCAAGCTCTGAATGTAGCCTGACTTCACTCCCACCTGACCAAATCACTGACACGCAGGAGACATGCACTGTTTGCAACATGTACACACTTAAAATATTGTTCTTTTTCTCAACACCAACAATGACACATTGACACGACATATTGTTTCTACACTGTCAGGAAAAAAAAAAGTGCTAGATTTGTGTCTCGAGGGGTCGAATGGATTGTCACAGGGGCTAGTTGGATTGAGCTATAGCCTCAAGGATACAATTTGATGATCAGAAATGATCTGAACTTTTATTTTCTACTGAGCATCATGCTTATTATAACCAGTTTATCATAGCTGACTGGGACCACATTCACCCATTATGGGCAATTTAGAATCTTCAGTTAAAATAGCGCATGTTTTTTATTATGAGGGAGGCAGCCCAAGTACCTATAATAAAACATTCCTAAAAGCACGAGAACAACATTCCACAGAATTTGACCCAAAATTCATACACAGAACACCTGACTCAAGATAATTAATTTATTAATCTTTTGACCCGCTTATCCTTGCTAGGGTTATGAGGGGTGCTACAGCCTATCCCACCTGAATTGGTCGCTGGCCAATCGCAGGATTCTAAATTACTGCCCTATAAATTGTTCCTCATTAGTTTATTCAAAATGTCGATGATTTCTGTTTGGCCTGTGTATAAACATGAGAATATACCGTAGGAATTAACTTCAGAAACATTTGGCTGCTTAAGTGGAAGTGTGTAGAGGACACACTATATTGTTGGACTGTATTGCAGGAAGATGTCACCATTTTTGACTCATTACATCATCCCAAGTGTCTGTTGCTTCTCACCTATAAAGTTGCTGACTTTGTGATTATTTTATCCATAGAAACATTATACTATCCTTATATTGACTAAATCCAAAAGTGTAGCACAGTTATTAACTCTCCAACCAGGTCTTGGAGCAGATTCTGCAAAAAAAAGCAGTCCCTCCAATGCTGTCCACAAATGACCTTGTGTGCAATGGTTTCAAATTACACACACACACATGCACACGCACACACACAGTATTACAGCACAGCTCTGTTGCCATTCCCAAAGGAGAGCTTGTAACTATTTTAAGCAGTAGGCAGGATATAACACTGGAAGAGCTAAAGAGGGAGAGAATCAGTATTGTGAAATAGAGAGTCGATTGCATAGCTATGCTGACGACTATCCTATTGAGCGTGAGGGGAAATGCCAGTAAGAATTATAAATCAATGAACTTTGGAATGTGACACATCCTAAATTTGAAATGAATAAATACACTATTGACACTGGTCGTTGGTCAACAAATTGAGAGGACACAGCTTAAAGTAAACATAGGAAAAAAAAAAACATTTACCTGCGCTTAGGCTCACACAAAGTATAAACTTGGCATTAGTGTTGACCTATGTGACCTATTATTTTCATGTGTACTTTAAAAAACATTGAATTGCAGGCAAAAGTGGAAGAATAATTATGGAAACAGAGGATTAAAATACACAAATCTTGATTTGCTCAAACGAAGATACAACAACAACTTTGTTTCCCAGCATGTTTGCTTTCCTTTGTTTGTGGATTTAATTGCGGAATTATTTCCGAAGGGTTGCCTTCAGGTCTTTGTTGGTGCAAACTCGACTGCAATTATCTTGTATAAAATCTGCCTTCATCTGTGCGGTGTGGTGGATGTTTATGATGCTAAGGGCAGTTTAACACTCCTGTGACCTGGTGCATGGGTTTTTATTAACTTAAGCTGTGAAAAAGCATGGAGTACATTTTGAGGAAAAATAGAATGTATCTACTACTAATGTCTGTGTTGTCTGTTGAGCTTTTTGCTACGATAAGATGTTATATTATATAGAATAAATGGTGGGAAACAAAGAAAAGACAGAATGAAAGAAAAAGCCAACAAATGAGGTCAACGAAGCACAGAAAAAAACAATAGATGAAGACTCAAAAGGCGAGTTACAGGAGTGCTGCAGTTCTAGTGTTAGAGACAAACCCCCCTCTTTTTTGTTCCCCCTCATGCTGCTGGTGCTGCATCCACGTGAGGGAACACATGCAAATGCAGAGGGAGAGAGGGAGGAAGTGAAGATGTTGGGATGAAGAAGAGGATGGCGATCAGCAGAGGATATCTGACAAAAAGATTACTTCCTTAACTCTGTCATAGCTTTGATTATTTACACATGGATTATAACGGTAATTAAAATACTGTATATCTATGTGCTCATATGAGCACATCCTCATACTAAATTTCAATGTACATGACACAGCTCATTGAGGGTTTTATTCAGAACCAGGATAAGCTGGTTTGATGATCTTCGGTTTTATTGAGGTGGCGTTAGAAATAAATCTGTTATGTGACAGTTTTGGCAAGAGGTAATGGGGAGTCAGTCTAGTATTCCATCATCTCAGTAAAAATGAGGTCTCATAACTCTTTCATGCTCGGAATAATTCAGCTACTACATCAGTATCATTTTAAACAGGACATAGAGTGCCCTGAAAAATATTTGCCCTCTTCATAAATACTTAATTTTGCGCATAATTTCCCACTAATGATCATCAACAAATATAAATATCAACTGTAGCTACAGTAATGGCACACAATTACATATTTTATAACTATTTCAGAACTTGCCATAAATATGACAAGTTGTTAAATCTGGTGAGGTAAAAAAAATATCCTGTTAAACAGAATAAGACACTTTTTGTAAAGGGGATGAAGAAGTTGCAAAGTACGCCTTTTTCTGATTCCTATCACCCTTAACATGATATTCCTGGAAGTGTTACTCAGGCGCTGAAAAATGACTCCTGTTTTTACTGTGAAAACAGGAATAGAAATACTATACTGCGGCGACATCCACTGGACATTCTGTAGAATTACACACAGCGGTGACAAAAGAGCTGGTCAATTTGAATATTATAGCAGTGTTCTCAAACTGCATATTTTATTGCCTAGGTTATAGTTAACTTCATGAAAATCTAGAATTATCATAAAGATGAAATTCAACAAATAGCTGCAGATGTAATGATGCTTGACTAGTTAACCAAAGTGTAAATGCTTTTAAATGCAGGATAAAACTATACCATCGTTATGATAAAAGTCTTTGAAAGCATTTTTAATTATTTTTTTCCCAAAACCTTGTTTTTGCACTGCACTTTTAATAATTTTAGTAAGTTACTTCTTATGCCTTTATATTGCGTTTAAGTGTATTTGACCCCTTTGTTTGTAAATGCTTTTAAACGTATGTATACGAAGCACATTGTGTATGGAATGCACAAAATTGAATATAGATGGAAAATCAATTTATTTCAATTTGTTTCAAAGAGTGAAACGTTAGAAGTGAAATGCTATTATATTACTTCACCATTCATCGCACACAAAGTGAAATATTTCAAGCCTTTGTTAAAGTTGGATGATTACTGCAGAAATAATAATAGTATTCAACCAAACTAGAACATCATGACAAAGTTCAACATTGAAGGCTCCCTGTGTCCCAATCTTGTCAGCTAATTTAGACCAAATGCCTGCAGAGGTTTTTCTCAGCCTTACATGCTCTTTTAATGGACTTGACCTCTAGTTTCTTGGCACCCACCTGCACGAAGATGAAAGTGCCCTGCCTTGTCCAAATAATGTGCTTAAGCAGTGACCTCTAGTGAGTAAAAGGAGTAATAAAATGCAATGGTTCATGAATGGTGCATGAGGCGCTCAAGTGACAGCACAAGCCCTGAATTTGCAACGCTGCACTACTGCATGGTTATATTAAAGTCATTCGTAAACATAATATTATGAGGCGTTTAAGCTGCTTAAGGTGTTAAATGCTGTTTGATGACTTTTTTCCCCTTTAACAGTTGATCGTGGCAACAAATAAAAATAAATTCAATATGACTGAAATCAACAAATATTGAACAAAAATAACTTCAATTTTTCAAAAATAACTCAATTTTCTTTTCTTTCCATGGCACCCTATAACTACTGCACACACGTGGACCCCAACTGAGAGAGACACTGGCGTGAAGGATAAACAGATTTTTGTGAATTCTCAATAATTCCAAGTTTTTACCCAAGTTGATATCAATGACAAGCTTTGTAGAAAATAGCAGATGTTGAAGTAGTAATTAAAGTCCAAGACATCGGAGTTCCTCGGACCACTTGGACACACAAACCAACTGTTGCCAACTGGTTTTGATCCATAGATCATTCGTCACTCATTATGCACACTCAACTTGGAGTGGGAAACCTTTTCTGACAGTTTGACAGCAGGCAGTCAACAATGTTTGCAGCAAAATGCAACATGAAAAAGAAACTTGTGCCTCAAAAAGGAAAGTGCTCAATCATATTCACACTCACTATGGAGCAATGATACTCAACTTTTACTGAGCCAAGGCATCATTTTACATAAGAAGAATCTCATGGCACGGTTCCATCAATCACAATAAGTCATCCAGGTCCTGAAGTAGAAAAGCATCCTCAGACCATCACACGACCATGTCGCACTGTTGGTATGATGCTCTTTTAAGGAAATGTTTTGTTACATGTACACCAGATGGTCTGAAGCAATACCTGAAATATTGATGTTTTTATTTACACCGTCAACTAACATACACTAATATCCACTTAAATTCTGATCAGGGGATTAAGCACCCATCCCAGGCAAAGTATAATTCCGAAGGCTGCTGCTGAGCACATTTATTGTTCTCGCAACCCACCCAAAAACTCCCTCAACAATAAGCTAATGTTAGCAAAGCCTGCAATGGATTCTGTGGCACTAAAACGGAAGCTACTGTGACACCACACAAAGACATGCATGTGCATGCACACACACACAGACGCATGTAAACAAAGAAAAAAACAAAACGCTGACTATTCAGAGCCTCTTCTCCTGCTGCTTTGTCCTTAATTGGTCGGCCTGTCTTGTTCTTCCCACATATCTCAGTATTTTTCCTGCTGTGTGTCCTGTTTTCATCCATATTTGAACTCATAGAACAAACAGTTTTCTGTTATGCCAACAAAGACATTTGAGCAAGAGAAACAAGCTGCGTGTTTTAATTATTTTCATTTTGACAATTTAATTATGGCAAATAAGTATCTTGTCCTTGGAAATACTTAAAACTTCTGAATCTCAACTCAGGCTTGTGCTATAATACTGCACTAATGCATACCCTAAAAGTCTCTTCTCGTTTGTTCATTTTCATTTTTTTTTTTTTTTTAAAATCAACATTGAAATCCAATTTACTTTCTAGCTCAATGTGCTTTTATATCCCTACACCACTTGTGGAAATTTCTAAAATGTAGTTGAGCAATTGGTTTTGTTATCAGTCCTCAAGGTCAGAGGTGATTAAAGATGTCTGAGCCATAAAATGACTAAAAAGCAGAAAATCATGTTCGTTAATTTAACGATAAAGACATTTTTAATTAAGATGACTCGATTAGCTGATTGGGAATTTCAATTTATTTTGGTCCTGACCTTGTCAATTTAATAATTTCTTTTAAGCTCATCCTTCCTCCGAATGTGTTGACGTTTTTAAAAAAAAAAAAAAAAAAAATGAGAAAACAACTAAGGCATAAGGGTAATTATTGTGCTTACACGCAGTCACACACACATGCAAGAGATGCTGAGGGTACAGAATATTTGTAGAATTGATTATTCTAGAATTTCTCCGATTGATCATTCAAGTTATTGGCTAAAAAATTATGTTGCATGATTACATTATCCATGTGAGATGCTGGTACTGTTTTTGCCCACTAGGAGCTGCCATCTACACATGCTACACTTTTGTATCTGTGGCTATAAAAGAAGCTTTTAAAAGGTTGGATTGGTGAGTGACATGGGCGTCAGCAAAGTGTAGCGTTGGCTGTTCTAAGATCATGTTAGCAACGGGCTGCTGGGTAAGGGTTAGTCAGTCTGTGCATTGTCAGTTGTGGCTGTGCAGCAATCGTGTGAATGTGTTTATTACGTTTGGTTGTAATTGTTGTTGCTGTTTGCTGAGTAAAGCCATGGAAAATACAATTGTGTAGAGTCTGAGAGTATCCAAGTCAATCTCCAGAGTTAAGGCCTAGAGAATGTCCTTCATGCCTTTTAGAGAAGAGACCGAGTGTGAACCCCTATTTTAGGTTATGACCCAATATAACTTGATATATTTTAATGTAAGTGCATGTCATCCATCTCATTTCGTAAAATTCACATAAGGTAATAGGTTCAAATCTACTGGAAACGTTGAACTGATCTCTTTTTTAAATTTCATTTGTTAACGTTCACAATGAATATTTCAAGTGAACTTTATAAGCGATTCACTTCTTATCATTACAAGCCTAACCTAAGTTGAATGACTCAGTCATTTAGTGACTCACAAAGTGATTCATTGTTTATTATGCTGAAAAAGTTGGATAATGCTTGGGGAAAAAGTTGGATAATAACAATCAACGTCCTGGAAACGTTCTAATTATACAATAAGTCATTTTGAAATACACCAAATCTTTTATTCAGTCAAACTAGTGAGATGAGTGCACATGAAATGAGAACACATGGAATTTATGATCTGAGGACCATATGATACGCATACTACTCCTAATACTTTCCCTATCCTTCTTTCAATTATCCTTTCTAACATCATTAACTTTCAGGCTTGATTTGGAGCGATCTAAAATATTCATAGCATTCCAGCAGGTAATCCCAGTCAAGCAAGTGCGCACAGGAGGGCATGCACACACACACGCATGTGCACACACACAGGTTAACATCTGCTGTGTATTGGGATGTTCAATATTTCAGCAGTACACACATCTCTCCACCAACAGACCTCTGCTGTCAGCAATCAGGGGATGTGTCAAGGCCAAAAAGCACATTCTTGACTTATTAATGCAACGCCAAAAGATGCTGCATGATGGATGACAGAAGAAAATAAGATTTTGGTCTTATGATGAAGGTGGAAATGGATGAAGGGTATATTATTCATGTTTGCTCCAATGTGCTAATTATGATAGTTGGTTTAAACTTTCTAGGGGTGATGAACTTTATCTTTTTCACTTTTCTTCCAAAGACTCGTCTCACAGTGTTTCCATGTATGAATGTTCCACTTATGAATGATTTGGAGGAAGCCATCTTGCCACCATAAAAGCAAAATTGTAACATGAGCAGGCAATAAATTTTCAATATATTCTCTTCATACTTCACGACCAAGAGTCAGGCAAGCATTTGTGTTGGATAACAGAACTGGTTTCCACTTTTTCGTTACTATTTAAAAAACAAAGAAATCCCGGATGAGTAAACAGCACTTTTCAGATCATATACAATATGGTACACAGACAGCTGATATGATGATTCATGTACTAAAATTAAGAATAAACAGTACAAATATGACAAACTAAGTGGGTAAGATAAGATGATGGGGAGGGAATGATGGGTGGGGTTTGATAGTAATCAAAACTTTATAATAGCCGATAAGCCCCCGTGAACGTGGAGCCCTGGCTCACCATAATTTCTTTTGTTTATTTATTTATTTTTTTACACCACTTTAACACCATTGGCAGCAGGATTTGAATAATATGATGAAATGGTAACATTGCTATTTCTGGGTAACTGAGTAAGGCAAGGTAAATTTATGTTCATTGAGTTTGCGTGCATGTGGGCGGTTCTTGATCTAGCGATACTTTGATGGACCCAATTGATTGGACTGAAGTAAACATGGAATTGTCTAACTGATATGATGCGCCATTACATTCACTGTGAAGCTGAGGCACGAGCAGATATTTGATCTTTTTATTGTCTTAGCAAGCACTAAATTAAGTCTCTTCGAGTTCATTATTATTTACAATCATTTCTGTGGATGCTATGAGTCTCAAATATGATTTCAGCCTGTTCTACAAGTCCGAAGAGAATCCAAAGTCACTTTCCTGATTTAATATTGCCGCTCTCTTGATCTATTCATACAGTACAGTGCGTCTCCATCAATCGCACCACAATATATCATCATCATCATCATGCATCACTGAAAGGAAATGTGAGGCTTGCATATACATCCACAAAAAGTAGGTAAAGAATAGTGGTAAAACAATTTCAGCTGCTCTTAAAACTTGAGAAACTTTGTGATGAAAAGCGATGAATCAGTCAGGCATTGAAAGGGGGATACATTCATTTTAGTGTGTCACTTCAAACGCTGCCAGGAATGCCAAAGGACTGTGGGAAAATAAACAACTGCGTCAAGGTAAAATGAGTTTCTCAGTAGGAAGAACAAACATGAAAAACAGGGAGGGGAATGGAGTGGAGTGGGGATGGGAGGAAAAGGTAACATGGAGGAAAATGTGACTTTATCCCTCATTCAAAGTGGCAGTGGCATATTTTAATGTGAGCAACAATTTCAACTCAGTTTACTTTCCCATTAAAAATGTAATCGCACGACAAGATGTGATAATATTTTAAATCAAAACTTTGAACTGGCTCTACTGTATACATATGTGCCCTGTGGTTGATTGATGACCAATCCAAGGTCTAGTCTACCTTTCGCCCAAAGTGATCTGTGGTAGACACCAGCTACCCTCACCCTAAGCGCTGTAAGCGGTATATGAAATGGATGGATGGATGGTTTAAATAAAGAGTTTGAAGAAAAAAATCAGTCAGCATGCTCTCCAAGGTTGAACAGAAAGTGCCATCTGGAAGAGTAAAAAAAATCCAACAACTGGTTCATAAACCTAATGTGAAACTTCATTTTCCCATGACCACTGTTTACTAAAGTGCTTGTCCTCATTTGGGTCACAGTAAGCTGTCACTGTAAATATATGCATCTATAAATAAAAATATGAAATCAATTTTTTTTTCCAGTGGACAGTATAATCAAAATTTTGTGCAAAGCCCCCACCCATCTGCAGCCAGTTGACCATTTTGATAGTTAACACTGCAATATACAAGTTCAGCAATACGCACCTTAAAAGTAAAAGATTCTGTTATAAAACATGTTTAGGACTTAGGGCTATTGTTTCTATTTATTATGACCATTATTAATACCTACAGCCACCTACAACCACTTTATGACCTTTACAACACAAGCTGACTTTTCCAATCTGCAGACTATAAACTATGCAGTGTGGCCCACACTGCAAGCCACAGGAGCCACAATTGGAATATAGACACTACAAACCAATTGATTTTAAGAACACGAGACAGCTCCTGGTGGGGGAAGGTAACGCAACGTATTCTGATTTACTTTGGAGCACAGGCTATTAGTTTGAGGCGTGTGCTCATATAAACATTCCGCTGCATCTCGTTCAGAGCAGAAATTGGTATCCAGAAAGCAAGAAGGGATGTTGACATGCAGTACACATCCAATCAACTCAAACCACAAAACATCCCCTTTTGTGTTAATTGAACCACAACGGTCAAGCTCAATTACCATTCTGAAATGAACCTGTTTATTCACGGACATAACTGGCATCCCTTCACATATACAACTAGCCCTAAATGTTCAAAGTTAAAAGTATAGTTCAGATGAATGGATGAATTGTCCTTTGAAAGATATCATTAAATGGAGGTGCAAATGTTTTGTTGCTTCTCATCCTGACCCCCCGTGGCAGGTACATGCCTGTGTGGACCTTATGTGACTAAAAATCTGCCTGTAATTGGCGTTCAAACTTTTGATGAGGCCCCCTCTCCTTCATGTCATTTTCTTTTCTCCTTTTGAAATCATCTTCATCCTCACTCATTTTTAAAGCTTTTATTTCTAGATTTGCATTATATTTGCATTTATGCTGCGTGCTGGTTTTTGTTTCAAAGGTTGAGGTACTGCATGTCCAATTGGCAAGAATAGAAAAGGGATATCTTGGTGGATCCAAGAACATCTTTACATTTTGGTCTGGCTGCTTTTCAAATTGTTTGGAGATAGTTCACAGTGGCTGTAGAGAAATGGAACCTGCGCTTTTGTACACGACCTGGAAGTAAATTCTATTAGAAGATCTGAGCGTGACAGAGGGAGAAAAAGCAAGTAAGGAAGACAGAGTGAGTTTACTTCTGGAATGAGCTGTCAAAATGACACGATGTGAACAACATTGTGAATACTTTGTTTCAACCTAATGCACTAGTCTTTCTCTTAGAACTTGTGGAAAAATTCAAAACGCAACCTCCAGAGTAGCTTGAATCTATCCATCTGTATTAAATCTTTAGTTTGTAGAAATGCATGGCTGTGAAGAACAGATAATATACGCCTGTGCCTAATTTATTTGTGCAATTTCTTAGAAAATTAATTCATTTACATGTAGCTTGGAAAACAATTCTCCATACTTTGTAAAGAAAGAGTAGCATCCTATTCACCATTACTTCTTAGGTAAAATTTTTATTACTATACGTACGCCAAGAGAAAATTACATGGAGAAAGAATCTGAAGGGACAAAAAACCTTTGAAATTAGAATTTTCAGGCTGCTTCTTTTAAGAAGAGAGACACGAGAGCAGGGGCACAGACACGCGACATCAGCATGTGAACAGAATAAAAAACTTAGTCTAATCAAACTGCTGCGTCAGGGAAGTTCTTTTCCATCACCATCCAGTCTCGCCCGATGACCACTCCAATGACACAACTCAAAGGTCAGACTAATGTTTGTATATGTAATGTTTGAATATTTAAGTCGAGTAAACTAATGCATTTATGCAGGATGAATAATATTGAGTTTTATTCATGTGTGGAGGAATAAACTTTGCACACTGTTGAAGATAAAGTAGCTTGTTTATGATTGGCTTTTGGCTCTATTGTGCAAATTGATGACCTCTAACTTGTCTTAGTCTTTCATATTTGATTGAGTCTGTGGCTAGAGATTCAATTCCATCATTACCTTTAGAATCAAGATAAATGGGATGGCATCGGTCCAGAAACTAGAAGAGCTACAACAAGCATCGGCCTACATCAATGAGTAATATAATCGGCAAATAGTGGGGAGTGAAGATGTCAATGCCATGCTAAATTAATTTCACTTTTCATCTCTTGTCAGAGTGCAATAAGTCATGGGAATCAGAATTTGAATTATAACCCAAAACCTCCTTTAAAAATCATTTTTTTGTCTGTATTTTCTTCTAACAGAGATGACTGAACTGTGGGCTCCGCTAAATAAACCCTGGACAAGCTGATTTGTATGCTTTCATGAACTTCATAAGCATGCAGCCCACAACGCACAGGAAACGCCGCTCACAGTCACTGCGAAGCAACACGGCGGTAAATCTAACGCCGTCATATTCACTCCATGACAGTAGCTTACTTGGGTATGCAAAGGTGCAGGCTGAATGATCTTGGGGGCAATAAATAAAATAAAGGAGACAGCAGCATCATTATTAACGCCATATCTCATATTCAAAACGACTTCATAATGCATCACTCCTTTGTTTTCTTGTCAAGTGGCTCTCTCATCTGCGCACCTCCAAGTGCTTGTATGTGTTTTATGGTCTGTTCTTTCTTACTTTCCATGTGTGGTGTTATCTGAGCTTCTGCTTACTTGCTTGGATGGATGGATATGATCGGAAATATAGTTTTCTGCATGGTGACAGTTTGACCCTACAACAGATTTCTTCAAGTCGTCATTCTTTATTTAGAACAATTTTGCAGTTTCAATGATGAAAATTGCTGGAAATAAAGATGATAGAATGTTTTTCTTTGAAACTACATGCTTTAGGGTGTTGTTTGCCTTTTGTCAGATGGGATTAACTCAAGCAAACTTGGCCACCCTGCACGGAATGTTGAAAATGGATGAACGGTTGGATGAAATGACAAGATGAAAAATACAACAGTACCAATAGGACCTATGGTCAAGACCCACAAAATGGATACACTGTAATTGATTGGTGACTCACCAAATAATACACAGACTAAATAGACAACAATCAATAAAATAAAAATGAATTATAGAACAAAGAGGCAAAACTAATCTGCGCTAATCCATTTTAGTCTTGTTATTGTTTTTCCTCCTCCAGCACCACGTCTCCTTGAGACAATTAGAGGACTGCAGCAATGAGGAAACTAGTCAAGCGTGAAGATATGCATGGACACACGCTCACACGCACATGCACACACAAACACACAGTGGACATCAGTGCAGTCTGATGGGGAGGACAATGGGAGAACAAGAACATTAGCTATCTACCAAAGGGCCCTCAAGGCACTTTGAGCTGTATTACTATTTCAAGATAATTACTGCACAGCATTCACATCTATTGTCCTTTGTCATGACCCCTGCAACTCACTTTTCCCTTCTTCCCAACCTTCTCATAAATCTTTCTGTTCCATGTCATCCTTTTGGTCCATCCCTACTCTTAATATTTGGGCACTAATTTCCACTTCATCTCTTCTACCTGCATATTGATACAAGATCCAAGACTAGAACTGTACCCTGAAAATACTTTGCAGTAATGTAGTATTTTGGTGACTTTAGTTAACTCCTTTTTAGAACTTCTCACAGTATGTCGCAGTAGAGTCATACAACACAAAGCAACAATAGGGGAAAAAAGCCTCTGACAATCAATACAGGACCGAGCAAATATTCAGGTTAAGTGTACAACAGCTGAGGGTGTTATTGACGTAGTACCGAAGGAAAAATAGCATCACACTATTACTCACTCTGTCTTATGTCTTATTAAGTCCACAACCCAGCAATTCTAGAGGAATCAATAATATACAGTACAGTATATAGCGTCTACAAATGAGGTCCCTCATTTCCTTTATTAATAGCATCAAATGTCCTCAAAAGTCCCCACTGTATAATAAAGTTGATTGAACATCACCATTCTCATCAAGGTGACATTTTCAAGATGAGTTGTACGTGGCCCAGGGCCAGTGTTGGAATGGGGCCCCGTGTCCTGGATGTGACGGTCTGTGTGAAGACTTAGCACAAGAGCATTTATCTCAATAAAGACACGATGCCTGAGCGGAGAGCAGGGCATATTTTTTATCGAGGGAAATTACAATAAATGATAGATTGGGTAGGTAATTAGCTCTTTTTTAATGGCTCCAGTGATACAAAAGGCGGAACAGTAGGAGAGGACAAGTTTGACACCGGTGAATGGGGGATTTCATGAACATTTTGTGCACTGCTAGACATGTTCGAGGGATCAGAGAATGAAATATGCTAATATCCTAAATGCCAACAGTCTCGAACTTTGAAGGACCTGCTTCAACTTTTCACCTGTGCGTAGTAAAATGAATACAAGCCACATTGTATAAAGCATTCTGTCCTTGTGGTAAAGCAGTTTTAAGACATCATGAACTCTTCGTATTGCCATTACACGGAAAGGACATACCAAGTGGGAAAAGTAGGAAATTATAAAATCGTAAAATCGATTTTTTCTTATTTCCTTCATCTGAAAAATAATCCTGATTATGTTTATAAATTAAGGAGTACGATTTTTCAGTTTTTGAACCTAGTCTTTTTTTCATGGGGCGGGCGTCTTTTAAGAAATCGCATCAGCATTCACGGATTGGTCTTTTGATGTGAAGTATGTGACGGAACTTCCTTGGTGTAAGAATTAGTAATACGACTTATTTCTCACTCTACCCATAGGCTTTCGACAGTGTTGAAATGTTGCCGTGGGATTGAAGTGTCAGAAGTAACGCCTGAGTTGCCCTCATGCTGATTTCAGACATCTGAATATAATGTTCACAAAAAAGGCGTCCCCAGCCAACCTTTCCCTCTCATCACAATCAAGCGGAAGAGAAAGTGACTCTCTCTTGGTTTGCTGTTATCTCTGACGGGATGTCTTTGGTGCACACAGAGAACATCTATAAAACGCAGCAGCGCTTACAGAGACATAAAGTTGAGGAAAGCAGGATGGGAAAAGCATAACTTTAAGGCACTTGAACCAGTTTGGGGAGTCTGCTACAGTACATGTCGAGCAAAACACATTACAAAAGTATGACATGCAATTGTAGGTCCTTCCTCCAACAAACAAACTAGAGTAAGGGCTTTGCACAGTCCTAAAGACTTAAAAATCCAAGAGATGTTATACTTTTATAACACTTGAGGTTTAGTAAGCATCTACAGATGAGTCTCAAAGATAAAGTAGAGTATATTATTTTTACATTTTAGAGTGGTTAACATGTTTTTGTATTAATATTAAAACATGAGTGATGAGTCATACATTTGTCATGTAACATTAATGTCAAGGCCACGTGTATTAATTTTACTTGTGAGACTTGATTAGTAAAATATAAACAAAAAGATCGTATGGTTAATTTAATAAAATTAGAATAATTTTGTAGTCAGATTTCAATACCATCAATTTTGCTCAACAGATTGATTCTACCCCAAAGTTTTATTTTCATTCAAAATACTACAAACATACATTGGAAAAGTATTTTTAAGTTTGAGTTAGCGAATATAATTTTAAAATGCTTTATGAGCTGCTCTAACTCATGAAATCAAGTTGAATTCACGAGTTTAAAGAACATTTTGTAACCTCAAGCTATTCTTAAAAACCCAATTGTTTTACTTTCAAGTACACTCATAAGCAGGGGAAACCTGCAACTATACATGCACTTGGTCAACAACAGTTAATACAAAGTTGCATTTCTAACATCTGAAAGGGCCAAGCAACACTCCCCTGACTGACCTAAATCCCTTCATTCTGCCAGAGCCCTGAGCAATAATTGCTGTTGCAAAATAGGCCATAACAGTTTGATGAACACCTCAGTGTGATTTAATAACAAACCCACTGGTTTCACAGTATCTCTGTTTATCTCTTTCCGACAGTTACTGGAACAAAGTAGCAATGTTCACACTAGAGCGGTTGGTTTTAACTTGAGCTTTAGTGTTGTCCTTGTTTGCTGACACAAACGTTGTGCTTTTGCATGAGAAGCCAAGTGTTTATTGCATACATGCTCTTTTTCTTTCTTTCTTTCTCTCTTTCTTTCTTTCTCTTTCTTTCTCTTTCTTTCTTTCTTTCTTTCTTTCTTTCTTTCTTTCTTTCTTTCTTTCTTTCTTTCTTTCTTTCTTTCTTTCTTTCTTTCTTTCTTTCTTTCTTTCTGCAGTGCTGCAGCTCTTGCATTGGATACCAATCAGCCCTTATACAAGAACAGGTAGACGATTTTTTTCTTCTTGTGCTTGTTTCTTCACCGAGCTCTTTTCCTGTGCTAGACTGTCTCCCTAAGCTTTGCTTGTGTTTGTACTGATGTACCCATTATTTCTTGTCCTCATTTCCAAAACAAATGAGCGACAGTTGTCTGATTAAGTTGCTACCCATTGCGGCCATCAGGTGGCAACACAAATCCAGATATGAAATCACAACAGCCCCCCCCCCCAAGCCAATATTAAATATGACACCTTCTCCCTGTATTTGGCTCAGTCACTGAATTCCAATTAATTTCTTTTCTCCAGCAAAACTGTTTTCCCACCAATGATAACATCAGTGCAAATAAACAAACAATGTTTCTGTGAGCGATTCAAATGAGATAAAACTAATTCAAAATGAGATTTTTTTTCTGTTGTTTTCATCTATAAATATGTTATCATCTCTAATACATTTTGCATACAGTGCTGTTGATTTTAAGATGAGATGTACACGATATGAATAAAGATGTTTCACAAAAAAAGATTTAATAAACCATATTACGACTTTTGGTAGAGGATGCCTTATGTTTTGTTCGGTGCTAGTAACTAATACATTTTGTACACACGCACACTCTTAGATATTTGTTACTAGTTTGTGTGTCCGTGCATGTGCTATGCAATGTCCAATATGGTGAGGTGGCAAAACCTCCCAATAAATCCAAGGACCATTACTTATTATATGATACAGTAGATCAAATAATATGAGTCCTTTTAAGGTAATGGAATGTGGTGATGAGGCAGTAGTGTGTATTAAACCATAAAAAAAAGCAAAACTATTTAAAACATTGAAATGCTTTTAAAAGGAAGAACTTAATTATAAAAAGTTAGAGAAATATCAAGTATGCACTGTATGAGAAGTAATGTAATTCACAAGGTTTTTTTTTGTTATGCAGTCATAAAGTAAATCAATGAAAGGGGTGGTTTTGAATGGCACATTCAACAGACCAAATTCCACCAAAATTAGATACAGGAATAAAAAGTGAGATGACCTTTCTGGCCACTAAGTCCCCGAGGATTTCTTCAGTCGACTAACAGGAACCAACATTTTAGTCCACCATTCATTTTCTCCCTTCATCCTTTACTTTTTTTTTTCTTTTTTAAATACTGCTCGTCATGAAAGATTGAGGATGAAGTAGAGCCTTTCCCAGCTGACCTCGATCAAGAAGTCCATTGTAGTGCTCATATAGACAAACCACCATTCACTATGGACAATTTAAAGTCTTCAATACACTTAATGCATGTTTTCGAAATGTAGGAATAATTAAACAATCGGCGAAGCAAGCATGGGGAAAATATGAAAACTCCACCCAGAAATGCCTTAACCAAAATCTAAATTGCCAAAGCTCGTTATTGTAAAGTAGTCCTAATCACTCTATGCGGCCCAATTCATTTGTGTCTTTGTTTTTTTTTTTTTTTGGGTTTATCAACAGTTTTTCCCATAATAAATTACAGACAATTTCTGAAATAATTTTCAGTAGACTTGATTTGGTACTTATGCACATATCCACAAATGTGTCTTTTTTTGTGCCACAGGTCCACTTGTGCTTACATAAAAGCCCATCTCCAGCGAGATTTTATTGAGCCTTCTTGTTGAAACGAGGCTTGCGCTGAATACCGAACACGACTTCTGAGTCTGTCAAATACAATAACAATCTGATGTTAAAAGCAGAAATATGCGCTTTTATTGGACTTTAAACGATGCAAGTGATTGCCCTATGGAATTACTTGGCCACCATTCTATGGTTGTCATTCTGCTTCCCTACTGGAAGCAATATAATCACCGCCCTAGAAACCATACAAAAGAAAAAAAAGGAACTATCCTTCCAAGTCACCACACTTGGATAGTAATTGGCTATATTAAGTCGCTACTGTCCCACGAAAAATCACTAGAAGGAGCCAGAAATAAATTCATTAAAGTTCTCAGTCTAAAATGCAAAGGATTTGTGCACAATGGTGAAGAGATTGCTATGCTAGCAAATCCGTTAATTTCCCACGAACAGTTAAAGCCTTTGATATTAAAAATCCAGACTTCCAGACGAGAGAAAAATAAGATCATCCCAGCAATGAAAGGGGAGCTAACGTGGTATTAGCACCATTATTATTATTATTTTTTTAAATCAAGGTCAGGTTGATGAATGGTTCTATCAAACTGGGCCGGACGCTCAGGTTCTGCATGACAATTGGATGAAGTGTTTGAGGCCGAGTCCCTCTTTGATCGACAGTGAAGTAAGTGAATCAACAACCTTGTGGTATAACGCTTTACTCATTTTAAAATTTTATTCTGTTGTTTAGAACTTATCCAGAGACTTTACCAAG
Source organism: Syngnathus scovelli (assembly GCF_024217435.2). NCBI lineage: Eukaryota > Metazoa > Chordata > Actinopteri > Syngnathiformes > Syngnathidae > Syngnathus > Syngnathus scovelli. Next base: position 8,027,972 of record NC_090851.1, on the reverse strand, counting down.
TGTTGTTGCCTTTGTTAAAAAAAAATAAAAATAAAAAGACTGACAGACTACCTCACCGATTCGATGTTGCAATAGTTATCTATAGTTAGTTTAATAAAAATAATATTGCTATTTTCCATTGAGGACAACATTAAACTAATCATCACAATAATAAGTCATAATATTTGACAACAGTGGTCTTACGTCCTTTAACTATATAATAAATAAATATGACTACTTTTATTATTTTTGTTTGTTGACCAGCACACAACACATAAGCGGATAAAAGCAAACTGAGACGGCAAAGCAATTACATTTTATAAGAAACACCCACTCATAACCATGTATGTATTTGCAGGCTGACAGAAACTTTAAACATATACATCTAAGCAATAAGGCAATTAATAAGTGCTTTTGGCTTCAAAACAGAAACACCACATTTTTTAGACAAACAGGGCAAACATAAATGCAGAAAGCATTTTAATGAGGAGCAGTAATAATGCTGGCTAAAAGTCTGACATGTTTGCAAACAGTTGCCACTAAGGTTTGCAGTGGAACACTGATAATAAAAATTCTTGGTTTATGTAGAATGTTCTTGTTAGTGGGTCATGATCTCCTGGCCAAACACCGGTTCGCGACATAATAAATTGGGAATGTGAATTCAACGGTGACCTAAAAAGTGTTAGAAGGAAGGGATAATCTAGCAAGCAGGACAAGGTGCTCCTGTTAATTTCACACAACTTTCAGTGGCTGAATGTATAAGACACCATCTATCGTGGTATGTGCGCTGGCAAGCAAAAGAAAATTGATGCACGGTGGGAGTGCAGCCTTATTAAAGCTCGGCTCATCTCGATAGTTTGAGGCCACTTTATGGCAAGAGGTGGCCAAGTGTCGCTCATGCTGACAGCTAGCCCACCCAATCAAATATTCTGTCAACTTGTCAGCACGACATAGTCACCACTGGGGAGACAGAAAAAAAAAAACTGTGTTCATCCAGACACCTACAGTGCATTAGAAGATCAGGGGGCACTGCAGCTAAAGATGTCACAAGTTGAACGTCAAAGTTGAACACCTTTACATTTTGAACTTGGATTGTGTCAGAATCTGAATAATCATGAAATCTATTCGTTTTCCTTTGAGAATGAAACTCATAACAAATGTCTTTTTTTGTATGTATGCATGTATGCTATTTGTTTAATTTAAGTGAAAGATTAATGACATATTTTTAATATTTAATTTGGATAGTTCACTTTTTACTTTTTCAAAAGCAATGTTTCAGCGTTAACATAAAACTAAGCACCTGATAAAGACTATTGAATCAAAGCCTCCTTTTCTCCATAATTAGGCTCAATGTTGGCCTGCACCATTATGAAAGCTTTTTATGCAGACATGGCATATTAATTTTTTGCTGAGCCTTTCCAACGTTAATTTTAATTGGAGGGGAGGATGCCAGTTGTCAGCTTGAGTGCTAATTTGTCTTCTTGTCCACCTCTTGTGTCTCAATATCAGCGGTACAAAGGTCTCGAATGCTCATGTTCTAACACAGCTGAATACAAATACATGTAGAAATGGACTTAATCAAAAGAGGATAAGAAATGGTACCGTCAGTACGTGTGCATTTTCTAAATTGAGAATGGAGGTATCATTTTGTTTCATCTCACACGGCTCCCCGTCTGTGTGCAATTTCAAGGGCTCAGCTGGATGTATGCGTCCTTGCTTTTGAGGAAGGCACCCTACCTGTTGGGGGAATTTGTCGAAACACGGACACCATATGGCATAGACCATGATTAATTCTTATCTGTCATGGGCCAAAAGATCACACGTGCATGTACACACACACGCTTAAATATAGGGTTGATGTTTTACACCTGTAATACAGTAGTCTTATTCATCTTCAAAATAAATATACTTGTAGTTAGGTGAGAGCGGTTAGTTAAATAAAGCATTATTTTTATTCAAGAATATTAAAAATATATATATATCTTAACTTGTCAGATACAAGTCAAAAATTTTAAAAAATCACAAGTATATTGGCTGAACAATATCCCATGAAGCAAAACATTTATTTCACAAACGACATTAAGAATCTCTACTGTATAGTTGTCATAGAAAGATAAAAAAATATACGTGGAAATGGAAAGAGAATAACTATAATTTTTATAATTGTTGTCAACTCTAAAATAAAAAGAGTTCTTAACATGAGGTACTGAACAGCCACATTTCTCGGTCATGAGTAATGATGACGACTTTCCTGATCCAAAAATTCGGTTTACCACAAGGGCACATTTAAATTATTCATATATTAAATAGGATTTCAAAAATACAAAGTTCCCCTCAATGATATCTTTTACATTTGTTAAACAAATGTGTGTGTGCGTTTGCGTGCGCGCATGACCTGGCCTCTGTCACACACAAAAAAACTACAAGAGCGATGATGTTTGCTTGGAAAGCAGTAGGGGATTCAATTCTCAAGTATTTTTTTAACAAAAGAGCAGCGTGATTGAGTGTGTCTGCCTCCTGAATTCAGTATTTAATTTCCTTGCAGTCCCAAGAGCCATGCCTCTGTTTCCAATTTGTCTTCCTCGTGAGATCAGGATCAGGTACATAATGAAGGACTTTGGCACATCTTTGCCCCTTTAGTAAATCCCTCATTTTATTTCTTTATAAATTTATAGGTGAATTCGGCATAAATTAAATCAAATACTTTCTCAATGGTTCAGTAATTGCAAATATTATTTAAAAAAAAGTATAATGATATATTGTCTTACCTTGATCTGTTGACACATTTTCCTCTTAGCTGTCAAAGTAAACTAATGGCTGCAAATCCGATAGCAATTTAGTCACTTTTCCGTTGTGCCTCTGTTGTCATCCTCTTGAAAGTCCCACGTATCGAGTACGATAATTGTTCTACAGTGCATTGTGCCATAAACTACGGTGACCAAATGACAATATCTTGGTATTTTCAAAAACAAGAAACATTGCAAGTGTTTTTTGTCACACGCCTGCACCACCTGCCTCCCAACCGGTAACTTTTTTACAAATCATTCTCAGCTCCACCCCTGCAATCACGGGCATCTGTCCCTGATTGTTAACGGCGCTACTTAAACCCTGCACTTCCAGCAAACTGTCAGTTTTGGGTTTCTTGAGGGTGGCAGGGTTATACGAGAAAATATAGATTTACATCTGTGCCCCCTGGCTTTATTTTGTGTCCACTCTCTTAAAATATGTGTGTAATAGCCAGTGGTAGGTAGATTTTTAGATTGTGAGTTTATGCTCTGACCCAGTATCTGGAACAGTAGGTGGCGGTAATGCCCTGATAGGTGGCCAACCGCCGGACAATCCAAAAAGAAGAAGAATCTCTGTCAGTTTGTCCATGATGCCATCCCTGCGCTAACTGTTCTCTGCCCGGCTGACTCCTGTTGCCAACCTTGACCATATACTGACCTGATTGGCTCAGAACGCCACCCATCCTGACCACTTGATCATGATTCTGCACTACGACCAGCATCCCATTTTCCCGATAATAATCAATAAAATCTGCATTGTGTTGCACATGGTTGTTCAGCCATGTTTGTCACAGTTTTGGCATTTCATCCTGGACATACAAGATTTTTTAATGCGATTTGAAATGATTGAAGTATTAAGGAAATGTATAAATCAAAAAACTTTTACAAACAATTCCGACAGATGTCAATTGTGCAGATACCTAACATGACCCATTTCCCTATACATACACAAGTAATTGGTTCTAAATTTCCAAAGGAGCGTTACAAGCAATAGGGAAAATTATACCTGCATTAAAAAAACATGCAGAGGGCCATAAATCCTGTAGAAAGTGAGTAATTAAATAAGAACAGACTGTTTCACTATCACCTTTATGTCCGTGCTACTTTGATACCTCTGACAGCGGGATTAACTCCCACTATAACAGGCCTCCTGAGGGTCGTTTGCTTAAAGAAAATCCCTGCTTTTTCTTTTATAACACCTCCTGTGGAGAAAAATGATAAAAAAAAGGTGTGGGTGTTAGTACTGCAATCTATTCTACAGCCCCATTGTGAGAAGCCTAGGTTGCGTAGTTATCATGAATGGATGACAGACCAAATTAATTATCCCAATAATATCACATGGTCAACAGTTTTACTGGGATTACTTTGTATAATGTAAAAGAACTATATGACATTGTCTTTCTAAAAAAAAAAAAAAAAAAAAAAAAAAGAAAGGAAAAATGTTGTACTGGGATAATTCAATGTATCCAGTAGGCCACTGGAGCACATATTAGAACATTGAAATAAATTAACACCCGACGGAATTTACCAAACCTCAAAGAACACGCCAGATGGGACTTGAACCGAGAATCCCTGTTTTAGGAGGCCAGTGTCCTATCCATTAGGTACGACCACTGGGGCACATAAAACTTGGAAAATGTTATAGGAATTCAATACAAACACCCAAAGGACTTTAGCAATCAAGGAAGAGATGACACCGCAGTGTCTTATGCGGTCACTAAACAGAGAAAGGATAACACCCCAGACAGGACTTGATCCCAGCTTCCCTAGTTTAGGCCACTGGGTAGATTGTACCATATTAACTGAATTTACCATAAAGAACACCCCAGATGGGACTTGAACCCACAATCCCTGGCTTAGGAGGCCAGTGCCTTGTCCATTAGGCCACTGGGGCACACGAAGGTCTGAAATGAATATTATCAATTCAATAGAAACACCCGATGGAATTAAAATTTGACCAAAGTTATCTTTTTAAGGCAAATAAAAACCTGTACACATTTGAAATAATTAAGTTGGATTCATCGCATAATATATGAAAAATCCTTTTGAAAAAAACCCACAATTTTTTTATGTAGTGAAGGGAAAATAAAGCCTCATATTTGCTTCAAGAACCAGTTGATGGATTTTTTTTACTCCCCTAGATGGCACTGATGGTTTAAAAAGGGGTTTGAGAAATGGCGAGTCAGTGTGCTTTCAGTACAATGTTGAATAATAAGGTGCCATCTAGAAGTGAAGAAAAACAATTGGTCCATGAATCAAGTTTGAAGTTTCATTTTCCCATCACTACCTTTATGTAAACTCTATTTGCACAATAGAACAATTTAAATTTAAATTGGTTTCAAAAATTTAAAATTATCTGAATTTTTCAAAATTGTTTCGAATGCATCGGAATGATACGCAAAGCAACGTTATTCAAACAGCACATAATTGCAAGTAACAAATTAATACTTTGAACTATTTGAAGTAAAAACAAAACATTAAACAGCTGTTATATACTTTTTTCAGTGTAGGGCCCATGGAATCACCACGCATATAGGTTAGTGCTTGATTTGCTAGCAACATGGTCATGACCAACACCTTACCTATTTATTTCTTACTAGCAGGATATTTTAAATTGCCCGACAGTATCCATGAAAACCGGCACTTTGGGCTCCTCGAGCATCTTTTATGTTATCTTGCTCCACTTGTCATGGTGAATGCCACTTAGAGCTGGAGGAACCCACATTTGACTTGATTGAAAAGTAAAGTATTTCAAACATTTCATAATATTGTACTGCATGTGGTACTGTGAAAGATAAAAAAATCTACCACCCAAAAAAGAGACCCCAGCCCACTCACTGTCTTAACATTTGAGAACGTTTATTAGGCTTACTGGACCTTAATGCTACTATAAATATGTCGACTGCGTTCCGCATATGGCAGGATTATTGATATTAGCAATGAAAATTGAATGGCAGTCCTGCAGTGAAGAAACAAGAAGAATCAAACTCACATGCACAAGACTATTTTTAAAAAGAATATCTTTATTTATTGTGTTATTTTATTGGTATTCTTACGTATATACATGGCATCGTTTGTGCTTTTTTTATCAAGAGTAAAATCAAGTCAGAAAACAAACAACTTAAAACCAGGATTGGATAGTTCTCTTTTTTCATTGGATATACTGCAACGACAAACCCGAGTAGTAAAGTTGGTTGTGTGTGTGTGTGTGTGTGTGTGTTGTCAGGGGGTGGGGGCAAAATAGGAAGTACATAGGTACGTAGGTAGGTCGAAAAATAGGTTGACACTTGCAGATGTCCACTAAGCGGAGTGTGAACGTCCAGACTGGGATGTGCTTTTACCAACAGCAGCAAAGGCACCTGTGTATCGCTTTGTAAAAAAACAGAGTCAGTCAGCCTTGGGGCCTTAATCCTACCGAGCACATACTTATTCAGCTCATTGCCCTTCAGGGGTTGGGGGGATGACACCTAGATTATGCATCAGTCACATCACACATTTTCATTAAAAATCATTAAATCATTAAAAACAAACAAAAAAAAAAATCACTAAATATTGTTGTGGAATCTTTATAGTTGTTATCTTTTAGTTTGCAGAGCTGTTCAAAGGTCAGCGAAGATGGATGTAACATGTTCCAAAAGCCACAATAAAGACATAAATATTGGGACACCTAGCCAACACAACCAAAATGGCAGAAAACATGGAGTTGAAGCTAAAAAAAAACTCTCACTCTCTTGGAAAGACTCGAAGGAGCCTCCACACAATTTATCCAAAAGGGGTTTGATGTGTTAAATTCTTCCACATGAAGGTTGCTTGACCATGACGTGCCGCTACAGAAAAGGGTTTTTCTCAAATAGTCCCACAACGTCGGCATAGAACTGTGTTGGTAAGATGAAGAATTAAGATTCAGGTATGAAGTCCTACCACCAAGACTTTTTTAAATTTAGTGTTGAAGAATATCAGTTGAGCAACAGATGAAAATGAAAGAAAAAGAAAAGAAGGCTTAAAACAGAAAATAACAAAAAATTGTTAAAAAAATAACAGGAAATTAAATTTGTGGCAAAGGGGAATACAGGATGATTCTTAGGTTGTGTTCACACTGTCCTTAAGGTTGCTTGGTAACAAGCTTTATTTTTTGTTAAGACACTCAAATTTCCAAAACATTTATTTGTCTATTATAATTCACAAACATGACTTGATAGCTATATTGGGTCAGTATAGTCATTGTCATTTTTTACGTTTATTCTTGCCGGTGTGAACGTGAAATCAATCAGTATCATATTATGTGTCTTTTTCCATGTTTGCCCAGACCAGAAAACCGAATGACAAGAGTAAACACAACCTTAAAGTCCATGATGAGACCTGAACTAGTTGTACTGTTGCCCCAGTGTGGTGGTCAAACCAACACCATAACACTATTTGTCTGCTGCTGGTAACCTGAGCCTGGCCATTTAAAAGAAGAAAGATTTGTTTTCTTGAAGACATTTGAAATATAAACCTAAATAATAAATAATGAAAAGGGTCGAGTTTTGTTGTGACATGATTTTGCGACTGAAAGGGGCGAGTGTGGGGTTCAGTTGTACTATAACAATTGGGTGAAAATACCAGGTGGGTAGGAAAGGGAAGGCCTTTCTGGTATAGCTTGGTCCATTCGCTAGCCTCAGCTTCCCACGAGATGAAACCAAAAGTGGGAGCTACCTACAGCTTGAACACATGATCTTGAGCTGAGGTTGACCCACGGTCCTTGTCTGTGTTCCTGCTGGTGAGGTTGCAGTCAATACCGTTCGCTTTTGAATCATTTGATGAGCACTACACTTTCTTTCAACATTTGTTTTTGTCTGATGACCATTTTTGTCGCACTTAAAACACAACAGCCACACGAGGATTGTATCAGATAGTTCGACTTAGTACGGTTGTGACATCCATGTCCTTAGTGTGACACCTTTGTCAGTTCCACCAAATTCTTCCATTCTTCTGACTAACATGTTGTACTGGCATATTCCAATTTGGTGGGTAACTGAGCTGATAGTCGATTCTCTCTCTCATCCCTGATGCAGTTTTTTAGTTGGGACTGTCTTGACACAAATCCACAGGCCATGGTGGTTGGTGCTGCCAAGATCTTTTCCATTTTATACGACTTGCCAGATTACAGACAACTGGTCTTTTGGCTTGCATTAGCTTGACCACCAGTTATGATCCGTGTTGATTCAGTTTGTTGGCTAGCATTAGCTTCTCTCCTGTGGTCCATTGTTTTTCACTTTCATGTCCGCCTTCTGCTTTCAGCTCCAGAGGCAAAAGTTACTTGTTGTTTGGCAGGTCGAGCCTTTCTCAGCGGGTGATAGGTAGAGCTTGCCGTTGGCGCAGGCACACAGTTCGTACACACCTGTCTGTTTGGTGTAGGTGGTACCTGCTGCAGCACCTTCCAGTGGGTCCACCGCACTGCCAAGGGGAATGTTGCCCAGCCGGATGGTGTTTGCGTCTAGAAAGATCTGGGAACACAAGGAATTTAAGAAGATGGTTTGAGCTCATAACATTAATTGTCTGGGGGAGCCAACAAAAGAAACAAATTACAGATTAGAACAGATTGACAGTAAGAATGATGAAAAGACCAAAAAGTGATCACTTAAACCCATATCCCCCTGAGGAGCAAAGATTTGCGAGTGTTTGTGAACCTAGTGAAGGCTGAGTTTTCATCAGGGTGTTCAAGGTCGCAAATAATCGCAAATATGCTCATCAGATGTTCGGCAACAATTTTAATAGTTCGCAAACAGTTTTTCTTGTCAGCAAACATTTTTGACATGTCAAAATGTCTTTGTGACATTACATTTTCTTTTGCTAACCTCGTTGAGCTAAATGAATCTGAGTCTATATTTATTAATTACCTACTGGTCAAATTGAAGAGATGAAAAGATTTTAAGTCTGTAAAGTGATTCTCCTGAATTTGAATGACACATGAGCATATTGGAGTCATTGGGTTGACATAAATTAAACAAATTCCCTGGATTATTTTGATATCATGTTCAGCTGATGAAAACAAAAAACATTTTTGAAAACAATAATTAATAAATTTCAATCAAATACTTACAAACCTGCTAGTTCATCTTTTTGAGTGTATGCAGTAGGAGGTGGGAAATACAAAGAGAGGCCGACAACTTGATGGAGAGAGATTGGACAAGTGAGGAATCACATTTGAGAAGCAATTAGTTTAACTAATGATTTCACTCTGGCTGACGGGGCACATCTTGATCTGTTTAAAAACACACACACATCTACGTACATCCGCACTATCTCACTGTTTCTGCAAGATGAAGTGAAGCAAAATTGCAGTTCCAATTGCATTTTAAATATCAGTGTAGCTAAAAGCAGAACATCCATCAGCTATTAACCAGGATCAAGATACGCGGGTAACCGGAACATTTCAAATGGTCTCAAAGGTTTTAAATTATTAACATCCTCTCTGCAACAATCCCTGTACAATTACATGGGATTCCGCAAACTACATACTCCTTAAGCACTTGTAGATACAGTAATGACCAAGGAAAGGCTTGGGCCACAACTGATTATTATTATTACTATTATTATTATTTATTTTTTTACCACACTTTTGTCCACTGATCACTGTTTTCCCACCATCCACCCATCATCCATCATGCATCATCCATCCATCCATCCGTCTGTCCGTCCGTCCGTCCATCCGACAAGGATCATTGATCATTGGGGGCTGTTCTAAGAAATAGTATGAGATGAGACAGGAGGACATTTTGAATAGGTAAAAATAGATGAACCTTTTGCACACCGCAATGACAAAGTCAATTCTGACACAATGAAATAGGAGACTCGAGGAAAAATGATTCCATCCGTTTAACATTTGTGAAAATTCCACACTAAACAATAGCATTTGCTCACCACAAATAATTCTGCACACAATGCTCAAACGTTGCCTTTGCTGACCATCAGGTCAAGTTGCCAAAAATTGTCATACCCACAAGCACAAAGCTTTCAACATTGGAGGTGGTGACACCATCTGAGTCTATTACACAGACCATTTGGCGAACTGAATGTACAGACAGTGAATTGAAGCTGACAACAAACTAAATGATTGGCACACTAAAGGACAGAAATAATGGTCAGTCTGCTTGACCACATGTGCACACACACTTCACATACACAAAGAACAATGCTATACTGTACACACACACACACACGCACACACAGGACTAAGACATTGAGTGTGCATGCTCAGCGTTGTATCCAAAAAGAAAGTTGTCTTTGGAAAATAGAAGTTACAGAAGCTGGCCATCACCACAAGGAAGCTTCTTCTTAAGATGACAAATAAGAAAGACCGCCAACGGTTTGCTGAAGACAAGCAGACTAAGGACATGGATTACTGGAACCATCAATACCAACATGTACTGTGACACACTGAAGCAAAACAAGGTGTCTGCCAAAATCAATCAAAACCCAGTCAGTCTATGGACAGATATATATATATATATATATATATATATATATATATATATATATATATATATATATATATATATATATATATATATATATATACCGTGACTCGCAAATCTGGCATTCAAACAGAGTCAACAAACTTCACATAGACATGTTCCAACGGAGATTTGATGCCAACTTCCCTGGCTGTGCGGCAGAAACTCTGACCACCATTGAGCCAAGACTGTAAATCTATTTGCTCTAATATTTTGTGTGAGCCAGTTCAATTTGAACGAGTCATTGCCATTGTGAGCCCCAGTGACTGTGTACAAATCCTTCCAACATTTTAATTCACTCAACATTCTGCTGCTTTGCTCACAGGTTAATGGACAAACAAAAGCGGAGCAGCCAAAACACAACACCTCTGTCGAGCAAACACCTCCAAGCTAGTCTTGATAAGCCTTGACATTGTTCAACCAAGCCCTACAGTAACATGAATAAAATATTTCCATTATTAACCTCTCAAACAGCACAAGGAGGAAAACATGTCATCATGTAGTAATGATATGATGTAGCGATAAAGAATGTTTAATTTCTCTTCTATGATTGTTATAAAATGTTACTTAAATTCCCATGCAGTTAAGAAATTATTTTATCATGATATTAGTTTGAACCTTGAACAAATTAATTATATTTAAAATTGTTCAATGTAAAGGCTGTTTTCAAATTAGAACAACCCACATCTCAGAATGGACTATATATTTTTCAAAACATCAATTTAAACATTGGATAATAATAATAATAATAATAATTATAATAATAATTATTATTATTATTTTCACCACTGTATGATAGGATGGTAATGAATTAATCAATGAGACAATTGGAGTTGGTGAGAGTAAGACATATTAAGCACAAAATAACAAAAGTGAAGGAAAATAACGAGAGGACCCGCCAGCTCTAATTTTAATGGAACCCATTGCTCTCTACCTTTAGCCCATTTGGCCCTAATTCCAGGACTGCGTTTCCAAACTTTCTAAACTTTAATGGTCCCTTCTTAAATGCCAGCTGCTGACAACATTGATTTGGCTTTAAGCCTTGCTGTCCCACACACTTTTATTTTGTCCCACAAAATCGACAGAAACATCTATTTGCTGCCATCCTCCTCCACCCCCCACTCATTCCATCCGCCCCTTACATTGTTTCATCATCAGCTTGCCACTGTTCATTTGACAGGGTTAGCAGTCAGTCCAAATTAATATTGGAACATGTAAAAAGGAATTGTAAATCATGGATAAGATGCCCTTTACGGGATCTGTGTGCTGTATGCTTATATGAAAAATGGCTTCGATTAACACACAGTAGTGATTCCAATTTGAGTGAGCTGATTTGAGGATGAGGCAGCACATGTAATGGTGTGCCGGTGCCGCTTCCCATAAACTGTAGCTTGAAAATCTAAGTCATTCAGGTTTCATTAAGCCAAGAAAATAAAACCATTAAATTGAAGCCAACTTGATTTTCACCACACTCAATGTCTTCACCACAAAGAAATGATCCGTTTGCCCTTGTTTCTACCTTCTTAGATTACTATTTACGGCCCATTCTCATCACATCATCAGCCAATGACTCATCCCGCCACGCTAACTGTGGGTTTCATTTGCTAAAATTAGCCAAATAGTTAAAACAGAGCCTCAGAAGAATCTCCCCCTGGCTGTAAGACACTCTTTCAAATCAAATTTTACATGTTTTCAATGGGCAAATTGACACAGAACTATAACAGCAGTTTTATATGCTCTAATCAGACCTCAACGCCTAAACTCTTTGGAAGTCTCAGCACATCGTTCATGTCATTTTGAGATCTGGAGTTATTGCATCAAACTGTGCTCACATTTTGGCATATGGCGGTGTTCATAAAAAAAAAAAAAAGAAATTAATCACGTGCCAACACTTCTTGTCTGATTTATATGGCCAACCCCATACACATAACTAGTGTAAAGATTGACAAGTTCAAGTGGCATCATACAGTATGTCCTTCATGCTGGGATTCATTCATTCATTTATAGAGCCTTGGTGTCAAACTTTGCTCCAATCCTTGCGTAAGCCAGCTTTATCATTCATGTTATTGTTCACTTCCTGGGAGACATCCATTAATGCATGCACGACAGGGAGACGGAAAGAAAGAGAATGAGAGACAGAGATAATGGATGAGAAGGGAACAGAGGACAAAAGAATGCATGAAATGCAAAGACAGAGAGAACTGACACAAAAGAGGCGAAAAAAGTCCCCTCCTTCTTCCTATAAAGTGACAGTCATGCTGATGTACAACCCTGGCAGAGGAAAGTTAATTAGATAGGCTGGGTTACTCAGATATGACAGACTGAGAGGATGGAGGAGGAGAACACGTAAAAGAGGTTTTTCCAAACTGTGGGCTGAGCATCTCTAGCAGTGCATTGTTTCTCCTGCCGCCTAAAAATACATCATCAGTCTGAATTTGTTCAAGTCAACTGGGATTGGCTCCACTACCGTGACACCCCTCGGGTCAACGATCTAAAAAAAACAATAGATCAATGGGTGCTCTCACCGCATGCTAAATTTAAGTCCAACACTTTGCTGTGTAGATATAGGGATGAGTTGGTGTACTCTTCCTGATTAAGGGTCAGAGGGTATAGAAAAGAGGTGTGAGGAGCGCATGTGAGGGGATATGAAAGGATTCCAAGAGGTTGGTGGGAAGGAGGAAATGAGAAATGCGCTTTGGAGAGGATCATCATGCTTGTTTTCGAAGACTTGATATGATGTGCATGTGTGCACAAGCGTGTGCTTGTGTGTGTGCACGTGTGTGTAGGAGAGAGCAAGAAACAGGGAGAAAGTGTATTCCATGTATGATGGAACTTGACAGTGTGTCCAAATGATGAGGCATTCTTCTGTTAATTACAGAATTAATGACACACTGTGCTCGAGTGGACACATGCACGGATGCTCGCGCACACGCTCGCACGCACACACATACACTGACAATGGCGGAGCATGAGCTCTTGCTCCCATGTGGCAGGCTGTTATTCAAAGAGACAGACAGTAAGATAGCAGGCTAATAGAAGACACACACACATGACGGCAGCAGATGACAGCGAAGCTCATCAGAGCAGCTTTAATGAAGTCACTTTCCCAAATACAAGAGAGGAGGGGAGAAGAAAAGGACAAGGTCACTAGATTGATGATGCTCATTAGCCCAGCAAGGTACTTTAATGAAGGGGGGGCCTATATTGTCTCGTATTTAAAAGCACACAAACCAGACGAGATAAACACAGACATCACACATAAATTTCATGACATAGTAGAAAGGCTGATCGATTGCACACTGGGTCATGCAAATCCTCTGTATTCCTCTGTGAGGATCAATAAAGGATTATCTCATCTTAAATACTGTATACTCACCTCTCCTTCTGAGGACTGCAGCAGGAGGTCTTTCCTGCATGATGCCGTTAAGTCTCCAACCCCAGCATTGATCTCCACACCTCGAGGTGCCTCCAGGGTTAGCGTCCGAGTTGGAGACTCAAGCCTGGGGGAAAAAAAAAAGAAAAACACTCAGTGGATTGGATTATAACCATGATTGAGTTCACAATGTGAAGGTGCATTAAGCAATGTCAGCCAACTATTACAGTCATTGGTGAGGTCATTCAAAGTATACTGAACCTGGGATATACAGGAGAGCGAGAGTGCGAGAGTGCGAGAGTGCGAGAGAGCGAAAGAGCGAAAGAGCGAGAGAGCGAGAGAGCGAGAGAGCGAGAGAGAGAGAGAGAGAGAGAGAGAGAAAGAGCGAGTGAGCGAGCGAGAGAGACAGACAGACAGACAGACAGACAGAAAGACAGACGAGAGAGACAGACAGACAGAAAGAGACAGAGAGAGAGAGCAAGGCTACCAGGAACCCATAAAATCGTTTGCTGTTTTGTCCTTCTAATATTTAGAGCAGCAATGGGTAAAAAATCCCACAAAGGTTGTATAGACGATTTTAAGTGTGCTCCAAGTAAATAACTTTGATAAACAGCATATCTCCAGTAATTACAGTGCTAAAAAAAAGGCTTTCAGAGGATAACTTCATACACCGAGTGCAAAAATAAAAACACAGAATCCTTGTATTGGCGTTTGAGAGTGTAAAGCGTTTTAAAAGACTGTCTCCGTAACTCGATGTGAACGCCGAATACGGAAAACCCCGACAAAACAGTCTGAAGTGCTCAAAAGAGCAAAGAATGCAGTTGGTGTTGCTCTCCTTGAAGCGTGCAAGGTCAGTAGCGCTTGACACAAAGTTGAAAACAATATGAGAAGATTAAACAGTGCATTGGCATTAGATAAGTGCTGCTGTTTCGCTCAAGGGTAAACTGGCAAATGAAATTGAATAAAAGGTCTTTTTGGCAAAGCTGAGGGAATTACAATTGATGATGGGGGAGTATAATAAATTAAACAGCACGTTCACAATAAAATCAAATCGGAAAAAGGCTTTGCTACTGGGACACTTGTCGAGATACATTTTACTCTGAGACACTTTCTCTGGTTCCTTAAACTCTACTCAGTGATTGACGAGGGAAATAAAACAAGGCAACAAGCAGATTAACCTAATGCATTGTGTCCAATCCGTGGCCATAAGGGGGATTGCTGGCATTATCATCCTAATGTTCATCAATAGTTAAGGTCCCCGGAGTCGACAAATTGTTTATCCTCAGGCTCAGTCGGAAAGGTAGGGTTTCTTCTTTATCTGGACAATTTGCACCATAAGCAGAGAAGCAAGAAGATTCCCTAAGAGAGGTTTTCATTTTGTTTTCCAACGCAAGTACAAAACAAAAAATGGAAATGGGTCTTACTTGGTCATCAGGTTTGAGAGGTTATTATTATGAAAGCATTCTTCTTTTGATTAGTTGGTGGACAGCACTTGTTTTAGTGTTTCGTTCCTCTTGCCAACATCAATAATCTGAAACAACTATGAGTTGTATAATCGTAATCATGCGATGCACAACTTCTGACACGGTGGGCGGTTAAAAAGACAACAGCAACAAGTGTAGGCAAGAATGAAAAATGCACAGTAAAAATGAAACAAGCATATGAACTATGACAACTGTAGACACATATACTCAAGTTAATAAGACTGGTGAGATGAGTGGCAAAACACAAGGGAAGGCTCAAAAGCAATTGCCTGGCATAAGAAGAAAAACGCAGAAGAGGCCGTAGCTCACGAGACAAGGAGAAATCCCCGAAGTCAAACAAAAAGGAGCATAATGCAGTCAATAGAAAACTGCTCATTGAAAGGAACCTAAAAATAACTTTAAAGAGGGACAAAGGAGGTAAATGTTCCACAAATCAAAACAGATGTCTTAATAAAATGTCTGTGACCCGTGGTTTGTTAAAAATCCCAGAAGAATACAAAATTATATCGTGCGGTGTCTGAAAGAGCATTAGATTCTTGTAGGCATTTCTGTCTCATGCAAATGAGCCAGTGCTCACCATGCGCTGTTCTGCGGCAAGGTGTGTGCACAGCATGTCTTTGCGTAATATGATGACTACCGGGTGCGAATCAGGAGAAAAACATCACAGATATGTTTGAACCGGTGTCGAACCCAGAGCAAGACGAACGAGACTTCTGAGCAACTTCGATAGTCACTGTACAACACAATGGAGGCTGTCTTTGAAATAATAGTGGTTCCAGAGCTGGCAAAAAAAGTCCAGCAAATCAAATAAATTGACCGCAAAAGTTTGTCGACATGAAGTTTTTGCCCTAAGGCTTCACTGGCACCATGTAAGCCATCCACACAGCGTTTCTACATAAAACTCCATTCCACTAGTCTATCAGCATATTGTGTTGGTGGAATGTTGCCATGACGACTCTTCTTCAGCTTTCATTTGTTCTTATACTGTCTTTTGGCAGGTGGCAAGTACATTTGGTACAATGCTGCCACTCTTTTTTCTTTTTTTTTTTTTTTTTACTAGCATGTTGTAAAGAGGTTGCCACCGGCAGTAATGCATAAATACTTGTACTGCCTTTTGGTGGCTAGATAGAATAATTCAAATACAGGACCGGCTAAACTATGAAAAAAAAAACTGACTTCCAGCCCCCCCAAAAAAAGGTAAATGTATTATAATTAAATGAATACAGCCTTTATTCATCCTTCTATGACAACACAAATATGAAGTAAAATGAATTCAATTTATTTAGTTTGGAAGCAGGTGAGAGCAGTGGAGGCGTAGATGAGTCATGAGAAGGTTTATTGGCGGGACACGGTTCAGCTGCTGTGCAGCGAGGCGCTTCAGAGTGTTATAAAAAGTTTTGGAAGTAAGCACTCCACATTGAGTTTGACTTATTGATCGGTGAAAGATAATAGGGGAAAAAGCAGTCAGGTTATGAAGAAGAGAAACAAAAATACACACGGATCAAATCGAATATGTTAACAGAGAAGAGAGTACCTGTAGACTACCAATTAAAGCTAGTAACCACGCGATCATTCACACTGGCATGACTTTTAAAACATTGTCATGGCAACAGTTTGACCTAGAACAAATGGTTTCTATTTCTATAGTTCTTTGTAGGAAAATGGTGGTGTCATCAAAACTAATTAAAGATTAAGCAGAGTTCAAGAAAATGTATCTACTGTGATGTATTGAGAGAGGGTTATAACCCCAACTTCATTTTTTTCTTGGACAGCTATAGGCTCAAAGAAGAACCGTACCAGCAGGCACACTCAGGGAAGAGCAATTTTGAGTATCAAACAATTGCATTTGGTTTTCATCTTGTACTCATGCATTCATGGACAAAGAAGGTATAGATGATAGCTCATTTGATTACTAAGCCGAGTACAGAGAGGCTCTGATGAGCATATGCATTTTTACGGCCGAACTATCAAGCGTCTCATCCCTCGGGTGTCACCTTGACACCCTCACCTCCCGTTCCTTTAAATACCTACACATTATCATGCTCAGCGTTATATTGGGCATGTTATGAAAATTAACCAATCTCCATTTTGTTAGTGCTTCATTCCCACCAGCAAAGTATTCAGACTACTTTGATGCATAGGTCTTTTGATCAACAAAGAAAAAAAGTATTGGTTTGGAGTTTGCAGTATGACAAACAGGTTTAAATATATCCTTGAGCTACTTTCGCATAAAAAAAAAACTCACGGAAAAACACAAGAGCATTGGGAAAAAAAAAATATATTGAAAACCTTAAGAATAAATATATGTGTGAGTCTGATTCTGTGGACAGCTCACTGTGAACGTTGATGGCAGAAGAGAGACGAGTTGTTTCAATAAAACGTTTAATTTTGATTGGCGTTATCAGAGAATATAACATTCGTATGGTGTTTGTTAATGTGCTTGTACAACTGGACTGCACCATTTTGAGAAAAAGTAATGGCACCATTTGGAATAGAGCTAATGCAGGTGTCCATTACGTTGTGACCGGTGAGCGTATGAAAAAGGTTCCTCCTAATGGCATTTTATTGCTTTTTAATGGCTCTCAGTGATCAAGGTCTCAGTTCATTAATGTACACTATTAAGGCAGCATGTGAACTTATGGTGTGGACATTCTACTTTTAAATGCACAAAGCAAAAAAAGATTAGTCTGACATTTCTGTTCATGATTTGGAATGAGATATTCATGAAAACAATTCCTCTCCATGACTCATGATCTTCACCATTTAAAATATGTCTGAACAATACTGGCCAAGGCAGCGATTGTTTATATTGGATCTTGGTACAGTCAATGGTCATACATACTTTTATGGATAACTGCTTATCCCAAAGGCTTTTGAGATGTACAGGATTTCCCGGAAAAGAAAACACTTAAAGCACCCTCATAGTTGGCAATGATTACTGTGCTTGACACCCAAAAGCCGCATTATCGTTCTTGAATATAAGATGAAACTCTTTTGTATTCATTGTGGTGTGTTTCTATGTAACATTTAAGAGGATGGAGCAGTACAGTGCACAAAGTAATCAGACTCGGCATATCCACTGCAAAGTCTGCAGCAGCACAACCACAAGCTCTCCTGGGGGGGCAGTCATAAGAGAAGAAGAGCAACAGAAAGAATTCCAGCAGGTTTTAGACTGACTACTGTGCGTATGTGAAACATTTTACTGTTGTTTATATTCATTATATTCAGCAGAGAAAATATAAAGTAAAGGACACTTATTGGGTTAAAATTTCATAGGACATGACCTACCAGAGCGTAGGATACACAAACAATTCATATTTTACTGATAAACCCAAGCAAAACTGGACATTTGTTCAGTCTGCAGTCTGTGCACCCTCAGCTCAGCCTGCCTCTTTGTGTGGTTGTGTGTGTTTTGACACAGGTGTGCTGGAGCCACTTGGCAGCTTTCAAAGCTGGCTTTAGTCTCCACCATGCCGTCAGAACTTCTTCACTCAATATAGAGTAAGTTTTGTCCAGCGATTCTTGAGAAACTTTTGGAGCTCTTGATTGTAATACTTCCTGTCTGTTTTCAGTTTCAGATAACTGCCAGCCCTTGCTTGATGCACAGCAGACTTTAGCACTAAATATGAACCCCTAAACTCATTTCATCCTGCTATGGAACCTGCTATAATCATACATGTTCCAAGGACTGTGACTACAGTGTGACTGCGAAACAGAGGGCCACAAGAACATTTTGGTCAAGGAACCATTTTACCAGAAACTTAATGTAAAATACTCAGATGGCAATTGTGGTGTGAAGGCGTAAACTTAAGCGTACTTATGAACCTTATGGGGCTAAGTGCTGTAAAAAAATAGACAAAGCAATGGACGAATGGATGGACTTTATGTTCATCTTATTAAATCAAGAGAGGCTTTGTTTGGCATTTTTTAAAGCAACTAAATTATTGCTACTTTCATTATGTTCACATCTACAAATATCCAAGATTCATGTGTTCCTGACATTCTAATGCAGGTTAACACATAGCTTTTTTTTTTTTTTTTTAAATTGTAGCCATAGGTTATGAGTGGATCTAACAGCAGTGGAATGTTGTGTGAGAGAGCTTACACTATTGTTCAGAAATGTTCCAAAAAAGACTTGTAAGTGTGATTTATATTTCCCACAAGACTTGGGGAACATCCTTTTTGCCCTTTCGTCTTCAGATCCATTGAAGGCCTCACCACCTTGCCATTTGGGACACAAACCTTATAACCTTTTCATGCTAAATGCACTGTCATTTGCCTCAGTGCCTCTGTCACATCCAATCACATCCACAAAGGCTGTAAAACATATTCAATTTTTTCAAAAAAGCTCTGAATGAGAGCAAGAAAGGCCTGGAATTTGAAGGATCCATCTTCAGATCAAAACCAAATGTAGAAATATGGCATTCCAAAAGCCTCATGATTTGCTCTCGTCACCTGCGAGAAGGAAAGGTTGATGTGCTGCCCCATGAATCTTTCAGGTATACAAAAAAAGAGAGAAGAGAAAGCCTCCAGCTGTTTTAAAAGGTTATACAATCCCTTTCTCAGTTAGTGAAGTGACTTGCGAACACATTATGGAGAAAACGTGTATTTGTGTGTCTGCCTTGAAAGAGGCAGAGGTAATAATGAAAGTGAAAGCCATCCACTTGAATAATTTCATCAACTGTTGGCAATTACATTTATTGTAACTAGTAATGTGTTAAGCGCATGTCTTAATCTGCGGCCACAAATTATTTTTATAATATGCTGAATCCGTAGCTGACAGAGTGGTGCTTTGTCTGCTTTTACACAACAAACCTCAACTTTGAAAATGTTTTCTAAATGTGAAATGAGTAACTGCAAGAAAACAAAAATAAAAAAAAAGGCAATTTCATGCTTTTGCTTCTGATGGGGCACCAAGCTGATAATTTAATCAGTAGTGAAAGACTAGCCACACTCCTCTGCAGGTTCAAGCAATCTAACCGTGGTTCATTTAGTTCACATATTCATTTATTGGTAAAACAGTTTGCAGCTGAACTCTTGTTAATCAACTGCAACAAAAGTGAAGGGAAGTAGAAAGAGAGTGACAATAAATTAGATCCTGTGATGCATCCATGAAAATGGTAGCAATGAGTAAGCCTTGGAGTGGAGTGAAGACATGAATACGTTTTTTCCGTTTTCACAAAATGATCAACTTACATTCCACATCACCATAGTGATATACAATATGTGAGTTATGTGATGTAGGGGAAAAAAAAGAGGGCACCTGATATATAATGATGGATGATGTTCGGACTGAGGTAATAATTACCAATCCATGTATATGCTTAAAATTGAGTTTTTATGTCATTTGTAATTTTCCATGATTAGATGTCCACATGCTGGAGATGAAATGAAAACTCCACCCATGAGAACATTACACTGCCACAACCCGCTGGGAACAAAAATAGGCCCCTTTAAGGTAGTTTCCAATAATACCAAATAATACCACTGAAGTTGGGAGTTGTGTAAAATATATATAAATATATATATATAAACATATATAAACATTATTAACCTACACTACAACCGTAAAAATAACATTTTTATTTTCATATAACAGCATATTTCCTTAGACACAACTCTTGAGAAGATTTCCCCAAAGACAGAGTTCAAAGAGAAAGTGGCGTATTGTAAAATTTAATGATATCCAATAACTTGACATGAACCCCACTTTTTAATCAAAGAAAAAAAAAAACAGCCAGGGGCAGCCTTATTCACTGAGTTTTTAAGAGCTAATTAGGTGGTGCTCTTTGCCATCCCACACTACATTCCTTCATCAAGTTCTTCATTGAAAGACCTGCTTAAATTAACGCTTCAACAATCGTGTGGAAAATACTTTCCCTCAGATCCTACTATTTAAAGAAAAGAAAGGCGAGGGCTCAGACACATTTTAGACACATAATTTGTTAGACCTATGAGTTTGGCCCATTTGAATGTTCCAAGTCACTTGCCGAGAATCTCATTATACGCTACTCATCTCACGAGTTCCCACTGTTCGAAGCTATAAAATGTTTATTAATTGAATATATCTTCCAACCTTGAAATAAGCTTTTGTTGTTTTTCAATCCAGAGGTTGAGAGAGTGGAGGTAGACTGAGTTTCGGTGATGACTCATCTCCCTACTCCCTCTTTTGAAATGATACATTTCTTAATTGGGCTGGTTTGGAAATAGGCCGCCAGGACGCAGGGCCATTAAGTCAAATCGCTTCTGTCCTTAAGAGACCTACCGCAGGAAAACAACTTCTAACATCAAAGAAGAATATTCATTTTGTAATGCGGAGGGCTACGGGACCTACTACCTATGTGGGATGGAGAGATAGATGGAGGGCAAAAATGAGGTCAGTGCTAGGTGTCTTCAATTTGATTTTAACAGTATCTCTTGTCATTTGCTAAGGACGTCGAGCCTCACTGAAGGCTCACTTAATAAGTTAATGCAGCACAAGTGGGACACTCAGTGACAGCAATTAGCAGCAATTACGCATCCACCAGCACCACTCCAGGACTTTGAATGAAAAGGCTGAGGGATAAAACAAGATCACTTGCTAGGTTAGCCCTTTCAAGAGACATATCAAAAAGACAGTAACTGAGAATATAGAAAAAAAGGCCCCAAGGGTTTTGTCTACCCATGCAAATGCTCTTCACCACGTACTATATGCTTATTCCGGATAAATCACGTGAGAAAAAGAAAGAGCTATTTAGTCGATGAACTAAGAATATGTAGTCCATTTCTTATGTTTCCATGTGGGAAAATTGCATACTTTTTGTGCCAACTCTCTCCTGGTTCATGTTAGCACAGATCACTTAAAAAAAAAAAAAATTGTGCAGTCATCTAAGATTTCCCATGAGCATAATCTGAATGGCTTTAGAAATAAAAAAAAAAAAAAGAGGGAGTGAGCATGACAATTTACATGGCAATATTTCATGCTATACACTGGAACCTCATAAAGTGAATGAAGTCTATAAGCTTATGCAATATGTTTTTCTTTTTTCAATTCAGTATACTTCGCATCAAATACCTCAAAGGATAAATTTGTTGATACATTTACAGATGTTTTGCTGATCTTAAAAGGAGCTGGCTCACTTGAGATTTCCATCAAGATGAAGCATTGCATTATAAAATTGAACAAGACTGGATTACTCAACTAAATGTGTTTTTTCACTACCATCAGATTTTTAATGAACGGCCTGAACTATGGGCATTTGCAACAATAGGATGATCAATTTGTTTCAGTGTGATGTTGGAAAATGTGAGCTGCGGCAAATCATAACTAAATCATGTTCAAAATGACTTTGTAAATAATCCCTAACGGCAAAGAAAGAACACAATGAGCAATACCATGTCATCCGAAAGCCTCAATTTGAAAGTGAGCACGGAATGTTTTTAGTCAACAAACATGAAGCTGCACTTAGATACTTTAAAAGTTTTATTTTATTTTTTTTTGGAAGTATGTTCGCTCTGTTGAATTTAAGTCGCACTACAGTATTTTCTCGTGTTGACAGACTGAATGCTCTCCGATGCCCTTGAGAAACACAAGAGATTTAAAATAGAAGAACTGCAAATGGAAGGTTACAGTCTTGGGGATAAGGGCAAAATGGCAAAGAGCTCACTCAAATCAGCGCCTTTGCCTACAGAAGAGTTAAATCTCCCTCAAGGGCCTTCTCAGATGCCATCAAGGGTTTAAATGAGAGGAGGAGGAGGAGAAGAAGCAGGACGAGAATGAGGATGGAAGTGTGGATCCCGGTGGGGAGAAACTGACTCAGCAACAGCTTGCTTCTCTCTGATGTGGATCCAAGCATTAGATAGTCACAGACCTGTCTCGCATGTCTCCGAGCATAGCGATGCAGCGGCGTGAGACTTCTCAGCTATTGATTTCACTCTCCCCGCCCGGGCAAAGTATTGCTTTCCCCATGCAGTTGCTTATTTAATGTCCGTACCCTCGAGAACCAGGGCTTTTCCTTTCCAATGAAAACTCTGGTGTCACTTAATGATTTCAATATGATCATTGCTTTAGCAAAGTGATGACTGCTTTATTTATGCTTGTTTGTGCTCCTCTGAGATACCGGCCTTCAAAATCAACAAGCTGGAAGAAAATGATCCTTTACTCCGTGGTGCAAACCACAGTTGATGAATTCAGCAGATGATCAAGTCAGAGGTTTTTAATCAATGAGACATCTAAGAGTAAAGCTTCTCGGCTTAGTTGAATAACAATTTTACTGTCTGTGTTATATGGAAATGAGAAGATTCGTATTTCATTGCTGCTCAGTGAATACCGTAAAGTGCATCCCTGCTTCAGAATAGATCATATTTGTAACCAAGTTGTTTATCTGGAGGAAATCCTGCTGTAGTGTGGACATTTCTTATGGCTTTTCACAGCATACTTGTTTACTATATTGATGAGCCACAATTGTTGATGCCCTTAATATAAAACACAAGCATTTTTTTATCCATCTATAAAGTGGAGATGGATTTGGCACAGGGTAGCAACAAAACAATTTCTCATTAGTTTTTTTATTTATTTAAATTTTCAATACTTTATCAGTCCATATTAAGATTATTTCTTTTGAACATCTCAAACCATCACACATAATGCACTTTAGTCTCCCTCCCATATACTTTTGAGGAAGCGGAATATTACGAAAACAACTTACAGTGGTTATTATCACAGCAGAAACTGTGACAATCTTGTGATAGTGTGCTATTTGGAAAAGAGCATTTGGTTGCCACGAGCAGCAACTAAGCTCAAGCACTCTGCGCTTCACTTTTAAGTGTCTGAAACGTCCATCACAGCCGCTATCCTTGGGAGAACTCATTTAACGTTTCAAGTGACAAAGTGATCTGAGCTGCCTCCAGCTCCCTGGTCACTGTGATTGGCAGTCAACACAGTTAAAAGCAGCTAAAAGTCACACAGAGGAAGCATGGAAATAAAGATAACCTTTTACTTGAGTTTGTGTCCTATAGTGGCTTAAATACAGGAGTGGTGGTAGAATTTAGTTTGTATTTTGTACTATGTACTAATATCAATTGACATAATAGTAACAATGTTTAACATAGTGGAGCAATGTTCATAGTAGCTTCCCTTTCCCATTCTTTACGCTCACCCTTTTAGCTTGTTTAAAAAAAAAAAAGAACATTAGTCCTTCTACACTTCTTTTTGTCCCTACATCTTTTTTGAATATGGCTTCAGTCGAGGAACATGAACATGTTTAAATGGGGTTGTGCAAGTTAAAAATCAATGACAGAAGATGAGGTATACATTGGAGAGCTGCAGGAGAGTGACCCGCGTATTATCTATATTCCTTATTTATAGCAGAGCACTTACTTTAAATCCTGGAATGGCTCTGCCCTCACGTGTGACGTCTGTACGGAATGGCTAAACACAACTCCTTCTGACCCTATGAAACAATACAAGAGACATATTTAGGTTAAAAGAAAAGAAAAATAATTTCCTTCTTTCTGCATAAGACACTCTAACTCCATCTTCCAGCATTACAATATGGATGAAAGTATAATTTGTATTTGAATAGATTGATATGTGTGCATGTTGAGTATTTTTGAGCCAATAATAAAAAGAACAATGCCAAGAAGAACAATTCCAGCTTGAATGGATAAAAGCACCTGTCACTCTGAGTTTCTCAGTGCCGATGCTGATCTCCTCTTCATCTGCAGAGAACAGAACTCTCTCTCCATCAGGACTCTTCACCTCAAACCTCTGACACTGGACCTCCACCATCTCTGAGCCTGATCAGGCGGAAAGAAAATGGGATCTGAGTCAAGGATTTGGAGCACAGGAACTTTCAAAGCGTAAAAAATGTACCATGTGGATGGTTCCATGTAAAGTGTCCAAGAGAACCACATAGCGTAAAGGGTTAGCTTAAATGACCCTAGAAAAATGTCAACTCTGAACTGCAATGTGCTAAAAAAAGGTTCAGATGCTCATGCCTTGTGTGCTATTGGCGGATGTATAGCACATCTGCTAAGATTGTAATATTTGATTAATACCTTACGGAAATGGTGCTAAATGGTGTGT
Organism: Syngnathus scovelli; assembly: GCF_024217435.2. Taxonomy (NCBI): domain Eukaryota; kingdom Metazoa; phylum Chordata; class Actinopteri; order Syngnathiformes; family Syngnathidae; genus Syngnathus; species Syngnathus scovelli. The sequence goes on along the minus strand of NC_090851.1, from coordinate 8,002,788 downwards.
TCATACATCATAACAGATTGCACTTGCTTTTGGCACTCACTCACCCATCCCTACGAGCCAAGTTACTTCTGCTCCCCCACACCTAAGGCACACATCTCTAAAAGCTAACCATCATTAAAAATGTAGAAAGAAAAAAATAGTCAAGATCTTATTTCATTTCATCATCTTACCGATTTTTTGGGTTAGAAATAATTGTGTTGAGTTTTTTATCACTTAGATATGACAAATTTAAAGAAAAAATGATTTTGTTTGATTGATGCTAGAATATTATTTTCCACCACTTCGCTTTTTGTGCATTGAGCAAGATTGTGAGAGGTCTCTGAAGCCAGACATGATTGATAAGATGGTGTTTCTCTCAAATAATCTGTAAATGTTGGAGTATTGCATTTGAGCTATGGTTGAGAGTGTGCTTTGGATATCACACCAACCCACCACCACCACACACATAGATACCTGCTTTTTGTTTTTGCTAGCCTAGACTTGCGCTGGCACGAAAAAGAAGCGATGCTCATTTTGCACGCTTGGGTGCCAGTCTCCCAAAATAGGGCCCCAAGAGTGTCCTGTCAGTCTCAGTCAAACATTATTAGCCACATCAAAGTCAGAGTATCCCCCCCTCACCCCTTGCTGTCCTTTTTAAACCATCGGACAACTTTAAGAAATCAAGCAGACAAGGTTTTGAAAACCTGACTCATCCTAAAGTGAAGTGTGCCAGAGTTAGAAATGTATGTAAAGGTTTGGAGGGGCATTGGCAGGCGCCATGACAGGGGAATGAAAGCAAGGGAAGAAATGACTTTCAAGTTAGATGGAGAAAGAGAGGCTGCTTCAAATTGGAGATGTGCTGTCTCAGACATCCAGCGAGTAGTGTTTCACTGCTCAGCTCTGTCACATAATATACGTAGCTTCCAGAGCGGCTTTCCTTGCATTGGAATGGGTCAGCACATTTTCAAGGATGTGTTTTATTCACATCACTTATTTCTTGAGGGTGGATAAAAGATTTTAAGAAAAGCTAGGAAATCCATGAGAGTGGAAAATGGATAAATATATTATGCTTGGAGATGAATGGGGTGAAAGTTTGCAAACAATACACAATGGGGACACATTCTCTCCAGCCTCAGTACCAAAGTATTTTTTTCTGCGGACTCTAATTTGCTGATGTTTAAAAAGGACATAGGAAATAATTAATATTTTTCAAGCCTATCCCAGCTGACTTTGGACGAGAGGCAGGACACACATTGAACTGGTTACTCGCCAATCACAGGGTGCAGATGGATAAACGGCCATTCACACTCATGCCAGTGCTCGGATTTCAACATACAACCTGAGGGGATTTGCCTTGGTGCTGCCACTGCGACACATCTATGTGGAGGGAGGAAAAATGATGCTGCTGGTTTGTGGTGATGAGTTGATACGTGTTCACACTTATGATGGGAGCAAAGATTAGACATAAACAAAAAGGTGTGTGTGGGGGGGGACACTGAAACACAATTGATGTTTGCTCATCTTGTAGTCACCTAATGTCAACTCTGAATTATAATCAAATCAAAGTGTGACTAGTCATTTTTTTTTACTTCCCCTCAGCTACACTAATAGATGTACTAAAGAATGTAATCACTGAAAGAATAGTCCAATTTAAATTTATGATGCACAGTATCTGAATAATTCTGTTGACCAATTTCGATTTTGTAATTAAATCAAAGGGGGCATTAAAATCGTCGCCAAGTAACTTTTCTTTTACTACTATATATTAAAACATTAAGGCCATAATAAAGTTATACAGCTTGGCTATACTGGATTTTTAATTCCAGGCGTTAAATTAGTGTTTGTAGCCACAAATGCATATTATGTGAGAAAAACTTCAGAAGAGTCAAGAATTAAAAATACAAATAACCGTCTGAAGTGTTAATCATGCAAATAAACACAAAAGTTATCCTACCAAACAGACACTAATCAACTCTAATTAAAATTGTCTTTACAGTGCTTCATTAAGCGATCATCTTACGTTTTCCTTGATTTCTTAATAATTGCTTCTGCCATTGCGTGCCACTCAAGTAAATAAAGAGCCAAATAGCTTTCACCATGTTGAACGCAACACTAAGCGTGTTTATTAAACTTCAGCTGCCTGTCATTGGCTTATAGCATCTTCGAACATCCAAAAACATTTCGAACATTCTATTCTTCTATTCAAATCTGTGGCTGCTGCATTCCCGCTAAGTTTGAAGAGTTGGCGGCAAACAAAACTCAATGAAATGACTTTAAACTAGTGAGTCAATATTGGAGAAACTTACGAATTGACTCGTGAACTGGCTTGTTCTGGAGTGTTTTTAAAAATATATATATTAAACACAGTGACAGATTTTGTGTAAAAAAATAATAATCTGCCATTATTTTTGAATTATTTTGGATTTTTCTAAAATTGTGAGAGGTCCTGTTTTCAAATCAGACATGATTATTAAACTAGTCATTCTCTCAAATAATCTGTAGATGCTGCACTGAGCCACACACACAGTTGTTTTGAAGTAATAATAATAATTGGCCTTTTTTCCATGCATTACAAATGCTACCCTAAAACTGCGGCCTGGGGACGGATCTGTTGTGAATATTTACACTATATCAAGTCATAAATAGCAGTGAAAACACCTTGAAGAGTCAAACAGATGACACTCATTAGCTTGTGAAAATGCTTTAAGCTACGAGTGGATTTGAAAACTCACCATCCTGATGACTTATTCAAATGTGTCTCATCTTATCTGTGGATTCATTTAATCATTTATAGAGTAAGTCGAGATGATATGCTTGCCATTTTCTTTGCTGTCAAAAGTATTACATTTCATAAATATTCAGTGACCCTGTTGGCTGTGTTTGCAAGGTAACATGTTAAGAATTAGTGGTGTGATGAGCATGGCGGCTTGCATATGACGTGCAGCGATGATTTGTGTTGTGTACTGACAATGGCAGATTGCAGTTATGCGAGTTGTTCACACTAGGCACCAATGCTGCATACATTGGACAGTTTAAAATATTTCAGAATCATCTGCTTATGACAAGCTTAAGAGGATTATTTTATCGATTATGTGAGAGAGCTTTATTAGTCATACATACTGCATTTGGTAAAAGTCAGACCTGGTATTTTCTTTGTGGATGTATACTCTATTCGGGGAAATGTTTTTACAAAACTATATAAAATGGTTTATGTGCAGTGTTTGAAAACATTACTGCTTGAATGCTAGTAAAACTACACTTGAATCAAAAGTTTTTGTTTTTTAACTGTCAAAGTAAAAATGATACCAGTGCCTAGCAGGACTTTTGAGGCATAAAAGAAATCGTATTTCATGAAGCAAAAAGTGTAACAATTTAATGGTTTAACATTGAGATGCTGAGTTTGTTTTTGTTTCACCTCCTCTTAATTTGTATATGCACATTATGTGCAATATGCAACACAACTTCCATTTTCAACCACTATTAATGGTTACAGGGAAGCTGTTTGTGCAAAATAAAAACTTTCATAAAAAAAAAAAAAAAAAAAAAGCCAGTGTGGGCTACTACGCAATCAATGACCCCAAAATAACAGTGTCAAAAACTAAAGAAAAATTTCTCTAGTGGTGTGAGCAAACACAACTCCTAACTATTCAAGATAAGTGAGGCCAGCCACTGAGTGGATGTCTGAAATTGGAGTGATGAAAGGCAAAACCAATTGCATTATTTTGCCACATCTATGAGGCAACAACATGAAACCATAGGGTCACCACCAGCACCACCGCTTTAATGGAACCTTTTTTACTTGTCAAAAAAGCAGGGCCAGACCTTTAATCTTTCTGAGTGTTTCTTCAACAAGCCTTAGGAAAGAAACATTTAGATTTTGACCAATTGCAGAGTGTGTGTATGTGTGTGGTGGTGGTGGGTGTTATTTAAAATGCTCATAATGTTCAATAAAATAAAAACAACATGAAAGGGGAAGACAAATTAGTGCTGTTACTGGCTTCATTTGTCAATCTGAATTTAAGTCTGCAATGCGATGATACAATATGATTTGTTTTTTTAGCAACCTAGTGCTCACATCATAATCAATGTACTTAATATGTATACGACACACAAAATTTGGCTTTCTTTTGCTATTATTATTTGTGTTGTTAAAGCAACAGCCAACAACGAGTTGTAGTTTTACTGCACTAATCATGCTGTTTTTTTTTTGGTGTCTTGTTTTAGAATCTTTAATTTCTGCATTTGCAAAAACAGTCAATACCAATGAGCTTCTTTTGTCTGAAAAGAATGTAAAAAAATATATGGAAATTTAGGGTGCTGTGCAGTCTGGTGTGTTCTGGATGTGACATACAGTAAGTTCAGTTGTAAACTAATTAAGTGTCATATCTGTCAAGAGGTTGCTTTGTTTTGCAGGAGGTTTGCACAGCAAAAATATTGCATAACCTACAAATTTATTCAAACTACCTACCACATGTGGGCAGTTTTTCAACAGAGCTAGCACAAGTGTAATGAAGGGGAATTGCAATAAACAGCAGGATTAATTTGGTATTTGCACACGCCTTACTGAGGTCTTGCAATAATAGATAATGACAGCTTACATGTACTTCATTAATTCTGATAAATCATTTTAATATCTGACATATTTCCTCCATGGAGGTCGTTTGCACTTTCCCATTTTTATTTTTTTGCAGTTTGCTCTGTGTAATATTATTCCAAGGTTCATAACAGCATAAGAAATGTGAACTTAAACTATTTTATTTACCATCAAACAGACAATGCACACACAAAAGAAAAGAGGGAACTAAGAATCTAAGTGAAATAATAAGTTAAATACTCTGAATGTGATCACTAAAGAGGTCTGATCATTGGTAGTATATTTGGATCATGTCTGATAGAAACAAAGAGAAATTGAACACCGTTTTCCAACAACCTCCTTTGACTGTCATGATTAAGTGTAAAGATGAATCTTGAAAAAAAAAGTGTCAGTACACTATGCTGTAACTTTATGGCAGTCAATAAAATATTCATTTTCAGACACATTCCAAGCTCATAAAAAAGAAAAAATGAAGAAGAAAAAAAAGATGTCTCCCTTTCCCCTTTGTCCTTTAGCTTGATTGATATTGAACAAAGGGAAGCCTTAATACCGAGCTAAAGATTGCATCTTTAAAATGATGAGGTGGCTCTCGACTTTTTCACATAACTATAAAATACGGTATATTTCCATAGGCAGGTCTGGTGGTATAAGTCAGTGGCATTTCATCACTGGTGTATGTGGAGAGAATGGGCATGTTGTTCCTCTAAAAAAAAAAAAAAAAAAAAATAATAATAATAATTTGGTAGGTTTTTTTTTTTTTTTTACAGAAAGGACATTCTATGAAAATAATTAAATATTATCTACAAACAAATAGAAAGGAATGATTAGGAAAACACCATAACCATTTGTCTTTATTTATTCAAAATAATAATAATTATTTAATAGTTTCTGTTGAAGGACATGTCAGACTGAAAATAAAAACAAGCCTACTGCACAGTATATAACAACCGATGTGAGGATAAGCAAGGTCACGCCTCGAGCGTTATACAGTCGATCGTCCAAACAAGGTTGCAATGTCAGGTCTGCAACTCACTATCAAGCTGAAGGATGTCTCCATGTAGCTGCAGCAGTTACATCCTTTCCCACACTTATGGACAACTGATGAAAATATAGTATGACGTGTAGCAAGGTAGGGTAGTCAATTGACCTCTGCATAATATAAACAGAATTAAAGCTATAGGATCAACAATGGCAGTACATCCACGTCTTTATCGAGCCCTTGGCAGCCTCTTAAAATGTATTTCAGTTCATTAATGCTCCAAGCTATGTATTATTAAATGGCTCATTAAAATTATTGACTTGATCAAGGGCTGGCTTTATAAAATGGGCAAGTTGGGCTGTTTGATCTATTGATTAGATGAGACAGTGACACAGTATCATACTAATTTCAGCATTATCTTTTTTTCTGCCACCAATTAAAGGCAGAAAGACCTCACTCTTGCTGAAAATGAGATCGCTGTGAAACATGATTGTTATGTACACCATTTGTTTCTCAGAGGGGGATTTGCAAAGATGTAGATTCATAATTAGAATGTGTGTAATGGAACAATTGAATTTTATGCAAGGCTTTGCAAGTGTTCACTCTCCGCACACTAATCAGAAACCAATTTTCGCCGACATTCAGCTGCTTAACTGCGACGGCAACCTCATGTTTCAAAAACACAATTGCATTCATTAGGTTCGCCGAATTTTTTATTTTGCACTTACAAATCTACAAATCTTAACTACAACGGCACATTAAAGCTTTTGCCTTGGGACCATCAACATACTTTTACCACATAGCACCCATTAACCTTTTGCCTTTCAGTCCCTTAATTTCAGCAATTTTATAATCCCAATTTCCAAGCAACAGCATCGGAGAAATGATCTGAGTAATTCCACCCTGATAAAAGAGAATGTAATTAGTGTAAGAAGTTAAAGATGATGATAGCGATAAAATGGAGTTTAGAAGGCAGTAACAAAGTCGATGGGAAATTAATGCGTTGCATGAAGAGATGAGATCCACATGTGATTAAAAACCTTGCATGAACGGTACAAATGACAATCAAGGGAGGGAGCACTTAGACCTTAAAAAGATGGAAATCAAAAACCTGCACTGATTATCAATAATTATACTTCTTTTTCATACACACAATTTGAAATGGAAAAAAGTACTTTTGCAAGTACAGAATGATATATGCACCTTGAATCACAGTATAGACCTCCACCAAGGTCGATTGCAATTTTTGCAGTCAGCAGAACGGACTCAGAAAAGAACAAGGCAGTAGATGGCAATGAATAGCCTTTGTTGCAAACTCTCATACAAACACAACATGGTGAATACCCTGGTAATAGCAAGCTGACGTCTGGTGGAGCACACACATTGTTATGAATGATAATGTGAGATGAGAAAATGAGCACTGGTTCACAAAACTGCAGGAAAATCATGTGTAGCTTCTTGCAGTCGTGCTAAGTGTCAAACAAAGAAACAGCCTTTGATTGCTTCTTCATGGCGCTCAGATGTAATCAAGTTCGTTCATGGACATGGCAGTGGGGACATTTGTTACTTTGCTTTTCCTAGTGGACAACACAGACCACGGGTGGCCAGACGTGTTCTTCCTCTCCTGACGGGGAGTTACACGTGTTTGTTTCTCCTATGTTTCATCTCAGTGGATGGATCTCAGGTCTCTTGATTGTATATTAAGGAGCTCTCATTTGTTTTGAATGTACATCAAGGTGGATTGAACACTGAAGAGGTTTCTATGAATAGCTAAAATTAGAGGATCACTAATGTTTCTTTTGTAGTCTTTGACAGCAATGTATTCAAAGTAGCCTTGTACGCCTTATCAATTTTACTTTATATATGTATATTTGTTTTATGTTGAACAGTATTTAATGCTTGAATAATTTAATTACACTGGCTCATAGTTTCTGTGCAATAAAAGTCCCTAGAATGTCATTGTCAAATGTAATAGGCCATATTAAGATTTTAAAATGAAGTTTTAATGATTCACCGCTATTTATGCATGTCATATACTGTAATAAATAAGCAACATATCAACACAGTGTACTTGTGTATGTATATATATTTCAAATAGATAAATGTTAGAATCAATAAAAAATATTTAATGATGGTCAACAAGTCATCATTGCCAATATAACATTCTGGTAGAATTTCCTCACTAGCAAATGGAAAACAAAACTATCACACATCACAGCGCAAGCCGGCAAAATAATTGGTTCACCACAATCGACACTGTCCCATCTGTACGAGCGCCCTGTTATCAGGAAAGCCACCTTGATCACAGAGTTGCCCACTCATCCCCTCCATCATCCCCTTGCCATAAAAATACCAAGTTCCCCTGACCAGAAAAATATTCTCTGGTAGTAAAAAACAACAACAAAAAAATCTGCAAATTAAAAACAAACAAACTATCAAGTCACATGTCAACCATATGAGAAGTTTTGGCAAGTTTGCATTCAGTTGAAGGGTCACTTGTTTGGAGCAAAAAAAAAAAAAAAAAAAAACTCTCCACTTCCCCTTACTTTCCCAGATATTGACGTTCCACAGTCCACTCTCTTGAGTGGACAGTAATGAAGTATGCATGGTGTGCTCACCAAGGTGGTGTTCACTGAATGCCTTAAGTCTGTTTGCTTAAACAAGTCTATTAGTCTTCATGACAAAAAACATTTTATGTAACTTGTTTTGATGAATCCTATTAAATCTAATTCACAAACGTTGTATACATGCACTATAGGAGTCATTGCATAAAGTCAATTTAAACGAAGCAAATCCAAAAGTGTTGGACCCTAATGAGTTGAGGGGCTTTGCTCCAGGGCACATCAATAGTGCTCCCACATTACCGCTTACAACTTTTTTTTCAGATGCAAAGTAATATTGCATTATTTGTGGATGAAATGTGAAGATGCACGGCTTTGTCCTAACTAAACTCATGGGCCTGTCGAGCCAAAGAAAAATTAACCACTCTACATGTTTAAGCCCTTCCAGTATTTCTTCTACTTCAAGAACGTGGGCATTCATTAGCGGTACATGCACTTAAGGAAATGAAAATTCAATAAAAACGGCATGGCATAACACTTAGACACTCGCATACATTTTGCTGTTATGATTAACAACCTTGCCAAGATAACAGCGCACAAAAAGCCGAATAAACCTGAGGAATAACCGCTCCGGTCAAATAAAAAAACTATTAATGCTGCACCTTCTGCCGTTTCACTTAACAGGTGAACAACTTTACACATGCTAAGAATATTGATAAGCAAGAGACTAACCAATCAGTGTCCCCTGGAATTTTATCATAATAAGACTTTTTTTTTTCTCCCAAGAACTTGAGAATCCAAACCTAGAGCCTATCAAAATGTTTGGGATGACCTAGAACAGAGATGGTGAGCAAGTTCATCAGTGATATTAATAGAAACTTAAAGACAATGGACGACAACTGCAAAGCTGTTTTAAATTGAGACATCATGGGGAAGGGTCACAGAATAAGCGGAACTTAAACTTGTAATGCTTATGTGATTAGTGGTCCACGAAAGTTCATGTCAGTGTTTTATAGTCTTCAACTGTACTCAACTCAATGGGATCTGACCAGGAATACGTTTTTCTATTCCTTTTTGATGGCCAGGATCCAACTGCTCATGCCGTAACATCACTACCTAGGTGGGTGAAAGGGTAGGGCTTCAAAAACTCAAAATCCACACATCATCTTTATGGTTGCCTATTAAGAACACAAAAATGAAAGGTTCTCACTCACATAAATGAGCTGACAGAGAGGACGGAGGGAAAGAAGAGAAAGGGGGATGAAAGGAAGTGAGTGAGTGCAATAAAAAATGAGATAAAGTGCCCAAGGCCAACAAGCGTACTCGGAATCTCTTCTGCAGCAGATGCATGCTCAAGGGAGCTCACTTGTTAAGTGTGTTTAACTTAAGTTAAGGCACTTACAAAGTAAACCGTTTCTTTCATCACAAGGAAAACACATCAAATTCATAACAGGACAGCTTCAGCTGTGTTGACATAACATACTGTATGTACATTAATCGGTTTGCTGGCATAGTGTGGTATCTCTAAACTTTGGTTTGATCGCTATAGGTCTGGTGATGTTTTAAGGTTGAGGAAAATAACCAAATATCACAAATTCCTCAGGAATTTCCCCGTGTGGGACAAATAAAGGAATGTCTAATGTAATCTATGTGTTTAAAACAGTTTGCCCACTTTGTCAATCATTTTGTAATGGTTATTTTATATAGAATTAGTAAGAGTAAATAAAAAAAGTTTCATTTAAAAAAGGCAATTCACAGGCATTTTTTTTATTTTGAAGATTTACTACTGCTATGGTACAGTTTATCATTTTCCATTTGTGTTTGACTTAATCCATCCATATAGTGATGGACTTCACATTTATTTTATCTTTCCTTTCCAGTGAAATACGATTTTGTACAAACAGTAGTTGTTCTTGTGATGGAATACAGATCGGGGTTTTACCAAGGTGAAACATTTCTACTTCAAATGTGGTAAGCGTTTTTGTGAAGAGGGAAAAATGCTGTTTTTGGCTGGGTAATTCCTAAGAGGAAGCATTCTCAATATGTTTTTGTTTTTCTGTGTGTGAGGGACAGAAACATAAACGTGTTGGCGAGTCAGCACAAAGGAAGCGAGAAGCAGTGGCAGGCCAAGACCAAGGAGTTTCCAGATAATCCTCCGAAGAATTCATTCTTTTTCATTCTGTCTTATCAAGGAGCCACTTAGACATTTAAAGTAATCATGTGCGTGTGTGTGTTTTTGTGTCTGAACTCAGAGTATCTGTGTGAAGACAGTTGTCACGAGGCATGTGCAATGCATTTTAATATGTAGTATCCAGTCATTGGTATTCAGGAGAAATTCCGAGCCTGTGCTTGGCTTTGTTCAAAGTGTGCGTGCGTGCGTGTGTGTGCGTGTGTGTGTGCGTAAGGTAGGTCATGCAACACAGTTCATGTCATCCTCTGGCGACCTGACTAAATTGACTGCAGACTGTCGCGCCAACCAATTTTACAGACTGATTCTGCCTACTCCAAGATAGGCATGCAGACACACTCACATACATCAGCATTAAAGTGGGTTTCTTGGTGAGGAAAGCTGCTTTGGGGAGCTTTAACAGTAGGAAGGGAGCTGTCAGGGATTTCCTACCTTCAAAGTCTAAGAGAAGGCAAGGCTGTACATGTGTGGACGTGGGAGTGCCTGGTCAGCTTATGAAAAGAGATGACTTATAAATACACCCCTGTAGCATTGCACAAGATAAGGGATATGAAAAAAAAAAACACCTGAATTGGACTTTAAATATAATGTGATTTGGTTTTGCAAAGCTCATCACCAAAATACCACATGTGATAGGGATGGCATTAATCTTCATGTTATTAAAAACAACAATAAAAATTGTTCGATGGACAGATGGATGGACGGATAGATGGATGGACGGATAGATGGATGGACGGATAGATAGATAGATAGATAGATAGATAGATAGATAGATAGATAGATAGATAGATAGATAGATAGATAGATAGATAGATCGATCGATCGATCGATAAAAGTGACCACTTTCCATCTTTGCCAATATTATTGGCACAAGATCTATAGATTATTCCTGACTATTGAGTACTCGCAAATTTATTTTAAATGTCTCAATTTTTCGAAGGTGTCAAATCCAGGTCCAGAAAGTAAAAAACCCAGCCACAGTTTGTGTCCCGGAGCTCCAGGCCGTTGAGAACAAGCACCTGTAGACTTAGTCAAACTGTTCCTGGGATTTTACTTTCTGGGTCTGGATTTGATACTTCTGTAATTGTTTCATCTTCATTTCAGTCTCAATCAGAATAAACTCACTGCCTTTTTAAAGCACTACAAACAAAATGGTTGGTCTGTATCTTAACTAGCATTGTGAACAAATTCTTTTTAGTGATTTTTAGTGAAGCTTCAAATTTGCTTGATGAATCAGTTGCATTTCTTTTAGTCCTCTAGATGAAACTGTTGGTACTAAGAAATGCTATGTTATTGTGCTTTAGTACAATTTAAGAAGGACTTGCTTGAAACTTAAAGGTTAAGACTTCAAACTGAGAGATATCACTGTACAAATGTGACTTACTCCCACCTCTGACTTGTTTCAACTTGCTGGTGTGACATAAAAAAATAGTAAATAGTCATCTTTGGAGATACTCAAGGGTTGGCCCCCAAGGTGCAAATTCAAGTGTCAAGAGTACAAAAGCAAGAACTCTGAGGCTACTAACACACTGACAGCTCATGCTAACCCTTAAGACTTCCTTTAATGTTTTTTTCGTGCGTATGAGACAGACCTCATATTGCTCTGACTTGTAACCTGTTCTTACTGGGAAACTGAAACTGAACGATAAGCGCAGCAGGGAAGGTGTGGGAGGCAAAATCCACAGCCGCTAAATGTGCTAAGAATTCAACGACACTTGTACATAGGGAGCACTATAAGACGCTCTTAAAATAACACACTGTACATTATATCTATTTAATGTCCCATGATGTTAAAACTAATCTACATTATAAAAGTTTGCCTTTTTTTTAAGCCTCAATAAAACAAATACTGTGATTCAAATATTTAAATTTATTTGTTAAACCTAATCCATACATTATAAAATTTAGCCTTGTCTTCAAGCCTCCATAAAACAAATAACGAGATTCAAATATTTATGTGCCAAATGATCGATGAACTGAATAGTTATTTTCTCATTGCTCATTTTCACTCACACAAACACGCACTCTCACACACGCACACGCACACACGGCTTAATAGTCATAAACAACACAAATGGCGGCACATCAATCATAACTGTACTGTTGTTGCAGTCTCATAATTAGCTCATCTCTGTGTACCTTGTTCGCACGACATTAGGAGGCTAACCTTTCCAAGTCATTAAACTCTAATACTACTGGTTACTTTAATTTACTTCTCACCAATCTATCAACCAGACAAATGTGCAGACATGAGCTAGCAAATTCCCATCGAGAAGTGAGACATTTGAACATATCACACTGATCTCTCCCTACAGCTGGATGAATGAAAATGAGTCATACATTGGGCAGACACATTTGTCATTCAACACATTACAGCATACAACTTTCATAACAGATTTGTTCAAAGTCTTTGCATGCTTGCCTGAGTTATTAAATTCTATAGGAAGACGTCATACACGCCACACAAGCTCAGAATTATATCTTCTGAAGAACAATAGGCTTTCACTAATCCAATTAGAGCTGATAAAAATGATTCGGTCAAAGAAAAAAAATTGCTTTCAAGGCTCAGTGAGAAAGCCTAATGGAAACAGATAGTATTTAGTTTAGTAAACAGAGGGGGGTAAATGCATTTAGGAAGTCAAGCAAAAACAAAGCAATATAACTTAATGTCCTTTGAGAAATGATCTATTTTCTTTTATGTGTTTTTGTTCACTCTTCGCATAGTGTGTGTGTGTGCGCGCGTGTATGTGTTTGTGTGTATATGTGTGTGTGTTTGGGTGCCTTACCCACGGTGAGTTGACCAGTCAGTTGTCCGTCATCAGTCCTAGCATTGATAGTCACATTTCTATCCGACTGCATGATCAATGGACTGTCCTGCAAAAAAATACAGAGGGGTGTCATTAAAATAATTGCTCCACTAATGTTAATTACCGACCTAGATACACATACCACAACACAGATGACCAAATGTATCAGCTCCGCCATTTGTTATGCTTCCATCAAGAGCATACGTGAGAAGTACTGCTTTTGTATGTACTGTGAGGCCCAGGTGGAAGCGGTGACCCATGTGACCTTTTTTTCGATCCCACGGCCAGATTGAGACACTCAAATTCACACTTTTCATCACTCTCTCACTTTTCTTCCATTTGCTCCCTAAAGTTACATGATTTTCTGTCCCATTGCTTTCATTTGTTTTCTTTTTATGCCTTGAAATGGTGTTTTTGTTTGGCACCATTAGTTGAATGGCTCACTGATGGCTGGATTTCTGTGAGGGTTTCCCCAAATTAATCCTTTGTTGCATGGTTCAAATTGCAAGTTTTGGCTTAGTGATATAGACAAATGTATCTTCCATAAATGATCCCTTCAGGTTTAAGAAATAAAATACTGGGTACCAGCAATTCGACTACATGTCAGAACACACCATCCAGCATCATAAAGATGACTGAGGAGTTTCAAACTGAAAACATGTTTTTGTAACTAAAAACTAGTCTAAAATAGCTCATTATTAGCTACCTATTAATCAATTAAATACACTTTGTTATTTTCTACATACCAGTTAATTAAACATCACGGAAAATGATTTTGGTGAATGCAGATGTTTATTCAAAGGATTTTTACATTGGGTGGTGAATTAAATGTGATCATCTCTGTACATCTTTCTCTCTGTATTCAACTTCTTTTTCTTATGATACTCAGATTGCTCTTGAAACACAATTACGGCACATACTTACACCTAAATGGATGAGGCTGATTGTGCTCCTGACACCACATGAAGCAAAGACACACAAGCATGCAAAGAAAGGATGCCACATTTGACTCACACGCACACACGCACGCACACACAAACACACACACACTAATTAGAGCGGTTTTAATTAAGGTCATGTACATGGTCAAACAGATCATTGCAAACACACACAAATGCGCACACAACAGCCACTCAGGCAGACAATAAAATGGTTTGATGCACATAGCACTTATATGCTTCCAAAAAAAACATGCACACTGGATTAATTATTTTCAGGAAGGATTGGGATAAGCTTTACTATATTATCTTTCCACTCTGTTTAAAGCGTATGGCTGCTTTGTGCAGCTTGACAGATGTAATGTTCTCAACATCATTCCAGCTCAACGGGCAGTGCATATGAGCGCCCCTGATGCCATTCACTAAGTGCATTGCTCAGTCATCTAAAACCATGACTGTATATGGAAAGTCTTATTTCATTAAGCAACCATATGCAAATGAATGGAAATTGTAGTTGTAAATAATGAATACTAAGCAGACGCTAATTGCTGTTTGTGCAACACCTGGTTGACACCGAATAATGTGCCGAATACGAGGATATAGTCACCATAATTAAATCTACTGTATTGGAAAATGAGGTAGCTGCAATTAATGCCTTTAAAATGTCAGGCATCAGATATGATTTTTATAGCTCTTATCATTACAGGAACATGTATACCAATACATCATCACTACAAATCAGGGACTCAATGGCCATGGCCTGTGCTTGTTATGTTTACTTCCACTGGGTTAAGGTTAGTGTTAGTTTGGAGTCAATCAGACCTTCATCATGTATCTTCAGTTGGTCCAAAGTGCTGCAGCACACCTTTTAGCACTCGGAAGAAGGGGGTACAGAACGACTACTCTGATGTCCCTTTCATTGGCTCCATGTACATTTTAGAGTTCTCTCAGCATGAGACTTTTTTTTTTTTTTTTTTTACTGTCTTTGTTCTCTATTGTTTTACCTGTATTTGTTGTTGACTTAATTTCAATATACATACAGCGCTTTGCTTTAAAGTGCTCTAGATATACAGTTGAGTTAAGTGCAAGTTCGTCACTTCCTCTTCTTTTCTTAGTTTTTCCCTCAGGAACAGTAATTTTTATATGTAACCCCAAGTAAGTAAGTAAGTAAGTAAGTAAGTATAACATTGGATTAAGGTCTAGGCATTCCATCTTAATCTTAATGAAGCTGATCTGCTTGCTTTTTATTTATTTATTTATTTGGAATCCTTGTTGGAGCATCCATTCCAAGGGCGTTTTCTCTTTGACATAAGTCAACATGACTTTCTGATCCATGGTCCCTGCAATGTAACAAAAAGGCCTGACACCATAATATGGGAAGCGTCACTTGTATCATGTTTGTGCCATCATGCGTCGCTATCTTACATTAAGGGGGGGGGGGGGGGGGGGGGGGGGGGGGGGGGAAGCGTGGCCTGAGACCCGAAAAGAACAATCATGCTTTCATCAGTCCATAAAATGTTGCCCCATTTCTCTTCAGGCTGATGTTTTTGACAAATTGTCAACTCTTCAGCACATTTCATCCTTTTTCCAGCAATGGAACTCAGGGTGGCTTGACATACACGTCTTGAAGGAATGCAGAGGAATTGTCCAATCCTATCTTTTTGCTTTAATCAGTTCTTTTCACACTGCTATTATCGTGAAAACAAATGTAAGACCATACCAACCTTTGAAACGAGGAAAAAAAATCTATAAAACAAATAAATCCCACATTTTCTTGTCATTGACAGTAGAAGCAATGTAAGGAATCACAAAGACTCTTCTAATCTGACTGTCAACAGATCTGGGGCACTTTTAGCTCAGCTTCACAATGAATATAGATGAGTCTACCTCAGATAAACCTCGACACAATCCAATGCCACGTTCACAAACAATCCTTTCGAGTAAAAGAGCACTGATTAAAAAAACACAAGTGTATACTACCAGACTAGCCTGCAGCATTTCTTCATAAAACATGTAATGATAAGAGGTTAAGTTTTATATTATGATTCTAGACAGCAATATCCCACAACAGCTACAACCAAACACATGCATGTACGCACTTGCACAAACTCTCCCATTGCTTTTTTTGCAAAGAAATTTGAAAATACATTGAAAACCCTTAAATCTGTATAACTGAATTTTGTAATTCTATCACATCTCCATCCAACATTTCACCTCCAGTGTTATCAATAGTAATATATATAAGCAGTGTTTTTATTTTTTAAGAATTTAATGTTTTACTTGAATTTTTTGTTAATGTCGGTACTATAAAGCAAAAGTACTCACCAGATATACAGTACAATAAAATACAACTTTATTTATACAACTGGAGCTCGGTTTACATATAACAATGGGCTAACCAAAAAGATTGCAATGAAACATTTGATTTTGAGACATGCGGTAAAATATGGCAGAAGCAAGTATTATAATATAAACATAAACACATTACCTGACATGCACGAACTTACATATATAGGAGTGGAATATAAAACTAACATGTTAAACACCTGAAGTTAACGGCGTTTCCAAAGTCATTATTGCGGAATTGGTCCACCTCTTTGCAGCCATAATTGCTTCCACTCTTCTGGGAAGACTTTCTACCAAATGTTGTTGGCATGTGTGTCTGTGGGAATTTCATAGCACATTTGTGAGGTCAGAGGTCATTGATATTGTTGGTCCTGAGAGAGAACCTGGATCACAATCTGTACTCTGGTTCATCCCAAAGGTGTTTGATGAGGTTGTTCAGTCAAGTTCTTCCAAATGAAAGTCATCCAAGCATGCTTTTATGGCTCTTGCTTTGTGCACTGGGGCACATGCTGTCTTGCTGGAACATAAAAGGCCATCGCTAAACTGTTCCTACAAACTTGGAAGCATTCCATTATAAAATTGACCAACCCCTTTCCTGACCCCCGCTTGCCTTCACTCGCACATCGTTTAGATGTGTGTCATAACTTGATTTGGCCTACTGCAAGTTTTCCTCATTTTATGAATTGTTACTAGTCATACTACTCCATTATGCAGTCGTCATGAATAACTGTGAAGAAACGATAACATCACAGTACCAATCTACATTGCACTTACATGCATGATTGTGTTTTTGCAAGATTCCCATTCATTATTCAACATTATTTAAATGTTTTTATTCAATCTGCTAAATGGTGCTGTTATTCATGCATTTTGCATGTTTAGAAGTTTTGCTCCAATACACCTAACTCAAATGATCAGAATCATGATCAGAGCTTCCTTGTTCGTGGAGTACAGTTGAAAATATATAAAAATATATAATATATAAAAAATGTTTGGATAGTGAACAGAGGCTGCTAGTGAATACTTCACAAATATACAATAATTGGTGAATACAATATCATTTAACAAAAATATTTTGCCTGGGAATAATTTACTGCTATGAATGATTTATTATCAGGCCTCTTTGCATAATCACCACACATTGTGGCTTCTCGTCGGTTGTCCATTTTGTTGCTCTTTTGACCTCGGAACTCGCACTGTATATTCCAAATTGGATATGTTCTTCCACCGTCATTCTTGAATGCAGCATTGTGGAAAATGTCAGGAAGAAGTAATTTCACAGACTCGCTTCCAAGGTGGCATTCTCACACTTACACATTATAACCCATTCTTTCACGTGTTTATAAATGCATTGCCAAGTGTGGAAATGGGAGAGAATGAATTACAATAAAAATATTATTTTTTTCCATGCTCACTTCACTTTTGATTGTATTCTTTTCACTCAGCTCTCCCTCATTATCCTTCCTTGTTGTTTACACAAAAGAAGAAAAGCAGTATTAACATAAAAATGTTACAAGCACTTGTGAGCTACCATAACATCAGCTCAGTTAATAATTTGATTTGACATTGATTATAGTTGCAGGCACAAGGCTAGGGGCCTCAGGCACTTAGTGTAATTAGCGCATGAACAGTGAGATGTGGAGTGTTGGTTCATCATCATAGCCTCAGGGCACGAGTACAGATGGGCCTAATAACAGCATTCAGCCTGTCCGTCACACTCACTGCCAGAGTGCTTCCTGGTTCTAAGCAGACGTACTTGGTTGTGTTGTGTGTAAGCTACATGTTTATCCACATGCTTATTTGTAGTCAAGCCTTGAAACATTTTGCCATTATGGTGAATGATTGTTGTGATTATTGGGAGAACTGAGACTGATTTTCTTCAATGTCCCATCTTGGGGTAATGACAGACAAGGACATCTCTGTGTTATAATATCTATGTCCAGTCTACTCTATACTTTAGTTCACGAAGATAAGAGGTTGGATATGGAAGCAAGGTATTAAGTGTTTTTTTTTTGGAAGGCTTCATTGTCTCAGTTCCCAAAAGCTGTCGCCACATATTACAATAGGATGTCATGGACATAAAGCTTAAGTTTGACTGCAGATCAATATCTGCATCCTCTTGAACGCTTAGGCTCTTCTTCTGACTCCCTTTTTAAGGCATATTTGGTATCAAAGTAGTCTAAAACTAATTAAAAGTAATCAAGTTACACATTTGATGGTACTTGAATTACGTTACCATTATTTCCATAAGCATGAAAAATAGAAAAAAAACTCCACAGAGGAACTGCAATTCATGCTAACTCCTTGTCCACTGTGCTTCTCTAGAAAACATGCTTGACAAATATTGCATAATGCCAGTCTAAGTTCTGATTCTACCACGAACTGCAGTGATGCCTTTAATTGCATAATTTATCTTTAAAAGAATTGTTGTACCTAATGTTTTTCAAAGCCCATCTCCCCCTCTCCAATCGCATCTGCTTCCGTTCTAAATAATGTAACAACAAGTAATAAATGAGTTGGTTGAATCGAGACAGGCGGGAGGCTGGTTTAAATTGATCTGTTTGGACTTGTAGCTACATAGTTCTCGCTATAGTCAGACTTAAAAAACAGAATACCAATCAAACGGTGAGTGATTAAACAGCCTGCGGTGTCCCTCTATTCCTCTTTTATTTATTCTGCTAAATTTGCAAGCACTATTAAATAAGTAATGGGCTTGTTGTCTGGTAGCACTAATGTCTTATTTTGGTACCCAATGGCCATATAACTGCAGAAGTAGAGAGAAACATTCCCACATGCTTAATACCCAATCGGAAAAAGTATTTACAATTCTGAAGTTCAGATGCCCTGTCAAACTAATTTCTCAATCTCTCTCTCACATCATAAAAATATTTTAAACTGTACAAAGTTTTGAAAACAATTTTAACGTTGCTTATCATCATACATGTGCAATCGGATTTTTATTCAATGTCAGCAGGTTTGTCTCACTTGAACAATAATGTGACATTTTAAAGACCATTTAAAAAGTGTATTCTCAGGACTTATTTGATAATTAAGGTCCTAATTTGGAAAAGTTTAAATTGACGACAGTGGTTAACAGTTCATCTGTTCTCATAAGAAGGATGAGGTTCATTGAGACTTTATTGTAGATTGCAGTAAATGGAAAGTCTAGGGAGGTAGAAGCAATGAGAAGCAGGGACCATTTGCTTTTAAGAAACAACTTGAACTACAGATGAAGATGCATAAGGATATAAGACCAACAAGTCCACAACGCAGGGAAATACAGGAGATAAACAACAGGGTAGGGTGTTTGTCTCAGAAATGGAAAAAAAAAAACCTCTATGGAAAAAGAAGCATCACCACAGAGCATCTCACGGAATATGAATTGAAATACAAAGGCAAATTTGGAGGATGAAATAAAATAAATCTATGGGCGAGCGAGGGAGTCTAACCAAATGCTTTTGGTCTGCAGCAAAAATAAATATTCATATATATTTGATGTGGAGTGTACATCTTTATGACAGTCGCTATTCCTTTAAGATGTTTCCATGTGAAAAGTTGAACCTCGGCAATAGTAGTAGCAAAGACAGTGATATAAAATAGGGCTGACAGCCATTTGATGAATCACTGACAAAATCAACTCTTAGGCTGTGTTATGACAGCAGACGTGTGTTAAATGATCTGTATCTATACTTAAAAATCAATGCTCATGGAGAAAATTTGAGCTTACATTTAAGCTGTCAAAGCTCAAAGCGCTTGCTCTACTGGAAGCATTATGACTTTCTTTGTGTCACTGTGTTGGAGCTCACATTACCTTTTTATATCAGGCAATCCAGGACATAATACCTCCTTATAATAACTATGAAAAAATGTGAAATTGTTGGGGACGAGTTGCAATTTTTCAGATTCTTTTTTTTAATTTTATATATTAATTGCTGAAGTCTAAAAAAATTGAGTGACAAACCTATGGGACGAGGTCAGCAAAAGGTTAGGTGCATGTAGAGTCCTGTTCACACAGTGAATACAAAAGAGGATCAACAATATGTAAGAAGTGCTGTGGGCAATTATGGTATTAATTTGGCGTAACGATCCCAGAACATTCCATCAGTGTCACCTCTTCCCTCAAAACATCACAGATCAACCAACTAGCATTACTATTTCAATACAGCATGTATTTCTTCAAACAGTATCGGGGGGAAGAGAGTACTAGGTGTTAATTTGAAGGTGATGCTTGGGTACGGGTGATGACACAAACACACACTACTGCTCATTGATTGGTTGATATCTCATTGCAATACATCTTCAATATTGTTATTCCATTGGCATGACTGTGATTTCTTTGCTTCAGAGATCTAAGCCAGAATGGATAGAAATGAATAGCCACCCAAAGTGGATTTGTTTTTATTGACACTGTATATATTTCATATACCTGCACCTAAGCTGAATAGAGTATCAGTACTATGCACAATTGTGCACTTGGTATAGAAGTCATGAATGAAATAACTCAGTGGCAACAAGGACTGGACTGCCTATCCCATCAATGTAGTGTAAATAAGTTATTATCGATGCGGGGGAAAAAAAAGACCTTTTGACCTAAATTTGTATACTCCTGCTTGTCCAGTAATGAATATCTATCCAACAACCAATGGAAACTCATTTTATAATGCTTATCTCCATGTGCTATTCGTACTGTCATTCAACAGTATTTCTACGTTAGGCGATTCCTCCATTTAGTTTGTATTGGACCAGTAAACATAACAGGCACATAAAGCCAGCTACATTGGATTATGAAAAATATGCTCGGAGCAGATAATTTACAATAAAGGCAATCATGTTATTTTATTTGCTTGCAAGTCACAATCATGTGGTTAAATTAATAATTGAACTACGTATATGTTGTATGTATCTTTGTGGAAACAGCTCACATCAAATGTAGGCAGGAAGCACATACTGACTTTCTACTGCTCTTCAAAAGAGAACCAGTTTAAGAACCTGCTCTACAGCAATATGCAGTTTATGGGATTTCTTTTAAACTCACATTCTTTTCATCAGAATCTTTAACTAGTTATTTCTAAAACAAGTCACATTTAGTAGGTACACCAGTTGGTTCAACTAGTATTGCATTGCACAAAACTAATCAATGAGGCGTTTTTTTTTTAAAAACTTTTGTTATTAAAATTGTATCCCAGCAACATTCGGTGCAGCAGTTGCTTCATTTGTATTTAATCTCCCATCTCAGGTTGTCAATAAACATCGGCCTGGGTATTTTACATCCCCACATCTTCAATATTCTTAGGCTGATTCATGTGCTCAGTTAGATTTCTTGACATTGGCATCCCTGCAGATGAAATCACAGAGTCGTTACCACCGTAATTGCTGGAGGGTGGTTTACAAGTAAGAGACAACAACAAAAGTGGATCTGTGATGGCCACCATTTGGATGAAAATAGACATGAGCAAATTTCAATGAATCAGCCCGTATGAACATGGTAGAAATGAAAAATAACGTGGTTTATACAAAAATATAGGATTTAGCTAAGTATACAGATTGAACATCAAACATCGGTCAAAGTATAAAAGTATTAGGCTACAGTAGCTAACAAATCACAATGGATAATGAGAGATGGTGTGAAAATAATATAAACATAAAGAAATGAATAAAATCTGCATCAACATAAGGGAAGGACATAAAGAGGTAAGGACTAAAAATTATTTTATGGTGGATCTGTCCAGAGTTGAATATTATTTTAGTAATATTACAGCTATCGTACATTACTGCATTTTTTTGCAGTAGAACAGCAGGCCACAAACCCATTATAGTTTGGTAAGGAGTTTAATACTCAAAAGAGTTTGTAATACAAGAAATTAAGGGTATCAGAAACTGCACGGAAGTCAACAGAGGACAGAGTACAACCTTTTAAACTGAGGACAGACAGCATCCTTGGAGTGAGCCATTTTTTTCAATCAACTTTTCTCAAGCCTCAGTGAAGATTTTTTTTTACATAATTAAACACAACAATTAGCTAAATACAAGTTGATGAAATGAATGTAACCTTGAAAGATACATATTCCACAGAAGACTGCACAGATAAATATATATTAAAGGAATGGACCAGCGATGATGGCCCATTTTTTCACTTATTATACTATCTCTTTTTGCCTATTCTTTGATCAGAAACATTTTATTAGCTTGCATTTTTAATTATATCAATTTGTTTTGAGAAATTAGTAAATAACTACTCTTGTAATGCCTCTTTCTGGGTAGTAATATGGCCCAGTCCCCTTCACAATTCATCAAAGATGGTACCTTTGAGTGGTTTGAGTTTTGTTTTCACTTTAATTTGTATTTCTCACCTTTTTTGTCATTTAATTTTTACTGTATGTCATGTGGACCCATTATTGCGTGTTTTTAGCATACTTGGCCATGACATTTATTAAAGGAGAATAACGGTGCTTGATGGTTGTACCATTTCGGAAACACATGCTTGCATTATTACCATTTCCATTGAGGGAAATGTCGGCACTATTCGGCCGTTACCGCGTTATGACCACGGGGATCTTGTTTTTTGCGCCTAAATGCGCAGCGTTTTTGTAAGAGACCCATGTGGTTCAACTAAAATGTTTGTGCTCTTGGACTGTCTGCGATGGTACGGCTGGATGGATGACTGGAGGAGGTGAGGCTGCAGAGTGAAGAGCGTCATCAACATAGGGGCCCGGAGGAGATGTGGAGTTTGAAAACTAAAGTAGAGAATCAAATTTGAGATCTGAACCATTCTTTCCGAATGTGTCTACGGTATGTTACTCACCAATGGATACTACAGTTTCTTGTTTGCGGTGCTTTCCAACTTAGCATGCTGTGATCATGACAGATCAACTGGTGAAAGTAGACTTTGAATCGCTCCTCCATCTATCACCATGCCAAATAAAGCGTAAATAG
The DNA here is from genome assembly GCF_024217435.2 of Syngnathus scovelli. Lineage (NCBI taxonomy): Eukaryota > Metazoa > Chordata > Actinopteri > Syngnathiformes > Syngnathidae > Syngnathus > Syngnathus scovelli. The sequence continues at coordinate 7,979,463 of NC_090851.1, read as the reverse complement.
AAATGGAGAAAAATATTTGCTTGTTTGTTATGCTTGTAGGATTGTTCATGTTTTATCTCACATGTTCTGTAAATTACTTTGTTATAGCTTCAGCATATACGTTCCAAACACATGCCTGGTAACTCTAATTTCCAATGTCTCATGTAATTGTGACACAAGATGTATGAGCCCAGACAGCTGTACTTCAGGTACAAAAGGATTGAAAAAAGGAGAAAAGACAAGTACAATTTTTATATTTTGTCAATTCATTGTCAGTTATATCATCTGTATCCCTTTTTATGATAAATATCCTTTTGTGGTCCACAAGGTGATTTCCCAGAATCTTCAATGTGGAAGATTTCTGGAAAGCCACTTATTTCACAGATAACCTCATATTAATCACAATTCTTGGAATTAACAAGGTCAGAGCATTTTCTCCGAACAAGATTTAAGATTACAGTATTTTTTTTTATGGTGATTGAAGGATGTGAGTGACCTCTGAGACTGTGCCGGGCAGGAGCACACCATAAATATTCTTCTTCACCTGATCGCTTTTTCTCCTCTCTGAAAGGCTAATATTGCGTCCATTCTGGTGACATTCCAAAAATCTTGTTAAAAGATAATGAAGGCCACTTTATTTATGTATTTAATTATTTAAAGCTATATTTAATATATTTTATACAAAGCCTATTTAATCAAACCTGGAGTCGGAATGTAATTTTTTAAACTTTATATTTAATTTATCAAGAGTGGAAGAGTCACCGTCTTGTTTGATAAATTCTTAATGTTGTGGGGGATGTGGAAACCCTGGGACATTTGTCAACCTATCCACGGATATCTGCATGGAGCAGCCCTCTTGACGCCTGACAACATGTCACTTATTCTCACAGTGTATTGTAGTACCGTATTTTCCGGACTATAAGATGCACCTGATTATAAACCGCACCAGATAAAGTTGGGGGAAAATCTCGTTTTGTTCATATATAAAGTAATGGCTTATACTCCGGGAAAAATGGTAATTTCTGTGTTAAGGTTGCAGAAAGAAAACGTCGTGTGAAGAGTCCAAGGTTGACACAGTGTTTCATTTAATTAAATTGTATATCTGTTGAACAGATGGAGGAAAGACTTGATATACTGAATAATTTCATGGGATCCAATTAAAAGGTTAACAGAATTTAGGCTTCCCTCAGAGACTGAATTTAAATACAGAGATGCTGCTGCCATGCCAAATTACTAAATAAATGTTGGATTTGAATGAGAGTCAATATTATATCTGAGAGTCCTGAATTGCAATCATTTAGTGCTCCCAGGTTTTGTGAGTGGCAGAGGTATGATATGAGAGCCACCTGATTGGACATTAAGGTAGTTCTAATGTTCAAATGGCATTCATTGTAAACATTTAAGGAATCACTGTTAGATATGACAAAAATCACACGTGATAATTTTAGTTTACCATGTTTCTGCACCTAAGCTGTGGTGTTACACTCAACAGTTTTCACTTCACAGCAACAATCCATTTTGAAACTGCTGCCACTCTCCTCTCCGCCAACTGCTACATGCTGAAAAGTAAATACGGGAAGCCCTTGATCTCCTCTATTGTTGTTTCCGTTGTTTGTGTCTTGTACCAATTGATGGGTTCAATGCAACTTGCACTTGCAGCTTGCTGTAGAACAAGTAGAAAATCAACCACCGCACAATAAGGGTGGTGTTGGAATTTTTGCCAAAAACTTCTACCTTGGTTTCATCTGACCATTGTTTGGTATATTTTATCATGATTTGAAACGAGCTTAGAATACATATCTGTCTGTCTGTCTGTTTGTGTGTGTGTGTGACTTACAGACAGGCAAGTAAATAAAGGAAGCATGAGACTTTCCACGGGACAAATTGTATCGATAATTTAGAAATAATCTTCCGAGATAACGCTTATTGGCAATGCACACTACACAGGGAGGAAATAGGTTTTAAAAAAAAAAAAGTGCAACAAAAAAGTATCATTTGCCAAAACAAATTACACACACCATATGATGGGAAAGTCAGAGTTGCTTCACCTGTGGTCTTTGAAATTATTGTACCTCTCCTGTTTCAAAAAAGACAACTAAAATAACTTTAAGACAAATACAGTCAGCCTGCTGCAATTCCTCTGAGAGAAAGTTAGTGCGGATAATGGACAATTAAAGCCAAACAAACTCACAATAACATCCACACGGTCACAGTGTAACAACTTTAACAGCTTCAAAATGTCCTCCTAAACTGAGGTCTGCATCTGTGTGCTCACATCTACCTAAAATTGTTGACAATATTTCAAAGTCAAAATCAATAGAGACTGGCAGGATGGGAGCCACCTAATTTTTTTCTATTAGAAACCTCCAGCATTCAATTAGAGTGGCGGAGTTGGAGAAGTTTCAGCAAGTTCATGTCCCTAGGGAAGAACACTGAAAAGTATAGAGTGGAAAAAGAGTGAATAATAAATCCATTCTTGACAAGGAGAAATGAAGTTATCTCGCCACTATTATCCAACAGCAATCTGTTCCAGGACACTGCATGGGCTGAGGTTCTTTTAATTACAGTTTGAAACATTTTCCAATCTTACCTATCTTTTGTATGTTTATCATATTGTGTTACACCCCTAGAGAGACACACACTTTTATAAATTACCTCCTTCCATAGTATACTAACATCTATCCTATCAGATCTGTCTGTGACAGCGATTTCCCCCAAGAAAGCAAAGCCCTTATCCAGGCAGTCGACTCCACGTAAATAGGACAGTCTCTCGGGAGGCTGTATGACTACATGGATGAGAAAGGACCCTGAAACTCAAACCAAAAGACATAAAACAGGTGGAGTTTGTGCAGGGGAAAAAATAGTCGTAGATCATTGATAGAAGAAAAGTCTAATAAAAACCAACAAACAAAGAAAAGCATTTAAGTTGTGTCTTGTGTCAGTTAAGGTTGTTATGTGGTCCCTTTGGGGACAATTACAGACCTGGCGACACGAGTCTGTCTTAGTGAATGTATAGTGAGGATGGGCTTGTGTAGAGCAATTACTACAGGACCCCTGTACACGTATTGGGAGAGTCAAGGATTTCGTGATGTCTGCTCACGTCTTATGGCGCTTCGTGCTAGAGCACTTAAGTCTTATTCAACCTTTAAGTCAGGGGTGTCAAACTAATTTTTTTCGTGGGCCGCATTGTAGTCATAGTTTCTTTCGGAGGGCCATTATGACTGTCAACCCAAATAAATGTATGAGCACCTCATAATATATACAGTATAAGCTACAAACCAAACTGACAAATAACTCGTTTTCAAATCAGACTAGTGAAAACTGGTCAAATATTTAAAAAAACAACAACAAACCATTTGCACCATTTGTCTTCGTGGGCCAAATAAAATTATGTGGTGGGTTGTATCTGGCCCCCGGGTTTGACACCTGTGCTTTAAGTTATCATTTTTTGATTTTGTACTTAGAACAATTTCTTAGTACCTTCCAGCAATCAGTTTTCAATCATTCAATTCTATTTGATCAAATGTCTACATTTGTCTCTCCACCAAGATCTTTGTATTGGTTGAGGGATGTCTTTTCAAACTTATCTGTAAGATCTAATGAGGGCAAAGACAAGGTAATAGAGCTAGTACATGACTCAAATCTAGATAAAGAATGCATACAAATTTAAAATTGGTGTTATTATCTGACTGAATCTCCCAGTTTAGCAATCTCACCTCTTCTTACCTTGAAAGTGGTCAAGGACTGTAGCTTTAATTATCCTGCCAGCTATTTCCCTCCTCCCGAACCCTTATTGTCACAGAGCACATGCCTTGTGTAAGAGGCTCCAAGCGCTGGTTCGAGATAAGTTTCTCAGAGCTGGCAGAAATTTTGGCAACGGAACAGCTTTATCCTCTGTCCACATCATCCTTGCTTCAGGACTTCCAAAGCTTCGCCGGTGCCTTTAAATGCCCTCCCAACAGTCCGCTGATTTGAGTTTCCGGCCAAAGCACCATTGTTCTTGGTTCAAAGTTCTGCCTAGCTCTCCAGTCATGCAACATAAATACACACTTCAGTGCCAAAGGTGTCACTGCATTTGTCTCAGTAGCAGGTATATAATGACATACTATAACAAGTATGTCACTCAGAAGAGCGCAGACCTCAGCCAAGGCTCATTTCTTAAGAAAAAGAAAAAAATGTAGTGCTGTATGTCTTCCCTGTGTTTGTTGATCTGCTCATTGACAGAAGTTGATGGGCATTGCCAGGACTATATTGGAGAGTAAACAGTACCATCGGTGCCTTCCTCAAATAATGGTAAATGGCTTATACTTGTATAGCGCTTCACATCCTACTGATGACATGCCATTAGGAGCAACTGGGGGTTCTGTGTCTTGCTCAAGGACACTTTGGCATGGTTACAGTGGTTGAAGATTAAACCCCCAACATCTGGATTGTAAGGCAACCACTCTACCACTGCGTCACATCCCCCAAATAATAAAATCAAAAAGAATACCTACTCTCAAATATAATTATTCGCTGAAAAGACCAATCTCAGCCCTTTTAACAGTCTTGGTTTTTAAAAAAAATTCATTTAGGCTATATGAACATTATTTTCCAACTTGCAATCGAATGAAGTTGAAATAAATTAAAATGGATCCTCTTCACTACTGGACTCATTGGAGCCATCTCACCCAACTCCAGCGCTCTGCACAAGAGGCTCCTGCCTGTGCCAGTGTTACAATGATTGATAGTATTATTTAAAAACATATATTGTACTGTATAACCTAAAACGTACCTAGTTTTTATAGCCTGTTTTTATTTTGATATGTGGGTTTGGTATTGATATAAGGGGTGGTGACTCCTGTGCAGTCCAAGCTACACCAACTAAATCAGTGCCCAGCACTTTCTTGTGAAGGTTCGGAGGATGGAGTTTTTACGAACATATACTCTTCATAGTCACTGCCGGCGAAGTGGTACTCCAAATTCGCCTTTGGTGCAGGCAGTATGGATTCACTTCCCACTCAGTGAAGGTGTGAATGGATGTCTGTCTCTGTGCTGGACAGTATATGTGTGCCCTGCAACTGATTGGCAACCAGTTGAGATTGCCTTTCGCCTGAAGTCAGCTGGGATAGATAAAAAGTCAATTAAAACTACATGGACAGTGGTGGCGTAGAACACTTGCACAGTATTGTAAATTCAGTATATCATGTCTTCTTTTACAGAAGCCATCTGTTCCAATTGCACTCATGCTGATGTGTTTCACCTTACACATATCTGTCGTCATCTCCCTGCATACTGGGTGGCTAAAGGTAATGTAATTGAAAAATGTCCCTCCTAGCAGAATTGGAAATTAGGTGCAGTGTGTAGAACACAAGCATGACATAATAATATACACACATGGATGAAATTGTTGCTACCCTTCTGTTAATAATAATAAAAAAAAACAATAGTAATAAAAGTTTCAATGAACCAGTAAAAATCAGATATTGCTTTTGAGTTGCAGTTCAGCAGAATTACTTTAAAAAAACAAACAAATGAAAAAGGCATGGACAAACATGATGGTATCTTCAATTTAATATTTTGTTATTATCAATTTATCATCATTTTTCCTCCTGTGGCCAGATCCACGGATCCTGGCACCAGTCCTGTGAATCTTAGCTTTCGAAATAATATGTGCAATTGTGTAAAAGGCAATAAACATGCTTCCTATTGGCGCCCCATTTACCCGTATTCATTCATTTCATTCTTCCCATTTGGAGTGGTTGCTTCACTCTGACTACTTTACTGCAAAAAGACCTCCTTCTTTATGTTTTTATATTCACGGCTCTTTTATTATCCTGTCTTTCATCACCACTCAGGAATTACATTCCTCCATGTGTCGCTCTGAGAAATATGCCGTTCTCTCAGTTGAGTTGTCACTGTTAGCCATTGTGTGATTGTGTGCACGCGGACTCGTGTGTGACTGACTGTGTAAATATTTGTACAGTATATCGGCTTTCAACTTATCATGGGTTATAAAAAGATTTCCTTCCTTTTAAGGCATCATTATTAATGTATGATTGTTAGTAAAAGGGATGCATGAATGCCCAATGAAAGTGAATCCAATTTGACATCTCCGGGTTGATAAATGGACACGAACAAGACAAGTATAGCACATCAACACGATGCTTTCCCTAAGTGTTCATTGTTATATAACTTTGCATTATAAATGAAGACAAAAATAATTTACCAGATGATTCTTATTTACACAGTAACGGATCTGTTAAAAGGCCTTAGTTAGAGGCATAGTTAGGGTACGGGTACAGGAAATTTCCGGATGAGGAGTTATTGGATTGATTAAAAGAAAAAAAAAAAGAAATAATTCCACTAAGAAAGCTTCAACAACAATTAACCTCAGTTTCCAAATAATTGTTGAGTTTTGTTAAAAGGATAGGTCATGTTTACTACAAAAGGTCAACATGAAATTGTCCCAGCTTTTTTAGAATGTGTTGCAGGCATTAAATTCAAATAGAGTGAACATTTGCAAAAAGAAAAATTTGTGGCATCAACCCTTTGTACGGTCATTGATTTGTGGTCACTCATTTATCTGCAGCTATCTCTTTCCAGCTTGTCATCTTCATTTCACCCCTTCTTTCTGCCTTTTAAGTGCCTATCTCTCAGTGTATCTTCTCATAAAGTAGCTTATTGGGTCCTCCAGGAGTTCCATATACTTCCGATTCAGCAAGTTTCCCCTTAACCAGTGCAACCGCTGCATCCTTTATGGTCAATTGTGATAGCTGTTAATGTCGAAATAGGAGACAGTCCATCTACTGAAAAGAAGATCATTATCATACTGCAGGTCAATTCTGGTTTCTTTTTTTACCTACATATGACATGTATCAGATTTTTTTTTTCATGTCAATGTGAACATACAATTCAGATTTGGTCAAAACTGACTTCAGCCTCTTTTGTGTAAGGAAATTGGACAAGCATCTGATGAGACTGGATGTCATGCTAACAATCTAAAAGTTTAATATTTATGATCCATCAGTTTATCTACTGTACAAGAAGCAAAATAATCTGCTGCCTGTTCGGAAAATAGAAAACAATATTCAAAGAATTCATCATAGTAATTAGGTTAGAATAGTTTTACAACTTTAACTGGTACTGATTCCTCTTATTTGTCTTATAAAGTTGTTCATTTTTATTTAGTCATTTATCAAAACTTGTTAAAAGGCATGTTAATACTTTATAATATTCAACCATATATTTAAGATAGACTATGTTACAATGTACAGTAATAATTACAATAATGATACTAAAAAGTTAAAACTCAGGTTTCGACAATATAAAACAGACATTCACTCAAAAACACGCAAAATCACACATGCACAATCTTTTGTTGTTGCATTACGATTAGTCTTGTGATAAATCCCAATAATGACATACACACCAACATTTTTTTAGGCATGTCAAGCAAGTACCAAAACATTGAATTCATATTGTCGTACTGAGTGCAGTAGTCGGCGAAGTTTTGCCACGTCTTTTACTCTCAATGTCTGGGTTCTTTGAAAGGACATCGAATTCAATTACATCCTCCAAACTCTCCAATTGATGTTCCACAGCTCCATCCTTTTCTGAAGCCACTCGCACTGATAAACGGCGCAATGGATAAATGGTGTAATATCATCCTAGAGCTGCAATAATCTCATGGCTGGAGCAATGGGAAGAAGTTTGGATTGAAAGACTGATTTTTTTTTTTTTTTTTTTTTTTTACTTTTCCCTCTATTTTCCCGTCCCATCGCACTATAAATGCACAAAACCTGTGTCATTCGTGTAGCTGCCCTAATAACACAAACACACGCTTTTACACACATAGCCATTTCAAGCATGCTCTAAGTGCGCACCCATTGTCTATGTCGCCTTCACTAACAGAATCAATGACAATTCTGGGTGGGTTTGATGGATGGAGGTATTTTGAATCAAATGTCAGAACATGTAGTGAGATACAAAAACTCACGCATGCATCCACAGACGCACAATTTTGATAGATACCTTCTTGGGAAAGCCTGAATATTTGGTTAAGATTCATATTTATGACCTATGTATTATTTACATTGAAATCCCGAGTTAAAGTAAACTAAATAAGGTTAGTATTATCAATGTGATAAGAAAAAAGGGGGTAACTCAAAAATAAATAATACAACACAAACAATCTGGTTCCAGATAATCTGAAACACTCAGTGCTCATCAAAAATTTAAAAAAAAACCTGTATTTTTTAAAAAAAAAACAGCTTTTAGAATCAGAATAAGCTTTATTCTATTAACAATATCTCTGTAAGCACAACCATTTTGATGACAATTTGACTTAGATTGAATTATGTTGAATTATTACTATACTACTGTAGTGTTTTTAAAAATTAAATACATATATTTGTCAGGAAATGTGTGTAAAAGTCTCATTTGTATTTAGTAGCCTACCGTTTTTGGCAGCATAATTGTATAGTGTAGTATGCAGTACTTGAACTGTATAAGTCTTTTGAAAGATGTTGCATTTGTTTTTTGACAGATGTGGAGATCAAATTATATTAAAAAGAATTTCAAGCAGATCTGAATAAAAAAAAAAAAAACATCACCAGTGTTCTTCACCCACAAAAATTAATCATGTACCTGTACTGGGCTCCTCTGGTGGGATCCAGAATTGATTTGAATCTTTCTTTTCATATGTGCTACCTCTGCGGTAAGTGATGTAGCGTAATTGCAATGATTTCACAAACCGAGCAAGTGTATGGACTTGTAACTACTTTAAATTATTAGTATTGTACAATTAAGAAACCCCACATTAAACATTAAAGACTACAATTTAAACCATGCAACAGATGCACTTTACACTTGTAGGCAAAACCTTACATTTCCACACTTACCCTTCGGGACTGGATCTCTTTGACGTATAAAGGCAAAAGGAATTCAGACACCCCCTCCAGTCTCACCCCTTCTTTGGTCACTCGCAGATTGCCCATTCCTTCCTACAACCAGAGAGAGGGTGATGGTGGTCAGTGCTTGCTTGGGAGAACAGCCACAACATATTAATAATAACAGAAGAACAGTGTATGTTTTTCAAGGACATTTTTGGCATGAAGGGTCACGTTTGAGGATATGACAATGCATGCAGTCACGTCAAGTCAAAATACGACTTAAAATTTTTAGGATCGTACGACAGACTGAGTGTGTGTAATAAACTCAATGGAATAGATTGGTGGGATATTTGAGTGTGACAGTGATGAGTCTAATTTCTTTTCGGTCAAGGGAAAGCACCTGGTACAAAAACAGTCTTGTTTACTGTCACTTGACATTATAAAAATCTTTAAAAATGTCTTCAACAAGGACAGAAGCATTGACATCAGTACAGAGAATGACTTTGCTGTCAATATTTGAGCTCACTCTTGTCTCAATTACACGATGAGGCGATAATGACTGACCTGACACAGTGGCTACGATGAATACGAATGAGTTTGACTTGCTGGGCACTTGACTTTTTTTCCCCTTCATAATCACATTTATCGATGGAAATGTCTGATATTTTTTAATGGAACTGAATGTGGAAAGATGCTATTGTTAATTATCCTTAATTGCCGGTGCAACAGACCAAAACATCTTTTCTAATTGGAAACCTTCGGCGTGAGAAAGCTTGAATGGGAGAATTAAGGGCGAGGAGCTGAAGAAAGTTTCAAAGAGAGACAGGCTCAAGAGATGCTTCTATCAAAACAAAATCCTAAGATAAAAGTTATTGATGGATGAAAAAGAAATCTCTCATTCACGTGGAAAACATTATATTCGTGTGCTCTTTTCTTCAATGCATATTACGTATAGAAACCCATATTTAAATTGCGTATTAGAAAAAATAAGCTAAGCATTATTAAAGTGCGTACCAAAATTGGTAGCGCATGAGTGATGCAAAGTATTTTAGTAGTAGTGCAATTTAATGCACACCTAGATCTAGAACAAATCCCAGAATATCAGACTTGGCAGTCCGTTAAAGGATTTAAAAAAAAAAAATCAATAACAAAAACCAGCCAGATGTTTTCTGTGATCTGCGGCCATTAAATTAAATGAACAGTGGCGCATGACGCTTATTCAATAAAAAATAACAACAGGTCTGAAAAGTCCAAAACACAAGCATAATGGAAAAACACACATCCCCATTAGAACACAGGAGAAGCATCTACAGAATCAAACAATGAACAAAAAGTACAAGCAGAACATGCAAGTACACACTCCAGTCAAGTAAACAATCAAGTAAAAGGAAACTATTTCTCATGAATATTACAGCAACATGCAATTTAAAAAAAATATATATTGCGACATACATAACTTGTACATATCCAGATATTTTGGCTCCATTCAGAAATTCATACTAAATGTACTAAGCTGAACGGACCCGTACAACCAGGTGCAAACTGGGCCAAACAGTTTTATTATAACTAAGCACACTACAATATAATATCGGTCTCAAAAATATTTTCTCCCGCAAAATGTGGCATTTTGTCACCTTGAAGAGCATTTGTGCGCTGATGAAGAGGACAAAACAACAGAGGTGAGCTGTCATGGCCAATAATGGCCTTGCCTGATGGCCTAAACACTAACAGAAGCACTGACCTACATTTACACCCCAAATTGTAATACTTGACCCATGAAATTATATTAATATACACATTTCTCAACAGTCTATACTTTTGATCATTTACAATATCCCTGGGCTGTTGGTTCCAGTACTGTATGTGGATACATGATATTATTTGTCCAGTAAGATTTCAGCCATACTATGTTGCCATTACATGGCGACCGGGGCTTAATGTCACACATTTTACACTTTAGTGTATCTCTTGGACTAGAAAAATATTATATAAATAATGTACCAAATGAAAGACCAAAGTCTTGGCTCTATATTTTGTATTCATGTCTTGTTCATATTCTTTAGTCTGTGCAGAGTTACGTATAAGCAATCAAATAGAGAGTGTGAATATTTGGCATGTTGCTCCATCCTCAAGTAAGTTATCTACATGGGGCGAGATGTCACATTGGATTTTCAAGCTAATGAAAAAAGGGCAAAATTATGTTTCTCCTTTTTTTTTTTTTACTTGAAGGTGAGCATTAAATCGAGAAAAGAAAACGTTCACTTTCAAGGTTGAAACATATTTTGAAATAGGCTTAGAAGTAATTTTCAAAAGAAAATCCAACAGTCAATAGATTACAGTATGACACTGCATTACATTGAAGTTGGTATCATTCTGAAAAATGTGGTATTGAACATCCTTATTTCATATGAATACCATCGGTGAGACATAATAAATAAACAATAAAATATCACTGCCATCATTCTAACGCCACACTAGCTACAGTATTGATTTCAAACTTTTACAGGTTGCTCTAACTATCTTCATGACCTTGCTCTCAGATTTGGAATGAGCAGTTGCTTCAGTGGTCAAATGCCCTCCAAATCTTCCAGCACACATCTTTTTCTGAAAAAAAAAAAAAAAAAAGGCTTGGTAAACTGCTGGTTAAAGTTCTGTTTCTTTAAGTGTAATATGATTGACTGGCATCCAGTTCAGGGTGTACCTCAATTCTCTCTCCCCAAGTCCACTAGGATAGTCTCCATCTTACCCACAACTCTAATGGGGATAAGAGGTAGAGCAAAAAGTGGATGGATGGAATACTTTATTATAGATTGAGTAATATGAAACATTTTCACCAATATCTCTGAAAAGGTTAAATACATTTATCAAACATGACAAAATGAAAAATCCTGGACCTGAAAAAGTTCGATGTATGATTTACACACGTATAGAGTGCTAGATAATGCACTATACAATACACTCATGAACTTCCGTGTCCCACATAAATTTAAGGGTTAAGTTAAGAATAGACCTGACTAGTTACAGTGAATGCTAAACAGCCAAATTAAAATATGACAAGGATATTATTGAGTGACAGAAGATACCTTATGCGGTTTAAATTCCATGCACAGCAACAACCCGGTCACTTCTCTGACTAGGACTAATATGACCTGAATACCAAGCAGTGTATAAAATATATGACTGGCTATGTTGTTGATGGATGTGTTGGAGCTAATGTTAGGTGATGTGTGCTGGTCTGTGTTAATATGAAGCTGCATAGTGTGTCGGTGCAGGATGCACTCTGTGTTCTTGACGAGAGTGCATAAGACTTTGTGGAAATGAAGTCATAACCAGCACAGCAGACACAGTAGACAGTAGTCAGTGCCTGCCTGGGGAAGGCATTAAATTAGATGCTTGACCTGCTGTACCTTGTGGATTGTGTCACGGTGTAGCATGACATGAGTGTCATTTTGGAATGGGCAATTTTCAACAAATGGGCTCCAAAACAAATAAACTTCTGTGGCCTTATAGGTCAGGGGAGATAACTCAATTAGACATGAAATGTGAAAGAGGTTTTGTTCATAGAGGGACGGCAGGTGAAATAAAACATTATGGGGAGTGATTTCTTAGTCTGTGTGTGTGTGTGTGTGTGTCCTTGAACATAGCATTACTGAACAGATAGCATTACTCTAGTAAATGACAAAAAATGCAAATGTCAATGCAGTATGGCTACATCGACACGAGCTAATTCAGCATTGCCCCCCCATAGCAAATTAAACAATGGGAGGTAAAAGATTCCCAATGTGAAATGAATCACAAATTTTATGACAGAGTGATTCCAATCACATTAGAATATATTCTTTAAAAAAAAAACTAAAAAAACGGTAAATCCAATCCAAAGAAATCACTGCATTCCAGAATAAACTGTGGTTCCACTTTACTTAGGATCAAACTAGCAAAGGAGTTTACAAAACTGCATTAGAGATTTTTTTTCTTTTGTAAGGTTGACAGCAAAGCCAAGAGTCAAGACTGTGCTGCGTTGAAAGAGGAACACAATACGTCAAAGATGTGCCTCCACTGTTGGAGTAACAGTGTGAATATATGCGAGTTAGTAAACATAGTCATCCTCAAAAATATGTTCAAGAGACCTTTCGACACACCGCGAGGTAGCACTATGTGCAAATAGGAATAGCGTGGGTTTGTTTCAGCTTGTCTGCACACAAAACTGCATGTGATTTATGCATGGAACCCTTTCAGTTTGTGGGTGTGTTTGTTTATGTGACAGTGTGTGTATGCCTCTAGCCAATCCATCAGTGCAGTGTACACATGGCAGCATGTAGACAGATGGTGAAGTGTGTGTGCTGAGTTTTTGTTTGTGTAAAGAGCTGACAAGGCTATGGTATTGACATGCATATTTGAAAGTGATTGCCTGCATGTGCTCAACTTTCCAATATATATTTTTTTTATCTTCACCCACAAGATTAAATGAGTGCATATTAGGCAAGGGTCTTTCATGTGCTGTCAGTCACTGCAGACATATTGGTTAAACATACTGGCCCGGGAGAGATGGAGAGTGAAATGTAGAAGAGAAGGGATGAAAGAAAGTGGTAAAATGAACATTTGAGGTGAGCAAACAAACAAAAGTGAGAGATCTAAAACTCAATGGGAGAGGCACTGACAGATTGAAAATATGAAGGATAGGGCACGATTACCAAAACAAAACAACTTAAAGTACAAGCTTTTCCCAAAGGAAGTGAGCTTCACTGAAACAAGGTCAAGGTAGCTTTTACATCTCAATATAGAAACCTGTTATTCCAAAATCATTTCAGTGACTTGAGTTTGGCATTTTGGCCTTACATTAGTCCTTTTCATTTAAAAGAAGTTACAAATGCTTCCAGCTTGGTAGAAACCGGTCTGTTAAATTGGTATTTGCGCTGGCAAAAAAATAAAATAAAATATGCCTGGCATTTGGCAAAGTTGAGACCTACAGTATGAAGTATGAGATGCCACACCAATGACAGAAATGTTTTTCCCATCAAAACTAGCTCAATGTCAAACAATGCATTATTTAAAGTTTAAGTAAAAAGGTCATGCCCTCCTCACAGAGTGGAATTGGTTTATAATGTTTATGGTCTGATGCTCTTGTATTTCAATAGATAATGGCAAATGAGAGATTTTTCCAGCCGTATAATCTAGTACTCTAAGGGCTTTCTTGTGGGTCTTCAAAACTGTTCATCCCTTTTTTCAGACTTGAATGACGTTGGGTTTGTCTAACTGATATTGGGAGGTATCAAGGGCATCTCAATTCCTTTCACTGCATCTTGAAAGACATCTGATGGAATATGTTGCTCCCTGTTGGGAGTCAAGGAAGGTATCTACTTCATCATCCATAAAATGAAAGTAACTGTTCCCTATTTAGAAGGAAAATAAACATTACATTACTCTGTGGAGTATTTTTTTGTTTGTTTGACAGCAAAGTATAGAATCCATTGCATGACAATATACAATCTTACATGGATCACATTTAAGTATTGTGGGTGAAATGACGAAGGCCCCACCCAGTTTATCAAAATTGTGGGGACCAATAAATGATTCGACCACAGGACAAAGAATCATTTTCAAATCCCAGTTCAGGGTGTACCCCACCTACAACCCAAACACAACTGTGATAGGCTCCAGCACCCCCGCAACCCTCACAAAGATGAGCAGTTCAGAAAACAGAAGGATGGATATTTTCAATCAAGCATTTTTAGATTGTTAAGAACTGGTCAGGTAAACCCTTTACTAAAAAGTTAACACAAATAAATTGTCTTTCCATTTCAGGACGTGAGTAGCGTACAATGCTGCAAGCAACAGATGAACATAATCATTTCTCATTGGCCATCTGGCCTTCATTATATCGATTGGTACTGGCCAATTAAGTGTCTGTTTTTTTTCCTGACATTGTTTGGAACAACAACAGAATTGGTTTTGAAATTTAACAGCCAAGCTATATGTCAATGAAAAATAAAGATAAATTACTGCAGTGAATGAACACTGTCAATGAATTATTCTAAATTGAACTAATTGTACCTTTGCTGTCTAATGCGGAAAGATGATAGACCAAAAATGAGGAAGAGACAAACACAAGTGACTATTTCGCAATACAAAACTCTGCAAGAACATAATTTAGTTTGGAAGAATTAACTTACAAATACGGTATCTCTGTGAAAATGTGATGTATACTCGGATATTTAGTCACCCAATGATTCGGATGTCACCACAAACTAATTCATGACATCGAGCTTGACAAT
Organism: Syngnathus scovelli; assembly: GCF_024217435.2. Classification (NCBI taxonomy): domain Eukaryota; kingdom Metazoa; phylum Chordata; class Actinopteri; order Syngnathiformes; family Syngnathidae; genus Syngnathus; species Syngnathus scovelli. Next base: position 7,964,339 of record NC_090851.1, on the reverse strand, counting down.
TGTGGAGACCTCTTTTAGAATTTTAGTTCTGTGACTATCGATGTCAACGTTAATTCAGCAACAATAATGAAAGAACTGAATCTATGTAAATATGATCCTAAGAGAACATGTGCAAGATTGCACTTGATATAATCGCAACTTGATTAGAAGTATTTTTTCTTACTTGAAGAAATGGCAGACAGAGCTATTATGTAACTTTAAAACGAGTAGCCAAAGAAGCCAATGATTTGCAATTGCATTACCGAATGCATCACGCAAAATTCAGCGCTGTATGAAATAAATAGTTGAGGGGAATCTGCCACAGAATGGAAGCGTGTCACAGATGCAGGAGCTTTGCACCTCAATTGATAATTTACATCAATTCCCTTTTACGTTTTTAAAGTAAAACGTCACATACTGCATGCTTCTAGATTCACCAACGGTCATTAGCACACTGGTGGGTGCAGCTCCCATTGCAGCAGTGTCTAAGCAGTCATCTATCTGCACAGCTAAATTATGTACTGTACATGCTGTGTTAGACAAATGCTTCAATTCAATTCCTTGTTTCTAATCATGTGATGTCAACAAAGATGCTTTTGTTGTTTTCCTAAGTGTGATTCTGAAACATGCAAGTCTAGACCCTTGATTGGGTGAGTGCCTTGCTGAAATAAGTCGGCGTCATTAGGTATTCATGGTGTAGAAGTTTGAGGAACACAAATAAATTCACAGCCAAAATCCTCGGGTCGTAATCCAGACGCGCATCTGCGGAATGTGTTGGATAAACAAGTTTGATCCACGGTGCCATCACCATCATATACTATACAGGACGAAAACAATTTGCCAGATATTACAGCGCACCATCTGAGGGCTTGTGCGGTCCATGTCTTGATGGGTCAACAACAGGTGGTCTTACGCCATACGAGGCAGGTGGCTAAGTGTTATGATGTTGTTTTGACAGTGTGGCAAATCCCTGAAGTTGCTGTCCAAAGTGACTGATCCCTCCCAGAACGCTCAGAGCGCTCATCTGTGGATGACGGAGATCAATGTGGCGTACATGCCAGGAGGCTGTCAACACTTTAGCTGACACACCAGGTAGCACAACCCCGATGGGGGGCCTTGTATGTATGTATATAGAAAATAACACAGTCTATCACAAGGTACCAGAAAATGTTTCTTGTAACACGGACAAAATTACCGCATCAATAAGCAATAAGGTCAAAGTTCAAGTTCTGTTGTGAACAAACGTAAAAATTGATACAAAAATAATCAAATACGCATGCTATTCTATAATAATATCTTCTAATGAAGAACGGCAATGTCTATCTATGTTCTTGTTTTTGTTGTTGTCTTAGATTGTAACAGTGAATACTAAGATGAGTGACACATTCAACAAAGGTCACAATGACATCAAATCATTGCAGTGACATTTCCCATTGAAACCTGTTTAATTCATTATTTGGTCAACAGAATTTGACCTTTATAGCAAATTATCTTACTTCATAATGTTCATTATTGAACAAAAAGTAATAAGTGAAATGAGTTGACACCGGAGGTGCATATTAAATGGACACTTCTGGAATTACTCAATTAAAAAAGGCCATACATTGTTTTTGGGTGTTTTTTTCTGGTGTTAATGAAGGGCAATCACTTAATATGAAAATGTTCAACATAGCACATGCTCACATGGACAAGATAAAGAGTATGCTCACCAAGACACAAATTAGTGCCTTGTGCTCACACACAAATATCCCAGAGCAGTAGTGTGTGAAGAAACACAACTTCAGATCATCAGGCCTGAGATTGGACTGGACTCCCAGATGGACAGGTCATCAGTCAAGAGGCTACCGCTGTGTGTGAAACCATGGTTTTCTCGGGTAGCACATTAGTTAACAGGCACAGTTTCTTTTGTAGGCTGTGTTGTTGTTTTTCCTTATCTGATAATTCAATATTACAGACATACATACTGTATGTCATATCGCTTCCTTGTTGCTCTGAGATCATCACTTTTCAGGCAATGTTTGTTCCCTAATAATATGTAAGAATGTGCGCGTCCAAACACATTTACATGTGTACAAACTTGCGGACGGATGGAAACTGTGACTAGTATTTACTCAATTTTGACCAAGGATGGAGGAAGAATTACTTTACTTACTTTAAATCGCTGAATATTTTACATTATACAAGAGTAGGCTACTGCTTCTCTTTGAAAGCAACATGAATTGATAAGAACATTGCTTATAGTTCTCCTATGCATAACATTCGGATTAGCATTAAAAGTACATTCTCAGTATGATCTGTGAAGTAAAATGCTCATACCTGCATCCCATTTGGATTACCATATAGAGCTTATGGTCTTCTCCTCAGCATGCAGTTGGACAATTTCAGATTTGACATCACCAATTACTTCCATAAGTTACATTTAGGGTTGAAAGTATTACATTCGCCTTGGATAATAGACCAAGCATCAGCATTTCTGCGGTAATAACATTTATTACAGTACTGCAAGCATGGTTACTTGAGCAAGTAGAGGATGTCCCATGACATCTAAATTGGGCTGTATAACCAAGCTTAGTTTTTTTCCTACAGCTATGCAAGTCATATTATGAATTATGGCGCACTACTATCAGAATATTTACTTAAATGTGCGTTTACTCATCATTTCTTCTGGATGCCAATAACCCAAGGTCCAGTAAAAGACATTAGATAGTGTAGAGAGGGGAAATGATCTCCCAGCAGAAGGACATTCAGCACATCAGCCAGACAGCAGCCAGACAGCAGCCATCCTCTTCGGTAACATGAGAACATCTCTTAAGTCCGCAAATTCACTTGCATCCATCTAAAATTTCTCCAGCTACTGAAGCGCAGCTTGGCCATGACAGGACCAAAGCCGATCTGCAGCTGATCCCCTCTGCGTCACTGCTCTGTACTCGGTGTAGATGGGATTCTCCTCCAGTGACTACATGGCCAACTAAGCTGTAATAGCGCACTGTGCGTAGAAGCCATCTATCCAAGCGGTGAAACGGTAATTATGGAGCTAAAAAGCTTTAGTAGCAGACAGTTCAAGCTTGGTTACGCTTACTACATGTTTCATAGTGCCTATTTTTGCTGGACCACTTTTTACGATCTTTCTTTTAGAAATAAGATGACTTAAAAATTGATATTGTTTGTGGTCATCTGTATTACATGTAGGATGTGACCATGATGACATGAGCAGAAAACGCCACTGGCGATCAAATTCACAGGAGCCTCAGATGAGCCAAACCGGAGGGATATTGCTGAGAAGCGAAGTGTGGCTCGGCCGAACACACCCGAAGCTACAAACATAGTCGCTTCACCTGTGATAGCTTTGAAGTGTTCAAACACAAAGCATGTGAAAAAGTGCATGTCAACGGTTGAGTGTGATGGAGCACCTCTGAACCAAAACAGCTCCAAGAAGAAATAAACATCTATCCTAATGTAACCAACAACAGAAATCAGAATTAGACCTCACCGGGTCCAGACTGACTGGAGATCCAGGTAGGTCCCAACAAAGAGTACAGCGCAGGGATGTAGAGGGGATCAGCTGCGGATTGGTCCTGTCATGCATGCCTTGGGGCGCAAGACAGGCTCGCTACGTTGACCATGATACAATTAAATCACAGTTCAGGCGAAAAGCACTAAGGGAACAGAACATGTTGTGGACTAAAGCAGTAAATTCGACAAGACATAACCACACTTTCCTAAAGTGCAATTAGTATAATGGGACCGGTGACACGTGCTTGTATATGCCGAGGGGCTGCTTTGGATTTTGGATCAGGGACTGTCATCTCTATTTGAGACAAAGATGGGCCCATACGAAAACATGGCTGTGCACGTTGTTTTATCTTTAGCCACTGCAGCGACGACATAAAGGATTTTGGACATTGGATTCTGCTTTTTAAAAAAATATTTTCTTGGGGTTGTGGTTTAGCGATTCAACAGCATAAAATACATCTTCAAAAAACCTTTTCAATTTAGATTCTTATTTCCAAAATAAGCTTCAGAATCGCTTAAATGTATAAAATGATGATGTTTAACCTGAAATAATAAAAAGGAACACATTTGACTAAATTCACAAATACATAAGATGTCTTCATCGCTTTCAGAATCGTGTGTATCCACGTTTTTTGTTGCTCTGTAATTGTGCCACCTCCAGTGGTGTGACAAAGACTTTGCTAAATAAAAGCCCCAGCCACAAAGTGAGAGATGATACAATTAAAGAAAAATAGTTTAAGTTGAACCACACATAAGCAGTTAGCCAAATTGCATTGAGTCATGAGCTTGGCTGAGACAGTCTCATTTCTTTGTTGTCACACCCCATATACAGTTTACTTGATAAAGAGGTAGGCAGCCTTTAAAATTAGAACAGTGACTTGCTCTGTCGTCTGATTCCTACTTAATATCAAGCGCCATTAAATGATTCAGTTTAAGACATCTGAGTATCTCTTGAAACGTTATAAAACACCATCGCTGAAAGTTTTCATTCTGGAATATCCCATTAGAAAATCAGTGAGGGAAATTAGGCAGGACAATGGTTTTAATGAGATGATATGCGGATGAATGCTTACTTACCACAGTACATCCTTCCTAGTGGTTTAACATTGTTTAAAACCACGGGATAACAACATTTAAACGGCACTGTTGTGCCACTAATTTGACATACCACTCTATACTTGGGTCAGGAGCTATGAGAGCATGGCATCATGTCGCATGAAATAAACACAGGAAATAACACACAAACAACAACGTCAGCATAAAACTCAGCATAAGCAACTTGATCCCTTAAGACACAGCGAGACAAACACTTAAAGTACCACACTTGTTCCTATTAGTACACAAACGCACACCCTCACTCTGGGGCCCTGAAAAATGAGTGTGTGTTCATTATTTATCATTGTTAATATCTATGATTGAGTGCCAGCTGAGATAACAAGTAGAAAACTGCTGACTGATGGCTATTTCACATCCCCACACATACATTAAAGACACACTAAATGTAAAATCCTCTTCTTAACACACACACAAACACACACACACACACACACACACACATGCTTTAGATCTTATAGATCTGTACACACTGAAAGGATGCGTTAGGCTCACCGTGTGTGTTTTTTGTGTCATTTTTTTGGACATATTTTTACTGAAGATAATAAGACTATAGTGCTGACTAAATCAAATTGAGCTGTCACGGGCGGTTGCGTTTATGCATAAAAGCACAAATCAGGTTTTTATGTTCTTTTCTAACATCAAACTGAAAATGTTGCTGACACCATAAAAATATCTTTGCTTTTACAGAGGTGGTTATCTCTAGCTTTGTATTTTTTTTCCTCTGTGGACTCAAAGACATATATAACCTCTTTGTTTTGTAACTCATTTCAAGAATGTAAATATAAAGAGACAATAAAGTCCTATTCCATTAATTGTGACATACTGTATGTACTAGAGACGGAACATTAATATGACAAATACACAAACCTGTCCCGACTAGCGGGTCATACGAGGCTATGCCCAATCACCAAGTTGCTTCTGCCCCCTAAAAATTAACAATCTTTTTTTCTCTTTAACTTATCTAGATGGATGCATTCAAGATAATAATATATCAAACTCAATGATATAGGTTTTCCCTGCTTTGTATTGTGTGTGTGTGTGTGTGTGTGTTCGTGCGCATGTACTTGTGGCTGTGCACCAAGCAGCATATGAATTGACTATCCAAGCAATTGAAGTGTGCCAGCACTCAATTGTTCTATGGCATTAACCTCTTTTTGTGTATCTGTGAGTGTTAAAGTGTGCGTGAATGTCTATGCATGTTTGTTTGCGCGGTAAAAGAGTGCGTGTCAAAGGAGGACAGTACATTTCACGCCGGACTCTCCCATTACCTCGGGTCAGCATCGCTACTGACAAAATGAGAAAAATGTGTGCCGGTGTGTGTATGCAATAAACTCCAGTGTGCAGGTGTGAGCAGCCATAATGATGTTGAGAGGCAGAGGAGCTGAGTAAAGCAGCTTTCAGTGCTAATACTGCCTTCAACAGCACACACGGAGCATAGCAAAGTGCAAAGAAAATGATCCAAAACTTCTCAGGAAAAATATACAGTAACAAACCATGCCCATCACATGACAAGCAAATCTCGTGTGATGCAAAAAATGAAATATGGAACACATCTTTGTACAGGGTTGCTATTCTTTTACAGGGCACTGATAAGGATTAAGATGGCGATGTTCTCCTGTACTGAAGTGTTAGATTTACCTGATCTGCAACAACAAAAGAACTGTGTGGCCCACATCTACCACAGAAGATTGTTTTTTATGTTCTTGAGGAAGTGAACAGCCCACATCTACCACAGAACATTGTTTGTTATGTTCTTGAGGAAGTGAACAAACCATGGGTGCGACCACTGACACTAACAGTCACTTTTAAAATGCTGCCTTTCTTTCTTTACAGATCACCCACTCATTTCCACTTCATCAGGGAGCAAAACAGATCAGCTCATCATGTCCCTGAGGAGCCTGAAGGCAGAGGGCGGATGGGAGAAGCTGAGCCTGCACAATGGGACACTCTTTTCTTTTAACAAACACTAATAAACACATGCAAATAAACACACATACACACTTACTCTGCACATATGGATATGCTTTTTCCTTTTTCCACAGAGAGCTCATCTTATATTTGCTGAACGACTTAAGATACTCTTGGCAAGTGTGAAAATGTACACAAATCTGGTGAGCATGAATGACTACGGCAGCCATGACAGTAAAGTGCAGCCCGGTCACTAATTGAGATCGTGTACCTATTGCCCTTTTCAGCCTAAGAAAATGACAAATTCAAATAGTCCGGCTAAAAATCAGTAAGACAATGCTCCGCATATGATTCGGAAAGCTTTGGCTTTTCTCTCCTGCAGTAATCTGCCTTCATATGCCATTTATATTTACAGTTTGTTTAATGTGAGAAAATCTAATTAATTTCTCCAGTGACAGTGTAAGATGGTGACATCATATTAATTTGTCAAGTACTTGTTAACCATTGCATCCTTGTGGATTAATATAATATACAGTGAAATGTAAATGCATGCACAGTTATCAAGTACCAATTATAGATCTCTAGTCTATTGCTTCCGGTACATCATTAGGGCTGCAAAGAACGGGGTTGATGAGACAAGAAAGCCAAATTGGAAATGTTCCCGTTTCTAAAAATGAAGACGTATGTACATAGTTTTATGGCTCTTGAAAGAAAGATATAAATTGCTATGCAAAGTACGTTGAGGGAATAAAATTTTTTTAGGTACAAAATACCAATTCCACAAACACAATAATGATAATAATATTTTTTTTTATTTTTTTTTAGTATGCTGTGGCTCTAACCTTAACGTCTCTCTCCATGGTGTTTTGCAAACAACCACATTTAAAAATAATGAAAAAATACTTCACAAACTGATAGTAAAAGTCAAACCTCCGTCAAACTGAGACAATTTACCCGCTCACACACACTTTGCTATGCGATCTGTTTGGTGACGAGGGATTAAAACTGCAAAGTTGTAGCACAACCTTGAGGAGGAAAGCAGGATAAATGGAATGTCAGCTGAAAATTAATATTTCTGCAGCAAATGCTCACATATTTGAAAGAGGAAGGCACACATGAATGCATGAATAGGCTGGCTTCCACTGACACACATCAGCAGGCGCAGGTGCTGAATAAATGCTGGCACAATGTGCATACATGAATATCCTTGCTGACTCCCTCTGCCTTTCAAACACAGGTTGAGCCAATGCCTTCCACCAACATTTACTGCCAAAACTGTCTCTTCAAAAACAAATCTCTTTCTGGTCTACCTTTTCAGTCAGAACTAAATACGGCAAGGTCTCAACTCTCTCCTCAACTTTATTTATGGAGGAATTAAAAAATAACCACGGGGTGCATGCAGTGTTGTACTTAAAGTTAAAATCAAACTCAACATCCATCCATCCATTTCCTGAACCGCTTTATCCTCAAAACAATTAATAAATAAAATAAAATCAGTAAACACAATAAAACAATGCCAATTCTCATGCTGAGTAAAAAGCCAAAGAATAAAAATGTGTTTTAGGAGGAGTTCTAAAGACTGACAATAAGGGCGCTTGCCAAATATTTAACGAGATATCATTCCAAAGGGAGGGACTGGCAACGGTCTCCTTGGTCCCCTCTGAATCTCCTCCACTTAATCCTCAGTACCTCCAGTAGCGTCCGGTCCACTGACCTGAGGCCCCGGGCAGTTATGCATTAGTGGAGGAGCTCAGAGAGTAAAGGTTGGGATTCAAAGACAAACGAAAGAATCTTAAAATAAATTCTACAAAAAATCAAATGAACCAACACGATTTTGTGGTCCACCGAATCAAATCAGGTCCAACAAAATAAGACACGCAGTCTCCAGTGTCATTACCAGGAGGATGTCATTAAAAAATCATAACAGGGCTAAGTCTAATCCATGCAGCATCTTAAAACCTGACCGAAAAACCTCCATGACGTTATGTTTATCCAAAAACTATCTCAGCTGAGTGTGCACCACTTTTCTCCTGAATTTTTAAAATAAAAGGCAGCTTGGGAATGACTCTAGAATTCAACACAGCTTGATCAAGGCCAAGTTTTTATTTTATTTTTCAGTAGTGCTGTTGACAACAGCCAAAAACTGACTGACCACTCGAGAGGCTCTCCTCTAAGAAATGAGGAGGAACAGCGTCATACGGGAAACTGGACAGCTTAAATGTGGCAAACCACATTCTCTAAAAACCTCTAGGAAACAGCTTCAAAAGAATTCAGCACCACCCAAAAAAGGGACACGGATAGAGGGGTCAAATGTGGAGTTTGAAACGAGAGGATTTTATTAAACATTTCAGAGGAAGATTGTCTCAATAGGCTGAGGGGGTGAAGAATAGAGTCAATAGTTTTGAATAGTGCATGTGGATTGAGATGCTTAGCCTTAATAAAGGTTGACAAATGTTCTCTTTTGGCCTCGTTAATGATGCTCTGGTAGCAGTGTCAGCAGTCTTACAATTCCATAAGGTACCTGCAGCTATTTCTTCCACCTATGTTTAACTTTGTAGCACTCCTTTTTAGCTGCACGAGTTGTTTCATTAAACCAGGGCTCTAGACACACAATTTATAAAGGTGCTACAAAATCCAGTAAGGTTTCTGTAATTGAAGAAAATCTCAATGAAAGCCTTGGAGAAGCAACCAGCAGTCGGAGGGTTAACTGCAGCACAGGAAAAAGAGTGCGGGTGTATTATCAGAAATCACATTGTCCAAGACGTTCTAATTTAACCCCAGTCGACCATAAGAGTAAGGTCAGGGGTCACCAAATGCCGTCCTCCGAGGCAGTATTTTAGGTGTGAAATAATCAAGATAGTTGATGATTGTACAGGGATTGCTGGTGAGCTGATCATTTTGAATCAGGTGTGGTGAACGTCGAAAACAATGTTTAGTAGCCCTTGACGAGCGGAGTTGGTGACCCTTGCTCAATAGTCTGTATTTGTCACCACAAACAGAACAAAGACTTTCATCAAATCCCTGCAGCCAGTTATACAAATCAGATGAGTTGGGAAAAAATCCATCTGTGATTCCATTTAGTTGTGAGTCCAACTGAAAGGTGTTCTGATGTTTCCAACACCCGCCTTCCAACTCATCATCCCTTTACTTTTACTCTGGCAAGCAATAAAATCGATCAGTGGGTCTCTATGGAGCAAGAAAGCAGATGCTTGAAGGGAGATGCTGAGCATGCATGCTATACTGTACATCCTTAATGAATTGTGAAACATTTCATGGACACTATTTCCACCCCAAAACAGTTCTCTTTAGCATAATGCGCTCGGCTCTTCAATTTTAAAAATTCTAAATCACGTCTTTAAAGTGTAAGCTTTGGCTATATTGTCATAAATCTACTAATGATGATGAAAACAGTTTATTATATGGCTAGCACTTTAATATATTCATATCATACTTTATTTATTTCACTTTGACTTGTTTTTATTGATGTTTCTTCCCCTTTTCTCGCCTCTTGCCTTTACGACTCCGGTCTTGTGGTTTTCCATATTGTTTTTCACACCGTTAGCCAATGAAATATCCTCTGCTCTTTTTTTTTTTTTTTTTATACCTTGCGCTGGCTGCCATCCCGCAGGCATACATATTTTTTTAACTGCATCCCTCCTTCCTTTGATTTTTTTTTTTTTTTTTTTACTGCTGCTCTTATATCCTCATATATATTGAAACATAAGCTAGGTGAAATGCTGCACCATTTGCATACTCTCTATCAGAGTTTTAGCTTTTGGTTCCTTGAGGCGATATGGGATATTGGTTGCTTGGGACCTGTGACCCTTGGATGAGTCTAGCTTGAAAGTAGATGAACCCAGACTGATTGGCGGACAGAGTTTGGAGTTAAAGAAATGTTGCTCTTTGTAGAATGGGATGAAAATTATTTTGACACAACACTAGACTGGAATATGCCACTGCTAATCCAGATTATATATTTTTAATAGTTGGATCCAGAATTACGTAAGTATTTTTTAACTGATGACCTTGTGAAAACTGAAATTAATCCATACCACTGGCAAACATCACACCTGGACAAACACAGAAGCTGGGTAAAGTAGCACCTCTTAGTTTCTTGAGCACATTTTCTTAAACATTTTAGAGTAATTCACAAATAGTAGAACCTTTCTTTTACCTGACAGCAAACCTTTTAAACCACCCCTAAAAGCATTCCTCACATAAACTCCCTCATGAGCACTGACCCATATAACATTTTGTCATTTTAATGACACACAGGCAGCTCGCCTCTTACCGGAGTGAAATTCATGACTTTGAGGATCCAGATGGTCAGCGCCAGGTTGACAATCATAGTGACGACAAGGAGGAGAATGAAGAAGTACAAGCATCTTTTCCTCCAGCCGTAGATTCCCACCGCAGGGTACATTTGGGCTCCGCACACTGATGACCCCCGCTGGTGCAGGGAGTTTGGCTGCGCTGCCAGAATGTACTGCTCCTGAGTCATCTGAAAGAACAAATGTGTCATAATTTTTGAATAGGGTTGTGAAATATCACACACATACACTGTATTGGACACTTTTGTTGCAGTAGCCTCGGACATTGCATAGAGCAGATGAACAGATCGCAGCCTACGAGGTCTTCTGGAAGTTGCTGTCATACTTGCTAAACATGACCGACCTTGCGGCAACGAACAAGGAGGTCATAAGGTATACAGATTCTTGGAACACAGAGTAAAAAAATAATCTTGGACAGTACTCATGTGCTGATTTACCAAATCTAAAGACAAAGACAATATTTCATGATCACATGTAGAAACCCCCAATGCAAAATTCTTATTTCACATTTCTATTGCATCCGTTTATTACACAGTGATAACCTTGTCAGATTGTAAAATGGATTTCGAAAAACCATTTTGCCAACACATTTAGATAATGAAGATTGATTTTAGATGAAGAGGTATCATTGGACAATTATTTTGACAATTGCCATTTTACTAGGTGTCTTATTTATAAGTGAGCCTGCGGGTAAGCAAAGAAAAATGAAAATTCAATACGAGTAGTAGAAACACAGACAGGAAGGGTGAATATGATGGATAGAGAGAGAGCAGTATTACTGTATTTCCACAAACAGTGGCATTGGCCATATATGTAAACAAATGGCCAAATGGAGGCGTCTAGTCTAGCCTTATCTAAAACCGTATTTCACAACAAAATAGAAATGACAACACACACACGGACATGCAGAACATTGCAGAGCGACCATCTGCTGCTCAATAGGGATTTCTAACCGCTGGAAATAATCTACAAATAACATAAGATTGATTGTTCATTGTGCTATGAACAACATTTAGTAAGACTCCACACTTTAATTCAGTCGATAGACTGATTAAGGTGCCTCAGGGCTGTTGCTTTGGTTAGCAATATGATCCAAATGGGATCAGCAGTTAACTCTTTAATATCCATGTGTGAGCAATATCAAGTATCGACTGAAGTAATTAAAGTTACAAGCCATTGCCTGTTCTGGGGGGAAAAAATAAGGCGTCTTTTTGAGAGAGACATTTATTTGTCTTAAGAGGATGACCAATTGCTGAACTGAATTACCAGTACAATAGAGACAAAGTTTACATCTGACACCTACAGATATACTAAATGTTCTGTTCTAGACTTGAGTTTGAGTTTTACTAGATTCACAGTAGTGATTTTAGGGTTAGGGTTAGCCTAACCCTAACCCTCACATTCTTTCTCTCCAGGAACTACAGTTTCCTCCCACAAAAGGAAAATTGCATTTTAATTGAACTGAAGACTATAAATTGCCAATGGGTGTAAATGTGAGTGTAATTAGTTGTCTCTTTTTATTTGTCAGCCCTGTGATTGACGGATGATCAGTCCCAGGCCTTGCTTCTGTTCTTATGCCAACTGGGATAGACTCCAACGGTTGAGTATCCTACACGAGATAAGCGCATACGGTTATTTACATTGCCTGCCAAAAGACCCTGGACAGGGTAAGTGTAAGATGGAAGTTTTGACATGCTGCCTTGACTTTCTGTTCTATTTATTGTTTTTCTTGTTACCTGACTGCATGTGTTCATCTTCTTTGTGCGGTGTGCAGAGCCGAAGCAGAGAACCAAGGACACTTAAGAGGAGTGGACCTTTTTCTAATTATTTACCTTGATGAACACCAGGCAATTTGGTGACACAAAGTAGTCTCGACGTAAGATCAGGTATTGGTAAGAGTAGGTCTAAGTTGTGGTAATGATGGCATTTCAGATTCTTCACTTTGCTGATATGTGTGGTAAATATAATTTACTTCATTTTACTTCATTCAAAAATATGACAACATAGTTCATGTTTGCATGAGGTTGGGGCATGGTAAAAAAAAAGGCTTTGATCCATAATTGACTTCAATTCTATTTTAATATTGATCTGCATGCTTTTCTTACTGCCCTGTTTTTCTTGGATTGGACATGTGAAATTGTTTGAAGGCCATTGAACTGCTTATCTTCAATTTTATTTTGAGGGTCTTCACTGGTTCCCTTTGTCTTAAGTACTCGTTTCACTGAGACTGTGGAAGCCAGGGAGCAGGGGTGAGTGTGGAGCCGAGGGCTGGATAAGAATGAGAAAAAAGTAGAAAGAGGGAGGCGGAGGATAAAGCAGACACAGAGGCGAGTGCAGAAAGGCAGACAGAAGTGGATGGCGAGTGTAGAAGAGAGCGAATGAGAGAGTGGGAAGATAAGACACCAGAGAAGGGTTGAGTCCATTAGTTGTCGTGCAGCAGGATTCATCGGTGGCAGGAGAAATGGACACTGGCTACAAGGCACCGCTATCAGCCTATCTGTGTCTGTCTCCACCTCCACAACTCTCTTTACCGTGTACTTTTGAGAGACGCTTTCTCTATCTTCCTATTCACCACCTAATTTCTTGAGCACCTCTTCATCACTGTCTGCCACACACATCTCTATTTGCTTAGTCTGCATGACTGTAACAAATTAGTACTTTTGCTCTCCTGGTGAAAGGGTGTTTTTGCGATGATTATAACAACAATAGCAGGGAATCCAAAAATGCTGACGCTTGACTAGTCTCCCGTAGAAACAAAAGAAAAAGCACTGACTTTCCAATTTGTTTTATTGGTCTCAAACACACATGAACCTATTATATTCCTCTCTACAGGGGCCCTGTTTATCTTAAAAAGGCAGGCCCAAGGTCTTATGTCCTGGCTCTGACCCCCTTTCTCAAAATAGGGTAAAGTTAAACTTTTGTAAGGTCGTTGAAGATTAACGGGAGAGTCTGGCTTTGTGACAGCAGACACCTGCTGTACATATGATCCTTATTATCTCCCCAGATGCTACCGACTCCTCTCAGGGAAGCAAGTTAGGTTAATTGGTTAACTAAACAGAATTTCAACGGGGCTATATTGTATTGGCAAAGTTTCCATCCTCTGAAAGAAAATGCACTTTTCTGTTTCTCAAAGCAGCTAACACAAAGAAACACTTGGCCTGAATAATCATGCAAGTTTTATGTCAAAGTCCTCTTTTCAATGTGTGTGTAATTGCATCTATGCCTGTTATGTGTGCACCCATGCATGTGTTGACAATACAATAAATGCATACTTTATAAATGTATTACCTCCATTTAGACAAATCTAATGGAGTACAGTATAATCCTCCAGTTGTGAAGTAAATCATCTTTATAATGATCCAGTTATATCGAAGGAGAGAGTTGATGATTTATTCTAATGGTTCTCTTACCAGGAGCAATTTGTGTTCATCTACCCATAGTAAAAGATTTGCATCACCACCAGTCTGACCACTCCTGTCACAAGATGCTTTGCTTTCTAGTGTGTCTGTCTTTACACCGCAGGGGCTTTATTCCACTTCACTTAACACATATACACGGTGACTGAACTATCATAAAATATCAAGGAATGGACCCATGATGCCATGTGGCAATAAAGCAAAGCATGTCCAATGGTGCATTGTCATCCTGTATGTTCTACAACATCATGTGTAAATGTCACTGTGCCTTTTGATGTGAATATTACAAGACAAGAGAGACATGCTGGAGTTTCAAAACTTCCCTGGATGAAACTTAAACCTCCGTTGAACCAATAAACAATAAGTGGGACTAAATCTATTGCACTTTTGTGGACTAATGTAATTATTAAGACAAAACAGAACAAAACATATATGTCGTTGATTAAATGAAAACTGGGCTAAAGTCTATGGACATTTTAATTCACAGCAAAGATGAGGAAAACATTACTATACGTTTTGTTCCCACGAAAATGTTCTTGCGGAATTCACAGCAAAATCACGCTTGATGGTGAGTTCAAAATAACGCCAGGTCAGTAGATGGCAAGTTGCCAGTCACAGCAAAATGATCACTGCATAATATATTCTATCTGTTGCAAACAAACCAAAACGATTTTGCTGTCTGTTGATTCAGAGTGTACGCACCAGAAAAGTGTTTGTGCCAGATTTGTGTCTTGATCTGTGCTGAAAAATCAAAAGAAAGCAACTTTGGCACATCACTTAACATATTTCACGTTTGTTTCACCATGTGCGGAAATGTCTCACTTTGGAAAATTTAAATGTAACCACTTAAATTGTGTGAGATATTTGCCCCAACTGACCGCTTCATGTCTGCCTGAACCACTGCACAATCAACAATGTCAGACAAAGAAATGAAACTGGCCGGGATTCAAAAATGAATCTGACAAGTCATATTCGGCTTAATGTGCACAGTGTATGCCCGGTTTTTGGCAACAGATGTTGTAACGAAGTAAATTATGAATTAATGAATAAATAATAAGCAATGTAGAGGCTCGGGAGAGGCTTTAAATATGTTCAGACACAATCGGAGCCTTGCTTTTGTGACTCTGCAATGTATGACATAGAATTATATATATATAATTATATATATGATGCACTTTTACGAACAAAAATAATCTAAATAGACATACACACAAATGAGAGGGAAAGGTAACGCGGGGATAATAGGATTTAATTTGCTTTCCATCAAATGTGAAGAATAAAATCAACAGCATTCACTTAAAAAAAAAAGAAATACAGACAAGAGATAAGAATACAGGGAAAATACTATTTTCTTAAGTCATCTTTGTTTCAGATGCATTTACCGTACAAAGCTCTCAAAATCCATTAGGAGAAACGTCAAATCACACTAGCAGCAACCGACAAGGGGTTCTTCAAAGCGTTTGTCAGATTGCACCGTTTCATCCCTGCTAGCAATGAGGCTCGGGACATCACCATGTTGAAAAGTTTCATTTTTATGCGAAAGGCTACAGTCTGGCCTGAATTGGACACCGATGCATAGTCATGCTGTCTCATTATGTAACCACAGGAATATTAATGCATTTGGGGTGTGAGGCAAATGTCAAGTCAGACACTGCTGTGCTGAATTCTGCAAGAGTGGATAAAAATATATATACAGTGCACAGTCTTGCACTGTATGTAAATTTGGTATGCAGTCAGACAGTGGGCTAGAGGTGGAGTTGATGGATGAAGAAGAACAAGGCATGCATGAGCAACACACACACACAAACATAAATCACACGATTTAAGATTCCTAGCTGAAATGTGTATGAAGGTGTAATTAGTATGCATGTCTGTTCTTCCTGGCATATGTGAAGTGCTTGCGGAAATCCAATGTGCCTGACAATCAGCATAAAACAGCCATACTCTCCTTTCATCTTCTCATATCCAATCAATTGTTGGCCTTCAAATGTCTGACATTCTGTTTATCTTCTATTAGCCGCTTCAGTGTCAGGAACAGCAAATACAGCATTAGTAGTGGAGATGGCCACTCAAAAAAAATCCCTCTTCCTCTGGATTACATTGACAGGGTAAAGTTGTAATTTGTAAATTTGTATTTGACAAACAGTGTCTTTTTGGACACACCTCGTACGTAAGAACTGAACTTCTTCACATTCAAATGGACAAGCTGAACAGAAGTAACACAAGCCCAATATCGTATATATACATAGGATACATATCTTATATATATATGTAGCAAAGGCTAAATGCACCCTTTGAAAGTCATTGCAGACGGTTAAAATCCAGATTACTTTTTGTCGCCGACTACTAACAATCCTACTTCATTCGTTCACTTTTTAGTGTAATTTGATTCACCATGTCCTCATACATGTCAGCTTAACACTTATTAAATTGTCTAACCAAAAACTAATAAAAACATATTGATTTTTAAAAACAAATGTATATTTAGTTTGAATTAAAGTTGTGTGACTAAATTAGATATTAAAGCAAAAATAACTGATTCGATTCAAAATGTATAGTAAACATACGGATGGCTTTGTGAGGTTGCATGTCTATAATGCATTTATACAACGTTACAACCTGAGAGGAACACTAAAGACTCATTACTATCGCTGTGGACAGAAGTTATGAAACCATGTCAAAAATATTAAATGTACACCTTGCAACTTAGATGGTGCTTACTGTTCCATCCTGGGTTTGCATGTTCTCTTCATGTCTGTGTGGGTGATCTGTGGGTCACAACTAAAACCATCTAGGTTCAGTTTCCTGCCACACTTTGAATAGACAGAGCAACATGAATAAGTACATTTTGATTACCTATAAATAAAGGTAATATTGTCTTTCAAGTTAAAGCACATTAACAATCACAGCGCACTCTGTCAACTGATGAGTGTACAAGATGTGAGCATGCGCATGAGCTATTCCAAAAGTGTGTCGATGAGGACTCGGGTGTTTAGTAAGCTGTCATTATCAAACATGTTGACACCTGCATTGCACAACTAAAGATGCACACAAGCAAGTAAGTAACAGCACAACTGTCTAAAAATACGGACAATTACAATATGAGACTGTCTCTCCGGGTGCCATCAAACACAGGAAAACACAAACAGTGTGTGAAAATCAGAACACATGCAAACAAGCCTCCTGTGCGGTGAAGCGTTAACTATTTGAACTGATTTACAAGAATGCTCTGCAGGCATATTGTGGAGAACTTAAAAGCATAATATTTTGCTGCCCAAAACAAAACAGCTGTTCCCATTTAAACAAACAATGCCGAATATAAAAAAGCACTGAGGTACAGAAGGAATAAATCACACAAAGAATGTTTTTTCAAATTATGATGATGAATCCATCCATTTTCTAGAATACTTGCCCTTCATTTTTCAAACTTTTTCTCTCCACTCTGCTTCCCCAAAAAAATCTTCACCAAGGCAATTTTAGAAAGTCTCAGCCCATATTCACTGACTGTCAAGCAAGACAAGGGCAATACAGTAACTGACAAAATATTTTAGCCAATCATTAGCTTCAATAAAGACACTACAACAATGCACAATTGTTAGTGAGCTGTTTAATGCAAAATGCCTTGAAATTTGCCTTTCAAAAAAAAAAAAAAGGAATCGTTTCCCACGGATCAAAAATAAAGAAGAAAGGCTGTTTTCTTTCTTGTTTTTAATTACACATGTGTTTTTCTCCATCATTTCAATTCCTTTATCAGTGAAATTTTATGCTGGTCCAACACTGATACAATCCTATTTATAGAAGCTCCTGAGTGACGAGTTGTTCTCATTTGTCTCTGTCTAGATTTATCTGTGTCTATTGATGTCTTTTTTTCCCCCAAGACCCGTGAGACTAATTAGCAGATGGGTGAATGGACAGAAAATTTGGGAAGCATGACCAGAGAAAAGGAGCATTCATTTTAAACTGCTTTTTCAAACTGCTTAGATGCATAACATTAGCTGCAGACTGATGACTGAAAAATGTCATTTTGCCCAGTTATTCTTGGCAGCTTAAAGTCTTGGAAAGGGAAAAGTTTACCATAGATCAGGTATGAAAAATAGATTATTTTACAAGTAATATCATTAGGTTATAAAACAATAGCTCAGTCTGGATTTGTTTGAGCATTCGGGCATTATACAAACATAATGATATATATATATTTTTTTCTCCCTCTAGAATCAGGATTGTCAAACACATTTTTGTCGCAGACCACATCGTAGTCATAGTTTCCTTCGGAGGGCCATTATGATTGTCAATACAAATAAATGTATGAACGTCTCATGATATAGAGTATAGGCTACCTGATGACTAACTAATTTTGAAATCAGAGACTAGTAAAAACTGTTCAGATATTTAAAAAGATGAATGGTAATGAAAAAAAACTGTATCATTCCAAAAGTTCAGGCAACCTCTGAGTCCCTTATGAAAAAGCACTGAAACGCGAGTACCAGCATAAAGTTTACGGTGACCTCAGTCGTGTCACCAACTGTGAATGCAGAGACGGTTGATGAACCGGATGTGGCTCACAGGCCCTACTTTGCCCAGGACAAAGTCAAAAGGGTGCATTTTGTCAATTTAATCACTCAAATTATCATGCATTAGAAAAAAGATGTGAAGGCTTGTTATTACTTCAGTCATGGCTTATTGTGAAACAAACAAACCCAGTGGGGCACGCTCAATAATAACGATTCACATGAAAATAATTTGCTCGTCAACATTTTGTTCTTATGAAAATAGCAGGGCAATTTGTGCTTTTCTTAAGTATGTGCTAAGTGTCTCTGAGTTATTACAGCCATTATTCAGCTATTTCTGTGCCAGGCAGAAGACACGCCAAGAGGTTTCCTTGAGAAGTCCTCAAAATACAGTGACTTATGCAACTGTCTTTCCACCACAAAAGTGACACCAGCAGTGACACTTCAGCTGCCACTCACAGTCAGCCAGTATCCTGGCAGCATATTAAAAACATTTGGCAAGTTGGAGCCTACACTGCTAAATTGTTTGGATTAAAAGTTGTGTGTAAATTGTGATTCAAAGAAAGAAGCTGTGACTTTGAAGGAAGGGCAAAGAAAACATTATTTTCTGCTCTTATCTAAAATGGTGTAGAACAACAATAAATGTGGCCTTCCTGAAAGTGTGTGAGTACAAGATACAGACACAAAGGGGAATACACTAAGAGATTGCATGAAGATGGCAAGAACAAGATTCTCCAAGGGCACGCTGTGAGAAGTGTAATGGACGCCTGCTGAAAGTGTATGTCACTGTGTGTGTGTGTGTGTGAGCTGGTGTGTGTGTGTTTAAATCTTTGCCAGTGACAGAATCAGCACATAGGCTTTATGACCCTGCTCTGAGCTGGCCTACTCCATCATTGTGCTGTCTCCATGCTTCCTCTTTTTTGTACAGCATTTTTTTTCACCTCATACAAATACACTACAAATTCTGTTGTATGAGACAGCTCATGGGCTATATAATAATAAAATGACCATGTTTGTCTTTGGCAAATTTCAATAACTATGGTTGCTAAGTAATACAAGAGTGATTTTCAATCAATCAATCAATCAATCAATCAATCAATCAATCAATCAATCAATCAATCAATCAATCAATCAATCAATCAATCAATCAATTTACCATGCTACCCAGCTTCATACAGAGTAAAATGGAACAACAACAACAACAAAAAAAGAGGACAAATTAAGATTATGAAGGCATCCTTTGCTCTTACTGGCAGCTCAACACAGGAGTCCCTAAACACCAGTCCGCCATTTTGGTAACAGGCCATAGAGAGAGCCAGAATTAATTTTCTTTTACGGACCATCACAGCCGCTGTGCAGTAAGACTGAGATTTCAGCAAAGCCTTTGATATCAGAAGAAACACCGGTCCTTTTTTTTTTTTTAAATTAGAAAAATAGCAATTAATAATATCGTACTCCATTTAAAACCTGTGATGCCAAAATTTAATATTTTCAACAGTTTGTGTCACACTTTGCAATTCAGTGGTCTTTGTGCTTCTTTTCTGTGTACTGCCACCTGGCAGGCCAGCCTAAGACAGACAAATGGATATAACATGTAGAAAGTCTCAGGAGATGTTACCTCCATTTCATAAAGCGACCTCCTGTTTTCAGTACCCTACAGTATCTAGGTTAATAGACCTGATTTCAAATTCAATCATAATTTATATTACTTGGATGTTAATGGCAACCTGAATTCGAGAACAAATCACTTCTTTCATCATCTTGCCCATAACCTTGTCCAAGTTTTTAGGTCATCACAGATTTTTTTCTTCCCTCCCTTAAATCACTCAAATGTCTAAAATGATATTGTGATATAAGGTGTGTTTGCATAAACATGACAATTTTGTAGCGGCTCTAAATAGATCACTTGGTCATTCTTTACATTGGATCAGTCACTCTACTGCGTTATTAAGTGTGTTATTACGCAAAAGCACAAACCACCAATGGCTCCGCTATCTCTTTGTATCAGAGTGTTTCACATCGCCTACACCTCCTCAGTGTAGTTTATTATTGCCCCTGCACCATTCACATTTTTACTTCTGTGGCCATCATTCACTCCACTTGCATTTCTTTCTGACATCCTAATTGAGTCTTATGTTGTCAGCCCCGCAGCTCTGCTCAAAGCTCCCTTTCACTGCCTGGACCAAAGAGTGTGAGTGAGTATGTGGTGCGAATGATGTGTGTGATGTATGTCCGGCAGTCGCTCATGTCCAAATTTCTATGTGGACTGCTCGTATGTCAACCGGTGAACACTGCACAATAAATGAATGGCATGAGTGGAACAAACAGGCTGGCAAAGTTGGCATGTAATAGAAAAGTAGTTTGAGATAAGAAAGTGAATATATTCATCCTAGAATTGTGCCCTCACTCATGCTAGTATTTTATTCTCTTCAAAATGTTTTTTTTTAATTACATCCCTTTATCAATCCAATTATTTTGCCCCTTAGAGAAATGAACTCATTGGGAAATTTGTGCCGTTTGATTACTTTTTGTTAACCTTGGCCCTCATCTGTAGATACAAATACTGCGCCCTCTCGGATGTGCTGTGCTGCACCAAATTGGTTTCTTTGTATTTGACAAACTTGAGCCTTCACTCTCAAAACAGTAGAAAATAAACCACCGTAACAAGGCTAGCACTGTTTAATATTGTCGCTATGGTAACTCTTTATCATGCTAAAGACACCACAGAACAAAATGGAGTGAATTACACAGGCAACACAAAACTTGGAGTATTTTGGAGATATACGTAACAATCAGCGTGAAGCCGTGCCAACAAAAGGCACCACAAAAGTTCATGAAAATACATAACTCATGATAACAGCTTTATGAGTGGCATGTTCTTTACTCATTTTACAAAAAAAAAAAAAAAGAAGAGTCTTAGTGATAAATAAACTGGAATTACTGTAAGGTTTTTATTCTTCCATCTGCATGGCCTGGTCCAAAATGGAAGTTATTGCAAAATTCAGCCCTGTGGATCATTGTGGAGATGGATTTATTGAATGCATTATTATCATCTTTATTATATTTTTTGTACGCCTCTCATGCACCGATTTTAAAGCCGCTTTGATTGGCGGTGAATCAAGTCGGTTGCATTCATGCCCACAATGGCACAAACGCCCCTTTTAAACGGTGCCAAATGTGCGTGTCTGTGAAAATATCAAAAGCCAGTTGAGCCTCCCAGTCAGCAGATTAGACTAAAGTTTAAAGAAACATGACATATTGACAATTTAACTATTTATTCAGTAATCAGGAGCCTATGCAGCACATGGAAGAACTATAGAGAGCTACAACAGCCTGGCCTCTCCTCAGTTACCAATTGAATGTACCAGAAGAAAAGATCTGGCACATTTTTCATGGGCGTGACATACTGAGCTCCGCTGCTCATCGCACAAATGCATGTTCTTTACCAATGTGGAGTTATTTAAATTGGAAACAAATTAAGTTTCGAATGGTGTACGATTTCTTGCCATAAAGTTACAAAAAACTAATAATCAACCCTCCAATGTTTTTTTAAATAGCTATGCACTGATTTAACCATGTGTCTGACCAGCACTTCATTGTCTCACTCAAGGACAATGTAGACTTTGTGATCTTGACTTCTTGACAGTTTGACTCAAGGCTCTGGATCTCACACAAAGACAATAAATAGGAAGAAAAGTCTGAGGTAGAAGTGCAAACACATTGTTTTAAGCAGCCATGCTGATGAATGGCACTTCAAGTCTTTTGTTTTTTCTTCTCTCAGTTGGGTGTATAATGTGAATCTGCAGTGCGCACAAGCTGGCACAAGGTTGGTCCACATTATTTTGAACACCATCGAGGATTGATTGATCAATTGATTGATATTATTTGAGTATCATGTTTGAAACAGAATACACAAATTACAAAATAAGGCTAATTGAGGATTGATCCATTGATTGATTTGTCTTTATTTCGAACATATTTAAAACACGAAAAGAGGAAAAATAAAATAACACTTTAAAGTGCCATTTTTTTAAGTCACAGAAAAAAATGGATAATTGTAGAGTAGGTAAAGTTGAAGGTCAATGAATTCTTGTTCATATATCCGAATTGTGCTGAATTTTAAGGATTACTGTATGTTAATCTAGTTGTATATAATAAATGTACACAGGACTCTGATTTAAAGGAAGTACAAGTGGTCTATTCTACACCCACATGGTGAAATTGAAGCATTTACTAATTTTCAGTTTATAAAAATCCAATATTTATACGGTAGCAGGGGCCACAATGGTGTATTTTTCCTAAACTGTGGCTTTAAGGGGGGGAAATGGGTTTGTTGCTATATTTAGTTAAATCTGTTCAGTTTAGCATCTTAAAGCGCTTACTAATTCTGCTGAACATGCTGTTGCCACACGCACCTATATTCGGGTTCTCAGCAACAACAAACAGATGCCTTATTCCCAGCATGCAGCATTGACCTGTGCCTGCTGTTACTGTGCAGCAATGACGCATTAATTAGTCTGCTGTTTCAATGGCTTGTTAAGGGACAAATTAGATGAGATACTCGAATAAGGTTGAGGGTGAGGCTGATTTATCGCACTATTACACATTGGGAGTGTCCTCAGACATGCACACAAAATCTCAAAGTTCACAGTAGCCACACTGATTAAACATATCCAGTCCAACACAGTTGACGCTCAACATGGCTGATGTGTAGTTTTTTCAGTCCCAGAGCAGGCGCCCTAGCTGTGTACGTTATAATCTGACCGAGCTAGGTAGATAATGATATGTAGTAAGCAATTAGAGTTAACAATGACTACGCTGAACTGTGCAAAGGTATCCACAGTGGAAAAATAAACACAAAGAAGTTATTTTGTTAGAAGAATTGAGAAAATTATGTTTATGGCAATAGTGTTAACTTTTGTGGTTTTCATTAATTTGAAAGTCAGAGTTCGGAACATAAACTTGACTTTGAAGTCAATCATAATTTTCGCATTTGCAACCGAAGAGATAAAACTGAAAATACAACTTGATTGACTGTAATTTAACGTCACAGCTGAGTAATACAAATTAAGATTCGTAATTAAAAAAAACTAAATTGAAAACACATTGAACAACAAAGGCATCACTACAAATGCCAAAATAGAAAAGAAAGTGGATTTAAGGTCACAGAGCTGAAATGTTTTTTCTTTTTTATTGTCAGGCAGATATTGGTTGTTTAATTGCTCCAAAAGATTATTGTCGTGTACAGGTTTGGAGTTGTTTAGAGAAAGGGTTAACTTTGTTTCTTGTTTTAGGAGTAACTGTATCCATCCCAATTATGCATAATGCCCTGTTTCCTCTTTAATGCTAATGCATACTTATATTGCATTTTATGTACATTATTTCAGAAAATGTTGAAATTACAATCATTGTATTAAGGGTGGATGAAGTCACTGAGGTCCCCAATATATACGTACATTATTGGCATTTCCAACGCGGCCGTATCAATGCGAAGAAGCATATTTATGTAAAATGTGAATAAGTCATATCTGAATGGGTTTAATTAAAATGGCGACCAAATGTAGATAAACACAAATGAAAAAGTCATGAAGGCCAGAAGAAAATAATTGCTACAAGGACAGGAAGTGGAGGAAAATAGATGCAGGAAATTAAAAGGAAAATCATAAAAGACCCAAAAGGTGTCGGTTGAACTACAAGGACAAAGAGGATAGACCAACGTCAATATGACAGGGGATGGTACAAGAGAATTAGAAGCGGAAAACAAAAGGGAGACATGGGGGGGGAAATAGATAGGGTCCATTCCAGTACTGTCACAACAGAGAACACGAGTATGTGTATGTGACAGCCATGTGATCTAAGGTCTTATGTGTCACTGTCCTGCCTCTGCTGCCAGAGCGAACCATTCATCACCTCAACATCTGGTGCCCTTACAGCTCTCTCTTACACACACACACATGCACACAAACTCCCTTGCATCTTTGTGCCATGTCCTCTATCATCCAGCATTCTCTTGTTTATCTTCATCGTCTCTCAGCCACTTGCGAATCATCCTGAATTCCTCTTAACTTTGTTTGTATTGCTATCTATTCATTCATCCATCCATTGTACAGCTTATTCTCATAACACCACAAAACAAATATACAGAAGCAATTCCAAGATACAACAATTTCAAATCAGGATGAAATCATTTACTCTGCATGAAGCCGATGTATTTTTTTTTCAATTTGAGATGCTTGTGTTTTGTCACACCTCTATTTGTTGGTAATGCCAAAGAAGAGTGGAAGATGTACTGACAATCATTCAACCAGAAATTGGAATTTCTGAAAGGAAGCACAGTTCAGCGGTTAAGTATGATATTAGGGAAAAAATGAAGGTATTACAATGCTGGAGTCAGCCTGAAATGTCATGTCCAAATTTTTCTGTCCCACTTTCTCACTTTATTTTTTTTGCACAAATCTGTACTATTGATCAGTCCCCATGTGAGTCAGGTATTAAAAAAAAAAATGCTGACCAATCTCAAGTGTTGACAATGGCTTGACAATGCCACAATGTCAAAGGCGACACTTTTCTTGGAAAGTGATTATTTTGGAAACGTTGCCGCACACACTGGAAAGAAGCGAAAATCAACCAAGGGCTCTTGTGGAAAGTTACATGCAGCAAAACTAAAGTTGAACCCTAACATTAAGCACACAGTGTGATTCCCCAAGGAGAATGTGAAAAAGAATGATAATCTTTAGCTGTTGTGTACTGGGAAGAACTGCTGGAATGCCAGAGTCAATAGTAATTGAGCTAATTAAAGAGGGCATGCTGCAGAGAGCGGTTTACCTCTAATAGCTTAACCAAGGCGGAAAATACAGGAAAAGATTAGAAATGATGTTAAATGCACTATATAATTGATATTATATATATATATATATATATATATATATATATATATATATATATATATATATATATATATATATATATATATATATATATATATATATATTAACAGGATCACCTCTGTTTTATTTTGCACTAAATAATGGTTTTCATAATACTTATTATAATAGTCATTTGTTCATAACAATCATGGTTTTTAGTAGATTGATACACATTCTTACCTTTGGCACTGAGAATGGATTTTTAACAAGACTCGTTTTATAGAAGCATCCATACTAATACCTTTCTCTGAAGTGGACATTGTGTGTAGCCACTTTTTGCTTTTGTCACACATAAACCTTGCCGTTAGCGGATGCCTTTATCAAAATGTTTTCGACAATCATTGAAGGCATACAAATTTGAGGCAAATCCATTTTTTTTTTTCCATTTGGGAGATTACATGCCTGCATTTGCCGAAGTCCAACTGCCCCACAAGGTTATCATCTGCCAAAGCGGGATTAAAAACAGCGTTTTGCACTGAAACTAAATTGTGTTTATATTTAAATCACCACAGCACAGACTAAAGTATAGTCATATTAAGTTTGAATCACAGTTTTTCGAGAGTAACATATTCGGATCATTATGTCATTTATTTTTCCAGGCTTAACTATTTGACGCAAAGCTTATTTTTTAGTTTGTTCAATTTATTTCCTGATCGTTATCATCAAAGGTGGATTTGTAATTGCAAAGATGTCATCTGTAATTATTTAGTCATGCTGAAGTACATGTTATATGTGGGATGTATTATATAATCACCTGCAGTTTAAAGCTGTTTTTAAAGCAGCTGAAATTAGGAAGGTCCATCCATCCATCCATTTTCTGAACCACTTAGTCCCCACGGGGGTCGCGGGCATGCTGGAGCCTATCCCAGCCGTCATCGGGCAGTAGGCGGGGGACACCCTGAACCGGTTGCCAGCCAATCGCAGGGCACACAGAGACAAACGACCATTCGCACTCGCACTCACACCTAGGGACAATTTTGGAGTGATCAATCGGCCTACCAAGCATGTTTTTGGAATGTGGGAGGAAACCGGAGTGCCCGGAGAAAACCCACGTGGGCTCGGGGAGAACATGCAAACTCCGCACAGGGAGGGCCGGAGGTGGAATCGAACCCGCACCCTCCTAACTGTGAGGCGGACGTGCTACCCAGTGCGCCACCGAGCCGCCCAATTAGGAATTAGGAAGGTATCATAAAAATGTTTTTTTAAAAAAAAACACCTAAGAACCCAACATACGTAAAGACATGCATACGGGCGTACACGGAATGATAGAGTGCTGAGAAGGCTGCTTGTTGGCAGGGTGCCCGTAACAGGGGAAGAGCAGCAAAGAAACCAATCGGAGAGGAGTAAGCTGCTGTCCTTGGAGTGGACATTTATCACACAGCCTAAAACACACGCACATGAACAGGGAATTAAACACACCACCAGATGTTATGGGCATCATAATACTAGTAGGACATTGATACAGAGAACATGCACAAAAATGTAAAAAAAAAAAAAAAGTCATTGATTTATGTAGAGGCGGCTCAGTGACGCGCTGGGTAGCACGTCCGCCTCACAGTTAGGAGGGTGCGGGTTTGATTCCACCTCTGGCCCTCCCAGTGTGAAGTTTGCATGTTCTCCCCGTGTCCGCGTGGGTTTTTTCCGGGCACTCCGGTTTCCTCCCACATCCCAAAAACATGCTTGGTAGGCCAATTGAGCACTCCAAATTGCCCCTAGGTGTGAGTGCGAGTGCGGATGGTTGTTCGTCTCTGTGTGCCCTGCGATTGGCTGGCAACCAGTTCAGGGTGTCCCCCGCCTACTGCCCGATGACGGCTGGGATAGGCTCCAGCACGCCAGCGACCCCCGTGGGGACAAAGCGGTACAGAAAATGGATGGATGGATGGATGATTTATGTAGATTTCAAAATGTATGTACTATGCTCAGCAAATACAAAATGGCATGCTCCATATGAGACGTACTCCAAGGACTCTTTATCCATTAAAGTTAAAAAAAACAAACAATAAATAAATAAATGTGCAATGACTGTACAATATTAGGTTTGCAAGTCCCTAAAAGGAGCAAACATATGTTGTTTTTCATATAACAAAAGGGTTAGTTTGGTGTTAGGGTTTTTATATCTAAAATATGTGCCTCGGCTCAATAATGGTTGAGAAACACTGCTCCTCGGGTCTATTTCTTAGACTTGTTTGTATCATGCATGAAGGTAGTTGAACATTTTGGCAAGATTAGGTGATTATTTTCTCTGAACGTTGTGGTTCTATAATAAGTGTCAGAAAACAAAGGAAATGGTTTGAAAAGAATGGCACAGGGGGTATTTCAAAACACAACCCTGCACCCAATGTTTCATCTCATTTCAGCGCAACATTATCCGATGCCTCACAAGTGTCTGGTCTCACACTGGTTGCACCGCCACGGGAAACCAAATCAAAAAGCCAATTTACTTGCAGCTCAGACCACCGAAACACAAACTTTTCTCCAAAGAGACAGCAATGATTAATCATGACTTCGGGCAAAGTAGGGGAATGTTTCCTCATGATGCTCTTACATTATATACACACACATTTATTGTTGTTGCATCATATTTATATATTGACGTGCCTATTCTACACACTGTACAATCATTATGAGGGTAGATTGTATTATTTCTTTTAATCTGGAGCTGGATAGGCCCTGGCATAAGTATAATTGTAACTGAATGTATTATCAACCTGTTGGTCCAGTATATTGTAAATTATGTTTCTGTTTGTGTAACTAAAATAAATAAATGAGAGGATAGCACGTACAATATCTGAGTTGAGATTTAGCGATGACCAAAAGCATAGAATATTAGTCAAAAATGTTTATATTTCTCAAATAAGACTGTCTAAGATCTTACATATGCGGTGGCTAGGTGCACATACTTTCTCTTACAAGTCAATAACATTGAGAATTCCATGAGTGCCTGAATTAGCCAAATTGAAATGCGATCTTTGATTCAACTGCTTGCTCTTTTCATTTTAGTTATCTCCCCTCTCGCTCCATGACCAATTAGAGAAAAAGGCCCTGATCTTGGCACAGAGGAAATGAGGGATGGCTGTAGGGGTTGCAGCTGGTACCAAGAATGAGGGCAGGGAATTGAAGGGATCCAGACAGGACAAACACAGGAGATGGACAGATGAAGGCCAAACTGAAATAGTGCATGGTCCAGATAGAGCCAGAGGACGGGATAATGATGAGACTTCAACTGGGCAGAAAACTGTCAGTGGATGGGGAGAAGTGAAACTGATTGGATAGAAAAAGACTTATGCAGGGTGGAAAGAGAGAGAGAGAGAGAGAGAGAGAGAGAGAGAGAGAGAGAGAGAGAGAGAGAGAGAGAGAGAGAGAGAGAGAGAGAGAGAGAGAGAGAGAGAGAGAGAGAGAGAAGCTGAGAGAGAAGCAGAGAGAGAAGCAGAGAGCTGCTAGGGGGATAGCAGATGTATGCTGTTGAACACTTGTACTCCATCAGAGATACATTCTTCTGAGGCATACAAGTGATGAACAAAGGCCAGGAAGGATTGAGAATACATCTCTTCCTCTGTCCTTTCTCTTTTTTACGTCAGCTTCCGCTGGTCTCTTAAGGGGAACATGTAAATACAAGTCAGTAAGCCTTTATGTAATATGACTGCTTCCCACAAGCATACAATGCAGATGCTTGCATACATCAAATGAAACCTTCAGTGATGAATACGATTGTCGGTAATGTGATGGTGGGTCACGTCTGCCTTCTCAAGCAATTGCTTCTTGTAATTGAAGAAAGTTGCAAAGTAAATCTGCTGCTGTACTGAAGTATCAGCCTCAGGCTCTTGTATTGCTTTAAGTTTGGGTAAAGGCATAAGCATGCAATCAAAAAATTTAACATGAAGTCAACCAGGAGAAATGTTAATCTGATCTAAAGTTTGCCTCACTGAGGTTGTTTTGTGTATTGTGCTTTTTTCCCCAGGCAACATATAGGTTGTTTAAATTTTTGGGTAATATACCTAATTTATAATCTCAGGTTTTGGTACTGTGTGAATGATGTTGCACAAAATCCAAAGAAGGCTCAAGGAGTTTGCGTAAAAAACTTTATACTCTGCTCAATATCTTCCATCACGGTTTCACAATTGTTGGGATATCTATCAATAGTTAGTAGTAGTTGTTTTTTTCCAACTTTTGGGAAACTTTCCCCCCATTTTAAGGACCAGGCTATAAAGAAGAGAAAGGACCTGGTTGGATTTTATGTGTGGAGGTCTTTATTTGCACACTTGATAATGTTGACAGCACACACGCGCACACTCTCACACATACACACACACACACACACACACACACACACACACACACCCATACACCCATACACCCACAGCTGTCATTACACAAACCCTGAACTCAGACGACAAGTCAAAGCAAATGATTAAACTTCTAACACTCTCAAGACTGACTAAGAGACACAACTTAACTTGTATGTATGTTTACTGTTGAAGTCATGCTGGTGTTTGTGAAATGTTGACTATCAAGACAAGTTCAGATGAAAAAGTCTTGAGGAAAACTCAGGGCTTGACATGTTAATACTACATTTCTCACTCTATGCTGCAGTCATGGACCCCGCGGCAGCCTTGATAACTCCATTTTGTGCATACCGTTTTTACAGGTGTAGTAAAGGAAAAATCGTAACTCTGCTTTAACTCTGCAAGAGAACATGATGGAAATTCATTATTGATTTCCGTACGACATACTAGGAGGGGGCAATCATTCTTTGTCCCCCCCTAAGACTGCTTGACTTGTGACTTCCAAAGTGTCCTCAACAAAGTGAGCTCCAAAAACTCCTTGAACAGACTTATTCCACACAGTGCATGCCTATATTAAATGAGAAACATTCTAATTTGCCGTAAAGCAGCTTTAAAAGATGGTTAAATAATTCATGGTTAGATTTTCTCATGCTATTCGTTAAAATGCCTTTTTTTTTTCAGAAACTTTTCTTAACTCTCCTTCAAATTTAGCACCCGTGATGCACACAACTGTTTCAGAATTATTGGCAAAACGGTTCCATGCAGGCTGTTTTAGATACAAGCATCTGCTAAACGATAATGATAATATCACACCAAATGAGACAATGCATTTATTGTTTAACTAAAAACGAGGAACTCATGACACATAATTGGCCATCTTGAACAAGAGCAAATCTCCCTTTGCAGCTCACCAGCTCAAACACACAAGCATGCAGCACACATGTTCACCTGCCAGATGTGCTTGGCTTTCATTCCTGACATCTGGCTTTTCAGGGCTGGAATCATTCCAGACTGTCTTCCACTAGCCGAGGGTCAGCATACGACATATGCAACACTGTTCAGCTCTGTCTCTATGAGCACCATCACTTTTTAATCCTGACTCTTCTTCCATCTGTGTATCCCAGCTGCTACCTCCTGCTTTTTCTCGTTCCCAAAACCAATGCATGTTTTATTTTTGGTCACCTACATTGATTCTATTTGTCTGTGATCTCTGTCACAATGGAGTATTTCTACAGCCTAATTTTTGTCTTCCCTCCTCTTATATCTCTAGTGGTTGCTTCTCCCTCTCGTGGCTCTGCTTCTGTTCTGTCTACTCAATAACAGAGCTTGAGGGTTCAAATCTGCAGGAAGATGAGAGTCTCCCAGGTGTGTGTGTATGTGTGTGTGCATGTGTGTCTGTGTGTGTGATGACGAGCTTCATTACACAGACATCTGTCAAGTGTATGTGCAATGTCTGCCTATTTCATATAAATGTCACACAACAAAGCAGATGCGAGTTAAACACCTGTTTGAATGAATACAAATACAATTGTGTTTTGTTTGTTACAATATTGATACAAACATATATTTTCCATAAAGATTGCAAGTCAAATTACTCTGTAACCATTAAGAATTAAAAATGTCCAAATATAACTATTATTTAATTATTTCAGTTGAACCCATTAAATTATAATTATTATTATTTGTTAATGTCTTATTTGATGAAGTGCTCTGCAAATCTATGTAGTATTAATGTGCTAAATTTATACATTTACATTGTTTCATCATGCAATACTGTAATGCTATCTTTATTTGGACAGCAATGTATTGCATAATATATCAATCAATGTATAGTATAGCAACAGGCAGCCCATGTGTTTTCTAATATCTTGCCATAAAAATTCCACGATACTGTAATAAATTTTCATTTCATAAGAGGGCTCTGCTCCTTATAGCTCATATTATTGCCGCTCAATATGTCCTACAATGTCAGTCATCTTGCCGATTTTTTTAAGAGTGCAGTTCCCCTCTTTATGTTCAACCACTGTTACCATTTTTAATGGGTCCAACTGAAATGCCAATGCAAAAGCAACAATGGCATAATAGCTTCCTGCGCTTATTTATTCCCTTGAGTGTGTTACGAGCCCCCTTGCCTCCTTTTATTACTTGCTTCCTTAGTCCCTGCAACTTGAGCAATTGTCACCAACCAGGTACATTCTTGCTGTTAAGGTGGCAGTAAACATGAACCTGCCCATTGGAAAACGCATAAACAATACGACACAACTGTTAAAATTGACAGTCCGCCTGCTAACTTATGTCGAATAGTCTTTTATTTATTTATTTATTTATTTTTTTTTAAAGCAAATACGTATACCTTTGTGCAGACAAGTACCTAATTAAAACTTCCAGGTCTATCCAAGGTATGGAAACATGCATTATATTCTTGCTTGCAGGGACACACTGTCTTTATTGCAACGCATCAACACGTGCAAACACACACGCGCACACACACACAACGTGATTAAAGAGCAAGGCCATCTGCTACTGTGAGGAGGCTGAAGGGAAAACACAATCTCAGTCGATGCAAGCCTTGAGACATGTCATTTACATCCTCCTCTACCAAAACCTCCGGTTTGCCACCTTTCAATCTGCACTTTCCTTTTCTCAAGTTAATGCCACATCCAACCGAAAAATCCATAGCCAACCATGATATTTATAGATAACCCTGGGTGTCCCTGATGAAATGAATTAAAATGTGTCAAGCTCAACATGCACTTGAAATGCAATGTCAAGAAATAGTGAATTCCATCTTCCAAAAAGGGGCTACTTCTAAACATAAGCTTGAGATATTACAAAAATATATTTTTTCTTCAGCAACATGTAATACAATTTGGTAAAATATTTTTAGTGCATGATTTTTCTTAATGAAACAAGATCAGGACCAAACAAGGGTGGTGGTGGGTTCTTGAACATGTAATTCAAAAATTCCGATTTTTTTTCCCCCAGACTTGTAGTTTCACCTGCATATGAGAATATTCAGATATTCCAATGCATGGATTTAATAGCCTTGCCTTAATAATATAACATTATCGTGAAAATATAGAGGGGCTGTGCTAGGTATCACTTACACTTTCAGAATGGCGACATATGGGCTGGTTCATTACCTGTAATATGACAACAGCTTCCACATGAGACGTGTGTGGGTAAGTGCACGTTTGCGTGCGTGTTTGTGTAGTTGGCCTGCACCTCAATGCCAGTGTTGTCATTAGGTTGCAATCAAAGACTAACAAGCTCCAGATAGCGACCACCAACACACATCCCCCCTGGAGAGAGCACATCCTTGTCCACGCCTAAACACATCTATGAACAGATAAACTCGAGTCAATTTTAAGACCTGTTAAATGAGGCTTTGATATTATCCAACAATACATGAAGAACCAGAGAACCTATACCGAAGTGTAAAACAGTGATGTATTTCTATTAAATAGGTTAAATACGTAGTGCAACTACATGGACAGATCTTCTAACAAACATGTTCAGATCTCCAAGTAGGAAACTAGTACTGTACATAAAAAACATTATTTTCCCTACAGCAGTAAACTGGTCCTTCTTATAAGGAAAATAAAAGCACCAGTCAATGCTTAATCATGAAGTTCTTAACAGAAACCTCAACACAGTAACAAAACCATGTTTGTGTTGTAGTCTGCTGTTGATTACAAAATGAAACATTACAAACACACCTTTTGCTTGGCTATAGCTCACACTTAGTTCATTCTTGTGGTAGGTAAGAGAGATAGTATACAGTTAAACTTCAACTATTTCAAAGACATTTGGAGTATCACCACAGTAACAAGAGAAAATATGTCCTGTCATGAAAATCCAGTCATTAACTCGTGACCTCGTAACCAAACCTCACGAGACCTCAATTCAGTCAGCATCAAATTATTCATATGGGCGCCTAAGCTGAGGAAGGAAGCTGAGGGTCTGATGGGCGGGATAAAGCCCAGCTTTTATTCAATGACTATCCAATGTTTAAAACTGAAATGCCAGGAATGCCTAAAGCAAGCTTGAAACTTAGAATTGAATAGGGGAGATGAGCTAACCAATATGTGCTCTCGCAAAGAGGATTTAAAAGTAAATATTGTTTTATCCTTTCAGGTATTAGAAACAGGATTATACACTGTTCAGATTTCACAGACTCCAAGTAATTGAACAGACAAAAGATGACGAAGTATTGAATACAAATAATGCGTCGACACAAATAATATGCCTGCTATCTTTTCTGATACTTGAATAACATTAACTATTTAGTTGCACAGTGGTGGTTTCATAATAAGGTTTGCACTGTTTGGACATTCTTCAGTTAAAATTATAAATGCCGAGAGGTTACTGCCAATAATAAATCAGACAAGTGTCGCTTGTGTCTCATGTGCAGTAATTTAGCAATCAGACCTTTTCGTGCTGCTCTGAGTATATTGGCGAATGCACATCAATAAATGCCGAGTTTAAAGGCTTACTTAAAGGTAAATGCAGCATTTCTGTGACTGGTAATGACTCATTGAGTGTGTGCACGATATATATATTCCTTCTTTAACAATACACAGGCTGGGTTTGGCTTGGGTTTCTAAAGTCTTGCCAACTGTTAAGTCTTGTCTTTGTGCCAGTGCCTGCTGTCAGCACCACCTGTGCCATGAAAAGGAAAAACCAACCTTTCCTCAGTCCTTTGTTGGGCAGGACATGTTGTGACATTTTAACAGCAAGTTAAAAATGTGGGTGAGAAATCCATAAAGTGGATTTTCTAAAAAGCTGGTATCAAAATTGGGCAGTTGAAAGATCTCATGGGATTTTATTTGGGGATGGACACTGGAAGTTAAAAGAAGTTCAAAGAAAAATAATTCAAAGAAAAACAACACTGTACCCCGTATTTATTTTATTACTATAACAGTGCAGTGCAGATTTGTAGATAACTGCAAGTCTAAGAATAATAGGCTCACCATTTTTCATCCCTGTTTTTGCACACCTTCTTATCCCTCCTGTGTTCAACGCTCATACTCCCATAACAATACTTCACCCATATGTACGACGGAAAGACGTGACCTTATAAAGTCCATAAATCTTCTTCTACTTTTGTCACCATCTGGTTTCTTTGTCTTGGTCTCTTTAGAAGTATGACAATATACATGTATGAGTGGAGCGTAAAATATAAGGACTAATTTTCCCCGAGAGATCTTCAGCCAATATGGCTGACTTAAGATGACCTTTCTCGGGTTTACCAAAGTTCACCTGAGAGAGGACCAAAGACCACTAAAAACAAGACCTACAAATAAAGAACAATAAAACAGGTTGCTGTTCCTCAAAATCCACACCTGGAAGCCCAACAAATACCCAAACACACGCAAATGCCATTCATTCAGTTCATCTATTCTTCGAAGCTTAGCTTTACTCTTTGGTTAGGGTTCAATTTAAAATATTGTTGCTATTGTATGGCATTGAGTAAAATAAAACAAAACAAACGTCATCAGCTTGTATCTGTTGAGTCTCATATTTGAATGTGAACCCGTCCTTGTCTAAAAGCCTATTGGTGCTCAAAAATTCTTCCTCTGCTCTCCAAAGTACTGATTACAGTCACTCTTCATGGGACAAATCATCTTCCACAAATGGAGATTCTATTTTTAGGCTAATTTCTTGCTGTTCCCTTCATCCCTTTTGCGCAGGCTGCTAGCAGTGTGGCATGTTAGAGGTTGCATAGGACACATTACACCATTTAGAATATCTTGATTTAGACAGCAACAAATGTGAGTCAGAAAAGCACCTGGGAAACAAACTAGTATTCATATTTATAGATTGAGAATACTTGGTTCTTTAGATAGAAAGATTAAAACACAGCAAGCCAGGGGTTGTTTGGGGAGGTGGGATCAGTTTAAATTACAGTACGAATACGCCTGTAAAGCAATCAAGTGCAAAAAAAGTAATCATCACAAACCTCTGTAGATGTGTATGTGCCCATGTACCTTCCTTTATTGGTTTAGACTTATACAAGAGAGTGATAACGCAAATCCTTACCCTTTGGAGATCAATAGTAATGCATACTGAGATTTCCTCTAGTCCAAAAGAGGAAGTAAGACACAACGGAAACAAGCCGGAGGCTTTTGATGGCTTAACTCCCTTGGAAATGTGCTCTTTTGCTCCTTCCGTCGCAGAAAGTAAAGCAGACACAATGCATGCCAAGTACATCCACCACCACAGCAACAACACACACACACACGTCAAGGGAAACCAATGATAGCAGGTAGCCCAAATGCTGCCAAAATGGCTTTCCTTTGTTTACAAATTGCAATATCCTTATTTCACAGTGAGCATTGTGAGGAATTGTTTCATTGACAAAAAGGTCACAAGGCCAGTCAGCGTAGTAAAATGTTCACCATGGATCACAGCTCATGGCACACACTTGGCTGGTATCATCACTTTAAACTCTGTTATGCATTTAGATACCAGTGGTATTGATAAAATAATTGATGTGAAAAGGTTCATAGGAGCCTGAAATATTGGCCTTGTTATCTAGCCTGTCCTGCTTCACAGTAATGAACCGAGGTAATAGATCCTAAAAATGTACAAAAATGATGTGTCAGAAAAGCCTCAGGACTAATACAGCATCCAAACCCAACTCTGCCATATCTTCATGCATTCCGGGAAGGATTCTCGAGAGAATGCGATCGGCATGGCCTTTGAATGTCTTCATACATGCCTCATCACCAGTGAAACTCATTTGTATGAAACTTTTGTTTGTGTTTAAAAGTGTCTTTTGGACACCAGACTTGGAACTTTCTGACACACATCATATTTGGTGTAGGAAAACTGTAATATTGGTATAAAAAATACATATGCAGTTGGCTGCAACTAGAATTCTCATCCCTCGACATGATTCACTAGCACAGGCTGCTTTTCTAACATTCAAGTGCAGTGAAAAAAGCAAAACCCATACACAGAAAAAGCCAACTGCATGACAGGACCACTACTTATGCACCAGAACGTATTACTAATGCATTCAAACTGCTAGAAGTAGCCCATAGGGCTGTGTAACAGTGACAAACATATAAACTCTGAACAAATATATTTTTAAAAAAGTGACACATGAAGTCAAGATAAAACTACTCATCAACAAGCTGATGTGACATCAACAAGAAAATGTGAACCTGTATTTGAAGAAACAAAACTGCCAGGATGAGCGTGTCAAGGGAAGTCATTAAAAGAGTGTCTGACATTGATTTCAGGGGAAGGTGTGCGTGTGTGTGTGCGGAAGGCGTGTGTGTGTGTGCGTGGGGGGTTGTTAGATCCCATGACTATGGTCAGCATTGTATTGTACATGCAAATGATTCATCAATATTCACATACTTTACAACATTGTATTTTACGTTGCTGTTCTGTAATGCTACTACTAGACATTTCATTTTGCATACAATTTGTTCAGCATTTGGGCTTGTTGATACAGGGAGCTTAAGACTAATTGCCTGATGACTCCTTTATACATGCTACCTTACATCAATCTGTCACATTAGGAACGGCACACAGTCACTCATGCATTCACATAGATGACAAGCAACAGAATAGCGTATGGATTTTACCAGAAACAGCCAAAGCGCATTTTAGTGAGTAAGCCAGAGTGAGACATTCATTTGATTTCTATTATATTGATTTGTATTCATTTCTGTATTTTTATTTGACTACTGTACCTTGGACTACTGAATCTTAGTTGTGGTTTTCTGCGTATTTTCTCATGTTCGGTACTTTGGTTAAAAAGTCAAAGTCAGCTTTATTGTCAATTTCTCCACATGCCAAAGACACACAAAGAAACCAAAATTACGTTTCCCCCTATCCCACGGTGACAAGACATGGCCCACAAAAGACAATCAAGTAAACAAGTAAACAACAACGTGTTGAATAAATAATAGTGGTTGGAGCCTTGAAAAGTGCTACACAAATAAAGTTTGAATGGCAAGCCGAGCTGTAAATAAACAGTCCTTTTGTTCACGAGGATGAAGAAGAGCGCTAAAGTGAACCTTGGGTTGTCTGCACTGTGGAAAAATACTTAATGTATTACATTGCAATGCAGAAGTCAAATTAAGCATTTGCCCAAGGGCTGAGCCAAGTGCTGCTATTCATCCATTCACTTGTCCATCTTTGCACTCAAGACAAATACAAAAACCTCTAATTTCCCCTGTCTTTCATTGCCCATGTGTTTCTCAAAGAAAGACAGTTAGTTAGCTTCCTGATAGCCTGCTGCCTTTCAACGGAAACAGTTTCAATTCTACAGCGAAGAGGAGGAGGTGGAGAGCAAGAAGCTGAGCTGAGGACGGCAGAGAGGAAGATATTGAGAGCTGGAGATCATTAAGTGCATGTTAATTAGCCATTAGATTCACATCGAGGAATGACTGCCACTCAGACTGAGGCTGCTGCACCAGCTGCATGTGTTTGGGTGTGTGAAGGCCCAATAGGAATCACCATCAATCGCTCAGTCACATTCTGTACATCACTGTTGCACACCACCACTGAGCCTGCAGTCTCTCGCCCACACACCGCAGGCTGTCGATCATCACCTGAAAATAGGCAGTGGATGCTGTATCCAAATACTGAATACGTTTATTTCTAAAACACTAGTGCTGGATATTTGTGCATTTGTTATTATTATTATTATTATTATTATTAATATTATTATTATTAGAAATGGATTGTGTTTTTCCTCGCCCAGACACGGGTTACCGGGGCCCCCCTCTGGAGCCAGGCCTGGAGCCGGGGCTCGAAGGCGAGCGTCTGGTGGCCGGGCCTTCACCCATGGGGCCCGGCCGGGCAGAGCCCGAAAAGGAAACGTGGGTCCCCCTTCCCATGGGCTCACCACCTGTGGGAGGGGCCAAAGGGGTCAGGTGCAGTGTAAGCTGGGCGGCGGCCAAAGACAGGGACCTTGGCGGTCTGATCCCCGGCTGCAGAAGCTGGCTCTTGGGACATGGAATGTCACCTCTCTGGCTGGAAAGGAGCCCGAGCTGGTGTGCGAGGCAGAAAAGTTCCGACTAGTCATAGTCAGACTTGCCTCCACGCACAGTTTGGGTTCTGGTACAAGCCCTCTCGAGAGGGACTGGACTCTCTTCCACTCTGGAGTTGCCCACGGTGAGAGGCGTCGAGCAGGTGTGGGTATACTTATTGCCCCCCGGCTGGGCGCCTGCACATTGGGGTTCACCCCGGTGAACGAGAGGGTAGCCTGCCTCCGCCTTCGGGTGGCGGGACGGGTCCTGACTGTTGTTTGTGTCTATGCACCAAACGGCAGCTCAGAGTACCCACCCTTCTTGGAGTCCCTGTAGGAAGTGCTGGAGAGCGCTCCTTCTGGTGACTCCATCGTTCTACTGGATGACTTCAATGCTCACGTGGCGTGCATGATGTTAAAATATTCATCCCACTTAAACCGCCATGTGCACCTGCATAGTACATTTATGCAGACTTCGATGTCTACGATGAGGAAATGACCTAAGACTATTTCTGTGGGGGAGCCTCATCGTTGTTCTTGTGTTCCTCCCAGGTGACTGAGCTCTTTGCCCCATTTATACATTAGAGACAAATACTTCAATTTGTGTTGCCTTATTTGAGTGAGTCACAGAAATGAACTGCATATGCTTGTTTTTACGATGACCGCCACTTTTAAATAACTGAATGCAACTCCCCGGAGACAAACATCATCTATCACAGACTATGTCTATCATGACTATCATTTTTCTCTCTCACTCTCTGTCTACCTCCTTC
Organism: Syngnathus scovelli; assembly: GCF_024217435.2. Lineage (NCBI taxonomy): Eukaryota > Metazoa > Chordata > Actinopteri > Syngnathiformes > Syngnathidae > Syngnathus > Syngnathus scovelli. Next base: position 7,924,594 of record NC_090851.1, on the reverse strand, counting down.
CCTCCCTCTCCCTCTTATTTGGATTGAACAGAATTGCCTATTTCACGTTCTGAACAAATTAATTTTCAGTATCTGTTCTTTTTCCCCAGCAATCAGACTTTAATACAAACCTCAGCATGCTCCCAACTTCTCTCACAACCAGTCTTGTTAATAATGCATGCTCTTTCTTTGGCAACCACTTCTGGAGCTTTTGTACATGAATTGATTTTGAATGTAATTGTAGCACAATGATCCACCACCTCATATCCTTGCTGGCTTTGCCAACGTTGGCTAAGTAGCGCTTTTGTTTTATAGTTTCAGTGTTTGTGTCTTCGTAATAGAGTCATTCATTTAGAAAAAAATATATACCTATATTGTGGTAGACCATAAGTTGAATCTTATACTGTAAACCATTAATGCTGTCCAAAATGCTTAAGTTCTATTTAATTAATTATATAAATTAAACGCTTTTGTGCACAAACCGTAAAAATATCTTAAAATATGTAGTGCATGTTATATTTTATACATAGTATATTGCACTTAAGTTAAATACAATAGAATTTATTTGTCAGCTGTACCGTACAGAATTAAGACAAAAAATGAAAACACTGTAATGTTATGTGAATTCACATCAGTGATTCTTAAATATACCACTAGAGAGAGCCCACCTATCACTGGTGGTACTTGCACCACACTTAAGAACTTCTCTAAGGTGGACGTAGCGTCTTTCAGAAAATGTTCACACAGTTTTTATTTTAGTTAATTAAATGTAGTTTATTTAGTCGGGAAAATTTGCAGCAGTCCTCGTCAACCATAATCTTATGGTATTTCCTCAACTAAAACTAGGCTTAAACTAAAATAGTTTAGATGACATCACTCTGACTAAAACATTTTATTTTAATTGTTTTTTCAATGTTTTAGTGAGGAATTTTACGTATTACATATGTCCAGTCTCACCTGTTTTTTTTTGTTTTTTTTGCAGTTTCATTGCATCCTTAGTATTTAAGTTCAAAGTCCAGTTTAACATCCATATTAATCTAAGAAATAGTTTAATACTATTCACACAAGTATTCATTCCTTTTACTTTTAGGCCTCCCCCAAATACTTGACTATTTTAGCTTTTGTGGAAATGTGTTCAATTCGTAGAAGCAGCTGAAAATCATTTTTCATGACATTCCATTGTGTCACTATGTCACTTTACATCACTGTCCTGTCATGAAGAGTAGTCCCTCTCTGGATATGACAATCCCTTGGTGTGCACATCTGCATGATATCTGTTCTTTTTCCGCTACAAAACCAGACAACCCATCAAGAGGCGCTTCCATTTTTCATGAAGTCATCATCTCCTCAAGAACCATTCGTTCTGTGAAACACTACGGAGAAGTCACCAGCTGCCCATTTTTGTCATCCCTCATGAAGAATGGATGTTAACATTTGTTAGTGATGTCTGCATTGTAAATGGTATCATGCCAGAAGGATGGCAACGGAATATAAATGAATCATTTGTCGTTACTAATGGGACACCATTTATACAATTGTTTGGTTTACTGGCCTGTGAGGCAGGAAAAAGATTGAGATCTCATTCATACTTACATAGCTTATGTATTTTCATACATATTTAAAACTCAACGCTAAAGATGATAATCGGCAAGGCATGCAAAGCATTTTTCCATTATTGTATTTAAAAGTATACAAACCACCACTCATAGCCTCATATCAAATATAAATCTGCCACTTTGTTGGTGAATGGGTTATCAGGTCCTCAGAGGCTGAGTGTATGACATACAGGATATATTACATTAGTTTTTCTGGTATCTGCCGATGAATTCAATACGCCTCTTCTTGTTTTAGCTGTTTTAAATTGCATTGTGTAGCGTTTAGCGGGTGGTCTGCACGCACACACACACCCGATACAACATATATATAAGATGACATGTGCCTTGGGATGGGAATCTGATTACAGTACTCATTTTAGAGCGATATTGCCCAATAGAATTACTGAGAAGGAACACTTTGAATGCGTTGAACTCCTTTTTTTTCATGCTGGCGTTGTAATGGGTTAAATCGTTTTGCCCAAAAAGGTTTTGGCCGATGCCTACTTGGATGGTGGCCTTGGCTGTGTCTCAAATCAGGGCCTGTATTCAAAGGGTGGCAACAAATAACAAATTGTGTCCCACAAAGCATGTCCTGATTTCAAGTGTGAAGGTTCCATCAAATCCAGCTGACAAATGTTTGCTACGCCATCCATCCATCCATCCATCCATCCATCCATCCATCCATCCATCCATCCATCCATCCATCCATCCATCCATCCATCCATCCATCCATCCATCCATCCATCCATCCATCCGTCTTTGGGTCTTTGAAAAGCACTATATAAATTGAATTACTATTATTATTATCATCATCATCATCATCATCATTATTATTGTTAATCCATCCTGAATTTGGGTTGATTGTGGGGTCAGCAGCTAAAAGGCATTTTCTAATTATATGAACATTAGCATTTATTTTAGAGTTTTGGACATTTCCCTTCTTTTCTGATCTGCAGGAACTCTAACCAAAATAGAATCAGTTATAATTTTAAGATTATTTTGTGATGGTTTTGAGTAGATTTTGACCAACTCACATTTGGCTAAAAAAACAGTGACATCAGCAACAGAAGATGGGCCCACGTGTTCTTGTTTGGATCACAGTTCTAGCTGTGTCATTTAAGTTCTGTAGACCACTCGTAGTGCACCTCCAAAAAGAATCTGGGCCAGTTACAAGATGTTTATTTGACGCCTGCTATGTTGTATAAAGTGCCAAGTGCTCCATCTAGACTTTTCCGGACCCCCTCGTCCTTTATTGCAACGTTCCTCACCTTTAACGGCTGGTCATGAGTCCTTCCCAGCAGTCACAAAGTTTAAGAATCGGTACAGATATTGCAACTTCAAGCACTAAAATGTGCTTTTACTAACCAACTATGATAACGGATACAGGTTACATATTCGCTTTCTCACTCATGCTACAGAGTGAAAATTGGATAGTTAAGTAGACAAAATCAAAATGTACCCTTTTAGCGGCTAACTAAATTTATTGAGAGTGAAAAATGTTCTTAAGTTAATCGATATAAGGTTCTCCCAGGATCCACTCAGACCTCATTTCCACAAAGCATTCTATCTTCAATTATGTTTCAATAACTGTGTTTCAGCCACATTGTGACAGAAAGAGAAAATTGTATATTGCTCGCACCGTGTTTCTAAAATTATAGTTGAGCGAGGCCTGCACATCCAGATGCACTCTGACACACACTGCAATGCAAACTCACAACTAGAGTCAGTGCCAGCTGTTTAAGTGACCCATTGCACGATGCATAATGAGCCATGCACAGCCCACACAACAACGCGCAAAAAAGCATCCACCCAACCGTTTTCTGCGCCACTTGTCTTGCCTGGGGTCACAGGGAGGGAGTGAGGGAGGTTGGGGAACATTCTGGATGGATCACTTGTCCATCACACGGTCGACATAGCCTGAGACAACATTCTGCTTGTTGCACTGGATGGAAGCCAAAAACTACCACTGATTCCCCCAGCAGTCAATCTAACTAATACAGTGGAACATCTAAAGTTAAACACAGAGCTTTTCTGAAACTCTGACTACCAACAGTACAAACAGTACAGTACTAAACCTATTAAAACACACTTGATAAAACACATTCTAAAGGTATTTGAGCAAAAACAAACATTAAATGAAGAACTCGCATCAAAATATGTATGTGTACAATAGTTGCAAAAATCAATGGTATTTTTTTTTTTTTTTAATTGCTATGCCAACACACTTACTCACGCTCCTTACTGTCAAATGCAAAGACCCACCCTTCTTTGGCATTATTGTCCAATCACGTACAGACACAAAGTCCACTCAGAGTTTAGACTACTCAGACTCACACCAATCCCGTAGCTCAACTACGAGTTCTCTTCTTGTTAGACTACAATAGAATAGTATATATTTTAAGAAAAACAAAAGAGGAGGGTTTTCAATAATATATTGTATCTAACCTTCAGTTGTGTTACGTGGATTGCTGCAAGAGTTTTGTAAGATCCAACTGTCTTTGAGACCCCGAAGGTTTCTGTGCATGTCACACAAGGCAAGATGGGAGACCAGTTGGATGTTATTCTTTGACACATCAACTGTTCATTTTTCAATAAAGAAGTTACTGATTAATCACGGGTTGTCAGAAACAAACACGAAATGTTTGATTGAAAAAAATGATGCAATTGATGTATCAAAATTGATAACACTGAGCTACGATTGTTATCTTTATGTGGCATTAAATTATTTTAGTTTGAAAATGTGTCATCGTGTAACATTTTTATCCTACATGGCCACCAGACGCTTTTGTGATCATATTTCAATTTTTGGTAAACACACATTCTGTGCAATCAACCAATAAGTGGCAGTTAAATTTCAATTTAAAGCCTATAATTTCAAGACATTGTATCCTGTGTCTATTTAGCTAGGGGGAAACAAACCAGAGAAAGACTTAATACTGCATTAATAACAACCCTATTGTGTTAAGATCATAATGGCGCCTCAGATGCTTATGCTGGCCCGTAAGCCAAAATTGGAAACTACTTAGTTCTGGGACATGGGGAACGGCCATTACTGAATCCCTTGAGTTGAATACAAACACGAGGCAGCGCAGCAGAAGCTCATAAGGAGCCTCTAAAGCTCGAGTTATTGTCTCAAATACATGCAAGGAGTGGTCAAAAATAAGCTGAGGCTTAGGAAATAGCCCAGCGGAACAGACTGAATTAGAGTGTCCATCTATTTAAGAACGTACCTGGTGGCTTTGGATTAAACTGTTTATGCAAGTGTAAAATTGGATTGCAGTGATTTCTGGATCACAACTGCAAAGGCTGCCAGGGCCAAAGTTTAAGTGCACCAACAAAAAATAGCAGTGCTGCTGTCACTTCGTTACTTCTTTGCTGCAAATCTATCCCAAATAGCCTACTCTCTACACACTCTTTGGACTCACATCAGGCAGATTGCTGACGTCACTGCGAAAGAGTTTCCTTTTCTTATTAACACTACCAGAATGAGAATAATTGTCAATTTTTGGCTATGTGAAGCCCTTTGAGACTGTTTGTGATTTAGGGCTATACAAATAAACGTGACTTGACTACCATAATTTCCTGACTATAAACCGCGACTTTTTTCCAAAATTTTGAACCCTGCGGCTTATAGTCAGATGCGGCTTATATAAGATTTTTTTCGTGATTTTTGTGATGAATTGATCACTTTTATACACTCGTAAAAAGGCTGTGGACCACTCTTGTGCGGTATCTTGAAGAAAAAAAAATACTATTTTGAAACACTACTATGACTGCTGCTTATTCTGGCTGTCTTGCTTGTGACTATTATGAGCTTTAGTAGGAATGCATGCTAGGTGACCTGCGTCAAAGGGGGTGTCAAACCAGGGGTGTCAAACGCATTTCTTTCGCGGGTCATAGCTTCTTTCGGAGGGCCATTATGACTGTCAACCCAAATAAATGTATGAGCACCTCATATTATATACAATAAAAGCTACAAAACAAACTGACAAATAACTCGTTTTACGGCCTCCAGGGGGCGCTCTAGCAGGAAGCAAGAGCGAGACAGACGAAGAAGAGATAATGTGCCGAAGAAGACGTGCTAGTTTGTTTTGAACATTTCGCGCATCACGCAGAACGCGATCAAGACGGACATTACAAGCTTTTATACACAAACCGTCATTATGGGGGACAAAAGAAATGCATATGATGCCGCTTTTAAGCTAAAGGCAGTCGATGTTGATGACATTGTGTTGCGGCACCCTTTTCTTTATTTCGTGGTCCCGTCTACTCTGGAGCTATACGTGTCGCTCGCTGGTTTGATGTAATTTAGCGCTTCGTGCATGAATAAGATTAACATGAACAGACCCTCATCACACTCGAATAAATGCATAAAAGCGACGACGAAAGAGAGACTGAGAAAGTGTGAGGCGAAGGATATCTAACGCTATTCCAATCGGACAGTGAGGAAGACTTCGATGGTTTCAGTGCACAGGAGGAAGATGAAGACGATGAAGCTGTTTATTTTATTTTTACTAGTATATTTTTTTTAATCAGCCCTGTTAGTGCTGTGCTACCGTGTTGCTGCTGTGTTACCGCCGCGTCTCAGTGACTTTTACCGGTATGTTTTATTTAATCAAACCCTATTAATGCTGTGTTACTTCCGTGTTGTTATTAAGGTATGTTATTAAAACTTTAAAAAAGCTTTCTGTGTCCAGTCTTTCTTTGTTAATAACTCGCGTGCACACTTCCGTGTTGCTGCGGTACTACTGCTGCATCACAGGCAATGTTTAGAAAGACATCATTATGTTATTCAAACTTTAAAAAGGCTTTCTGTGTACTGTCTTTCTTTGTAAAAAACTTGTGTGCACGTGTGGGTTATAGTCCGGTGTGGCTTATGTAAGAAAAAAGCTCAAATATCCCCGGATTTTAGCTGGTGCGACTTATAGTTCGGTGCGGCTTATAGTACGGAAATTACGGTATATAGACAAATATTTCAACATAGAAAATAGACATGGCGACGCAAATGTTCTCTGCGAGACATGGGCATACAACGTCTCGGTGAGAAACACACAAGATGTGCAGAATGATTTAAAATATGTTTATTTATGACAAAGAGCCCAGTAATTTAAAAAAAATGTTGTTCGCTCTCAACATTGTCAACGTCAGGTGGCTTGTTTGTACGTGGCAAAAGCACTTATGGAAACACATACTGCCAGTAAACTTACCGAATTAGGTGGTGCAGCTGTTGTGAATGACTGACGCCTTCCATTAAATGCTATGTTCCATTTGTACTCTGAAATACATTGTACCTTTTATTCATCAAGTGTTTTTTCCCCTCTATCTCTTAGCAGCATTTGCTAACCCTCTCTAGTTCTAAGTGCCCCATCAGGAAGGATTTTCAATGTTGGGGTGACATTTTACTTATTTAACTTGATTTAAAAAATCATTAATTAACACTTGGCAGCCTACCTGGGATGATAATAAGTGGTAAATACTCTTTTTGGGATTCTGTTGACATTTTCAGGAGCAAAGGTTAATTTTGTTTGAAAGCAAAAAATGTTGAATAATTTCACATATAAGTCGCTCCTGGTATAAGTCGCAGTATTTGTTGGGACTGCTTTAGACGTTTGGTTTGGACGTTTGTGGGAGGGCATTTTTTTCCTATGTTGTGTCTAAGTTCCTAATATCTGGATGGACGGCATTCCCTTTAAAATGTTTTTATAAATTCAATACCATTCCTAGGTTCAGATAAGGAGAATGTTTTTTTTTTCCCACACAGTGTATTTCAGAGGAGTCAAAGCCTTACCTTGAACCCATTGTGTGTGTGTACTAAAGACCAACACATTAAAAAAAGATGCTTGAAAAGAAATAACCATGTTATTAACCATACTGCCCTGCTGGCAATGTTGGCATCTTTAAAGTCTCTGTGCTTCTTCCTGCTTTCTTTCTCTCGACTTGAGCTATTTTTTCCCCTCACTTCATACCCCACCCTTGTTGCCGTGCTCAGAGCAGCTTTCTAACATTTGGGGACTACCTGTTTGCAAAAAGCAGAAGCTTGAAAAACTGAACAAACAGCTGCTGAAGGCAATTTGATGTTCCATCTTGCTACAAGACTTACAGTGATTTCTCTTTCATTTTGCAAAGGTTAGAAGGCCAACTAGTATTTTTGCAAGATAACACGACGACAAATGCAACATGCGACAGAGTTCGTGGTTTACTTGTATTTACTGTAATTGGGCCTACCGCCTATAATAGCTGTTTGTCACTATGTGGATGTAGGTCAACTCCCCATAGCTTCCCTCTTAGACCACAAAAGGAGCTGCGATGAGAAAAAAAAACAAAAAACAAACATCATATCCACTGGTTACAGCCAAGTTTGTGATTCTTTAAGTTTATGGATATTGAACTAATCTTATAAAAGTAGGTACTGCAGTAGGTCATCGTAATTAGTACAAAGTAACCATTCCTCCAGTGTGTGTCCTATCAGATCACAGGAAGTGGTGGCACAATAATGGTCCCCTTTTTTTAAAGGTGAAGAGACTTCAGTATCCTTGAGCAAGGTACTGAAAGGTCTACTTACTGCAGCTGTCGTGTCACCTAATTGTGAATGGGGCTTTAACATCACCATTATCATTACCATAAAGCAAGACGAACAGCAATACAATAGTACAAATTATCACTGTAAATGCACAAAGTTAACTGTCACACAAGACTGGATAAAATATGTTCCCTTCAATTGGAATTTTTTAGTTGCAGTAATAAAAAATAATTTTAAAATCCCAAAATGTATACCACATTAGGCTGTTTAGAGTGATTTTTGCTGAAGTATGCAGGGTGAGTTTGTTCAAAAGAGAACAAAACCAAAACATTCTATTGGATTCCATTTATTTTAATAGCCCATAATTTAGCTAGACAAGTTCAATTCTATTGTCATGAATCACAATGGAGTTTCTGTAGCAAGCAAAGTATCATTCATTACAATTCTAAACTGCAGTATCTCTCTCTGTGTATACTATATGAATGTAGCTTTGGATATAGTATGGAAATTCTGCTTTCTTTGAATAAAGGGCAGCAGCTCAAGCAGAGGCTGAATAAGAATCACCTCACGCTACATACAAAGTCGTGGAGTTGCCAAGCGGGTCTCTGCAATTAGAAACTCACTGATCGAGAGGGCATCAAGAGAAGTGTGTGCGAGTACAACCATGTATGTCATTTATGTTAATTTGAGCCTTTTAGTGAATATTTGATGATGGGCCGTGTTAGAAGTCACGTTAGCTGCCAATGTGCTGCTGCAAGTGGTAGATCAAGTGAGCACAGCGAGAAGGACTAATCACTCTGAACGCAGCTCACATCCACAGCGATCATGATGACATGCCAAGCATTAATGATTCAGAGGCCGAGGCGCTGAAAAGAGTGAAAGAGGGAGATGAGGGAGGAGAGAAGCCAGGTGGGAAAGTGGAAGCCAAAGTTGAATAAGCAGACAGAAAGTGGCAGAGGAGGACGATGCCACAGAGACTTCATTGCTCCCAGCCATTTTGGTTGCTCTGCTCTTTCTGCCTTATTTTTGGAAAGTGCGACCAAACAGAATTGCTGCAGAGAGTTGCCCACTCCAGAAGATAGGACATTTAGAATTTAATACAACAGTAACAACCAATGGTAGGTTCAGACTAATCTTTTCATGGCTATCAAAAATCATACAGAAGAAAAAAACACACCGGTCTACTTTGCATTTGTGTACTGATGGAAGATAACAGCGATCGACTAAGTGCTTGATCGATTTCTGGCATTGATCTAATGTGTTGCCAGGACAGAGATGCGAGTACTACTTTTGACGGCATAACCAATGGCGGTTTGAGGAGAGCCAGGACAACCTTGCCCACCTTTTTGTGTGTCCTTTGGAGCAAACAAATAGAGTTGCTTGAGTGTGCGTGCGTGTGTTTAAATGTGTGCCCCTCTTAAAAAGCCACTGCTCCCAAACCAGCAAATCCAGTATTATTTGTGGAATGAGATAGTTCAAGTGGTTGTCTCCGAACCCAAAAGTTTCTATACTCAGCATTGTGATCACGTCTAAGTATTCTTTTAGCAAGCTACTGAAAGCCCAGCTGCTCCTGATGCTGCATCATCTGTAGTTGAATGAGGAGACAGTGTTAAAGTGCTTTAAGTGCCTTGAAGGTTAAAAAAATAAAAAAGCCCGTAGACTCATCACTGGTTATAATTTCAATTTTGTCGTCCAATTGCCTCTATTTTCCATCAGTGCTGCCGGTTTGTGGAAGAGTCACACAAACAAAACAAAAAAAGCACAGAAAGCCAAAGGGAAAAATATTGTAATGATTGCTGGAATATAAAGAAGTATTACAATTGATGCAGTCTGACACTTGTCTAATGCAATGTTTTTTGGTACCCAATATTCTTGCTGACAATAATTTCTCACTAGCAAGTTGATAAAATGTGCAATTTACCGCCATGAAGTACGATCTAAGAGACGACTGAGCCCTGCTGGCGTACAGACAAGGTGACGAGGACCTGCAGCCAAGCCTGTCAATGTGATTACACGCACACACGCGCAAACACACACACACGCGCACACACACACTCAAGCAGCTCTGATATTTGTTTGCACCAAAGGAAACAGACCACACACAACGCATGCAAAACACACACAGGTGCAGCAACAAAGTGGCAATGACACTGTTGCTGGCCTCGTCTTAACCTCCCATTAGATGTGCAGAGACACAACACGATCGCGTTTGACAATTTTGGACCGATTTTTCCTTTGCTTTTTTATCATGAAATAAGGACATGAATAGCCGCTAAGTTTCCATAAATTAAGCGGCCTTAGTATTTGGTGTAAGTGCTACAGTGTTATAGAGTGTTTCCGGTCATTACAAACTGAGAAACTGCCAGTAAATACGTATATGATTGAGCATAGGTGGGTGACTCAGCTAATCAATGTTTACAGCTGTTTTCCAGTCTCTGCTTTTACACTGATTTGGCCAAATAGGAATCTTATTCACTCCCTGTATTGAGCAACTTCTGGTAAATAAATGACTGACTGCAATCATCTGGGTCATTTTATGAATTTCAGCAATCTGACCATACGCAAGGCAACACATTTCTGTTGGAAATGTCACGTGGCCTAACAGTCAATATTTTCCAAGCTATTGGGAAACCGCTTGATGAAAAAATTACCTCCTTAGATAAATATGTGATGTCTTTTTTTTTTAAGATTAAAATGGTATAAAGGTTTTTCCTCAGGCCAACAAACACTGTGGTATGTCGTTCGCTATGCGTGACGATTGAACTCAGCTTTGAGTTTTAAATCATTTCCCAATGATCCAAAACTACAAATGAGACAAAAAAGTAATATTTGTCAAGGCCAATTCCCGATCAACTCTAATACTACAGTTGACAGCGGTTGAAGGTCTGTCATCTCTGCTCAGCGCTGCAGAGCTACGGCCGGGATTGAGAAGCTCTCAAGCTATGAACACATTCTTCGTGTATGCTTGTTATTATTATTTGATCATTTCTTGTGTTTTGTGCTTTTATGACCCAATTGCTTTGTATAATTGCACTTTACAATAACTATCTATTAAACTGGGTTCACTGAATCAGATATGGTAAATGGACTGAATTTAAGTATACATGTAGCATTTTTTTATAGAGCTGCCAGGTCCACACTGGGAGCAAATTGGGATTCAGTGTCGTGCTCAAGGACACTTTGACATGGTCACCAGGGTTGAAGATCAATCGCACAACCTTAGCGTTGAAAAAAACGCTGTCATTGGTCACGATGCGTTTCCAATCGGAAGTCAACTTACGCCAAACATGAAAGAGCTGCCGGCATTGAGTCCATCAGCATCATGACTGCATTTGACCTTACCATTAATACTGAGATAGCAATGGACAGCTTTCCAGTGCTTGGGGCATGTTGAGCAGTTGGATAGCTCATTCTTTATGCTAAGCTACATCTGCCTCCACCGATTGAGGACACTGATGAGCCCCCCCTCTCAAAGAAAACATGGTGATTCTTGTTTGTCTGAATAATCGCTACAAATGTCATCAGTGAAAGTTATTGTTTCAAAGTGAAATGATGGCAGTTAGTAGTGGTAGACTGCTTCCACTTATTGATACTTACTCATAAGCAATCGACCACACTTATACACAACCATAAATTAGGCAGTGTTTCTTTTTAATACAAATTGAATACAAATATGCAAATGTCTCAATGGAATCCTTGTAGAGACACAAAAAGATCTTTAAGTACCAGAAGCATTAATGCCATGCACAAGACCTTTGAACCATTAGATTGCTCAGTAAGCTCCATTGATCAGACTTTATTGGCTATTGATTCCTAGATGCTGTGCTCACACGAGTGCATTGGTGAAGAAACCATAATGGTTAACAAAGACTGATGACCTTAAAACACAGCCAAGGGAAGAGCCCAAGGCGTGACACGATAAAGAATACATACTCAAAGCAGTGCTTAGACAATGCACCACCTCTTTTGTATTCACAAAATAAATGTTTTATTACGCTGTTACATTATATTCACTACTGTACCTACAGTGTTATGAAGACAAATTTAAATGAGAGCTGGCTTTTCTCTGATGGGTACATAGTTGAAAAGGGTATTTGCATCAGGTATTAGAATGTGGGTGTCAGGTAGAGGGTAAACATATAGAATTTAATCCCCCAGTCAAAAAGAGAAACATTTGATGTAACAGTTCAAATGAAGGATGAGATAAAATTCCCTGAGACGGTACATTTCCGGGGATATGACACAGCTAAATCCAGTTTTCAACTAAGAATTTAAAAAAACAACCACAGTACTCAACATTTTTTACCGTATAGTCCCTAAAAGTGTGCATTTATAAAGTTATTTAAATCTGGTAGTCTATGATTTTTGTGTACAAAGTCAGGGTTGCATTTCACATTGCTGGCACAAGTGGACAGAAGCAACCTCTTTGCAAAAGTCATCAAAGCTATTGTTACTTGATAACTACTATAATTTCCAGAAGTTATTTAAATAACAACCCACGTGATTAATTAAATTCAATGGAAAGTGGATTTTGCAAAGGCTTCCTGTCAAGTCACATAGTGTTTGCTTGACCGATACATTTCGGTCCAGTGCCTTATAAATCACAAGAAGTCATGATTTCAATTATAACAATTATATACAGACAGAAAACATCTTGTGCTCATGCATTTCTTTACAGTCATTAATTGTAATTGCCAAATGATTGCAGGTCATTAAATCTGTTTCGCCATTAGAGTTTATGTAATCATTTTACAGATTCTAAGCAGAACATGTATTCCATCCTAAAATGCACACAACCAACGCCTTATGTCTCCATCCTCTCTGATCAACAGGACCAATGAAAATATTTGTTCAGCAGGTCTACCACAGGGACAACCAAATATTTTTGTTTTTTTATTTGACATTGTTGTACTGAATTATCATACTCATGTCCATTTTGCTGACGTCGGGCCAGAATCTCCAATGTCATACTTTGATATATATGATTAATTATGTGATTATTTTTTACATAATTGCTTAATGTTAGTAAAGACATTTTGAGTCCGACGGTTGTTTTGTCAAATACGTACCGGTCAAGTCAACATTCTGGCTTGTTAAAAAGAAACACTAAATGTTTTCAGTATACAAATGTGATGAAAATTGATTTTATTTTTATTTATTGGTTATTATCCTTGCATGCACATTATAATAAGTTTGACCTTTTACCAAACTAAATTTGGAGTTCTGTAGTTAATGGCCATCTCTGCTACCCTGCTGTTTCAGCATCACTAAAATTGTGAAAAAGAAGTCTGATGTATTGCAGATTATTTGAACTGCAAGTTGTTTTTAGGCAAATGTTCCATTGAAAAAGAAAAAGAAAGGCAAAGAAGTCTCATCTCAGTGGAAAGAAAAAAAAACACAGAAAAATATTTAGACACTCAATGAGTGATAGAAGAAAAATCATTGAGGAGAGATGCACACAAGCATTTTTTGTTTTTATTCATCTTCACTCACAGCTGTCTTTTTAGTGCCGCACCACCCCTTGCATATGTAACAAGATCTCATCTTTGCACTTGCACTGCTCAAATGCACAAACATATAAAAGACCTTCTGCTTCCTGTACATGGACAAAATATCAGTGGACAATTTGAAAGCACTGTGATTTTCATGTCAGTTCAGTAGACTCATAAACAGGTTTTATAAAGTCAATAAAGTTGTGTGCCTGCTAACTCGTGTCCTCTATTTATACTGGCACTACACATGTTTAATTAAAATGTGTAGGTGCTCTAAATGGATTACAACACAAATTGGACATGGCAAAGTCATCCATGGTGGTAAACTCAGAACAGTAAAGATTGAATGAATTGATTAGGCGCACTGCATTATGTCATTCAAAGATAAATTGCACATTCTCATACAATTAAAACAACAAATTATATGCCAGATTGCCGGTCTGATTATGCACAGGTATATATTGTACATTGCGGATGGTAATGGAAATGTAAGAGAGGATTTTTAAATGTTTAGTTCATGTTCAAAGTATGTCTTCCAGTAAGCTAGGTTTAGGATATTTTTTTCATCCACACTTGGATATAAATAAATTACTTTTTTTTTAATTTATTTTTTTATTAACTAATAAGACAAAACCTTTTTTTTCCATGCGGGAAAAATAAAGCAAATGTATTTGTAATAACTTACAGTTTCCCGATTGAATGGTGAAGCCCATTTGAGGTTTTATCAGATTGGTCAAAGTTAGATAAAGTTCATTTCAATAAGATTTTATTGCATGTACGCATATTGCATATGGCATGACTGTGATGACGATATTTTGGGGCATTGTCAGTTATTGTCCATATCCAAACAAAAACTAACAAAGAAACAAATAAAACCATAGAGACCCTATCTATACACATAGTTCAAAGTTGCTTACTGTGAAGTTCTTCAAGGTAATCCCTGATTGTTAGGTAATTGATTTTTGTGCTTCACAATGACACTCAAAACACCATTACTGTCAAGTTCTTAGAAAATATCATGTTTGCCATGCCCTGAAATGTTCTTTGTCTTTGTCAAGAAATTGCCTTGACAGTACAAAATGAAACAGGCCATCCGCTCTGTCCCTGTGGCCTTGGCCCAGGTGTCCCACTAAAATCAAAAAAGGGTAAATCTTGGTCGCCTTTGTAGTGTGTATGCTGAGTTGCACAATTCCAAACCACAAAAACACACAGACATCAATAAAATGGCCATGATAAAATGTCAGCACACGCACGAACGCACGCACGCAGGTAGACAGGAGCGCGCACACACACACAAACACTATTGATATGGCCAATTCCTCAGTTTTCGGCTGCAGCAGGCAAAATACACCAGTCTCAACTAAATATGGCATCCCATATGGGCCAGTTACTATGGCAACCATTGCATGCTTATCCATGTAGCCCAATATTTGCTCAGCAGACAGTTTCCTGTTTGCCTCCGGGCTGGGTAATGACATTGGCCCACCTGCTATATTCTTTACAACAGACAAGATCTATTATAAATGGAGTAAACACTGGTCTTGACACAACCCAGGTCATGTGGCTTGGTTGGCTTCCATGTCTTAACAACATTTGGCATGGTGCCAGAAATCAAGCAAGATAACTATCAATCATGCAGTACCCTTCATAATATGCTCAGTAAACTAACAGATAGAATAACCCCTTTTTTTACAATACCAATCCCATAAATAGGGTTAAGGTCGACTGCTGGCAGGTCATTCCTCCCTCTTAACTCCTAAATTCTGGAAGTAGTTCCTGATAACCCTCTCTCTGCGGGGTCAGGTGTTCTCGTGTTAGAGGGCAGAATTCGATTGCCACTGGTTGCACAATCTCATCTGGATATCTCTCTGCATTGAAATTGCCTGCCTTGAAGAAAAGCCTTGGTTTTCCAGTGAGAGAGAAGCTCCCCGCCTTACCTATCATACCGCCTCCACCAAAAGGTGCTACCCTAATGGAGCAACAATCAGTTCAGTGTTGTCTGTGTCTTCTCCACACTTGGACTCTATGTTCCAAATGCTGTAGGCAGAATGTGGACTCATCAGTGAACATAACATGCAGTGCTTGGGTTGCCAATTTAGCAGTTCAACACAACAGCAATGGTAAGACCAAAATAGGCTGTTTATTGTTGGCAAAGAAAAATGTGATTTGTTTTCATTATGATTACTGTTAGCGCCAACAGTGACTCATGGCAATAGAAAAGTGACTTAGACTGAACTAAATAACTTTTTCTTGTTAGCAGAATAATGAATTATAACCTCAGTGTAATTTCTGACAAAATGTCATCTTAACAGTTTTACAATTACTTTAATTGAAGCCACTGTTTATAAGATGGGTGCATAACACGACAGCTATAATTATGGTGTAGACAGAAGTGATTATTTTTGCATCGTGGAGGACCTCATCAAATGAATGTGCAGACGAAGATCAAATAAATTGCACTAAATTAGCTATTTTGCCTAATTACATTATTTATGCAATTCATAGACACAGAAGCAATAAAACTAACAATAATGCTAGTGTGCTAAAGTAAAAGGTGACTGTACTAAGTTACTATAGCAATGACATGCTGTGACTCAATATGAAAAAAAAAAAAAAAAAACATATACTGGTCATTCTTTCTGAATACTTTAAGTGTGAAATTTTACAGTCACCATGCAATGTGTCTGGCTATCTGGAGGGCCCAGTCTGTGATCCATTTTGGGATATCCAGATTAAAAGACAGATACTGCACTGTGCAAGGAAGAGATTGGGTGAAGGGAAGAAGGTCAAAAGGGATAGAAGTGGAGAGACTAATGGATGCAGACAAAGAGCAAGTGGAGGAAGATTAAGTCATTAGGCAGCACCTATACCAAGAAGACTAGGGTCTATAGGTCAACTCTTAGTTGCAAGTGTCAAGTATCAGGCCACTACCAACTGCACTTTTGCAGGTAATTGCTCTTTGCATGTGTGTGTGTATGTGTGTGTGTGTGTGTATGTGTGTGTGTGTTAAATGAGTCAATTTGGCTGCATCTGTCCCTCATCCATACAGACATGGAGGCAATTGAAGCTATTTAGCAGGTGACAGAGATAGACACTGCAATGATGGATGAAGAGACTTGCAGGTGAAGTGAGCCTAATTTTAGAGAAGGGCTATAAAAATGCATTGAGTACTCCACGGAAGACCTCCAATGTTTTCACATTTCTTCAATAAAATCACACAGGTGTAGTATGACCACAAGGTTTGTAAGCAGCTTTCCAGTCAGAAGTTCAGCGGGAAATTTGTACATTTGACATACTGTAGTTAAATTTGAATTTTGGGGGGAGGGTTTGTAAAAGCATAAGGCACGGGAGAAGGGGAAAAGAAAAAAGAGCAAGACAAAGCAAATGGATGCTTTCAAAGCTTGCATTTAAAACTGTATGGCAACTATTGATTTTACATTCTCTCTAATGGACATTATGAGCCCTGTATATCCATCTAGAGCAATTTAACTATTACTGGGTCACAAGCATCAGCAGCCATCCAAGGTTAACGCACTAAAAGTAAAAAATTACCTCAACTTTATGGAAGTGTGGAAATGTGGCTTGTTTATTGATGCACTGACTTTGTCCTGTGGTTCAGTTAGCTTCAGTTTGTGTTGAGAACATGATCAGAGAAAACAAATACTCATGCTGATATGCTGACAAATCGCGTAAACGGCACCGTGCTTAAACACGTGCACTTTCATCAACGTTCAGCTCTTGTCAAATGTAATAGAAGACATGGTAGGAAAGACAACAGGATAATAGGATTATTATTCTCTTCTAATCTGTATGAGTCAGCAGCATCCAGTTTGTGTGTGCACGTCTGTTGCATTTAATTATATTAAACAAATAGCCAATAAGAGTTGGCAAAAACTGGCAGCACCGAGCCGTGGGTAATAGCTTATACAATATGCATAACATACATCGTGCATTGTTAGTCACATCTTTTCAAGTAGGTTAGAGACAGCATTAATGTGTGCCGTTTCCAACAGAGTCAACATTCAGCACATTACTAGAATATGAAAGAACTAACTCTTTCCAACAGAGTCAACATTCAGCACATTACCAGAATATGATAGAACTAATGGCCGGTGAATGATCATTGTTTCACGAAAGCAGTTGGATTGTTATTAATGTGGCGTTTGTTCCAAGAAAAGAAAAAGCTTTTTTCAAGGGAACACTCACTTATTCACTAACAAATTAGTCCTTTTTTCCATTTAAGAAACTCAGTACATTAGTTTATCGAAGTCCTAATGGACCGGGCTACTTTATCAATGTGAGAAGCAAAGACTGATTGGACCAATGAGCCTCGAAATAGAACCATTCTTGGAACGCCCAAATTGACATTAGCCAAAAAGGCAATTTGACGTCCTAAGGACCGATTCTAATCCACCTCTGTGGATATTGTCTAAGGTCATATGCAAAGATAGCCAACATTTGATGAACATTGAGTCTAAGTGGAGGATGTAAATGAGTCAGCATGTGAGGGCATTCATGTGACGTATTTGTGCACATTTGATTCAGGACACACATCAGTCATTGCCATTTGAAGACCTGTCTACCTGATACATTGGACCATTTTATATAATTGGTTACGTCTCCAAATGTACTGCAATATACAGACAAGCACAGCTGAGCTGCAGAGGCCAGCATGGCCTACTTCAACATTACATAAAAAAGGAGACATAAGAGAACACATGTACCATACTCTGAAATAAAATCCAAGCAACAGGAAAGAAGCTTTTGAAACCTGAAAACCATTCCAGATTTTGTTTTTGCCAAGGGCAAACTGGCATCAAACGATAGTATTTAAAAATACATCCGTATTGTCCATCTTGTAGTGATAAACAGAGTCAAAGGTAACCAGCCAAGAGATCCCGCTGCTATTACATGCTTAAGGACAGATCATAGGAAAGGACATAAGGCAGAAAAGAAAGGTTCTTGAACCAACTAGCAAGCCCAAAGTCAAAGGGACATGTCAAAGGTCCAAACGAGGGGAATGGGGCACTGCAAAACAGCGGCATTTTAGACACTGCACCTCAATAAATCACTGGGTGCGTCATCCACTTTACAAAATAAATCACCGCCCTTCCCCTCCCCATGTATGCTAATTGGGTGGCGCAATATAGAATTCCGATAACTGAATCTGTACGTAAACAATGTAAATAACAGGGCAGCAAGGCAACGTTTAACTTGTGATTTCAACGATAGAAACGTTGCACAGTACACTAATACCAATTTAAACAACTACTACAAACATTTTGAAATGCTGTCCTTGTAAACACTCTGGTTTTCAAAGATGAGTTGTTTTTTCATTTGTTTATGTCCCCAGGAAGCACACAAAGATTTCACTCAATCAGTAAAATACACTGGTAACTTTGCGTACGAGTGATTTGTGACTAAGTACGTGACAAGAGACATTCTGTTCTGGTTGGGTAGCTGTGGCTAAGTAGTTAGAGTAGGTGATTTGGTGAGGGGTTCTTGTCGTTAACCACATGTTCCATCGATGGACATCAGTCTAACACATCCCAGACAAGAAATATATTAATTGCTTTACTTTTGATTAGCTTTAGCTTTTCCTCTCAACTAATCTTTGAGGAAATACATTATCCATCATTTTCCTTATGACAAGCGTTGCAGCTGCTGTATGAGAATATATACAACTACTGTGAACGTGTTGAAGGGTGCCAGTAAGTATTCTCCCATTGATTTTATAATATTAAATTTTTGGGGACAACACAAAATTTAGCAAATTAACAAATGTAGGACAACACTCACAAGCACATTCACCATGCCAAGCCTCGCTATCTATTATTTGGGTAAGGTATGTATTATTCAGAGCCTTCGCATTTTTTGCCTGACTATCCGTCCTACAGCTACAACTTCTCTCCCCATTTCTCACATTTCACATCTCGTCATCGTCTTCTCTATCACTCTCCCCATTCTTTCTCACTCTTGTGTGCTTCAAGTTATCTTCTGTAAAGTACAGTAGATAAGCATCAGTATTTCAGCAGCGGGAGGAGAGGGAGAATAATACACAACATGCTGGAGTGAAGGTCGAGCTGCCTATGTTATCTGAGTGTTTGTCTGACTGTGTGAGTATGTTGGTTGGTTGGTTTGTGTGTGTGTGTGTGTGTGTGTGTGTGTGTGTGTGTGTGTGTGTGTGTATGTGATTTATAACCACATCGCCTCTGTCTTTATCGGTATTCTTATCCAAAGCTTGGCAACCTTTCCACAGAGCATATAGACACTATTAGTGTCCAAATCTGGAGAAGAAAGTCAGAACAGAGTGGCTATAAGAACTGACACCGCGGTTGCTCTTTGAATAATAATAATAATAATAATAATAATAATAATAATAATATTTACATGGCTCTTTTGTGGACACTCAAGGACGCTTTACAGTGGATCAATTATTCATGCGCTCACACTTTCACACTCTACATAAGTAGTCACAGCTGCCCTGGAACAGGTTGACAGGAAAGCGAATGCCAGTAGGGCCCCTCCGACCACCACCAAACATTTGCACGTGGGCATAAACCAGTCTAAGTGGAACTTACTCTACTGTCTTTTATTGTCATTGTTTTTTTCTCACCATAGACCAGAAATAACCACTCCATTTGTTAACTTTTCATCAAGTCTAACATGAAATGTGAATGTGTGTGACGTCGACATTTATTGTGGCATTTTCATGAGACATGAGAATTCCTTAGCGATCCAATTTATAAATAAGTCATGAGAAATTAACTTGCAATGTGAATTCAGAAGTGAGGACCGGTGATGTGTGTAACTCACCCAAGGGTTACTATCAAGGTGTGTGTGTTTTTGCATTCACTTTTTAATAAATCCAATGCAAGCAATTTAACAGAATATTCATAATGCTCATAATGGAATGCTTCGGAGGCAGTGCACACTAGGAGTCGACCAGGTTGCCGAGCAACACACTGTACAGGTGGCTCGTCAAATACCCCAACAATTTTGTAACTTACAGCCCATTATTATGATGATTGTATTGTTTGTGATTGCCGCTTTAACGCCAAGTCTTATCGGCTTGTGGAAGAGCTCCTTACAAGTGAAGTATAAAGTCAGTTGGCGCTGATGCTTTTTTTCACACTTTAATATGATTTAATGTCGACGTTTGACCGCCATTGTAATGTTGGGACATTATCAATGAGCATATATGGGACGAGTGGGTTTTGCACATTAATTTAGCATGATGATGATCTCACTGTTTAACTAGAATTGTGTTTTTGCCTGATTTGTGATTGGTTGTTTGATAAGTGCATGTGTGTCTGTGTGCATGTGTGTGAATGTGCATGCAGCACGCAAGATTGTGTTTGTGTGCACATGTGGGTCTGCATGAGAAATGGCATATGCACGTGCACCTCGACAAATCTCACCACAAACATGACTGTGTTGTCATTCATGGCTGACTGCTTTTCTGTATACTCACTATGTAAGACTATGTTTTTACGACTTCTTATGTAACCACATGAATTTGCCTGCATAGCCACACACACACACACACATGCACCAACACAGTATTGGGGCACTTCTTATTTAGTGATAAAAGGCAAGCCAGAGGGAGCCCAGTAATTGAAGTTCAGCGCACGAGGCTTAGAAGCGCCATGCATATCAAGGGTAATAAGAAAAAAGTTATTATTCACCTCAAAGATGCATGAATGCACACTCAAACTGGAGCAGATATATTGATTCACACAACAAAACTCCCAAATCCACAATCTCGAGCTTTGGACTTTTCCAGCCGAACCAAATTGGAAAGATGATGACAATCAGCATATGATGCAATTGCATAAGCAAATAATGCTTGAAATTGTTGACTTTCACACTCTGTATCCTGCTGTTCCACTGAATAGATCAGAGCCTTCTGCCTGCCTTGCTCTTTGGATGCATTAAATGTGTTGGCATGAAAGAATTCACAATTCCACTTTGGAACACAAGCAAGAACTGGCGCTCACTCAGAGCCTCATGTTATTCATAAATGTTCTCAACTACATGATGGTGGAGCTGGAGCACAGAGTGGCAGATCTCACACTTTAACTGTGGATTTTTGCAAAACTTTAATGACTCACAGCGATTGAGGTCTATAATGTGATTTGAGGTGAAAACACAGGATTAACCTACCGTATTTTCCGCACTATAAGGCGCACCTAAAAACTTCCAATTTTCTCAAAAGCCGACAGTGCGCCTTATAATCAGGTGTGCCTTATATATAGACCAATATTGAGCCACTACAGCAGGTGTGTCCAAAGTGCGGCCCGCGGGCCAAATGTATATATCTTATATATGGACAAAGTTTTAAAATGGGCCATTCATTGAAGGTGCGCCTTATAATCCGGTGCCCCTTATATATGGACAAAGTTTTAAAATGGGCCATTCATTGAAAATGTGCCTTATAATCCAGTGCGCCTTATAGTGCGGAAAATACGGTAAAATAGGACAACACAGCACACATGATGTCCTTTCACGGTCTTTAATGTCATACGACTGACTGGTCTTGAAGCATAGCTAATGCTGAATGGCATGTTGTTTTAGTTTTAGGAAAGACAACATCATTCTCCCTCTGACAATAGATTGTAGTAATGTTGGACAAGATGCTAACCCTCATCTGTATACGACTTCAAGTTATGTCACCATTTTATGGTACGAGCTTGATTAATTTGCCAGTTGCGCTTTACAAAGGCCTCTCTGTAATGGATGAATGCCAGAACAGCAGGATCTGGCGTATGTTTCCCATTCATCCCATCCTGTTCTATTGAAGACATTGTAACTTTCCAACGTCTGTTAAAGCCTGATGCTAGCACTATTATTATCACATATAGAATTATCTGTTTTCAGGATTCTATATGGTTTTGAAAAATCCAAAGAGTTGTGGCATTATTTCACTTTACTGGGTTCCATGTAAAACGTAAAGTCGACTTGATATATTATTTTTCGTTGAGAAAGCATTGGAATCCGTGTGTCAATTTGTATGCAAAGCCTAATGTTCTTCCCGACATTCAGTCATTAGCTCAGACATGACCATTTATTGACCTGAACTCTATTTATATATAGTATATATATATGAGAGGTCATTCATGGTCTACGCAACCTGCTGCTCATGCAAAAATCCTTATTGTGTGCATATTGTCATCATGAATCAGGTTCAGATGTGGATTGGTAATTTATCAATATGGACTCCTCAGAGACCATCTAGTAATCATACCACATTTTTGCGCTTGTATGATTTTGCACTCTCAACATCCATTAATTCAAGTCAGGAAGGACACAGACATCTATCATTCCGACTTAAAGACTATGTAATTGTATGTGTGCAAGTATGGGTGAGAGAGCATGACAAATATTGAATGGATCATTGGTTGGGATTTATTGAATTTACTAGTATCACTAATGAAGGTATGGCCACATGTAAAGTAACAATATGGGAGAGTGTTTGCTTCAAATGACAGCTTCAAAATGATGTAGAAGGTCCACTGGCTTGTAATGAGCGAATATTAGTTCATTTGTTGCTATACTTAATATATGACATTAGTGATATGTGTATCGATTCCAAGGTACATTGATAGTCATTCAATTATATATAGATTAGGTATATATACTATTCTCATAAATTATTAATGCTAAGGATGATTTTGGAAATGTACTCTGAGTGCTGCAACACTGACCATATGGAAACTCACAATGTGCTGTTCAGTCATTCAAAGTAACACACTGAATGGAAGCTATTCAAGCAAGATGCGGGAGTTTTGGGCTGATAGGGATTTAAAAAAAAATAAAATAACTACAAGTGAATTCACAGAAAGGGAACCCGTTCTGCCTGTTAGAACACTTGCACATTCTCTACAGAATAACATTAGCTGTAATAGTACTGCTCCGCCCTTAAAAATACTGGGTTAAAAACAATCTAATTTGGACTGAATAAGGGAGTTGCCCAAAACAACCCATTTTTATTGAACATTTTTAACCTAGGCGGCTCGGTGGCGCACTGGGTAGCACGTCCGCCTCACAGTTAGGAGGGTGCGGGTTCGATTCCACCTCCGGCCCTCCCTGTGTGGAGTTTGCATGTTCTCCCCGGGCCCGCGTGGGTTTTCTCCGGGCACTCCGGTTTCCTCCCACATTCCAAAAACATGCTTGGTAGGCCGATTGAAGACTCCAAATTGTCCCTAGGTGTGAGTGTGAGTGCGATTGGTTGTCTGTCTCTGTGTGCCCTGCGATTGGCTGGCAACCAGTTCAGGGTGTCCCCCGCCTACTGCCCGATGACGGCTGGGATAGGCTCCAGCACGTCCGCGACCCCCGTGGGGACTAAGCGGTTCAGAAAATGGATGGATGGATGGATTTTTAACCTAAAGGTGTTGCATATTAGGGGCATCCTTCCATACTAGGAAATATATGACCACGTTGGTATACTGAAATAGAGCTTCACACTCCTACCCTGAGATCATGATGGGTGCTAAGAATGTGGCTGCTAAGATAGCGAGCAATTACGTGTGGCCTGAAATGATTGCATATAATGACAGGGGGATATGAAGGGAAAAGGAATGAGTTGGAAATGGAATCAGTCGTTTGGATTTTGGAGGGTTGACTGGATGATTAGATGAAGTCTCATGTGGGGAGATAAAAAGGGAGGATGAGCATGATGTATCTAGAAAACTGAAAGCCTGGATAGAAATGTAAATAACTCCAAATGTGAGAATAGTGACTTGGAAGTAGCTGTTGTTTTCCAAGATTTGCAGTGTTGACTTAATTAGTCCGAGTTTAAGCTCAACATTTGTTGCCATGCAAATCCATGAGAATGCCCAGATTTATGAGTCAAGAGTGGGGCTGAAATTAAAGCCATGAAACCACACTGATAACTATGTTGGTCTCTCCGGTTATTGTGACAGGCTCTCCTTTTAAAATGATTAATACAACTGTATTAATTACAATATTCTAATACTTTTGGGGAATTTGGATGGATTAGTTTTTTTCACATCTCACATTACACGTAAATGTGGTTAATGTAGCCTGGTAATTTCCCAATTTGTGTACAGTACAAGAATGGGGTCAACATTTTGTGTTTTACAAACATAATTACAAACATGCGGCCATAAACCACCCTACCGCACATCATCTCCATTTATGAAATAACATCGTTCTTCACAAAGCAATAACACAGGAAGTGGAGCACATCAAAAAAATATTGTTGGAACTTCAAGATTCAGCTTTCAAAAGTAAAAGTAATTTAAATGAGTCTTCTGGCAGCAAGTCGAGATTTGGAAGCTGGGTCAGAAAATTAAGAAGGTCAAAGCAAATTGAATGGTGTGCTAAAATGTAAGGTCACCTTTGAACATACCTTTTAAGGATGTAAAGAGGCTTAATGAGAAAAGCAGTGTGTGTGTGTGTGTGTGTGCTTGTGTGTGTGTGTGTGTGTGTGTGTGTGTGTGTGTGTGTGTGTGTGTGTGTGTGTGTGTCTTGACATTGCTCACAGTGTCAGGGGCCTTTGCTCTGATCCCTCTCTTCACCCTTTTAGGGATTGAGAGGTTCACTCTTCCTTCACGTTCTCTCTTTCATCTCGACCCCATCACGCCATCCTCCAGGGGAGGGCAAAAAGAAGAGGGGAAGGGGCAGCAAGGACTGGCTTTTTATTCATCCATCGCCTCACTTGTCCTTCTCCACCTTCTCATAGCCTCGTTCCTTTGCATTTTTCAAGGCCTTATCAGCCCTCTCTAACCTCCAAACCTTGCTTCACTTTCCTCTAACTTATTCTCATTCTTTCCCATCCAATTCAGACCCATGGAAAAATGATGATGCAGCATGCTGTCTTGAATGCAGTTTGCATGTCCTTCTGATGCATGCAGGAGTTACACTAACCCTCCAATGGCATGAAGACGTGCAGTGGACTCTCTGAAAACATAATTTGTCCATAACACATAATGGAAATGGGAAAAAAATCTGTTCCTGGATTAGACAGTTTCCTTTATTAAACTTATTTAACTTTATTAAACTTTATTAATCAAGTTTCATACTAAGTATATATATATATATATATATATATATATATATATATATATATATATATATATATATATATATATATATATATATATATATATATATATATATGTCATCAAATGTGTGATTTTTATCTTCTCCTCCTTGGCCATAGGCGTAAGAACTGTGGGCGTCAGGCTATTTCTTGTTCAATTTGTAGTTGAGCTGTAATGTGAAGAAGATCAACTCTCTTCCTCTTTCTCTCACCATCCATCCTTTGGAACGGACTAAATTTGACAGCTTTCCATTCCCATGAGTTTATGAAATTTCCATCATTGCTACCTCAGGGATGATTAATACTCAAGACTGGGATTGATCGCACAGTATTTTTGACTAGAGGAAAGCAATGAATCAGGTGAGCTTGATCTGGTGGAACTCGTAAGTCAGGAGGACGAAAAATAATATGCATGTTAATAAATGCAAGTCAGAGGACATCTCACGTTATTATTTTTATTTTTGTGATTTCAATATGTGAATATAAAAGGAGAGCACCATTGCTCTACTTAGTGGATAAGATTACTTTTTCTCCCCCCAATCAGGTCAAGTACTATAACACATCAGTATAGAGAATTAACAGTCTTTAGTTCAGACAGTTAATTTATTGTTTCAGGCAAAAACCACGAGTGAAATTATTGGCACTGAGTTAGTCCCGTTTGAGCGAAGAGCCGGCAACTGTAATCATCGCAGTAAAACAGCAATAGAAAACTGAACTCGTTTTATTCATTTCAATCTATTTTCCGTTAGTTATTATCTCTTATTTTGCTCTAAAGACAGATTTATTGTCTTCTCGAAATTTTTATTTTTTGCTGAGATTCTGCCTTGTCAAAGCTGCCAGAGTTAAGCAAAATTCATTCTCTACTGCCAACCATGTTGATGCACTGTATTTGTGCACATTGCACCTGCAGCTGACAGCTCACATATAAAATGCGAGACCAAATCAGGCAAAATCATGAAATGCCACTGGAAAGCGTCAAAACACCAACACGTGCTAGAGGATGGCGACGTCAACAAGATATTACCTTCACTAACTAAGCTGTCATTTGACACATTACGATTTTGATGAATGATGAAGAAGCCAATCCCATTCAGCTCTTAAATATAACTTCATCCTGCTGTGACGTCTCACCAAGGTACAAAGCATCTGTCTGCATAAATGCAGTCTGGAATGGTGCTTCCCGCGGCTATGCCAAAGCCAAAGGCCGTGATGTAAATTCATTATCATGTGTCTTAAAGATGAGAAGCCAATCTGTCTGAGAGGTGTCTGGAAGGCTTCGTAATGCCGGCATGACAGAATGAGCGGGAGTGAAATGCCAACACAGTCCCTGGAGTGTGTGCGTGTGTGTGCGTGTGTGTGTATGTGTGCGTGCGTGCGTGTGTGCGTGCGTGTCGGACTTTTGTGTGAACGAAGTACGCGAAGAGTGTTTATTGTGCAATATATGGCTTTAATACACTCATTACGGTACTTGAAAAACAATGGCATTAGTAAATATTGAGTAAGTAATCACCAGGGTACTGTTACTGTACTTCATATTAATTCATGTATGGTTTTATTTTTTTACCTATGGGAAAACATTTGCAAGTGTACTCATCTGTAACCCTGTGGGAGTACTTGGATAAGTCGTGAGGTCCATTTTTGACCCAACTGGAGCAGCAATTACATAGCAAGCAGCCACAAGATATTTGTACAAGCACAGTAAGTGTTTGCCTGACTAAATGGATGGTGACAAGGTGAAACACAGGAGAATTAAAACTGGGGGGAAAAAATGCCAATATATATATATACAGGAATACAATAAAGGAATGACAGTATAAATAGACTGCAAATCTATCTCAATGTGTCTACCCTACATTTGACTGGGGAAAGCCATGTTGAGCATCAGCCGACGAAGCTCAGAGCTCAGAGGAATTCAGACTCTCAAGATGACTTTTTTTGCATGCTGCTATAGCTGAAACGATTGTTTTTAACTCAGGCTCAGACATACTGTGGAGGAAGTAGGATTCACTATGAAGGGACAAACCTATGATTTGTGTACTGACTACTGTAGTTCACCAAATAGTATTGGTGTAGGGTTAGGGTTAGTTTTCAAGGACTTTCAAAGGATGTGCAGCCTGTGTTGGGAACATCAATCTATACAATTTGTGATAGTTACTTATTTCTTGCTCCAAAAGTAACTAAGTCATTAAATTAGTCTATAATAAAAAACAAACTAGTTGTCATGTATTCTTCGCTCTTAAACAACATGCAATTCTTTAACGATCCTGATTGGCTTACAATTAATTTTGATTGTACCTCAGCCGGTCGTCGTAAAAAGAAAACAAAAAACAGCCTATGCGCTAAAGGAGCTTGCTGGTCTGATGAAAATATATTCCATTCTGTAATAATAAAAATAATGTATGCACAGTGTAATTTGGCATTAACAGTAGTAGTGTTAATGTGATGGAAAATGTAATTAATTAGCTTGAGAATATATACTATATTTCTTTTACTTTAGTGATGCCCTTACTCCCATCATTACTATTTTGCAGTGCTGATCGGCAGGGATAGTGAGTTTGGCAACTCCAGATGGATAAATTATGGTCAATATTGTTGATGAAAACATATTTAGAGAGCCTAAAAAATAGGAAGCAGTGAATCATCAATCGGGTTAAGCAAAGCTATTCCGGGGAATTTGATTATTTGGATTTCGTGGGCCTAATTTGGAGTGAAGAGAAAGAATTATGATTATATAAGCGTGAAAGATCAAAAGAAATCCTGTTTCTGATGCATATTCGGTATTATGATAAAAATGGTAGTTTTCCAGAGTATGATTTTATCCTCCAGGCATAGAGAATATCCCCCTTTATCTGCCCATAAGTGTGTTTTCAAGCACTGCTTAAGCCATTCATTTGCATCAATTCCATCCCTCTACTAAGCTTGTTTGGTTGAATGACAACTTTCCAAGTAACTCATTAGTTTTTAAAACGGCCAGCAAAAAGAAAAGGAGGGTGAATGAGAGGCTGCAGGAAAGATGACAACTGGCTGACAAAATGACATTCACTAGGGACAAAAGAGGGAGAGACATGCAGGGAGACTGAGGCGAGTAAATAATGATGGGCACGATGTAATGGAGGATTGACACGGTACTGAAGGAGGAGAGGAATATAGACCATGACAGTGATGGGTAGGGTGAAAAAGAAAGTGAAAAATGGAGGAACGGCTTTGTCACTTACGTAGTTTGTATTTTTCTGGGTATGCCATAGCTCCCTGACAACTCACAGAGTGATGACTATGTGTCTTTCTCATGTAAGGGAAAGGTCTCTTTGTACACACCATTTAGTCAATGTCCTGGTCACCACACAAAAACAGTTCAACTATTATATTTAAAAAAGAGTGAATAGTCACCAGGTTTTCTGACAATTTCTAAGTCCATGACATTCTAATATCGTTGTATAAATGTGCTGTTTGTTGACAAGAGTACATTAAGTCATTAGGTTACACAGCAAGAGGTTTTGGAGTTTACCTGTGGCATGGTGTTTTTTTGCTCCTTGCATTAGATTCAACCAAACAAGCTCACTATGGAATTCAAAATGTGACATTGTTAAGTCTTGTTCTATTATGATTAATGCAAAGATGTGAGTTGTTTTTTCTTCTGTATATCTTTTTGCAAACTACTTTTGCAGGACCAATGAGAGAACCATTTGCTGTACTATGATGAACAGGGGGCAATCCTGTTTTGACCCCTGCGTAATAGATACATGAATGAATGAATGAATGAATGAATGAATGAATGAATGAATGAATGAATGAATGAATGAATGAATGAATGAATGAATAAATAAATAAATAAATAAATAAATAAATAAATAGCCACTTTTGAAAGTTGATACATCCTGGAGTTACTGTATATGTAACAACCCATTCACACCCACTTTCACACCTATGAATAATTTGGACTCAATGCATGCATGATTTTGGAATGTGGGAGAAAACAGGACTTGGAGAAATAACACACACAAGCATGAGAAGTACATGCAAGTCCCACCAAGTAAAAGATACAACTAAAATGTTCACAAGGTGACTGTGATGCTTCCTGACATGATATTCTACTTAATTGGGAGAAAGGCCTTCCGGAACTGCACTGCAGAACATTAAGTGGTGGATGCTCTCGAGACACAGGCTATCTTTGAATTGTTGCTTCGAGGAGTAAAAAGCTTGATGAGATTTGATATAATCAGCATTTTATCTGTAAACTGAAGTAAATTTGCAGGCCATTCAAAGTGTGTCTTCAAACAGCCCCCTGCAGCATATTATATTTTAGCTTTCCAGCTCATGTTAAATGGCCATTGTACTTCACTTGATTAAAGTAATGAAGCGCAATTTACAACTATCACTTTCAGGTTTTCACATTATTATTAAGGTTACTATTTCATATTGCTTCTGCTTTTTCGTAGTAACTCCCAAGGTTAGGAGCGATCTCGGTGAATCAATTTTGCCTGAATTTCAATAACTCGTGTTTGTCTCGAGGTTACAACAATCAGAGAAAATAAGTACTGGCAACATTTACTGTAGGTGCAGATAACACACCTACTGGGAGAAAGTCAATACACACACATTATTACACACTGCCGAATCCCCTCGACCTTCCCTAATGCAAGGTGTGTTTGGAAGGAGGGAATGCACGCCCTGGATTCTTTCACCTTAAGGCGAAGAGGACACACTTATTTATCACTGAGCTTAGCTCTGTCGCAGGCCGACCTACACACATAAACGTTGGCACGCACGCACACACATAGGTCGAGTCAAGACACAAAATGTAGGAAGAAGAGAGCAGAAAGAGAGAGAGACCCAGTAACGTTGGCTTTCTTTGCAGGGAAGATGAAAGTGAAGATCAAACACACGTTGCTACATGATCCAGGAAATGTCATCCCACCCCTCACTCAGACACACACAAACATAGAAAGCAACCCCCGTCAGACATTTAATTCTGCATGCTTAAAAGCAAAGATGTCTATACATATATCGTTAATGTGTGTGTGTGTGTCCATGCACTGTATATTTGCATCCATGTTATCCTCTGAGTAATTAATCATAAAGCAACTCAGAATAACTTAAAAGCACAAGCATCGTTCTTTTCCCTATAGGGACCCAAACAGGGACCATAAACAAGGTCACAGCAATATTTAAACGAGTTCTTCAATTACATTTGGCCTTATCACACCAAAATAAACATGGCTTACTGCAACCTTTGGGGTGATAAAACATCAGCTGTTGATGTCCATTGATGATAAGCTCTTTACTGTCACTTCATCACGTTACACAAACATGGAGGACAAAGCAAAAATTATTTTTCAGGTCACAAAAATTATATATTTTTGTAATATTTCAAAGTGTTTAAGGTAGGGCTAGATAATATTTTGTTCAGCTTAGTTAAGAAATTATTTCATTATTTGTCTACGAGACTAAAGGAAAGCAACTTGGTAAGGAGACACACACACACATCACACACACACATCACACACACACACATCCATCACACACACACACATCCATCACACACACATCACGGGCTGTATGTTTGGTTTCTCAGAAGAGGAATCGGTGAATAGATGTTTTGTTTTATTGTTTTGTTTGTATTTGTCTGCAACAGTTGAAAGTCCACAAAGAAATTTTAAAAATACAATTCAAGAGGATGTGGATTTCAAAACACATCTTTGATGCACTATGAGGGTAATAAATCTTTGAGTGTGTTTGTGTGCCTTTACGAGAGCTGTTGAAGACATGTTGACTCCCTCTCTTCAAAATAATAATAAAACGGTATATTTTCATTTGCATGTTATTCCTATTGGATCTATAGCGAAGGGCTACAATCGGCTTAGAGCATTTACCAAAATTCACTTTTTGCCATTTTTTATTACCTGTCTTGCTGTAGCATCATTACATCACAGCTGGCTTGAACTCCCACCAGCCATCAATCACTTCAATTTGAGAGCAGTGGGGGTTGGGTGGTGGGCTAGCAAATGGTTTATAGCTCCCAATTATTAATTCTAGAGGCTGGTAGATAAAAGGATTGCATTGGTTGAAAAAAAAAATACAGCAACAGAGAAGTCTGCATAATAATGCAACACATTTTTTTCAGCCTGGTGGTAAAGACGTGTAGAGGAAAGCAAAAGAAGGATATTGGAGAATGGCTGGAGTTTGTGCAAATGGACATACGTGAGTGTGATGTTGGAGGAGAGGAAGGGAGTGTGAGAGGATCTGGCATTGAGGGAATAAAGAAATCAATGAATGAAAGGTAAAGTGACGATTGGAAAGGTTACAGAGGACAAAAAGAAAGTCAGACAACATGGCCGCCTGGCATTGGAAATGTACTGACAGCGGATAATTGGATAAAAAAGACTGGTGTTTTGGACTATAAAGGACCAAAAATGGTGTTTATGTGGAAGACAGAAGCAAGCACTTTAGGAAGGAGTGAAGCAATAAGCTGTAAAGCCTCACCTGTCAAAAATAATGGGGGGAGGGGGCTGCGAGCAAGCAACGAAAGTACGGAAAGAGCGATAGGGGTCACAAAGTGAGGTTAAGAGTGAAGCTGAGCCGAGGAGGCATCATGGAAGAAAAATGTCAGCCTGGGAGGAGAAAACAATGGCAAAACAAAGAACCAGAACACAAACAAAAATATACTTTTTAGCAAAGTAAGATTGTCATCAAGTGATGCGTGGATGGAACTTCCTATAATTGATGTCGCGTTTACTTTTTTAGACAACAAACTCATTAGAACTGAATCAACGGTATGTCTGCTGTTTACAGACAATTAGTGGATCTCGTTTTACCTTGATTACTTCAAGACGTCATTTATCAGCAATCTACTCCACACAATCAACATGCCTCTTAACAATCAATGATTATGTTCATCCTTTATGTAGATAAGTATATAGACATCACTTTACCTCTGACAGTCTGAAACCCGCCTGGTACCCTCGCACATGAATTCCCATTCTACCTGAAAGGCGGATTATCATGATGATCATTAATAAATAAAATGCCAGCAACCCTAAGCCTGCCTGCATCTAATAAATCCTCCCTGATCCACACTGGAGTGTAATTAACACAGATGGTGGCGGGTGGGGTGATGCTAGAAGGTTAGCTTCCACAGGACATGAGTTAATAAGGAGGGAATGAAGGAGTTGTGAAAACAGACTTACACCCAAGTCTCATCTCTCTATTTTTAAAAAGTTATCAAAACGATGAGTAAATGATTTAATACCTAACAGTTTAAGGATTACAATACACCAACATGTACTGTCTGGGGGAGATTGCTCATTTATGCATCGAGAAGAAGTCAAAGTCAAAGTCATTTCACTATGGAATGATTTATTTCAGATTAATTTAAAAAAATAATAATTATGAGACTGTTGGGCTCAAGGTGTTGGGTTTTCACAGCAAAGTGTTCCTTGAAAAGCGCATATCATCATCATATTTGATATTCAAATATTTATTACACACATCAATTTAGACCTGGTTTGAGCAATCCCAAATGTATCTGCTTTTTACTTATTTAGGTGAAATTTTATTTGTTTGCAATCCAATGTATGGGACTGCTTACGCGGAACATTTTTGGCTAAAACTTCTGGTCCGTTACGAAAATGTGTGAGCATTTTTGACAATACTGATGCCTGTATTTGAAATAAAAAAAATAAAAAAACATGTTCTCGTATTGCAAGACTCGTCACACAATACACACCACTACCATCATTAATGATATTAACAACTTTAAAGTGGATCTCTTGAACAATCATGAGCCTCACTGCAGCCAGTCACTTGTGGCGCTTCTATCGACAGCATCCCCACAGCTCAGGATCTCAATGATTCATGTACGGCTCACAGCGCTCCTTCCCTCATTTTTCAGTATGGCCGCCAGAATCGGGAGCAACAAGTTGAGCGACACACACACACACTGTCCATAAACTCTGGCAGCATGGACTGTAACTTTTCTCCCCAACATCTGAGTGGGAGGAACCAGACTGTTGAAATTGGCGACCAAAAAAGGTTACTTGCTCCAAAGCCAAGGCGTGGAAAACAAAGCAACACAGCTTGGAAATTCTTCCTCTTTGCAGTCGTAAGAGTTAATTCAGTTTGGTGTATTCAATGGGCATATGTTTAGGGAGTTTGGTTTAAGTGTTATTCTGCATTAGAATAAAAACATAATTTGTATTATTTCCATGTTTTTGAAAGGGCAGTGCAGTTCTTCCCTCTGGCCAAAGGTGGAAATTGGCAGTAAGTGGAACAGATTAGAAAATGAACTGGAAACATAACATTGAAACCTCAATCGGCACATCAAATAAAATGAGCATATCCAACTGCTCACAAAACTGATATTTGTAATTTATAAGGTCATGCATTGTTATTGTTGAACAAGCAAGTGCCATGCAAAGACCCAATACTGTTAACGTTGCTGAAATGATTGGACAATATTGATGACGCTACGCAGTAAATATCGGAGGAGCCTTTAGTAAATGCACTGTTTGACTTTCCCATGGAAAGAAAGATTAAAAGGATTGGAATATATCTGAAGAATAGGAATTCGATACGGGAGAATGGATCTTGACTTTGACTTGAAGGATGTTCACTTAACTGGGGATCAAACAATGAAACATGGTTGTGTGTATTATATATACATATAAATGTACATTAGAGCCAAATTACAATCTCCTGGAATAACGAGTAGCATTAAAAGAAGCCAATTGTACTATTTTGTTAATGAATTAAAAAAGAAGTAGTTGAGCGGCAATCAACTGTGTGCTCTCTGACAAGAATGAGGCACCCACAAGCGCAAAATACAGGATCTTTCCCAAAATGCAGTAGATAATTGGCTTGGTACAATATGCAAGCTCTCCACAGTTTGATTACATTGCAATCCACAAAAACATCAACTACCCTCTACCCCAAAAAAAATAAAAAAAAGCCCAAACTCTTGCCCTTTGTCACAGGAGGCAATACCACCATTAATAGAAAGTTACAATTGAAGCGAGAGAAGGTGGATTCTGTAATCTAACAAGGCAGAGGTCCCCAGTCATACTTCCATCTTGTTACATTTAGTATTAAACATGTCAGCCTGTGGATCCAATTCCTTTTTTTTTCCTATGAGGAGTCACTTCGGGGTCACATAAGACTATTTGCTTCTTTATCACTAGTGAGAGTAGTCTTGGTCCCTTTACTCCCTACACAATTTCTAATATACCTGCAGCCATCTGTGTGCCTGTTCGCACACTTGCACACGCGTACATTTGCTCATGCACATAATTCAGTCAATCCACCAGGCTGACTGGGAACCATGATTAAATTGTTTTTCATGTTCAACTTTGGCCGTGGTTAATGTTCAGTGGGGTCTCTCGCACTCCTACAGCCACCCACCCCCCACCCCCTCCTGTCAAAAAATTTCAGGTGTCAAATTCTTCGTCTGCATGAAAAATGGAAAAGCACCTCCCGCAAAAAAAGTCATCCTTCTTGTCCACTGAGCTGTGCATAGATGCTGGAAATCAGCTTTTGTTCCTTCCAGACCAGTGAAAGATTCAAAATGAAGCCAACTTGCCCAATGTGTATGCATGCAATGATAAAGCCATCTTATTTAGCATAATTTGGAAATAAAAGAGGTTATCTTGGTGAGAATTTAGTGGCTTTTGTTTTGTAAAAAAATATGCCATCAATCCATCAGTCCATCCGTCCATCTGTCCGTTCATCCATCCATCCATCCATCCATCCATCCATCCATCCATCCATCAACTGATATAAATCTGTTCCCGCTTCAATCTTTCATGAGATTCCTCCAGTTTTTCCATTAGATGAAATTCATAAAATGCAAGCTGCCTATAAATATACATATGGTAGCTCGCCACAGTATAACCCACTGGATTGGATTGTCCACTAACTGCTAGTTCCACAAAATGTAGGTTGTTGTCCACCAAAGAGATTGTGAAATTATGACACAAAAATATGACCATGTAGAAATAAAACAGTCAGACACAATTTAGTAATGTGCATCACCAAACAGTTCGAGGAACACTTCTACAATTACACAATTTTGTAATGGTCTCATGATAATCACATTGTTCATTTACAGTCCCCATCATTGCCTTTTGTTCTAGTTTTTGTATTTTCCAATGAGCATTATACTCACATCATGAAACACCACTTTAATTGGCCAAATTAGAAATTGTCAGATATATTGAAGTAGGAGTCATTTGGCAAATGGGAACCACTCTGTCACTGAAGTCATTAGATAGCATTTCTATTAACTGATTTCTATCTCCTCTCATTGGGTGCTTCTTCTTCTTACCTTCTTCACTCCATAACCCCTCCGTCCCCATCACGCGACATTTTAACAATGCCTGAGTCATGCCACAAAGCTTCTGAATGCCTCTCATCTAACACTGCGTTCTTGCCACCCTTGCAGGCATTGATGTATCACTGCTCCTCTTTGTTTGAGTCATAGCTTTACTTTTTGATTTGAACTTTACTCACATCTGTTTTTGGAAAGTTCACCAAAGAGGAGGAATAATGCTTTTAGAGCGATTACATTCAAAATGAAGGGTGGTTTGTTCACTGGGTGAATCACAATTCCTTGGGCTTTTTTTTTAGTCATTACACATCAACAGTAAAGAACCTCCGGAAACATCTAGGGACAAAAAGTAAAACAGCAATAAACACACACAGACACACACACACACATTCCATGGCCCCAGTTAGAAGTTAGAGGTATTTACCTATCTGTAATCTGACACTTCAAGTTTACCACATGATATGCATGACCACACACACACACTATGAATCATGGATTAATGCCTTAGTGGGGCGTCTAAGAACACATCTCCTTGCTCCTACTACCCCGGTTGTCGTGCTGTTACACACAAGTGGCAAAGATGTCAAATCCACACAAACACCGCAAGGTGCCTCACAGCATGTCAATGTGCTTTTCCTATTTTCCACTGTTTGCACAACACACATTGGCGCTGATCTCTGTGCGCTTCCAGCATTTAAGTCACACAATTGATTTCAATGTTTGAGCACCACATGGCTTAAAAATTAAATTGCCATTTCAATTATAGAAAAATGATAGGTGCTGCTCTGCTGTTGATCTTGGCTTGACGTGTGATGTGTTTTTCAGGTGTACTCAGCCTAATTCTCATTTGTGTTCATTTTTTCCAAGATTATTCCAACAAATGCCATTTTTGTTAAATTACTTTATTGATGAAATACAATATATTTTAAATGGACATGAGATGAGAACATCTTTGTATCAGTCAACCATATTTCTCTGTTTTATGTTAGTTGTAACAAGAATATTCAGAATTAGTTTGTGTGATAAATAAATTATAATTTGAAAGTAAAATTGTTTGATAGCCGTAATGTTTATGCAATTATATGATTATTAGCCACATTCAGAGCTGAAAGAAACCCAAATAAGTCACTCAAACTCTAAATTTGGACATAGTTATTATGGAACAAAGTGTTGGAGTATATTGATTGAGAAAAACTAAATTAAGTCCATAAAATATGTCCTATAAAATACAATGTGATGACGGAATTGCTTGACGGAATCAAGCAAACGTGGTTACAAGGGGTAGAGCTAGATAAGCCTAGGCTTCCTTCTACTCCCTTTTGAACAAATAAGATTTTTTATGATAAAGTGAAAATTTATAACGCAATGTTTTTTTTTCTTTTCTTTCTTCTCTATTGTACTATGGAGTTAATATTTTCAGTATTGTTACTTTCTTTCTTGTATTTCTTTAAATGTTCGAAATAAATAAACAAAACAAACAAACAAACAAAACATGTGATCATGGTGACAGCCAAGGAGGAACAAGAGACAGTGGAAATGTTTGGAGGGAATATTTGGCAACTGACATCCAGTGTGAATTATTCCTGCCATCAATTGGACTAGAGTGGGGTACTTTGGAATGGAGGGTACATTTGGAGCAATTACGTTGTGGCTTTTGATTTGCCTATTTGAAAACATTTATTTCTGGCATTGGTTCTACGTCACATTAACGTTAATGGTTTGGTGCGTGGGCATTTGGAAAATCTCAGTATGCCCTGAGCTTTTATTAGTCATTGACAACTAGGGCTTGTTGGCAAAAGATCCAACTGTGACAGTTTTTAAATATTCCCGCTTGCTGTACTCAAGGTATTACTTTCTCCGCGCTTCCATGTTGCACATGATTGTGCTTATAATGAGCTGTACTCGTTGGCTATTAAGAACGGCAGCATATTAAGACAACTGGAATTAGGTCAATGGGGCGAACATGGCAGCACTGCTAAAATGGCCTCGATTACATACTGCTCTTGTTCTGTTTGGAAATGAAATAAATGTTAGGATGTTGCCCTTTACTCCTTCCATCGTAACCGTCAACACCCTTAACATCTGAGCGTAAGGTGGATGCCAGAGGTCCATTCTCCATACGCATTAGAATGTTGATATTAACATAACACCAGTTCATCGCATTTAACTGCCACATACAGGTCGTGCAATTCTATGAGTTTGAGTTAGATGGCTAGACAAATAGAGCAGCTTAGGAAGACAGTACAGTGTCAAATACATTTTGGGTCTGATTTATGCCCAAAGTCAATTGCTCATGCAGATAGATATGGTAACTAACCAGGCGCATCAATGATTTTGTGCAATTTAAAGGGTTGTATTGCTGGTGTCAGGTGAACTCCTGGTACCTTTGCAATCATCTCATTTCAGGAAATTCCCAAACCAGTGTGTTCATTTGCCCATTAACATTGCATATATATATATATATATATATATATATATATATATATATATATATATATATATATATATATATATATATATATAATATACATACACACACATACACACACACACACAACAGGAAGAATATGAATCAGCGGGGAGGGCTTAACAACATGTAAATTGTTTTGAAATGTCAGACAAATTGATCATGAATTATTGTAGTTGTGCTACATTGTATTTCATGGCCTTGTGACAATTGGTGCTGATACCGCTGCTGATGCAAAGTACATCCTGTTCCCACACACCCTGGGTTCAATCACACATGGCTTTTATGCAGTCACTAGCTTCGCAAATCTATAGGAGCAATAGATTTCTTTTGATGCTAGCTTGTCTTTTATTATGCTTGGCTTTCCCAACTTTTCCCAAATCATTCCTTCTTGGCCAGAAAAAGTCCAGATTCCTAAATCAAACATCCCAGAATGCTTCTGGGAAGGTATAGGACTCGAGCAGAAAATTCTGGAGGAGAGTCAAATAATTTTGCACAACGTCCATTACAGGAAGGATGTGCACAGTGTGCAATACATAAAAGATGCTGAAGTGCCCTTTGCAGCGTGTCCAATGGATGCTTACAAGCTCCGATGTAGCCAAGTCTGAATTCCCTCTAGTTGACACAGGTGCACTTCTCTGTGTAGCTTATTTAATTAGTTTGAAATTACAGTCGAACAGCCATCCATGCAGGTGTGAAATCCTCACCTTTTTTTTTTGGGGCTCTGGAAAATCTGAGCTTGTTACTTGATGCAATGACTCACCCGATCATCACCACCCACAGTATTGGTGTGGAATAGTTTCATATTCTGTTGCTGCTATATCTTGTTCAGATTTTGTGACTTTTTAAATGGATCCAATTTTTCTGAACAATTTGGTTAAATTACGATTTTTTTTTTTATGTCGCTGCGGTCCATTAGGTCCCTAATGTCTTGTCATCATATGCGGCAGTTGTTTGGAGTTGTATGCCTTTAGAAGCTTTTTTCCGATCGACAATGCACAACTGTACAACCACAGTTGAAAGTTCCACTTGTACTTGACGGTTTGACTTTAAG
The DNA here is from genome assembly GCF_024217435.2 of Syngnathus scovelli. Lineage (NCBI taxonomy): Eukaryota > Metazoa > Chordata > Actinopteri > Syngnathiformes > Syngnathidae > Syngnathus > Syngnathus scovelli. The sequence continues at coordinate 7,885,102 of NC_090851.1, read as the reverse complement.
CCACGTGCAATGTCAATAATTTGTGACAATTAGACAGAAAAATAGTCACTGAGAACTTCACATCACCCACTCAGCAAGGGCATACCAAATATTTTGCATTCAACATCCGCAGGCCATAGAAGGGGAGGGAGAAGATAGCGAGGACTTGAGGGAGGAGAGCAAGGTGGACCAAGAGGAGGAGATGAGATGAGACCAAAGAGAAGAGGGGGATTAGAGAGCTTAGAGGTCTTACGACCGGAGTATGAGGAGGTGAGGTCATGCCAAGAAACGTGGGGTTGAACGAAAGAAAAGTAGCCAGGAAGAGAGACGGAGAGAGACAGAGACAGAGAAAGAGAGAGACAGAGAAACACAGGGGGGGGGGGGGGGGGGGGGGGGGAACACAGAGTCAGGGGGAGGAGCGTGTTGTAGATCCATTATGGCATCCCGTAAGCTTACTCTTCTCTATTCTGCCTCCTGGACTCAATACTATGTCCCCCGACACACACACGCACACACACAAAGCAAGTCGCACTACATATTGTAACCTTCCCTGGGGAACCACCAGACCAATTCTCTCTATTGATTTTGATGGAGACCTTAGAAGCTGATGCGAAAGAGTCACTTTAGACTAAGTGCACCTAAGCTTCAACACAGAGCCATACTGAGTTATGCTGACTGTCTGAACGGTACATTAGAATGTGTGCACTTTTGCCTCACACCAATACAGTATTAAAGTAGAAGAGGAACTTTGCCAGGGCTGTGTTAAGTGAAGTCAGTGCTATTTAAAAAGGGAGATGTGACATTTAATGACATGGAAGGTGGAGGGGAGACATGAGTGGGTAAACAGACGCCACTGACACATTCCGTACACAAAACTATTTGTACAAATGTCTCAAATGTTACATATAGAAGCAATGTGGCAATTTGATGTAAATGCTTGTAAATTGGTCTGCAAATTTTCTTCTTTCAAAACTGCGGCAAAATAACTCTTGAAAATGATGCCGCTATTCATAAGAGATATGTCTGTTTTTCAAAAGAGAGATACAAATGGATTAAATTAATTTTAAACTGCAACAAACGCCTTCAGAACATCATTTTCATCAGTTGTGATGTGCTTGGACTTTATGTGTAGTTAATGTAGACAATGGACTGGTTAATAATGCAAATTGTGTGTTTACAGAAGTGCCGAGGATCTTTTGTGTATGAAAAATAAAGGATTCCATCATCACTTTGTGGCGCTACATATATCAAGGAAGATTTCACTATTATATTTTGTCGAGGATCTGGAGAATCCACTATTTTCCCACTTGATATCATTTTACCCAAAGTCTGCTTGAGACTATTGTGTGTTATAGAATGGCAACAATTTTTCCACCAAGATTTGTTGAGCGCCAGTCTCATTTTGTGTTTGTTTTTGTTCAAACTGTTGTGAACAGTGGCTCAACTTGGAATGTGCGCACCTGTCCTTCTCACTATTCTCCTACGGGGATTTTGTGTCATGCGGCACTAACCCTGAGATCTCAACAAATTTGCTGCTTGAGGAAACACCACCGTTTTATCATCTCTCCCAGGGCCAGCCTGTCTTTTTACCTCATACCCTAACAGGGTACTGTGTCAAAATGGCTTCAAATATGCTTAAACTTGTGTCTTCTCACATTCGGTGGATGACCTTTGTTCTTCTCTTACAACTTGAAGAACTGGTGTAGGCAGTCACCTATATTGCCAGACAAACCTTTATGGATAGGAAACATGTATGATATTCAATACATGAATATAAAATTTCAGCTAAACTATACTGTCTCTCTAATGTTAATTTTCTTAAACAGTTTAGTAGGATCTGATAGCAGAACAGGTGAATAGTCTAGACTCCAAGAAATGCTTTGGATAGGCAAGTCTTTTCATTTGACCTTTGAGCAGTAGTGGTTTTGAATAACAGATTGTCACCAAACTGGCATGGATTATATTCCGGATCAACTACCCAACCACAGTCATGCGATATGTCCAGGTGTGTTCTATCCCTCACTCTAAATTTATTTTAGAAAAATTTACATTCAGGGCCCAATCCAAATTATGAGAATGAGGGGGCTCCCCTATGTAGTTCCCATGAGCAGTGAATGCCTCAATGTGCAATTTTTTGACAAATGAATAGATACACCTTCTTTCATGTCACTAGACATCATCAATACACTTTCTACAATTTTCAGTCCTGTCACATCAATCACAGAAGCCTGTGGATGTCCACCTTCACCTGGGGGACAACCAATCATATCATTTCCGATTCAGTTCAGCTCAGTGGCCTAGTAGTAGAGTGTCCGCCCTGAGACTGGAAGGTTGTGGGTTCAAACCCCAGCCGGGTCATACCAAAGACTATAAAAATGGGACCCATTGCCTCCCTGCTTGGCACTCAGCATTAAGGGTTGGAATTGGGGGGTTAGATCACCAAATGATTCCCGAGCGCGGCACCGCTGCTGCTCACTGCTACCCTCTCCCCCAGGATGGATTAAAATCACATGGGGATGGGTTAAATGCAGAGGACAAATTTCACCACACCCAGATGCGTGTGTGACGATGATCATTGGGACTTAACTTCAGTTGCATGGGGCAGCTGGGGGATGGACTCCTAAAGAGCCTTCAATAAAGTCAAGTGAGAAGCTTTGGGTGGATGAGTTTCGGTGGGGATTTATCAGGCGGTCACTTACTATGACACTGGCACACTGGGACAAGACTGTGATATAGCCAATGCCAGAGTGGAATGTTGGTTCAACAAGTTAGCTAGCAAGCACCAGCAGTCTAATGGAGAGCACAACAAAATCCAAATGGAGAAAAATTAAAACAAGTATCCTAATTCAAACATAAAATGTGAATCCACGCAAAATGGTTAGACTGTTTTACAACTCCTCAAAGCAATCAATGTTTTAGAAGATAAAGTTGGTACCATTACAGCAATTTTGTCAGAACAAGACAATGTTTCTTGATTGAAATAAGCACAGAAAAACAGCCCTGAACACTTGTGTTGGTTAAAAGGGTTTTTACTTTTGTTCAGATGGAATTAAATAGAAGATGACGATTATTTTGAGTACTTTTTTCTAAATTGAACCCTTTGCACACACCCATTCAATTCTAAAATACAGACATGGACAATAGACCATTTTGATCAGGAAGGTAAAAGGGGTTGTGTTAAAGGACCAATTTCTCTACTTTTGTGGTTAGATAAGGAAAAACTGAAAAAAAAATACACTTGTTGCATTGTCTTCTATTCAACTCTATTTTTAAGTTCAACAAAACCTTTGAGTGACTCATACCTGATGCTCATACCTGATGCTTCCTATTACCGAACACCAACAACAACTTAAATGTCCACTGTCGTGATTTGCGCTTATGGAGTTTTGAATTGCTTTGAATGTATATTGTTTTTTTCCAATGTCTTGTTTACTTGTGCCTTTTGTTCATGTCATTTCCACTTGTTAGGTTTTTATCACCACTTAGTCTTGACAGCTCTGTTCCTTGTGTGTTACAATAATCTGTTTGCTGTGTGTGTTTATTGAGTAGAGGGTTAGTGACATGTTTGTCATTCATGGGTCTGTACAGTATATTTAGTATATATTTATATCAAATTGTCTCGCTTGAAGCATGAAATTAAAATTCTGTCTTGGAAATCAATATTTTGATGCACAAACAACAAAGTAGAGGGTCATTTCCCAAGTTGGTGATTTGTTGTGAGTCATGTCTAAAAATAAAATATAAATATATCTCTTCCTATTCCAGGAATTGTACTTTAAGTGAAGTTTTCATGAAAGGGGGGAGGGGAGGGGCTGTCTATGCCTGTAATAAAAGTTTACGTGGAATGTAATTGATTACTGCACTATGTCAGAAATTACATTGACCCTACTACGAACTCAGTCGACTAGAATGGCTTGCTTGGGCAATTTGATACGAAGCTGCTCTAGAAATAGCAGCCAAGTTTAAGGTTTGTGGATATAGACATTTTTCAGCCGGGCCAATGACCCGACACGCTCAATACTTGACTCAAACAGCAACTCCACTCGAGAAGATAAGAATGAGGTGGTAGGCAAATGATGGTGCACAATTGGATCACGTCACCAATACACTGCAGAACATGTGGTGTTCAGCAGTTGTACGGCATACGTATTCCTTACATACAGCAGAGGGATCATATATCATAGTCAGGCACCCTTTTGCAAGGTCATATTCAAACACCCTTCAAGCACATTACAGCTGTGTTAAATTACATTGCAGGAAACTGGTCACGACATCGACACCTACATTTAATATATATACACACACCAGGATGTGTGTTTACATATACCGTATTTTCCGCACTATAAGGCGCACCGGATTATAAGGCACACCTTCAATGAATGGCCCATTTTAAAACTTTGTCCATATATAAGGCGCACCGGATTATAAAGGTACACCTTCAATGAATGGCCCATTTTAAAACTTTGTCCATATAGAAGATATATACATTTGGCCCGCGGGCCGGGCTTTGGACACGCCTGCTGTAGTGGTTTAATATTGGTGCATATATAAGGCGCACCTGATTATAAGGCGCACTGTCGGATTTTGAGAAAAGTGGAGGTTTTTAGGTGCGCCTTATAGTGCAGAAAATACGGTACATTGTTTTGGACTTTAAGTTAAAAAACATGTGGTACTAGGACTAAGGGGACTATTGGACTTCATACCGTATATTTCAAACACCTTATGTGAAATTCAATCACAAATTGCCAATGTAGGACTTTTTTAGTAATTCAAGTACAGTTCCTGTAAGAGATTAACATTGCGAGTGCTACTCCATGTTATATATGTGAGACTGGAGTATGTCTGAGGTCCAACTGTAACAGGCTGTAGTGTTTTATTCCATTTGAAGCTGTTTATGCCGCCTGGTTAAAGTTTGATGAGAGCTCTGGTAGTAAACGAAGAAAGGAAGGATGGTTGCAGAGAGACGCATTGCGGAAAACATCTTGGATTGTGTGGGCATGCTTTGACCAAATTGACCTCACTTTGACATTTGTGCATGCGTGCATGAGCTTGCATGAGGTTTATCCCCAAAGCTTACTGACAAAATTGTGCTTGTACCTCTTTTTGTGTGTCAATGTGGCGCAGATGAGAGTCTGTGTGATTGGCATACAATTATCAAAGTGTCAGTACACTTGTGCTCTCCTGGGTAGCTCCAATACCCGCTTGGACTCCAATATGCTGAGGGTTGTTTGAGTGCATGTGGGTGTCAAGGCTCGAGGCCTCCACTCTAAACTTTGGGAAAGATTTACTGAAATCCATCCTTCCATTCTCTGTACTGCTCATCCTCACTTGGGTGAGCTAGAGCCTATCCCAACTGACTTTGGGTGAGAGGTGGAAAACAACCTGAATCGCTATCCAGCCACTCAAAATGCACATATTTAGACAAACAACCATTCACAGTCACATTCACACCTACAAACAAGTTTTCAGTAAACGTATCAGGCATGTATGTGCATTGTAGGAGGAAAGATGGGAGCCAGGATTTGAACCCACGACCTCTGAACTGTGTACTAAATGTGCTAACATGTTACCGTGCCGAAAACCGAGACCATAAAAATGCAAGTTAAAGTATGTTAGATTTTCTTCAATGCAACCAGCCTGCCCCTAATGCTCCAAAGCAAACTTTTTTCGAATTATTTTCATTTATTTTTTACTTATTGTCTAAATAGTATCCTCATACAAGCCTAACTCCAAAACACAAAATATTAAAGGACAATATGAGACTCTTATGTATTTAGTATTGGAAATCGTGACAAAATATAAAGTACAAACTTCTTGATTTGACAAAAAGCATTAATCCAACAAGTTTGACAAGTGACGAAAGTTTGAGAATTCTGTCATGACTAGACACACTGTTAATGAAATTCTAAGTTGGTCCTTCCAAAGGCAACACTGTCCTTGACTCAAGTTTGTCATTGTCAAGAAAAGTTTTTGGTTTGTAGTTGTCAGGCTTCAAAAATATAGTGCTTGAGGACACCCCCATAAATTGTCAACGTAAAGTGGATGAAACTGGATGTAACCCAAAGCTGCAACATTTTAGACAAATGAAACCCAAAAAGGCTGCCAAAATGAATACAACTGTGTTTGTACTCTGAAGTATTACTTCCTCTTGTTGGCTGATTCATTATTCTCTCTCCATCCCTGGAAGAAAATATTACTGCTTTAATTGGGTCATGTCATCTAATTCAATTATATTCTGTTAGAGTTGTGGGTTTTCCTCATAATGAGTTGGGTTTTTTTACCCTGAAAAAATGTATGCTATGCAATGGAAAACAAAACAAAACAAAACTTTTGGTTTATGAGAGTAATGCCTTTGTTAACGCATCTAATTGTGTGTGAATCTATACAACACCGAATAGTCAGCAAATGTATTTGTAAAGAATAAATAATGCATATTCTAATTCCCTGGAACTTTTCTAGCCTGCAGACATTCTGAGCATAACAACCTGTGCATTAGTTGTTTGGTGCCCTAAAGTGTAACAAACTCTCCCAGCACTCATTGCCAACACTCTGCATACTGTAACATATTTTAAATCCATAGTAAATATTAAAACTTGTCAGACATTAAATTTAACACACTTTTGGAAGATGCAATAAAAATAGAGTGTGGCCGATTTGATTTTTTTTATTATATTTTTATCACATTTGCTCTGGTTAAGATTTGTGAACCATGAACAAATAAGTACAGTACTTCCTTAGGTAGCATCCCTCACAGGGTAAACCAAAATATGTTTAATGCCGAGTCAGGAAATCTCATGAGATCACTTTGATCGCATGGAGGGAACATTGTAATGGAGCAGAAAATGATCATTGATAAAACACCACTAAATAGGACACCTCCTGATGGAGTCCCAAACCATTCATCCGTCCATCCTTTTTCGATACCATTTGTCCTCATAAGGCTTATGTGTGAGTTGAAGCAGACCTTAAGCTTAGGCTGGTTGTAGGCAAGCCCCATCAACCCTAAATAAAAAAAAGCTAAAGATAAGTTCTAACAGGTTTCCTGTTGATGTAAAGTCTCACATTAAAGATTTATGCAGACTTACCCCTCAGAGATAACTCAAGTGTTTTAGACGCTGTGGTTTTCTTTGCTACAGCCAGTTTATGATGATTTGAATGTTAATAAATGTTTTATAGAGCATTTCATAAGATTTTTAAATTCAATGATTTCATTGCCTAATATGTGAAATAATAAGGACTGTTGTTTTGATTCTCCCTAAAAAGTATCGGAAGTTTTTGAAGCCATCCGACTTGCTACATAGCAGACCAAGATACACAATTACCTGCGGGGGAAGCACCATGCCCAAACAAAATTAACGCAAGTCTTTCTCCCCGAAATTAATTTCACGCTATATTTTCCTTCGACATCATTACCGTGTGAATGCGCGCGCTTAAGTGTGGCTCGCAGCTACAATTTGCCTTATCGCAACACAGTGTCACTCCTTTTATTTCACAATGTTCCCCATCTAGGGACGAGATCAAGCGAATCCCATCTTGTGCGCCGATGAACATGCGTGTATGCTTGCCTGCAAGAGTACTTTGACTGCAAACATGATAGGGATCAATATGAGGCAAAGGAAGTGAGCGATGGAACGCAAACACAAACATGAAGGGCCCAGAGGGCGGTGGAGAGGAGAACTTGCGTTGCATTTCAGGACACATTCAGAGATTCCAAATAGTTAAGATGATGAAAACGAGCTCTCCTTCTTCCATGTTTAATGCCAACCATCCTTTGTCTTGTTGATGCCTGCAACAATTGCAGCTTATTTTCTTTAACCTTCCTATTCTGCATGCCCTTTTCATCTCCTCCTCGCGCCTTCCCTTCCCCCCCCCCCGCCTCACAGGTTGTCTCATCTAATCTCCGCTCATGGTGTCGCTCCCCTCAAACCCTCCTGCGCTCACCTCCGTCTAAAATCAATGACTTACTTGGAACAGGGCTTACTTTGTTTTTGAATTGATCACCCTTACCGTGGGAAATATTTTGTCAAGATGACTTTCTGAGCTGGTTTTGCTAATTGTACTAATTAATCACGCTGCATGTGTCAAGGGGGGTATGAGCCATTGGCAGCACACAAAATTAACCTGATCTAATGGAGGAGCTTGCTAAGGGACATCATTTAGCACAATTATAATCAGCACGGTATCTTCCAGAAACCCAGTCGTCAGAATTTGTTTTTCTGTTTGAGGTATGCAGTTATTTACTCAAGTGGACGGTACTGGTAATTAATTGGGGCATTCCGTCTATTAAAGCCGAGGACCGAGCAATTGGAAAGACAGAAATCGAGGGATGTCCAGCATTTTTTGTTATGATGACACGATAGCGAGACAAAGTAAAAGGACGTTGTAAAACGTGCATTTGATCTAAATATCTAAGAATCTATTCTGTTGTTGAAAACAAATGAGTTATTTTTAAACTGAAAGAAAAAAAAACATTAACTAGACATTTGTTGCATCACATGGGGAGGGGGTTAGGTGGCGCAAAAGCTGATAACGGCTAGCTGGATTATCGGGGACCAATTCAAGATGAGGAAACTGCACCTCCTTGAAGACACTGCCTGTACAATCGAGGGCACCTCCGACATCCATTTTTTCATTGATTTTCATATGTATTACTTGTGGCCTCTCTGCATCCATTACAACCTGGTGATCCAGAAAGGGGGATCCTTCCATCTGTGGTCCCTTCTCAAGGTTTCTCATTTTCCCCTGGTAGGGGTTTTTGAGTTTTTCCTTGCCCTTTTGGGAGCTTAAGATCAGGGGATGCTTTGAGAATTATTGTCAATTTTTGTCTATGTAAAGCCCTTTGAGACTGTTTGTGATTTCGGGCTATACAAATAAACTTGACTTGACATGACATGAAGTATGAGCCCCGCTTAACACTTGCATTTGTGGTTCATCTGTTCCGTTCTCCATGTTGTCTATGCGAGTTCACTTCAGGTGTTCAGGTTTCTCTCCACAACTAAAAATGTATAAGGTTAGGGGTCAGGGTTAAGGGGCTGATACAAGAGCTCTTGAGGGATTATTGCTAGAAATCGATTTTGCTCTGCGTTTTACTTGTGACAAAAGCTCAGTTCACACTACAGGTATTAATCCCCAATTTGTAAAATAAGATTTTTGTGTTTGTGTATGAGCATTCACATCACATATTAGTCCGTCTGGCATGTGAGCTAAATGTGTCCCCAAAGTGACAGATGGGCAAATGAAGCGAGGACATCCCTCACAACGTGTTTATAGATGTCGGATATATGCGAGCTGTCCGTTCAGACTGCCGTTGCATTTAAAAATATATAACACGTATCAAATTTAGGACCACAGAGAGTGACTCAAGTCTGATTTAAAAAACTCAAAATTAAGCCATTCAGACTGTTATAAACAAAATGCGATACAAGTCACACATCCGATCAGGTCACATTTGCCTTCAGTTTGAACCTAGACAAATATTGTCCAAGAATGAACTTTAAATGTGCTTACAGTGACGTAGATTACTAAATTTGCTCTGGCTCTTCTTCCTGGTCATTTCACATTGTTGCGACGCGTAACATTGTGCTCAATGATAACAGCCCCATTGGCTAATAACAAAATTGACATATTCCAGTTTTGTCCACTAGGTTGTTTGAATGACAAACCATAATAGGCCTTCGCTGTGTCCTTGGAAGACTGGCAGGAACGGAAAGTCATACAGAACACTAAAGACGTTACTAAAAAAAAAAAAAAAAATGAAGATAATAAGACACTTTCATAGTGGATTGATTTCTTCGCATTTTTATGGACACTACACTGTTGTGGGTCCTGCATGGAATAAATCCATTCTAAAAGCTTTCTGTCCAACTGCAGTGAGGGCCACTATCTTCTTGTCAGGAGGCGTCATCTTTGCTTTGTTCATTTTCCATTTCCTAATTATTTTGTGACAATGAAATGAAAGTGTGTCCGATTTTGGTGAGGCATATCTTGTATTGCATAAAGCACTTTAATGCCACATGTATTGCGGTTTTGCAGCATTGACAAAGGGATTTCTCATTAAAATTACAAAAACGAAATTTAAAAAATAAATGAATAAAGAGAGAAAATTAAAATCATCCACATTGGGTGCTTTTTTTTTTTTTTTTTGGTGTTTCTGCTCCATTGTTGGGGTCCTCATGCACCCCTAAAATTCCCTCCGACCAAGTGTGCATTGAGCACAATGTATGCACAGAGTAATAGTAGCTGACTTCTAGTAATATACAATTGTAGTTTAAGTACTTGGCTTAAATCAAGATTTGTTTAACAAGTATTAAATTATGTCTAAATACCCACAATTGCAAACTACACGCAATCATCATTATATTTCCTCATTTTGCTGCATCTAGGCAGTTTTATTTATACGGCACATTTTATCCTTTTATCCTCATTTTAGCCTTTGAAGGCCTTTGCTGTATGAAGACCATATTGATCATACCAATCAAATTATAAAGGATAAAAGGTAGTTTTGCTAGTACAGACAAAAGCCAAGCTCAGAGCCTCAACAGCCCCTGCCCCGTGCTTCTTTATTCTTATGTATCCCTCTTCACACCAGTCTTCCTTTTCATCTTATTTGAACTATAAAAATCAATAGAACACTTCGTTGTGAAGAAGCTGCTGAAAAACTGAGGCTGACCACCAGTTGAGGCAATGCTGATGAAAAGTGCTCTTCCTATATATTAAAACCATAACACAGAATGTGTTTGCACAATTTCATTTCCATTGGCCATGCTTGTTAGCCACATGGGAAAAACACACATGCAAATAAACATGTACAGTTATACCCAGATCAATGGTAAGGAATCACTAATTAAATGCCAGACAATAAAACCATTAACAGAAAGAAAAGCCATCCAGACAGAAGACAAAAAGTGACAATGAAGGGTTAGTTCCTGCAGACAGGATTCAGTCTGATCAACACGGATGCTGACTGATTGCTATTATTGTAGCTTCTCTACTGCCATCATCAAGTTAGTCAGTGTCCTCAGCAGGGACACTCAGTCTGACGAACAATTCAGAGTGAGAGTATGAATTCATTATGGATACTGCAATGTGACATTTTATAGAAACAAACATGACTTACAGAGATGTGCAACCTCTGAATGTACCATGACATCAAACAAGCTCAAAATAAAATTAAAAAAAACTGATCTAAGTATCTGGTCTTAGTAAAGCGAAAAAAGTATCTACTCAATTTGACACAGAACAGAGATGAAAAAAATGAACAACCCTGTCAAATTTGAATGATTTAAAAAATGTCAAGTACAGCAAATACAATAAGGATTCAAAACTGTGAAAAATTAAGCCATTGGTCCTTTTGTCAAATGCTGTGGGTATGTGATGTCTATCTGTTTGGCACTAAATTTAGCTGGGAGCGGTATCAAACAACTTGAAGCCTCATTATTAACAAATTGTTCACTGTTGTGCGTTCATTGCCACCATGCAGTGATCTTATTCCCTTGCAAGTCATAGCAAAAAACGTCGATTCACATAAAAAGAAAATGAATAAAATGGAGGCAAACAAGCTTAAGCACACACATTTGTAAAAGTAGAAGTACTAGAAGAGCAGAAGAGACAATTTTCGGGGGGAATGCTGAAGCACATTTCGACCAATTATTTTGAATGTGCTCTAGATTTGCAAAGTCCTCATTGTTCAGGACTTACTTCACACCGCTGTGGTCTAACTATAAGAATTCGAGTACACAAAGGCTTAATGTTGCCTACAATGATGTGTGATGTAAAAATAAATGTATTTCATTGCTTTCTGTCGAAATTCGCTTAAGCTTTATTAAACATAATGTGTATTGAGAATGAATAAGTGGTTCTAAATCGGTTGAACGTTAGATTTTGCTTTCAGCATTAAAAGAAAAGTCAGAATGTCCGGTTTTTGTTCGAGTACTTCGGTGTATTTTCAGATTCCCTAAGGCTTTGTAAGTATGATGTGCAAGACAACTAAATTCAGTGTAGATGTTCAACATTGCTAGTTATCAATTATCACTTTGCCGTGGTTTAATTTGTGAGTGGCCTGTCATCATGACTCACTCTGCTCTTTCCACCCCTAATGTCATGTAGGTTGTGCCTCCCAGATACAAAATCAGTTTCTCACACAATCACACACAAACCATGGAAAAAAAGAAGAATGTTGAAAAGGCATGAGGAGGGAAATAAGAGGAAAAACAGCAGAGCAGAATATGGTACAGTATGTCCCTGCACTAGTTGGTGGTGCAGTGTTTTGCAATTTTCATGACCTGTCAATCACATTCCACTTATTAGGTTTATACGGAGACTACTCCACTTGCTTCTAGCCATGGACAATAGCGGATGATTTTGATTTGCTACAATACTTAGGGGGTCTTTTTTTTTTCAATACCAATACTTGTATGTTGTGCTATCTATTTACTTTGTTGCAATAAAACACGACAATAAATAATTCAACAATTATCATTTTGTTTATCGTTAAGAAAAGCGGTTCAGAAAATGTTTGCATTTTCTGACACCAAAATTACATTTTTAGTTGAAACAATAGTAAGTCAAACTAAGGGATTCTTACGAATGCTCTTACATTTTATTTTTTGCGAGAAACATGCCAATATAAAGGTTAAGATATGTATGATGCTATTTAAAATCATATACGTATAAAATAGTACCACAAAACCTAAGACTATGCCACAAAATAGTTATATTCAAACTCAAGAGGTGAATGCCATTTTAAAAAGTATACAAGTGTGACTTTGTCTTACTAACTTACAGTAACCATCCTCAAAGATGAGTTTGACAAGACAGACCAAGGCTTGCAGTCCTTGCCTGGCTTCCACTTGATCTTGAAAACCAAGCAAGCAGAAAGATGACACGCATGCTAATGAAAAAGATGATAAATGTGCTCACCTCCTTGTGAACTAGTGCAGCAGGAGCCTCAATTAATACAGCTCCTCATAGCCAAAAGCCTTACTCAGCATCTGCCTCCTGTCCTGTCTTACGCCACTCATCAACTGTCTTGATACAGTGAAGGTGTCAACAATTTCCCTCCATTTAATGCAAGGCTGATGAAACTTTTTCAGACAACCCTAAATTAACCTTTTGTTTATTTTTATGGTGGGATAAAATGCACCTGATTTAACATAACATGAACTTCAGTTTGCTTTCGCACAAGAAAATAATTTCACCTTATTTAAATGTGACATTCCTGCACACGTCCACCACGTCGTCATAGCATCAAACCACATCTTGCAGAAATGAAATGTGAATGAATGCAGTGTGTGAGCTTTCAGAGCTGTGAAAACTGATTGTAGCCTAACCTTCAAATTTTGTTGCACAACCTTCCGCAACAATAACTTCAGTTAAACATTTTCTCTAACTCTGGATGAAAATTGGGCACCTGTTCACCACTCCTCATGCGCAAACTACTCCAGCTGTCTCAGATTTGAAGAGTGCTTTCTCCTGACTGAACACCGCAGCTTTACATTCACAGATGTTTAATAGGATTTAGATCATCGTTAAGAAAATGCCACTTCAGAATAGTGCATTGTTTTGAGCTGAGTGTTTCGGGACTTATAGCTTGCAGCTTTGGCCTAACGTTTTGAAGCTGGCCAGCATATTTGTGTTTCAAAATGCCTTGAAGTTGTTAGGATTTCATTGTACCCACCGCAAGTCCAAGTTCAACATAACAGAGACTTCTCGATTTTCACTCCAAAGTAGCAACTGTGTTATTTTCTTTGTACATGTTTCATTTTTTTTGCCTGTAGACAAAAAGCTGACAAGCTCTGGTTGTATTTCATCTTTCCAAAGGACATCCTCATAGAAGCTTCATGACTAGTCAAGTTATTTCAGTCACTCTTGTGGGTTAAGACTGTTCGTATGACCCGACTGTAGAGTTTTATTAAAATAATCTATTGTAGCAGCCATGTCGCGTGCACATGCATACGAGCATGGCTTTGGTGACCAACGCAACATGAAGGTAGTAGAGAAGTGAGGCTACATTCCAATCTTGCTAGTAGTTATAAAAGTACATATTCCATCTTAAGTCGGGTAATAATTTGCAAATGTTAATGAATACTTAAGTATGATAAATGAAAAGGTGAAAATAAGAGAATTTAGAGATAATCGCCGATGGTTTCTGCTGATGAGTTGAAAGGCGACTTTAATAAAGACTTGAACAAAAGCATGATTTGGATTTAATTGAAAAAAAAAAGTTAGTTTTGACTTGACAGAATCATTCCACATGACGTACATTTATCTATTTCAGGGACCGTCTTCTTCATGCACGTCACAAGAATTACAAAATTCAGAAAACATTACTGGAGGCCTATTGGAAATAAAAAGCATAATTAAAGAAATGAGAGGTAGAAGCGGCATCCCAGAGGAACAGATGCAGAGGCGAGAGGAAGAGCAGAGGAGGGAGATGAAAGCTAAAATGTACGAGTGTCAAGCCCCAGAGATGGCAGAATGCAGGCTGGCTAAGCGCAAGTCTCTTATGACAAAACTTGTGCGTGTACATACATCATAGCTATGTGTGTGTATACACGTGTCAGCACATGGTTTTATAATCTTAATCTCAATCCCCAACAGCGATAAAAGGTGAACAAATCCACTTTAATGTACTTGTGCATGCACGTGCACAATTGCTTGAGTGAACGTGCATGTGCAAAAGAGCACGTGCGTGCCAGACATGGATATTTAAGATGCCGTGTCTCATTCAAATCGTTCCTTTGATCAAACCTCTTTGTTTTCCCCTACTTTCCTCAAAAGCATGGTAAAGTGGATGATGTGGGAGAGTGATGAGTGAGGGAGCGATGGAGGGAGCATGTGAGGTGAACCAATTGGGAGAAGAGAAAGGATTGAGTTTTTTTATTTATTTGAAACTAATTTGAACGGTCAAAAAAAAGGAGTAAACACAAAAACACAATACGAGATAAATGTACAGTATAATAATTGTATATGTATGACCACATGTCCTCTTGGAGGATTTTTTTGGTGTACCTGTCATTCATCTCGCCAAAATTGAGTGGGCCTGTAGCAACTACAAAGTGGGAACGCACTTAAATAAAGAGGCACGACTCAATGGCCCCAAATTCAAAATCAGAGCATTTTGAAAGTCTTTTGACTTTTATCGGTTATTTCATTCAATCCACAAATCGCATCGATGTCACAATTGCAGCCGCCTTCTTTTGATAGATGACTCTGCGATTATGATCGAAGGTCACCTTTAAAAAACTTTAAAGAAATATTGTTGCTTTCCTGCATATGAAATTAAAGTTGTATTGAACGTCATCAAGTGCTCATTTTGCAGAAAAAAATTCAAGGAATGGATGGATGGAACCTCATTAACTCTCAGTTTAACCTCTTGGCCCAAACCAGCACCCGCATGCTGCTTTCACACAATGAGTAACTTATCAAGATTTTGTTTATGTTTGAGTCCCATGCACTCAATTTTGTTCTGTTTAGAGATTTACAAAAGTTTTCGCATTAAAATTATGATGCAGTGACGCCTTACTAAAATGCAAGTAAAACGAGATCCGGAGGAGGAAGTGGAAGAGTGAATGCTGATGAAGACAGTGATGGAGTGAAAGAAAAACAGATTGACAGAATGGTAAGTACCCTTGAGAGTAGAAAACTAGAAAGCAAGAGAAAAGATAAGTGAGTGTGCGCAAGAGGAATGATCTTAAGACTTGAACGTTTGAAGATTTGAAAAATGAATGGTGAGAAATAAGAGGAAAAATATTGAGTTTAGTGAGTGAATTGAAGTAGAGATGGCCAAGAAAATATAAGGCTATACTAAAGGTGGGCAGTGGGTGTGATTGTGGTAAGCTTTATTGATCCGGGTAGTGACACCAAACCTCCTAACATGGATTACTGAAAGACGGCAGGGTCCCGAGTACTCAGACCGGGGGTACACGACAGAAGCGCGCACTCACGCAAATATGATGACAATTTTGTCGTATTGCCGTGTTGACAGAAAATATGTTTGACTGTATATCCTTGTTTGGGGATTTCAGTCAAACCGGATAACATTTACACACACACACACACACAATATCTCTCTTTCTCACTCTCTCTTCTCTCACTCTCTTTCTGTCTCACACACACACACACACACACACACACACACACACACACACACACACACACACACACACACACACACACACACATATATATATAGTGGGACACCATTCTTTGTTCTGTGTTCATTGATCCAGAGCTGGGAAAAGTCAAACCACTCAAGCTGTGACACAATCTTGGCTCCCACACACACCTATACTTAAACACGTATATAATATACAGTGCACACAGGAGGAAGGGAGGGAGGGAGGGAGGAAGGAAGGAAGGAAGGAAGGAAGGAAGGAAGGAAGGAAGGAAGGAAGGAAGGAAGGAAGGAAGGAAGGAAGGAAGGAAGGAAGGAAGAATGGAAGGAAGGAAGAATGGAAGTGGTGGATAAGAAGGTGAAAGGATGCAAATCACACAGGACAAGAAAAGGCAAAGAATAAATTAACTAATATATAAAAGAGAATGCTGAATTATAAAACAAATTCTCACTGTAATCGGAGTTATCTGTGTTTGATGGAAGTGTATGGGCCCGTCCGTATGCACGTGTATAAGTGTGTGAGAGAGAGAGGCGAAGCAGACACCAATTGCTGTACAAGGCCAAGCCTCCAGTATATAGATCATATCCCAATCACCATATTATTGCCTTCAACTCGGGATGGAAGAGAGATGAACACAACAGTTTTACAGCCTGTTCTCATTCAAAGGCGGGCGCACAGACACACTCCCTCTCTCTCCCCCTCGCTCTCTTTTTTCCATGCCTTTTTCATTCCGCATCACTACTGGTGAATAATACTTCAAAACTAGTACACTGTAAGAGGAAAGAGAATACTCAGAATTGCAAATATGAATGAAAATCATCTGATGTGTAACAGATTTTTTTCATCACTAATGTGTAACCGAGGGAAAAAATAGCAAAATATATAAACACTTGTAGGGTTGCAATGTGCAGCCACACTGCAATTAGGTGGATTCGAATAAAAAAACTATTTTGGATAAAGAGTAATACAAACTAATTAGGGCAAACAACATCTTGCAATAAACCATTTTAAGATGCATTTTAAAAGTTGTCATGTCTACATTTTAAAGACAAATTTTGTAAGTTCATCCTAAGGTGATTTTTAGGCTGATTTCGTCTTTATTACTTTAAATATACTTGGAAAAAAAGTCTGAACTTACATTTGCGTCACCTCCACTTGACTGCATTACTTCTCATCTTAAAAAAAAGGCTTGTTGAGGGTTTGAACTCAGTTTCAACCCATTCACAGAAGAATTTGCGAGCACTAAAAACAATGTGCCAATGGGGTTTGATGGAAGCAGGAGATACACTTGGATGGTGCATGGCTCAGGAGAAAAAGGGAATCATTACTGTTATTTGTTTATTGGCTTGTTGGCTACCAAACCTTACAAGCTGAGTTCAGGCGAGGCAGACAATAGTGAGTTCAACATTTGGACGGAATTGAATATTGATCAGGGATCTGTTTGGTTTATCAGATGGACAAATACTATGATTGCTCTCTTTCTGCTTCCTTTTGTCACACGCATCCAAATACTACCGCGGAAGACTTTTTGGGAGCTTGTTTAAGTGGAATACATTTCATTTCAGACTTAACATATACCTCTATTTCGTTTTCTCTCTCACAAATTCTGGCTCACCTTTCAAATTAAGCTCAGGTCAGCAATATTACTATGTGCCGCTATGGGAATCAAATAAATATTTTATCTATTATTGTATTTCACATTAACAACTGCTTTTATATTGTTTTTGTAATTTACATTATGCTTATGTGATAATAGCTTATACTTGCATTTTAATAATACCGCAATATGTTTTTTAATTCTGTTAATTTCTGCTTTTGGATGATAGAAAATTCTTCTGCATCGATTTAGTCTTAATCTGTTGATCAAACTATGTCTTAATAAAAAGGCAATGTTGAATGTCCTTTGAGTTATGAATTTTTTTTGTGATTTTGAAAAACATCTCACGGGAAACTACAATTCTGATGTTACACAAAAATCTGTTTTATGTTAGACTTCTGCAAACGAGTCAAGACAAGTATTTTTTTCGAATTGAATTTTTCATGTGTGAAACTTCAGATCTTGTAACTGTGTTTACATTTACTATTCGGTGCAAACATCTTGTTTACCGAACTGTTTCTAATACACTCCAAAATCATGAAGCTGGCAAACGAACGTCTATCAATAGCTGTGACTCTCTTTGTCGCTCTCACTTTTTTTTCTCTCTCTCACCACCTCTGGTGCAACTACTGGCTACACTATCTCCTAGCAACAGCATCACGCATTGTGGTGAAAGTATCAAATTATGACAATTTCTTGGTAAAAAAAATTGCATGAATATTTGACATGTTCGAGTGCATGTTTATTGTTCGAGGTGTGAGTTGTGGCATTGTCAATGCTTCTTTCAAACTTTAGCGTTTGCTCAAGACTGATTTTTTTTCCTCTCAGGTTTGACTTCTTTTGTTGTTGCTCACATTACTTTTCAAATGTTAACACGGTCATACTTGAGTGAAAACAAACTACTGCCCCAATGGACAAACAGAAGACATCTGCTCTGAAATCACTATTTTGAAGCAGCATTAAACACATCAGTCATTTGAAGACACTAACTAGCAAAAACAATGGAAAGGAAAATTGTCAGGGACGATAGAAGATAGGATGCAAAGAGGTGTCCGGTGTTACTTCAGTCCAGAGTCCTTTTTAAAACGGCTATTCTATCTAAACATGTTTGCATGTAGTCAATAAAGAATATCAGATTACCTTCAAGGTTATCCCCACCTCTTTTTTTTTCAAACTCCTGTTTGGTGTGATGAAGAGAGAAATTGAATGTGGCAGGAATAAAATGTGTTAAATGTGGCAACAGTCAAGGTAGGAGTCAGGGAGACACATGGCGGGACACTTACTGTGATGGATCTTTCCATTGCTCTTGTAAATCTTCATTAGACGGAACGGAACACTTCTTCTCTCGCGAGAGAACACAGTCGATTCAAATGTCACCTTACCTCCGTTTTTTTTTGATGAACCGAATTATGTACTATGTAAGAGAAATTTACCAGAACGGACGAGTACATGTTTTCTAATAATGTCATTGTGTTTAGAATGAGTATAGTAAGATGTGGCCCATCACACAAGGTCATTCTTGTACCCAACCTTTTATGTAACTGGGAGGGAAAAAAATGGGTTCAACGCCTCATGTGCGTTACTCTGAAACCTGCTCTGCTCAACCTTTCCACTTCTATGTCTGTAATAAAATGGCAAAAGGAATACCCCTTGGTGTTACCCAGGATTTGTGACAGTATTCTAAAAACGTACTACCGCAACACACTATAAATTAATTACAAAAAGAAATGCAGATTGCATTGGTTTTTGCAAGGTACGGCCAAGTTTGTATAGTGCATTTTGTACACAATGTGCTTTACACAATTAACAGTAAATGATTAAAATTGCAACGGTTTGCTCATCTGTCTTCCACGATTTGTGGTTTTCGCTACCACTCCGTAAAAATGAGTGACCACTCATCTTTTTTCCTTTGTCTTTACATATTTTACAATTACAAATCATAACATAATACTAATGTTGAATGTACTTTGAACAAATTTGTAATTTTGTTGGTGGTTATGCAACTTCTAACTTAATCTGTAACCAAAAAGCAGCGCTCGTTTTCAAAAAGGTTTCTGAGCACTTATCTAAAGGTAAGCCGCAGGGGGATTCAGGGGGCAACCCTGTTCACTGCATTTCCACCACAAGATGAAACGTCAAGAATTTGGGGTCCCGGGGTGATGCCCGTGTAGCTAACATTCTTTGTGTGAGGTCAGATCAAGGCTGGACTGAAGGAAGTGGCTGTCCATGCCCTCAAAGGGCACTGGAGGTGGAACAAGCCAGTTGGAACACCATCTTGGTTTTATTGCAGTACTGAGTGGAGAAATCAATTTAAACTCTGCTCCTTTCATTTCCCATTCCTTTTGTAATTACAGTGCCCAAAATAAATGAGTACGCCCCTTTGATTTTTTTCTGATCTCGTACCGAACGCAATAACAATTTTAGAATGTTAATGAGGATTAGTTTTTTATAAATATTAGAATTTGGTTGGAAGATTTAAATGGTTGGGGTGGAGGGGTAAAATCAAGAAACAAGTGAGGAACAAGTGACAGGTCAGGTGTAAAAATAACTGAGAAAAATAGGAAAAAAGATTAAACCTATTATAATTTGGGATATTGCAACAGTGTTTAGGAAGCAAACTGATATCTCTGCACTATTCAAATTTGAAGCAGATTGTGAACCTGACACCGTCCGGATATAGTACGTACCTTATTTTCCTGACTATAAGTCGTTTTAGTTTTTTTTTCATAGATTGGCTGGGAGTGCGACTTAAACTCAGGAGCGACTTACACCCCATTGCGACTTGTCTTTTTCTTCTTTATTATGCATTTTATGGCTGGTGCGATTTATTGTCCAGAAAATACGGTAAACAGAATTCGTATTGACTGATTTTGTGCTGTACTAACCAAAAGTTGCTATAGCCTACAGATGAATAGACAGATAGATAGATGGATAGATAGATGGATAGATACTAGATTGACATCATTCAAACAGGCACGGTCGAGACAAATGAAGCAACAACAGGGTTAAGGGCAAGATCAAGAGACTTTTCCAATGAAAAAGAAACCGCATCATGCGTCCCATATCAAAACAAGTCTCTTTCATGTCAAAAAGAAAAGGGAATACGTTATTTTCCCCTCAGAGTATTTTCAATTTTGGAAATGAAAGTTGCATGGGCTGCCTGTCGTCCTTTGTGGCATTGTGGCAAAGGTGCAGGAACAAAGATATGAGGAGTTGATTTGCTTCCAGGTTAAGATGAATGCTCCCAAACATCAAGATTCCTTTGCAGTCAATACCTGCACACCTGAAAGAACCTTTTATTTGCACGGCGGTTGCTGTGATTTAGGAATCTAGGGACAAGTGATGCTCCTGTGACATTGATTGACAAAATGCTTGTCTTTCATTGCTTTATTTATTCATTATTTTCTTTTCTGGAGAGCAAAGTGGAAAATTCTGTATTGCAGTTCATTTCGCATGGTGGGGTTTCATTACAAAACATGACATTACATTTTTTTTACATTACATTGCATTGCATTAAAGCTGACGTTTTCAATGTTAAAACTACTAGCAAGATTTGAATTGATCTCCACTTCACTATTCGCTCGATTATAGTTATACCATGAAAAGTCAGACGAACTATTGACTACTGTCAATAACGTCTGTTAAAGTAATGACTCAAAAATGTATTGATTTTTTTAATGCAGCTCTAGTATTGAATAGGATTGTGTAGGTGTACCTAATGTTTCTGCCAGGGAGTATATACTTAGTGGTGAAATGGATTAGTCATACCTTAGGCTTTGAAAATCTACTCTATCATTAGGTTTTATTTTTCTATTCCACATGTATGACTGATTTGGGATGCTTAATATTAATTTCATGGAAATTCAATCAATTTGCAATGCTACATTCCGTTTATAAAAGATCATGTGTGTCTGCTATCTTTAGTCATAAAGAGCGACTGTCTCAGTGTGAGATGAGGTGTAATGCAATATCAATTCTGATTCAATTCAATTGGTATGTCCCCACTTTATGTGTTATTTTCACACAATATTTACAATTTAAAGTGTTTAAAATAGTTTGAAGACATTACTGCTCTTGAATGCAACTTAAAGTAGGTCTGAGAAATGTTGCAAAATCTGTGTGGTGTAATTGTCGATGGTATTAAACGTCTGGATAGTTTTTTTTTTTCTTGGACAGAGAGAACATTTTAAGGTTAGATACATTTAACTTGGTTTGTTCTGTTAAAATTGATTGCTGTAATGCATTGTTGCAGAAGCCCTGCCTGTGCACCATGGAGATAATTATGCTTTTATGATGTATTCAAAAGCTTCCCATTATTAAACCTCATTTGAAATTGAACATTTTCAAGTTTTGACGTATTCTTAACTCTCATACAAGTGAACAATTAGTTTCCAGTAATCATGGTCGTCATCAAAGCACTAAATAAAAACATTAAATGATACATGGCAGAAGTGTAATGCACTTTATTTGTCGCCTGCTAGTTATTGAGTTGGTTTTAACTATTCTAAATGCGAGTGTGCTGACTTAATTCTCTTCTCTTACTAACCTTTTGAGCTTTTGTTTGGAACGAATGACCACAACAAAAGTCAAAGATAAATGCCTACAGTCGATACTTTGAACTCACTTGAACTAAGCTGCATGTTTATTTCTGTTCAGTTGTAAGAGATTAGGTTGAAATTGGTTGTTTTTATGTAAACTCTTGCTGTATTAGATTGAGAATCTATTGAGATTTCAAATTGCATCTCTTGTGCTTCGTTTTATACCATGGGCTCTCTTCTCTCCTCTAAAGGCTTTCTGCAGGTATTAGTGCTATTAATATCATTAAATGAGTAAACACTCTCCTCTTCCCCAACCTGATTTCTCTCCTTAACCAATCTCTATCAGTCGAGACAGCACATTTAAGTCAATTTAGTAACATGGCCAAAGCAATAATGCAGGTATGCTGTATTTTTATAGCAGTTTTTACTACTAAAAATGCGACCTCCTAATGTTCTTACCAGGAAACAATGTTTAGAGGCTTCACATATACTGTACTGTATTTTTTTTTCCATTGGACCACAAACATGGTGCGATTGTCAAGAAGGAAGCGCTGTCCACTGTAGGTATATTATAATAATATAAAAGAGGAAATGGGCAAAAAATAAAGGAGTGTAAGCTAGAGGGTTACTCTATATGTTGGATCTGTGCCAATTTTTGTGAATGTGACACAATTTGGCATTTTTGATTGATCATGACATCCTACCAGCTACTTTTGTGACACCTACTTTTTCGACATCATGTCCACTCTTCACCGTTTGGTTCATTTCGCTGTTGGCCCCGCCTCAAAAGTGAGGTTACTCACCAGACTCAATTGTTGGTACAACGATGAGTCGGGATTTCCAGGCGAGGATGAACACTTCATGTCAAGGAACACAAATGCTTTGTGTCACAACAAAAAAAGATATTTGTTTCGCGACTAATTTGATTTGGATTTGGATGATTTGGATTTGTTCTGTGGCAGCGTAGGCAGAAAAATAAAGGCATGTTATTGGATTCCCTCAAATCTGAAGTAGGCCTTGATCATTTGCCTATATGAATCACATATAGCAATATCTGCCAATAAAACTGCAGTGTTGGCAGATTGACCGGCTATACCCAGACACAGAGCTGAATGTCATTGAAAAATATACCAATCAATTGCTTGTACGCACTCATTCTAAATGTGAGTGCTAAATTACAGAATCAGATTATCAAATACGGAAAACGACTGGAAAATTGTAATCTGTGAAATAATGTTACGGTTAAGTGCATTCAAACTGATTATACTGTTATCCAACCAGAAAATATCTTTCAGGATCTTTTTGAACACTTTTATTCAGACAGGCACCGAAGGTAATGTTTACTATTATGCTCCATCTGTTAAAGACTCTAGTTTGTTTATGATCCTGCTAACAAGCAAATGGGTAACGAGTTGAAACAAACCCTACAATTTAAGATCATATCCCCCTATAATGTGTATCCAAGCACCCAATAAAAACAGTCCGATTCATTCTTGTCCTGATTTGCACCTAAGAATGATAAATTAGTTAAAGTGCAAAATGAATTAGGAAGAACAGAATTAGGGTTTTGCAAAGAGTCTGGAGGTTAATAATGTGTTGGCTGATTACTTCCCTGCTATCTCCTTTTGCCTGCTAGATATCTGGGACGAGAAGACAAAGCTTTGAGTACTTCTTTGGGGGGTGCGACTCAGCACCGAATTTAGAGCAAGGACTTGTATCAAAACGGCTCCTTATATTGTATTGTCAAACTCCCAAAACATCCTTATATAGAAAAACCTGCCATGTCACTCAGTCACCTTCAGTGCAATGCTTTTCATCGCTCCTTTGGAATCTTTGAAGATCCAGTTCTAGGTTTTTTTATTTCCTAGCCCTCAAAAAATGAAAAATACACGCCACCTAGCTTGCATTGCTTATATTGCTCTTCCACCTCCCCTTGACACATTGTGGCTCATTTGGCTGATGATGAGCTCCGTTTTGTCCTTGAGAGAGGGGGAAAAAAAAATCCCCAGACAAAAACGGGTATCGGCACACATTTGTGTGAGTGATATGAATGCGTCATGTGCTTTTAATGCACATGCAGCCTGGCCTGGCCTATAAAAGTAGCAGGCATGAGTTTTGCGCTGTCACAGCTGGAGAAGCGATAAGTGACTTGTCAGGAGAGCGAACAGCAAGACGATAGATGCATGTAGACGCAATATGCTGCTGGTGACTTCATGTAAACATGCTGGGCCATTTCGGTGGCACATATGGCGCACCTTCGGAGGAAGCACTCATGTACAGCGCGATAAAGAGCAAATACAAAACGACTGCTGCAGAAATCTTTCTGTTTAAAATATGTATATGTACATGGGGTTATTTTTTTTGAAAAAATAAGCAATGTGTAGTCATACATTTGTAGTTAAAGATAAACAGGTTACACTGATGAAAATAATTCACCCCCTCCCCAACTCTCCACCCTCGCTAGAAATATAAATCAAATAATGTTGATAATTGTCAATTGTAGAAGTGTGACTGCATTTTGAAAGTGAAGGCTTTAATTATCTAAAACGGTTCTTATCTTTGTAAACGTTGTTAATTGTTTACAACGATTCCAGCCTCTTTGTTGAGTTTTCAGTCAGAGAAAATCCAATAAGGGGAATCAGGCTAAAAAATTAACTACGAAATGTTATTTAATGTTTTTTAGGGTTTTATTGCTCCTACTTTTCTCTCTTCAATGTTCAGCACTTGGATATGGTTTACTTATTTTATAGTTTACTTCTAAACACACATTTATATCTTTAGCTAGGACGGTTTTAATTGACCTACTACCACTTCAGTAAATGGTGATTTGTGATTGTTTAGTAAAACTGTGTGTAATTGTTTTTCTAAGGACATACACGTATTCCAGTGAGTCCATGCTGGCTTCACTTAGTGGTTTGATGCTCAAATGAAGGAGCCCATTAAATAATGCTAATTAAACGAAAATAGCATTGACACAATAATCAGCTAGACTTTCTTGGTCTCATGTCTAATCAACAGGACTAAATTGCATATAGTAAAGTCAATGTAATTAACAAAAATAAAATGAAACCTCATAATCAAGTAGCCAATAGGAGAACACTGAATCATGAAATGAACCAAACATTTTTTCCCCTGGCTATTTATCAACCTGTTTCACACTGGCCAATTAAGTTTTTTTTTTTTTTTTCTGACTTTTAACCGGTGTGCTTGTGTAAGGTACGGACGCAGGATGTGGCGTTTAAATTTGTTGGCGAAGCAACAGTCTTTTTAGCATTGGCGGTGTGAATGCATAAAGGTCTGCCTGAAATGGAAAAAAAAATCTCATGTATGCCTCTGATGCGCCACTTTATTGGATATGCAGTGTGAATGTAACTCAGTATTCGATATAAATTATCAGCCTACAGTAGCTGTGGTAGGGGTAGAGTGGGCGTTTTGGTGAAAGATAATTTTTAAAAAACATTATTTACTGCTTGAATGTCATTTCAACAATCAGTCAATACGATAGCTCCCTTGCTGTATCGGAATGACAAATTAAACAGTATCAGGGGAATAATTGTCTTAAGGTAATAAAGGACGCCACCTGCTTGAGCTCACAATTGAGAGGGGAGGTAGAGAAAAATAGTACGATAAGCCCTTTAATTGCTCTTAAATTTAACATGCACATGATAAAAGTATTGGGACATGCATGGCTTATTATAATTGTGTACATATTTTTATACATTAATTTAATAATCCTCCAGACAAGATAAATGAGTCAATCTTGTTAGCATATTTCAAACCGCCTCATCAGGGGAAAGAAAAAGGGTGAAACTTGAACTGTTGTGGTTGAAAGATCAAATAGTGTGTAGCCAGGCTTTACATATAAGCTTCTCACAAAGTGTTGAAGTGTTAATGATTGTTGGGTTGATTTATTCAGCGTGTCAATGTTGGATTGCACTGCCATTATATTAGAGTCATGCAAGTGACTCATACACTGTAGCATCAAGGCTTAATCACTGATATGAGGGAGAGCTACTTTGCCACATGCATCAATAAAATCAACTGGATCATGTCCAAAATCCATTTCAACAGGTTTGGGAAATGATGACAATTGCTGCCCCACCCATCAATGACAAGCGACATCAATGTGATCAATGGTGGCTTTACATCATGGCCAAATGGAGTATTTAAACATTGTGTGTTCTCTCAACAGCTACAATTATGTGGATCTGACTAATGTTGTTTACTAGAAAATGTGCGCACTTCTTGGGCCCTAAAATATTTTTTCTTGCATTGCAAGTATACTATAGTATGTTACTAGCTAACTGGAAACGAGCAAAAATGTGCTACTGGACCGCTACCATATATTTTTAAGATGAAGATGTCTAATATGCTATTGTTGTCATAGAAAATCATTAACAATTACGATAATAATAATAATAATAATAATAATAATAATAATAATAATAATAAGTATTAGCCTAACATCTACACAAAGTCATTAGTCCTTCAACTACCGCCTTTAACTACAACAGCAACCAGCGGCGGCATTAATTTAGGAGAAAATCTGAAGGCCACTGTGGTGTCTAATAAAAACCAATTTAGTAAAAATCCATGCATGATAGACACCCAATGAAATAATTGAATTTTTGTTTATTTTATAAACCCAAAACACAAGTAGGTCCAATGTGGTAAAGGAAACATTCATGATTCCATCCTAAAAAATAAAAAATATATATATTTTTGTTTTTTATTAATCAAAGGACCCAGTCCGAGTCAGCTGAAGGCCAAATGCATTGGCCTCCTGTTTCCTAACACTGGCATAGTTGGTGTCCAGGAGGACAGGATGTGTAATGGTGAGTTTAATGTGTAATTATTATATCTGAAGCAGGATGTGGACCCTGGATTTCCCTCTTGGACCATGTTCCCCACCATCATGTTTGTTTTCTGAAGCCTCTTCGGCTTTACAGCTCCAGCTACACTTGTGTCTCTACAAACAAAATCGCTAGTACTTAATTGTACACTATGTACTGTAAGGATAATGCTTGTATTGATCAAATATCCCAGAGGACTGTTCTTTTTAATCCGCTCATTGCTTCTCGTGATAAGTCAGTCGCGTAGAATTACCTAAGCGCTGAGCTTGATTTATATTAAAAAAAAATAAAAATAAAATTAAAAGATTTACTACTACAGGTGCACCACTAAATTTTCAGTGACCACCTTTATCACATAGGTTTAGTCCAACACTATTTTCTGCAACACTTTTAATCCGTACTGTGGATACATAAAAAAAAGTAATTACATTTGCCCTTATCAGACCATAGCTCATTACCCTTTGCTTTGACCTTCAATGTGTATCGGATGTGATATTAATAATGGTAATAGATGGCATGTAGGTTCATGGCCTCTACAAGCTATTCTTTAAGTACAACTCTGCACCTGTTCCCCAAAGAGGACTAAGTGCACACTTCTGCTTCCAGTATTCATGACACCATGTATTTTCCTCATTCATCATCAAAATCATGCCTAAATAATGTTTTGTTTGTGTTAAATGAATCTAAATATTTTTGATTAGTCTACATATGCCGTTATCTGATGTTACTACCCCATCCAAACAATGCTTAGAAAAGAAGTTGAATACCATCATTTTAAACTTTTAACACAACTTATAAGCAATCGTCACCAAATCTAAAAGATAAAATTGAAGCTTTTCTTCAATTCCTGACGGTATCGAAACTGCTAAAAAATAAAACACAATCATATATCTTCTGTGGTTGAAAGGCATGTCATTCAGATCCAAAGTCCTTCACTTTGGAATGCTATTGTGACTGAAATCTGTTTGATTCGGCATCTTTTATCTCCATGTGACATTTTAAAGAAAGAAACTAATTGCTAGTGCCCATATAATAATATATGCATACTGGGTCAAAGTTGTATTAGTATACCAGTCATTTAACTTATTTATGTGCATCATAAATGCCCTTTAAATATTAATCACAATGTAAAAAGAAAATAGCTGTGGCTCATTATCAGTACCATAACGTCCGAAACAGTGTAGATGGTATGCATTAGTTTTGTTAGGTGCTTCACATCAGCCTCAGTATGTGAGGAGAATGCAGCCCTTTACAATTTATGCAACTTTCACATTATAGGATTTTATTTGGGCATCAAATTTAGACCTCATAGATTTCGTTTTAGTTTTATTCAATATCATTTTTGTGCAACATATTCAGACGTGCCCTTGGAAAGGAGAGAGGAGAAAACAAAAAACAAAAAAACAAAATACAAAAAAAAACCAAAAAAATCACTGAACCACTAATTGCTCCGTTTTGGATGCTCAGTGCCCATAAACGCATAAATAAACTAGCCTCGGGTGGCTACTGAATATAAGGGGGCGAAATCTCGGTGGGTAAACAGTCACCATGCGAATGTTGATTCACTCTGGCTATAGTTTAAAAGGCAATGGATATCCTTTTGCAGACAAATTAATAGGCAGCTTCCCATCATTTAGATGTTCTGAAACTTTACTTGGCAATATTTTGACACACATCCGCTGAGGGATACTATATAAAACTGAAAATAGATTTAAAAAAAAAAGCATACTTTTTTTAAAAATGTATTTAGTTTGACTTTTAATCTTGAAAAATAATCTGTGCGATGTCTTATGTTACTCCTGATCTTTTCCTTCATGTGCTCAGGTACTGGCAGAAGTTGGCTGTTGATCACACCTTTACTTAAAACGTTTACCAGCCCTAGTCTCAAACACAAAAACTGCAAAAGCGCTTTGCGAGAGGTAAGCATGGTGGCACCACTTGTCACAGTGTGCGGAGATGATCAATATGTAAGGAAATTATTTTGTCACATGTAACATCAAGACTTCTTGTAACAGGCTGCATGTTAGCGTTGGTCATTTAGAAGCTCCAAACCTGCTTTGCTGAATAGATGATAACTCTTGTTGATATTTCAAAAACATTATGTCAAATGTGTGCTGCTTTGAGCATTTGAGCCTTTCAGACATGCTATTTAAGATGCAAAATCAGCCGAGACAATCTATTTTAGCGTTTGTATGATCAATCAAGACTATATGCGCAAAGCTTCTGTGAAATCAATTTTCAGCGATGACGAGATGAAAGAATGATGTCTCACTCGAGCTATTAAAGAGCTCTTCAAAGCCTAGACTTGAGCTTACAAGTGCAAATTTAAATTATTTGTTTTTTACAGATACAACTTGATCTTAATCTTCAATTGGACAAAAATTCATTACGCCTTGATTGATTCTAATGAATGTAATTCATGGCCCAGCTATTTCTGACAATCAATAGCACTTAAACCTCCCAAATTGATATTGAAACCTGAAGTGATTTACAAGCAGTGACACTTTAATCGCATTCACACACACAGACCAAAGAAGCCCTTAATATTGTATATTGGGTCTAAAGTGGTATAATCCCAACGTCCCCAAAGTTGTCCTTGTTCATATCCTCTGATTGCATTTATGGAACACACACGCGCACGCGCACACACAACCACACACGCACACACACACACACACGCACACACGCACACACACAAACTTGCACAATAAAACACGATATTTATTTGACAGGAAGGCTGTGTTCCAAATTTTTAAAGCCATATTTGGTAGCAAACCAAATCCTTAATATACCATACTATAATTTACATGTGAATGCACATTTAATTAGGATTATTTATTCTGTGTGAAATTATGGACTTTTCAGCAACGATAAACTTCTCTCTTCTCTCTAAAAATTGCTCAGCAGAGGTGAAAGCAGATGCATTCAACAGAGCCAAGGATCTTATACCAGCTCAAGAAACGAGCAGAAGAAGAGACGGATAGATAGGTGGAAATGGACAAAAATCATTTTTATTCAGCCGACAGGTTGACGCATTCACACTCCGATTGGTTGAAATTTCATTGGCAGACACCCAAAAATGCTCTTTGTGCTTGAAATCTTTATGTTAGGCCACAGGAACTGTGCCCTAGCCATGCCAACAACTTATTGATGACACCTGACAAGAGGTTTGGCAGTTTCACTTGAATTAGTTTCTTTTTGTTACTCTGATTTTGGTTGAGGGAATCACATGGATAAAGTTTCTTAAACAATAAAAAAAAAAAAATTAATGAGTGCCTTTTTGAAGTATTACACTAAACTTCATTCGCAATAAACCTTTCAGCACCACCGCATCTATAAAAAGCTTTTAAGAACACCTTATGGGACAATTGGTTTAAAGAAAAATTCCAATATAGTGTGAGTCATAGTTGTTCAGATATACTTTTCCACTGCATGCTACCTACTCACAGCTTCATACTTAAAATTGACACTTACTCTGCAATCAAGAAGTGAATATAGCCTGTGTTGCAATAAACACCAAATACAAACATTTCCATAAAATGTCATGCACAATGCTTGACATTTTATGATAGAGTATGTTAACCATGTCCACTTAAAAATCAAGTAAATGTCACAAGCTAGCACAAATTATGGCATCAGGACAAACAAAGACAATCAATATGCATTACAGATTACTCAATACAATATGTCAAACAGTTCTTTAGGTTAAGTAGACTGACTAACATTTAAGGTTATTTTTTTTAAATCCGAATGTCAATTTTTATCTTTCGATTGGGCAACCAGCATACCAAAGCAAAGTCAATTTCTTTTCAGAAGCGTGATCACATAAAAAGCAGCTTGAAATGTCAAACCCCAGGCGAATGACATCGATTCGATTTGCTGATTTATCCAATTGTTGGTTACCAGTAACAGCATAGAGGAAAATTAATATTTCTACACAAAATCATCATCTGCATCACAGTCCCATATGAAATTTGACTTTAAATTACTTAAAAGCATATATCCACATTTTAACAAAGTGCTAGAAAAAGGAGCCAAATATTTCTTACCGACTGCCCATGTGGCCTGTGTCTTTGATTGAACAAACATTTCCAAGAGGCTCCACCCCTTTAAATTGCTTACCTGTCCGTCCATAAATGAGTCCCAGAAGTACAAGAAGAAAGGTTCCCCAGTAAAATGAAACCTAACCCAATCTGAATTTAATCAATCTCTCAACAGACGCTGTAACATCAGATCAAAGTTTTTGAATTTGTTCATATTATGTAACTCAAATTTCCCAGTCACTTTAGTTGCATGTGTGGAAA
Source organism: Syngnathus scovelli (assembly GCF_024217435.2). Classification (NCBI taxonomy): domain Eukaryota; kingdom Metazoa; phylum Chordata; class Actinopteri; order Syngnathiformes; family Syngnathidae; genus Syngnathus; species Syngnathus scovelli. Next base: position 7,853,716 of record NC_090851.1, on the reverse strand, counting down.
AACAACATGGAAATGGTTATTTGGGTATTTTGAGATTTATTCAATTATAGCCCGTTTGGATTTTAGTGAATAATATTTATCCCAACACAGCCCACACACTCACTGATATAGAAGATAAATGTAGGCTACAGTAGCCCTACATTATTGTGACTTCCTTGCGTACACATTGAAAATCTAAAGACATCCAATACAAGAGAGATGTATTAAAATTAAGCCTTTACAAAGTTAGAAACTGTAGTTTTGATTGTGCCGTTTGCTCTTCCATTTCTTCATAGTTGGTGCATTCATTAGGGTCACGAATGAGCTGAACTGGAGTCGATCCCAGATGATTTTAAGCAAGGAGTGGGTACGCTTGCCAGCCAATTATAGGACCCACATATATAGACAAACAACAATCACACTGACAACATGGTCTTCACTTTTAAATTGAACTTTTTTAATTAAATTCACAACAACCCTAATATTAGACTGTACAAAGAAATTCATATGCCTTACCCTGGACTATTATTTTATTTGTGTGAGCAGATATGTTGATACATCTTTTGGGTTGACTCTTATTAAATCGTGCACTGTGCAGATATGCCCAATGTTATCGCCAAAACTTCTCTGTTGTCTTTATAGCGTGGATAAAAATACTGTATATAGCGTGGTTCTGGTCAGAAGTACCAACACATCACACCCACTCCAGCAGCAAGTAATATCTTTCAAGTGGGTGTTGTGCACTGCACTTGAAAATGATCACGAACTGCTGCTATCACTACACATGAGTGGAGATTGAAAGAGGAAAAACAGCAATGGGGTGGATTATTCCTCCCTATCTACTTCTCCTAAATTCTTGCACATGAATCCGCCCCATTCTGTCCCGTTATTCAAGATAAGTATCCCACCGACGCACACAGCAACTCTGTGCAAGCCAAGCATTATTGAAATTCGCCCCACGCACTGAATTGACATACCACGACTGCAATCCGTTTAGTGCCCTAAGCAGAGCGTGATGAGCGTGTTTGGAGAATCCCACCACCATACACCTTTTTGATATATTTTGTACGAAAACCATCTAGAAGTGGAACGTGGATTTAATATCAGCATACCGGTGACCTAATTCCCCACTTGCAGGTGCGGGTCAAAAAAAAAAAAAAAAAAGGGGATGGGGAGGAGCGGGGGGCGCAGTCATCGTCCAACTGGCCACCCGTACATCCATTTACCCAGCATCGCAAGCGCGGTGAATCCTAACTCTGCCCCCGGGGGCGAGCGCATAACAGTCGGCTGAGCGTCTTACCTTGAGCGCTTCTATATCCAAAGATGCTGATCGTTCCATGAGGAGGGCGGTTCGGGCTATGAGCCTACTCTGGAACCAGCATAGAAGTCCTGCGCGATGACCAAAACAAGGAAACTGTACATAGGCCTATAAATAGAATTTGAGAAAAGTTCGGATGCTCTTTAGATGGCCAAACTCTGTTCCAACATCATCCTGATCGCTATCATTACATCGCAGCAATGGAGCCTAAGGAGAGTTGCGTTTTCCTGGGTGGACGTGTTGCTAAAATCTGGACTCCGTCATCCAGCCAAAGTGGTTCAATTTTCACATACAGAGGATGCGCACTTATCGCCCTTCTTGGTCTCAGTTACATCTGAGTAAGAAAAGCCTCTGCCAGAATGAAGTCTTGATCTCCAGTGACCCGTTGCGGTGCGGTCCGGTGAATGCCGTTACATCCGTGTGGCATGTGCCCGTGCAGCAGTGTTGAAGAGTCCGGGAAGCAGATGATGTTGAGTCTTTAGCGACCATGCGGCAAACCGCCAGAGATAGCAGCTCTTCCACAAATAAGAGGAAGGGAACAGAATGTGAGGGAGCAAGAGAGAGGGAGTGTGTGAGGGAGAAAGGGGGTTGTTGAGGAGACGATGAGAGTAGAACGGCAGAGTTGGTAGCCAGAGGAGAGATGGACACAGGCTTAGGCTGTGTACAGTCTAATTTATTCATATAGTGTATGCGTGTGTCCGTGCGTGTGTTCGTGCGCGCGTATGCGCGTATTTGTGCGTTACCGTAAGAGAAAAACAATCAATTGGCTTTGCATTACTTTTGAAGCTTTCACCTTTTTTTTTTAATCAGGTTGGTCTTTTAACACAATTAAAAACAATTTACTTCAGAACTTTATCCATCCTATGCCTGAGGGCTCTGACGTAGAAACAATTATAGGAGCGACATCCGGACGTAGCAGTGAGCTATTTGTTACAACTTTCGCTTACCGCAGTGATTTATTTGAACGATTTTGTTTTAAATTATCATTAAATTATTATTAATTATTATTAATTATTATTATTAATTATTAATTATTATTAATTATTATTATTATTATTATTATTATTATTATTATTATTATTATTATTATTATTATTATTATTATTATTATTATTAAGAAGAAGAAGAATGCGACGACGAGGAAGTTGAGTCTGTCTACATGAGCAATGTTTTGGACATGCACTCCAAACAATGAGAGAATGTTGTCATCTTCCTTAGTTTCCAGCGCCCACCTTGGGATAAGGAACACAGAAGGATTAGTAATGTTTTCAGACAATTATAAGGTGCACTTTGATTTTACAGAGTCAGGCTAATGTATATTTAATACTTGTGCATTACACATTCAGGTTTCGGTGATCACATAAAACCAGAGGTATAGCGTGAGGTGAGGCAAATAATATATTGCCTCTAATCTGCAGCAGCCATCCTCCCTCAATGTGGCCGTAAAACAGCCTAAATGTCTGTTTCCAACTGCCCACCTTTGCAAAAATACCAAAAGAAAGAACACCCCCCCCCCCCCCCCATGCATACGATTGTGCTAGACTTAAGGTGGACACCAAAATAATATATTTAATATCTCTCATTGTTAGTCCCTGCCAATTCTGTTATTTGGTCTCTTGATTCATTTGCCTGTCTTTCATGTTCAGTTTTCACTCTGCATTGGTGTAAATGTGACTGTGAATAGTTGTCTGTGTTCTGTGATTGACTGACAAGTCCAGGATGTCATCTGCCTTTAGCCTGTCAGTCAAATGAGATAGGCTCCAGCTCCTGCAACTCTCAACAGGGTAAGTGCATAGAAAATGGAGAGATGGATGCTAATTCTGTCACAGATGATATGTTGTCTATAATGATCATTCAAGTTCATCTTCTCCAATGGAGTGCTGCGAGAAACACAGTCTGCCCCTCAAAGGTTCTTGCATCCTCACACATGGAACTAATTTGTTTTGAGGACAAGAAGCAAAAAACATATTAATTCATAAACATACAAATAAGTTGGATATGCTGAGCTAATGGCATTGGACTGAACTTGTCAATTAGACTGGATACTTTTACAGTGCTATTCATGTTATTCTCATCTTCCTTGTGCTTTGTAAGAATGTCGCCGCCTGCCGGCCATATATTATCATTTGACACACTGGAAGAAAAGAGTGAATTGAGCGAGGGAGAGAGGGAGAAAGAGAGAGAGAGAGAGAGAGAGAGAGAGAGAGAGAGAGAGAGAGAGAGAGAGAGAGAGAGAGAGAGAGAGAGAGAGACCTTGATTTAAAAATAGAAATACCATAAGCTACACAGAAGAAGAGCTTCTTTTTTTTTTATCATTCCTCGTATTCAACGAGTAAAGCACTTGATAAATCACAAAATTGTACAGCAGTGGGATTAAAGTAGGGGGAAAAATGTGTAGTACCGGCTTTGTGTTTCTACAAGAAAAAGATGGCAATCAATGGCCTTTATTCTGAAGCCACACCGAAACACAAAAGACAAATACCTCTTCCCTGCTACTACAACTAGTTACATCAATTTCATAAGACCACGCACACGTGCTTTGTTTGATTCAACTAAGCAGGGTCCAAAATTGTAGTGCTGAAAAGACATTTTGTTGTGATAATTTATGTTGACATTTCAAAAAGTGGAAAAGTGTTGCCATATACTACCTCAATTACAGTTTTAGAGATGTTCAATACCACATTATTTATTCAGACCGATCCCAGTACGAGATGCGGACTACCGATACCACTTGTACTTTTGGTACATACAATTTACTCCCAAAAAACAATGACCGATACTTTTAAAGGACGACCTGGCTAATCCCAATAAGGCATTTATATAATCTTCTCATTTCTAGTTCCTGATCGTAGAACGGCCACAAGAAGTTGACCAATACTAGTATCGGCCATCGTCGCGAGGACCGATACCTAGAAATAAGGCTGATAACGACACCAATACCTGGTTTCGGTACTCGCCCAGCCCTACTTTTTTATTGCACGTTAAACTGCTTCACAGTCAGTGTTACTGATGTTGCTGTGCAGAAATATTCCCATGTATTCCTGGTAAAAACATAAAACAAAACGAAAGACCAGATCGCAGCAATACCTCCATGATACATTTTGCATTTTAGTGCTTGGAAGAGGCTACACATCACCATTAATTCTTCATGCTCTCTTTGCTTTTACCCCTCTTGCCAGTCACGTAGCTTGACTGTTGTGTCAGATGTCTAAAATGATACATTCATGTTACATACATACTATGTAAATGGCATACTTGACAAACATGCACAACGATGGGCCAAGTGAGCAACACTCCGCAGAACACAGAGGAGCATTTGTTGTGGGAGTCAGTGGAAGATAACGAACATTGGATTAATGACTATCTCGCTCGTTCTCTGCATGGCTTCCTTTGTTTTTATGCCTCTCTGCTTTTTTCTTTCTTTTACACTCGCTTCTCACACTGTCTCTCTTCAGGCTTCTCAACCTTTCTTGCTTTCCCTGCAATTCCACCATTTCCCGATATCTTCCTCCCTCCCCGCTCCCTCCTTTTTGATGTTGTGCTCGCTCAACCGCTTTCGCTTACTCACACTCATATACGCCACACACAAACATCAGCTTGCTTTCAATAAACACTGTGCTGTCTTTCGGGAGACATTTTTCTAAAGGCTTTGTCATATTTATTCAGAAGGGAGTGACTGACCTCAAATTCAGCCACCTGGTCCTGTGCCAGCACCATGACATCACCGACCCTACGCCTTTCTCTTGCCTCCATGTCCCTAGGCTTCCTTCCTCTTGCATGTTCAAACGCCATAAACAGTTTCTTTCCCTTAATTTACTTGGAATGTTACCTCAAGCTGCTTGCTCGCATATGCAAATGTTACAACATCATCAGTTCAGTGCCAAAACTCATCAAAAACAGACTTCTAATTTAGTTACTTACTTGTGTTATGGAAATGGGGAAAATGAAATGAAAATACTAAAATGAAAGAATAAATGAGACATGGGTTACAACAAGTAAAAAGACCTGTCTTCGTTTACCCCCCCATGGGTACATACAGTATAGCCCACCGAGAAGAGTTGGTAGCACCTTTGCATAATTTGTCAGTGACACTTTAACCAGATTACTCAAATGTAATATGGATAAGGAAGTTAGTTGTTTTTTTCTTTCTAAGTACTTTAAGACTTCGGGGGTAAATGACACTGAATTAGTCTAGTGGTACCAGTGCCATCAATTCAGTGCTGATTTGTACGGAGAAATTGTGTTCTTCTCAGGAATCTTTTTTTCAAATACTTTATTTCATGTGGAAATTACTTTGAAATATTCTGTTTAATGCATGCATTACAATTAAGCAGTTGTGTGTTCAAATTCGGGCTCAGGCCTTCCTGTGTGGAGTTTGCATGTACTGTCTGTGCCCGCCTGGGTTTTCCTTGAGTGCTTGGGTTTCCTCCCACATTCCAAAACATTGCAGGATAGGTTAACTGATGCCCCCAAATTGTCTGGAGGCGTGAATGTTAGTATGAATGGTTGTTTGTTTATACTACACGTGTCCTGCTATTGGCTTGCAACCAGTTTAGGGTTTTCCACGCCTCTCGCACCTCTCTGCTAAAGACAGTGAAGGAAAAGTACTGTAAGTGGTACAGAGAATGGATGGATACTTAATACGCTACAGCATATCGGATCAATGTGTCAATATCATGAAACTACATCATGCCTCTTCAGGGCTGTGGGAAGACTATGTGGTGTAAAATACAATCTAATTGGATTGTTATGAAGTACGATATTGCACAGTAGTTTTCAATTCTGTATCATTGCTTTTCTGCTGTATGGTACATTTTATTCTTGCTAATTTATTTTCATTCAGTATTAGTTATGCAAATAATTATTTTTTCATTTTGACAGTTAGCTCAGATAATTCGAATTACATATACTAAAGGTGAGGCTTTGTTTGAATTATTAATCTGATCAGACAAAAATAAAAAAATATATATAAATGCTAATAGGGCTATAACAAAGCACTCTAGTCTAGTAGCTACTCGACAAGATTTGGGCTAGGAAAAACAAAAACAAATGAATGAGATTGTTAGCAAGAACATGGAAACTAGATATCATAATTCACACTTATGTTTTAAATAACATTTGTTGTCACTGAATAAAGCACAATTATTTGTGATCAATCAAATTAAGACATAGAGGATATGGGTATCTGTAAATATCCAAAATGGGACTGCTGAGCTAGTATATGGGTCAGGTCTGAGCTCTGCTGAGTGCCATTGTGGTTATTTCTACAACAACAACAATCATCATCATCATCATCAATCATCAATCATCATCATCATAGTCATCATAAATAATAATAATAATAATAATCTTTCATTAAAAAGAACATTTCAAAAAGTGACAGAGATAAAAGTAAACGTAAATGGAAAATAGCTTTTCATTTGGTAAAGAAAATGGACAGATGGATCGATTGATATTGATAACAAAAAAAAACAAACAAAAAAAGAACTTCAATACCCAGAAATGATCGCGAATAAATCCCCTTGCGCCAATTGGTCAAAGCAGCGCCCAATCACTTGGCTTAGACGTGTTCTCGGGACCAGAGCATCTTTCCGTCATGGCGTTTGTTGGGGTGAAATGCTTTGCTAACCTCCCGATCCTGTATGTTTTCTTTCTTGTGATGCTGTATTTGCCGTCTGGAGGAGGACAGAAGAAAAAGGAGGTAAGGTTTTACCTCCGGAATGCATTTCATTTAAGAGAATATTGTCTTGTCTCTCGATCATTTAGGTTGAATCCGCTGGTGGTCCGTCAAGCAGACGTTGACAGCACGGAGCAATGATCCCGAATTATTGGTTGACTGCTTATTTTGAATAATCTCAGGTCTACCTGAAAATTACGTTTTGCAGTGTTGCATAGAAAGCTTTCTGTAGTGCTCTCCACATGATTTGCATTCAATCGTGGGCCACTGCTGGAAGATGCTTTGATTAATAATGTGCATAATACAGTAGTATGCTGCTCATAATGCAGAAAAGCACTGCTCAAGAAGCCACAATTACAGTAAATTGAGATTTATTGAGAATGGCTTAAATGAAACATTCATAAAACCGATCAAACACAGAACATTTGTGTACACTGGCTTCTTTGTGTTGTCTTGTGGCAATTGATTATTTCAAAGATTGGTTGATGTAGTGAACCCCGCATTAACAGATGGCTCTTTCTAATACAATTCCAGTAATAGAAGTATTACATTTTTGGGCCAATTATACATTAACATTTATTTTAAGATTAATACCAGGGATATGTAACATTGGTATTAAAAAATATGCAGTATGGAAATACTTTTGTGCATATCTATCTATCCATTTACTATACCGCTTGTCCCCACGCCACGAGGGTTGCGGGCGTGCTGGAGCCTATCCCAGCAGTCATTGGGCAGTCGGCGGGGGACACCCTGAACCGGTTGCCAGCTAATCGCAGGGCACACAGAGATGAACAACCATCCACATTCGCACTCACACCGAGGGGCAATTTGGAGTGCTCAATCAGCCTACCAAGCATGTGTTAGGGATGTGGGAGGGAACCGCAGTGCCCGAGAAAACGTGGGTACTGGGAGAAAATGTGAACTCCACACAGGGAGGGCCGGAGGTGGAATCAAACCCGCACCCTCTTAACAGTGAGGCGGATTTGGGCACATCATAGTATGTAATTATTTCTCCATACACCCATTAAACTGCTATTGCTATTTGCAGTTAACTAATGTCGTGATGTATGTACGGGTGAAATGGGTACTTGAGTGATTCAGCTACCTTGTAAAAATCGGGGCGCACTTTATGCGCACGCCATCTCCACATTTGGGGCTCGGCAGCATGTCTACGTTCGGTTTAATACATACCAATCTTTAAAAGTCTGCTGGAATGACGTCAAGTATTACATTTCTAATTGATCCAGTTATCCAAGTGTCTGCAAAGCAATCAACTCACCAAACCTCATTTTGACACGCTCGCCAGCCTATTGCGTTCTTTTACTTCTGTCCAAAGACTGCTGGGATAGGCTCCAGCACACATGCAAACCTCACGAGGATAAAGTGGTCCGGATGATGGATATGATGGATGGAAGTACCAGTCTTTGGAAATTATGGTATCACGTTATTTTTGCCACCAAAATTCACAATATGGTCCTGATACCAGTACTTGGTATAAAACTAGTTGTCTATTATTAATTGAATTATTTTTTTCCTACAACCAAGTTTGAGCAAGTGTTTTCCAATGTGTTTATTGCCATTCAATGAAATTGGCAGTGAAACAGAAAGGTAGTCCGGGGACTTTTCCCCAGCAGCACATGATTTAGTGCATTGAAAGTTCATTATATTTCATCAGAAAAAATGCCAAAAAACATGATGGGCTGCCCACTTCTCTCTCTATTTCTCCCGTAAGAACCCCTCCTTCTTAACTTACAGTTATTCCCGTTAAGATATGTGCACTATTCAGTGAAAAAACAATTCTCTGGAAACTGTTACCCTTAGCCCTTGTGTTGACCACACGTTATTAATGAAATGTTTTCGGCAATATAAAACAATTTCATTATTTTGTAAGCAGAATTTTGGTCTTCTATTAATTCAATTTTCATGGTATTTTGAACGTTTGTGTTCCAACGGTAAGTCCATCATGGGCATTATTGTACTGCTCCATCAAATTGTAATTGTTTCAACAACATTGCATTAAACATCACTGCAGCATTGTGTCATCAGCACATTTCTTCTGAATTAACTTTGCATATAAATAGAAAACTGATGAAGTTTCCAAATAGAATGGAGTATATAAGCTAGGTATTGACAGAACACTTTGTGTACATGCATAATTGAATGCAAAGTTAACAAAGTCAACAGCATTTGAGAGGGGGAACCTTGAACAAACAAATAAGCAATGATTAGGTTCTGTTAAAAAGCATTCTTTTAAGAGATTGAGCCATTAACCACAGAGGCAGATTTATTTATATAGCACATTTCATAGCATCTCTATCTATTTCTGTCTGTCTGTCTATACGCACACGCACACACACACACACACACACACACACATGTATGATATGTGTTACACCAAAAAATATCGTATTGGTTTGTAGAAGCAGAAAGTTATCGGTATCTGTGGTTCAAAAAAAAAAAAAAAAAAAAAAAAAGGCAGTTATCATGCATCCTTAGTATTTATGGGTAATAGCTGAAGTAACAATTGAGTCCGGAGGGTTAAGGCGAGGGTTCGGCATTGAGATTCTGGCAGACAGTAGAAAAGAAATGAAACCAATTTTTGCAAAGGAACTTAGGGCAGCAGCGGTAGACCCTTGCCTCTCTAAATCCTGTTATATACCCCTCAGGAAAGGGAGGAAATAGTCATGGAGAGCAAAGAATATTTATAGCCCTTCAACACTTGCTCGTTCATCACTTCAGCTTTGCTAGATATAATATCTGGCTTGTGTTGTGCTTCTGTCTTAAGGCTGACTACTGCACAAATAAAGAACCAATGTAAGCACTTCCTATATTGAGGCATCTGGAGTCAGCAAGGGGCAAAGAGAGGACAAAATGTCCAAGGCAGATGCAGGCAGCGGATATCTTGAGACTTGTATATTTATAAAGCGACAGTTTGCAAAATACTGTTCCTGATTTTGCTTCCAGGAACCAATACAATCGTTAAAATAAAGCCGTAATAAACTACAGAGTAAGCTTTTCATTTTCAGGTCATAATCCAAGCTACTTGCTGAGTTTAGATTGTGGCTGAGAAATCTTTGACACTCTGCAAGCACTATTGACTTTGGGTTTCATCTCAGACTTGTGCATAATCAAGTGTTTTCTTTGCCTGTTATGTTTGTAGCATGTAGGTTTTTGTTCTAACATCCATAGTTTGTGATATTAACAGAAAATAATTTGTCCTTGTTGCTCCAAGAAAACTCTGAAACATCCAAAATTAATTCTATGTTGAATATGCTTATATTGATAGACTGACAAAGGTGAAAAACAATTATCAAAACAACAGTACTTAAAGTTGTGACACAAAGGTCTTCAATAGAGGAAGCTCAATTTAATAATATATATAAAATGTATATAATATATATTTAATGGAGACACCTTTTGGGGTAGATAATTGATGATGTTGCCATTGTCTGAATTCTGAAATTCAAATCACATGGTGTAGCCATAATACATGTCTCTAGTAGGATTAATTGAATAGTGATGAATGCACTGCTTTTACATGCGACATAAAACAGAATTTAGATTGGAAGGCATGTCCCTGTGACTGAATCACACTTATCTTCTTTTTGGTGGTGATTATTTAATGGGGATAGAATAAGTCTTTGAGTGTAGGACCTATCTATAAATGATGTGAAATTGTGCATTTCACAAAATGTCAAACATCTCTAGCAAATATATTCAAAAGTATCCTGAAATGATAACTCACCGTTCATACAAAGAAGCATGGTTGCATGCAGTTGAGCTTTTAATCTTTGAGTTTCAACATTGTCTTGGAGATATTCCTCATGACAACGTCCCTAGGTTATGTCTCTGATCTACTTATGCTTCCACTGTCTTGTCAGTCATGCTTTATATTTTAATGTATTTTCCTTATGGTGAATTTTACCTCTACAGTAGCTCGATGATTTTTTTCTCGAATTAAATATTGTCTATCAAATTTGTTTTTTTTTTTCAGTTCATTGTTACAAAACATGAATGCTAAAAGACAAGAATTAATTGAAATCCCAAGGTGTATGTATAAAATACGATTGCTTTTTCCGGTTTGCCTGTCCGAGCATCGCTCAGTGGATTTAAACCCAATCAAAGAGGAACATGGGAGCAGTTTGGGGGTACTTTGTCAGCTCAACAATGTTAGCAGCCTCGCACCTCTCCTATTCCCCATTTCCTTGTTTTCGGCTAAAAGTCTTTGCAAGCTGAGCTTCTGCCACCCCCGCTTTAAAATTCATTTTCGAGACTGTGATTTTGCTGTGTAGGAAACTTGAATTGTGGTTCCGTGGATTTGCGGGTGCTGTTGTGAATGTTCACTTATCACCTGCACTTCAGCAGCAGTTGCTTATTGCACAAAGAGGGAGGACAGAATATCCTTTCATGACTTTCCTCTCTCTTTCTTCTTCTGCCTGTTGCGAAATGGGTCTCTCAGTATTTCACTCTCCCATTCCTCTCTTATGCATGCAGTTTTCAGTCACTCGGTTGATTCTCTCCATCCCTTCCTGCTCATGAAAATAAATGTGTATGTTTCAAGTGTCCAACAGATGAATATTGCATCTTCTTCCTTCATTCCGTCACTTTAGTGGCAATCCAAGCCAAACTATAGTTAAAAAGTGCCTCTAATTCAGCCAGGATTTGTTTGGATGATTGCACTCATTAGGTGTAGTTTTGTGAATTATTGATGCAGTAGTACCGGGGTTGTTCTCGAGTGACGGATGGCTTGCAAGTCACTTTAGTCCTCTGTTGTTCCTCCTTCTCCCCCCATGACGTCTTTTGCCCAGTTTATGAGTTGTTAGTCTAAACTAGTCTAAACACTTCGATTCCCATTACCTTTGTGGAATAGGAACTAAGCAAAAACATTTACCATTTACCCCCCGAGAAAATCAATCTCTCGGTGTTATATGAGCCCTGAGCAACTGTGATGTCATTTTCAGTCGACATGAAGTGACTAAATGGCCGACCGAGCTGGATAAAATCAGATGGATTTGCTGTTTAATGCATACTCCACAAACTCAGTATTATTCAGAATACCACATTTAAACATCAAGTAGATCAACGTCTAAATACTGTATAAGACTATTATCATTTATTAGTGAGTGTAGTGATTGGCCACTGACCATGATGGGTTAATTTCTGCGAAAAAGGTCTTTATCAGCATAGGTCCGTCATGAACTCTCATTGCCGACCACATTCTGAGCAGCCTGCAGTCAATTAAAGACCATCTTGTGTGTATTGGTAATGTCTCAGATCGGGATTCTGTATTGACCGACTCAAGTGACCTGACTCAGATGCACGCAAATGTCTTCAGATATCCTAACCTCATACTGTTGTTACGAAGGCTAAGAACTGATTGATATTTCAATTGCCACTACTAATAAAGACAAGGCTGTTTTAAAAATTTGAGGCGAATTTCAAATAAAGTTTGTACTTGTCATGATAAGTATATAGCATAGTCATAAAGCAATAGAAAAACACAGATAATACGAGTGATAAAAAGGGTATGAATAAACTATGACGAGCCCAGCAGCTGTGACATCCTCAGCATCCCTTTACTCACTTTTATGGGCTGCTCGTGGCTGCTCTCCTGCATGAGCAAGTGCTGCCCTCTCCTCTTTCTTTTTCTGAGGGAAACATAAAAAATACACCCCAGCAGTCAGTCCTCCTGGTGGGTTTGTACCAAATAGATGCAAACGGCTTTGTGTCGGACACCTGTGGTGCAGCAGCCTCAGCTATACAAGTAAACTCCAGTTTGTGTCATGCTGCCTTCAATTCGAAACCAGGAAGAAAAAAAAAATCTATATTGGCACCATTTTACGGTCAATACACAGTGGAAATCCTCTGAAGTTATAGAATATTGCCTTTGGAAAAAGAACTTTCTACAGTCACAAAACATTTGAAGCACATTCATTTGTCATTACTTGAGTTCAGCAACAGTCATGTTTTTTTTTTTTTTTTTTTTACCTTGGCTTTTTTTGCAACATTCAGTCTGACAATTTAGACTGCTGCAATGGATGACTTTTGCAGGGGAAAAAATCAACTAGCACCAAAAGGATTAAGTCTAAATAAACTGCACGTTTTGTTTTTTTTTGGTTTTGCAAAAGCTCTGCCAAAATAAGGAATGTTAAGCCAATATTATTATTTTCTTACACCAAACATTGCTGCATGTTAAGCCAGCAAAGTCACATCCAACGTAACACAAAAGTAATTTATGAAATAATTTGATGTTCTTATGTTTTACAGACAGTTTTACAAACTTATATTTAAAGTTGTGTGATAATATTAAAAATGACTCAGGTTGCAGATTTCTACTTTATTTTGTATGAAAAATAATGCTTTATTTGGAAGTCAACGAAAGTTTTTTTGTTCCATTTACCTATCTTTAGTTGTATATATCAGCTCTGATGTCTTTTCTCCCCAGTTCCTTATGTGAGTTTGCCAAGATAAACATCTTGAAGGCCATTTACTAATTTTACCAAATGCACACTGTTAGCAATTTCACATTGTGATCAGTCATGAAACTTCTGAATTCTTCTTGACCTACAAAAGAATAACACAGTTCTTTTAGCCACTTTATCTTTTGCTATCACTTCTGCTGACCTCAACACTTTTGCATTCTCATTTTTCACCCCTCACTTTGCAGCCTTGTCCCGCAGGCTTTTGCTCCCCCTACTTTTTCCCTCCCGCTTGTTGTCCCCACCTCCCAACCCCTTCTTCCAAAGGGAGACAAGTGTCAAGCGTTTCTATATCGCTGATATGAGCGTGTGTGATTTCCTATTGTGCACCCCATACGTCACGCGTGCGTGTGTGTATGTGTGTTAATGTACTAAGCAGGAACGTGTGTTTGTGTGTGTGTCTGGCTTGTGGCTGATAAGGCATCACACTCTTATCCTCCCAGACAGCCTTGCGTTGCTGTGACACTTCAAACTGAACACATCTTCCAAAACTTTCACTCAGCTTCACATGATCAAAATACAGAACTACACATTTACTCACACTGCTTGTATATGACAGTCACACACAGTGCTGACTATGTTTCATTCAAAGGTTTAAATGGAACGATGAAGTTTTGGGGACAGCGATATTTATTTAGGGAATGTCATGAAATTATGTCCTGATTTTAAACTTAATTTTATGCAGTCATTGTCACCATGGTAACCCTGATGCATATTATACAATACAAGCTGTTGCTGGATTAATTTTAAGAGTTGCAGTCTTCCTTCAAGGGAAGCAAGCTAGTACTTTTCCATTAGTTTGGAAAAGCACTACGCCTAAACCTAACTGTGCATCTAGCTTCAAAATGACACCATATAACACAATGCAATAACATCCAAATGCAAATATATTTTAGCATTAAGCTGGAGACGGGATAAACCACATATACGTATGGATATACAGCAAGTCACAACTATACACAGTTTTGTTGAACTAATATCACACAAACATTTATGGGCCTTCCACCAAATCCATATGCTTGTTGCACCTCTCTAATAAAGTGACATTTCTGACATTCCCCCAAATATCAAAAAGTATTGAAATAAAATTGAGGGGAAAAAATATATGACTCTGTAGGTGCCGAACTGCAAGCATGCATGTTCACTGTATTTTCTACTTGTGAAGATCAGGGTTTTCAGTTTGAATCATTCAAAAATAACATTTTCTTGACACTATCCAAATTCTTCAAATAACATCAGAAAAGGCTTTAACGTCTGAACTGCAGACATCACTGAAATAAACAAGAACCAAGAAGAAAGACTCTTTCAACCATGCTTGACAGATCATGTCTCTAATGAGGAGTTTGATTGCGGATGATCATTGCACTCCTCATTTCAACGGAGCAACTGGTGGCCACACCCCCTCCCAGCTGTTCCCATTGCTGACCAGCCAATTAGTCTTGGCGCAGCACCGCAGAGAATCTGATCAAACTCTGTCGCTCTCTCTCTATCACTACAGTACTTAACCAAGGCAAACTTGGCTTTCACCATTGTTGCAAGTTACCATAGCCTCTTAAACTGTCTTTTAGAGTATTCCTAAGGGGAGGTTTTTATCCCCCCCCCCCCACACAGATAATAAAAAAGGACGTTCTCGCCAGCAGCTTTTCTTGAGTGACATTATTGCCGGCTCATTCTAAAAGAGCTTTCGCTCTTTAGTCGGCGTGGTGGCCCATTCATGTCTAACCGCCTCATCAAGCTAAGGTCGCAATAAAACATTGGCTGATGTGGCTTCAAGTCATTATATCAGACCTTTTATCGCTTGTCTTTGTTTTAACATGTTCCAAATGCCAAATCCATAGAGGTAGATTTAACCCAGTAATGGACGTCTTAATTCCCTCATTTACGGTCATTTTTGCACTTTACTGACCATGAAAAAGTACTTAAATTTGCATTTCGGCTCTCGTTATTCCATCACAAATTGCTTGCCATTAACAGATTTGACACGTCACTCACTGTTGGTTTAAGTCCTGTTCATGCCATTCAGTGAAAGGTTTTTGTTTTGTAAAAGGTTTTACAGTGAAAGTCACAGCACAAAGTGAGAAAAGATGTCAATCTTTGGATTTAATAAATTGAGCTATCATTGGCAGCAGTAAACCCAACCAATTGTTTTCTGTAGTTGTAAATCAAACCTCTTCAAGGGTCAAGAGGACTCTAAGACAAATCCACTTTACAGAACTGTTTTCGTTTAGCAATACTCTTGGGATGTACGATGTGAATCATTCTCTTGAGGTCATGTCACATCTCACTCAGGTTTAGATCAAGACCCTGACTGGGCCACTCCAGAAGGACCATTTTTTTCTGTTGAAGCTATTCAGTTGTTGATTTAGTACACACACTCACACTCACTCTTTTAAGATAGTGATCGCTTGATAGTTGGAGACCCAACCGGCCCGTATGTACAGTACTATGTTTCACAACAGTAATAAACTATACTTATAATTCCTGTCGCTAAAAAAAGCTACCACTCCATCGCCAAAATGCACTGACCGCGTTTGTACGGCATAGCATCACTGAATGGGGGCCGATCGAGAAAACCGCCTCCCGTGTGCACACACCCTCCTTTTTAAAATACCAGTATAAGTATTAAGACACCGATATATATTTATCTATTTATTTATTTACATGAGAAGGATTTAACCGGATGACACGTGTCACAGTTAGGCTTAGTTGGAGCGCTTTAGCTGATTATTATTTTATATTTATTTCAATTACCAGTATTTAGACATTATGGTATATTATTTTTGCCAACCAAAATTATATGAGTACCGATACTTGGTGCAAGACTACTTTAAATACACATTGAGATTTGATAGATTGAAAACATCCCATTTTCTCATGTGGAGTCTTAGAGGGTCATATGCAAATGGGTTCCTTTAATCAGTCGAAAATCTAAGCCATTTAAACAGCTTAAAGTTTGTTAATTAAACACTCTTCTTTCACTCTTTAATTTGATATTGGGTAGATTTAGATGGATGTGCTTCTTTTGCTGTTGTTGTAGTGTGGCTTAATGAAATCATCGGACCACCCGCAGTTGACCCATGCTGCTTGAATTATTAAGTAGAATGCAAAATATGTTTATATTGTTTGTGTTATGCCATTGAATGCCTAATATGTAGAAGTTATCATGGTAAACAAACAAAAATAACATCACTAACTAATTGCTATATTCTTACATGTAAATTTTATTATAGTTTGGAAACATTCAAAATATTCCTTGTTAACTGTAAATTTAAGAAATTTATAATCCAATCTGTGAAAATCCTTGAGGGAGTTTGTTTAGTATATAGACGTGGCTACCGTCTATTATACAGGATAATTACATTTTTACATGTGGACAATTTTTTATGAGTTTGATTTGTGGCTTTTGTTGACAAATGCAATAATAAAAATGGTAATAGAAAAGAGCAATCCATAGTCTGGCTTGTCAAATCAGCTGGCCTTGCAAACTGAACCTTCTTTTTGTGGATTTATTTTAAAACCATCTGTTTTGATTTCTTTTTATAAACCAAATCTTAAATGTATTTCTTTATTTCATTCTGCTTTTTTGTTGGGTTTATAATTAGGTTTTCTTCCTTTGTTGATGTCTGCCTATGCATTTTTTTTTTTATCATCTTCCTTTTTCATCCACTCTTATCTCTTCCTAAATAGTCTTCAAACCATTCAATGAAAGCTAGGTCTATTTGACTGAGCACACATCTGATACTGCTGACAGAAACCCAGCTGCATTAATATGTGGCTGCAAAATGGAAAAAAAATTACACAAAATCATCCCACCCGAGGTTGATGGGCAGAATGGTGTATGGACAATGGCAGTAGAAAAATGCTTTGATTCGAAATATTTGTTATTTGCCAGCTAGGATGACAAATCTCCTCCCATCACTGACAGCTCGTGTTATTTCTGGAAATGGCAGCTTGTGGGAAGGCAAACTTGAAGCTAGAAAGATGAAGTTTTGCTCTAATTCAATAGAGTTGAAAAATGGAAAGAATAACAGAGACAAACAGACAAGAAAATGTAATTGGTGTAATATCTCCATATCGGGAGCCAAATTAAGGCAAATAACCTTTGTTGGCTTGAATATACAATACAATGTAATGTTAAATAAACACCTATTAGAAGATAATATAAAGGATCTGAAAATTATGAATATATTCATAGATTTAAAAAAAAACATGGGGAAATCACACATTATATGAGGATCTGAAAAACATGAACATCAAAAATCACAGCTATTTGTGTTAATAGTTTTGAACAAACCTTTGTAACCACTATAACTACTACCAAGTCGGTATCATTCTGTCCTGCATTTAACTCGCTCGCCATTCTCTCCCCTTCACTCCTTTTTAAATCTTTTTTTATGTGAGAAACACTTTCTTGTTGCTTCTTAATTCTGTGTTTGTGTGTAAGGGAACGATGAGTATTTTGTCAGGTGTTACACCAAGCCAATTTTAAGAAATCCCTCTTTTGAATGGGAAAATTGGTGGAAACCATATTGGAACCCAATGGCCAAAGCGGAGATGCATTCACTTACAATAAAAGCAGTTTCAGAGCACAGTGAGCCTATAATTGAACAAATGCTGTTTGGTTTTCATTTGGGAGGTGCACAGAACAAGCTTCCGATTTTTAGAAAATGGTGCCCCTGTTGAGTGATTCAACTACCACAGATGAATCATTGTAGATCAGAATAATGATACAGTTCCAAAACATTGTATTGAATGAATTAAAAAAGTAAAAAAGGCTATGTTGTCAAAATATAAAGAAAATAGTTTTTCAGAGCCTTTCTCTTGGTGTGTTTTTGCTTTGCCTGTGATGCAAATGTTCCTGACAAAACATCCAGAATGTTCCTGAGAAATGATGTAAAGGGCATCTCTGCCCATTCAATGTCCAGTGCAACAATCTACAATCATTTTTCATTTCTCATCTTAGCCACAAACCTAATGTTCCGTTTCTTCCCCTTTATTTCCAGAACCTCCTGTCTGAAAAGGTGGACCAGATGATGGAGTGGTCCTCTCGTCGCTCTGTTGTCCGAATGAACGGTGACAAGTTCCGTCGTTTTGTCAAAGCCCCGCCCAGGAACTACTCTGTCATCGTCATGTTTACGGCATTGCAGCCTCAAAGGCAGTGTTCCGTCTGTCGGTACGTGCACCTACACACAAAGCTCAAGCTGGCATCATGCTTGCGTTCTGGCAGTACTTGCAGTCGGCACCATTCATCCATCTTTCTGTCAGTTGAATGACTTGCGTCAGTCAACCCTGAAGGACTCGGGATATTAGACAGGAGACGCTTTGCTGAAGCATAGCACAATATTAGACAATAATAAAAGGCAATGCTTTCACTGGTGATTGTCTGTTAAGGAGATTCGCCCAAAATTTACAATCAGATTAGCTTTGGAATGTATCTCATTTCTTAGTTTCATGGGTCAAAACAGTGGAAATCTTTGGAATTACCAGATTTTTAAGTAGCAAAGAGAGGGCCGTACTTAATTGTTGTTGATTGTAAGAATGCATTCAGTGGTAAATGCTTTGAGATGGCGAGAAATATGGTAAGTTCAATATTTCATGTCTTGCAGATAGTTTAGACACTCTCGATGAACCAGTGGACAATTCTCTTTCTGAAATAGACTGTCAGCGAGCGAGATGTATGCGGAAGATGGTCTAAATGATAAATACTTGGCCTCAAGTACAGATTTAGACTTTACCGACCAATCACGATAATGATGGTTGATAATGTCATCGTCTGGCTCAATGTGACAGTGGCTTCAAGCACTGATAGCACAGACTAGCGGGAGAAGGTTAAGAAAAATTGCCAGATCAATGATTTGAACTTGGTTTGACTTTATGCTTGGAAAGTGAGCAAAAATGTTATTTGCAAGCTGGGGCGCATGACAGTGCCTTCAAAGGAAAGTAACGCAAACAATCGGTGCTCCCATTTAAAAACAAAGTGTGTGATCGATCCAAACGCACAGACAGTCTCAAAACAGAGTCAGGAAGAATAAATTGTCCTACGACTACCCTCAAATGCCCTACTACCCAACTGCATAATACATACGTTTGGTGCAAAAAATTGGTACAAAACATTGTACATAAAGTCTTTTCAGGTAGTGGCTCTGTCGGGTCAACACCATCAACACATTTGTGGCCGCCATGCCGGTATTGACACATCCAGGCCCTGTATAGTCACAATTAAATGCGATAAGTTGCAATAATTATTTCACATTTACTATCTTTTATTATATCACTTGTATCAATTTGATATCACGAATTGAAGTACATTTCTATTTGCATCCTACCTTCTGAAAATATTGCCTATTTGCCGTTAGCCGAGGAGGCAGAAGAATGGTACGCATGCACTTCAAAATCACACATATCATGTGTAAGTCAAGGGTAATGTTATGAGTTTGAAATGGTATTAAACGTAAAAACTATCTTTGGGATGTTGTCAAAGGGTTTTTTGCTATTTAGGCATCACTTGATCTCTATTTCCGCAAATAGTGGCTGATCATTGCATGTTTTATCACACTTGACATTCAAGAACATTGTAACTAGAGGAATTTGTGCAGTAATGGTATCTTCAATTTACAGTAATGTCCTAGCTAGCAAAGAGGATACTTAGTTTTGGAACTAGTCTGGTGATCATTAATATATTTGCTTGTGTCTGGGTTTGTCCTCATTACGGTTGTTTGTCACACCTAAATGTTCTAGGCAAGCAAATGAGGAGTACCAGGTCCTAGCAAACTCATGGCGCTACTCATCTGCTTTCTCAAACAAGCTGTTTTTCACCGTAGTGGACTATGATGAAGGAGCAGATGTTTTCCAACAGGTTTGTATTGTGTATATGTCCTTGCATTCTACAATTGCTACGTATATTGTTTGGCAAAATGCGTACAGTACACGCCACACATTGAATTTATCCTTGTGTTCAAACCATCCAAGGCTCTTGAGGCATTTGCTTGTTGACACATCTCAT
The DNA here is from genome assembly GCF_024217435.2 of Syngnathus scovelli. Classification (NCBI taxonomy): domain Eukaryota; kingdom Metazoa; phylum Chordata; class Actinopteri; order Syngnathiformes; family Syngnathidae; genus Syngnathus; species Syngnathus scovelli. The sequence goes on along the minus strand of NC_090851.1, from coordinate 7,833,257 downwards.
GACAACACAAATGTATTATTATTATTATTATTATTATTATTTTGTTACTGATGCATTACCAAGATCAGGGACAAACGGGCTTGCATCAGGGACTCTCATATTTCCGGAGTGCACCCAGAGGACACCCTGAGGGACATGAACACCTTCCCCATGTCTTCAAATGCAGTTTTTGTTTTGTTTTGTTTTGTAATGCCTTGATCCATGCTCACAGTCATTAAAAATGACCGACACAGTTTTTAGTCCATAATTTAAAATATAATCATGAATTAATGCAAATGAGGCCATTTTGTCAAGATTAATTATATATACATGATCAGCAAAGCAATAAGTGAAGATATTAAGACAAAGTGAAGCTTTTGGGGGTTCTCATGTTATGCGGCAGACTGTTTGTCATGCTGAAGACCTGCTTTGGTGCAACAGGTCCTGGAGGCATTGAAGGCATCAAAGCAATGATCAAATCAGAAGATTATTGCCGCATCTTGGAGCAAAATGTGTGAGCCAGTGTCTTATAAACAGATCTTAGGCTGAATGGAAAACCACCCAGCAGCATGAAAACATAGAAAAAAGAAGCAATGAGTAAATAAGTATTGAAATCCTTTGGAGAAGTAACACTTTCTACTGAAAGAAGAAAAAAAAAAAAGACTTGTGAACACTTTAAATAGCTTCAACACAGTAATGGAATTGTTTGATGTGGATAGCAGACATGCAGAAAGACTTTTGCCTTTGGTTTGTAGTTCTTTCTATTTTGTTTAATCTGGATATAAATTTGATGGAATTATGTCTGCAGTTAAAGGGATGCTGATGTTGCAGCAATAAATAAATAAAATCAAACTTATTTACATGATTTGTTCACTATGCTTGATTTCAATATTTGCAGGAATTGTGGAGATACACTCACATACAACTTGCATAATGTATATCAATACTTTGATTATTGATTTTCTGTTTTCATTTCTAGCTGAACATGAACAGCGCGCCAACATTTATGCATTTTCCAGCAAAGGGAAAGCCGAAAAGAGCAGACACATTTGACCTACAGAGGATTGGCTTTGCTTCAGAGCAGCTGGCCAAGTGGATTGCAGACCGCACAGATGTCCAGGTATGTTACACACATGAGGAGTGCTTAGGAGCGGAGAAACTCATTTCACTGCTAAATGGATGTTTGGGGGTGTTGATAAGACAAAACCAAAGTCTCCTCTTACAGTAGTTTTACTTTTTGTTCAGTTTTAGCAAGAATAAAACAATTGCTTTATGTCCTTCTCTCTAGATCCGTGTCTTCCGTCCTCCTAATTATTCAGGGACCATTGCTTTGGCTCTGTTAGTCTCTCTTGTTGGAGGTCTACTATACCTGAGAAGAAACAACTTGGAATTCATATACAACAAAACCGGATGGGCAATGGCAGCACTGGTATGGACAACAGCTTTCACTACTTAAAATTAATCAAATGTTTTTTTAATAGTGTTTCTTCTCTCTCCTATTTTGACTCAGTGTGTCGTTTTTGCAATGACTTCTGGTCAGATGTGGAATCACATCAGAGGTCCTCCCTATGCTCACAAAAACCCACAGAATGGACAAGTGGTAAGTGTTCCATATTGCTCGCAGACATCCACTTGCACAAAAATACACACAAAAAAATGATACACTCCCATCAGGACCTTTTTTTTTCCTTTCATCCCATCTCCCAGCCCTCTTGAGTAAAACTGCACTTGGTAGTGTTGCCACCTGCTAGCAGGTCAGCACTGAGCCAGCATGCCTGAGTCTGTTCTACAGCTAGTATGAGCAGTTACTTTGACTTCAGAGACCGATCAGAGTCATCTTGTACAAAGCCTGTGAGTCATGTCTTTTTGCCACAGGAGCTCTTTTCCTCTCAGTTTTCTGTCTCTCACTGGACAGGTGACATGAATTATTTTAAGGTTATTTTCAAATATTTAAATAAAAAAATAAAAATGGAGTCATTAAAAAAAATCAGATAGAGGCCATGCCGCATACAAGCAATACAAATCTGGTCTGGGTAGCATTTCCCTGCAGTGTGAACTTCGCTTTGTACTCAGTCTTTTAGTACAGTGTATATATAACGTGCACACTATGGCGTGGCATTTTCTTACAGGGAGGTCCCCGAAAAAGACGTTGCTTGAATGGCATTATTTGTAGCTATATGTACTTTTCAGCATTAATAGTCCCTTTACAGACGTGCCAAAGTTGAGGACAGAGTTTGACTGACAAAAGCTAAAACTCGTAAGTTGCAGGGGTCACTCAAAAAGTGACTAAAATTGCCTATTATAATAGTTTAAACAATAAATACAGTATAACTATGATCTCAAAATACTTGGAGGTAGTACCAGGAGAGGTTCCCCCAATATAGGCAAATAGGCGAGTACACAAATGCTGAACAGCAAATATACAAGAGTCCACTGTAGTGAAATGATAACTGCATACAATCAATTCTTCTGCAATTCCAGTCACAGAGTACAAGCTAAGCTTCAAAGATCCACTTTCTCGGGAGCCTCACCCAAACATTCAGCCAAAATAGCAACAGATATTGCTTTAGTAGCTCTTGTGCAAATGGCCTTCCTAATTTTATTTATGATCATTTTCCACCTTTCTTCTGAGCTATCCTGAAATCTCACTTTCCCTTCATTCTCGCAGTCACTGGTTCGCACCTGCCAGACAATATTAAAAAGATATCTCTCTTCTCCCTCCTATTTTTGTGTTACTTCCTTTTACATTCCTCTCTGATCTTCCACTTCCCTCCCCATTTGCATCAGCTTCCTCAGACAGTATAATCAGGGGTGTCAAACTCATTTTCGTCGCGGGCCACTTTGTAGTCACAGCTTCCCTCAGAGGGCCGTCATGGCAGTGAAACCAAATAAATGTTTAATCGTGTCAGCATTTTATAACATAGATTACAAATTGATGGATTACTAGTTCTGAAACCAAGGGTAATAGTTTGTTTAGTACTTGTTCAAGTTACTGTTTAAAGGCTAACAAAAAAATCTCAACAAAATGAGTTATTACACGTGACAATTGGAAATTTTGATACAGATTTTTGCATTGGTCATGAAAGACACAATTTGCTTTTGCGGGCCAATAAATCGATCGGGCCAGATCAGGCACCCGGCCTTGAGTTTGACACCTGTAGTGTAATTTCTAGGTACACTTTATTGAAAGGATTGTTGAAGTCATAAATAGTAATAGTGGGCAGGTATAGTGTAATTTGCCTGAAGTTCAGCACTGTGCAAGCACACACACACGCACACACAGACAAACACACGCATGATGAGACAGAAACATAATTGTAGATAGAGTGGCACACCTACAAACAAATAAGCTGTGCGTGATCCAGTGGAATGAATGAAAAGGGTAGAAGCAAAATCAGTCACATTTGCAAGAATGCATGGAGCATGGCTTTTCTAATTAAGCAGTACCAAATAGACAATATAGATGCATCCTTTTTAATATTCAAGTCCGCCTTTCTGGCTTCCTATCAACCACTTCTTTGTTTACACACTATTAGCTGAGGACATTATTACCATATTTCCAACTGATTTCACATGATGGGGTAAACCATTTCTGCAATTGTTACTGTCACAGAAAAGCGTTTTTTTTTTTCATCCCAAACAAACATCAAAACACTTTTATTGCCTACTGAATAGTAGACTTCTAGCTTGCAGAAGGACACCACTGAGTTTTTATGTTAGCCAGCATGGGCAGTAAGCTATTTGTGTGTGTGCGGGCATTATTACTGTTTGTATTAATAACTTCTAAGAAGAATGATTGTTAAGCATTCCTCACTTCCTGGTTGTAGATGTGAAGACTGTCTTTGAATATGTCGTAATGAATGTGGACTTTGGTTTTGCGTCACTGAGCTCTTTTTGTCTAAGTTCTCTATTTTTTTTTTTTTTTTTTTAGCTTTAACCAGCGGGGTATTGGGATATTAGTCCAAGGTGACTTTTTCCTGACTGACAGAACTTTGTTCTTAATTGGGGTAATGGAATCCATTACAGTTAGATCTTCAGAACTAAGGTCACTAAGGTCATCAACAGAAGCTGCAGGCTTGGTGACAGTGGAAAAGCCAGAGTGAATAATGTACAGGTGTTTTCATCGATATAGCGCTTTTCTAATTACCTCTGCTCCACTTTTTTTCAAATTAGCATGGGCTGATGTTTTAAATAAAACACAGTATCCATCAGATTGGGCAATATCAGGCACCACTACCTTCGAAATATGAAACCCTTTGGAAATAATTGTATCCAATATAGTATGCCCCTGGTTATGCATTGAATCTGTGACATATTGAGAAAGCTCAAAATTGTCCGGGAGATTCAAGAGTTGTATCTCTAGTATTTTCCATCTTTCAGATTGTCAGTATGAAAGTTAAAAATGACCCACTAACACAGCACACCCTCCTCCAGGTTCAGCTTTGCCGACGTTTTATTTTCCCCTTTTGCTGTCTGAGTGCCTTCTGACCTTTTGCAAATGAAACAGACTCACACACACACATCCACATTCCCCAAACACATGATAGTCTCGAAAGGGAGGAATGTGGCTATTTGAAAAGGTTACATGGCCTCCGGCTATTAACGGCCAACATTGTTGTGGTTTGGATTAAGAGGAAAGCAGTAACCATAAACACACAGCACACTTAATGCCCACTATGTACTGTTTCTTGGTATTTATCTTGCTGCCTGTGACATGAGATACAGCAAATATAAATTACAACTTACTCCAATGCACCTGTTCTTAGCCTTTAAAAGTATGGCCTTTAAAATGGGTTGTACATCTAGCTGCATGTGTTGATAAATTTTGTACATATTACACGCTTGCTTTGCACAGACCCCTAATTTGCTTCACTGTCTGACAAATGGGCTGTTCAGTTCTCATAAAAGAACGGTATCTTTATGTCCATGTATTCAAATGAATGAGTAATGCTAGGCAATCACATGGTAGTAGATAACGTTTTTTTTCCTTGCGTTAGCGACAACAAAAACATATTGCATCAAGTACATGCCAAGTAGAGAACAAACATCTTAGTGAATTAGTATACTGAAACAAGTTTTCAAAAGGCTGTAGCCTCTATCGACTTATTTGGTTAGTTTTTCACTAAATATATAATTTGTGCAACATTAACAAGACAAAGTTTTCTATGATTTCATTAAACTGCAGGTGAATATGTGACTATTTTATACAGCTATGCTACTCAATTTTACAACATTGTAATGTATAAAAGTCTTTACCATTGCATTTTTGTCTGTGATAATGCAAAATCCCATTTATGCTGTTTACATTTTGGGGGACGATGTCAAGGCTTTTTTTAAGTTCATATCTTATTCTTATTAACAACAAAAACTAATTCATCACAATAATTGGGTCTGTAGAAGGTTAACAATTTACGAGACGTCTCCGGTTTTACAGTTGATACTGAAATGAATTACTTGACATTATGCTTTTACATCAACACGTCAGGTAAGATGCGTTTTAAATACATACGTACAGCCATCATTTGTTAAACCGACCAAGTTATGGAATGCAGTTATGCGTTTTTGTTTTTCCACTTCAAGTGCAATTTTCTTTTTTGTTTTACAGTTCAAAGCTTGCTTTTACAGTGACAAGCCTAACCCTATTCAGAAGCACATGCATTTATCTACTCGTTTTTATTATACAGTGGACATGTGTGAATACAAAGGCTGAAGCACACATTCAGCATTGCACACTAATGAATAGAATTCCCACATTCTAATCCATCAGATTAATTGGAAGTGCCTGGCAATGGATTGAGGAATTTTTCATTCCAAGCACTGCTCTTCCTTTAAGGCTCTATATGCACTTGTTTACTTGTTTGTATGAAACATTGTTAGCAAAGATTCATAATAAAATCATATTATGTAAATCTTCCCCGGCTCCCAACTCAAAGTATTTCTTAGTTTGTTGTTTGTTTTTCATATCTACTACTTGATTTTATTTATTCAAGTTGCGTAAATGCATTTCATTGAATTACGGTTGGCATGGTAAAGTATGAATTGACGCGTTAACTAGTGTTTGTTCCTTATGGTTTAAAATGTAATTACAGCATATTTGTTATTTTATTCATCAATTATTGATACTGGTTAAATTCGGGGTGGTGCAGGTGTGTCGCAGTGCACCAAAAAGTCAAATATATCTATGTGATGCTTTCTAGTCATGCAATTCACAGGAATTCCTTCCCACTCCCAGTAAATTTCAGAGATAAGGTATTTTTGTGTATTTGAAGTGACTGCACTATATAAAGGCCTGTCTGGTTGCACATACTGGAGGAGCTTAGTAATGGCTGTGTGAATTGTAAACTACAGTTTTCATTTGACATTTTGTGACAAGTAAGAGACTTCCATTGTTTAGTTGAACTCGTGTTTATTTGAGGAGTAAAAGTTCTTCAACGTTACAAAATGAGTGAAAATGACTTTTTGGGTCAGGATACATGTGGATTTGTGGCTCAGCAGTTAACTTTTTTTTTCCCCTAGAAACTTTGCTGTTACGCTTGACAAAGACGTTTTTTCTCAGCACTCTCATTATATTAAGAAAACTAATTATCTTTACCCATTACAGAACATATCATGCTATTAAAACAATTTAATCGCAACTCCTCGGCTTATTAATAGAAGAATCAAACAGCGCCTTCCAAACCTCTTGTAGTGCCACCAGAAACAACCTTTTGTTCTTGTGCAAATAAGGATTGCTTTGTTGGCTGCAGAGTAAGAAAGGCATTTTGATAACAATTCAAAAGCCCCATCTTGTACAAGACAACACTGTCTGCAGGAAAGACAATAGTATCAGCTTTAGGCCTGAGCCTTTGTGGTTTTTATGTCCGCTTTCAAGTGAAAACATTCTTAATTTCCCTCCAGTGAAGCAAGAAATATCTGACCACCCTTCTACTCCTTCTTTGTCATCACTCCATTCTCACCCATGTCTGATAGGAAAAGAAATAAACACCAGGGCAGTCAAGTGGAGAAACGGACGTTAGATGTGCTGTAAAGCAGGGTGTTAATAATCTGTAGAGGCTTAAAGGACTATCAGACCTCCATTCAACCGTTTTCTCATTTCCAAGGACTACTCCTTGGTCTGTCTTTGTGCCTTTCCCTCATCACGTACGAATTGACAGCAATGAAGTTAGAATGAATTCTCATACGTCTTGTGTAGCTCTTTATGAAGCAAGGAATAATTATTGGGTACTTGAGTGGGTAGAGTGAGAAAGAGAAAATCTGAGGATTTCGCAACCAATCAGCTAAAACTAACAATGATGAAGGCAGGTAGGTTGTCTGTAAATACCATCCCTTACTTCTACCTTTATTGTGAGATTAAACTCTTTCAATCCCTTTTCAATGTCCAGACTATAGTCTCTCGTTAAATTCTGAAGACCATGGTATAAAAAAAAAAAAAATTCTGAGTAGATGCCATTGTTTTAGGCTTTTGACAAATAACATGGTCTTGGATGTACGCCGATGTTATTTTTTTAGTCAGGGGTCGCCACGGTGAGTTACTCGCACGGTACGCTAAGCACAGTATTTATGGCAGATTTTGCGGTCTCCCCCAGCTTTTTCTCATTTTATCAAAGTTTTTACAACATGAAGGTCAGTCAGTGCATTGGCAATTTAACAACGACCGCAGCTTGGAATTTACAGAACAGATTGGAATACATGTGAGGCTCTTATGAGGGCACATCAGCAGCACACAACAGTCAGTAGATGTTTCCTTTAGGTGGCAAGATCTTGAATGGAATACATATTTAAGTGTTTCCGTAGGTCTCCATTCAACTCTGGCCACTCAGAGAAATAAATTCACCTTTTTACATCTACGCAGTACAAGCATGAAATCTGTATGATCTTTGATAAGCCTAGCCAATGCTTGCTTTCCCTGTGTTGAATATATACATTACTGTATATTATATACACTTTCCACTGTTTTTAATTGAATTTGATTATTGTGATAGAAGTCAAGCGGTGGCATAAAACTGGAACATATAATGTATAAGGTTTTCGTGTTTATTTAGTCCTGTTATGAATCAAGAAACTAGCCTTTAACAAATGTGAGTTCACTTGTATTTTTTTAACCTTTCTATCACTCTACCTGTCTTTGTCTTACAGAGTTATATTCATGGCAGCAGTCAGGCTCAGTTTGTGGCGGAGTCTCACATCATCCTTCTCCTGAGTATCCTTTAGCCAATATGTTTGTCTGTATACATCTAGAATGCAGCAAATTGCAAATCAATTAAACAACCTGTGCGGTCTACGACAGCTCATTTGCTCAGCAAATGTATTTGATTCTCCACGCTGTGTTTGTTTCTTAATTTGCTTGCACACAGCCCACCGTTCTATTTCAGAAACAACAGCCAAATACTGTCAGTTATATTTGTTTACTCAGAATGAAAGCTTGGCCATCAGATTGTTCACTCCGTAGGGGGGCCACCTCCTCTGCCACTGTGTACGAAGACAGCCTCTAACCTCGGTGTTTCATTTCTTCTAAATTCTCTATGATAAATTGTGGCTGTTTACTTCTTTGAAGTAAAATCTCTGTTGGCATTTCTGTTTTTGCACTGTTGTATACTTGCACTTTGTGCTACTGCATGTATGTGGCCATTGCGGTTGTCCTCATGGCAAATAAGCAGTTCAAGGTCGCACCTGCTGCAGCGCTACATTTGCTTGCCTCTGCTCATCTGCCTTACTTTGTCCGTTTATTGCCTTACCAACTCAATTGAAATGATCAGAAAGGCGAAACCAACACAGGCGTGTTCCTACCAGAAGGATTTGGCATGTGTGTGTGTTTGTGTGCGTGTTTTTGTGTAGAGCATTATCGTTTTTCAAATGTTACTGCATGCTTGAAATTGCGCCTGTGTTGCTGCACTGTATGTCCAATTTAATAGTTACTAAATTTGTAGCCCACTACAAAATTTTCACGAGAGCACGTTTCATGTACTGTATAAAGAATTTGTAATATTAGAATATATATTTTTTTAAATTCCACTAACCATTATATACTTTCAGGTTCGGGCTTTTGTACTGGATTATAAATCAGTGTTATTGTGTGTATATTGAGCAGGAGCTGTTTCTGTTCTGCTAAGCATTACTCTGTAGGTTTTCACCAATTTTTCTTGGGGCAGTATACAAGATTTGAGTGTATGGTTTCCTTGACAACCATTCACCAGATGCTGCCATCACCATGGGGATGGTGCTGCTCAATGAAGCTGCTACTTCTAAGGGAGATGTCGGCAAAAGGAGAAGTAAGTAAAGGCTACCGTTACTGATTGATTTTTTTTTTTTTGTCTTTGACAAGTAATGTGTGGCAAGGCTAAGGAAAAGTGGAAACAGGATAAGCAGTTAGTTGTTAACCTCACATGCAATTTTTGTTCAAAATGTCTTAGAGGGGATCAAATCAATGTTATCCGTAGACTATCACATTCTTTTGTCTGTTACTTGTTAGGCTACTTGTTTTCTCACACCAGGTTGATGACCAGATGAAAATGTTTCATCAACCACTCTAAGCTAAACTTAATACAACAAATGTCCTCTGAGATCCCTCTTATTTTTATGCTCACTATTTTATGTTTTGCTACTTATTATTATATACTTATGTATTATGATGTGCCCTGATATTTACATCTTTCCCACGTCAGATATATTGCTCCCATGCAATTGTAGGTGTAATGTCTTATTTTGTGGAGCCAATCAATGACATGATTCGTCAGTCAGCAAATTAAAGACATTACAGTCGATTGGATTAGCGTGGCCAACATTTTGGATTTTATGCAAATCCAATATGTTGGCCATGCTAATCCAATCCAGCCAATCAGATTGCTATAAAGTCTAGTGACTATGAAATACATGCCAGTCTATCGGATTGGTCAACCTAATACATGAAAACCATCAATTTAAGCATTCCACTAAGCCACTTTTGATTAAAGAGCACATGAAAGCCTGCTTGAATCCTTTTTATTTTCCCTCAAAAAAGCACCAAAGCTATTCTCCAATCTAGAGAAGCAAGATGAAAGAAAAATCTAAATTATTTGGCTTCAATTCTGATGCCATTTAATGAGAGGCACTCAGAGTAATCTTATTATAATTATTTGTGAAAGTTGCGGCACACAACAAGGATACTTTAAAGATAGAGGGAAAATATAAATGCTGAAAAAAAACTTTTACTGAGATATTCTGAATCATGGGCTGAGGCTAAGATTTACACAAAACTAGAGGAAAACTTTGAAGGCATATGAAAACAGATGTAAACTGCAAAGAAGAATGAACGAGTCTTCCAAAATAAATCAAGTTTATAAAATATTCTCTAAATGGACTTGGAGTTGCTTGCATTTCTACCAACTATGCTAAAAACTAAAAAAATGAAGTAAAATCTTGCAAATACCACCTGTTGATAATGTTGATCAACTGTAGATTACATTAATTATTTTTAGATTTAGAAATAATTTAATATTTCTTTAAGTTAGATTTTAGTTTTGTAGTGGTTCACATTTTATGAGATAAATCCAAGTCCCACTCAATTAACAAAATAGCAGATCTAGCGATACAAAAATACTCCACATAGATGACGAGTGAAATTATTTGAAACAATTTACGCATGCATAATATGCACCAAACAAAAACATTCACACTCAAACTCCCATTTGCCCTGTGATGTAGGAAAACTCATCTGGTAGAGAAAATATTGTACACGTCATTGGAAATACTTTCTTCCATTGACAGTGACTTTATTGAGTTCTATCGTGTGGTTAAAAACATCAAAATTTGCTGTTTGTTACAAAGATGAATCATGTAGACGGCATTAACAAATCTTGCACATCATTTTAAAGTAACAATGCAATGCAGTGACAAACATCATCCCGCTGAGTCATCTTGTGTCTCCATTGTAGAAGAGTTCATTATATTTATCTTCTTAATAAGATGACTTTGTTTGTATTCGCTGGCCCATGCCTAGGAAATAAATTACATTTGTCTGTGCCATTATATTCTGATTTTAATTAACATACGTAAGTAATGAGTCACTGTTGGGATTGCTGAAAGATGACCAGCAGTATCCCTCCAGGTTTCCATGTTGGTGCTTAATCCAAATTTAATTGTTTTCACCCCTGTAGTTATTTTCTTTGCTTGATACAGCAGCTAACCCACAATTATGGATCCGAACTCTAAGAGGCACACACTTTGTAGTTGTTTAACAAACCGGAAACATGTAATTATTCATGGAAATAGTACAGCAAATATTTGGTAGATACTGTACAACAACTTGCAAACTAACAACACAAATATTTCCGGGTTTATCTCTCTGAATTAGGTTTTTAACAGTTTATGTTGTTGGCGATAAAGGAAATGCAAGTGTTGCTTCCAGAATGACTGGATTAAAAATAATGTATTTCCTTGCCTAAATATGTTGGGCAAGCTAATGCTTGTGCTTTATATGCATAATAATGACCACCAAGGACGTGAGAAGGTAATCTGCTGAAAAACAAGATGATGACGGGCAAGAGGTCTGGACATGAAGATTGAGATATATCGTTGTTTAGTTATGAAACTTGGACATTTTATTAAACAATGTCCTGATGTCTAGTTCAGCTATTTCTGATGTCAGAGTTCTCTGAAATTATAGCAATCTTTGAATGTCTGCTTCTTATCCGTTGCAGTTATCTGCTTGGTTGGCCTCGGACTGGTGGTGTTTTTCTTCAGCTTCCTACTTTCCATTTTCAGGTCGAAGTATCACGGATACCCTTACAGGTAACTGCAGTCACCAATCTGTTTTATGGATCTGTCATTTTGTCAAGCTTGGGGTAGCGTGCCGTTAGCCCAAATTAAAATAGCACGCATAAATCAATGACATTGCAACTACTACGTCGTTCAATTTGATTAAAAACCTTGCCAAAGCAGAGTCCTCAACTACACATTTTAGAGCCAATGACCTTTCTCTAGAGACCAGCTTTGACTCTGTTTGTGACATTTTGTTGTACACATAGCGAATGAATTAAAAAAATAAGAATGGCACTTTGCTGTAGCAGTTTGTACTAGAGGTCAACACTGTATGACGAAACAAATACAGGCCACTGAAAACATACAAAGGCAAACACTAAAACTGATTCCAGGACAGATAAATACTAAGTGCGCCTGAATCTTCTTGGTACATGTAGCTTTAAAAACAACCACAGGTCTTTCTTCCAGCTCCCTTGTAGGACTTTTAGTCTAATGACTGTTACCAAGTGGAATATATGCACTGAGGGAAGCTCAGCTATGAGAGATGTTTTGAGCCAATAAGTCTTAAATTATCGTGCTGTTAGAAAAAAGTGCTACCAGTTGGAGTGCTTTTCTGTTGCTGAATACCCTCAGATTTGTTCATGATCAGATGCGCATTTGCTACGCTTCGCTTTTGTGTTGTGACAGATTCAACTAGTTTTCATTGAAGAATACTTCATCATAATACAAAAAAGATCACTATATTCTGCAATACATTTTCAACCAATAATAAGCCTGACATACTAAAGGTTTTTTTTTTGAAGTGGGAAAAAACAGGGGAGGCTTATTATTTTTTCTATATTTCCTGAATTTAATCATTTCAATGCCATTCGACAGTTAAGCATTCACTATTCAGTTTCTTTTTGTCAGTAATATGCACTTATTTCTCCTTCTCGCTCTCTCTTTTTGCCCGTGTTATGGAACAAACCCTCCCCCTTGTCTTTCAGTTTCCTTATTAAGTGAAAGAAGGAGCTGTAGGTCAGAGAATGACCAAAGTGGTTGGTGAGAGAAGTCGACAAGATACTTGAAGAGGCGGACACAGCCTAGCTATTGAATCTTCAGTTTGTGTTATGCTTTTAAGTTATTTAAATATTAATATCTGTAACCTAATAAATAGTAGTCACATTGTTTTTGTTATTGTCATAGTGGTTGTTGTTGTTGTCATCATCTCTGCTAGCTGATTAGATAAAGCCCTTCCTTACAATGGAAAATAAAGGCATTTGTCACAACTCTGTCTGTCATTTCTTATCATTTCTGCCAGCATTCAAATGATGCATTAAACTTGTCATATACTCTGATGCAGCAATATTTCACTATTGTCTCCACATCATATCTAAACTTTTAATATCGGCCCTTACTTTTCTGTCGGAGTCAAAACACAATCCATTTGAAGAAGCTGTTTTGCAAGTTTTTCTCAACCTGCAGTTGTCCTGATATCCTCATGCTTTAGGTTCATGTTGTGATTAAAAAAATAAAATAAAATAAGAACAATGAACAGCCACTTTTAATTTAGTCTCTGAATTACGTATTGCTACAGCCACTCAGAAATCTACATTGATTTGCATTGCACATAAATGTGTTCACAACTTTTCTGCAAGTGGATTTATTTTACATTTTACTGACTAAGACCCTTGAGGCATACAGAAAAACACGCATGAAGTGAAACATTGAGTGGGTTGTGTGGAGCATTGGAACCATTTATGTAACTTGTTGTGAGTGGGCAAGAATAACAGTGGCGTGACGAATAGACCTATTTTTGACAATTGTAATAAAAATATCCACGATTATTCCATTTAAGCCCCAAATCATTTGGACCTTTACAACATGAGTGTTAAGAATTAATTTGATGTGAGCACTCTGGGGCGGTTATCATTGTTCCATTTTTTCTTGTCCTTTATAATGTTGACAAAATAAATTAAGTGAAATGGCATCTACATGGGGGACTATCAGATGGAGCAAAATCAGTGTATTAGTCAACAGTTAGATACCAAAAAGGTCATTTGTACCTGCTGCGTACCAAAAGTCTGTAATTAGCGTTCTCTTAATCCTTGGATGTAGAGTATGTTTGGTGAGCATAAAACATCCATATTTTACATACAGTATGAGTTACTGATGTTGATTATTAGGTATTAAATCTAAAACTATCTCTAATGCTCGAAACTAATAAGTGATCTTATTTTCTTTAAATGAAGACAGCTGAAAAACATTTGTGTGTCAATTTTACCCTCTGCTCAACTCCGTGAAAGGGCATGCGGGTGCAGACTTGTGTGGTTGTATAAATGCAAAAGAAAACTTTTGAGAGAAGTCAAGACTGCCAGAGCAATCAATGCAAAGATGGAGTGCTGGATTTAGGGAATAATGTGAAGCAGAGCTACTGCTGCAAATGAACAGAAAATGTCTTCTAGTCATATTTTGTATTGACCGTGGGGGTAAAGGGTAACTAATAAAAATATTATGAGACGCAAATCCTGAAAAACTGAATGCTGTACCTAGAAAATAAAAATGCTATGTTAAGATAACTGATGTGAAATCGCTGTTGGAAAAATATTTCAAACCCAGAGGAGATAGTGTTTATTGATGACTAGTGAAAAGGCCTTGCATAAATCTATCTGAACTTTTTCTTGCTCTGTCCAAAGGAAGTAGGAATAGAAGTAATAGTTTTGGATAAGGCCATCACAAAACAAATCTTTTTGGAATCGATTATCCAATCGATTATTCCATTGATTACTCGGGGCATCAGCTCAGATGGAGATGGTGTCTTGATGCATCCACAACAATCAGGAGTTTAACACCAAAAACAAGATAATTGCCGACTTTTGGAAAATCACAACCCTTCAGTGTCTTACCTCAAAAGGAGCGTGTTGTATCTACCTAGTCAGTCTATAGTGTATGATTAATGGGGAGCTAATGCACACAAACATCTATTTGATCCTTTTTTTTATATATATCAGACACTTTAATGGCATCTGATCGTAACAGAAGTAAAACTTGGACGAACACTAACATTGTACCTTGAGTGAGTAAAATAACCATAATTTGAAGTTAACTGTGACAACACTGGTTCAAACAAACAACCATAATAAAAGGGGGTTCACTGTAGCTACACCACCAGATTCCAAAGTCCAAGACTTTACACACAAGCTACTGCCACCCTCGTATACGTTTTTTTTTCCCCTTGGATCGCTTGACAATACTGAGGTGGTGCTGCAGGCTGCCATCTGTTGTCTTTCAGCATCTTCTCTGCAGTGACCTCTGTGTCAGCATCCTATCGAGCCTGACAAACTTTGACAAAAGTCCTGCTGTTTATCTGTTTAAGGTCTGATGCCACCTTGCTGTGGCGCCTCTTCTCATCTCATCAGTCCATGTACGCTTTCTTCAGGCTGCTCAAATAATTATCATCTGGGTGCTGCTCCGGTTGTTGCTGTTCGGTTGCATCACTGTTTGTGTGGGTGGCTGGATGTGCAATCACGTGCAGCCGTAGCATTTGGGCACGATTCTATACAAATAGAACATCTCATATTCCAGAACTCAAACAAAAAACTTTATAACATGAAACACTTGTGAATTCTGTTTTCTCCCAAAATGTGCCTGTACAAATATGATAATTCTGCTAGTTCACATTTTTTGAGACACCCACATACTGTAAGATTTTTTTTTATTATTATGATAGCTCTACTTTACGTACGTGCATGAACTCTGGCTCCCTTATTTAGAAATGTGACTGGATCATGTTATATATGCAGAACATTTACTGACCTTCTGCGTGCACAAATTTTGTCTAATTAGTTTGAAATGATTCACCAGTGTTGGCACAAGGGGCTGAGACCTGAAGTAGTGCCAGTCATACGGTTGGCCAAGTAAGAATGTTGAGATCTGTGCACAGTGCCCTCCGCCCACTAACAGAAGCACCATCAAAGCACAAGCCCATGCATGCTGGGTGTAAGTCCAGCAGCTTAAACGCTTCAAGAATCTTTGAAATCCCCTCTCCTCACATGGCAGCTATTCCCAACAACCCAAAACTGTCCTAATCACCCCATCATGTATGTGGTAAACAACAACCAGCTGGATTTTTAAACTTAAACATTTATCTGATGTGTGGAAAGTTTGTTCTTAGGTTCTCTTATTCTGTTCTTTATTCATTTATTTCACTTTCTATTAATGATGCAGAAGATTTCAGTGAGATTTCACCCACGCCTTGAGTAGGCTTAATGATAATGTAATGGTTGCTAATTGATAGGAATAATATGTAGCAGGAATCCAATGTATTCCACCCATCGGTTCCCACAGGACCATCGCGCGCTTCTATCCATCCCCGCAAACAATTACGTATCCCCTTCTGACTTCAAAGCGCAAAATTTGCAAAAAGTTAGTAGCCATCCTCGGAGCTAATTTTCTTCCACAAACAAACTGTCAAAACACACATTTCATACAACAACCAGAGGGCTCTGAGATCATCATCACCGACGTAGCAGCTTTAAAGAGAAGTGCTTATTTAGGAAAGAGACCTTCAAAGAGCTGCCTTCAAAGTGCTTTTAATTATTACTTGGAGATTCTCTCAGTCTCTGCTGTCATTCTGCTTTCGCGTGAGCTCGGTATTCCCGCTTTTTCTTGTTGTTCTTATTTTTGCACATTGGATTGTATTTACACTCAATGATTTTTACCACGCTCGCTAATGAGGTGGAACCTACGCTTGTGCATTAGTAGTACCTCAATAGGCAACCAGACAATGGTAGCATTTGCAAACTAGAGTACGACTCACTGCTACCAGTTGAGCATGCAAGAGCAAGTTTTGGGAGCAGCAGCTTACACACTGTAGCATTACATTGCACATCAATTGACATGATTGCTCGAGTCGTTTACGCTGTCTTAAATTCACTGATTGGCAAATTTTATTTTCTATCTATTCTACTAACAGAATCTTTCCAAAGGGTTCTCAGTCTACACTGCTGTGTATTATTTTTATGATGCCCCACGGGAAAATCAAAGACACTCTCCTTATATTTTTGATACACACTTAAAGAGAAGCAGGCCCACGCTTTCATGCAAATAGCGTGCTCAAGGGCACCCCGAGAGGAGACAGAATGCAGACTAGTAGCTCTCCAACCAAGAGTTGCAATTTGTCTAGCCCGCAGCCCGATTCTAACTAAGTTTGGCACTGATCCACCACCCCATATTTCCAACTCCAAAGTCCTTACGGATTAGCCACCTCTGCACAAATTGCTTCTACAGCCACTTTGTTTGTTATTTTCCTGTTGCGAATAAACTGTTTTTCCCAAGACACTTTTTTGTGTAAAAACAATCTAAAGTAATATCCACACTGTCATTCCCTACGGTCGCACCGTCCACTAAAAATAACCGACATCAGACTCACTTTGATAGTGACAGCATTGTCGTTTTTAAAATCATTGAGCACGATAAAAGTTACACAGCTGCTTACGCTGCAGATATCAACGTTCAAAACCATGACTAGTGCTATCTGAAAATGAATAACAGCAAAGATTCAGAGTGCACACTTTATAAAGTCATTTTCAGTAAATACAAAAGCAAAGTTGTCAAAGTTCTGCTTTATGTAATATTTCTTGCTGGCCTGGAGCAAACTAACGTTCACAGCTCTGCAATTATCCCTGACACATTTGACATGTGAATTGTGTGATTTTTTGCAATCGGAAGGGTGTTTCTATTATATACAATGGCAAGGCGACTTTCGACAATATTGTGCTTAGATTATTTGTCTATAGGAATAGACAGACTGTTGTTTACATTGTGGGTGTGTATGAATGGATGTTTCACAAAGGTTCACAAAACTATAAGTAGTGGCATTTCATTAAATTTGCAGAAATGTTCTGCATCACATTTTCCCACCCTATCTAAACATGCAAAATTAGCCATCGAAAATTTGTCTCATATGAAAAAGTTGAAAGCTAACCAGCACCATTTAATCTTAACTAGATCTACACTTACTAGCAGACTGCCCATCGCGGCATCATTTGATGTTCTATTTTCCACTCCTGCAAAACCAAACAACTATGTTGAACTGTGGAGGGGGAAAAAAATATTCATTGCAGGAACGGACAAATGCCATTTTATCACAATTAACCTCATCGCCATTGAAGCCAATCACGACCCATGCATCTTTACATCCTTATACATGTCTGCTCCCATTATTTCTCAGGCCACTGCTATTAGAGCTTCAATTGTGCTTGAAAGTGGGCATAAAATATGATTGCGTGTCACAGGCGCAGAGAGAGAATGTCTCACGAGAGGAATGATGTCAGCTACGAACAATCCTGTCACAGACACAAAATGTAAGCCAATTTATTATTGGGTTTTTTTTCCCCTCATCATTATTTTGTTTCACAACAAACCTGCCTTTCAGCATGTACATAGGCTTTGCCCATTATTGCAGTCAGAGAAGAAAAGACAAGAAATGGAACCTGCTGTTAATGGCCATGTGAGTGTCTAGTGCAACTGTTGCTGCTTAAGTATGACAGCTTTTAGAGGATTGGATGGTTTATTTTTGTGACACTTTAGGATGGTAAGATAAATAATGCAAAATTGATAGCATTTTTTTATTAGTAATTAATTTTTCCATACAAATAATTTGGTGAAAAATTAGTTGAAGCAACAAAAAGATTGAAAGGGGTGACAAAGAGCTAATTCGTTTTAGGGAGATGGGGCTAAAGAAATAGTTCTTGAAAAATGCTGAAATGTTTACAAGTGAAAGAATAGTTTATCCAAATTCAAATGTATTATAATTTAAAAAACAAAATAAGAATGACTGCTTTTGTGTTTGGATTCTCCTTATTCTTCTCCCTAAATGTGCAAACCAAACTCCAAGACAGTTTTGTGCATTTGTAAGACGGAATCTTGAGTGTGCCCAGTTAGTAGCACAGCTCTGCTTGCGTGATGAATCGAATTGGAGGAGCCCTTTGTAAGTCAAGCCCTAAGAGAAGAAAAGTGGACCAAAATGGCCTTTCCTTCAACTGCTGGATTTTGCTTCCACTTCTCTGTGGGACATTCACATAATTGCTCACATAATTCACGGTGTTCAGCGCCTTAATTGTGGCTGAGCACTCAGGAGACATTTACATTCGCATGAGTCAAAACCCCTTGCTGAACATTTCTCGGAATACATTATTATTAGATTACAGATCTAACCATTGACTCGCATTTGCACTGTGAAAACTAAACTTTGAATTTCTTCTCTTCTTTTCACTTTCTGATTCACCCGACAGCTATTTTACCATCATGAAGAAGTATAAAGTATAAATGTAAATCTTCATTTTGATTATCTATAATGAGGAGGTTCTGATTTCGATGGCATTTCCTTCGGTGTGTGCGTTAAAATGGGGTGGCGATATAAATAAAGGTTGGTAGCTGAGGTGTGCGAGAATGTTCAGTGGTAAAAAAAAATGCCTTTGCCAATTTCTAAGCATAAACAGCATGAAGCATTTATTTATTTATTTATTTTTATTATTTATGTTTGCCTCTGCGGCAATTGTTTTGTTTAATAACACATTTCAAATGGGCAAAGCAGTTATTTTTTATGATGTCCATGTGCAAATCACTAAGGTTACTTACTACCTGTATCCTGCAGCAAAATAGAGTCGTTTAAGACATGACACACACCTAAGAAAGGAAAGGCTATCTAGATTATATTATTTTGGTATTCTATTATATTGTATGCGGCTCGGTGGCGCACTGGGTAGCACGTCCGCCTCACAGTTAGGAGGGTGCGGGTTCGATTCCACCTCCGGCCCTCCCTGTGCGGAGTTTGCATGTTCTCCCCGAGCCCGCGTGGGTTTTCTCCGGGCACTCCGGTTTCCTCCCACATCCCAAAAACATGCTTGGTAGGCCGATTGATCACTCCAAATTGTCCCTAGGTGTGAGTGCGAGTGCGAATGGTTGTTTGTCTCTGTGTGCCCTGCGATTGGCTGGCAACCGGTTCAGGGTGTCCCCCGCCTACTGCCCGATGACGGCTGGGATAGGCTCCAGCACGCCCGCGACCCCCGTGGGGACTAAGCGGTTCAGAAAATGGATGGATGGATATTATATTGTATATATATATATTATATATATATATATTATATATAAATAAAAGAAAAATGAATTTGGTGTCAAGCATTCAATCCAAGAGGCCGTAGAACCAAATTCAAAAGATACTGCGAGAGCCATCACAACACATTCCTAGAGACCAAGGACATGACTCCAATTCAAGTCTTTCTCTGAAGGGAAGAAGGCAATGTTTAATCATCTGGCGACACCAGTGCTTGCTAATAGAAAGCTACCAATACCAAATGAGACATTTCTGTTTTTTAACGAGTTCACTCTTTACCGACCTCTCTGATGGACAAATAGATGTTCACATATGTTGTTGTGGTAGCCTCATCCTTTGCATGTTCTCCCTGTACCCGTGTATGTTTCAGAGAGCTGTCTGCCAATTTGGCAAACACGTACAGCGAACCCTGGGCCCGCACAAAAATCAGGCTCGACTAGCGTTTGCACCTTGCCTCGAGTGTGCTACCTAGAAGAATAGAGCCCCTTGTTTCATTTAGCATATTTGATTTTTTTTTTATTATTATTGTTTAAACAGAAGAAAAATGCATATATAAAGCGAGTGGCTATAACAGGCGGGCTTGGGTCAACTCTGAACATCCGCCACCCAAAAAAGATGGTGTATGTGGTTGTATAGATAGGTACCCTGAAGGTCTGACCCGTTTATTTACGCTGTGATACTGGCTGGAGTCGACCAGTGACAGTTTGACAAACACAGCTTATTACAGAAATGGTTTTATCAATGCTTTTATAGTGCCTTCCCTGTCAAGGATCATGTGTTGGCTTCTAAGTGTGTATTTCTGCCCGTGTATAAGTGAGGGAAAAAAAACAGTACATTCGAGTGGGACTGCGTAGCACAGTGCTCTAGAGTAAGCCAGATAATAAACACTTAATGTGATTTTATACTTCTATTTTCTCTTCTCTAGTGGGACACGAGAGGGGAAGGAAATCGACAGAGTAATCAATGGAAATGCGAGGGCTGAACACACTGGTGGGTTGGTAAATAAATAAAATAAAATAAAACTTTTTCCACTCAGACATATCTCATTATGTTTAAATTGCTGTTTGGAGTTTTGGAATCCAAACTAATGTGTCAGGCAATGATCCTGCCACTTTGTGACAAGCTCCCACATGTATGTGGCCTAACTAAGGAGCATCACTGGCCCCGGGAACATTTTGTAGCGTAGTTTTTTTTACATAGCTGACCTTCATGCAGCTGGGTCAAGCGCAATTTCAGGCCAATGTCCATCCTCAATCACCCTATGATTGACTGCTGACCAGTCAACGATGTCGTCCACTTGTCACCAGCTGGCATAGGCTCCAGCCCCCACAAACATAATAATCATTATGTTGGAATTATACACACATCATAAAGATGTACCGCAGTGCCGGGTCAAGGAGTTTCATGTTTATGCACGTGTATAAACGTGCCACACAAATGAAGAGGCCATCTCTGAGCATTAGTTGATGGTGTCAAGTGTCCCCAATGGCGTGTCCAAATACTTCAGGTGTTTGGGTTCTACCAGATAACAACTGGTTATGGTGGTCTTTTTTTTTTTTTTTTTTTTTTTGTCTGTCACTATATTTTTCTCCCTTTCCATCTGCATCTGAGTCGGTTTAATTGGTACCAGTACGTGATTTTGGCACTGCAATCCACCAAGGCTGCACTTTGTTAGAAATTCTGTTCAGAACCTTCATTGACAAATTTTCCCTGAACTTGTAGATAATGTGGTTCTCTTGACTTGATCAGGTCTTGATCTTCAATACTTCAATATGAAGGGACTTGAAAATTACCAATTCCAAATCTAGTGCCATGGTCTTGTATGGACTGCCCTATCTGAGTCAGGGATGAGATCGTGCCCCAAGTGAAGGACTTTAAGTAACTCTGTCTTATTTGTAAGCTCTTCATCTTCAGAATGTTCCCCTCCTAACCTGTCATGAAATGTGGGTCATGACCGGAAGAACAAGATCTAGGATATGAGCAACCCAAATGACTTTGATCCACAGGGTTTCTGGGCTGTCCCTTCGAGATCAGCTAAGAAGCCGACTCATCCGGGCGGGGCTCAGAAAAGAGGAGCCATCTTGAGGAGCCAGATAAGGTGTTTGGGACTTCTGGTGCGGATGCCTCTTGGAGGTCTTCCTGATACGATGTCCTAGAGACTTCCCACCAGGAGAAGGCCTAAGTCACAACGACTTGCTGAAGAGTACCATGGGATCTTCCCGGGACAGAAGGACAAAGTGACTGTGGACTGGGAAGTCTGGGCCTCTCCACTTGGGTTGCTGCCCCTGTGACATGACCCCAGATAAGTCAAAGAAAATAGATGGAAGGTTGGGTTATGTTTGCTGGATGGTGATCTTCGGTAAAATATTGTGCTTTGGACCGCGGGTTACTGATGCTTCATCTGCAGAGTGTATTTTAAGTGACTCATCTCTTTTTTAGACATTGCCATTTAAGTGTGGGGACAACAAAGACACAGCCTTGTAGGACCAAGAGCACCTGGCGGAAGTCAAAAGCAGCCCCATAAGCATGGGTCAGCAAACACGTGACCTGGCGTGCTTGTACTTTAATAACGGCACTACACAATAATGACTCTCTGAAGGGCATCTCAAACAACAAGGCTCACTAGGCCTTACAGATAATTGGATGCAGCAGAAGAGTAGATACAGGTGAGCTCGCCTTTTCCACTCCGCTTCTGAACTGGACTTTATAGACCCATCACTTTTATTAGCACACAAAAGCACTTTTATCAAGAGAGAATTATAAAACGTGTATAACTGGTGCATTACTTCGTAGCTGCAGCCTGTTGTGCCGAATGTACATTGTGTGCTATGAAGCAAAGGCAATTTTGACATCCCATTTTGATAAAAGCAGTATTGATATGAGGTTCACTTTCCAATTCAGCGTCCTTGTAGTAACCTTTTCCAGACGCCAGAAAAGACATACTGGATTTTGACCAAATGCAAATGAACATCATTTGACCCAATGGAAATAGGTAATGATTGAACATCTTGACAACAATTGCGATTCATTCTGTCCATTTGGCTCCATCACTCAGTGAGTCCCAACCGGGGAGCTGGCGTGCACTAACATGCCATGAAAGCTCATCAGGGGTGCCACTGGAATTTATTCTATTTCACTGAATTAGAGTTTATCAATAAATTATAACAAATGATACACTATAAATGAGTCTGAGTAAAATTAAGAAAGTATGTCACATTTGTACCAGGTTTGTTTAATGTTCCAAATAGGGAGACTCATAACAGGTTATATTTCTGGGGCAAATTTTTCTTCTAAGTTGGGTTGACAATATTGCTTCAGATTTCTTGAGCAAAACTATACATTGTTAAGGCAACTTTTCTTGAATTTTTTTTACTGTTTTTGCTATCTTTTGAACATCTTCCCACTTGATACTTAATTAGCTGTCAGTTGTCTGACCATAAACTTACCATGAATGTTCTATTTTCCCTGCAGAACGCTTCCTGTCAGCATTTTTGACATGTTTTTTAGCACCTAATCAACACACTGTGTTCCCTTGAGGGTTTTGCCAGATGCTACAGGTGCATTCAAATCCCAGCTTTAATAAGCAACGGGAGATGTCACCTTTGTTGTTTCCAACCCATTCAAATATGATGCATGTCTTTGTACTTTGCGCGATTGGACTTTCATGAAGACATTAAGTGCCCGGTCCAGCATGTACCCTTTCTTCCCTCACAAAGTTTGTAGGGATTGATAGGCTCCAACTCACTTGTGACTCTAATGAGGGCAAGCAGTATTGAGCAGGGGGGGTTCACTTGGTTTTCGGGATGAGGGGGGTGCAAGCCTCCAGGAGATGCGCAGGATGTAAGAAAATGTTGTACTAAATTTCACAAAGAGCTAAAAAAGACATTGTGCTTTTCAATGTGTTTGGAGAGATTTACCAAAGGCACCGATGATGGTTAAAAAAAGAAATGGATGGATGGTTAGACAATACGGTGTAAATACAGTGAAACTAATTCCAAATAACTGTGGGACAAGAGGTACACACGTAAATGAAAATGCAGCAAGATAAGCTACAATAAAATGACAAAAGTAAAATGAGCAACTTCTGATTGTGTTACACTGTACATGCATTGTAGTGTGGTTAGTTACACACAATGGTTAAAATGCCAGTCATGTTGTTGCACAGAAAATATGGATCAGCCATGAATGAAGTAACTTTAGCCCTCACAATGAGATGCTCCAAGGAAAAATAGCTAGAAAGCCCAGAGAGCTCTCTATAATAATCTGCCCGGATAGAAATATGATGACAGCATCCAAGACTTTAAGCCACCATTGTAGTTTTTAACAAAAGCTTTTGTTGGCTTAAAGTTTCTTTTTTGTAATTGGGGGTTCATTCAAGCCCCCTTTCAATTTGCGTTAATTTTTACTTTCTCTCCTTGCTATTCGCCAGTCCACTAGTGTTGGGAAAGTGAATTTACTATATGAAAGAATTTAAAGCAAAGAGGAAGGGGCTCAAGGTTTATCTGTGTCTCCTGATGTCACCAGTCACTCATTTCAATTGTATGTTAGACATCAAATCCTGGTTGGAAGAGATGTTTTTCCATCATAACCATGATAAAACTGAAGTTTCAGTCATCAGCTCTGAGGCAACTCTAAAGTAATGTGCAAGCACTATCAACATTCCTCACCAAGTGAAAAACCTTTGTGTTATTTTAAACTGAGTTCACGTGTATATAGCTCAGTCTAAGCGATTAACAAAAAATAGTTTTTATAACTTGAAGAATAAATATACCAAGACACCCTTAATTTCTTTCTCTGTGTCCAGCACAGAGATGCTTATACATGCTTTTATCAGTAATCAAATTGATTACTATAATTTCCTGCTTAGCGATTTCCTAGAAAGTGTATGCAGTATTCGAGAAGTTGATTCAAGAAGTTGATTCAAGAAGTCTATTGGCCCTGTTTGGGCATGCCAAACAAGGAATTTGACTCCGGTAGATGTCAGCCACTGTTCAACATTTAGGTGACTAACAACATTCAGGACATGTGCGAAAATTGACAATTATTCTCAAACATCCCCTGATCTTAAAGAACATACCGGGAATTCACATAGCCCACAGTAGCTACTTTTTTTCTACTTCGCCCTTCGTACTACTCTTACGACTCCTTCAGTTATTCGGGTAGGTCAAACTAAAAAAACAAAAAATGTGAGCAAAGATTTTTTTTCTGCATCTGGTAACAGTTTGTGTGCGTGGATTGTCATTTAGACATGTCAAGGAAACAGGCTAACTTTGGGGAAAAAAAAAACACGTATCAGAACCACACTGCAGACCGGATGACAGACATAATTTGAAAACAATTTTGAAAATAACAGTTCACTAGTTACATTTCATTAAATTTTTTACTCATGTTGATATGAAAGACAGAAAAAAATCAATTGTGACTACAAAGACAAAGAATGTCAGCCTTTTGTCGTTATAGCGTAGTGATAAAAAGTCACATTTACTCAAGGAGATATTCTCATCCAAACATTTAATGGTTTACAAATGAACAGAGTCTACGTTTACAAAGTATTTCTTTGTTGTTGTCAACCAATCACACAATATCATGGAACATGTTGACTTTGAAGATAGCAAATAGAAATTCATTTTGGATGCAATGTTATAAGGTTCACTGAGATAAACTATCTGAACGATGCCTCTCATTGAGTGCACGTTTCTTTTTCAGTCAGGCTCATTTTATCTACTATGAATGATCACATTAATGCCATGGGAGGGCTCGGGATTGGAAAATGATGTTTTCTTTTACTCAAGTAACGCAACTCCGCTGGAAATTGTTTTTTCTCCCTGAATCCCACAAATAGGTCGAAACAAAGAGCAGACAAGATGGACAGAAAGACTGTTTTGTTTCACGGGTGACTGCAATTTTGCTTTGGTTTCCTCCTCAGTGCCTGCTGGATGGGAAATACATTTCCACCTCATCTCTAAAGGGTCTGACACAGGAGCATACCCACTAAGACACACACTCACAATACATTTATCACTCTGCCTTGCTCAGATGCTCTCACTGCCTTTCACAAGCTGGTAGAGGTAAACAGCCATTTAAATTGCATGCTGACCCGATAATCAACCACTAATCAAGGACTAATACGCTCTTTAGGGCTCTTTAGTTACTGATAATACACTGCATAAATGGTAGCTGCCCCATATTCATGAGGACATAAAGAGATGGACATTGGAATTTTCATTGATGTGATCTGATCTAATGCACTACTCTCACATCCTCCAGCGCCTTAGCACCTTCATTAGTTCTCTGGGTGTGCCTCTCTTTTTCATGCAAAGCCGTGTGTGGAATAGTAATCTTATCGTATTCTGTTATATGCAAATAACCATAATCAGGCGTGTAGATGTGAGGCTAATCACAGGCATACACAAACACAACACCAATTTTATTTAGGTAGAATTGCCTACGGGTGGTTGAGGGCCATCTCCACTTACCTTCCTTTTGTGCAAGATCACACACATGCTCGTGATTCTTCTTTTTCTTCACTGTCTTTGTGGATTTGTTTGAAGTGCATAGCTAATATGGGGCTGCTTTCATTAGTGGAAATTGCAGATGAGAGTGGATGGCGCATCAGGAAAAACAGGTCCTGGAAAGAAAGCATCTAAATTAATGGCTACAGCCATTCACTTTACCAGCACTACTCAAGCTCATGACCTAAAGCAATGGTGTCATGATTGCTTGCATAAGAATTCTAGTGAGTGCATTTTTCTGCTCATCACCTTTAAACTCATTTAATGAAGAGTATGTTTACTTCCAAATGTACTGTATATTTAACATTATAATAATAGTAATTATAGTAGAAGTGTTAGTGTAGTGTGTGAATTTAGGTAATGTATGATTGCTAAATTCACTGAAATATCAATTAGCACCCCCCAGAAATATATAATTTTCTAGCTATAATTTCCTACAAAGTGTAACACAATTTTAATAAAATCGGAGAAAATTCGCTCAGTCTCATTTTTTAACGGCTGCAGCATAACATTTTTTAGCTGCTACATCACATTTTTAGGTTCTGGGGGAATTCTTCACCTGATTATTTTAGCTTCAATGCTCACTATGCTAATAGTAACCACCAGAAGATTGCATATTCTCAGTTAAACTACTTAATGCAGGGGTGTCCAAAGTTTTTGCAAAGGGCGCCAGATTTTGTTAGATGAAAATGTTTACCATTCGGACTGGCATTCCTCAAACTATTGCCATTATAAATAAACTTCCAAATATGTAACTATATCCTTTGCTGTCTGCTTTGTTTTATTATTGTTATTGTTGTATTAATGAGAAGGGTGATATTGGTGTTTGGACTGCAGTAAACAGGCCAGGTTGTATCATGTCAGATTTTTAATCCAAATTAAATCATTCTCCGTTTTATCTTTTTTTATTTCAACTTCATACGTAACAAAAATACACAATAATCACAAAAAGTTTTGTTGTTGTTTGCAATCACTGTGAGTGCACGGCGCGGACGCGCAGTACTGTTTGCAGAAATAGTAGTAATTAATCAGAGCTCTCACCAGTAGTCCGTGGATTATTTTGCATTTTCCTTGTGCAGTGTGACTGACAGCGTCTCTCAGTTTAGCGTCCCCTTAATCCTTGGTGTTCGGACATTTAAATGAGGGAATGTTTGTGTCACTGATAATCTTGCAAACAGACACCTGTGTGCGCGTGAACTGAGAAGGGACGCACCCGATCATGAGCGCTCGCACCCAATCATGAGCGCTCGCACCCAATCATGAGCGCTCGCACCCAATCATGAGCGCTCGCACCCAATCATGAGCGCTCGCACCCAATCATGAGCGCTCGCTCCTTTGCGCGTTCCCGTGCGTGCGCGTTTCATTTCTGTGGCTCGCTCTGGGGCGCGCAGGTCCCCGCGACGGTGCCCGAGGGCCACACATTGATTTAATGACACGATGCTTCGGGCCGGTCATAATTTAAACACTGGCCGGATTTGAGTAAGGTGATGCAAGCCATCAGGAAAGGCCACAGTGACACAATGTCCTACTACCTCAGCTCACTTATCTAATTATTAAGAGACCTAATCTAACACCATAGAAGTAATTTTATCCAGTGTACATTACATAAAACACACAATTAGGTTTTGTATAAAGGAGAAATTCATTCACCAGATCGGATACTATGTGTCCCATACCATAAAGAGTAAATGAGTGATTGACAAACTTTTTATTGTGTGCAGAGGTGTCAAATGCAGGTTCAGAAAAAAGAAACCCCTCACACATTTTGGCTTCAGCCACTGATGCTTCTAATCAGCCCGCAGGTAAATGGACTATATATGTGATTGAAAAATTAATAGAAATATAATCATAGACAAAAAAAGAGTGAAGAGAATGATAATGACGATTCAAATTACGTATTACGGTTACTTAGCATTCCCGAGGTCCCACTATAAACTCTTGAAATAGAAGTGCAGTAAAAGGAAACAGGTATACATTATATTGGTTGGCTTGGCATGAAAGATTGCTGTCAAGACAAAATCTCCCCAGCAGAGCTTATCTGCAGAGAGCTAACAAAATAGTGTTGACAGAAACGCTATGATACTCATAAAGTGATAAGTAAACAGTAGAGTGCTGTTATGTAAATGGAGTTCACCTGAAATGACCACAGAAATATACAAAGTTATTGTTTTATACCGATACATAAGTACATATACGCACCAGCTTCTAAAACTAAAAGTATCAGGTCAAACTTCCTAAATAAGAAAATATATGTAATTCTTCATTCAGGTAAATGTCATCCCTAGGTTAAAATATTTCTCTGCACTTTTTATTGCCACTTAAGTTAGAGCAAACAAACAACTAATTACAGATCTCTGTTATGGATAGCACGCAGACTGTTTACATTCACCTTGTTGCCTACTGTAAAGGACACATAACATGGCACTGAAGCATGAGATTAGATGCACATCTCGAGGTACAGCCACATCCAATATAATGGCATAGTAATAAATACAGACACACACACACACACACACACACGTTTTTAAATAGCCCTATGCTGCTGAATAATCCTCTTTACCTTTTCTTTTTTTTTACATTGATAAATCCTGATAACATCTCACCATCTGCGGGCCTAAACCATTTGCTTACATTTGCATATCAGACACACAACCACACAAAAGTTTTGGGAATGCACACAGTTGTGCTCCGGCAGAAGTATCTGAACCAGAGCCGGGAGCGACGGCTTAAGCCGTATATCAAATACAGATGGATTTATCGCAAAAGTAGAAAATATGAGGTTTTTTTCCCACT
Source organism: Syngnathus scovelli (assembly GCF_024217435.2). Taxonomy (NCBI): domain Eukaryota; kingdom Metazoa; phylum Chordata; class Actinopteri; order Syngnathiformes; family Syngnathidae; genus Syngnathus; species Syngnathus scovelli. The sequence goes on along the minus strand of NC_090851.1, from coordinate 7,804,142 downwards.
GCACAATACAATAAGCCACAAACAGAAAATCATGCTGCATACTATCACAATCAATCACTGTATGGCGGCGGGTTACACTCCAAACTACCGAAAGAGTTCCCGCCTTGAAAAAAAAAACAGGTGTATAACATCAGGGCTACAGGGGGAGTATTTACCCGTCGAAGTACGATACCACCATATCTTTTGTCTACTCTAGGCCTTATTTCCCTGCTAGGCAGTGTCTGGTGGAACATGTTCTGAGTAGAGTTTTTCAAGGGATTTCATTCCACATTACAAAAGCACTGATTGGGTAATTGACGCTAATAGCCCTATTTTGGTGCTCAGTGGAAGTCTCGCGCAAAGAGCAGTCCAACTGAACGCATGGTTTTCTTTCTCTTTCTTTTTTCCTGCTCACATGCAGATAGAGAGGTCATTTCCGCTGTTATGGGATGGAACGCAGACGAGTCCTGACCAATTGAAACAGCCCCCCTTCGTTCCCATTATAATCAGATAGACAGCAAATATCTAAAAAAAATCTTGGCCACTTGTTATCAGTTATCAGAAGAAAAGAAAGCATTCTATAATAACCAAAAGGCCTGTCTTTTTCCAAGTCTTTTTTATAACCATACAAGATTGCTTTTGAAACTCACACAAGATTGAAGCTCTTATAGCTTTATTTTTTTTGAATAAATGTATAAAGCTGTCATTGGATTCCTCTTGCCCATACTTACTTTAGAATGGGCCAATGGTGATGTTATATTTCACAGAGCTGTTTTTAATGCAGTTGGCAAAGGATCAATTCTCCCTCAACGTATGGTTCACAGTCACCCTGTGATTGACTGGTACTCGATCTATATGTTTCAGTTCTTAGTCAGCTGGGATGGATTCCAGTTCAGCCCCTACTGAGCCCCTGCACAAGCTAAAAAGCATAGATCAATAACTTGATTTCACTTTTCACATTTTGATCCCTAGCAAAATCAGTTTATTTACCTAACTTTGTTGGACTTGACTGCATTGTAGCAGTTGCTAAGAATATGACGGCCTTATGAAGTATTCAAAAGTAAGCTTTGACACAAGCTCATACTTGCAAAAACAATCCCTTTGTACACAACGGAAATGAAAATCGTGGTTTGATTCATATTGCAGCAACGCCCCAGTGTACACACAATGGGAGGTCCGCGTGTGTGCATCTGCACAAACTAGAACACCTAAATGCCATTGATACGTTTTCTTGTAGCATACACCAACCAGTATTACCAATAAAGTATGGAACCTCTTTTAGAAAACACAAGCTTTAGACCAAGTGAAGAGTATCAGGTGAGCAGCACTAATTATGTTGATAACAAGTGGCTAATGCTCTCTTTGTAATGCGACACATCTGATCCCTCATTATACCACCGTTGTGGCTTTGCGGGTGTTGCTGTTTGCTGCCTCACGCTGCGGCGACTGATTATCATGATGTCACTGCCATCTTCTCCTACATTCTTATTAATTACACTTGATCGCACCGGTTGCCTTGTGAAGCATCATCTCTCTTCACTTGTTCCTCTCCAGTGTCTTCTGTGTTTTTGTCATCAGACCCCCGTGGGTTTTCTGCCGCGCTCCCCGCTGAATCACGTTCCGCATTTTGGAGGCCTTTGTGCAGTGTGCCAAACACAACTGTCTAATCATTTGTTGATGGAAGTGGCACATTTCATTTACAGCTCAGCCAGACTTAATGATCAAACAAGTCTCACTGGAGTTGCAGGACTATTAAATTGTAGGGTATGAAGGACAGTGAGTTCTAATCTAAGATTTGAGAATTATTTATTTAGTAGTTAAGAATAGGTGACTCACCAGCGATCACAATTTTGTACTTTCTGTATTATCACCCTTTCACATGAATTCTCACACTCACCAATTATCGTTTCAAAAGCTTATGTAATGCAAGATGTACCGATGTGCGACATGAGTCAGCACGGCTCAGTGGCAAAGTGGAGGTTGGGGGTTTGATTCCCAACCAATGTGAAAAAAGTGACCTTTAGCAAAATACAGATTTTGTGTCTTCACTATTTCCATCACTTTTGCAATCCTGAGTTGCACAATTTACGTGTTTCTCTTCAAAACCTGCACAAATGATCCTTACTACCTATTTATTAAACCAATTCCACGCTTGTCTTTATACAATCATAAAAGCATGTGGGTCCTATTTATTATTTTGTAATCTGCAGTATTTTCTTCAGCTGATTAAATGAAGCCAATTTTGAAAAACATCTACACAAAATTTAGATGCATAGCTTTGCTGTCGTTGCTGCATCTGGTTATAAAATTATTTTAAAGTTGTCAGTTTGCAATAGAAAGGATGCAATAATGTTTTACAAGTAAGGTAATAAACATTTAGTATTATTTGGTGTTTTTTGAGCGAGCACCCTTAATCCTGGTCTTATCATTAGCAGGATATTCAAGCCTTAAACACAACTACGTATAAAGCAAAAAGAAGCACAAATTATGCAGGGGGTGAATGTTTTGGGTTTTTTTTTTTTGCCTTTAACAGCGCATCATGAGATGACAGACAGCAGTAATCCATATTGGTGTACGTGCATGAGTGTGTGGATTGTGCATAAGGAATAATGCAAAGTCGACTAGCGGGGAGCAAGAGAACGCGATTATGAGAGGAAACAAATGCAGCTGGGAAAAACATTCATCAGAGCAGATGAGCTGCACCGTAGGTGTCATGTGTCTCAGTGTGCATCCATTTTAATGTGCAAGACAGCGCAGCTAGATTACACACACGCACACGCACACACACAGGCTGTACAGTTTCATTCATATGTACAGCAATGTGTGTGACTGTCAAATGGATAAATATTGTAATATCCCACTCCTTCTCATACATACATACCTGAAGCAGATAATAAACGATTATCGCATCACAATTCATGTCCATGCACAAACTCAGAAATACTGCTTTGCTTTCATATTCGATTGAAACAAAAGGCCGATTTTCACCACAGCATTTGTAACTTCTTCAATCTTTTATTGTGTTTTGCCCGTGTCTTGTTTTTTATTCAGTCATGTTGCAGTGTAATATTGTTCTCTTCCAAACAACTATATATTTTTTATCATGATTCTTCAAGCACTGGTCAAAATACTTAATGATGGTGTACACGCACACCAAAATAGAATTATGCCCTAATACTTCATGATTATATCCGTTTGTACCTTTGCAGAAGAGCTGAGATGATAAATAGCTGCTTAGGGAAATGCTGTGGGGAAACTATTCCTTAGAGAGTTAAGTGAAGTGTCTTTTTAGTGAGGCAAAGTATCCTCTTGTGTCGTTTTTTTAATTGACTCCATCTCTATGATCAGTGTGTTAAGGCTCAGTTGTTATCAATTTAGTTTTCTTCCAAGGACAAGAATGAACTTTAATCTTCCCATCTCCTTTGTGTTGTTTCCTAGGATCAAATGTTTATTCAGGTTTTTATCTGAATCTGAATGGCTCATCTTATCCTTAAATTGTTCAACTGCTTCCTTTTTTGTGCCGGATATATTGTGAGCCTCTTTTATGAATAATGTAAAGCCGAGGTCTTTTGAGAACAAGTACGATACAGCCATTAGCATGTATTAGCATTGAAAGGTGCCGCTTAAATAAAATCCATCGGTCTTTCACGTACTTAACAAGGATCCATATCGTGAGCGCAGGTATTTAAATGTTTATCAGAGCAGGCATGAAATGGTAACGAGAACCGGTGGTGCAAGGACATTTGCAGGCGGTGATTGCGTAAACCGTGTGTGTGTGTGTGTGTGTGTGTGTGTGTGTGCTCTGCATCCCCATAATCATCACTCATGCTTCTGCGGCTTTCAACACTGAGTGGCACAGCCATATCACAGACTATTAGCGAGGGAGTGAGCCTCTACATGACTTTGTTTATGCCGTGTGTTATTGTGTCTGTGGATGCTCTTGGATGCGTAAAGGGTATTTTTGTGACCTGCAATCGCAGACTGGATGACATCAGGCCTCCGGGCTAACTTTTGCCAGTAAACTTGTCCATACAGAAGTTCAGTCAGGACGCATTGAAACTGAGTTTTTAACAAAAGCTTTTTCAACCTCTAGGACCACTTGAATTCGTGTTTTCAAAGAATGTACTGCTACAATGTATCAAAATGTGTCTTAAATAATGCAACACCCTACAGCACTTGGACTTCAATATTCACGACAATTTATATTCAAATTGCCACATTAAACACATTAAAAAGTCAGTCTTTGCCCTCTTAATGACGATGCTTGGCACTGGTGACACATTTCAGCATGCTTTGTCTGTTTTGATGACATTGAAGCCTCTCGTTGGCACACGGTGTCCACGACGTGTCATGTCCCACATGATGGGTGGTTTGAATACTGTGGCCTGGAGCATCCTTGCTATCCTTGCTCTTGTCATGGATTGCATTCAGCACATTTGGCTGAACATCAGCTCCCTTCAGGATTCAGTGACACGCAGAAAATGTTCCCTTCCCTTTCCTTGCCTGCCAAATCTCAGCACTCAACGGCAGCAAAGCCAAGCCTGTCAACATTTGCAAACTATCTGAGGGAGGAGTGTGTTTGTGGAGGTTGCGCACAATGATATGTAAGGGAAGCATCAGTGTAACTTTTGTATTCATATTTGAAGAGCTATTTTCTGAAAGGCCACGACTGCATCGTTATTCTCTTAAAACAAATTATTATAAGTAGGTAATTTTCTGCGGATGCACGATGTGAAACAGATTTATGGTTATTCACAATTAATTTTGACATTTCCACCAGCAAATTATCATGAAATTGATGCTGCTGTCTTGCATATTGATTAACCACCAGCATGTGTGCAATCATTTCCTTAATCATTTTCTTTTGCTTGACTATCTACAAAAAGGAAGCATCGTATTAGTGGTGTACACCTGTAGCGGTTGTACACATTCTTGATTTCTTTTTAATCAATATTATAGTGAGCACCGTTTGATACTGATGAGTTGTTATCCCAATATATACTGATATTAAATCATTGCCCAACCCTAATATAAGTAAATGTTTCAAAATATGTTACAAGCCAATAGTGTAACTCTTTAAGAACGTCTCTTCATCCGCTGCCAATCAAACAGCCTGTGGGAACTGTCTGTCATATCAGACATGTCAGACAGCAGACAGACCACACAAACACACACACACACACACACACACACACACACACACACACACACACACACACACACACACACACACACACACACACACACACACACACACACACACACTGTTTTGCTTGTTCCTCACACACAACAACTAAACGTAGTTAGCTGTTACATAGTTTTTAAAACCATAGTCAGGAGAGAATCATTTCTATCGTGAGGAGGAAAGAAACTCTCCAAACAAGTCCAGCATATCAAACCGCACTGATTTGTAACCGACAACAAATCTGGCTGTGTCAAATCGTACGTGTAACTTAAAGTCCTTATATAGTTTTTCGACAAGTCTTTTTTTTTCTCTCTCTCTCTTCCCTCTAGCTCTTCTCACCCACGCAGCGTGAGCTGTTTCAGAGAACATTATTATAATATGATGAGCACTGGCAGGTCAAGACCCCATAAAGTGAGAAATGACTTCTACAGGTCAGGTTGTTTAAATAGACTAGTAATGCAAAATATTGTTCCTCTATTTTCAGTATTTCATATGCACATTTTGAAATTAGTCACAACATATTGTCACAAATAGAAAATGTGGCTTTACACTGACTGTACAGTAGGCTGAGTGTAAGTCCTGCTTAGGTTTAGATTGTAATTACTCGCATTCTTTTTTAAAAAGAAGTCACATCTTCTGTTTTTCTGCTTTTCAGGAAAACACTTCATGCCTTACTGTGTGGCCCCATAACAAAATTAGCATCTTCTGGAAGCCAAGCATCTGGGATTTGTGCAAATCCAGTGTTGCTATTTTTACTCACTGCTTATTATGTGCCTGAGGTCTGCTCCGGTGTCAGAAATTAGGAAGAAAATAGACACAAAAATGTGCTTGTGTAGGAAGATGTGTGCATGTGCGGTGTTATTATTCATCCATGACAGAATTTACATTGTCCTCTAAGTCAGCAGGGAGCGGCAATAAAGGCACGTACCTGTGTGCGTGCATGTGTGTGTTTGCTGCACTGTGGTCTACTTGACCCCCTCTCTACCTCTTTCCTTGTCTTCCAGCCTTCATTACCATTACCACGTTTCACACAGCTGCTGTCAGCCCACACACTGATGCAAATACAGTAGCGCACGTACCGAAACGACGGGATGGGCGTGCGTTGTGCTTGCACGAATGAGTAAGTGTGAGAGGGGCTAGACGGGCCACTGTCCATGTGATCACAGTCAAGCTGAGAACAAGTAGGGAACATAATTACGTTTCCATATGAGTATGTTGATATCTCATTGTTCAATCAAATGGGGGTGGGTTATACATGATCACCATTGGGGTGGAGAGATGAGCCAAGTCACAAACAAATCACTTGCAATAGTGACTGCCAAGTTGACAATAATTCAACAAATGCAAGAAAACACTGCCCTTTGTTTCGTTTGTGAAAGCACCATAGCTTCAGAAAGTAATGCATGCCAAGATTGCTTTTAGTTGTTATTGGATTTTTCGGGGGACAAGTGTCACCCTGATGTTGGGGAAAAGAAGAAAAAAGTTTGTGAGTATACGGTATTCCTGGTCCCTTCAAATGCTATAGAATGCTGAGTTCAATTGGCAGTCCAGAATTTTAGCTCACTGGTCAGCGTTCTGCGCTGTCAAACCAATGAAATGTTGATGGCCAGGGGGTTCAATCCCTGGCTTGGGCACATGCTGCAAGAGTAGAACGCCACCAGTTACTCATATCTGCCTCCAACACTGGAGGAACGTGAGTCCATGGCATTCCAAATAATTAACTATTGAAGAATGTAAACACAGTCTACTTCTGGCCTTTACGCTTTTGAGTTCTTCTTCATCAGTGTTTTATCTCGGAATCTACCCGTACGAGTTGGGGTTGTATTTATTTTTGTGATGTCACCAAAGAAAATTAATCATGGTGGTCAAGAGAATAAATGCGTTGCTAACCGTTGGGCCATAGTCTCTGTCTTGGATGTTAAACAAGATAAAATCCAAAATAAGTTGTCATCAATTATAAAATGAAAAATGGCACACTTCTTTGTACCACTTATGTATATGACTGGAAAATAATGTTAAGGTTTTATGATGGTGTCAGTTTAATTCTGGGTCAAAGTATTCCATTTTCCATTAGTTCATCCGGCAAGCCTTAGAGGTAGACTAGCATCCCAGAATGATTATGTGCTACCTCTACCATATTTACAGGACACAGACCAAATTACTTATAAAGTACTGGACGGTATATTATCACACATGGGCAGCAGGCTTTTGTTTTCTGTTGTGCACTCAACTGAGTGCCGGTACATGTATTATGTATTTGTCTTGAGGTGAATAGATGAGGTGGGCACAGCAGCTCCTATTAACCTGCCATTTCACAGTCCACAAAGTGCAATAATCGTGTGGCTGAAGACAAACATGCACACACACATGCACACAGCTATTTGCCATCCCTTTAACACATTTAACAAAAGGGAGGAGGTGATTGCTTCGACTCCCCACCATGTAATCACACCATCTGAAAGGGGCCTCAAAGGCAATCCCACACACTTGCACATAGAATGCTCTATATCATCTTTCCTTCTGGATTTGGTCATTATGGCACATTACATCCAATTCAAGTTGTTACTGTTAGGGTGAGATAACAAATAACCTCCGTAATGTATGTGTGTCATACACGATCAACCCACCATCGAGAGACATTTAACTTCACATGCCGGCATTGTCCACAGTGGTTGTCATCTCCAAGTGGAAAAATGATTGATGGTGTGTGGGTAGGTTGATAAATAGGTGGAGAGCCAAATGGATAAAAAGGTGGGCAGATGGGTGGATGAATAGCTATGCAAATGGTGGGCTACTCATCCACATATTGTGTGTAGATGGACGACTGGTTGGTAACTAAACGATTGTGTAGGTTGACAAAGGGCCAGGTCATAACATAAATTGATAAAGATGTGTCATATGCATTTTAGCAGAGGTAGAGGGTTGCACACAGAAGATAACCTTTCGCTTTTTGCAAAGTATAGCGGACTAATTGCTACATAAAGGAGCTGCACCATGCTGGCCAATTCAAGAAAAAGTCAAACGACTCAAAGTGAAAATCAAGTTAAGAAAAAAAAAAAAAAAAACTGCACAGTATCTGAGTAAATTAGAGGTTCACAATACATGGGAAATCACACAATTTTTTCCCAAGCACATGTAATTATAGGAGGTGTCACATTTAGACAGACAGAGTAGATATTGAGCCATTTAAATGACTTGTGACAGCATCCAACAGAAGATTATTCCTGGTTTAACATTTGATGTTCCACAACAAGCTGGTTGCGGTTCAGTTCTGCGCAATGAAGTGTGACATGGAAATCAAATCATCAAAGTGGTGGACCAGTGGTTAGCGCTGCCGCTTCTCATTTGCAGCACCGAGTAAGCATCCCAGCTGGCAATAATGTACAAGTCAACAGTGTGGGGCCGGTAAGACAAATGTATGCTCCTAAGTCACGAGAGGTTGCTGTCGCACATCACTTGAAGGAGATAAACGATGAAAGAAAAGAAAGAGGGAGGCGGCAAGTGGCACATGTCGTTTGTATGAAGATTTATTCATCCTTTATTCAGATGCTAACATCACTGCTAACATCTGAATAAAATTTAATTGAAAATGTATTTTAAAAAACACTTTTTTGGAGCACCTCAGCAACAGAGGCTATGGTTGGGGATGAAGACAGATGATGCAGTTTTTTCTTCTCTCTCCATCATGGATGAATCATGAGGTGGACAGTCACTTCGATGCAGTATCCACTGTAATACGGCAGCACTGTCATCCAATGGCCAATTAATGGCCAATCTACATTCCCACCCTTAGCTATGGTGACAATTAAGGGTAGTGACCAAGAGGACAAGATCCTGGATAGAAGCTGCTAAAATGAGCTTCCTCTGCAGGGACTCTTGGCTCGCCCTTTGCAACAGGGTGAAGGGCTCAGTCATTAGGGACGTGTTGGACGAGTAGGGCCACTGTGCCTCTACCAATTCTGGTGACTCAGCCAATTAGGCTACACTTACACAATGTTCCCGGTGACTACGGCAACCCCATTTGCCTGAAACCTAATGTTGCCTGGGCTTTTGACCACCACCTTCATGCTTATTCTTTTTTTTTTTTTTCACGACCTATCACAATATGTGTGAAGTGCCTTGTGGGGATGTGGCTGCTGAATCCTGGAGGTTCAAAGGTGCAAGAGGGTTCCGCTTACAGTTTAACACAGATATCAGTATGTTCCTTCTTGACCCATCACATTCTGATTGGCTCACTCATCCATATACCTTCTGTCAGGGCTAGATGAAACATGGATGCCATAAAACTCCCTTGCCAAGCCCGGCTCCAGAGTCCGCATCAGCATAAGCTCACATAGTGGCGCTCAGTAAATAATAATTTTCTAATTCACTAATCCATCTCGTGGACCAAAGCACGCAGAGGGAATGGCCTCCAACTTGTGTTAAGCCCCAGCAAGTGCTGTTGCATGCATCGTGTTTTACGACAGACAACAAGGTTTCTCATGAAAATGTTTAAAAATCCCCCTGCGTTCAGTCACAATCATCCTGTTTTATCCTGAAAGCAACATAGTGTAAACCAAACCACGGCCACAACCAGTTAAAGCAATGGCTGATCACAACGTTGTTTTGTGCGTGTGTGCGTGTGTGTGTGTGTGTGTGTGTGTTTGTCCTTATACCACTTCTCCAGCCAAAGCAATTAGAGGAGGAGCTCCAAGTGAGGGAAAAAAAAATTGGTGCACAGCCAAATGTTTTTTCTTTACAAGGTGAGATTGCCAATTGCACAGCATGCACATTACTGTGTTTTCAGTCTAGCACAAGTATAGTCATAAAAACATCAACAAAATATCAAATTTCCATAATTTGTTTCCACTCCAGTGTGTTTCTTCCCTCTTCAAGTAAAAACATCAAAAGAGAAATGCCAATGGATGTATCAGAAACATGGTCTGATATTGTGTCACCATAGGAATGGGATTTATGCTCGATGAATTCTCATCGGTACAGAGGGGGCTTGGTGATTGGGATTTCCCACATTAATAGGATCCTTGTTGTATTTCTTAGTCCTCGTTTTAAGATCAACACAGCAGCCTCTGCCCCTCAGCACGCGGCAACCTTGCAAACTCCTCTCCGGAGAACCACTAAAATCTGTGATGTGTATCGAGTTTACTGTCGGGGTGATTTGAGCAACTTGTGTTTCTATGGTAATTTTTGCAGTAATTGCTCCTTTGGCGCCTTGGTCAGGTTATGAAGATGTACCTGCTGGTATTCGAATCACTAAAAAAAATAAAAGGCCCCTTGTGTGATAGGCATCACATACCTGACTTTACAGAATAAAGCTTAAGAATTACCCTTCTTTCTCACTTTTTTGCTCTTTCCATTCTTGTTTCCTTTTCTCGTTTTGCCAAATTCTTCCTTGTATCCGCTTACCAATTCCTTTGCTATTAGCTTCCTCCTACCTGTGCACAGTTCCAATTCTCCACACATCTTCTTTTCTCCTCTGATTACCCTTTCCTCCATTGCATCTTTTCTCTATTATGTTCCTGTGATTACACTGCACTACACCTTCATTTGTTTTCCCACATTTGCTTTTGTTCTGAAGGTAACACTCTCACTGTCTATCTCTTCTGTAACACTTCTCTCCTCAGCCTATTTCCTTTCCAATCTCTACCTTCTCCAAGGGTCGCTCATCCGAGCCAAACATTTTCATTCTCCACCAACCTTCCTCGTCTATGTTGGCCTTCTACCGGACCTGCAGATTTGATGCCTACTTCAATGCCGCTGTTGTTTTTGTGAACCCACACTAAAATCCATACTGCACTAGACCCTCAGCCAATTCTCTTGTCTCACTCAGTAGCTCATTTGTCTTTTTTTGCGATATCTACTCACCATTTTGCCTCACATTCCTCCCACAGCCTTATCCCTCTCTCCCACTTCTTGATTATTTTAGTGTAATCATCATAACTATGCCCGTGTTCATAAATGCTGAAGTCCAAGCAGAGGCAGGAACTCGTTTTGAACCAAATTGTTTCATAATGCTGCCATCTGTTGGAGAGAATTTGCACAGGAAGCATAAGGTTTTAAAATAAGTACTAGATCAGTCAATTCACACAGCCAGGCAAAGAAAAAAAAATCATGTTTACACAAAACTAACATGGTTTAATTTAATTGTCTGGTTCTTGATTTGTTCTTATTGTGAGGCAATGGTACTGTAACATGTCTGTCTTGCGATGTGCAGAGAAATTTGTGCTTGTACGTAATCATCCCTAAGGAGCTTTGGGCGGCAACTGTGTAGGCTCCAGGGCCAAATACAAATCTTGTGTCAGTGTCTTAGGCGAGAGCACTGACTTGAAGTCAACTTTACACAAACCTATGCAGTTAAGCAAGACAAGCAAAACAAACTACACGTAGAAAGGCCACAAAGTCACTTAACAGCACTCCAAAATGAATTCAGCCAAGGGCATTCTCAAATGTGCTGCAGCAACAATTCTTGACTTATATGTGTTTACTTTTGAAACTGCTCTAAATACACCAGGTCGCAATGAAGATGAGATTTCACCGAAAGCACGGTGGACTCAAGTGCTAAATATTAAGGAGAAAAAAAAAAAACTACAATGTACTTTTGAAGAAGGAAATGTTTTGATAGTTACATGCGGTATTGACAGAATAATATTGAGATGCAATAGATCGATTGATTGAAAACTACATACAGCCATGATGTTTGTTTATATGCAAATATTCTTGATATTATGTGATTATATTATATTTCATCCTTTTGTCCACACTTAGCTGAGCTTGTAGTTAAGCTAGAGCTGGATAAAGCAGAGAGCCTCCAAATGTGTTCAGGCCTCAGAGAGTTTTGACTTAAATGGTTTGTGGGATATACGCATAAAAAAATGATTTGATAATCTAATGATGTTATGCATGGATCTTGATACGGTGCTACGTTTACCGAGAGCTGGGTTGAATCCATTTCCATGGTTTAGGATGATGTCATCATAAGGGATTGGGCTGTTCTTGGTGAAAGGCCCGAGGCAACTTGTTTGGAGGCTCAAATAGGCAGTGAATGCAACACTCATCCCTCCTGAGACAAAAACAGTCCAACAGGAAAAAAGACAGGATGAGATAACGTCGCCTTCCGTGGCTCACTCATTCACTTGGACAGCTTGAGAAAGTGTTTAAAAAAAAGTCACAGGAAACTTTGGCTTGTTGATAATGAATAGCTAACAAATATTATTTTACATAGTCGGCGCATGTTACGGTAGCTCCAGCTTGCTATTGACCTTTTCTTGTTTGTACTTTTTTTTTTTAGCTTTGTGTGCTTCTTTTGCTTTCTAAACATGGACGCCGCAGTTTGGGCTGGCACGAAGCTGCAGCTGCTGCATTTGGAGTCACGATCAGCTGTCGCAGTTGTTGGCACTCCATACCAGAGACTCAACATATGTGGTGGCAGTCTCAAACGCTCAATGTAAAAAAAGATAAGTGTCACTTGAACTGTGATCAATCATCACCATTTGTGTGCACTTCTCTACTCCTGCCCACTCCCACCTCTGCAAATATCAAAATAACCCGGGTTATGGATGCTGGAGTCAACAGCGGTAAAACTTTTTCATCCTTGACATGCAATAGCTTTAGATTTTTCTTTTTTTTTTTTTCATTTTGTTTTAAATATTTTAGTTTTGGGAGCTTTGAGTTCCTTTGGCTATGTTTATACATACCAACAATTTTGAGAATACTGTCCCCCATTTGAGACAGGGTCATAGTCAGGTTCAGCACCCTTAGTAGGAGATCATCTTCGACCTCTCGGAGTTCGAGGCTGGCACAGCAGCAGCTGTTGAAGGCACACTCGAACTCCTACTCATTGTACGTAAGCTCATCCTCCAGTGCCTATGCAAACATAAAAGTACATCAAATTTTAAATCAACAATATTTCAAATAACAACACAAGAACAAATATATTAGACATATGCACCCAAATATGCTAAGGTTCATATCATATTTTATCTTTGTCCGCAAAAAAATGCAGGCAATTTGATAAAAATTTTGGGGCGTGTAACCACATCAAATTGTGGTTTGAATCTTTTTTTTTTACTTAAAGAAAACAAAAAAGTAATTTTTACCTACCGTTTTGAATACGCTGATGGATATTTGGGCTTTTCAACTGTGCCACAGCAGGATTATGACAAAACGAGAACCTTTGCATCTCACACCTGAAGGGAAAGTTCTCAGTAGGAATAAAAACACATTAGAATAGATATTGTGGAAATGTTTATCTATTTTTGTGGCATTTATTTTTATTTGGCATTATTGCAACCATTCACTGAAAAAACTGTGTTGCACATGATTAAAAAGTCATCCAAATATTCCAATGATACACGGTATATTAGTTTAACATGAATCAATTGGTGTACATTTTATTACTGCATTTCCCTCAAAAATATGTGAGTAGAAAATAACAAGAATAATACTTATACCTTTTTGAAATGCCACACCTAATCTCCTGTCCAACCTCTGACTTTGTTACTCTGTAAACACCACCAATAATCCACTAAAAAAGGAAATACAGACAAAATTTCTGCTGAGTTGTTTCTCAAAAGATTTTTTCCATTCAATGCTTGACTTTTAAAGGTCCAGATGGATGGATGGAATCAGTCCTCTGGAATAACAATCTCTTTACTGACGTTATCTGATCAAATTGTACCGGGAGGTACCCTTTAATCTCTGTGTTCACTTCAGTTGAAGAGGGGCGCATCAACAGGCAGCATCCCCAGAGGCTCTGCACTGTATCAAGGTGTATGACGTGTGTGTACATGTGTACAGTAGTGATTTGGGGTCAAAGGTGTCAGGTTATCTGCTAGCATCACTGTATAACCTCAAAAAATAAATTTAGGCCAGGGGGGTTAAGAAATAATAATAAAAGATATTATTAAGAGTGAAGACAATTTCCAATTCTAGTAATGACACACGAATTTGATGCACAATTTGTCTTCGCGAGCCACATAAAATGATGTGACGGGCCGTATCTGGCCCCCAGGCCTTGAGTTTGACACCTGTGATTTAGGCCATTGGGAACATTGCGAATGTAACGATCCATTGCTCCTTTTTCTCTCGTGCTTGTCCTCAACAGATGTGAACCCGAGTCCTTCTTAGTTGAGCTTTGGTGACAGTTGTTTTTCACCCTTGGACTACAGATCACTTCACATTCACAGCTGTAGACATTTTGGAGTCCTCAACTAACCAAACAAGTATATTTTGGGCATGTGGGGAAAAAAAAAACAGCACCCACATCTCATGACTCACTTCTGACTGTGAGGCAGGTGAGAAACCGTGAGGGTTATTGTACTTCACGTCTTCACATTGTCCTTTTACATAAAAATAACTTTTAAAAAAAAAAAAAAAAAGCTTTGTGTCCAGCGCTGTACTTTTAAAGACTTAATGCACTCCAAAGTTCCGAGGTGGAGGGTGTAAATGGAAAATGGATGAATCAGCATAGTAACAAATGGAACAGTGCCAGTTTTGATGTTGTAAAAGTAATTACTTTATTGAATTTTTTACTTAATTACAATCAGTCTAGCAGAGACACTGCAATGGTGCTACTTCGTTCCACAAGCAATTTTCCTTTATTAGGTCTAAATCCTACATGCTGCACATCCATAAAGTCTATATTAGTAATATGCAATCCTTTTGCAAAGACAGTATTGAGAGCTCAACTTAATGGCTTAAGTGTGGCAATATAAAGGTAAATCGACTCATTCAATATCTTTTTACTCTACTACACTGGGTACTTAATTGTTGATAGCACATGACTAGAATATAGTAAATTACATTTCCCCCCACTTTTCCTTGAATATAAACATAAGGTACTATGCTAGTTAAACTTTAATTTTAATCATATGCCACGGATGTGAAAGGAAAGGATTTTTATCAAGTGCTGTTTATCAGGTTACTTTAGGTTATATTGAGATGCAAAGGCAAAGACACATGAGCACTCAATTTCGGCATCCAAGGAGGAGCAATCTAAATTAACATTTTGCACTTCTTTTTATTGTGCCACTATTGCTCCTAAATGTCATTAAATGACACCAGTTTCAGGCCTTACATTGTTAGCTGCAGATTAGTATGACACGTAGTATTCAAGCAGTTTTTCTTTGGCATATCAGCAAAAATCTCTCATCTTTGGCAAAGTATTTACTACAGCCAATTTAATATTTAGAATTTTATTATGATATGAATTATTTCCTGTTATCCCTTTTTTTCAATGATGTAAATGGGATAAATAGTGATCAATTGACAAGGTGACAAGGCTGGTGTTATTATCATTGCCTGACGCCCGATAAATGATTCTCCATTCCAAAAATACAATGTATGAATATTTTGAAGTTCATTTCACGTTTGAGATTTGCATAATAAGGC
This sequence comes from Syngnathus scovelli, assembly GCF_024217435.2. NCBI lineage: Eukaryota > Metazoa > Chordata > Actinopteri > Syngnathiformes > Syngnathidae > Syngnathus > Syngnathus scovelli. Next base: position 7,788,592 of record NC_090851.1, on the reverse strand, counting down.
ACAAAGTTAAGCACAAATTCAATTTATATGCTTGCCAATACGTGCATATTACCTGAAAATATAGAAAGACCAAAATCGTATGTGTGTCTTCAGGATTAGGATTCCTTCACTTTGTCATCATAAGTGCCGCTTCCCTTGTAAGATGCAACATAGCCACTACTGTCTGGGATGTCCTCGCGTCCAAGCTTTCCCTTTCCTTTTCCTGAATCATCGAATCTCTCCTTGTGTGTTCCTGTGTACTTGGACGTGTCGGTCAGTCTGTCCACAGCCGCTGCCTTTGCTGGTCTCTAATCAAACAATAAAATAATAACCACACACAAGGTAATTTCTCAGTCACATCACTGCGATTGTAACATGTTTCAATTGACTGAAATTGGTAAGCATGTGTTGTCTCATCCTCTCTGTTGTGCCTCATGTGGAGCACCAAGCTCTTCATCTGGAGAAGGAAGCATGAGTGCAGTGGAACTAATGACAATGTACTCACAGTGATTCCAGCATTGGCAGGCTCCTTGCCAACAATGAGCCCATAGAGGAGCTGGAGAGCTTCCTCTTTACTCTTGCCTTTGAAGCGCTTCGGGCCCAGCTCAGTCAAGGCCATGATGAACTGCTCAAATGTGATTACACGAGCTGACTTGGACCTGAGGAAACATGTAATACCGTTGTAGGCTCCTCTGAGAAAAATCTTTCCAGTGCCAGAGGACGGATATACCATCAGATTCTTTATGTAATGCAGGAATGTGAGAGGTTCTTTAAGTAGTCAATGTAATCTTTGTGTGGCACCTGCATGTGTTCAAATGATTTCTGTGATTTGCAATTACCATTATCCTATCCTGGTGGCATTCGACACAAGAATCACAATTTAATAAACACATATATTTAGATCAAGGGATGGCAAGTCACAGCCTGCTGGCAAGCGAGATTTCTTCTTTGTGGGAGGAGAACTTGCTTTAGGTTTAAATAATATGTGATGGTGTAAGTCAGGGTATTTGCTTTTTTTTTTTTAAATGCTTCATAAAACAGTTTTTTTATTTCTCTAGATGGGACTATCGGTTTAAAGAAAGGTGTTTAGGAAATCGGAAGTCAGTGAGCTTTTGGCTCAAAGGCGAACAGAGAGTGCTATCTAGAGGGCGCAATAAACACAATTGGTTTATGAAACATTTTGAAGCTTCATTTTCCCATCGCCGGCAGCATCCCGCGGTATCACATTGGATTTGTGGAGTGATACTTCATTTGCTTTCAATGTAATAGTGCGGACTAAATGAATATTGCTAAATCTATTAATGGTTTGTCATGTCAGGTATCCTTTACTAAGTTAGATTTGCCCTGTTACAAATGTCTGCTAACGATGCTGCATTGAAAACATTACTTGACTTTGGTGAAGACGATGTCAACATCTGTAGTGGTGACATTCTTGCCGTCAATGATGAGACAGTCCTTGCAGATTTTGGCAAAGTTCTTGCCGTTCATCTCCTTCCCTGTCGCCTTGGTGTCACCATGAATGGCAAATTTGTGGAAGGACATCTCCACCTCTGCTGTCGACACAGAGCCCTCAGCCATGCTGTGGATACGCATAGCATTATTATTTTGGGGGTTGGAATAGAGTACGTCTCAATTTTTGTTGAAGGAAAACATTTCCAAAACTTGATTGGCATGTTAATCAGTTGAAGTGATTATTTTGTTTGGCTCTGAATTTTTTAGAAGCATGCACCCGCAGTTGCACATCCATCACAGTTCTGTTACTCGAGCTGATCGCAGGCCAGTTTAATTCAATCATCCCCATTTACAAATGGCCCCTCTTTGGCCCACTCTGTGCAGGATAACAAATGAAGGTCGTTTGCTTTCTTTTTGCCCTCAATTCAAGACACAGACATAGATTCAGACCTCATATATTTTTCAGTTATGCTTATCTAAACCTACCTAAAGTCGGATGCGATTTTGAATTGCCTTACATGATGTCATGATCAACATCACCTCGTAGATGACAGGATTAATTAGCTTATTAGAATATTCAAACACTCACTGTAAAAATAAACAGTTCGAAAAGTAGTAGCACGTAGATAAATAACACTAAGATGTAGTATTTCTCAAAATCATTTGACAGATATATTATTTATGTTGCTGGAGCAAAGAAAGTGCAATCCTTTGGCATATAAACAATGTCCTCCTGGCAGTATTCCCTGTTGCATTGTCCTCAGGGCATCCACTGCAAAGAAAACAAAGTGTACCTGCTGCTGTAGGCTGCAGGATTGCTTGCCCGTGGATATTTTAAGGAAATCCCGGAAATCGCTCACGGCTGCTCAACCTTCTTGTCCTCCTCCTCCCTTCTTTTTTCCTCCACTTCCTTTCCTCCACTCTGCCACTCCCAGGCTCTTTAGCGGTGACGACATCGATGCAGATGCTTGGATAGGAGGAGGAGAGAAGGGGAGGAGGGAGAGAGTACCACCCAGCACCATCAGTGACATCACCACCACTTAGCTTCTGTCTCTTTTTGTCTCATAAAACATGCTGTTAGTATATCCTATTAATTATTGTAATCTACTGTATTTGTATTACCCGCTATGCTACAGTGTTCTGTGCATTTTTTGCGGTACAACCATACTTTTATTTTGTTCATCATGCATATGTGACAGCTTCTATTTGGGCCACAATGACAGTAGTAGGCTTGTTTGCACATGATGAGAGTCATCCTCGAAAGGACAAAGCGCACTGACAACATAGCTGACCCATAAATCCCATCAAACTCTTTCATGATGGTAAGCCTGAGCAATATCCACTAACATGGAAAATAACAAAAACTAATTAAAAAAAAGAAACGTATTGCCCATTATATTAATTATTATTATTATTATTTACCCATTCAGAGGTATAGTTTTTCATTTTTTCTTCTCACACATTTATATCCTTGGCTGAAGTTGAATGCTTGTTTTATCCCAGCGTGATGAATGGTTTTAAGGATTGGTCAAAAGACGATGTATTTTCTTCTGTTTGACTTGCTCATCCTCTCATAATCCGAATGGCTTCTCTTCCCTTCCCTCCATCTGTCCAGTCAGCCTTGTTTGGCATCCTATGGGAGGATCAGAGCTGGGCTGCCCTCCTTTGAGCATCATTATGAGCATTATATCTACTCTTTCCTCTCCCAAACATATGCTTACACAGCCCGCCTCTTGCCTTTTCCCACAAACAGAGGGATCCACTCCATCTGACAGACCTCCATCTCATCACACAGCTAATTTGCCACATGTTCCCCGTGACTCATCCAAGACGTTCCACCTAGATACTTTACTTTGGCAACGCCTCCACAAACAAATTCAGCAACATCACTTATTTTGGTTCTGTGCCAAGTAGGCTGCAGCAAGATCTCACAAAATGTAAGCACCTGATTATTCATACTTGTATGAGCCAACTGAAAGATTCCTTCACAAGGGCGAGTGATCACTCCCTAAATTGCTGTCAAATGCCCACAATGCACACTTCATCTAAATCCTGCATATTGTCACCTTGCATTATTTGTCCACATTATAGCATGTATTTGCGTAGGTGCCCACATCCTGACAGCATGTTTTCTCTTCATGGTACACAAGAATTGTTTTGAAAACATGCACCATCATGAAACTCAACTTGCTCAGTCACATGGACACTGGGAAACAGCTAGAAGCACGGAAACCTTTTGCTGAGAAATTCTGTATAAAAACACAATGAGCAAGTCGTGACAGTGCAACTGAAACTCAGCGATTTCGAATCTGTTCATTTACAGCACAGTGAAAACATCTTGGGTCTCCATTGGTTTGCTGATTTAAAAATCTTTTTCACAGTCAATCATTTTGACACGGTAAAACTGTAAATAGCAGGGACTTGCGAGGGTTAGCAATAATATTAATTTGGGTTCCATTCAATTTGGCTCCTGGTGACAGCTTACTGCAACTGTTTTATTGTTGTTCCTTTCCTCTGGCCTTCATCATAGGGAGAAAAACACTATGTCCAATAAATGGGTATATCCCGCACACAAAATAAAAGAACATATCTGTACAGCAAGAAGGAGTATATGGATCTTAAGTGCTTATTTCAGCCGTCACTGCCTTGAATTATTTTTAATGTTTTATACATTCTGAATTTATAAAAGCGTGCTTTGGGTCCACAAAAAGTACATTACAGTTTCTTGCTGACCCATATGTCAATGGATAAACTAAAATTTGTAAAGGTCGCTGACTGCTACTTCAACACAGACGACGAAGAGACGTCGTTGTGGGTGAAGAGACAGGCTGTCTGCTTGTAGTGTACACAAAACCTCCCCTTTCGAAATGTCAGCATAAAAAAGCAGAATGTCACCGTGTTTGGTCACTTCTGCTTCAGATGCTTCTTGATTTATTCAGAGAGATCTACATATGCTTAAAAAAGTCTACACGCATTTGTTCTAAAAGCATTATGGCTGAGTCGAGTTTCCCTTCACCTCCAGATGCCATCTGTCCTCTCTGTGTGGATGCACTCAGAGACCCGGTCACCATCCCATGTGGGGACACTTACTGCTTGGAGTGCATCAAGATCTACTGGGATCAGTTTGACCACATGGGGGTTTACAGCTGCCCCCAATGCAGAGCGACCTTCACGCCAAGACCTGTGCTGAAACGCGATTTACCGGATGTCTACCACGAGCCTCGCCGGCAACTTCCAGAGCTCACACCTTTCCCCTATATGCAACGGGAGTCTTTCTGTGATTTCTGCGTGGGTCGGCGGAACAAGGCAGTCAAGTCATGCCTCGTGTGCTTGGCTTATTACTGTGAAACGCACGTGAAGCCACATTACGAGTCGTCTACCTTCAAGCGACACAAGCTGGTGGATGAAACAGGCCACCTGGACAGGAAGATCTGCCCACAGCATGAGAAGGGCCTGGAGCTGTTCTGTCGCTCTGACCAGATGTGTATATGTGTCTTGTGCACTGTTCGAGAGCACCGCGGCCACAATATCACCTCTGCGGAGGAGGAGCGCATCGACAAACAGGTATAGTAGGCATTCTTAACTAAAAGACACTTCCACAGAAGCTGCTGGAGATTAGGACGGTCTGGTCATTGGCTGGGACATGAAGATCGTTACACGAAACAGTACTGATTGGTTACCTTACTCACTTTGTCAGTCAAATTTAAACAAAAATTGGAGACATCGAAAATGAAGCTTCAAATATGTTTCATGAATCATACACAAGACTTTCAGATCACCCTGTTTATTAAAGTAAAATGTCATACTTTAATAAACAGTGTGATCTTGAAGTCCTGTTAAGTAAAATGTCATACTTAACAGCCTACAGTAGCTCCAAAGTAAGAGGAGATGAGATTTATAAAGTCCTTCTTATCCTTTGTTTCTGCCAGAAAGTCCTGGTGGTGACACAGTCTGAGGTCCAGCACATAATTCAGGAGAGGATGAAAGAGCTGCAAGAGCTCAAGCATAATGTTGATGTTCTCAAAGTAAGACCAGTCAAGCTTAACACTCTGATAGATTGCAAGTCATTCCAAAATTATATTTTTATGTACCTTAAACATCCTGACAAAATGACCTTACCTGTCTGTTAGAGCTGTGCCCAGCGGGCCCAAGTCGAGAGTGATAAGACGTTCCATGAGATGCTACAGGCGGTGGAACGCTGGAAGGCTGAAATCCATCAGATGATAACAGCCAACATGCAGGCGGCTATGTCCCAAGCTGATGGCTATGTGGAGCGTCTGGAACAGGAGATACTGGAGCTGCAGAGAAGAGATGCAGAGCTGAGGCAGATTCTTGAAACAGAAGACAACATTCACTTTCTGCAGGTGTCACGCTTGGAATGGAGCAGGGCGAACAAATGCATCTTGGACCAGGGTTAATTGAAGGAAAAGGGGAGTTGGAATGGAGGATGAAGGGGAACAGACAGACGGACAAACTAACATAAACGACCTAACAAAACAAGGTGACTGACCGACAGAGTGGCTAACAGAAACGACACTGACAGACAAGGACGTGGGACGAGAGACAAGAAGACATGAGATGAGAACAATCCGACAGGGAGTGAGGGGCAGACAGGTCTTAAATGCACGACAGGTAACGAGAGGCAGGTGATCACACTGATCATGGGCAGACACAGGAGGGGAGGGGCGAGCACACAGAGACGCGGACAGAAACCATTACAACAGAATCATAATAAAACAATCAGACGAGTCGTGACAGCAGGTCACCAACTGTCATTTATTTCGGAATAATTTCAGAATTTGGTCAGTGGAGTTCCATTTAATTACCCAAAAATAGCACTGTTAAATGGTTCAATTTATTTTTATTTTTATTTTTTTTATTTGATTTATGTAACTCTTGTCTTATTTTGTTGAATAGAACTTCCCAACTCTGTGCATTGCTCCAGAAGCCATGGTACCCAAAGTGCTCATCAACCCTCAGTTCTCTTTCAGCGAGATGAGCAAAACAGCCTTAGAAATGAAGGAACATCTTGATGATATCTGTAAAAAGGAACTCAGTAAAATCTCCAAGACAGGTTTGTCCCCAAAAAACATTGTGTTTGCTGCTCACTGTGCAGCAGACAAATGTAATTTGCCTCCTTTTAACAGTAAGCGAAACGCCTGTGTACATCCTTTTGCCAAGAAATGGAGACAAACGGATCAAAGGTAAGTGTAAACCAAAACATCAAATTATAGTGATATTATTGAGCAAATATACATATGTGAAGACAAAACAAATTGTGAAATATTCATGTGGTATAATATTTCCTTGCTTCAATTTCTCGCAAGGAATCTGTTCCATAAAATGTGTCTTCACTATGCTTATTAACTTCATTGATCAACTTTTTTGTTGTTTGATCAATAGAACCACTATCACAGCGGCCCAACAAAAATTCAGTACTCTGTTGGTGCTGTATTCAGGTACCTGGGGGAACTGGATACTGGACGGACTGAACATTTGACCTATACAAAATGTGTTGCTTAGCCATCAAATTGAATGTTACTCAAAAACAAGGCATCATTTGAAAGAGGGACTTTACAGTTGTTTAAACTTGATTGCAAAAAGCATTGTGGCCATTATTTTGTTTAGGAAAGTGGCCTCATTTGATCTCAATTTATCACAGTAAATGTTTCATATTCTCTTGCTGCAACAGTTCCTAACAGAGTGGATTTTCAGGAGCCAAAAACGAGATCAGACTTCTTGAGATGTGAGTTGTTGAACCTTACCTTCTACTCTTGGCTCAATGCTGCCCTGAGAATCAACATCAAGTTACTCTCTCTGGCCTTACCTATAATTACTATCGTGGATTAATATGGGTTAATTGTGATCGTTGATTGCAGTTAAGTGAAGGAATGTGTTTGCTCTTAGATGCCTGTAAGATGTCCTTCGATGCCAATACAGCCTATAAAGAGCTGGTCCTGTCAGATGGAAACCAGAAGGTCACCAGGAAGAAGACAGTCCAGTTTTATTCTGATCATCCGGAACGCTTCGATGGCTTCTCCCAAGTGCTGTGCAAGGAGCCACTTAGCGGCTTCAGATTTTACTGGGAAGTTGAGTGGAGTGGCGAGTTTTCCCTTGGGGTGGCCTACAAAAGCATCAGTCGCAAGGGGAAGAACTCACACAGCCTGCTGGGCTACAACAACAAGTCTTGGAGTCTGCTCTGCTCCGACTCGGGATATTCCGCGTGGCACAATAAAGCAGACTTTGACCTTGCCAATGCACCCCGAGCATCACGAATCGGCGTGTACCTGGACTATGGCGGCAACACGGTGGCATTTTACTCTGTCTCAGAAAGGATGGAGCTCATCCATAGATTTAAAGCTCGGTTCAGCGAACCTTTGTATGCGGGCTTCGGTGTGGGCTCATCAGTTACCCTCTGTCACCTCAAACAAAGTCCCACACCTTACTAAAATACTCAAATATGGTCGAATTGTTTTACGTTGTGCAGTGCATGCTGTATTAGTAAAATTTTAAAATATGTGCAATCATTTAATCGTGACAGCTTCATAAAAAAATCTGAATACTAGTCTTCAGTCCTCTCCTTTTCACCGAACTGTTGATTTTACAAAGTTAAACCCAACATACATTCAAGTAAGCTTTCAAGCCTTACTGTTTTCACTGTCTTTGTAGTTGTATCAATATTTTATGTTATGTAAAGCAATTTGTTATAACTGCAGTTTTTGTGGAATGCCCTGTGTAAATAAAGCTGTATTCTATTTTATTATTATGATTTATTCCAACTGGCCTTTGTGACTAGATTCCGAACTAGACGCTGACTTCATCATTGCAGCGCAGGGTGTGGCAATACTAGCAGATCCAGTTTGGCATTTCATTTGAGGAGGGTGTTGAGTTAAAACTAAAACAAAACTAAGAGTACCGCACCGAAAAGCAAGTTTTGTCTCAGAACTAAGGTGGGTGAGACCACCTACGTGCTTCTCTTCATGGGGTAAGGCCTGCATTGAATTGTGTATGAGTTACTAAGGAAACAATCTCTCCATCTGATTTGTGACACATGATGCAGATCGATCAACTTATGATTCACGAATTTAAATGAAGCAAATACAGAATGTTTTTTCACAAATACTATTATGATTATCTATCAAAATGTAGGTGCAGTTTCAGTTGAAAACAAAAAATGTGTTTCATTAGAAAATATCTTCATTGTTTGATGTGTGTGCATGACAGCACTTAACTTTTGCTTTGGGGACATTTTTATCAATGCAAGGTTGTAACGTGGTTGGCCTTTGTGTGTGTGTGTTACAAAAATACTGAAAAAAATGCTGTATTTTTTGAAAGGCCTTTATGCTGTATTCAGTCCTCAGTTATTTTTTTCCTTTCTAGATGTACTTGGCAGGGGAACCTAGCATGGGTCATTACTACCTTTCTTCTCCTAACCTGCCTGCTTATGTCTATCGTCATCTATCTTCTACCCCACTGCCAGTACATTTCCGAAAAGGTAATTTGATGAAATTTCTCAAAGAGAATGCTATGTTGCCATCTAGTGGATAAATGCTGAGCCTCAACTTTTCCTTTTGTTGAGGATTCAACACAAGCCAACGACTCCAGGGGATACGGCTGCAATACAAAACCCATTGTATTGACTGATGCTATGGTTATAAAGACAATGGATACAGACTTCAGTCAGGCTTGGAGCGATGCAGAAGAAAAGGCTCGGAAGCCAGCCCACGCCTACATTGAGAAACGGCATACTGTGGCCATATACATCTACACAAAGTCTCTGGATAAGCATTCCAACAATAAATTAAACACTGGGCAAATAAGTGGACATCAAAGGAGCAAAAATGAGACCATTTCGATTCATTCAAAGCTTTACTCTTCTCTGAGTGAAGCCATTCAGGTTTTGAAACACAGTCAAGTGACATGTCTCAAAGCCAACTACCGGACACAAAGACCTTTACATGTGGACATTTCTAACAAGCAAGTCCGGTTTGGCTCCTTTACGTTAGCTTCTGATAAAAGGAGCCTTGAAAGGAGCTCCATGTGTTTTGAGATGAACACGTGTTTCGGTGCCGACATAAGCCATTACTCTGCGCTGGAAATGAATCATCAGGTATTGATTCCTCCATATGAGGTCTTCAAAGTGTCTGGTGTCCACCCTGACATGACTGAGGACTGTAACGTCACCTACATGTTGGACAGCAACCTTGACTGTGTGTATGATACAGAGAGACAGATGTTACATCCAATATCTGCAGCTCCAGAAGAAGGATTGTGGTGGATTGCCATTGTCACTTTTGCCATCATTCTCTATCTTGTGTTCTCTGTCATAATTGTGAGGGCATATCGAAAGAAGACTCGTCAGCAGAGTGTTTCTTATTTCCAATCTGTAAGCTACTGTCATGCTGTGGTGGTTATGAAAACTCCCCCAGTCACTCTTGAATAAATTTCACTTTCCTCAAGTTCTCCCTTCATAATCATCATTGATTATCTTTTTTTGTATTTGTTAGTTTTACTAAGCTTGTCTGTACGTGTCAGATATTCACGATGAGTCACACGAAATATTTCAAATAATAACACGTAGTACATTACTTGAATTACTTGCAAGCATCTGCTGTATATGAAGCCATAGACGTGTTTATTATCTATTATCTAAATCTAATCTGTGCTAGCAGTGCAAATGGCATTATGTAGTCAAGTAAATAAAAGTCAATTAATACAGACCACATTTCCATATGTTCTCTTTTTCTAAAATATGATGTGAAATGGTTTTACAAAAGCTGTTCTAACAGCTTTCCTACCTAAATAAATTGTATTGATGTGATGTTAGTATCTGGGCATTCAAGGAATGTTAAACAATACTTTAAGATTTAGTCATGTTTTCAAAATAGGGGTGAGGAGGCAAATGTATGTATTTGCCACAAAGGCCTCAAAGGAGAAGTGTTTGTTTTGTTGACTATGTTGATTCAGCATGTTTACAAGTGGACTAAATACCATTTAACTGTTGCTTAGTCACTAAACATGTTGCTGGACCGGCTTCAGTAATTCATATCTTCTCACCCGATACACTTGTCCATTGTGTTTAACATGAGAACGATAAGAACTACGAGGTGGGATCCAATTTCATTGGGGAGATTGAGAATTCACAGCACCATACTCTAAGTCACATTTTTGAGCAAGCATGACAATAACGTGAGAGGTCAAGACATACAGATCAGGGCTTGATGTGGAACGCAGACCTCGATGAGTTGATTTTCAATAATGATACTGAAGACAACATAATGTCCGATTAAATTGGAACTATAGATAAAATGTAGCTCAAAAATAGGATGAGTTGCAGGATTTACGATATAAAAACGAGACCGCTGTTATTAGAAGAATTTGAAGTATCTCATTATAGAACTACCATATTTGTATTTACAAGTGGCAAAAGGTAGCCTCATTTTTACATACATGTATAAACTCAATATTTAGGTTCCATATATTAGCCCGGAGTTTTTTCTTGACATCTTACGATTCTCTTCAGAAACCATTGGCGCACACCTAGAGGTTTCTGCTCATCTTCATGTTTGTTAGATCAGATGATATGATCATACGTGTAAGAGAGGTTTGCCTTGATGGACTAGATTCAAGACCGAATGTTTATTAAGGAAATGTTTTGTGTGGTGGTCTATGTTGAGATTATTACAGCAATTCACATCATTCAAACAAAATTTGTAAATTTATGATTTTCTATCTTCTTGTGTGGGGTTTATCACAGATTAAAACATTATTTTTAAATTTGAAAAATCCTTGTGTGTCTACAAATTCAACAGCAGATAGATCTGCACTAAAAATCAAAAGCATCTACTTGGGACATTTGCTAAAATCTATCGGTGCTAACAAAACATGAGAGGGTGTGGGCAAGTTCTTTATCGCAACTCATTCAAGCAGCCTACAAGACAAGGAGACACTCAAACACAACAGCGCTCCCACTCAAACACACACGCACACACAGTTCGGCGGCTCTCAAATCAAAAAGGACCCACATTAGACAATTTACCTGTGTTGATCCTGGGAACTAAAATATACTCATCGGGAGACTAAAGCAGCCTGAATAATAATTTTGTCAACTACAAGAACATATAAGGTGAGTCTGTCAAGTTTAACGTCTTTTTTTTTTTTTTTCTTCTTGCTTGTGTGTTCCCTAGATTATATCATGTTTCTAAATTCTTTCTATTACTGGGTTACTCCTGCTCTTGCAACTGATTGTGGATTTAATTATAAATAAAGAGTGATGGTTTTACAACAAACTGGGATTTATAGAGAATTTCCATTGTGATTTAGGTTTCTCCACATCATGATAATGAGCAACAAGTGGAAAGTCTTGCTGTCGGTGTCTGTGGTCTTCACCCTCACAGGCCTAACACAAAGCTTCCAACCACTCTTTGTGTCTGATGGAAATTCAAGTACTCACCGCGACATCACCCAAAGGGCAGTTCTTCAAAAGACTGCTGAAGTCTGTAGAGACATGGCTGTGGCGGATGGAAGGGACTTTGTTTTAACTGTAAAATAAGCCACACACTTGTTTAGTCTCACATAATCGTTTCACAAACAGCTTTTGACTTTTTTTTTCTGTTTTCAGATTGATGACAGTCTCACAGTTGAGCAAGTACAAGCGGCATGTTCATTTTCAGACCATTCCACCTCACTTCTGTCCAGTGTCTTGTTCCATATTTCCATTGCCAATATATACTTCAGCAATGCCAATGTGGATTTAGTATCTTTCCTGAGTGATGAGCACCATTTTGATGGTGAGACGTTCCAAAAAGGGAGAGACCTAATCACACAAGGTACACAAAACCATTTGTTGAGTTGCTGATCCTTCTATGTGTTTTTTTTTCCTCTTATATTGCTTCACCTGCTGTCCTTGTCTGTTATTTATCCTTTTTTAAATTTGGCACTTATAATCTTGCAATGTGACAAGTAAATTTCCCCGCTGAGATGAATAAAGTTCTATCATCATCAGCCTCATCATGAGATGAGATACAGCATTGGTCCTGGTTGGTGAACTGCACCAACCAAAATATTTAGAGCATGTTCAGAAAAGGAAAACATTTATATAACATTGCTTCACCTGCCTAATAAGATGAGATAAAAGATTTATTTGTCCCACACGGGGAAGTTCCAGTATGCTAGAATAACGTCATTGGTACTGGTTGGTGAAGAGCACCAACCAAAATATGAAGATCATGTTCAAGAAACGAAACATCTTGTGTCTTACTTTGCTTCACCAACTAAGATGAAATCTGTCTTTATTTGTTCCACATGGTGAAACGGGATTGTGGCTATGTTGTACTTCATTTTTTTTGTTGTATCACATGTGCAGGTGTGTCTTCTGTAAAGGCCAGTGTAAAACTGGAGAACTTCAAGGCTGCACGCTGGACTCTCGGTCGTATATGTCACACACTACAAGTGAGTTTAAGGACTAGTGTAGTTCTGAAGGCGTGATGCAAGTGATGCCGCGTATAATAAGTTATGATGTTGTATGTTTGCAGGACTTCTACAGCCACAGTAACTGGGTGGAGTTAGGGAATACATTTCCTTACAATGCCCTGATCAAACCTGACCAAACTATTGTAAATGTGGCCGGTAGGATGCTGTTTATATTCATAAGGAATGCTTTCCATAGCAACTACTGCTCTGTGTGAATGGGGTGTATAGCTTTAGTAAAACACAACAAAAGGCACACTGTCACCTTATCATGTCTACCCTAGGATGCTTTGTTTTTCAAACCGGTCCTGATACAATGAGGCTCTTGTAGCATACTTGGGGCCAGTTATGTGGGGTAAGGTTGACTGGTGCGGCACCACCCCTCTGGAGTTGGGTACAAATATAAAATATTAATAAAAAAAATGAACGCAAAATAGAAGATGGGTAGATATTGGAATTTGGACATTTATTGAAGCAAGATCAACAGTGGATGATAAAATATTTGTTTTCAAAGTTTTTAATTATCCCTCCATCCATTTTGTTTATTGGCGATAGAATGATAAACTGGTCCGTTTTGTAACCAATGCTCCACACATCTTGCGTACTACATATGCTTGATTAGCACTACAATAAGAGATAGGCTTGCAACCACAATAGGTTTAAAAGCTTGTCTTTTAAACATTGGGTATTGAATCGCGATCCGATTTGTCCTGACCTAATTTTCTTGTAGGAATAAATATTTCAACGTGTAGAAACTGCACAGGAGACAACTGTGATGACAACATTTTGCCTGACGTACTGGAGCAAGGACTTCTTACTTCAGGATACTTCAGCCTCACATCGCCAGACAAACCAGATGGTAACTGCTCAAAATTTGTTGTATGAATGATTTGCAGATTTGAAAGATCAATTAGACTTATTGGATCACTTTGCAGCCTAACACAACATTGGATTTCTTGGACACAAAAAGAATAATAAACAGATTGCAATGAAACTGAGCATCTGCCAATCGAAATGTGTTTGAATGTATCCAAAACAGCGCCACTAAAAAAAAAAACCTCCAAAATTGTATATCAGATCACAGTCGACCTATTCCTCTCGAATCAATGCAATCAGCAATCATCCAAATGAATGATACATTGTGCGGTGGTACACAATCCATTGTATTCCTTTGTGCTCCAAGGTAAATGCAGCCATGGAGGTTTTTTTGACCAAACGAGTAAACGTGACCCAATTGGGGGCATCAATAAAGACACATTTGCGTCCAGCCATGGTTCACTTCACCAAGAAGCAGCAAATTTGGCCTTGAATGCCACTATGGAGCTTCTGGAGGACATCAGAACAGCTGTAGGAGACAAGAACTTCACACGGTACATAAAATGAACATCTTGGGAAACCCTTTTTAACGGAGCCTTCTTAATCCCGAGATGCAACTGGTCAAGGTGAAGACATGCAGTGAATATGGTTTGTCTTTCAAATTCTTGCAGACTGATGGGCCTCTCCCAGTCCTCTGCACTGTGTTTTGTCATCGACACGACAGGCAGCATGAGCGATGACATAGCGGAAGCTAAAAGAATTTCCTTTGACATCATTGACAGTAAGAGGGGAACCCAAGAGGAGCCTTCGGCCTATATATTGGTTCCATTCAATGATCCAGGTAGGAAGCAAGCACTCATACCAAGTATATTCATGCTTTCAACTCTCCTATACTTAGTCTCAGGTTGCAGGTTGTAGAGAACACACGATACTGTAACGAATAATTTGATATTCTTTTATCATTTGCAGGATTTGGACCTTTGCTGTTGACGACCGATGCAGACAAATTCAAAGAAAGCATCAATGGGCTGACTGCCGGTGGGGGTGGAGACATTCCAGAGTTGTGCTTCTCTGGACTCCAGGTGTTTTGAAGCGCAGTGAATACAATTTCCAATTTAGATACTAATCTACTAAATCTGGATTTAACTAATTGACTTGTGTCTATTTTGGGAAAGTTAAGAGAACAGAATGGTGTTAAGTCACACAGAAATCCAAGTACTATAAGTGCAACAGATGATTCAGAAGTAAACTCTGCAAATTGACTTTTTATTCAGGTCAGTGGCTACATTTTGACTATTCTGTTTTCGGTTGACAGCTTGCCCTTACTGCTGCTCCATCCTCGTCTGAGATATTTGTCTTCACTGATGCTCCAGCAAAAGATGCTTTTCTGGAAAGCACCATCACTGCCCTTGTAGAAAGCACAAAGTCTGAAGTGAGTCCATTTTACATCTTAAAATGTCAAAACATCGCAAGGTTTGAGGTATATTAGGGCCAAATTATGAAATTATCATCACTATATGAACCAACCAAGGTTGTTGTTTTTTTTCATTTGGTTTTTCTCTCTTGAATTTCCAGGTGACTTTCATGTTGACGCCTGTCTTGTCCAGTCGACGCAAAAGAACACTGAATCAAGCTGATGCCGAACTGTACCGTAATATTGCCCGGGCCTCTGGAGGTCAGGCCATTGAGGTTAGCAAGGCAGACCTTGCTCTAGTGACAAGTGTCATAAGGGATTCCTCATCGAGTGCCTTGGTCAGTGAAAATCAAAGGAGAGAAGCAAGGAAAAACTGCGCAAGATGTTTAAAACTTTTCTACACTGTCTTTTTCAGGTTACGATCTTTCAAATTGTGATCAAGCCCGGAAAGCCTGATAATTTTACATTTACTGTTGATAACTCGCTACAAAACATTACTATTTACATCACAGGAACCCCTTCTCTCTCCTACAATCTGAGCAGCCCCACAGGTATTTTAGTTTGTCTCGTCTATATTTTTCTTCATTCTAAGTACTTGCCAAAAAACACAGTTTATGCATGTTTATACAAAATTATATATATACGTATATATTAGATATATTTGATATCCTGTTCCTACCCTTGCAGGTGTTTCTCAGAACTCCAGTGATTCTAGTGGTCCTTTAGCATCTTCGAGCTTGGCTGGTAACCTACGGCGACTGGCCCTGAACAATGACAGTGAATCAGGAGTGTGGAGAATCAATGTAGACTCTAATGACCCCTACTCAGTGAAGGTCACAGGTTAGTTAATTTAACTCAAAGAGGCAGGTACATTGATCTTTTGACCATTGTAAATGTTTGCCATTCTTGACACTAGGTCAAAGTTCACTGAACTTCATCTACAATCTTGTGGAAGCCCGTGAAGCAATCCATGGTGATTTCTTTCTAAAGGAGGGTCGTCCTATTACAGGTGAAGATCATATCTTACTCTTTGGCCTCCAAATCGTTTATCCATGTCCCCAGTTGTGTCTTGATTTTGGTCATGTAAAATTGTATATATGACTGAATTTCTTTCTTGTGCAAACTTTCAGGTGGTAATGCAACCCTCTTGGTCACAGTGACAGGAAGTGACAGTGTAATGATTCCAGAGGTCACGTTGTATGACAGCTCAGGGCCAACGGAAGTCACCGGGACCTCAGAGGCATGTTGGATAACATTCTTAAACACAGATAACTCAATTCATTAATAACAAAGTGAATATGCCGCTGATATTATTTCAACACTAAATACTACATATTACTTCAATATTCGTTTGGTTTGTTTAGTATAACAGCGTAGTGTACCAAAACAAAAGTCCCCCACTCCAGTACTTTGTTTGATACAGGCTTCAATAATTACTACTTCAGATATTTACTCTGCTTTTATATCATTAGCCTTGTCCTTTTCTCCACAGTCATTAGGAGGGTCAAACTTCCTAGTGACATTTAATGAGATTCCAGCTGGTGATTTTGTGATTCGGTTGGAAGGAGAAGAGAGCAACTCATCAACACGGGCAACTCCAACCAGGTTCTTGAGGCAGGCCCCCACTCAGCTTCGAACTTCAAGCATTTCTATAACGGTGAGCTCACACACCCTCAGTTCTCAGAAAACAACAATCAACAAACTGATAAATCAGACAGTTGAATTCATTGCGCAGATAAATTATAACAGACTAGAAAATGGATGGATGGGATGGATAGTTGCAATTTAAGTGATTCAAAACTGTGAACATGCACTTTAAATGGTGTTCTCCTATTTTAGGCTCAAGCCAACAGTACCAGCATAGAACCAGGCTCCACAGTGTCCGTCCCTTTCAATGTCACCAAAACAACTGGTGGAGTCGTTAACGAGAGCGCAACAGGGACATTCACCATGCGTGCTACCAATGACCGCAGCTTTACCTCCACATCGCCCAGTTCTGTGACCATAGAAACAGACAGCGGCGGGAAAGCAAATGGCACCGTGACCTTGACCGTTCCTGACAGTGTGGCATCGGGGAATGATGTCACGCTTACGATTGAGGCAGAGGATGAAGCTTCGAGTGATATCAACTATGTTGTGCTAAGATTTTCAGTTGCTGCTGTGGTAAGAGAAAAGCACTAAAGCGGTAGAGGATAGATGGATTATATCAGATTTACATTTTATCATATTGCTACTTCACTATCTGCCTTCAGGTGACTGATGTTAGCAGTCCAGTGTGCCAAGAGGTCAGTACATCCCCCAACTGTTCCTCTTCCTCATCGGCCTGCGATTCCTCCCAGTGGGAATTTGTGGCCAACGTGACCGACGGTGTAAATGGGACGGGTATTGATAGAATCACCGTCAGTGAAGGGAACGGCACTCTCAACACAACCCAAGTGGTCGGGCCAGGGGGCGAGAACATCACCGTGATCTCCTACCAGGCTTCCTGCTGTGCAGACAGAGTTGAGCTGTCTGTTGTGGACAATGTAGGGAATGTTGGAGTTTGTGTGGGCCAGGTGAGACAGTCCACCACAGTTGCTCCTATGACTCCAACTAATGGGACTACAACTCATGTGACCACCACGCCCAACGGAGGGCACACCTTGAGCACAACACTTTGGGTTTGGACCACAATTGCGGCACTCCCACTTTGGAAATGAAAGAGATGCATTGAATTCAATTGATTGCAGCACATTATGAAGATACTGTGATTATATATCATGTCATCAAATCTAAATATTGGTGTTTGGATGAGAATTGTAATTTTTATAAGGTTTATATACTTATCCTAAAATTATGTTTATTGTATGTGGTTAGGGATTTTTTTAGGAGTATAATTGAATTTCTGTATGATTCAGTCAAATCATTGTTGTGGGGTTACAGCAGTGCTCTCTCATCTAACCGCATTTGGTACACAACAGAAAAATGACATGTGAGGATAATGCTTAATTAACAGTATGTTTAATAGCGTGGCAAGAGTTAATTAAAAATCATTTTGGGGCTGTATTGATGTGGTTTGAATTATGACCTAGTCGCATTCACACTTGTCACTTGGTTAGTCAAAGTCACTCTCAGGTGCAGTATAGAAAACTGTATTTACAAAATGTACAAATAGTGAAAGACAACAAAACAGTTTCCACAAAACTATGAAAAAAGGGGAACAATAACACCCAAAAAAAAGAACTGCGGTACACACTATGAAACAGCCTAATGACATGTTCATTGTCATGGACAAGGTTATAGTAGCTTGTTACCTACCTGATGCAAAAGCAAACTGATTTGCTTGTATATATTACATCAATGCACCGGAGCAAACAGTGCAAAAATGACTTGACTTGACAATGAACCCACAAAGACAGAACAAAACCAGGAAACATAATACAAGCAATTGATGAGACAACAACAAACACCTAGACAAAACAAGTTGCTAAGAGTTCTGATTGGAAGATACAAGGGACCGGTGAAAACTATGGCATAACCAACAAACATAGACAGAATGATCTCTCAAAAAAACAAGAACTAAATCTCATCAAAGCCAAATCAACAAAAGCACAGATCATGAGCGAGGAAGACATTTCTTTAGAATAAGCGAAATACGGCACTGTGCTCTCATCAGTGTCCAGTGAGCATGTTTTTGTTTTTATAGAAAAAAAAAAAATTCCCCCACTCATTGTTAAGTTTGTTATTGTTCTCCACTATTTCTGGGTATAGATGAAGGGACCCAATCAAATGTGCGCAAAGGCTCACACACAAAGTGAGAGAGCAAAGAAAACACAGAGCACTATCTACCTACCTGGAATGTACTCATACAGCGACTGAAGCGTTCCAAGTTCTGACTGAACTAATGGACAAGTAAGACATAAAAAGGTGAGACTCTTTGTATTTAATTTGGGTACTTAAAGCAAGGTTATTTCAGGAATTCAGATTTTTGCTGGGGATCACATTTCATACTTAAAAGGCAGCATGGAGTGTTTCACTGAAATAATTCCAATTCCAATCGTTTGCTCTAGCTTGGTTTAATCTGTTGTAGTGATTTGAGAAAAAGACAGGTTCCTTTGTGATTTCAGTTTCTTCTCATCCATCACCATGAGCACCAAGCGGTCCCTCCTGCGGCTGCTGGCCATGGTCATCATGCTCATAGGTCTAACTCAAAGCTTCCAACCACTCTCTATACTTAATGGGAAGTCCACCTCGCACCGTGACATCACCATAAGGGCAATTCTCCGAAAGACAGCCGAGGTCTGTCGAGACATTGCTGCTGCAGCGGGACAGGAATTCAGTCTGACTGTAAGAATTTAGGCTTGTATGTTTCTTCAATGATGTGTTTGTCTGCTTTATGTTTCTCATTGTTTGGGAGATGTTCCACGCTCCTGCACAATGCAAGGCATGAAGAAGCGCAACTTATAACAATATTTTGATTATTATTAGTGTCGGTGCATTACATCATGGGGCTGCTCTATTCTGGCTGAATTTTGGGTCCTTCATGTTGTCAGTTGCTATGGTCCTTTAATTTGTCACAGGGTTGCTGGCTTTCAGTATTTAAAATTGGGTTAAAGGAAACGTCATCAGAAAGGTTTCTCCCATGACTCTTTCTTTGGCGCACTACAACAGTGGCCAGCTCTTTATTACCTTGTTTATGCCAGTCTTCTTCTGATGTTGGCTAATTTTAGAGGAAACTTTTTATAGATATTTTCCGTCT
Source organism: Syngnathus scovelli (assembly GCF_024217435.2). Classification (NCBI taxonomy): domain Eukaryota; kingdom Metazoa; phylum Chordata; class Actinopteri; order Syngnathiformes; family Syngnathidae; genus Syngnathus; species Syngnathus scovelli. The sequence continues at coordinate 7,768,724 of NC_090851.1, read as the reverse complement.
TTTTGATTGTTTATTATATATTTTTTAGATTCTTATTTATTTTATATTTTTTATAACTTCATATTTTATATTACTCAATGCTCTTCACATCACGTCATGTTCATAGTTTACTGCATCACTTATTTGATGAAAGTCCCAAACAAATAAACAGCTCAGAATGTTGCAGAGTAGATTAAAGTACAACTTAAATCGTGGACATTGAATTCAGGGCTGGATTCTGTGGTTCACCACTTCAGGTCAAAACTGCTGCATCTTGATTTTTGTGTTGGTACAAGTCTCATTCGGCATGTATGGGAATTTGGCAGAATTTGCCGCATTGTGCATCATATGTAGATGGGCGAAATAAAATAAAGGTAGTGGAGTGATTCATAGCCTTTATATATTGGCTTGTGGGGTGAAGCTGAAGATGTAACGTTGAACAAAATTATGAATATTATGAATGGTAGAGCCTTACACTAATGCCGTGGCCCATTGTCAAGATGTCCACTGCCATATATCAACCTCAGTTTTTAGTCACCAAAACTCCCAAATGCAATTCTAACCATCAATTCCTTTCCCTTCAGATTGATGACAGTCTAACAGCGGAAAGAGTGCACAAGGAATGCTCCTCCTCAACAAACTCCTCAATCCTGTCAAGTATCTTTTTTTCTGCTTCCATTGTATCGATTTACTTGAACAATGCAAATGTGGATTTAGCGTATGCACTCAGTGGCGAGCATCATTTTGATAACGAGGCCTTCCAGAAAGGACGAGACTTGATCACACAAGGTACAGGACTCCTTGTTGTCTCTTCTTGTTGTATGTCTTTTTTTGTACTGTATACTGTATATGGTATAATATTTTTACGGGCTTATGGGGGAAATACGAGGGCCTCATTGAATTCTGCCTGACAACAAGTGACATAATCAGTTCCGTTGATCTTAAAAAAATTATTTGATTTGGGTTTGTCCCATGTTATTTAGTCCGATACATATTTTTATTTCCACTACTAATTGTCTTCTGGTTGAATTGTTCTGATTAGGTATGTCTGCTGTGAAGGCTAGCGTCAAACAGTCAAATTTTATCGCAGGCCGCAAAACACTTGGACAACTATGTCACACTCTGCAGGTGATTTCAAAGATGATTGATCTTATTGACATTGGTTAAATATACATAGTGATGAAATTTTGAAGATGAAATGAAACCAATAAGTATTGTATGGCATGTGTAAGTTGTGATATTGTTTATTCCTAGGACTTCTACAGCCACAGCAACTGGGTGGAACTGGGAAACACGGATCCTTACAATGCTCTAATCAACCCTGACCAACCTTTTGAGAATCTGGCAGGTAGGTTGCCAGATTTATTCACAACATTTGTTTCACAACAGGATTTTACTTGGAATGCATGTTAGGTACATGTGAAGTTTCCCCATATTAGTTTTAAAAACTTAATTGGGAATATCTAAAATGTGATTATGCTGATCATTGTCATACATTGAGTGCAGGGCCAAATGAACCCACATGTAGAAACTGTGCAGGAGAGAATTGTGACAACAACCTTTTGCCTAATGTGCTGAAAAAGAGGCTACTCACCTCTGGCTACTTCAGTGTCTTCTTCTCGAAAAAGCCAAAAGGTAACTCATTGTCTTTTGACAATATTTCATCTGAACTTTGAAGGGGCTAAAATTGGGTTGGGTTGGACTGACACTGAAATGTGACTGGTAATCTCATGAAAGATGAAGCGTTTCGATATTTTGTCCTGAATACCTTTGTCTATTTTGTGTCAGACGAACCACTATCGCTGGCATCGGGCATAATTTATCATCAATAATTAGCTGTGGGACTCAAATGTTATAACATCTGGGGTTGTAAGCAATCGTGAGTTTGTGTTTCAAGGCAAATGCAGCCATGGAGGTTTTTTAGACCAGACGAGCAAGCAGGAGCCAGTGGGGGGCATTAATAAGGATGACATTGTATCCAGTCATGGCTCACGTCACAGTCAAGCAGCCAATTTGGCTGTGACTGCTACTATGGATCTTCTGGAGGACATCAGACTAGCTGTAGGAGACGAGAACTTCCTTCGGTAAGGGACTTTAGAAAAAAATTGTTGGGTCCAAGCTGACACTGATCAGGATGGAGACAAGTACTATGGGTTGTCTTCTTTGCATTCCTGCAGGCTTATGGGTCTCTCCCAGTCCTCTGTGCTGAGTTTTGTTATCGACACAACAGGCAATACGAGAGACGGCTTAGCCCAAGCTAAGAAACTTGCTTTTAACATTATCGACAGCAGGAGAGGAACTCTGCAGGAGCCACCAGCCTACACATTGGTTGATTTCAATGATCCAGGGATGCAGGGCGCACACACGCATTTCATTGTCATGGATTAAATACAGTGGTCCCTGTACTTGCAAGTGCGTCAATTCACACATTTGGGCGTTACAAGCTATTACTTGGTAGATTTATTGGTTGTGTGTGTTTTTTTTGCGCACCTAAAATTAGTTTGCTTGTAGAGTGGTGCAAATAGTCAAAATTATAACACTTGCAAGCAGCTAAAGTAGGCCAGAACTCACATCTGGACACTCACGCAAACACTGAAGGATGTCGCTCACACACAACACTCAAACTTGTTCAAGGCGAACAGAACTTATTAATTTTCATGTTTTTCTTAATTACAATTTTAATTGGCTTCAATAAAGCATGTAACAAAAATGGGCCTATTTATGGGGGACTGGAACAGATGTAATAATTTTACGGGGATTATTATTGATTTGAGATGAGTAAATTGAGCTATGAGGTTGGACATGGAATGAATTAAGCTTGTAAGTCAAAGTATCACTGTAGTTTTGATTTCCTATTGGTTCAGGATGGCTGACAATCCACTAGAGTCTAATAAACGGGCGTTCAATTGCTTCCGGCAGGTTTTGGATCCCTGATAGCAACAGCAGATGCAGACAGGTTCAAAGAAAGGATCAATGCCCTGATTGCCGATAGAGGAGGTGACAACCCAGAGTTGAGCTTGTCTAGACTGCAGGTATTTGCTCTCACGCTAATGTCCATTTCTGTTTGGAACATAATTAACTAAATGCAATGATGTAGTTTTCACCTCAAAGTACATTTCTTTTGAGATAAAATTCAGATTTTTTTTTTTTCTTAAGCTTGCCCTGACTGCGGCTCCGCCTTCATCTGAGATATTTGTCTTCACTAATACCCTAGCAAAAGATGCACACTTGAAAAACACAATTACTGCCCTTATTGAGACCACAAAGTCTGTAGTAAGTGTTTTTCATCATCCTTGCTCCCAAAGTGCCATCAGGGTCTCGAGTTTCAAAACCTACAGGATTTTTAAAAAAGTTCATTAAATTAATAGAAAATGTACATCAAATAATCTTGATGTGTTTTCTCTTGCTTTTTTAGGTGACTTTCCTGCTGACAGATGTCCTACCCCATAAGCGCAAAAGAAGCCTTAGGGATGTATTGCCTCGAGTTTTGAGCCAAACAGATGCTCAGCTCTACCATGACCTGGCACAAGCTTCTGGAGGTCAGGCCATTAAGGTCAGCAGGTCAGATTTTGCTCTGCCCACAAGTGTGATAAAGGACTCTTCGGACAGTGCTACGGTAATATAAGAGCAAAGGATACATACAGAACAATATAGCACATGTACATTTAACATATGTGAATGTCTCTTTTAGGTGATAGTTTTTCAAGGAGTGAGAAATCCTGGAAGGCCTGCTCATTTTATGTTTAATGTTGACGGCTCACTGACAAACAAAACTATCTACATCACAGGGACCTCATCTCTCGACTTTAATCTCATCAGCCCAACAGGTATTTATAATAAACATCAGCCATGCTGTTGGTATATGAAGAACTTGCCACTCCTCCATTGCAGGTGTATCTCAGAGCTCCAGTGAGTTAAGTGGTCCACTGGCTTCTTTGAGCATGGCAGGTAACCTACGGCGACTGAGTCTAAACAATGACACTGAAACAGGACTGTGGCGAATCTCTGTAGACTCTAATGACCCCTACTCAGTTAAGGTTACAGGTCAGTAATCAAATCTAAAGAGGCAGGTACAGTAAATTGTCTCATAGATGTGTTTTGTCACTGCTAACATCAGGTCAAAGCCCAGTTAATTTAATCTACAACCTTGTTGAAGCCAATAAAGGACTCCATGCAGACGTTTTTCTAAAGGAAGGACGTCCTCTTGTAGGTCGGATATGAATTTCATCCTCATACTCATTTTCCTCAGTCATCATCCCTCTATGCCCTCTTATATTATGTTCAGGTTATCGCAAAAAATGGCATTGATATCTCCTGTGCAAAATTTCAGGTGATAATGCCACCCTGTTGGTCACAGTGACAGGAAGTGACAGTATACATGTCACAGAGGTCACACTGTGTGACACCTCAAGCTCAACAGAGGTCAACGGAACATTACAGGCATGTTTGATGCAACAGAATTCTCATCTACCAAATCTAATCCATGCATTAATATACAGAGAAGTAGATAGTAGTAGATAGATAATGTGTAATATCTGATTTTTCTTTTTACCTCAACCTTTCGCAACAGTCCTTAGGAGGTTCCAACTTCTTGGTGACATTTATTGAACCTCCAAGGGGTAATTTTGTTGTTCGACTGAGAGGAGAAGACAGCAGATTATCCTCAAAGTCAACCGCAAGATGGTTCCTGAGACAGGCCTCCACTCAGATTAGAACTTCAAGCATCTATGTGACTGTGAGAAACTCCTTCAGATCTATACCACAGAATAGCATTTGGTTCACATTAAACCTTCAAAAGTCATCATAATTTAAAGTGCCTGAAGTATTGACGGCCTCCACAGGTCCTGAGACCGTAAAATAAGACCGGTACCAATACCTGGTACCAATTTGGTATGAGCCTTTAGTTGGTTTGGATGGATGATAGCATTCACACTAACCCTAACCCAAAAAAATTCACTCTTTTTCTCTTCTCCAGGCTCAAGCCAACAGCACCAATATCGAAGCAGGCTCTACCACCTCCATCCGTTTCAATGTCACCACTGCCAGTGGAATTGGGGCATTCATGGTCCGTGCCACCAATGACCGCGGCTATAACACGACATCACCCAACTCTGTCACCTTAGAAACGCATAGCGGAGGGAACGCCAAGGGCATTGTGACCCTCACTGCTCCTGAAGGTGCAGCATCAGGAACAGAAGTGACACTTAAGATTGAGGTGGAAGATGCAGCTGCCACTGATATCAACTATGTTGTACTTAGGTTTTCAGTTACTGATAAGGTAAGAGAATAGCAATAAAGTTGATTTAAGAGTCTGATAAACAGTGTTTGTGTTTTTTTTTTTTTTTTTTTTTTAAACCTTGACATCAGTTCTTATTCGTATCAATCTGGCTACAAATGAATCAATCCCACCCTGTCGTGAAGCAAATTTAACTGCACACAACCAGTGGAAGCAAAACATGCTTGCATGATTTTTTTATTCTATACAAATGATGTACTTTTCATTATGACCATGTCACTTCGAAAAGGAAAATTCCTACATATTAATTGGACACAAAGAAACACAGCCAATAAATTTTGACGCTTGGCCATGCTGTAATGACCTTAATGCTGGGGTGGACACAAAGCGGAATGCACTCCTTTGAGTCCCGAGAGCGCCTCAAAATTTGGGGCTGTTCCAAAGGGGACTGAAAACGTAATCTATTAAAAAACATGTACTTATTAGCTTTAAAACTGCTTTTTTTTTTTTTATCCTGACTCCCAAGTGTGTGTTTTTTTTTAAACAGTTGTCTGTTGTAACCACTTTTATTTTTTTGTTTTAAATCTCTCTAGCACGGAGATGTATTTGAAATGTAAAGTATTACAAATAAATATATGGGGAAAGCTCTGTTTAAATTACCCACGTCTGGCAACAAACGTGCCAAACGTGTGAAAATCGGTAAAAAGAATAAAATGATAGCCATAGTATTCTTTTGTTCAGACAAGTTGCAAGGTCTGACAGTTTCGGCAGTAACTTCCGCCTTCATCAGAGAGATGAAACTGTCAGAAAAAGCTTCTAAGGTAAGACCTTGCAACTTGTCTGAACAAAAGAATACTATGGCTATCACAAATGAAGACATAACGAACACAATCCAACTAAATAAAATAATGATGTATGTACAGACAACATTTCAGTTTGTAAACAAAGATGCATCAATTAACTACTTTTTTTTTATTATTTGTCTTGCTCTGCTTAGTAAAACAATAATTACAATAAAGAACCCAATGAAATACAATAGATACAATTGTCAAAGTGGAAGAACTCAGCAACTATCAGATGAAAAATGTTTAGGGTGTACTGCACAAAGCAGAAGCAGACAAGAATACACAAAGTAGTTCATTCATCTACTTTTTGGGACAGGCCCCAATTGTCATGTAAGCACAAACGAAAAGTGCAGCAGAAAGAAAAAAAAAAGTTGGTCCTTCAGAATGAATTTATCCTTCAAGTACAACCACAAAAATAGGAGGAGGGAGGGGGGAGTCATCAAAAAGCATGTTCATGTCACTAAAAAGAAACTTTTACAAACTCTACAAAAATGTGTCCTGCAGTGAAAACAAAAGGTACTATTGTATGAAGTGCACCACTATCACCAGCAGCATTACTCAATCAAAACTCAATACAAAGTATTCAACTTGAAACAACAATTCCTTCTTAGATACAAGCATATTCATGAAGCTGCCAACCATATCACGCAACAAGACCTTTCTGTCTATTTTAAGACTTTTTAGTTACAACAGTGAAACATTCCTGAACAGATTCAAATGCAAGGAACATCCTATACTAATAAATGAGAACAGCATTTACATTACTCTCTTAAACAGAGCAGACCATATTACATAGTTGGAAATTGTGTTCTTTTTTTTTTTTATTGTAACAGCCCATCATAGATTAAATGTATCCCTGACGAGAGATGGTAATACCAGAGTTGTCTGTGTACTCCTTACAAAAAGATGATAAGACAAATACGACAATTAATGATGAACTGTACAGAATATTAAAGATTTTATGCCAAGTAAGACCACAAGAGGATGCTCATGTTATCACTACCAGGAGAGCGTTGCCCCTTTCACAGATGTAACTGGGCTGTGCAAAACACACACCGGAAGTCAATTTCAAAAGTAACAGCTAAATGGACGGCGGAATAAAAACAAAAATTGAATAACAAGTTAGCCCTGACACATGCAGTTAAATCCACAATGACGGACAAACTGAGCTAAAACAGATTTATATGTTGTGATCTTTTAGGAGACACAAGAAAGTGGAAGAAGACTGTATAGGTAAGAAGGTATAGGTAAGAAGAAATAATGAAAATAATTCATATCCTTGAATGCAGGAATATGCAATGATTTTATTGTATAGTTGCGTAGAATGTTCTGTATTATGCTGTTAGGTAGCTTGAGCCTTAAGAATGATGCAAAGACATTGTCAAAATTGTGAGAGATGTGAATTACTTTCAAAAGGAAGAAAACTATATACTTTCTTGTGTCATTTGATTTCCAGACAGATCTTCAACACATGCAAATTCAGTTCAAATGTTTCACAGGTTAGAATCATTTGGGGCATAACTGCATGTCTATTGTCTAATGATGCCTAGCTCAGGTACAACACCACGGAATGTTGTAGGCCATGCACATATGAATCTAGGAGGATTCCATACTAAAAGTAGTGCACAAACAACAGCAAAACAGTCTTTTGGGGCAAAATCTTAGCATGCCCATTGGTAAGGCAGATGCATTCAAACAAAATAGTCCAGTTCACGAATATTGTGCTTTTTTTGTATGTTTTCCCACTAAATTCTCATGTACTTCCCAAACAGAAACCCGGTGCTGATATACGGTTTGTAAGATTACATGTGACAATGCAGTTGAGGCATGCAGAGGCACCAAGTTGAAGTAGTTTGTAGGCCTGTAGTCTCTCATGCTCACGTCTCACTTAAAATGTATTTAATATAAAATTATAGCATTGAGGCATTCATCGAATTGCATCATCAAAGGCATTCCGTCTGAAAACTGCATATACAAACATCCTTCATGTATACATATGTTAAGAACATCCCATGCAGCATATACAAGTACTTCGAACAATTGAAAAATTCTCCATTACTTATGTACTGTAATATTGTCTCGAGTTGTTGAAAAGTAGGACTCGCCACATTTTTGTAACCTTTCATAATTTTCACCAGGTCGAGAGAATATATTGGCTAGTAACATGGCAATAAAGAACGATTCTCTGCTCAATCACTCATCAGACAAAATCGATGCAGTTATGAGGCGAAAGTGTCTGCTCTGCTAACAAAGCACATACTCAAGTCAGCTTGATGCACATGCCCGCATCTTTAGATAGAGCTTCGCGGGACACTTCCCTTCACTCTGAATGTATTATGGTGTGTAAAAGCTCCTCTAGAATGCCCCCGCCCCCATTTTTAAAACTGGTACGTTAACAGAATTTAATAAATAAAATAAAAATGTAAAAAGAAAACTTTTTAGGGCAATGTTGCCAAGGAGCCCACCCATCAAATAGTGCAGAGACTGAATAAAGGTGCAGATAGATTATTGTCACCAATATGGCATTTTGTGGAATTGTCTTCTAGGAAGTAGCTTGGTGTCTTGACAGATGAATAAAAACAAATATGACCTATGACTTTTTTTTGGGTAACTTTTGTTAACATTTCCACCTTTCTGGAGGTCTATTGAGTGACACACTAGTTATGTTTGATCAAGCTAGAGTTTCTAAAGTTAGTTTTAAACAGCACTGTATGCACATGAGCCATTCAAGCATACATACTTACCACAAGTGGGGGTATCGTAACACTGTCGTGCCAAAACTGCCAGTGTACTTAATGGCTTTATTACGTATAGGCAAACATTTTATGATTGTAAACAGTCCGTGGGTTCAGCATTACAAGGTATAGGCTGTTGTAATATAAAAAGTGGCTGTTTGGCAACAAGCATGTAGAGTAAGTCTACAGTGACATCTGTAAGTCGAGGAGGGGAGACCTGAGGTATGAACACTGATCTTGTAATGCTTTGTGTACTTTAGGAAATAATCTAGGCCCCTAAGAACATAACCGCAGCCTTTTTAATGTGAACTCGCAGTTTGTGTTGTGACTAAATACAAAGGGAAACTGGTGGCTCTGCGGCGCTAGTATAAGGCATCTATTTTTTTTTTCTTCACCAACTAAGGAAAACAAGGGAAATGGCAAATTCAAAGGATCGCTACACAACAAAATTAAAAGATGAATGCTCTGAAGCAGAAGTGAAGGTCAAACCATTCAGGGTGGCTATGATAGTATCTCAGTGTAAAAGGGGAATTGATTTGTTGTCCAAACTTTTGAAAAAAAAAACACAAAAAAAACAACAATCATTGTCGTGCTGAGAATGCCGAAAGAGTGAATATTTGGGATTCTGGGGGGGGGGAACTGATCAAAAGTATGGGGAAGACATTCAGAAAGGTCCATCTACTGCTCTCCCATCTCAGTAGGATCAGCGCTGGAGGAAGGCGATGTTGAAGATTGAAGGTGATTCAAAGAAGGAAGTGGGCCAGTAGCAGATCCCTGCTGCACACCGCTCGGAGACGGCTCGGGAAGTGTCAGGGTTTCTGGGGCTGACTTTTTGCGGGGCCTGTCCTTGGAGACCGAAAGGGAATCGGGTGCATCGGTGCACAGGGGAGTGGAGGGAGCGCTGGCGGGACCAGTGAGGGAACAGGAGGATAGGGGGGTCTCGCTGATGGAGATCGACGGGGGGAACATCCCAATCTTCTGGTTGGTGGCCTCCTGGATTGTTCGCTCAAATTCTCTCACCTCATCCATTGTCATGTCTGGGTTGAGGAGACATTAAATGACAACAATGAGGTGTTTGGTGAAAACTACATTATTATTAAGATGAGTGAAAGAGGCACCGGACAAACGCATAGTACTATTTTGTTGTTTTTGTATAATCTCATTGTATTTTGTGTCACCTCTTTCTAGATCTCTGAAGATGTTCCCAAGCAGAAAACAACTTTGTATGACTAAAAACAATTGGAGGTCATCAAAGGTCATCAAATATCAAAGGTTCATATCGGAGGGAAAAAAAATAATGAAAAAGTCACATACACTTGCTTTCTCATGGATCTGTATGGCATCCTGTGAAGATGGATTTGTTGTGGAATGCTCAGCCTGTTCATGGCAAACTTTAATGTTGGTTTTCTCATACATGTTTCTCTCGTAATTCCTCACGTCATCCCAAGTCATATCTGGAAGAAGGAGGGAGGGGGCAAATCGGGTAACTCCTCTGAAAAGGCACTCCGGTTCAGGGAGAGGGGAGAAGGTGATGAAAGTGGCGAAAATGCAAATAGGTTGAGCAGGAAGCTTAACTAGAGGAATAGCATGTAAAAGGACAATCATCCCAAGTAGAAGAGTCAGACAGAAGATTTTCAAGATGCAGACAAAGCATAAAATCCAGAGGTCCAAGATGAAAGCTGGGATGGGTTTGGCAATTCTCCATCCAAAAGAAATTAGTACGTTGAGATCAACGGAAGGGAAAACAAGGTGAGTGGAGATTGCACAAGCACTGCAGACTAAAGCGTTAAGAGTCATTCCAAAAGGATGGATGCAGTTAGGGAGTTGCAGGACTGGCAGTTGCACAGTTAACTTGTTGGAGTGCAGGTAAGGTGAAAGTACATGCACTATAATAAACAGTAACAGTTCTGGAAAATTCACAGTAGAGGTTTAAATTTCAGTAAATGCCTATTCTCATACACTAGGGGGAAAAGTATTGGGACACAAACCCAATACAAATACACCCACGATAAGTATAATGATTTAATTCCTTAATTCCTTCCATATGAGATGAATTGCTCGAGGGCAATGCTGAGAATGAGCAAGTACACTATAATTGTGGCTTCTTCATCCACTTGTGTACTGGAACGCATGAGAAAATACAGATACTGTCCAGTGGGACACATTATGCTGATTCAGGGAAGAACCCATACTCAAGTGCAAGTCAAGACTTTGGACCTCTCAGTCACTCAGTAAGACTGGCTTTAGTATTACAGTATGATAATTCAATAATTCCAATTATTTGGTTTATATTATGTGTGTGGAATTTAAAGACTACATTGTGTAACCTGAAGAACGATTGACCCACCAATCCATTCATCCACCCAAGCAAAGGCCTGCCTATGTCCAAGCAGCAAGACATCACGAATCAACTGTAACACAGAAACAGTTGAGCTGCCTTTTTTTTTCATACAGACTTCTTTGTTAGCAGAATTATTTCTGAACCAAATTCGACAAAACTTTTCTGACCTTGTGAACAAACTGTTCCACACGCGTCTGCAGACCCCACACCTCAAACTTGACTGTGACCAGTTTGTACGAGCACATGATGGGATGCTGCGTGTCCCTCCATCCTTCCTGAAGCACGCCCCGCGATGTCTTCTCTGACTTGAAGTATCGCAAGTCCTGCATTGGTGCAATATGAACACGCAGAGAACAATAAATTTGTGTTATGACGGCTACAAAGGAGAGCTTAAAGTCTAACACATGATTACAAAGTGTTTTAATGTTTTTTTATTACAATGTGTCCTGTTGTCTAAATTTTCAACTTCTATTATTTTCATTGTATGATTCAAAATTATTTTTTTTTTTTTTTTGGGGGGGGAAATCCACTCAAATTGTAAGTGTGAATAAAATTAGCTCATCAGAGACAGAAAAAGTGCTTGAAGCGATAAAGCAGCATTTGCCGATAGACGCCCAGCTCACCTCTGATTCCTTATAGTAGCGGTCAGGAATGTCATCATAAGCGATGTCGACAAAACACACCTCCCTCTCCTGGTCCTTCAACTCGGAGTCAAAGATCTGGTAAAACAAACACTTTGGTTGACAAAAGGGAATATGCTGACAAAACAACTATTTGAAGGACTAAGGATGGAGTTTGTGACCATTGTGTAACACTCTACAAACCCAGTAGGGGGAACTGTGCTCATGTTTTTATTTCTTCACAATGCGTCAAGCGTTTCGATGACATTGTTATACACTGATGGGTCACAACAATAAAACCGCTTAAAGATTCAGTGTAAAGCCAAGTGTCCTCCTATGAATTATTCATTCATGAGCCCTGCTCTTCATCGGTATGTTATTAGCATACCACTGCCCAATAGCCACCAAATGGCTTTTTGTAGCTATAAAACAGCTGAATAGTGTGCATGCGTGTGTGTGAGAGGGAGTAAAATCTCTCACTTAGGCTCCTCTCTGTCAATGATGCAAATTGTAAATGTAATTGTCTGGTACCCCTGTTAGTCATGGGGCCCCGGCAATTTAAAGGTTCTGATCAGAAATAAAATACACCCCATGAGCCAAACTTCTAAAGTTCCACTGTATGAAATATACATTGGAAAGAAGTGGAAACATTTGTGTCTATTCGAGTCATCACTACATTTTAGGAATAGTGTCAACATTATAGCGCTCATCATCTTAATCTTTTGAGGAACAGCATTTAATCCTTCAGTATCCCTCGAGGGGGAGATTACAGTTGACTGTTACGTTTTTATACACACAAGAGATAGTAAGCCATGCAGTGGTATCTAAGTGCATGTATGACAGATGTTAGGGTGAAGGACACATTTGTACAATGTAGTGTTTTCGTTGAAGGTTCTACGCTTTGGCCAAGGTCACTTCAGCTGGGCTTGAACATGGACCGATACCACATGGTTCTCAAATTGGGCAACTAAGCACCAAGAAACAATTGTGTTAATCGTTTATTTACAGAATAAAAGGTGAAATATCACAAGAAGCTAGTATATTTTTAAATTCACCTTTTCCTTTGATAAACTTTGCTTTCATACCATATCACAACTATGTTGAAAATGTATTTTAGGAAACCTTTTTTCCTATGACATTTAGTGATGGTAGACATGGTGGCATCCAGTCAATGTGTCAAGCATTTGTTTTTCCTCAACTTTCATGGCTAATCGAGCTTGATATCTTTAAGAGCAGCTGTGTCGCTTTCTGTTGGGTCAGCACTTTGTCACCATGACAGATGTGAAAATGTTCTTTCTATACTGTTTTTATCTTAGCCTTCCAGGGTGTCATTGACAATGTGGTTGAGCACTGCTGGCATAGAGGGGGTGATATGTGACATGCATGCTTGCATAGGGATGAACAGATGGCAAGTTGGGGTGTTTAAGAACTGAAGACAAAAACATGCGGGTATGTCAACGACGGTTGAGAGAATTTTATAAAATAATATTTTAGTTTTTTTTCCACAAAATAAACCAAATTAATAACAAATATTACAGTTATAAATAATTCAATTTTAGAGATACAATTGCATGACCATACAATTAAAAGATGGTGAGCAATTTCTTTGGCAGCCTTATGCAAAGTGATCTTCAATATTCCAAATGGCTCATGCCGTGCCAAATCTTTGACAATCTCATTGTTCTCGCCTTTAAATTCAGAGTGCACTTACGTTATCATTGCTACCTTTGTTGTCCTCGTATTTCGTCTCTATGTGAATGGAGAACTTGGGAAGGAATGAGCACTGAAAAAAAAAAAAAGAGCAACACATACGTTATTTCAGCATGTGCAAGTCAGCTTATTTTTTTTCTCTACTCTATAATTCACATTGATGTATTACAATTCAACTCCAGTTTATGAATCGCAACATAAAACTGACCCGTAAGCTAAATGCTGCTTTGAAACTTCATTGGAGTGGTGAGAAGAAACGCTGCCAAAGATGCTGTAATCTTAAACTTGATAGCATTTAGGCACAGAGCCACTTGTCAAAGTGAATTCAGCCTTCATGTGTCAACACTGACACATGTATGGCAAATTCCTCCCACACTCAAAGAAATATCAAGCATTCTGTCACTGCCTTGTCAACGCCTTCTTTTCCATCCCATTAAAGTGTGGCTCATGATGTTGACATTTATTATCTACATAATAGACATCCAGAAGCAAAGTGCAGACCAAAATTATACAGTGAATCTTCAACACTAAATTCATCACAGGTCACGTGTCACATTGTCAGTGTCATTATTGCAACCATGCATCATATTATTTTTTCAGGGTACCGTATTTTCCGCACTATAAGGTGCACCTAAAAACCTCCAATTTTCTCAAAAACCGACAGTGCGCCTCATAATCCGGTGCGCCTTATATATGGACTAATATTGAGCCACTACGGCAGGCGTGTTCAAATATATGGACTTATATATGTACAAAGTTTTAAAATGGGCCATTCATTGAAGGTGCACCTTATAATCCGGTGCGCCTTATATATGGAGAAAGTTTTAAAATGGGCCATTCATTGATGGTGCGCCTTATAATCCGGTGCGCCTTATAGTGCGGAAAATACGGTAAATTCCTTTTTTTCCCAGCATGGAATCACTGCAAAGTAATTTTATTGTAAATGTTAGAAACTAATGAGTCAATCTTCTCAAAGGACAACAGTAATGTATGCACCTAAAATAGCACCATTGCTACTATTGTTGGTTGTGTAGCGGAAAAAATATAAGATTTGAATTGAACATATGCAGTTGTTGTGTTTGATCAACTGTATGTCCACAAATGGTAGGAAATATACTTACTGTGTATTCTACAGGGTGAGGGATACACAACCAACCATCCGTGTCATGTCAGGAAAAGCACAAAAACAAAATTAATTGCTGACAACTTCTTAAATACCTTAAAATATGAACACATTTATATAATAACACTGATGAATGAACAGTCTGCCGAATACATTCTCATGTTGGGAACATGTTGATGTTTTCACTCTTTTGGCCAAGTGAGGAAGAGAGGCTGCACAAGTGTGACTTACGGTGAGATGGCTGAGTCACCATCAATCTAGTCGTTAAATGTCAGCATGCCAGGCAGCGTGCACTGTCTGTTCTACAGCTTTTCTCTTAAGGGGCATCAAATATCCTTGCGTGCAGGTACTTGGGTTGGCAGCACGTAGCTTTATAGTAGCACTGAGGGGTGCACTGTATAAGTTGTGTGTCAACAAGGAGGTTCTGTTTCTATTGGTGTGGGTTTGTCCAGTGAAGTTTAAACGTGCTTGTGTGGGTTATCCTCAGGTAGGCCTGCTTCCTCCCACATTTCCAAAATGCATCTTAGCTTGACTAATTGCAATGAGAGTACAAATGGTTGTTTCTCTATATGTGCCTTGCAGTTGACTGGCAACCAGTTTCTGGTGTGCCCCGTCTCTCGCCCTGTTGGCCGAATTGACTCATCACAGAATAGAAAAACTCTTTTGGGGGTGTGAGGTCCAACTTCACTTATTGTTTGCTGTCATAGTTTGAATAACCTGCAACTAAGGTGTAGTTGGAGCTGAGTTTTGCACTTTTCCCACATGTCCCTTCAGGTAAGCAGAAACCTAAGGTTGTATTATGTCACCTTCAATACAATAAAAGTAAAATTACAGTTGATGCCAACTGCTGTAACATGCTAACCTGTGACTGTATAAGGGTAATAGTTCCACGCCTTCTCGGTCACGTAGAAGATTTTAGGAACGACTGCCCGAGCCCAGCTGGGAAGTTTACTGCAGAGACAGAAAACAATGAGGTGCTTGCTGAAACAGGCTCAAATGGATTCTGTAATCAAAGAAGTCATCTTGTTCTACTTGCTCACAGTACAGATTAGTGGAAGCAAAAAAGAAGTGTGACTTCTGAAACTGCTAAGAGACATACACAGAAATATTCTCCACAGTCTGCACAGAGTTTAGGCTCTTCCAAAAACATCATGCAAAAAAATGAACGGCAACGTTATCAAGTGTAATTATGTAGCGTGAATACACTGAAGAGATATTTTTAAATACACTCAAGATTTCTTAAATAGTTCAATGTCAGATGAGAACAATGTTGAAATCCAGATCTTAAGTGGGCTACATAATGAACATAATGTATCAAATGCAGTCTCCTTCCATCTGCACTTTCTCTGACTGACAAGGACACCGACTGTGAATCAAAAGTAATATAAAATGAATGCATAAAATGTAGTGTGTGCATTGATTATTTCTCTGTTCATCTCTGTCCTAGCGACAGACACTCCACCCACACTTTCATCTGTTGATTTCTCCCATTCCTGGCTTTACTCTTAAATGTCTGCCAGGAACTGTGTGGCCATGCTTACAAGTGGTGTGAGCAGTTGGCCAGTTTTTGAAAAAACAAACTCTAAAATGCTGGACATGAGAAATGAATGCTCCAAAAAACAAAAACCTATTTCACCAAATCAAAGGTTTGGAAATTGTTAATCAGCATCATTAAAAAAAAATGTCATCATTTACAAAGCAGATATAAGTGTGTCGTGTTTTGATTTTTTTGGAAGCAATTTCCATTCACCATGATATCGAATGGCAGGACATGAATGGAAACAACTTGGGCTTTTTACTTTGCTCCTGCAGGGCAGCTGTGTGCATAGTCAGCAATGATCCCCCCCTGCAAGGTGAATGCTGACACAAGTGATTGGGTTCCAATGAGTCTCCTGCAACAACTTCGTCCACCACGTTTTGCCCACCCTGCCATTGTTCTTTCCTTTTACATCATACTTGAGTTAACTGATTGCAACTGATAACTGATGCATGTTAAATTTCACAGATTAAACTATCACAAAATGGTTCGTTCTATTTATAGCTAGCCTCTGTGAATACCTGTGCAAAGTGAGATTCGCTTGTTTGCAGGACTAAGCAAAATATGACACTTTGTAAAGGAGTGGGCATTCCTAATTTGTTAATTTGTAAACTCTATTCATGAAGGTGTGTAATTTTTTGGGTTAGTATCGGAGTGACAACTAGCTCAACAGTTACAGTCATTTCATAATGCGCAAACACGTTTGCCTCTCAAGTGAGATCGAGGCGTTACTACACTGAGGAAAAATGAAGGCGTTAATTGAAAGCGTACAGTATATTAGAGTGGGTGATGGGGAAAAAAGACGGCGTTAATATTGAAAGCGAATATTCTGAAGAGTAAATAAGCAACGATTAAAAACACACTGTCATTGTCTTCTACACAACAACGACAACACATCCGATTTCAGTCGGTTAGAGTATATGAGAGGTATAAGTGACAGACCTGTTGAGGTAGACCCGTTTTTCTGTGAACTGTCCCTGCCCATGCAAGGGATCCTCAAAAGGTTCATTCTGGACAACTTCCACACCTTCCCCTCGGTCGCTCTGCTCATGGCTGTGTTTGCTGATCATGTAAAGCTGCCCAATGCGGTACTGCAAAATAGAGAAAGAATAATAAATAACCTTGAAAGCTTGCAAGGTGCATTAGTAGGTGTTAGTCCGGAACAGATGGGACAGCAGAGAAGTGTTGTTTGATGGCCAGGGGCTGGCGGGCTGCTGTCAGCCAAAACAAGGCACTGGTATTACAAGTCATGGATAGATCAAGAAGAGCCTGCAGAGATGCTGAGGAACGACAACAAGCACAGCAGCATCTGATACACCAGATGGGACACTTGCTAGGTGTCTGAAGCTGCTACAAAGAAATTGAGCACGAACCCCCCGCCCATAGAACCATTCCCATCCATCCATCACAGTGTGAATACAAAAGACTGTCCCTGCATAAAGAAAGACTATTAATGTTGATCAACATTTGATACAATTGATAATCAAATGTTTGAATTGTATCTTGTATAATACTGTTAAAATTTGATCTCTGTTGGAACATCTCTGTGTGGAATTTGCACGTTCTCCCTGTCAACTGGAAACCGCGACCCAAATGAGGAGAAACGGTTTTAGAATATGGATGGATTGATTTGTTTTCTTTCACAAGCTTTAAAGCAGCAGGGACTGGAGGCCAGTGAAGGGAAATTTAAACCCACTACACTACTGTTGCTCCTCTCTTTCTCTGTGCCCTTTATACCTGTCAGAGGGGAAAGACCACGCAGTCATCTCAAATACATTTAAATATGTGCCAACTCAGCACCCGGCCTCTGTTGCGCATGACTCGAGTCATAGATTTCAGTTTCTGGCAAAGATCAATACAACAAATGCCTACAAGCCCAGCAGGTCATCAGCTGATGTTGAGAAAGATTGCAGAAGCAAGCAAAAATTGCAGCTTACGCAAGCATTTGTTGCAGCTTTATCCAAGTAGACAAGTCCCTAACTCATTAAATAATAATTTCATAATTTTAAAATGGATGAGATTAAATGCAAAACGTGAAAAAGATAACTTGGGTTGCAATGCAATGCTACAATCACAATATTCACTGTGATAGGGAAAAATGTTTGAAGCATTAGTTTGCATTAGATTATGAAGAGACCATTTTTTGTGTGCAGTCTTTAGACATGAGTTGCAGTGACATCTTACATTTTGGGTCACCTTCATGTTACATTTAAGAGTGGCTGCTGTGTCAGGTGTTGTTCAAGTCACTGCACAGCTCCAGTTCATTTTATGGCTGCTCTCCAAATCTGTTTGAATGTATCTTGAACCTGCCATGTGCTCAACTAAAGGTCGAGCTTTAGCCTATGCAGTGTAATGGAGTAGTGCAATGTGAAATGTATCAATCTTCATCTACAGAATTTTTAAACGACAAGGTGTGAAACCCTTACAGCCCAACAGCATGACTAAATGCATTTCCTGTACTTGCGTTGTAGTTAGAAATAAGCAAGCAAAGCCGGTCTTGATTTTACTGACTGATTCGAAAGTCAGCGGTGTCGAGCTATTAATTGAGAATTGCTGTAGAGTAGCTGTACCAAAATACTACTTGTTTAATACATCGCAACATATCATGACATTTCCAGATGTCATTCAGAAATTTCTAGAGCAGTTTTCAAACCTGTTAGACAAAGATCCACTTAAAAAAAATACTAAGCATTCCAAGTACCCCATTATCAAAGCACAGTAGCCGTAGTTGATTCGAGTGTTGAATAAAATGGGGCAGAGGTTGGTGTCTCAAATGGCCTTATCAATCTATCTAAACTAGATTCTGCGATGATTCTTCTCCTGAAGGCAATCTGTCACATTGGCTACTTTAATAAGGCATCATCACTCTTGTGATGCCGCAAATGCAATGAAGCTGTTTCTAAAAGCAGCTGTGGCATGAAAGACCCCGACAACCTCAGAGCACATGTGAATAATGTAGTTGATTATAACTCTGGCTTTTTCACACCGCAGAAGAAATGAGGGATTCAAGGACACTGATGCAGAGGGTGAACTGAGGGTGAGGACAAAGGGCAGGGTTGGCGAAACAAAAATAGCATGACATCAGCGTCATCAACTAAAAATTGCAAGGATGGCCGATGTGATTATTTGAACAGCGTGCTTGGCAACAAATGTGCAAACGGGTCCTTGTATAAATTGGTTGAACAGTTATTTCGTTTACAGACATTCAAGTAAAACAGGTAATCACTCGCGGGAATGATTCAATAATGAAGTATTATTGGCTTGTTCTTCTCTGGGAACGTCACAGGATAATCATGTGGTAGTAAAAAACAAAACAAAGAGGCCAGTGCCTTCCTTAGACTTATTTGTCTGACAAGCCACTCAGATTTTTTTATTGTCCTTCAATCTAGTGGATTGTTATTGTTACACCACAGCACGGATATATTGATAAAACACTCAAGAGCGCCAGAAGACCCGGTCATATTGCTTTAGCTACAACATGCAGTAGTTTTGCCTTACAATAATGAAATGACATAGTAATTCAGTATAACCAGTTACGCAGAATGGGTTAGTCAAGTTAACATTAAACCATTGTGTCAGTAGTCCACTAAGCATGTTTTTTTTTTTTTTTTTTTTAATCCTGGAAGCCAGCATACTTCAATCTTGTCAAAGGTGATGTGGAAGTATGGGCATGGTAGCCATCGGAAATTTCAGGAAAATGTTGATAATTTTCAAATTAGATACGCTGTTATGAAATAACACATCGGCTAGAGCTCTGTTACACAACAAAGAACGAACAAGTCTGTAGTAATTCTCAATCACTTTGACCAACGAATGCTGGAGACCATTCATTCACCTGTAATGCGATTCAAAGTGCAAAAAAGAAAAACACACATTAAAGGTGTCCCTTCGGTATCAGTGGGTGTATAATTAACCTCCACTTACACAGCAGCAGCAACGTACCTCCCTACTTGAATGTCATTGTGAGGCAGTAAGCACACTAATGGCTTTGCTAATCACCATACTGGGCTTGCAACATGGGTGCCATGCGGGAGGGAGCTGAGCCGCTGTTCATCTGAGATCATTTTGCCGATGGTCACTAAATCTGAAATTTGAAACACTGATTGTAACAAGAGCTGGCACCTTCCTTATGTGGTTTTAATTGCACCATTTCTGTGTAGAGGATTGCAACAACAATAGCAGTAACAGCAAAAAAAAAAAAAAACCCTGGGTTCATTGTTGCCATATATGAGCTCAGTGATTTCTTTTGGTTTTAGTGTGTGGGTGGCCTGTAAACAACCAATGTGGTCGCATGATTAAAACCTGTCAAAGTGTGAGCGGAGGGTGAGGCTATTCCTACAATACATGCTCTGCCATTAGGCAGGTAAAAGACAATGATTAAACAAGATAAATGTGACAAATGATTATATGGTCGAAAGCAGTGATGCATAATCTATTTTATGCTATTATTGTTGTTGGCAAAAATATATCAATAATGTCCTTTGGAGGTTATGAAACAATTCTCACCTCTTAAAAAATGCAGTTCCACATTTCTGGGGTGTGAATAATTTTCAATAATAAATCATTTCAATTTAACTCAATTATTTGGCTTTGCAGCCTTTCCCACAATCATTAATCACATACTTAAATAATCCCATACGGCTGTTGGCACTGTGATGGACCCCCATCGCTTTGCACTTTCATTACCTGCCACGGCACACACACACAGACACACACACACACACACACACTTTCTGCGCACATTTAATCAACTGGGCAAGTGACTGTGCATTGGGCTGCTCTCTCTAGATAAGATTATTCTTCAGATGTAAGCCCGCGAGTCAATAGGGGTACAAGGAGTGTAATTAGTAGGAGCATACATGACAGAAGGGTAAAGCAGAAAGAAAGGGTAAAACACGACCGCAAAGATTGCGCATGAGTACTTGGTAGTGATAAATGCAATTGAAAGTTATTGGTGCAAGCCATCTGAGCATGATAACATCAAGCAATCTGTGGCATCTGCTGTGTGTGCACTTGCAATGCCTCCACCTCCTGCTGCAGATAAACTAAGATTGAACAATGGCTTGTAATAACAGAGATCCAGCTTTCTAAAACCCAATTAGTCACTGATCTTGAAGGTTGTAGTCGGGCGTTGTGATATAAAGTAACCGCACACACCTGCTGCGGCCCGCTTACACGACAAGAGAAAAGTGTGACAAGATGTCTGTGAGTGCACGTTGGTGTATGCATTCATAGGTTTTCTCGCTTTCCCTTGAATGTCTCCTCTGCCATTTTTAGTCCCCGCAATGTCATTAACTATATACATTAAGGATTCACATAGTGTGCAGTCTGAACAATTAATTCATGCCCACGGAAAGGAAAAGATGTGCGAGACCTTCCTTCAGCAGATACCAGAATCGGGTTCACAAATCACAGAAACCCCCAGCTAATTGTAAGCATAGTACGTATGGATAAGATATAAGATTATGCAATAAATCTTTTGATTCAAGAAAAGAGATCTCGGGCAAAATCAATAACACGTTTTACAAACAGGGCTTGTCGAGAACAAATGAGTAGAACAATGCCAATCGGTCTGAAATGCGAATCAATAGACTGTTCGAGTAAATGTAAAGCTCTCCAAGTTTCCATAGTGATAATTACATTTTAACTGGAGTGTTATTTTAGGGTAGTGGCATTGTTAGGCTTATTTAAGGGGGGCATAAAAAACCTAATACACCCTGCTAACATTCCGACAATGAAAGTGCCAATGCCACCTACTGTAGTGGATGTGCAATTACACTTTTTATTCTAGTACAGTAAAAAACTTTCCTTGGCACCACCGCTGGCATCGTGCCTACCTGTCCATAAAATCTAGTTGCACCCGGACTGAAGGGGCAAACAAAGACAGCGCCGTGGCAGGAAGTTGGCTCTGATGAAGTCATAATTATAAGTGGGAAAGTTAGAGTTAAGAAGAAAAAGAAAAACTTTCATACTTTGAGACTTATATATACCAAATTTATGAAGGGGCTTCATTTTTTATGTCAGGGAAAAGCAGAGGAGGAACAGAGACCTAAAAAATGGATAGCAACAGAGAAGGTAGGTAGGTGGTGATGTCCCAGCTAGAACAAAGCACGCAAGGAGAGGATGGATGAAAGAACACAGAATAAATGACAGATGTGATGGGGCAGAAAATGAAACAGTATGAAGAGGGCATACAATAATAAAGAGAAATATTCTATTTTGAAGTGATGGCTTTCTGACAAGCCCACCAAAAACACAAAAACTACAGAATTATCATAATTGTAAGGCTTGGTGGAGTATTTCGCACCTGGACCACTCGTCCGTCGACGTACTATGCATAGCATTTTCTGTGGAAAACAATACGCAGACAGGCAAACTGACCTTTACAAGCTTTGAATTTACAGGGAAGGTAGTCAACCACACTACTGTGAGAAAGGAGAAAGGAAAATTGCACCTAAACACCCTTTTTGACACTTTCAACAATGTCATTTTTGTTTCAAATACCCTTTTTTCTCCCTTTGCTCAGCCAATTTTTTTGTCCATCACAAGTTTCTCAAACGTATCCTTTTTCCTTTCGCCTTCTCCTATTTTCCTTTCATCTACTTGTCATACTCACAAGCTGCTCTTGAACATTCAACTTGTCTCATACTTTGCCATTGTCACTGTGACCACCAGACTGTCAAATAGCATACTGGGTGGAATAAAAATGGCCACTCTGTTATTGTTCCAATGATGCAAAAGAAGAATGACAAGAAATTCACGCATAAATAGTAAAATATGGAATTGTTCAACAAGATATACACAGTCTACGGAAGTATGTATATATGTATATGGTTTGCACTGTATAAAATTAGGACATGCCATTCTACCTTGCTACATAAGACATTGCACACAGCAATTTGTCCCATCAAGGTGTCACATCTTGAGACATTTGTGCACTCCAAGTTGCATTTTCGCGGATTCAATTTTGTGCTTCAACATTTTGTGTCTAGACACTGTTTGTGATCTGGCACATTGCGTTCAATAGTTTTTGAAGACACCATCTGTTTCATTATTAGATATGATGTGCCAGTGAGCTAGTATATATTTTTCGGGACACGACCCTTCAATCTTTTTTTTTCTTTCATGAGTGGCCTCATTTGTTGTGTGCTCGCAGTGGCTAATCATGTGGGTAAATGACTAGGGAGGGCCTTGGTGAGTAAACGCAACTCAAATGAAAAGGTCACGTTGAGTGAAGGCAGCTTTGATGGGAATGCCCACTGGGAGTGTGCGTGCATGCGTGTGTGTGTCTGTGTCTGTTTGTGTGTGTGTGTTGCCTCCTCTTTCATCCCTTAGTTACTTTTGGGTCTTTTTATAGTTCAACGCTGTTCAAAATGTATGTTCACCTTTAATGCACAATCCAGATCTGGGAAAAGGTCTTCAGGCCGAGGTCTAGACCACAAGTAAAACTACTATCAGAATACACAACGTTTTTAGAATAAATAAATAATGTGCCATCAACAAATGGTTGTCAAATTTTCAAAGCAATACAAATCTATAGTATTCTAACTATAGGGCTGTGCACAAATCGATGGTAATTCAAATATTTATTTGAGTGGAAGTGGAAGAGCAAATGTCAAATAATAAATTTCATACTCTTATCAGAACAAAGCAAGTCATATTGTCGCGTGTGCGGTCTTTTGAGTGAGAAGCTCAATATGTGTGACGTTGGAATGCGGGGGTCGGCAGATGCGTCTTGTGGAGGTAATACTTTTGCAGATATACTTGGAAGTGGGTGAGCGTGTACACGATGTAATTGGCCAGCTAATCAGCATCAAATCACACAGCAACAAACGAAGGGCGTTTGCCCAGAAGACTAACTAAGTTGTACAGCACCAATAGACACAGTAACCGATCCAGATTCTACCTTTGGCAAAATTGCAAAGTAGTTAAAGCAGCAGCGACCAGCCTTCAGTACACCAGTGGCTGCCGCTGTACTTTCCAGTTCAATAGCTTTCAAGTAAATGAATGAGAGGCTTTGTTATGTGCTTTGGGAATGCTATAAGCACTATATAAGTGCACTCCATTTAGCATTTGGATTTTCCATATCTGTGGAAACGTATCTTGAGGGGAAGAGTGCAAAAGATACAAATCAATTTGGAACTCATTCACCAATGTCAAGATGAATAGTGAATTGGGATGTGGGGTGCCATTCTGACTTCTAGTTCTAACAATGTAGCCTAGGACTTGTTGACAGAAGGACGACAACAGACTGACATTAAAATTTCACAGATATCACGCACAAAGACACAAGAACAGCAGTCAATTCTTCCAATCTGATAACCAATTTAGCTTCATTTTTTTGTAACAATGCCACACATCACTTTTGTGATCATCAGACGTTTGCGTGTTCAAATCACGTCAGGGTCACCAATTGTTGCGTTTTGTTCAAGTCGTTGAGCAAGGAAAACAAAGATGTTTTCTTCTTTGTGGAGTGCTCGCCCCTTCTTTTGTAACCGCTTGTTGTGGAAGCAGCTGTCTACCAGTAAAGAGAAAGCTTGCGTTTGGTCAGACCGCACCATTATAGATCATGGGTGGGCCAGGCCGATACCGCTGTAAGCAGTAGTTGCTGTGCTTGCAGTCGGACAGATGTTTACACCAAAACCAACTACAGTATGACTGACTTCACTGTGGATCTATTGTCTTTATTGACTTCAGCGGGGATTGAACTATTTTTAGTGTGCCCGATGCCATCTGGAGTTCCAAAACAGGCATCACAAGACAAGAAAGAGAGGAGATTGTTTTGTTGTGTACGTTGGACGAAGGAATAGAGTATGTACAGGTAAGGTACTGGTCATACATGTTTCTCTGTCACCTACACAACCCTCCGCTGACTATACATGCTCTCTTCCTTCAATCTCACCCAACGCTGACATCAACAGCCTTTGTAGTGCACACTGCTGATGTGATGTTCTTCTGAATGGCTCTTCACGCTGTCTGTCCACAGGGCCAGTGTTACTTTCTCAGCACAACACAGTACATCCGAAACCAGTCTCAGCATCTTTCGGGATGCCAAGCTCCAAAAACCTTTAATATGGAAAGTGGTCAATAGTTAAACGGTGTGTGAAGCTGGTGAGATGAGAAATGGTATCAGCATCAATATAAAGTGCCGGCACGGATGTTGGTTTTGTATTCAGGCATTCTTACCAATTCTTTTGAGCGTGACTTTCTAACCCCCACCATTGGAAAGATCTATTTTGAATTGTTTTGTACTCATCAAAGTCCAAAATAGCTTTGTGTGTCAATTCAAATTGCCTACACAGAGCTGTGTGACTTTTACAGCCTCCACAAAATCTGTTAGGCCTACCGCTTGCTTCCATTTTTTGCCACTTTGGAGTACATGTTTTAAAATGTGAACAAATCCATAGTACATATTGGTGCTGATTTGATATGAAGGAGCAAAAAAATAATGATGTAGATTAGGCATTTTATGAGGCTCTTGTATATGAAACACTAAATGTTTGCGCTCAAACATCAGAATAATGAGAAAGCATTCATCTGGTTTCTGCTGCCGATTGAAATCTGCAAACAAAATTAGTCAATTCGCTCTAAACTGTACTGTTGCTCACTGTTATCCTTGGGAGCACCCGTTGATCTGTGAGCAGCCATCTGTGCAATTTAGACTTTTGTGACTTTGTCCCAAATTGGCCCTGCGGTTTGTAAAGCTAACGAGTGTAGAGATAAGGGAAACTAATGCACACGTCTTCAAGTCTTCACTCAAGCGCAAACACAATTTGTTAGTCACAAGGAATTAGTGGCGCTACCAAGGCAACCAAAATAAAAAGAGTTAATTATAGTTATCGCTGTAACGTTCAGGACGTAAAACTCCTTCACATGGATGAACATCCAACCATCCATTCCCTGTACCGCTTCTCCTCACTAGTGTCACGGGTGTGCTAGAACATATCCCAGCTGACATTGGTCAAGAGACAGGGTACATGCTGAACTGGTCGCCAGCCAAACGCAGGCTACAAATAGACAACATTTCACACTAGCGGACAATTTAAAGTCTTGATTTAATCTGCAAAGTATGTTTTTGGAATGTGTGAGAAAAACAAAGAGAAGAAAGCACACGCTGACATGTCGGGAACATGCAAATTCCATACAGGAAGACCAGCATCTATAACTTCAGAACTGTGAGGCAGATGTACTAACCCAGGGTTGTCCAGCTTCGGCACTTGAGGGCCGCCAATTACATGTTTTGTGTCTCCCTGTACAGTTTAACAGGGGAATGTCATTAAACTAAGTAATCATGGACAAAAAAACAGGATGGTACTGAATTTTCCTTGGCTACTTTTTTTTCTTAAGCAAACTGTCCAGTATGCTAATGCCTAGCAACATGAAAATGATCATGCCAGCAAGAGGCCCCTTTCCTCTCAGTGTGGGCGCTCTCACTCCCAGAGTAGAAGCCAAAAATGGTCTAACTAAAGTGTTCCCTTTGGAATCCCTTCACTTTGTGTCCAAAACATCCAACTCCACAAATGAATCAGCAGCAGGAACAGAAACACAAAGACAGAAAACCACAGTTGAAGCATACAAATGCGTTCATTTGGCATTTGACCAAAACGGGATGCAATCCAATTTGGCTCTTGCTTTCCTTTCACTCATCGCAAAGCTTCCTGAGAAGCAAATAGATGTGATTTCCGGGAACTCATTAAATGAATTCTAAATGCTAGTGGACAAAGGCTAAAAGGTGGAGAGCTACCACACAATTGTGAAGGAAAAACCAAGGACATAAAGACACCATGGCCCAAGTGACAAGGTTGCAGTATGCCAAGTATGCTCACGACAAGATTATCTAGCAGACATTCAATGGGTCTCTCAGTAAGTTTCCAATAAGCATTAGGCTGTGTTCACACAATTTGCTCCATGTTTTGGGAATTGAATTATGAAAAACCAAATGATACATGGCATGTTTAGCATTGCATACAGTCTTTGGCTCAGACATCTTTAATTGCACCAACAGCTGCACAGTAAAAAGGCGTACAGTACTGTTGTCCGTTCTTGCTTGCTAGCTAACCGTAGTCGGGAGACGCAAGGAAGATGTTTCTCCAAGGCCGGGATTGCCTATGGAATTGCAATCGCCCCCACATCGTGGAAGGGGGAAGCACACCACAGGGAGACAGTGGGTAGTGTAATGCGTGGAATATTTCTCAACAGGAATTCAATTATTTTTGTTACTATCAATATTCAACAGAACATCCAGGACACCAATGCTAGACTATTTTATATGACATCCTAATATAAACAACCAAATTCTCCTCAACTTCCAAAGTTTATGCGGCATATGGCAACTTGAAAAGCTCCTCAACCCAAGTGCACTTTAATGTTCATTTAAAACAAGAGTCCAAATATTACCACCTCTTTTTACCCCCTTTTAGTGTTACTAATAAGATCAAAACGGTTTTAAAAATAATTATAATACTGTCCTGTTATGCGTCATTATATCTGGATTCATAGAAAATAAGAAATAGAAGTCATTAGGACCTTAGAATTTTGGGGAAAATCAGAAGAAAATAGTAAATTTTCCTTTTCACCATTGAAATTTTTCTAGAACTTGCAAGCGTACAGAAACACAAGATGTCATTCAGTAAATTTAGTAAGCCAGTGATGTCTGTGACATTCACAATGCAGCACAGTCACGCTACAGGGCAAGGCAGCCCAAAGGAGTGTGACTAAAGCGCTAATGAGCTCTTTTACCTCACTGCCTGCTGGTGGATCAATAGGACTCCCTTCACTGAGTGTCTATTTCAATGACTTGCTGAGAGGAACAGTCTGTCAAGGCGAGGAAACCAGTGTGCGTGTTTGTGTGCGTTGGGTGTGTATGTTGTTGGATTGTCCACAATTTTCTGCAGCTGTCCTGGAAACAAGAATCCCAGAGACTTCCTTCAAGTCTAACAGAGACTTTGCTGCATACACTTAAGTTACCTACATGATGTATTGCGGCATAACAAAAAAATAAATTACTGCTGATGAAGATATTCCCCAAATTATAGTGACAAATATTGTTCAAATGTCATTTTAACACAGTGAGCCAAGCATGAGGTCTTGAAAATTTTAAATGTAACCAGTGAGGCCTTAATGCACTACAAATTAGTTGGATTAACAACAGGAGTCTCAATTTTACAGTTTATCACAATACACTAAAAACACTGTCACAGCACATGTGTAGTAGGCTTCAATGTAAAGTCAAATAAAAACATATTTGGCCCTAAAAATAATTGTGGAAAAAAAAGACCTGAAACGACCTACTTGAAACGGTCACCAGTCTTGAGGAAGCATTTTCACCAGTGAAAATAAAACGAGAGAAAGCACTGAAAAATGTGTGCTAATAATTTGTGCATTTTAGGAGGGTATCAAATTCATTATACTAAATTTCCACTAGAGTGGTTGCTCGCAACTACTTTCTTCTCAGCAACATACCCGTAAATCAAATTCGTTGGCCATCCTCCTCCACCAGTCTTCCCTCAGTCAAATGGAGGCATCCAATGAAATAAGGGGGGGCAGTAAACAAACAGAGGGAACGTGACGTGAGGCCGCAGCATGTGTTTCAGCCCTCTGGACCAGTTCCCAGTCCCCTGCTTGCGTCATTCATCTCTAAAGATGCTACAAAAGTGCTTTTCACACAAACCCATGACTTGGATCAAGCTTAGAAAAAGATAAGTACAATGTAAGCCATAAAGTGAATACCAATCTTTCTAATTGACCGCATGGCTGGAATCCAGGCATGTAGGCCTAATTTATGATGACAAATGAGCTTGGGGAATTGTAAAAATTAATTAAAAGATAAAATAAACAAATACAGTACATAGAGGGTGAATGAAGGGGTGCAGTAATTAATATCCATTTGAGAGTGTTTGAGTCCTTCAATTGATTAAGTTAATAAAACACACACACACTCATTTAGTCTGGTTTTCAGAGGGGCACCTGAGGTTGCTGCTCTTTTTTTCTAGACCCACTGACCTCACTGTATGAAATTTAAGACTTAGAGAATAGTACCAACTGATTTGGTGCAGTTCTCCAGGGTAATGCTAGCTATCACTGATCAGCCGATAAATGTGTAACTAATACATTTACCAATGGTATTGGGTAGGGGGGGGGGGGGATGCTGTGGCCTTTTTGTACAAGTAGAACAGGAAGGAGAGGAGAAAGGAGTTCTGCTGCCTCTGCATCAGGGTCTCTGGTGAGTATGATGTTATTTATTTCAAGTTTTTATGTAGATGAATATTACTTTACTGCAGTGCGGAGGTTAGGAGTGATATATTGAAAGATAACAGCAACTGTGTTTTTTGCTTTGATAATACTTAAATAATAAATGCTATTCATGCTCAAATTCGTGAAATGCCTCTGCTTCTTCTGTGTTATACAGTGTTGTTGTTTTTTTGGTACATTATAATGTGACGTGACGGGGATATTAAGAGATGATTGAGGTGACTTAAATATCCACTGGAGGCTCGGGTCTAACTCACAACTCATCACTGATTTAACAAGAAACTGACAATTCACAGAGAAGTGAGACTATGTGATATAAGCAATCACGCTAATTGTGAACACATACAGCTCAAGTCACACGGAGCAAACAAAAGTTGCTTATATGAGGCTTCGGAAAGTATGACACATAAGTGGTAGAGTGACGCAGACAATGACAACTGAGAAAGTTAGATGCTGGAGAGAGACAAACCACACTTTTTTCATCTTTTTGTGTTTTCCGCTTAAGATACTTTGCACCCTGCTCAAACATTTGATGGGATGTTCAAACATGAGCTTTGAATGCATACAGAAAGGAAATATTGAGTGGAAAAACACAAACATGAAAGGAACATATAGGGAGCGGAAGGAAAGAGTCGGGGGGTGGGGAGGCCTGTACATTCGAGTCAAGTAGAGACAACAGATTGAAGTATTATTACTTCCTTCAAGAATGTTTTTTGTGATTTTCATTGTTTGCGTGAGAAAGATGTTGCTGACAAACTACTGAACCAATTTTACAAACGAAAAAATGAAATGCATGAAAACGTTAACACTCTCAATGAAATAAAGTGATAGTTATGCTAGTCTATCTGATTTCAACAACTGTCTAGTTTTTTTCTTTCATTGGTTGGAATAGGACGTGCGGCAAAATTCTAACCTTGCTAACAGCTTGGGTATCACAGAGTGCACCTTTCAATTTCAAATTTTGGCATTGGCGAAGTCTTGCGCTTTTCACATTTTTTCCATTTAGAGAACAGTCAACTTCATCTATTTGCAATGACAGCATGAATAGAAAAACAATCCACATCTCAGTGATGTGAGTCAATTTGGCACAAAGCACATGAAAGAGTTGTGTCCAAGTGAGAGGGAGGTGCTAACGTGAAACATGCACGCACACTAAGGAATGTCTATATAAAAAGAAATGTGTGGGAAGGTGATCAGATGTCTGCTCCCGCTGAACAAACGGCTTGAGCTGGAAAGCAACAAATAAGGGGGGAAATATGTGCACGACGATTGATGGATGGAAATGAGCGACTCGAGATATGTCTAAGGATGCCAAGGAAGAACAATGACAACAAATAAAACAATACTCTGAGGAGTTCATTAGGAATATGTTGCTGCAGTAATAAAACTTGCTTGCAGAGTCATAAATGTATATTGAAAAGAGTAAAAACATGGTTAAGTGTGATTAGAAGAAGGGACATAGTGTAAATAAAATACATTCTTCAATTGTTCAACCTCAGCTTTGAAATGAACATAACATGATTGAGATGAGAGTATTTGGTTTCTTTCCTAAAGCGGTTCAACCTAAGATAGATGCACAGTTGTTATGGAAACTCTCCACAACCAAAACACACACAGGAGGCACTGAATCTTTGCATGTTAGAATTTAGAACACCAACATACCAACTGTTTGACATTAGAAAACCAAAATACTTTCACACCTCTGAGTTTTTTTGCTTCATACTGAAAGCTGTTGAAAACAAAGCCAGGATATCTTGAGCCAAGAAGTTGGATTCTTGACTGTGATGTGCCATGAGATAATGTGATATATGTCACAAATATAATTGTATCTTTATAATTACAGATTCAATTAGATTAGTTTTATGAGCTAATTCCAAATCTGCTCTCATTTTTTGTCTAACACATTGGGCTTTCATAATAATGATCATATATAATAAAGCAATATATGTAGTCATATATATGAATGATGGTTAGGTTCAGCAACAGTCTTTACATAGATAATTGTTTATGAATAATAACATAATAAAAAAGATTTGAACAAAATGAGTTAATCCAGAAGTATGTATTAAACTGGTGTCACATTAAACAAAATACTTGAGAAGAAGCTCTTTGCCTTGGTCAATGGCCCCTTATTTACATGATTCAACGCACCAAACATTGCAAGATTTACTGTAAACGCTGGAAAAGTAGAGGCATTATTTATATGGGGGTATCACATGATTTACATTGCTAGCATCATGTGATCTACAGCAGTATGCCGTCTGTTTAAGTCATTTAGCACCTACATGACTGGTAAGGCAAAGCAAGTTTATTGGTATTGCACATTACAAAACAATTCAAAACGCTTAACATAACACATTAAGCATTACACAAAGAGAAACTAAATATTACCGTATTTCCTGAACTATAAATCGCTCCAGAGTACAAGTCGCACCAGCCATAAAATGCATAATAAAGAAGAAAAATACGTATATACGTAAGTCGCACTGGAGTACAAGTTGCATTTTGGGGGAAAATTTATTACATTTATAAAATTAATAAAAAATAGAATAGAAGCAACAACAGGTTGAATAATTGTACGGTATGGTAACGTTACATGAAACAAACAACGAACTGAGAACATGCCTGAGTTTACCAAACCATCCATGTCACTCCAAATCACTAAATCTAATGAAATATTCATCCTCTGTGTCACTTTTAAACAACTCCACTAACTTCGGCGGGAGAAGATGCGGTGCTTCCTCTTCTATATCACTTACGTCAGACTCATCGTCAGTTGCAGTTCCGATTATTCCACAGGCCTAGCGCGCTCTTGCGGTTTAGTGTGAAAATTACATTGGAAATTATATATTGTGTTAATAATTTCACACCAAAGTCACTCCTGAGTATAAGTCGCACCCCAGCCAAACTATGAAAAAAACAGACTTATAGTCTGATAAATATGGTAATGAAATATTATAATATTAGGAATTCAAAAAAGGAGAATAGTGAATAGTTTTCTTACTTAATCAAAACATTTGAGCAGACTTTGGCTATTCAGGGAGTTTGTTGCACAGGTGAGGCACATAGTAAATGCTGTCCAGTACTGGTTCTGCGGACATACAATGGATCCATCAGAGGCCTGAGACGTCTGGATGCTACGTTTTCCATATGTTTTGGTTCAAGACCATTTGCAGATTTACAGACCAATACCAAGATTTAACTAACAGAAAGCCAGTGTGAGGGTTGGAATGAATTGTATCACAATAAAATATTCACAATAAAATATCCATCCATTTTCTCAACTGCTTTTCCTCACAAGGGTTTTGGGTGTGCTATGCTGGAGCCTAAAGAGTTTTTTACATTAACATATAACATACGAACACACTCACACTTCTTTAGAAGAAAAAAAAAAAAAAGAGTGGATTTAGTTGGTATTTTTAAACCAGATGTGTAAACATGATGAGAAGCATGAACCGGAATGCTATATGAAAGTAAACATAGGCTATTTACATGAATGTGTCCAAGCGGGGGGTGCTTAGAAAACACACTGCAAAGACCTGATTGGTGTGGTGAAGCTTAAGGGAAGGTAAGACTTCATCATCTACCTCATTATTTGACAGTTATCCTGGGGAGGGTCTTACACTATAATCACCACAGCGCTATAATCCACCTTGCTATAGGGCAATGGCAAGTATGGATAGCAATGGTTGCCACAGCAACGAGAGCTCATAATGAAGCGTGGACCCATATAGCTATCTTTAGCATGCTTTATATGTCTGTAGCAGGGAGAAACTTTGTCTGCACTTCTTAATTAAGTTTGTTTGTATGTTATTAACTTAAATGTACAATATAAATGAAAGTCTATTTGTCGCAAAGAGCCCAAAAGAGTTTACCGAGTTAAGCCATTCGAAGAAAGATGGGTCACAGAGGTCACATTAAGTACTTGTGGTATCTGAGAGGGAAACTTGCAAACACTGCGGTAGAATCCACAATTGAAGGTACCATAAGCAAAGGACGGTAATGGAATAATGACGTTGGAATGTGGATTTTAAAAAATAAAAATCAACAAAACAAAAGTGTGCTATCAGCCAACTAGAGATGATGCAGGCTAGACCATAGCAAAATTATGTTTCATGTTATGTTCGTCATAATGACATTACAAACACAATCCTTTATTAATCCTAAATTACCTTTTTATTTACCATTTTCTTCCAGCTGTGTGTATTATACTGCAGCATTGATGTTTTAACCCTGTTTATTGTGTTAATGCCCCTTGTGCTTTTGTCAGGAACGGGATGTAGTGTTCAGATTATTTCCACAGCAGATAATGCTTATGGAAGGTACGTATCTTAATGAAACTGTAAGTCATCCATTCATTATCGACATTGAACCTGGTTAGATGAAATCCTGTATTCTTCTGTGAAATTATTTTTTCACTGAGAATAGATTGCTGAGTAGTTTGACTTCTTACTAATCAAAACATCCGTGTCAGTGTACATAAAAATGTCCGACATACTAGTATAGCCACTTTGCTCCATCGTTCAGCACTCGCTGCTCCAAACCTCACTGCATTACTAAATGTGTTTCAGGGCAAAGGGTCTGAATGGTTTGCATAAACTCATTTCCCAAGACCATTGAATGTTCTTCCTTTTTTAAGATAAGCTCGTCATAAGTGCTTCTTCTTAAACTGCCCCGTGGTACTGAGTAGCTCAGTCTAGCAAATGAATTATTGTACTGTAATGTCAAGTATTTGTAGCACCACAAAGAGCCTTCATCTCGCATCACATTCCATGAACTCTTATCATCATCTCATCACAATGAAAATTATGATAATTATTAGCACACTACCAGATGTCTGATTTCTACAGCAAAAGCATGTTTACACCTTAAGGAACTGTAGTTGTGTACTGTGAATTCAGAAAGATTTAGACAGAATTTTAATTTGAAACATTTGGAAGAAACTTGGTAAACTGCATCCACTCATTGCTTGGAATTTCATCTCTATAGCTATGCTATAATTCATCCAAAATTGATCCTGCATGCCTCACTATGAGCCAGTCGGAATGAGTTCATCAACCAAAAAAAATACAGATATGTGAAAATATGAAAAGGCAAGAAAGCAACAAATAGTTACATAAAATGATATCAGTATGTTAAAATACATCACACACTTTCAGAAAATTAAGTCATTTTATTCTGGTTGTGGTCTTGGTGTGAAATAGCAACTTTTAAAGTCTTTTAATAGTTTTTTTGTGACAGGATAACCAATGCGACTCATTTCCATTTCACATGCAATTTCTGAGAGATGAAACATTTTAGTCACAGTAAAATGTTTAAGATGAAGAGAGTATCTTAGAATGAATAAACACGAGTCACATGGGCAAACTTCTGGAATACTACAACATTATTCAATGGTGTATTTTTTTTGGGGGGGGGGGTGGAGGGAGTATCTTGAAATAAATAAATAAATAAATGTAGACAGAGCCACACACACACAACATTACATATGTTGGCACTAGACGTGGCTAGGCTAGACCATATTTAATAACATTTTCGACCCAACAAAGCTAAAAGGAAAAAGATGGTCTCTGTAAAACAAAAACAACAATAACAACAAAGGTGGCAAAATTCTCTCATATATTGTTGCCGCACGTCATGAATGCTGTATAGGTGCCACTGCTTAGTCACGAGAGGGACACACAATTGGTTATGTGGCTAAGTAAGCCTTCTGCTTTCTATGTTTGATATGTGCAAAACCCACGTTGTGAAACAATCGCAAACCGCACGTGAACACAAACAGAAGTACGTGCACATAAGGAAATGAGAATGGTTGGATAATGGGCCATCACAACACGTGATGGTTTCCTCCAAAGGACTAAATGGAAGTAAATGGGATTTTGATTGAATCACAGCATTGCATTGTATACCAGATGGTAAAAGGCCTTGCACCTCACCATGACACCAAAGAAACAAACAGCCCATTTCCTAAACAAAACCATGTGTGGAAGGAAGGAATCTGACCATGAAGGGTGTGGGATGGAGGGAATGCACCAAACGGAAAAAACTGGAGTAACCTAATGCATAGCAGTTATACGTTCCAAATCATGTGATCAGCTGGGTGAATTTGGAATGAAAGAAGTGCATCAAACACTTTAGGAAATGAAATGGTGATCCAAGGCCCTATTAAAGGATTCAGTTGTGCCCTATGATTGACTGGCAATACAGAGTCTCGTCTGCCTCTCGCCCAAAGTCAGCTGGGTAAGACTCCTGCTCACACATGACAGAGCACTACAGGCAGAAGATGATGAATTTAATGGAATTTCATGGCCATTTCCAACTCCATGCTGCCACAACCTAGATTTAAAAAAACGTGCCTGTGACCATTTTAAACCTAATCTTGTGCCTGAAGCCTCATGCTTACGTTGCAGTCAAGCGTTCAAATGGTCAATGTCATTCTTGATGCTGGCACATGTACAAAAAAACACAAGCGCTTCCATGGATATCAATGACAGATAATCGTCCGCGGTGGGGAAAAAAAATGACACTTGTAATCTTGTTACAGTGCAACAACCAGGTGTCCGGATCAGGTGGATGTGCCAGCTGCGTGAAGACAAACGCTTTTCCGTGGTGTGTGTGTGTGTGTGTGTGTTCTCATATCAACAACATCAGCGATCCGTCCACATGCAAGTGGTCAGATAGAGTTACGCGGCTAACCCTAAATAAGGCTTTAGACGTTAACTCTATGTATTCTTTGGCAAGTAGGGGTCGTATTAAATTTATAGATATGGAATTTTATTCAGTCTTACTCATTAAAAAAACTGTTTTCTTACAAAATACTAAATAAAAACACAATCGGACCCTTCAAGTCATGAATAAGAAATATTGTTTGGTGGCCTAAGCAGAATACATAAAAATATGACAAACAGGCAGGACTGAAGGAGACATAAAAATAAAAAAAGCTGATACCCCACTGTTTTATTCTTTTCAAAGAAAAGAGAGGAAACTTACTGTATGTCAATTTACAACATTACACATACGGTTAACCACACAGGACGTTGCGTACGAATCTTTTAGATCGCATTTTTTGCATACGCAGTAAGTGAGACCCACGGTGAGAAAAACTCAGCCCAGTTGTCCCTGCAGTTCCAGTTATCCATCTGGACACTGACTCACCAAGTTCGGCCTCCTCTCATTCAAAGAGTCATGCATCGCCAAATATCTCCAATCCATCTTCATTGCCTGCCATCTAAAGAAGAAGTTGTGTTTTTCCCAAAAGACCCCTTCGGACATGCGTAAGTTAATATTAGATTCAAATGAGTGCAAAATCATGGTGGTCAAATTAGTGATTTCTTTTTAAATGAACACATACATGCTTTGATGCAACTGCAAGAGCTTTTACACAAGGAGTGAGTGTCTAGTGGGTCGTTTAATTTCACACCTTTTCTCAGCATAACGGCATTCCCCTACGCACAGGCTCGTTGCACCTCTGTTACATCTCTGATACTATATGGGAAAATGGGGGCGAACCCATTCAATACAAGAGTGACCCAAGAAACAAAAACTAAAATAGCTGACTTTTACAAGCAGTGGAAATGTGGTTAAGATGTTGCAAAGAGCTACTTGTCAAGCACGTCTTTACAATCTACCCTTTATGGTAGCAACAGCTGCTTCAATGTAATGCCTACTTGAAAATAAGTATGCTTTTAAAAATAATGTTTTTCTTGCATCAAAGTCCACACATTAGCCTACTGTATTTTATACTTACCAGCACTGTTTTATGTCCACTAAACCATTCCAAAACCAAAACAAAGATGTGCCAGGTTTGAACTATGTTGTTATTGTATAAACATAACTTACGATCAGGGCCCAAGCGTATTTGTCGCCCGAGGCAACTTCCAAAAACGGCACCCCTGCCCCCACCACCACCAATTTCCAAGTTATCTTTAAACTACTAGCACAACCAAAACTTTGTTTCTATTTCTATTGAGGCTATTATGATTGACATACAATTGCATACACATTTATGTTTTGATCCATACCAAAAAAACATGTCATTTTACATGATCAGTGGGCTTCACTTAATCACTTTACAAGCTTTTAGTTTAGCGAGTGTCTAGTCATCTAGTGATTTTGCCGGCCCCTAAATTTTTCCACCCTTGGGAGTGGGCAGCAAAAAATGCCAGGGTGGACTTTTTCACCTGATGATTTTTCCGCCTCCTAGATTTTGTCACCCTCGGCGGCTGCCGAGCTTGCCTAACAGTAGGGCCCTGCCTACGATTCCTGTATGAAGGCTTCATTTTAGGCGAACATGACGTCATTAATGCAGCTAGAGCATATGCTGACTAAGGGCAGCAATCGAAGTTTTGCATGATGTCAGCATTTTGGGTCACGAGTTTGCAAATAAGCTTGTCAGCTGAAGACTGGGAGGTGTAAGTGAAAGCAGCTGTAGCAAGGAAAAACTCTGTGGTACCTCATCTACCGTGACCTATGACCTTTTTCATCTTTTCCAAGAGTAGCTGGGCATGGCAAAAAGAGGATCCAATGGGACTAAATTCCTTCAAAAATGGTTTTGTCTGTTTTTCCAGACCAGAAATTTCTGATGTGACATGAGTGACATCACAACCATGGCTGTAATTATGCTTACACTTTATACATAAAAAAAAGACCTGTTGTACATCCCTAATATCTAAAGATGTGAATCATTTCCAATCCGTACCTACTTCTAACAGAAAATGAAATGTCTCTTTGTTGTGGAAAAGATATCAAAATGAGCTTGTGAATAAAATACACCTTTGAGAATGGATTGATCACAACAAAGCAATCACCTTTTTTTTTTATTTGCAACAAGTCATGATTCTCAAAAATAAACTAGTTAACCATAAGGATAATAGCTGTCTTATTTTCTTGAGTTGATTAAGGTTGCTTGACAACATGAACCGTCATGCCCAAAAAAGTATCAAACAAAACCAAACCAACGATGTGACGTAAATCCACCAAGCTTACCGACCCCTCCTTTCAGTCACATGACAAGTATAGCGGCGGCACAACTTCTTTCCTAAAACAATGCACGCTTAGGGTGAGCCTTCAAAAAGACAGATGCACAAAAAGGAAGTCTGGAGACCTAAAACAGGTGGCTGATGGAAGACCGCATGCTGTCTGACATTGCTCAATGATTTCTTTGGTGTTTACAGTTCAACTTGAATAAACACCGTGAAGCAAGTCTGTCCTACATCTGCCATTGTGATGAAGCAACAGTCATAAAGCCGTCAGAGACATCGGTTTCCGGAGAATATACAGACAGAGACATGACCTTGTTTGACAAAAACACATGCAGGCCCGCACATACGCACGCACACACAAACAAACCGTCATTCGTGCAAAACTCTGAGGAAATTCCAAATTAACACAACTCCTCCCTTATTTACTAGCATCCACTCCTTCATTTGTTTAGCCTGAATTCTTAACAGTCAGCTACACAGTCACTTTACATTGGCACATTTGACACTCCAGCCTCCTTCCTTCCTTTCTGTTTGGAGGGGCAGGAAACTTTAAAAACACATTGATGGCGTGACACGTCGTACAGCCTTGAGAAGAACAAACACAAGAAGTGGCCTCTTTGTCTCCATCCTGGTTCATTTAGACCTGACTAACTAAAGAGAATGCAAAACGTGCTTTAGCTGGGTTTTCCTTGCAAGTACGGTCGAGTAACATAACCTCTACCCTCTCTTTAGCTGCCTCCTTCCACATTCTCAACCTACATATGCTTGTATATAATATCTTAGTACACCCCAAAAAGAGGCAAGTGTGATAGTTAATTAAGCTGAGAATTGAAAATGGCATTAAAACTCAAGGGTGTGTATACTGTATGGAGAAAACGAAAAAATAACTTTGTCATATTCTATAGACGAGTGGTGCCTATGGGTTGGGGAAATGTTGCACATATACCGTAATTTTCGGAGTATAAACTGCACCGGACTATAAGCCGCACCAGCTAAAACTTGTAATACAGGGTTTAAAATTTGCAAAAAATAGTTGCGGCTTATAGTCCGAAATTTACGGTATTCCTATATTTGCAATGTCTAATGTATCAAATTCATATAATTATATTTTATAATTTTCGCTGGTCTGAGGTGTGGTAAGAGTGGATTTTTTTTTTTTGATAAAAGGGTCAGAAACGTTTGTTTTTGTTTCTATCTTATTTTATTTTTAAATAGAAGTGGGTCCTAAGGACGACAAGAAGTATTTTCCAAACGCGCTGTCGTCTTCAGCAATACTCAACACATATCCAGACTTTGCTCTTCTTTGTTTCTGTTAGAGGACTTTGTGTGTCACACCTGGAAACAGCTCAAACAAAGGCAGGAGTGTCAGTAGAAACTCTTGACAAGGTAAGAGAACTTATCTTTACATCAAAAAAACATGCCTGACCACAAGAGATCCTAATATATCAAATGACTATATGGATAATACTTTTTTGTGCATGGATACCAGGAATTCTGAGGATGTATTATACATATGATAGAAATTCCAGAACTTACGGAAAGGGCATCTTGAAATAATTAAGGCGTGTGCTGTACTGATGAATCAGTCTCAACTAGTTTGTGGTCAAAAGAATAACATGACATCAGCTTTGGGAAGTTGAGCAACTCTTCCGACTTTGGCTGTACCAAGTTTGATGAAAGTGAGATAAATGTGTCATTTTGAATTTTTATTGGCTTCGAATAAAATCAAGCATACTGTTGTAGCACATATGCTGTCAAACTACTCCCTGCCTAGCCTGATATACATTTTTAAGTGGTCTTGAGGAGCTTATGGACTCTATTGAAATAACGCCACCAAATGCATATGGCCAGGCTGTGACTATAACCAAACCAGCGAAAAAAGGAACTCGGCTCAAAAAATAGCTTGTGTGGTAGCTTAGCAACAAATGGCAGATTTTGGCACACTTGTACTGTGCCACTGTCATGCCTGCATTATTCTGAGTCCTACCTCGTGGTGCGCACAGCGCAAACTCAGTGCAGTGTGAAAGCACTTTAACACTTCTCGCAGGTCCGTCATTGTATGATACCAGACTCTTGTTTAGGTCACATTCAAGTTTTGCAATTATTTTATCATCAGGTCTTTAAGCATATGAAGTTTGACTTGCATTAATTTAATGTGTATGTTGCAGCAATTCATGACAACCTGAAGTTGGTCACAAGAGCAGTGATTTTTATGGTTCATCAAAAACATCAACATGCAGGCATTGGTGAGACACATCCTTTGCACAAGTCATTAAAAATCCATCAGAAGAAGCCAGTGCTCCATCAAGTCATATTTCATGTGCTATCAAAGTAAGCATGACTGCCTCCAGAATGCTACATTGAGGTTCGTTTTCTACAGATAGTGTCAACAGATGCCTGTGAGAGGGGAGCAACTAGGCCTCAAAAACACTAAAGTGCTGAACAATAAAAGACTAGCTGTCGGATGGTGACAATTGAGAGAGAGAAAAGGTGTTGTCTTGTTTGTAATGTGCATGCCAGTGCAGGAGAGCAATTATCCTCCACTTCTAATTTTAGACTTGACTCGAGACCTGATAGACAAATCTGAATGCACACAATGGGGGAGGGCATCCGTCACTCAAGTGTGTGTGCGCGTGTGTGTATTCATCATGTGTTGAGGACATACAGTAGGTTTATTGCTAAAGTGCCATCAAGGGAACCAAAAATCAGGTTCTGATGCCTCAGCTTGTACACAAGCTCAGGTGAATTGGTCAGCTCGAATGACAAATATGGAAAATGAACACAAAATGTATCCTTGGAAAGGACCCAAGTACCAGTATATGTGCTGATTTAAACAAAACAGAGACATTTTTCAATTAAGGTATGCCTGCCTCAGGAACAACTTTCTAACTTAGTGGTGCTTATTTATTTTTTATAGGTTAATTCCAGTGAACTGAAGCAATTCATTAAAAAATGAATAAAATATGACAACATAATGAATGAATAATTTGGTTTTCTTTTTTTATAGAATCAACTCTTATTTTATACACACATTGTGTATAGCCTCAAACTTGTTTTATGTCTAGAAGCAAGCTAAATTAATGATAATAAAAAAAAAGCTCTGGTGTAATGTAATTTGGGAACATTTATTGTGCAAAAGTCAAAGTCAAAAGTTAAGACTATGGAGAGAACAAACAAATAATATTACTCACAAATTTAAATATTTCATGCTGTATTAACATACATATTTTTTAAGCTTTGCTAAAACCTACAGGGGAAAAATACCACATAAAGTTGCTCCTCCTAGCAAAACCAAATCATTAAGTAATTGATTTGCATAAGTGCTTTTATTTCGAGCCTTGTAATATAATATATTGCATCTGTGCGTGTCGGGAGCACAAGCCTATACTGGCGCGCGCGCACGCGCACACACGTTAAATTAATTAATTCAATTAATTAGATTAATATATTAAAATAATACATTAAATCATCGAGGCAACAACGTATACATAAATAGATATATATAATAATAATAGCGCTTGTGCGTGCGTGCTATTGACATGTGGCTGTCTGGCATGAACTTCATCACTCACGCGCAAACGCGCGCACACAGACGAGCCAAGTTAGATGAGTTTGCTGGACAAAACCGAGCATTCATAGGAGCACAAAAACGCCTCAAAGGCAAAGAACTCACCTCCTCCACAGTGAGCGGCATGCATATCCTGTACTCTTTCAGCAACATCTTCCCTGTGCTGCCCGTGCTGCTGACAATGTGTCTCACAACGCTCCCTCCTCACTGGGATGTAGGATCCAAAAAAGAAATGCAAAACTCCTTTGCTTTGTGTTAGCGCATACGGGAGGATGGTGCTTTCCAAGTACGGCCCGACTTACGGAGTTCGCTCATCCGAAGCCAGCATTCGCTAGCGGAACGTTGCAATGCCAAGTCAGCTCAGTTTGAAGGATTTGTCCCCTCCTTTAAAGCTCAAGAGTCAGGAGTTAGCAACAAGCTCGCAATAAGCATAACCGGAAATATAAAAGATTTGAGCTTCAAAATAAAAGCATACTGAGATTTACCTTTATAAAAAAAAAAAAAAAAACAACTAAGGGTCATACTCAGCACGTTGTTCTCGATGTTGTCATTTCAAATCTATAAAATACTTACTATGGACCGTGTACTTTATAATCAGATCCATCCATCTATTATAGACCACTTATTCAGAGTCAGGCAGCATCTTCACCAGTCAAGCCCAGACTTCCCTCTCCCCAGCCACCTCTTCCAACTCTTTCTGAGGGATCCCACCCAAAGTGTTCCCAGGCCAGCCAAGAAACATTGTTTCTCTAGCCGCTAGCCGTGGGTTATCCACGGAACGTTCCCAGAAAAACTCAAAAGGGAGGCATCCACCTGATCAGGCCCTCAATGCGCTTCACACTCAATTAACATTCACCTACTGATGACACAGCATCAGGAGAAACATGGGGGTTCAATTATATCAACAAGGTCACAATGGCCAGGGATCGAACCCCCAACCTCTGGTTTGGGAAATTATCACGCTACCACAATTATTGAAGGGAATTATTCAGCATTATTAAAAGGAAAGGTGATATAATTGTGGTAAACATGCCCCTGATCCCAGCTTTTTCTGAACATGTTGCTGGCATGAATTTCGAAACGAGAGTATTTGACAAGTTGATCCGTTTTGACATTAAAAATCTTGGCTTTGTACTGTATTCTGTTGATGTGAGAATTCTTGCCCCCTTTCCTCAATATGACATAGTCAGGCCCGTGTGTGAAAAACCAGACACAACCCACAAGTAATGTCCGTCATTAAGATGCGCTGAATGTAGTCATAAAAAATGCATTAAATCATCAACGAGATTTTCAGCAAGGTGAATTTCGGTGCTGACATCAATTTTACATCAGACCTATTAGATTAAGTGCTAACGTTAAGGTCTATCACTGGTCCCTTTAATAATTAACAAATCATTTGAGAAGAAACTGATCATGTTAATGAATTCTCACAATAATAAACTTCAGCACGGCCATGACACTCATCAAGATAAGATGTTCAAAAAATAAATGGATGGATAAATATCAATTTGCAATACTTTATTTCTCTACCAAACTACCAGCGTGTATATTTTCTGATGATAACTTCTACAACATTCTAAGGCAAGGCTTAAGGTTATTTTATGAGGGCTAAAAAGCTTGATGATGCCACTCGTTCGGTGTCTTCACATACTTGAGAAGTTTTGCTTCAAAGTAATTTTTGCTCAATTGAAACTTGCTGTTAAGCATGTAAACTTAAAACATGTTTTAATGGTTGCGACAGTTTGAGCCAGGATTAAATGAATTAACTCTACATTTGTTTTGAAACTAAGAAAAGCTGGCAGTGGCAAAAAACGGATTGAGTTTGAATTTGGAGGTTCCACTGTGGACGCTCCAGCGAGACAGCCGAGCTGTTTGCTTTCACATTATCTTTAGTGGAGTGCCTTTGGCCATGTGGAAAAGAGGTATGATTTGATATGAGCTGGACATTTGATCAAACAGAGATTTCATCATGTTTCTCTGATGCATGGTGCAAGAAACATTTACTCGGACAGTATTTAGAAGGATTATTTTTTTTTTCTGTATTCCTATTGCTTTTACTGACGCTTCAGGGGATCAGAAAGTAAAGGCCTGTTGATGACGTAACAATTTCAATAAGGTCTTGTTGATTAAAAAGCAGATTAGAGAATGATGTCATCTCAGATGTGGTTTCATGCCAAAGGTGGTAAAAAAGATGTGAAAGACCTTAGTTCTGCTTTACAGCAGAGAATCACACCAACATCTATAACATTTTCTACTTAGATTTGAGTATTTTCAATGTAAGATGCTATTTTCAGAAGCTATATAAGAAAATAATACACCAGTTGACAATAGTAATATAGGTAAAATATGTGTTACCCTCAACCCAGTCTCCTTTATAAAGGATAGATTATATTTATAATGTCATGTAAAGTATTTTCAGAACAAAGTCAGTTTATGCAACGACAGTCATTGCCCTATTTTGATATGAGCCTTTCTAATGCACGCCACATTTTTTTTTTTTTAATTCTTCAATCTTTATGTTTATGATTCAAATATCAGTGAAGCAATCAGGGCTGTTTCTGCTACACGGAGGGAAATTGTTGACC
Source organism: Syngnathus scovelli (assembly GCF_024217435.2). Taxonomy (NCBI): domain Eukaryota; kingdom Metazoa; phylum Chordata; class Actinopteri; order Syngnathiformes; family Syngnathidae; genus Syngnathus; species Syngnathus scovelli. The sequence continues at coordinate 7,724,213 of NC_090851.1, read as the reverse complement.
CTTTCAAGCTCTTTTTATGGCCTGAGTTTAGATTCAAATCAAAAGCTACAACAAAGACCTCTACTGGTGTATAGGAGACGTTACATGCTTGAGTCGTTTATGTCGCAAAATCTTGTTGAATATGGTGTATTTTTACAAGGTCACTAAAGTAAAGTGACACTGATTCACAATCTTCAAAGGCAATTGAATCACTGTAAATTTAAAAAATAAAATATGTTAAAATAAAATATTTTAAACCCCGTGAAATTACATTACATTTTGAATTAAATTTGAATTAAATATCCATCCATCCATCCATTTTCTATACTGCGGGTGTGCTGGATCTTAGCCAATCAGTTTTCGGGCAGTAGGCGGGGGCCACCCTGAACCGGTTGCCAGCCAATCGCAAGGCACACAGACACGAACAACAATCCGCACACGCAATCTCACCTAGGGACAATTTGGAGTTCTCAATCGGCCTACCAAGCATGTTTTGGGGATGTGGGAGGAAATCGGAGTGCCTGTGGAAAACCCACGCAGGCACGGGGAGAATATGCAAACTCCACACGGGAGGGCCGGAGGTAGAATCGAATCCCCACCCTCCTAACTGTGAGGATGACGTGCTCACGCTCTTGAATTGAACAAATGTTGAATGATAAAATAATTAATTAGAATAATATAAATTGTAGGTGTATTTGTTTTTCCTTTTATTTGGCTATATTTTTACTCTGCAGTCTGCTGCCAGATCGACTTTGGAAATCACCTGTTCTTAAATGCCTTTCCTTGATCAAGTTTAAATAAAAAAAACAAACATGACGTAATAAAACCTGAGAATTATTAATTAAAACGATTGTATATTATTTGTAAGCACGTTTTTACTGTTTTTGTTATTGTCATCTACTAATCTCCATTTTAAATAACTGACGTGGCCCTTAAGCCCCCAAAATAGCCCACTCCTGGTTTAAATACACACCAAAAAAAAAAAATTATACAGTAATAACAGAGGGAATATAGGATGAAATAAATATGTACGTATGTGTACAAGTTCATATTTAATACTTTCCTTTCTACCTAAGTATCAGTCAGATGGCTATTTGCTGTGAAATTTGTTTACGCACTCACGCACGCACACACGGGGGAAATTATGTATTTAGTGATACATAACCAGGCATGCTAAAAAGGAACCAAAGTGGGTCCTTTCAGGGTCTTTCAGGCGTACTGGACACCTTTAACATCCTCGTAACTGATTGGTCAACTTCCAGTCCCGTTCATATGACAGGCAAAATACTTGCGGTAGCCGTACGAGCAGTAAACCCATTGTAACTAATCGTTACCTGGACATCTCAAACATGGCAGAAGAAAGATCCGAAAGATCCGATGGAAAGATTGTAAAGATGGAGGTCGACTACAGCTCAACTGTAGATCAACGTCTCCCGGAATGCGAGAAAATGGCTAAAGTAAGATGTCGCGAAAGAGGCCAACGCTGGCTGAGTCATGGTGTCAAGTACTCGTTTTCTAGCATTTAAGCTAACGTTACTGAAAAATACCCCCTAACTCTCTGAGATAAATACGTTGAAACTATAAGCTTGCAGTTCATAAAATGTACAACTTCTGCACATCCATTATTTTCTATCTTAATACCTTTGGTATTGGTGGTGGTGGCTTGTTTGTATACTGAAGCATAGTATGCTAGCAGGTTTAGCCGTCCGTGTAACTGTCTCCATCATCATCATCATCATCATCCCAACAATTAACTTGAATAATTGCTTGTGCTATGCAAATGTGCAAAATGTTGCAAATGCTAAACGTGTGGCAACGTGTGATATAAAATCTATGTTTTTATTCCATCAGGATGGCAAGCTGCAAGAAGCAGTTGAAAGCCTGCTATCATTAGAGAAGCAAACTAGAACGGTAAGTTGCAATAATGATGGTTAACTTTATTTGTATTGCATTAATTACAAGGATAGCACTTGTAATTGTGTAAATGGAGGGCTCCTGGACACATTTAGTCATTGATATGTTGATTTGATTGGGATTTTGGTGCTGTTAACATGTTTTTTTATTTCTATGTTATTTTTATTTATACTCTGCAAAGGCATCAGACATGGTGTCCACATCGAGAATCCTTGTGGCTGTGGTCCAGATGTGTTATGCAGCAAAAGACTGGGATGCTCTGAACGAAAACATTATGCTACTTTCCAAAAGGAGGAGTCAGCTGAAGCAGGTCAGACTTAATACTTCCATCGATGTCCATTCATACCAGTGAAGTCATTCAATAAATAGTTTTCTCATGATTTTGTTCTTTACAAACCATTTTGTGTTGTACTGTTTCTCTCATTAGGCTGTTGCTAAAATGGTGCAAGAATGTTACAAATATGTTGATTCTGTGACGGATTTGACCATAAAGCTGCGGCTCATTGACACACTTCGGACTGTGACTGCTGGAAAGGTTTGGATTAGCCCTAATCAGTTTTTGAATTTCTTTGGATCTTGGCATTTTGTTGCATCTTTTGGCCAATTTCATGAACTACTTTTTCCCCCACACAGAGTAATGTCGCTTAGATTTTTTAAATTCTTTTTTTTATCCTCAATATGTCGTGTTGGCAAAGCTTGACTTTGCTTCTTTTGATAAATGTTGAAACATATCTTCTTCCCAGATCTATGTCGAGATTGAGCGTGCCAGGCTCACAAAGACCTTGGCTAATATCAAGGAACAAAGTGGAGATGTAAAAGAGGCAGCATCCATTCTTCAGGAGCTGCAGGTAAGAGACTATCGCTGGGATTGGGTTCATATGGTGGTAGTTGTCAAGTTCAATTTCATCCTGCTGCAAACAAAGTAATCACCCTTCTATCTGCCTGATCAATGTTTTTTTTTTCACCTCAGGTGGAGACATATGGCTCAATGGAGAAAAAAGAAAAGGTGGAGTTCATCCTGGAACAGATGAGGCTTTGTGTTGCTGTCAAGGATTACATTCGCACACAGATCATCAGCAAGAAGATAAACACCAAATTCTTCCAAGAGGAAGGCAGTGAGGTAAGACACTGGCATAAAAACAAATGTAAAAATTGTGCTCAGTAGAAAGGAGTGAGGGTGTGTACTTTTTCTTTGTGTGTTTTAAGAGGAGTTTGATAAACTGTGATTAACTGGCAACTGTTTGAGGGTTCTCCTCACTTGTTGCCCAATCATCTGGGAAAGGGTCCAGCTCTACTGCAACTCCATTGAGTGCTGAACCAGATATATGGATGAAGGTTTACCTGAAAACTCTTTTCCCTATGAACAATTTAGGAACTGAAGCTGAAGTATTACAACCTTATGATTCAAGTGGACCAACACGAGGGGTCTTACTTGTCTATCTGCAAACACTATCGGGCCATTTATGACACCCCATGCATCTTGGAAGACAGCAGAAAGTGGCAGCAGGTACATCCGTGCTACATTAAACATACCTGCTCCCAATAACTGATCAGTTGTCCTCATGAACGAATGTATGCACAAAATGAATGTGTGTTTTAGGCCCTGAAGAGTGTCGTGCTGTACGTGATTCTTGCACCATATGAGAATGAACAGTCTGACCTCGTACACAGAATCAGTGCAGATAAGAAATTGGAAGAGATTCCCAAATACAAGTAAGTGACACGAAATACACGCTGCTTCCAGAAAGTATTCAGAGCAATCTTTACACGTTTTGTTAAAAATTATGTCCTCGGTATCCCTCAATAGTGCAATGCGATGTCGGTGGTCTCTGTGTAACCGTGATCAATCTCCAGGGAGCTTCTGAAGCAATTCACCACCATGGAGCTTATGCGTTGGGCTGCCCTTGTGGAGGATTATGGGAAGGAGCTGCGAGAGGGCTCACCTGGGAGCCCCGCTACAGATGTCTTTTTGTATTCCGAGGAGGCTGAGAAGCGGTGGAAGGACCTGAAGAACAGAGTAGTGGAGCATGTAAGTCCAGGACTCAGTGACAGACATTGGTCGAAACAAGTGACATTGACAACATTGGTTTTAGCAATCCACACATGAAGCATTAATCTTTAAATACGGTGAACGCTAGTTTATTGAGAGTGATATGTTCAGACCCAAAAAAACAAAAATAATAATTCACCGCTTGCATAATGTGCAAATGTCACTCAGGCTCACTCTCCATATAAGCACAGTTACAATTACAGCAGCAGAAAATCAAATGTTGATTGTGTTGTATGTCTGTATGTCCCTTCTTTTCCTCAGAACATAAGAATAATGGCCAAATATTACACCAGAATCACCATGAAGAGGATGGCTGGGCTCCTTGACCTCTCCATTGACGTAAGAAGTGATTAATGGGCTGCAACCGTCAGCCCCGTTGTCCAATTACCATTGTTTGAAAACACAAGAATTTTTTAAATGCATATTGTATTGCCAAAACATCAAACACCTTATTTACCTTTATTTAAATTGTACATTTAGGATACAGTCTTCCCAATTTTGAAAATGCTGTAAGGAAAAATCTGGCATGTTATATATACTCTTCAGGAATCTGAGGAGTTTCTCTCCAGCTTAGTTGTGAACAAGACCATCTACGCCAAAGTGGACCGTCTGGCCGGAATCATCAACTTCCAGAGGCCCAAAGATCCCAACGACCTCCTTAATGACTGGTCACAAAAACTCAATTCTCTCATGTCACTGGTCAACAAGACCACACATCTCATTGCCAAGGAGGAAATGATCCACAACCTGCAGTGAAACAACATTGTAGTTTTTTTTCATTGTTGTAGTTTTCCCTCCTTCTGAGGAATTGTTTTTGAATATACAATAACGTAAGATCTGCAGTATAAGCACGGCAGCAGGGCTGTGCTGAGTTTAGTCCATTAAAAATGGATAAATGACTGTTGTATACTCCTGTCACATCTTGCTATAACTTCATCTTGAATTGTTACCGCCTGACCATTTAAAATAAACTTCCGTTTGTGTAACGAATGTGTAATATACTATTTAATGACAAGCATTACAGTACTAATAAGTGAGCTACCACCTGAATAATTTGAACTTTCATGAATTTGCCAGATGCATCCAATAACACGTGCAATCACAGTTGCAGACTACGACATGCAGCATTTCCCAACCTCACCTGGTCTTAAATTTTACATTAGGAAAAAGCAGTTGAAGTGATATCACTCCTCACCAATTTGCTTTCAGTGTGAAATCTTAAACATTGGTATTTTGTGGCAACTGATTTTGTCAATTGGAAGAGCATTGAATTGTTCTGCTTGGATGAACAAATATGTGCTTATTTTGTTGTGTGTAATACAAAACAACAAGAATGAGAATGGGGCATTTCTTGCAACTCACCTGATCATTTCTCACACAACTCTGCCATTGTACAGTGGTTGAGATCGACTAAATTGGTGCAATTGAGCATGAAACATTCCTTACTCTGTCTCTTGCTCAATGTCAGCTGGGATAGGTTACAGCTCACCTGTGATCTACTAGGGCATTTTACATAAATGACATTTTATGCAAAGAAATGTTATTCCCCTACCAGCAAAATTGCTGTGAACCTACCAACCCAGGCTTATTTTTACTAAATATTACTATTTCACCAAATATCTCAAATTCACTCTGTTAACACTTTAGATTTTTTAGTTTCCACAGTGTGACTTTGATATTTTGAACAAAATGAATGTCACAGAAAACTAGCACGCACGCACCCGAGCTCCTTTCAACCTTCAGATCATTTTGTCCCATGATCCTTTGCGCGAGTCTGACAAGTGGATCCAAGATGGCGTAGAAAGTAAAGCTAGGTAAGTATTGACTTCCCATTTTCAAAGCTTTCATTTTGTTTCTTTTTTGAAGGCTGATGTAAATAATTGCTTATGCGCAGTATTAGGAAAATAAAGCACGTTTGGATTTTATGTGTAGACAACAGGCCGATGCCATATAAAATATATGCGCCAATTTACCGTGGCAGAATCACAGGCCCGAACCCGTTTTGTTTAGGCAAACCCAGTTTAGCCATGCTAGCCAGCTAACATTAACCCAGCAGCCTGCTACTCTTTATTTAAGCTTTCAAGGTTTGTGCTGCGAAGATGCATGTTTTAACAAGCGAGCAAACTTGCGATCGCTGCGCGCCTTGTTAAGGGCATTGCCGTTGTGCCTGTGGAAACGCGGCGCGATGGAGACATTTTCGAGGCTTTGAAACGTCACCGTTTGTTACAGTCAAAACAAGTTTGCCTCTCAAAGAGAAAAGTAAGCCCTTACTCTACCACTATCCCATCAATTTGAAGTACAACGATCTTCTGATCTTCAAATGTGTCGGCTAGTTTTGAAACGGCGCTGCACCATTTCGTCAAACCGAGAACAATTTGGTTATTATTGTTATTATTATTTTACTACTAAGCTTGCTGGTCCGTTATTTCAGCCAGTGCAGTGATGGGCTTTTGTTCTCTTCCTTGTGTAAACGAGTCTCACACAAAACATTGCAGTCCTCAATATTTTTTTTGCCGTACCAGTTGTATGGTATCCTTGTCTCATTTCAACTTTGTGTAACACTTTCACAAAACACGCAGTTGTAATAAAGTGCTGTGCACCAAAGATAAAATAGTAACATTATAATAATATTACAATCATAAATGACCAAGCATAATCTCGTCTCATCCAAATAGATTTTTAAAATGTTAGTTGAAAAGAGGAGATAAAAAATAGAATGTTCCATTGACTTGCATAAAGGTGCCTCAATTATAGATGTTGCGATCACAGTGTACATGATGTTGCTCAATTTTGCTTCAAGCTAAGTTTGCAAGTAAACAAGCTACTTTTCCAATTCTCTTGCCCCATTTTGTCATCTCCCTCTCTCGACTTTATTATAAAAACAAGCACAAATACACTTCTCCAATGATAACCATGGCCAGAAATTCTGAAAACAGTCCACATAAGGTCTATATGACATAAAAGATGTACAATCAACTATAAATGAGAAAAAGGACATAAAAGATGTACAATCAACTATAAATGAGAAAAAGGGTGACAAAGAGAAAAATTAGCAGCGTTCTGCCAAACTTAAAAGGTGCTGTCTTTTTAATGTTTGATTTTTCATACCCTTTACCTTCTCATAGCAACTCCATGGCAACCAATTTACCCCTGATTTTGTAGTTGTGGTTGGTGATGTTTCTTCTCATTTGCTATTAAAAAAAAATTCATTGTCAACAGGTAGCAACTGAAGCAAGACAAAATTTCAATGCCCATGCTGATATTGCATGCACCAGCCACAACAAATGGTAAATCTGCAAAAGTGATTATTAAATACAGAATATTTAGCGTGAACTGCATGAATGTAACTTCCTTTTGTGAGGTGATAGTCTTCAACTTGTCATTGCTATAAGTCTGATTGTAGTTTCAACAAATCAAGATGCAATAATAACTGTACGACCCTAGTCAGAATAAGCATTATGGATAATGGTTGGGTTAACAACTTGAAATCAACAACCAACGGCTGTGTCCAATTTTCAACATGCACATATATAAGGTTTCTCTTGAGAATGTATTTCTTTTTTCACACCATAAGGAAAACCTTAGCATGACTTTGAAGTCATTGTTGATGGGACGATCCATAGTTATGGTTTCAAGAAATGAAAACGCAAAACACATTTAAATCACAAGCAAGAACAAGTAGCGTTTGGAAATATGAGGAATAGAAAGTTTTAAGAAACCGAATTTCATATCAATAAACTGCTAAACTGATCTCTGAGGGGCTACTGAGCCACCTGTAGCTGCAATCAATAAAAAATGTCTCCCAAAGAAATCTGTAATCATTCACTTTGTTTAATGAAATTTACTAATCCAAAATAAAATGATATCACCTACATTACTGATAATATTAAGATGTTTGATGGAATAGTGGTGATGAGTGCTGGTCTAGTTAAAGATCCTCCTCCGTCATGTCGTGTGTCCTTAAAGCAAACTTTTATCCAGCTTTATCAAAGTTTAAATTTTGAAAAAAAATACATGTTTATTGAATTCAAAATATATATATATTTAAATAAATTAACATATGACTACAAACAAACATACCGAGAATTGGTATGACTGGTATTGAATCCCATGCACCACAAATCTGTACCCCACCAGTTCAAATGCGAAGGGTACCCCCCCTACATGCCCCTATATCTGTTGTATCTATATCTTTGTTGATGTGCCCCCCCCCCCCAAAATCTTCCCCTCACAGAAGTTTTGTCCCTGAGTCATGGCGGACAGGAGAGCGGAGAAATCATGTGAAGAAGCCAGCAGATCCTTAGTCAGGCGGGACTATGAGGCAGTAGTGAGCCATAGCACGGACACCTTGGCGGTCCTCGCTCCCCAAGTCCAATCCACAGGCGCCCCACTCTCACCGAACCCGCCTTCCGGAAGCCTCCGCAATCGCGCCCTGCTTTACCGCATCGCTGCCTTTCTTCAGTTGGTGAGTACAGTGCTGGTCAAATGTCTTGTTATACATCGTCAAAATTTAAATAGTCCCTTATACAATGCAATACATCTTCATTTGTACATCATTTTCACATCAATTTGCGCCATATTGAAGTGCGTTGCAAAAACAAAATAACAATACAGCCGGAAATATTACATAAAACACTGGCAATAATACAATAACGATCCCTCCATATTCTTTGATGTTTGAAGCGGTTATACATTAAATAGGAGAAATTCAAAGTGTCCTTTCGATAGTCGATTAAAGGCATTTGCTCCAGCTAAGTTTGAAATAGATCAAACACTTCTTCATAAACAATAGCCGTAGTGACTGACAGAGAGACAGATTGGTCACGTGACTGCAGGCGCAAAACCAGGAAGAGAACTCGGTCCTCTTTGAAATACACTCACAATGTGAACACAAAAAGAACTGAGTTTGTTTCCACTTGGTCCACTTTTTGGTCCACTTAAAGAGGCCTGACTTTGGTTCTTTTAAAAGGGTCCAGGTGTGAAAACACCCTAAGACAGGATGGTTCAGTTCTCCTGCCCCATATAGAGCCGCGTCAATTTCAAGTGGCGATGATTCAAGGCACAACTCCGTACACCACGCCACTCCGTCTTTATTCTCCAACCAGACCTTCCAACAGCGCCGACATGTTCTCTGATCAAAACGGGGCCGTTAAAAATGCTGCCCAACAGTGGCTCAAAAATTACAAACGTCCCGTGGCTGTCGAACTGTAGCAGTCAAATAGTGCAGACATTCCCGCCACCAAGATCAGTGCTACTGATTAGGCACAAATCTCGCTCCTTTGAAACGCTGCTACTGATTAGGCACAAATCTCGCTCCTTTGAAACGTTGGAAACGTCTGCAATGGGTGCATATGTTGGACAAAAACACACAACAAGAAAAATAAATGACCAAAAAAACAACAACAACAGAGCTCTTGAGGATGTCTGCCACTGCGGTCCCAAGCCAGACATATTGATGGTGCCAGTTCAATCCCCAAATTGGATTGATGTTACTCATGAATAGGATGTTTTTAAACTTGCTCTTTCACCTATAACCAGAAAGAGAAGATTAAATGAGAATAATAATTTGTTGTCCCTCAAGGGAGATTTAATGAGAATAATCAACATCTGTCCCTCACGGTTCTCTTCTCAGAACATCAAAATTAAACACTATACAGTTATAGATACGACACTACTTGTATTATATAATGACAGTGGAAGCAAGTCCATTGTGAGGCCTAGTGTAGAAAGTAATTCTCTGAACTTCTGAGTGAAGGTCTGACCCCAACAGCATGTCTCAAGTATATTTGTCGTGGCTGTTGTTCAAATTATTTTTTTCTTTCACAACAGAAAAAATATGATGAAGCAGATCAAGACTGCAAACATGGTAAGCATTTTTCAACTCTCGAGTACTTACTGATACCAGTAACCGATGCCATGAACACTTTTGGGGTGACAACAAACTGCGGAGGTGCAAAGAAAGTTGGCGTGCATCATGAGTACAGATGGCTCTGACTTTGCATGTACAGTGCACTGAGTAGGAACATTCTACACTTTAATTATTGTCTTAGGCATTATGTTCTTGCTTTTCTGTCTAACCTAGTCCTGGCAGAAGATCGGACCGCGGGAGACAGTTTGCTCCAGGCCAGCTTGAATTCTATGCAGTTGGATGGCAGCCTGCAGGATGTGGCCAGCATCCTTTCTAAAGCCTTGTTTGGAGAGCCAACGGTACGTTGAATGAACATGTACTATACATTGTGTACTAAGCGGTTCAGATAACTGATGGGTTGACAAATGTATGTTTAAAGCCATCTTTGAGTGTTCTAGTGTTAAGATATTTGATTATTGCTGTAACAAAATTCACCATTCCTTCCACTCCAAAACAAAGCACGTCCTTTAAATACATCTTACAAATCATTGCTGTAATAAAATTCTCCATCTTCTTTTGCAGAATGGCATCGTTGCAAAGGACATATCCAGATTAAAAATTCTGTTTTCAGAAATCGAGGTCAGTTACAAACTGCCGTGCACCACATTGTCATGCTTGCACTCCATTCTTGTTTATGCCGTTTCGCCATGTTTTCATGGCTGAATACTACAAGCGAGAGTCATATTGGCAAACTTGTAACTGTATAATCCCGCTCAGTCTCCCTTGTAGCAGTTTTGAATCTAATACTCATTTGGAATTCCAGTGCTCAATTAATAGCCATGCCATAATAATTGTCGGTCTCCACCTAACCATTACCCCATCCTTTTTTTTCTGTCAGGCTATAAAAAAGAGTGAGATGGCACCTGAATACACAGATGACCAGGAGGAGGGTAGGCAAAAGTTTGGCAAAATTTGCACGCAACTTTGTGGTCTGCAAAATGTTTTAATTCAGCCTCGTTGACCGTTTAACTTTGTGTACCCTGACAGAGGTACAGGATGGCTGGCAGTTTAGGCCCCCTCCTCGAGGAGTCACCAGCAGTGAAGAGTACACACTCTGTAAAAGGTTAGAAACAAACACAAATGTGGGTCTCAAATTGTGAAAGTATTGTAAGTTTGGATGAGTGTTACATTGTCAGACTGATGTTGAAAGGCAAATGTTATCTTCATCTGCATTTAACTGTGCAGCATCATGTCGATTAGGCATTCTTAATTGAGAAAAAAACAAGAAAAAAACTTTCTTGTTGAACTAACCACACTGCTCACATCTCCTTCAGGTACTTGGAGCAGGGTCTGTGTCGGTATGGGGCCCAGTGTACGTCGGCCCACTCGCAGGAGGAGCTAATGGAATGGCAGAAACGCTACGCGTCGCGCCTCATCCGTCTCAAACAACAGCAGGAGAGCAAACACTTTACCGAAAATTACATGGAGACACTAATTGAGAAGTGGATGAACTCTCTGTCTCCAGAGAAAGTGGTATGAGATAGAAAACACACTTTATATACTATAGACACTTTTATCTTGAGATTTGAATTTGTTGCACTGCTTATGATGCTTATCTGCAGCAAACTGACCACAGGCTATGGCAAAATAATTCATACCTTGGAAATAACTGTTGTTCTTTTTTCCATTTATTTACAATGCATTTATAATCCCTCCTGCCCTTCAGTCCCAATGGAGAATTATTTTCCCTAAGTCTGCAATAATTAACCTGTAGAAGTAAAAAAAAAAAGTATAGGCATTTCACCTAATTATTTTTCTCTTTCCAGCTTAGTGATTGTTTAGAAGGAGTCGCTGTTGAAACCAGCTCAAGCCTCTCTCTAACTGTCACCACCAAAAAATCCTTCCACTCTTGGACCTTCTCACTGCTCTGCAAGGTAGGGGGGTAAATTCTGTGCTTTATCAGAGATGTGCATTTGACTCATTTTCCTTGATTGAATATTGAGTATTTTCAAATGTTTTTTCTTATTATCTTGAATCCCTTTAAAATTATGTTAATCTCCACGTTGATGTAGTTTGTCAATTTGTCACTCTCACTCCTTACACTTATAATACACCTTTATTGATAATCACCCAATGGTTATATCTGCCATTGCGAATGGAACAGTATTTTAAAATGCAATGTGTTTTCTGTTCTAAACCACCGTTTTTCTCTTTTCTGTCATCTGTGTCAGCCTCCCAGAAAGCTATATCGCATAGCCCTGCTCTACGATGCCCACAGACCACATTTTTCCATCACAGGAGTTTCTGCTGGGGAGCAGATCCAAACTGTGTCTGCTGGCTCTCAAGAGTGGACTCCTCAAAAAGAAACTGCAGGTATGTCATTTAGTATATGATGCACAACAGTCAGAATTCAGGACCACATCACCTTCCTCGTACGCATCTTGAATTGTCTATTCAGATGACCCATGCTACTTTTTTCCCCCCCAGCCACCACCCAAATTGAATTAGCAATTAAACTGATATCCGCATCTGGTACCAGTACTTGCTTTTCCCTGGCTAAAATGTTTGACAGAGCTCTTATATAACAAGTGTACTCCCTTCGTATGTATTTTTTAAATGCCATACAATGCAGAGTGTCAAGTTTATCTGAAACGGTTGACAAATAAATTCAGGCCTTTTCACTCCTTGTGATTTTTGCTGTATGGACAGTGGCGGCAGACAATGGCATAGACCACTGTGTCTACAAGGTCACCGTGGACTTCACAACAGAGATCTTTGGCACCTTCAGACAGACAATAGTTTTTGACTTTGGCTCGGAGCCAGTGCTGATGCAACGAATCATGGTGGATGCTGCCTCTATTGAAGGTATGTCAAAAAGAAGCTTTATTGTCAGATCCATCCATCTGTACCGCTTGTCCCCGCGGGGGTCGCTGGCGTGCTGGAGCCTGTCCCAGCAGTCATCGGGCAGTAGGCAGGGGACACCCTGAACCGGTTGCCAGCCAATCGCAGGGCACACAGAGACAAACAACCATCCGCACTCACACTTACACCTAGGGGCAATTTGGAGTGCTCAATCGGCCTACCATGCATGTTTTGGGCATTTGGGAGGAAACCGGAGTGCTTGGAAAAAATCCATTCAAGCACAGGAAAAACATGCAAATTCAACACAGGGAGGCCTGGAGGTAGAATCAAACCCGTACCCTCTGAACTGTGAGGCGGACATGCTAACCAGTGCGACACTGCCGCCTTGTCATATACACAACAAAGTTTAAAAAAAAAAACAACGCACTTAACTGTTTGCTTTTGTTTTCTAGATATTGAACATCTGATGGCAGCTAGACAGCAGCTCTTGATGACTGCCAAACGTTGGGACTCTTCCTGTAAGACTTTAGTTGGATTCACACCTAATGAGACCATGTGTGATCTGGAGCGCAGCCTTCTTTCACGCTATCAAATCCCACTGTCGGCGGACCAGCTCTTTACTCAGTCAGTTCTAGACAAGACTCTGACCAGAGAAAACTACCAAGCCCGGCTCCATGACCTTCTCTACATAGAGGAGATTGCACAATTTAAAGAAGTTAGCAAGTAAGTAATTTTTTTTTCTTCCCTTATTGTATGGTGCAATGGATTTCCTATAAACAGGTAGGTGCACATAAATAGATAATAGTCAGTCAGATTTACAACAATAAAGGAGGGAATCATTTTTGTCGGCTTACAATATTGGCAGTGTTGGAACGATATTGAATACCAAATTACTTTTCATGCCCTTTGAGCTTTCTTATTCCACCAGATATCTAAGACAAAGTAAATAAATCTTGTTTAGGCACAACTGGATGAAGAGTGCAAATTATCTTCTAAAAATGCTGGCAGTTGGGATAATAGCAAAGCTACACCGCTGTGTTTGACAGTCCTACTCAAATAGTGCCCGTGTGAATTTTGAAATTGGATGTTTGAATCAATCCCAAATTGGTGTGTTTTCAGCCTACCACAAGGTGTCAGACTTCTCACACACAATTAGACTTCCAGTGAGGTCTAATAACATGGCTGAGATGATATTTCAGAGCAGGGCTTTTTTTTTTTTTTTTTTTTTTAAACTTTGAATGAGCAGACCCAATTTGTTCCCTTAGTGTTACACAATCACTACAATCTACTGTGATTTGTATTTACAGGCCAAATCAGATTTTTTTTTTTTATTTGATACCTTGATTTTTCGAATTATGATGGTCCACTGGTTTGTAAATATGTTAATCGGTCCTCTAACTTGTTTTTTTTTTGTCTCCCAAGGTTTAACATCAAAGTAAGCCTGCAGCTGGTATCCAGCTTCATGCTAACTGGCATTTCCGTTGGAGCCAAGTATGCCCAAAATGGACAACTTTTTGCACGTTTTAAACTTACAAAAACACTGTCTGAGGTATTGTGTGAATAGATTTCCCATTGCAGTACCGCTAAAGATCAACATTTTGCGTTCTCTGTTAGCTAGTTAAATCCAGCAGCATTTCTATCACCCCTCAGGACACACTGGCTGGACGACTAGTGATGACCAAGGTGAATTCAGTTCTCTTCCTGCCTTTGGGCTTGGAGGGCTTCAGCAGCCAGCCTCCTCCGGGGGTTAAAGAGCGTGTCTACGAAGCTGTGATTGAGGAGAAGACCAAGGAATACATCTTCCTCAGGATTTGCAAAGACTGCTGTGATGAACTTGGACTACTGCCTGACAGAAAACTCCAGGTTTGCAACCTAATGATGCCTTATATATTAACCCCCACTGGTTCTCAGCTGTCTCCCGGTTAAGAAAGTTCTTGATTGAAGATGAAACCTTCCATCTCGTTACTGTGGGTATAGCTGTTGATTTAAATTGTCTGTTTAGTCAAAGGATCATGTTGTGTATGCATCAGGTGGAGCTCCAGTTCCAGCTGAACAGGCTTCCACTGTGCGAGATGCACTATGCCCTGGATCGCATCAAAGATAGTAAAGACAATAGCATTCTCTTCCCTGATGTAAGCCTTGTCCCGACCATCCCCTGGAGCCCTAACAGGTAATTCTCGCATTACACACTCATCAATGCTGCAATTCCTCCAACCGAGTAGTTTTGTCGGAAGCGTAGTTTGTCAAACGCAACTTGGAACTGCAACATCATGCTATCCTCACAGAGAGCCCGTGATGCCAATTTATGAAATGACCAATTACACTTTGACTCTCTGATCTGTCAGGCATCATGAAAGCGCCTTTCAGATTGTGATTTAATAACTGAAGTCAAGGGCAGACACAATATGAAGCCCTGCAATTTACTAAGCTTTCGCTCAGCTATGCTCCAGATATTGATTGTTGTATTCGATATGAATTTTGATAGAAAGATAATAGT
The DNA here is from genome assembly GCF_024217435.2 of Syngnathus scovelli. NCBI lineage: Eukaryota > Metazoa > Chordata > Actinopteri > Syngnathiformes > Syngnathidae > Syngnathus > Syngnathus scovelli. The sequence continues at coordinate 7,709,063 of NC_090851.1, read as the reverse complement.
CTTAGTACTTATCTGTTTGGAAGCCATTCTTTTTTTTCTTTCTTTGTCATTCATGGCGGCTCTTTTCCCAGTGTGGTTGCTTGTGCATCCGCAGAGCTGGCTAGGTAGATTTTGTCGGTGGAGACTGGGCTAAATGCCAAGTCGAGCAGAGACCGTCGGCATACACGAGGTTTTAGTGGCTCTATTTCAATAAAACCTTTATCAAATCATTACTGAACCCATCCTTCTCTGTCCCTCAGGCAGTGGGATGAACAGCTGGATCCACGTCTGAATGCCAAGCAGAAAGAGGCCATTTTGGCCATCACGACCCCTGTCACTATCCCCCTGCCCCCAGTCCTCATTATTGGACCCTATGGCACTGGCAAGACATTCACTCTGGCACAGGCTGTCAAACACATCCTCCGCCAGGAAACTAGCAGGTATGCTTGTTTATTGGGTGTTATTTGTACCACGTTTTGGCCAATGAATTTGTAATCATTGTTAGTCCCAAACCACCAATTATCCTAAGCCTCAAAATGAATGAAATACTTTGTTGAATGTTCAGTTCCTTAAGTGCCAGAAGGTTGACTACACGTCACACGAAAGTGGAAAAAAGATCTTTGGGGAGAAAATGGGCAGCAAATGTAATTTTTTATCTTTTGCCTCTGAATGCATGTAATATTCAATGTTTTGGATGAATTATAGATGTTTTAAAAGCCAAGACAAACAGAGGTTACCATTTTAGTTTCGTGACATACACTCAGTGACAATAACTCCTTTTGTTCGTCTGTCAGTAGTTCATCATGTTGCTGGTTTTGAATAATTTAGCAACCTTGTAGCTGAAGTACCTATACGGTTTTATAGGTTGCGTTTTAAACATGTATTGTGTTGAATAATTGTGCAGTATTTTTGGAATCATATTTGAATTAAAAAATTTAGTGTTTTGATTAAAAGTAAAATGCGGGTTGCATTGCAGAGTACTGGTTAGTGAATTGGAATGCTAGCATTATATCAACCTTAACATTGCTCAGATAACAACATGGTAAGACCTCCCACTTTGGATTGCCTTTGAGCTGATTTATTCTACTGTTTTGCCCAGCAACATAATTCAAATTGGCTTGGCAGCTTACTCTTAAATGCCCATTTGTAAACACAACAACAGTAACATCTCTGATCTTTGGTTATTGAACTTGGTAAAAAAAAAAGCAGGTGGGGGGAGAATTTTGGTATTTATTTCAGGCACATTATGAGCAGCTTGGGGCACAATATTTGCAGCAAGTTCAGTGTATAATTTCTCTGTGGCTGGTCTTTTGTCTCAGCAGGGTTCTGATCTGCACCCACTCCAACAGTGCAGCTGACCTTTACATTAAGGACTACCTTCATCCTTACGTTGAAGCAGGCAATCCACATGCCAGACCTCTCAGGTATTGAGAAGCGCACTAAAGATATCCATCATAGCCATCAGAATAAAGCATATTTAACTCATTCACTTCCATTTACAAGTCTATTGCATTTTTTTAACACGGATGGGAGCACAGCTGATGCGATTCCTGTAAATGTCAAACTTGGAAACAACTTCACAAACTAAACAAAAGCAGCTTATGTTTGTTTTGATTAAAACCAAAAATATATGAAAATAAGTCTCAAATAAAAGGAAAGTGACACTTGAAATTCAAGAACTCTTAAGTGTAAGTTATAATTTATTTTAAAATATATAATGAGAGATTGACAAATATCCAAATTTGATTAAATTGAAACATTAATTCTTTTTTTTCCCCCTCTTTTTCTAGGGTATACTTTAGGAACCGCTGGGTGAAGACGGTCCACCCAGTGGTCCAGCAGTACTGTCTCATCGCCAACACACAGGTCACTTTTAAAATGCCCACAAGAGATGACATCCTCAGGCATCGTGTGGTTGTGGTCACCCTCAGCACTTCCCAGTACCTCTGCCAGCTTGACTTGGAACCTGGTGAGTCGCAATTCATCTCATGTACTTCAATAAAATCCATTTCTCTGTAAGGCGTGGCACAAATGCATACCAACCTGAAGAAATGAAATACCGTCAATTGCACAGCATAATGTATTGGAGCATTTTTCAGATGTGGCAATTCAAACTCGTTTGAATAATTAAATAGTTGTAGCATTAAGAGTTTAAAATTTATAAATATGGTTACTCTGTGTTTCATTGACCGAAGATAAATATTCAAATGTTCTTAAGGTTCACTTGCTCTGAACCCTTGTTTATTTGTGGTTTGACATGTGAACATTTATTTATTTATTTATTTATTTATTTATTTATTTTAATGTCAAAAATCCTGAAATTTCTAACAACAATGATATTATACACTGATGTTGCAAAGTGAAAAATATTTGCCGTGTCCAACTTGGCTGTATGTAAGCTGAACTGGGTATGTGCACAGCCATTTAATTAAGAATATTGTTTCTTGAGCATGGTGAGACAGCTGAAGAAAAGCCGTGTTTATCCGGTTAGCCGCAGTTTCTCGACTCTGTTATCTTGTCCTGACATAGGGCTACTGTTCAGTCAGTGATGAAACTCATTTATGTAGCGTTAAAAGACCAGCTAAACGAAACACTTTGTCAGAGCAAGCAAATGACTGCTTCTTAATGTCAGTGGGAGGGGACTTTGTTGCGTGGGAATGCCATCTGCCAGTTTTAATGTATTTTTACATCATTAGGCTACTCCCCACATTCCATTTCTTGGGCTCGCCTAGTGTTTGATGGTGATGTAAACAGTCGAAAACCTCTACCAAGATGCTATCACAAATCCTCAAAGCTATGCTTGGGTACTTCGGAAAGATGTCTAGGCTGCTTTATGTTACTAATCAGCTTGATTTATGGCCTCAAAGTTGAATTTAGGATATGGATAAAGTATTGTTGAGAGAATGGAGCAGATACTACCTAGATTTTGATTATTTAATTGTATAGTTAATTCTGCTTTTAAGAAAACCGATGAACGCACTTTGTTGACTGTTTTTAGATGTACTGAACAACAATAGCGGCATTCATGTTAGTTTTAAATGGTTGCTTTTTCCAGGTCAGATGTATTGCAGTAAAAGGCAAGCGACTGAAGTGAAAATGTGCCAGGGTTTACGTACATAAACTGAAGAACCTGCCATTTATTATTAAATGGTTTTCGTAAGTGCTGATCATTGTGGCAGTTTTTTTGCTTGACACATCATGACATTTGAACTGTCATTTATAAATATAGCTGTTATCTGCAGAGCCATGACAGATAACAAAAGGTGCCTAAGGATTGACCTTTGTGGGACCCCTCATGTTATGGCCATCCAATCAAGTTTGAAACTTACTATCACAAAATAGCTCTTTTTCTCCAAGTAGGACCTGCTCCATTTTCGAACTGCATAGAAAAGAAAAGTTACAAAATTACATTGAGTTTGACATGAGATTTTTATAATGAAATTGTACTTCATTGAATTTTGTATAAGTTATAGCAGTCATTTATCAAAAATGCTTTGTCCATTCCATTTAGGCCTGTTCACTCATATCTTGTTGGATGAAGCTGCCCAGGCCATGGAGTGTGAGACGATCATGCCTTTTGCCTTAGCTAGCAGTACCACCCGCATTGTGTTGGCTGGAGACCATATGCAGGTAAGTGCCCAAAAATGGCTACAGAAGAATATTGATTTCTGTGCCGTACATTTGTATGGAGGAGGCACGGCAGCGCACTGGTTAGCAAGTCCGCCTCACAGTTCAGAGGATGCGAGTTCCATCCACCTCTGGCCCTCCCTTTGTGGACTTTGCATGTTCTACCCGTGCCTGCATGGGTTTTCTCCGGTTTCCTCCCACATTCCAAATAACATACATCGTAGGCTGATTGAGCACTCCAAATTGCCCGTGGGCGCGAATGCGGATGGTTGTTCGTCTCTCTGTGCCCTGCGATTGGCTTGCAATCTGTTCAGAGTGTCCCCCCGCCTACTGCCCGATGCCAGCTGGGATAGGCTCCAGCACGCCCGTGACCCCCATGGGGACACGCGGATGGATGGACATTTGTATGGCATTTGACCTTTGTTTACATGCTGGGATGTCTTCACACTGTCAGACCTTAATAAAATCAAAATACTTTTGAGGGTGAGCGGAAGAGCTTGCTGCAAATATTAGCCCTGGTTTTTTCCCCCCCAATCATAAGAAAACAGCCTTGTTTGAGCTGTCCAAGCAGCTCAGCCACAGCGAGCGTGAACTACAGCGTCAGTGAAGCTTTACAAGTCCACATATGGATTTATAGCTTTATATTTCCTTATCTCCTGCTTTCTATAAATTGCAGAGGATTAACAGTACAGTGAATGACAGCTTTACAAAATTCCACATAGCAAATTAATTTTAATTGCTTAGTCCGTTTGGTGCACTCAATAGTGGGTTTAAACTGTAACCAACCACCTGTGTGCCAACTGTCCATAACTGCATTGCCTTTCAAATTGTTATTTTTCTATTGCATTTCCCCAATGTAACCATTTCTACATTGTGCTCATAGGTTTATTATTATATATTATATTATTTAAAGAAAATAGTAGTGATCAGGGATTTTCTTTTTTATTTTTATTTATTACATTTAAAAAAACTTTCAGAATAGCCCTGTAATTACACCAAACACATCACTAAAGAAAGTAATGAATTGCTCTCCCTTTAGTCATAATTTTTCCAGGATTGCCAATATTTCGGAAACTCATGAGCGCAACTTTAGCTGTGCGTTCCAATTTTAACTTAAGCCTGTATGTTAATCTGTCAAACAGTTGCATTGTCTAGCCATTTATTCATCTCATGATTGCATAGGGTTGGCCATCTTTCAAGTTCTATTTAAAAAAACAAAAACTTCGTGGCTAGAAGAGTCTTTTGCCAAGGTTGCTAGCTGCAAAGAATGCTCTTTATGTAGGCACCATTATGTTGTGGCATTGCCTATCAGCCTGCTAATAAAAATATTTGCTTCTAAAAGGTATTGTTGTGCAGATAATTAAAATAACCAAGCTACTCTAATTTCCTTTTCAATCTACAGCTGAGTCCATTTGTGTACAGCGAGTTCGCCCGTGAGCGAAACCTGCACGTGTCCTTGTTGGACAGACTATATGAACACTACCCTTCAGAATTCCCGTGCCGCATCCTTCTGTGTGAGAACTACCGCTCCCATGAAGCTATCATCAAGTAGGTGTGAGCCCTCAGTGCACTGGTCTTGGAATGGTGGTGGGGTGATGAGATGCTTAATAGAGGGGAGAGAGAGAGAGAGAGAGCGAGAGAGAGGAAAGCAGACTGACTTGGGTATTCAGAATGCTTAGTCTCATGATTAGGGCAATGCTCACAGGTATTTCAGATGCTTCAAAAAGTTAGTTTGAACTGTGAAAGAACATCAAATAAAAAAAAAAAAAGAACACAAAGTTGCAAGTTGACATTCAGTTCTAAGGCAAGGTCTTTTTGTTCTGGTATAACCATATATGTATGCAAATTTGACATTATGAACCTGATAACCAGGGGAAGCTACTACTACGATGTGTATAAACTGACTTAGATTGAAATGTTGATTCTTTTTGTCTTATTCCTCCCTATTGTTTTCATATACAGCTACACGTCAGAGTTGTTTTATGATGGCAAGCTGATGGCAAGTGGAAAGCAGCCCTGTCACAAAGATTTCTATCCTCTAACCTTCTTCACTGCACGAGGAGAAGATGTCCAGGAGAAGAACAGCACTGCCTACTACAACAATGCTGAGGTATTGAAGAATACATTTGATTTTTAGTTCATTGTCCACAAACATCTGAGTACCATGTTTAGTTTAAAAAATGTTTTTTGTTTTACAGGTGTTTGAGATTGTGGAGCGTGTGGAGGAGTTGCGCAAGAAGTGGCCAGTAGCTTGGGGAAAGCTGGATGAGGGTAGCATCGGAGTGGTTTCGCCGTATTCGGACCAGGTCTTTCGCATTCGGGCCGAGCTCCGAAAGAAGAGAATGCATGAAGTCAGTGTGGAAAGAGTGCTCAATGTCCAAGGTGAGAAAAACAGCCTTACCAGGTTACCATTTTTTTTTTTATGCATGCCATTTAGTATTTGTGCTTAACTCTTGTAATGACACCTACAATTAGGTGTCCCTTGGTCAGAAGCATTGAAGTGAATTGCCATTTGTTGAAGGCTGACTGGAATGATCTAAGGAAGTGACAAAAGTGTCTTTTAACACGCCTCAGTGCCTCTGGTGACATTGGAAGCAAATACCAGTTCAGATCCTATGTGGATTCTTGTCATTCAAATAACTAGTAATTTATCCAATTTTTTTGTAGAAATTATTACATATGTTTTATAAGCAGTATGTTTTTTGGACTTAAATGTTAGTGTCACAAGACACACTTTAATTAAGCAAGACCACACTATATAAATAAATTAAAAAAAAATCTATTTTCAAAAAGTTCGGACAATGATCTTTATGAAATTGGGCCAATTATTTTTTTTCTTTTTACAAATATGATATTGTCAATATTGTCAATCCCATTTAATATTGAGGTCCCATTTAATGACCCTTTGAGGGGAAACTGCATCCCAAAAGCCTTGGTAATATTTATCCATGATATTGTGTCTCCACAATTTCATTTTTTGAGATACTCTTAATATGTATTCTCATTGGGAATGTGAGCACACTACACTACCCTGGTATGTCCCACTGTAATTATGAGCGTGTATATTAACCTCCACATCATCAATTCTTATTATAAGGAGTTTATAAGAGCTTCGAGCGTTCGCTCCCCTGATCAAGCATCATACATCTTCCACTTGCATCTTATCCAGATGATTTCTTCAGGTCATTAAGCCCCTCATTAATTGCACTTAAAAGGCACGGAGACACATACACTCAAACAACACTCTGGTTAATGCCAGAAAGTGAATTAGAACAGGGCACATATGTTAGTTTTTGTGATCTAGTAGCAATATGCAAAGTCCTTTATTGAATAATTACAGGGCCTTGCTTTTCTATTATTATTATTATTATTATTATTATAATTATTATTATTACGGATTTTATTGGGTTCTAATGTTTGTGGTGTGATTTAAAATAATTTGCTGTTATATGAACTATTTAAATTCAAGTGAATATTATTCTTTAGCGACAACTAGCTGTGTGTATTTATTTATTTTATTAAATGAAATGCCAGTTTAGAATGAGCACTCAACCAAGACATGTTTGTAGGTAAACAGTTCCGGGTCCTGTTCCTAAGCACGGTGCGGACGCGGCATACCTGCAAGCGCAAACAAACAGCCATCAAGAGGAAGGAGCAGCTTGTGGAGGATTCCACTGAGGACCTGGACTATGGATTTTTGTCCAACTACAAGCTGCTCAACACAGCCATCACCAGAGCTCAGTCGCTGGTTGCGGTCGTGGGAGACCCAATTGCACTGTGCTCTGTTGGACGCTGCAGGTAAATGCAAGCTGTCTTTCATACCATTGGAGGATTTGTGAAAGTATAGTACCTATAGTTTTACAATATCATTTTAAAAATCCCAATTGATTTAATTTCAGCTAGAGAAGTAATAGTAGTAGTTTAGAGCAACTTGTAGCAGATGTTTTGAAAGAATTTATCTTTGACTAACACTGTATTGGAGTTGTGATACTTTGGTTAGAAACCACTGAAGAAGACTTAAATGGCTGACTTTTCTCTTCATTCATTTTCAGAAAGTTCTGGGAGCATTTTGTTTCCATCTGCCATGAAAACTCAAGCCTCCATGGCATCACCTTTGAGCAAATAAAGACCCAGTTAGAGGCCCTGGAGCTAAAGAAGACCTATGTTCTCAACCCTCTGGCTCCAGAATTCATCCCCCGTGCCCTCAGGCCTCTGCAAGGGCACCCGCCTTCACAGGCCCTACATCCCCACCACCATCCCCATCCTCAGCATGTGCAGACATCCTCCACAAAACAGGCACAGCAGCAACAGCAGCAGTCACCACCTAAGGTAAGGGGTGTATGTGTAGAGGGGGGGGGGTTAGAAAAACATGCAATAACACTTGCGAATTGTATATATCAAACTCGCTTTCATATCCAGTGATATTGTTGCAGTCTTTGTTGTTCACTGTGTACACAAAATAAGATAGGACCATAGGTACAAAATAGATTAGTCAGTTGCTTTGCAGCGCACAGTAGCAATGTTTTAAGCAAGTCCATATTTATGGAAGCTCTAAATTGTGTGACTAAACTGCCCCGTTGTTTCATGTACCCAACCCCCAACAGGAAATTGCTTTTATGGCCATTCATTTAATGGACTAGGGTGTGTTTTTTTTGGGTTGTTTTCGTTGTTGTTTTTTTTAATTTTTTATTTATTTTTATAAATATGTGCCTGTGTATGTACCCGCTGTCTGCCCTGAGGTAAAGGTTAACGAAATCGCCACTGCTGCCAACATGCTGCCATCACCTACTGGGCCTAATGAGCCGCAGCATCAGCTGGATTTAGCAACACAGACATGCAATTAAGCAATGAAACACTTGATCCTATGATGCTTCCCGTAAATGTCATTTCAGCATATGCAGCATGTTGCTTGTTGAAAAGGTCATCCCATTGTTTGGGTATTCACAAGTCACATATTGTTACAAGTTTCATTCTAGCTTTTTGCACGATGCTTTTTGGATTAGCTTTCTAATATGGTTGGCATAGAGGTTCAGTGTTTCAATGCAAGTTGAGTAGGTCGACACGAGACAGATAGAAATTATGATGACCGATTTGTCTTTGGATATTACAACATTAAATCCTTAGGAACATAGTTGTACTACGGAGTCGGAGCTCAAAATTAGATTTGTTATTGTTTTGCAAGACAATAGTATATTACTTAGTTGCTCTGTTATTGTTCAGCTTGATTCCTGCTTACCCGTAACTAATGAAAAGGTGCTGAAAGTGCAACAGCCAGGACCACCCTAACAGTCGTGGCTTTCCTTTGGATGAGCCCCACATAGCCCCACTCGTGGCGTTTATCGAGTCCCCCTTTGTGATTTTCTAATGATCCTTTTATCTTGCAGGGCAAACATGCCAACCACACAGAGCACCTTCCACCTGAAGGTTATGGTGAGTGTTTGCAGTTATCTTCTGATAGTCTGTGTAATTGATACTATTTCTGAAGAGTAAAGTGCATGAAACATGTTGCCAACTCAACAGCAGAATTATTGTCATGCTGAGTGCATGTTGAATGTTCATACACGTCTGGCAGCCACGATTGCTAGAGGTGAAATAATGACATATCACCATCAATGTCTTAGAACCTCAGCTCTCATTAAAAAGTAATAAGTGTCAGTCACTCAGAGTAGTAAAAGATCCTTCGGCAATCCCATCGAACCTGTAATACGTCGAATCACTGACTTGATATGTCTTTATTTCACACACATTTAAAACATAAAAGGAGAGAAATAAATAAAATATAATAAACAACACTCCAAAGTGCCATACCCAAGTCACAAAAAAAAAATAATGCTCGAAACCTAGTACCTATAAATGGCAACTACAGCGTCTTTTCTACCCCCTCTCATTGCAGTCCAGCCCAACCCAGCTGTTCTAATGGGAAACCCAATCCAGGCATTTACACCCCCCGTGGGTGCCGCCCCAGCTGGCTTGGGCAAGTCACCAAGTCCTGTTCAAAGGATAGACCCTCACACAGGCGCCAGCATCCTTTACGTTCCAGCAGTATATGGTGGAAACATGGTCATGCCTGTGCCGCTTCCTGTAAGTTTGTGCTCAATAACCAATTGACAAATATGTGCAAGCCAAATATGGATAAAGTAATCTAGTACTTTGAAATCGAAGATCTGACATTTTTTTCAATCTTTAGACTAGATAAGAAAGATGTTCTTATTTGTGTATTGTCTTTTTTTAGTTGCCATGGCCAAGTTATCAGAACCGCTTTGCTGTTGACCCTCGAATCATGAGCCACCAGGCAGCCATGGCCTACAACTTCAACCTCTTGCAGGCCCAGAATCGAGGCTCTCCTATTCCTTGCAGTGGAGTGGTCCATCCCTCTCCCCTTGGAGTGGGACAACCAAGCCCTGACACAGATCTACAGTCGGATGCAGTCAGAAATGGCATGCTTTGATTTTTGTTTCACAACAGTTTCTAAATTCAAGGAGGATTTATGCTGCTAACACTGTTGTTGTTGACTACTTTTTAGGAAAACTAGAAGGTTGTCCAAAGTCGGAGCAGACACCTGAGAGAAAAAACACAGAAATTAAGGATAAACAGGTACACTGTACATAATATTTTGTCTACAGACCATATACGGTGCTGTGTCTTAGATAATTCTGATTCATCATTTTGATTCCGGTTCCAAGCAATTCTCAATTCCAGTTCTTTTTGGGGTTAGTCTTTCATAAATCAGGAAGTTGTCTGCAGATAGACAAACAAATATGCAAAATTCTCTGAAATGTTTTCACATGTAGACTGGAGAGCTGTGCTCACTATAGTGTATATTATCAGTCTTAAACGATTACAGGGACAATCCAGTTAAATGTAGTTACAAGCTTGCAGCTCATTTGCTGTATACAACTGTGACTTTTCTCAACTCTAGTCTCCAGTTGTTAAAACATAACGTATATGTATAAAAATCATAGTTAATTGCAAAACATTGTTTTCCTCTGTTTTTCAACAGGGCGATTTTGACACAGGTCGAAGTCTGGAATCACAGCCCGATGGTATAGCTGGTTTTCCAAATGCACTGCTTCACCGAAAAGACCCCTCGGCTGGTCAGAGAGCACTCAATTATCATCTGGCACCACCCAACCCTGCCTTCCCAACACATCCTGTCAGTGGAAGATCTCTCCCCCAGCAGTGTCCAGTCTCAAGGCTCCCTTATCGGGTCAACCAGCCGCAACATCCACCGATGGTCCAGCAGAGTCAGCTCAGCCCTGCCTTCCCTGGTGGGGGTCACAGCGCATCCTTCTTTAGTGGCAATATTGCCCCACATAGGGCAATCCAGTCTCCCACTTTAGATGTGCCAGAATCAGGAAGCGTTGAAGAGATGGGAGGCTCTATTAGGACTTCTGTGGCCCACCTGGGGGGTCACCACCCAAATCTATCACAACACCACAACAGAGTCAGTAGCTTTGGGGAGGAAGGACAAGATGCACCGCATTCAGATGGTCATGGTGAGTTGTCTCCAATGCATTCAATTTTAGCACAGTCATTTGCAAAATCACAAGGGCGGTCATTTTAAAGGTAATGTCATGTCTTTTCAGATCTGCGACGGCCCTTGGCTCTGGAGGTCCTGAACCAACAGCAGCAGGCTGCCAGGCTTGGCCAGTGGAATGAAGCAGCAGGGCCTTTCCTCCCAGGGGGTGTCACCTTCCCCTTGCCCCAACAAAACCCTCACCTTGCTCAACCACCCATGACTCGCTTTTCTCATCCGTTACACCGTGCAGCAAGTTGGGCCCTTGGTGCCAACATAGAGGATGATGCAAATTCCACTGGTCCACCTTTCAACAGGTTAGACCATCCATAAAACTGTTTTAAAAAGAATGGATTGAATTTGCAGTTTAGTCTCACCTTTAGTTATATTGATGTCAGATTTTTCAAGATCTCATGCAACGCATTTTCACTCGTCAGGTACACAGGCCTCCTGAGAGAAATCCCCCAGCACGAGTCACCTGAAACCAGGGAAGCAAGTGAAATTCAACCCCCTCCTCAGTCTCGCCTTCTCCAGTATCGCCAGTCCCGTGCCTCAGCTGACCCTTCATCTTCTTTAGCTGCTACTTCAAATCATGCCGGCCCATTTCCGTCTGGACCATACCACCACGAAAGCGGACGCGATCACCTTAACAACAACAACGTTCTCAACAACTCAGCTCTGCAGCAGCATACCGTTGGAAATTCTCTTTATAATAGCAGTTGCTATCAGACACCAGCGCACCCTGCCAGTCCCCCTGCATCACAGGTCAAATACCTTTTACAGGAGACCCAGTGGTCCCATGGTGGAGGCACATCCGTGAGCCCGCCACAACAGAGCCACCTGTTAGGTAACCAGGCCCACGGCCTTCCATACGGACTGCCCATCATGGCACCACCCAGCAGGCAGGAGCAAGTCCATTTGATGCAGCTTCACCATCAACAGCAGCAACATCAGCAGCAGCAGCAGCAGCAGCAAAGTCAAGACCAGGAGTCCTACCAGTCATTGTCACCCAGAACATCTGCAACCACTGCCCTGCACAGTGTAGATGAGGTAGATGTCAAACATTTAGTTGGTTTATGCTTGTTGTATAGTGTATTAGATACAAAGCTAAACAACAAAATGCAGTTGTACAAAAAAATGGAGGTGTTAGGTTAATTCTTCTTCTTGGAATTAATACCTAATTGTAGATTTTTTTTGCAATCAGCTGTTTGCATATACATTTTAAAATTGGTCAAAAGACATTTTTCTTCCATGAATATCCTCCTGCATTACATGCTAGTATTTTATCACTTCTGGCACCTTATTACTGTTATTGTTAATGCTGATTATGTTTGGATGAAACTGTAGAGCTCTGTTGACGAATGATGTTTAGGGCTATAAATGTCATGTTCTCATTGGGGTACAATTGAGAGAACATTGATCTTTTTCTAATCTTTTCCATCCTGTATCCAGTATGAACCCAGAGGTCCTGGTCGGCCCCTGTATCAGCGCCGCATTTCCTCCAGCTATCCAGATCAACCCTCACTTGCCAATAGCCACAATGCCATGTCCCAGCAGTCCCAGTCCTGTGCAGGAGACAGAAATCAGGACCACCTTCATCCGCACATTCAGCAGCAGCAGCAGCAGCACCCACCCCCACCCTACAGTTACCCCTCACATGAGCTCTGGCCCAGTAACGGTGGTGGTCCCGGTCCATTCCAGAACATTCCATGTAATGGAGGTGGGACCCTCACTCATCATCGGGAACTTCTAGGTAGGCTTTTTCACAAGAGGTGTTTGCATGTATGTGTACAGTAGAAAATATATGGCTGCCAACAAGGTTAATTTTGTTTTGTTAAAGGGTACCAAAATTTATGTTCAGCCATGAGTTTGTTTTTTGAAATAATTCTGTTCTAGGGCACAAGGACATTGTCAGATTACCATTGTCTAATTTTCAATACATGTGTATTGATTACTTCTAATTACTGCAAATTCACATTTTTAAGTTAATTTACAGGTGCCAACAATTTTGTACATGTGTATATGAGTAAACAATGCGTTTCTCATATTTGTATGCAGCATATATGATGATCTCTTTTTGTGTTTGTCAGCTTCCAAGGCCCTCCGTCAGATGGAGGAGCAGGTAAAGGCAGAGCCACCGGCAGCACAGCAAACACACCCCCACACGCTAAACTCCCTTCAGCACCCTGGACAGTTCCCACCCCTCATGTCCAACAAGCAGCAGCCACAACAGGCTCCTGCAGAGCCCGTTCAGGCAGCTCCAAATCTAAACAAACCACCTACTATGTCCTATGCCAGTGCTCTCCGCGCTCCGCCCAAACCACGAGCGATTCGACCTGAGCAGGCCAAAAAGAACAGCGACCCACTCTCACTCCTGCAGGAGCTCACTATAGGGAGTTCAGATGGTAGCAATGGCTACTATTCCTACTTCAAATGAGTGTCACCCTCTACCTGTATACCCCCTAAAACATTTTAAAAAAACAAAACAAAAAAAATGGAAAAAATCTTACCTGAAAAATACAAAAAAAATAGTGCAGTTTATTTACAAATCGTTTCGATCAGTAGGTTTGTTTTCTGCATTTTGTTGCATTTTAAACCTTTTATTTGTAACCGTTTATCCTGTTTCACATATCTGTGAAAAAAAAAAGTATATACAATGAATGCATTACCAGTATATATACATAGTCATTATGTATATATGAACATATATACTTATATTATCTACAATTGTATATGTACGTAATGCTAAGGAAAAAAAGTATTAAAAAAAAATTTAAGAAATTTTGGTTGGCCACTTAGCTTTCCTGTATTTTTACTTCCATATTGAAGTTAGTTTTGCTGTTCACTAAACACACGCGTTGGCAGTTTCGTCGAGTTTTCACTTGATTTGTTTTTGTACTACTATAGTTGTGGCAAGGGTCAAAAGCTAAGTGGTCAGCTGACAGAATCTACATGGAGATGTGTATAGAAGTAGACAGTTTCCTCTAATCTGTACATTAAAGACAATAAATGACTGAATCGTATGCCACAGACATGTCCTTAAATTATTATAGACCCTTGTTATGTTTTCAGATATGTTGGACATTCTGCACAGCCAGTTAACCCAAATATTCCACATTTGGCTTCTTGAAGCGTTGTCATGTATGGACATTTTCCCCTCCATTATTAGAGCCCATTTTGAATCTTTAAACAGGGAATCGGTGGTGTCGTCATATTCTGTTGAAAAGAAACGAAACAAATATTGCTTTTATGCTTTACGTTTTAGGCATCAGTTAGAATTTTTAATAAAGTTTTTCCTGTGGAAGCAATCCCCTCTCACTGCTCTCATTGTGGCTGCTTGTTATTCAATTTAGTCTCGCTTAGAACAGGAGTTGTGGTGGTTGTATTTGGGCTCGACAAAACCTCCAATAAAATCTGATATTGTTACAGAGAGGATAAATGAAATGTGCTGTTAGTAGAAGGACAAGAAGGTCTAACAATTTGGTATGTTGCAGTACTGTGATGGTTTGTGAATGTGAACTGGAGGGACTTTGAAGCCAGAGTGGAGTGGCATTCGGGGTAATTGGAAAGACTTTGCGTCAAAATGTTTTGTTTTGTCTTGTTTTTGGGATCTAATCACACGTTTGTGATAAACATGTACTGATATGGCTGAGATCTGACTGTTGCACACACTGCTCATGTTTTCCCAAAAAGACAATCCAACAACAATAATGTGAACACGGTATCCTTAATCAACTTCATAATGACTTTCAATTTGCTTTTCATTTGCTCCTAATTGGTTTCTAAGTACAAAAGCGCAGTTAAAAAAAAAAAAAGACTTATTTTGTTTCTGTTGGAGAGGTGGGGGGGGCTTTTGCTTCCTATTAAAACAATTTGCTAGCTGGTGTACTGAGAGCACTGCTAGTTTTTAACGAATGAAAAACAAAACTGCTATTTTGTCCAATAAGATAAAAAGTTGGAAGCAGCAGCTATTTGTGTTCACTGCCCCGTCTGGCTCAAACTAGTGACGTCATCCCACTGTGCCATGATTTTTCATACAGCAGTTAAAACTTCTTAAAATGTGAAAAGGGACCTCCTCGTCTTCTTGTGCTGGTATTTTCATTGTATCGCCGAGGTGTAGGTTCTTGTCACTTATTAACACCGGATGAACGTATACTTGTGTATATGCATTTTCTAAGTATTGACGAACCCTAAATTTGAGAATTTTTGTAGATGCTATTCAAACGAACAGATATGTCCTTTTTAATCATGCAATTTCACAAAAGTCAAAGTCGAAAAATCCAGTTGGTGGGCTCAAATGTCGACATGTTTGTTTTTTGATGTTCAGAATGACAACTTGTTTCACACTATCCCCCCCCCCCCCCCCCCCTCACTGTACAATACTTTAGATTTCTGTTTCTGTACTACAATCATGATTTTTCTTTTTCGTGCATGGTCATTTTTTAATCCCTATTTTTATTTGTATCAACTGTGGGTGGCAAACAAAACTTTTGTTCAACTCTTCACAGTCAAAACATTTTGGTGTATTTGGTGTGTACAATGTGACATAAACCAGCTATTCTATTTTAGTAACATGTCATTCAGCAATGTATCAGTCATGTACTATGTTTTGTGTTTCAAGCGGGGCTCAAGCTGAGGTTGCTCCCTGATGTGTCTGATGCTCATTGGCTGAACTTGTGCAATACTAATATTTCACTGCCTCTCCAGCTCTGATTGTTTTTGTTTGTTTTTGTGGCAGACGGCATTGAGCCAAAGACTATTAGACTATTACATTTTTCTCTCTCCCCCCCCTCATATGTGTTGCTTGGATTGAAATGTTTTGGCCTCCGCTTTTGTCTTTGGAAGAACCCGAGTCAAGCAATTTGTGAGCGGAACACGAGGGGAGCAACTTTGGCCCAGCCATCAGAGATAGATCAGTGTGTCCATCTCTTTCTGTCATCATGTTGCTCTCATCTGTTAGTCCCTGCAGAGTGTAGTGACTGGCACGTCCATCCACCCCCACAGCCCCAAATGGCTAATCCCTAATGTGGGTGCAAAAGTACTGAATAGATCCGTTTTACTCTTTTCCATTTCAACTGATGGTGGTTATAATAAAGGATTTAGACTGTGTTTTAAAGGTTATTTACTTTGTTTCTCTATTAAAGTGTTTTTATTGAAACACGCTTGTTTTTTCCCTTCAGAATTATCTTCTACTAATGGCTTGAGTGAGTTTATGAATGTCTTTTTAGTATTCAGCCCATTTTAAAATGTCATCTTATCACGTCTAGGAAATACACTGATTAATATTAAAGAAGTCAAGTCAAAAACTTTCTGTCCCTCATTAGTCCAAAAACAAGATTCTGATTCTGTGTAATATGAATTAGAGCAAACCACCTGTTTTTAATCCATCCATCAATGTTTAACTAACTAAATTGAGATCTTCAGAAGTGCGATTTGATAGTATACTGACAGTACCCATTACTTCTTGTCATGCACAATTAACACAAAAGCAAGCATATTTATTCGTCATTAAAAAGGTACACACAAATGCAGAATATTCAACATTTCAAAATTCAAACACACTGATAAATAAAGCCAGACAAAGTCACCATAAAGTGTACGTATTAAAAAAAAAAATCAGAACAACCCTTCATTGATGGTACTGCCCAAAAAAGCATGTAGCACCAAAAAGGTGTTACTTTTATGTTTTTCAGACTGACAAATTTATAGATAGATCCCGTACAGGTGACAAACACAGCTGCAGCAGAGCACATCATGAAGATCATTGGGGGCTTCAGCATGAATAGCAATTTCTACAGATTTTGTAATCTGGGCATTTTTTAAACATACATTTGCTAATACAAAGCTGCTTATCGCCTGTACTGTAGGTGTATTTACTCCAAAAAGTCCAAATGAAATAGTCAAATGCAACTCATCTAAAACTCAATATATGACTCCATTCTCATTTTCTTTTATTTGTATTTGGTTTTTGCAATTGGGCCATTACTTGTGAGATACCACCAAAATAAATGAGAAGAGGAACATGAAATATGTACAATACATGATAATACATAAGGCAAGAGACTTCATGCACAGCATAATTATCAAATCACACCATGGTCACATTTCAAAACTATTTGATTTTGAATCATGTGGGGAGAAATAGATGAAGGTGACCGCAACCAGATGCTGGACCCCTGATTAAGGTACACGTGTGCACTCTAAAAAGAACCAGGAGTAGAATATAGGAATACAAATCATTGTGCAGGTTTACCTAAGTTAAATCGCAAAATATCATGTAAATCGGTCTGTTTCCCTGCATGTGAATGACGGGGCTCTGTGTTCTCCATCTTCATCATCAACAGGTTTAGGAGATGACGTGTTTATTTTCTTTTTTGGTATGTATTTTAGAAACTGTACAACTGACCTACATTCAAGTTGTTTAAAGGTTGAGAGGTAAACTTTCCATCATGGCTACGGTCCTTGCAACGCTTGTTCTTCTCAATCACTAACATCTATCGGCCTCTCACTCCACTTGCTCGGGCTCGGCGTCCATGCAGGTCTCCCATGGGTTCCTGGGCATTTGTGGCATGGAGAGGATGAGGAGGGCGATACCAGTGAGAAAGAGAAGAACGAAGCCGGCGCAAGCGCATCCAAAAGACCAGCTGTAGTTGTGCTGGATCCAGATGGTGTCCTCGCTCTCAATCATGCGTTTAACCGACTGACGCATCACCTCCAGTGAAATGAATGAACACAGACCTGGAAAGATAAAGGACAATTTTAAGTTGCGTGGTGGCGGTGCAGATGAGGAGTTATAGCGCAGTGAACCTACCCGAAAAGGCAAAAAACATTCCAGCGGGTTTGAGGAGGTATAGTCTTCCTTTTCCTTTACCCGTGCATGAGCCAATCAAACAGAGGGAGCCTAAGATCATGAAGGCCAGACTGAAGATGGAGATAGCCGCTGCAGAGATGTTGTACTCTGTAATGAGAAGTAATTGTCCCATTATTGAAGAAGAAGAATAAAAAAAACTGGGATTTTTAACTCAAAGACTTCCTGTGCAATGGAAAATGTAATAATTTGTTTATACAAGCATGATACACACATCTCGACTAAGCACTGGTCCCTTAATTGTGCTAGTGAGAGGTTTCCTGGCTAGTCCATCAATATTACAGATGATTAATGAAGGAGATTCAGAAAACATGGCTCGTAGAGTTATTTAGACTCCGGAACAGATTATTTCTATTTGAGAACTTGGAGTGTGCGTGTCACTGGTGGGGCTGATAGACTGTGAGTGATGGATGATGGGGGAAAGGGTTGCTTATGTTAGGAATGCCTGCAATAGCATCTTTAGTTTCGGGTGTGGAAGCGTACGCAACTTAATGCTCACATTTGCACCATCCGATACATCTGCTGCAGCGGGGACAGCTGGGAATGCAAAATGCACAAGCGCACAATGACAGATTGAAAGCAGCCGTCTCCGGAGAATTGGTGAGGGGAGTATTGTGGAGTGGAGGGCAGCTACAGAGACTCACCTTTTTGAGTTTTGTGTTCAAAGATCTCAGAGTCCTGTCCTGGTGTAAAGTGGCCAAAGTAAGTGCAGTTTTCATCTAAGGGGATAAAACAACAGATATTAGTTCTTTCATGTCAATTACAGTAAGAAGAGTAGCAAGTTCAACAAGACTAAAATATAAAATGTCACTTTTCATGCTGTAATTTTCCAGATATTATTTGGATGGATGGATGGATGGATGGATGGATGGATGGATGGATGGATGGATGGATGGATGGATGGATGGATGGATGGATGGATGGATGGATGGATGGATGGATGGATGGATGGATGGATGGATGGATGGATGGATGGATGGATGGATGGATGGATGGATGGATGGATGGATGGATGGATCTGAACATTCTTTGTTGTCAAAGTCCATCCACCCATTTCCATAAAACTCGTCCCGGTAAGATTGCAAGTAGACACGAGGCCTTTATGATTAAGTGGTTAAGAGCTTCTTGCACTTGTAACAAGAAAGTTACAAAAAGAGAAACAGTATATGACAATTGATGGCAACGTGAATCACCTTTTCTTCACCCTTTTGTATTATTAACCTTTCAGTTTTTTCCTGTTTAATATTTCATTCTAAATTTGTATTGCATTTATTTTCTACAATAAAATAGATAAAACCTAACAAATGAGAGGTGGACGAAAGTCCTTGAACATATTGTTCGAATTCAGAGGTGGCGCTGTAATTTCTTGCTGAGTGGAACAATGCAAGTTATTCGAAGAGCTTTGGCATATTAACACCTCAATGTGTACGTTACGAGCTGACAGCTGTCATTTCGTTTCGGAACTTTAAACTGAGAGCCAGTGTGCAACACTTTGCACTACACAAGCAATATGAAGAGCTGTCGAGTGAACTGTGAATGAAAGCTATGTGCCGTGTTATTTATTGCTCCAAATCTTTTCCAAAGTCCTCGTCAAGTTTTGCCCCGCATACTTTAACTTTGAATTCATATACGTACATTATGCTCCACCTGTTGTCACTGTACGGTGTGAATATGTAAGTCTATCAGTAACTTCACACTAACTCGTGTCTCTCACATGTTATTTTCCTCGTTTGATATCTAAGAAGGTCTACATACATCATATGACAAAACCAATATATATATGGAAAATATATAAAGTAGCATTCAAGTGATGTGAAATTGTGATCTTGTTGTGCTCATATGAAAAATGTGGCATAGCTTTATAAGTATACTGTTGCCTGTTGATAATTATCGGTGTCCTAATTATTGTGAGAAGTCATTAACATAACCGGTGTCTTCTGATTAACGGAGATCACTTTTTTAAATAACATAATTTTATTCAAATTAATTAATTTGTTATTTCACAAGTGTATATCAAACTAGTATCCCTTGGCATTAAAATAAGTCACTGTCAGTTTCAGGGTTGGTGGCCAGCCGCATGGTTTAGAGTCTTCAATAAATTTAACAAGCATGTTTTTTTTAATGTGAGAGAAAGAACATGCAAACTCCACATAGAATGGATGGAGCCCAGATTCAAACCGACAAGGTACGAATTTGCCCTTCGTGCCGTCCTTACAGACATGTGCACATTCCACCGGATATATAAAGAAGAGCTCAATAAAGCTGTCACGTTACACAATTGAGCTTTTTATTTGGAAGGCAGCATGTTTCTGTAAGCTCATACATGAAGAAGTTTCATTTCAGGCCAAGCCATTTGTGAGCTGTAGAACGTTGACGCGTGTAACAGAAAAACTGCTATGACAAGTTGCTATTGCATTAGCTCATGTCAGAAATGTGCATCGTGCGATGAGGTTCAACATGCATGTGGGTTCTTAATCCCTCTTCATGCACGCTCACTGTGATACATCAGTGCAATGCTTTCATGTGGAAATACTTTCATTTTCCTCTTTAAGTTTTATCAACTAATCCTGAGGGAATTTTCCTCAAATGGATCCATTAGAATGAGTTGAAAGAATATCACATTGGTTCATGCAAGTAAATATATATGCAATGGTGCTCATGATATAAACCATTGATATATTTTGTGTGAATAATGTTTCACCACTCATACTCGGTACTGTTTTTACAAATCATACCAAGAAAACCATTTACAAGAATAGACTAGGTAGAAAATGATGTATCTTCACAAATCTAGAAGAAATCTAATAATCACACCTTTGTGTGAATGTGCAACAAAACGTCACCAGTTCCACTAAGTGTATTCGTAGGCATCCTGCCAAAAAAACAAACAGAGAAACCAGAAGCATTTCTGTACTAAAAATGCTTCCACTGAAAGGTGGACTTATGAAGAAGGGGGGAAAACATTGTTACTTAGCAACAAGATCCAATTTGGAGGACACACTTGATTTGACTGTAGTTTAACTTCAAACCTTGTCAAATCTTGTGGATTATGAATAGCTTTGAGTGTTTGTACTTAATGTGATTACATATTAGCATGTTTAAGGAAATTAAAATCCTTTCACGTCATTCTCTTCTAACAAGCTTGTTAGTACATAATGTCAGGACATTTTCTGTCTCACTATACTCGGAAGGAAGATGAACTCAGAGAAAAAGGGAGGGAGAGGGGCTTTGTGCTCGACATGTATTTCAAGCAGGTTTTTGTGACTCTTGCTTGGCTTTTGATTAATAATAATTATTCCCAAATGAAAAGACAATGCTTTGATGGATGTTGCTTTGCATATTCATTAGTTAGTGATTTGCAGTATTTTGGGGCGCTTAATAAGAACCCAATTTACATAAAACTTTGTAGAGGTGTGGTCTACCAAAGAGGAACTACTTCAATTTTGATAAGAATCTGGATGAAGGCGTAGGCAACAATTTTTTTTGCGAAAATGTCCCAATTTCACAAAATTACAGTAGTATAGTTGAGACCTAGAACCAATTTGGGAAAACTTTGATGAGGTGTTGCACACTACATTATGTTTACTAAGTGGTCATAGTCTATTTGCAATTAGAAAAATAAATGGGGCCAGCTATTTGTTTCTAAAATGTTTCATCACCCTCATGAGCAAGGAGTACTAACTTACCACACAGATGGGAAAACAGTAAGACACAATAGAGTTCCTTTTTTTTAAGTTTGTTAATACAGGGTGGTTGGTGGTATAGTCGTTCACATACTAGCTAGCACCCCTAAAAATTGACAGTCTGCTCTTTTTTGTAAACCTGTAACTTTCAAGCTTGGTGGAGGCCTGAGACATTCTACTTACATCTTGTTTAGATGTAAATTTACATGCAAGCATCTGTTAACATACGCGAGCGCAAGTCAACTAGGCAACAGTCACATTTGTTTATTGCACTCTACTCGGCTATGTTGACAAGCCACTCTCGCTCCTATTGCTCATTGTCACTCATCTGTCCAAGGATCATATGAGGTCATGGAAGTAATCGGATTTCAGCACATTTTATATCACCAATCGTTTTTGTTTTCATCCACAGCAAAAGGCTATTTTTGGTTTGAGATTCTTTTGAATCTTACCATCACAAGATGCTTGTTGTCACGTTGTAAGGTGACACGAGTGATGATAACTTTGGTTATGTCGGTGAAATGGTTGACACATGAGCACACCGACAAAATGGTGTCCACGCCACAAACAATGGTGTTAGAGGCCTTTCGGTGTTTGTAATAAATGATAACAAAATGAATCAGTGGATCGCAGAATCGGATAAAACCAAAGGTGCAGACAATCAAAAGCCATATTAAATACGTGCCTTTACAAATTTCAAAAGTTCAAAATGAATGGGATGTATCTCAAAGCCATAGATGTATTTTCTCATTTATGTACATGATGATTCTGCTGTATTTGCAAAGGCAGATTTCATATTGGAACTCATTCAATGGACCTAATCAAATTTCTTCTGTGTGTACAGTGCTTATGTAGCTCTGACACCCAAATGGGAAATCCACCAGCCTCCACAGAGAAGGCTGGCACATGGCCCTGTGTGCGCTCTCCTGAGAAGAGCATGTCCTGTGAGGACTCAGGAAGGCCAAATGGTAGCAGCCGTTTTACCTCACTGCATTAGAACTTTTGTTGAGTGTGGGGTAATTTGAACGTCTGGAAATGTGAAGGCAGCGGGGGCGAGTTCTTGCTTTAGTGGGGCAACAAACTTTGGAGATCAGTGGAGTCCCCACATGTGGTGCCGTCACTCAAAATGAGACTCGGACTGGTTGTGAACACTTGACCGCCGCGGCTGCCGGACTTGACAGCTGAGCATTCACGCGGCCTATATTTGTATCTCTAATAACTCCCTGCCACAGACTTTACATGGCATCATTAAAAGATATTGAAAATACATTATATAAATACTATATTTGTTTTGTCTGGAGCCATGCTGAGTTCACTGTTCTCATTTTATCTCTGCTGTGATGGACAGCAACCGTTTCTTCTTTTCCTTCAACAACTGGCCTTGGTTGAAATGTCTTTAGATCAAATGGAACCTCTACACTAAGATGGGCGGTTAGCAGAAGAAGATGAGACGTAAAGAAGAATTTACACAGGAAGTTACAGTATATGAAGTAAGCTGACTCACATACAAAAAGCCAAGACAGGTCTCTAAGAGTGGTTCATTATTTTTACGGTTAAATCGTATTTAAAAGTTCCCTGTTGTTACTTTTTAGGGTAAGCTGGAAAATACTATTTTCATTATTTCCACTATGAAAAGTGGTTCCCCCAAATAGATAATGTTGGACCCCAGAGGCTACACCGTAATCCTGCAATCTACTATAAGACCTCACCAGTTTTCCCCATGAGTGCCTCGCCATGACTTCATCTCAATGCATTACTAATGGTATTAGTCCTGCTTTTTATCACTGGCTTTTGACACCACCCTTAAAGACTTGTGGCTGTGATAAACAATAACGTTCCTCTCCAAATACAGCAAGCAGAGTCAGAGAAGCCCCGCGAGGTTCGCGACTTTCCTCAAGCAGGTTTACTCAGTTCGTAAACAACGGCATGCAGCACGGCGATGGCCGCTAATCAGACCTATTTATGTGGACCGCAAAATGACTCCGCTTCATTAGTTGCTGAATTCGTCTGAATGACCCTCAAGCAAGATAATAAACTTGTTCACATGATGTCCTACACCATACAGCAAAAGACTTTTTACCGGCATTAAAAAACGCTCAGCACTGAACTAAATGCAGCCAGAAACAATCAAGGCCACTTTTTGGTTGATGAACAAGAATGGTGTTTTTGAGCTCCTTAAATGAGATTGACTGGGAGATCATCTTTCCAACTAAAAAAAAAAAAAAAAGCTTGTTTTAATTTTGTAAAATGTGACTTTGTTAAACATTGTAGTTCTGCAAGTGCTTCTTTTAAAAAATAGAAATTATTTTGACTCACAAAAAATAAAAGAAAACTACAATCTGCATTCTGGGATGCATTTGTTATAATATTAGGATTGTACACTTCCTACCTAGACAGGAAGTGCCGGTTAATCTGGAACTAGGAAGTAAGTTCAGTGTAGTGTTTCAAAACCTGCTTTTAAGTGCAATATAACCTCTCGTGCATGATCATCTAGACTGAAGTGCTGCTTGTACTGTAAGTCTATGCTTTGTATATTTACTTATGTGTAACCTAGGCTACAAACTCTGGATGAAGGCCTAGTCAGTTTGCTTCTCCCTCGTTTGTTTTGTTAAAACACTCTTCTTCTTTACTATTTGTGTATACTGTACTTGGACAAACACAGGCTACAACCCCGACTCTGCCAAATTAATTTTATTGTTACCGTAATAAACAATAAATAAAGTGCTGCCTTGAGTTCAATTCGTCACATGACCACACTTGAACTGCAAAAATAAATCATCCTCCCCTAATAGAAATATACCTGCCCCCCCCCCCCAAAAAAAAACTCTTTAAATCAAGACGTCACTATGCATATTTTTATATTAGATACATCAACAAATGGTGATTATCCTTTTTTTCTGTTTGTGGGTTCCTATCTGCTGCAAAGGCCTTCTCAGGAGGCTCAGATGTCTCATCCTCCTATTTGTCCCAAAAAGGAGCACTGACGGCATCATTTGTCACTTTGATGCTCCGCAGCATATTTGCAAAGCACAATAATGTTTTAAAATCTAAGACTTGGAACGCGGAGTGGTGAAATTCATCTACATCTTTTTGAACTGTGTTTCTCAAGTGCAGAAAGCCAGAGCTTGCTTGTTCATCTTCAATATACACATGTACGTTATGAACAATGAATTTCAGTTTCCACTGTTTAACTTGGGTTGTTTTTAACTTTGGCTCTTGTTTTCAAACTCTTGAGAGTGATCAGACTAAAGTTTGGCTGTGTATTCTAATCATAAGTCATATTTACGTCAGTGACATTTGAGTCGCAAACAGTTGCTCTCCTCTTACTATTTTAAAGTCATCATTTTAATTTCTTTTGGACTGGACCATTTTGTGGTTGCACCCTCTGTCTTGCACTATGTGGCCTCCTCTTGGACTCAAAGTTTCTATACTTTAACTTGAAAATTCACCACTCACCATTTATGAAAAATAAGCATAATTTTCAAACTTTCAAGAAGACACAGGTGCAAAATGTAAAACAAAGCTTGTGTAAGCCGCACTATTGTGAGAATAGTTTTGGATGGTTTTTTTTACAGTAGTTTGATTTTATTTCAGTTTGACTACTCTTTTTAGATTCAGTTAGTTCTAATACATGTGTATGTGTGTGCGTGTGTGTGTGTGTATATATATACACATATGTGTATATATATATATATATATATATATATATATATATATATATTCACATACATATTTATATGCATATATATCTATATGTGTGTGTATACATATGTATATATATATATATATATACACACATATACATACATATTTATGTTTATATAGGTATATATATATATGCACGTAAAATGTCGTTTCAGTTAGCTATCATTTTTATTTCATTTCATGAACAAAAGATGCTTTGGGGATTTTTGTTTTTTTCATTAACGTGAATGACCTTGACGTGCTGCAGCATCTCTCCCCTTGCTAGTTTATGAGGAATCATCTGGAGATTATCCAGCCAAACATGTTCTGTTTTAGTGGAATACAATGAGATGACACCTCGCCTCACCTCCAGGCAGGGTGATGGGTCCGCAGCCATGCTTCTCATCGTAGACATCAGCGCTGATGTAGATATGCTTCTTACACAGCCTCCAAAGGCCAAAGTGGGCCGCCTCACACGTCTCATTGACCTTCTTCACCTGGGGGCTCAGCACGGCCCAGTAGTCCGTCACCACGGCCGTGAACATGCAGGCCATGCCCACCAGCAGCACAAAAATGGCAATATTGATCTTGATGCGCTTTTCCATGCTCCCAGGTGATCGGTGTTCAATCCAGCAAAGAAATAAGAATATCTTTTGCTCGTATACACAATCGATGACTCTTTCCACTTGAATGAGTCAGCGGCAAGCTCTTGTCTTCCTGTCGCTCTATCTGCGCTTTGAGTGTGTGCCTGTGCTTAGAAATGAAGAGGGTCAAACTCCTCCGTCCCACTAATGATCCTTATCCTGCTCGCTGCGACCGAGGGGGCTGCAAGTTTAGAGGCACAGCTGTTGAGGTAGATCAGAAAAGCTGATGACCAAACCAACTGTGTCTGCCTTTGCAAGCAAAGGGGATAGTGGAAGCTGCATGTGGCGGTTGGTGTTTTCAAATGGGGCCGGCCGGGGGTGTGTTTGTAATTCTATAAATGTGACCCATGAGTCAAGTTGTGCGCCTATCCCGTTGCTCTCAGCATGTTCGAATAAATTGAACCTCTGAACCCCTTCAGAATTTTATGGGAAATTAATAATAAACCAAAACCTATTCCATAAAGATCCAGCATACCAACATTAACTGGCAACCACTTTCTCCCTCCTTTAAATAATGTGTATATTAAATTCAATTCATAAACGCGCTAAAAGTTAGACTTGCCCCGACACTTATATAAATGAGGATTTTTAGGCTGGGCAGAGTCTGCTTTCTGTTACCAAATTATCAGGTGCATTGTGGTAACGCCTGCCAAAGCTCACTTGTTTTCTGTGTTTGGTCATGTGACGTTCGCCAGCTGAGCCCTGAGACACTATGATGTCATTTACACTCGCCGGCAAGTTGCAAAATGGCCGCCCCCCGACACGACTGAATTTTTCTGCCCAATTCATATTCCACAAATGCAACAATTAGGGTAGCATGTTTGGACAAGTGGGGGATAGATAAAAGATATAATTGTGAATTATTATTTTCCTTTAGTTTGCAGCATCTCTGAAAAAAGGTCTGTCGGATTTATCTAAGATTTTGGTTTATTTATCAGAGACAACCACAGTCATTTGGAGCTCTGAGTGTATTCAAAAGAGAAAGAATCAGTCGTTCCGGATGTGACTTGGGGAAAGTTGCCCCTAAAACAAGTGATGTTTTTTGCTCGTTACATATCGGATAATGAGGTCAAGCATCAATATCTGGTGTGTTTCACGATTCAAATGAAAGGATATACTCCAACTCGGATTGCTCAAGGCTAAACCGAGCCTCATCACAGTGACAGATGTCTCCCCTGTCGTTGCTGGATCCACTGCATGGCACCAATATCCACAGGAAGCAGGGTATAAAGACCCCTGCCGGGAGAAATGTCAGCCATTTAACACTTTCAAGAACTTAAGAAGAGTGGGTGCCTGTGGAGAGGCAATCTCGCCAGGGGGCTGAAGCTCCATCTGACTTAGACACTTCTTCACGGGTTAAAGCTGAATGAGGTTCTCATCCTTTTGAACTGACGATTGATTTTCTACATGGGACATTTTGGAATGTTTGAGTAGTTTGAAGACACTATGGTGTGCTTGGGCTTGAAACAATTGTTCATGCATGAGCAAATGCACCATAAAGTCTCAATGATTATCAATAACAATCACCATTCAGCTCGTAAAAAATAAACTCAAAGACTCAAATCTCGCTCTCACTCACAACCATTGTCTGAACAAACATGTGACATGATCAGGAAAAAAATAGTCACCTGTTTGTGATATGCTTCTCCAAAAAAGGAAAAGAAAGTCTAAATGCACGTGAAGCAAATTTCTTGACGCGTAGGAATGTTTCACATAAACAAGGACGCTACTCCTAAAATAAACACCCATTGGATGTAAATGTTTTGTTTAGTATGTGTCATTTGATTGTTTTTTGGAATCTCAAGGACTGACGTATGAAATGTAGTGTCATCTTCTATTTGTCACATCAGCCCAGCATGTGTCATTCTTGCACCTCAACCTAATGCTAACAAGTCTGGCGACTATGTGAGTGCATGGAAAGGTGACCCATGCCAATCTCTTGTCAATTAGTGGAGGAGGCACTATATTTCACTGGACTTAACAAGAAGGATTAGGGCACAAGCTTCATTGTGGATAAAAATGTCAGAGCAGATCCACGGGTGTCAAATAAACAGTATTGGCTGAGCGGACGCCCTAATTCAGGACCGCAGAGGAAGAAAGGTCATACGACCTGTTTGGCATCAGCAAGCTACATTCACACACGCAAGTGGACTCAAAATAAATCCATTCTAAATCAAGGCTCTGCGACTTGAGAATCTGCAGAGACTCTCCAACGACACTCGCCAAGCACATGAGGATGAGTTTGACCGATTCCAAACTGGGCAACATATTGAAAATCTTTGATGCAACTCAAGTGTGTAAAATAACAAGAATGTGTGTGATATTCTAGATGGCCGTGCCACAGACAACAGCCGCTTTGCTTGATCTTATGTTACTAGACTGGAGAGGAAGCGTTCAGCAGCTTGTTAGCTCAGTCGAGCATTATGTTTGATCGAGCATTTTCACTTTAACACCTCGCATTGGCTGACTGTCTGCCTTCCAGCGTTACGGCACCGCACGCCTGCATCAGTGGACAAATATAACCTCTCCGGTCAACGAGCACATCTCTCCCTCATTTTTATTGAACCCCAATTCAACTCTAAATAACAACATTGCTCATTTAAAAAAAAAAAAAAAATCCCATGACATCACTTTATAAAATTTATTGTAAACTGTACTGAAATAAGCCAACAGGTTCTGCAAGTATGCAAACAAAGCAACCGACATGCAACAGTGACACCATTACTATGAAATAGCCAATTCAAAGAA
The DNA here is from genome assembly GCF_024217435.2 of Syngnathus scovelli. Taxonomy (NCBI): domain Eukaryota; kingdom Metazoa; phylum Chordata; class Actinopteri; order Syngnathiformes; family Syngnathidae; genus Syngnathus; species Syngnathus scovelli. Next base: position 7,680,314 of record NC_090851.1, on the reverse strand, counting down.
AGAACTCTCAGGATGGCAGAAAATCACCCAAATTATCTGAGCGCAAAGGCAACTAGTTCATAACAGAGACATGTAAGTATCATACACCTTGTCGTAACAGTTCCGTTTAGTTACGAAAAGCAAACATACTACATACTGTATTTTCTCATACTGTATTTTCTCATAATGTGGCTGAAATCATTCAACAGCCTATGAAATGTAATGTTTGTGTGGCGCTTTCTTATTCAAGTTGGCCATGCAACCACCAATTAGCTAGGATATGGAGTTTTTTTTTTTTTTTTTTTTACACCAAATGAAATACAGTATTTGCTTTTCTTGTAAACAAAAGAAGTAGGAGCTGCTTGCTTTTTCCTGAACTCCAACAAATTATTTTTTGTCCTTGATACCGTCCCTGAGCAAACGACACGCATTTATATCGATTTGAATTAACACGCATGCTTCGGATGTACCCTGGAATATGTTTTGTCCTTCATAATTTGCAAGACACGTCCGTATTTACAAAAAGCACGTTAAAAGCGTGTTTCAGAGCTGTTTAGCACATTTCACATATTGTGAACACAAAAACTAGAGCTAACAATTTTTTAGGAGGCTTTTGTACACATTTTTGTAAGAGGAGAGCATAGCACCAGCTGTTAAAGAAAACACACGCAGTTTTCGTAAACACTTTTGAAGATGAGACTTGCTTCAGTTAAGAGATTCTATCGAGCAACTATCCGTTTTTATCACGTAACATTTCTTTTTGCAAAATGGCAGTAAAATGTCTTGTTTTTTTTATACGATTTGTTACAAGACAGCAAAAAGATTTTGTGGTTGCTCTATAATTTTTCATCTTAAAGTAAGGCACAAATAATAAATGAAGCATATGTCTGTGTTTTACTTTTAGTCCACAGTCAGGCCATGATATGATGCATAGTCCTCTTCTTTGATTCCATTGATGGTTAAAATCAGGTTGAAACATGTATTTTACTGCTACCCACAGGGCATCAGTGGAACAACAGCAATATAAGTAACAACTTAAATCGCAAGTCACCATCAGTCTAAATTGTGTTTGCAGTCAGCCAGGTGAACAAGCAGTTAGCACAACTGCCTCACAGTTCTGAAGTTCGGGTACTTCATCTCGCATTCCAAAAAATCAAGCACGTTAGGTGAACTCAAAACTCGAAGACTCGACATTGTCGCTAAGTGTTAGTGTGCATGATTGTCTGTCTTTATGTGCCCAGCAATTGGATGGTGACCAGTCCAGGGCAAATCTTTCCTTTCCTTTCCTTTCATTCAAAGTTACTTACTTGCAGCCCTCATCAGGATAAGCGCTACTGTGAATGGTGCTGAATGCTTTTTGGGTATGTCCATCTATATGTTACTGTACATATATATACTCAAACTTCAACTAATTAGTCGACTACTTAAGTCTCGCCCACTTTGACGTTTAAGGCTTGAAGTGGACTAATCACATGGTCTTGGCATCTCATGCGCCAGTTTGCAAATCTTCGCTTTGGATGACACCGTCTATTGTCATTCTTGGACTAAAATGGACTCATTCCAGCCAAAAAAGCAGCGCAGTTTCCATACATCCGTGCAAAAGCTGATTGTGGCTTTGGCTATTCTGATTGCCATATTGCCATTAATATAATATTTGTTTATTTTCCCTCTCCACAAATTCCTTTTTTCCCCCCCATAGTTTCCCCACATTGTTTAAGATCATCAAATGTGTGAACATCCCCTCAACTAGTTTATTCAACAAAGATAGCCCAAGTAAACAAAACGCAAATTTTAAATGATTTAATTCATCAAGAGAAAAGAAACATTCAGTTCAGCTACCTGGCCCTGTGATGTTCTGGTTGGAGGACTGAGCAAAAATATCCCACAGAGACGTCAAAGACTCATTGCAATTTGTCACACCAGGCCAGGTAGCTTTGAATATTATTTTTTCCCCCTTCATAAATAAAATCATCATTTTAAAACTGGGTTAGCCGTGTCTTATATTTACATTTATTTGATGACAAGTGGGGAAACAATGAAAAAAATAATAATTTGGGATGTCACTGCACAGACACGTACAGTCAAGTAATATCTCTCGTATTGTAAAGTCAGACAAGAGCGCTCATACGGGTGTGGTCCTCCTGTTGCCTCCATCTTTCACATCTTCCTGGAAGCAGTTGTGCACCTGCAAGAAGCCAGAGTCACTCTCAGGACTGTATTGCCTGCCTGCCTTCAAAGGGTCAGTGCGGAAGGTGTACAGGGATATGTCTCCCACCTGCATGCTCATCTCCCCGCCAAATCCTCCCCCCCGCTTCATCCCCCCCGGGGAGAGCTCCGACGACCTGGAGCTGGAGCGCGAGCGCCTCCGTCTGCGGTGGTAGCTCGGGATGCGCGCGTATGGCGAAGAGGAAGTCATGGATTTGATAAAGTCACGCCTGGCTCGGCAGCGCGTCTCTTTGTTTTTCTCGATGTATATGTTGACGGCAAGCACTCCAACTGACTCTGCCACAATGAAGGAGAGGGCGCCAAAGTAGAAGGACCAGCCGTAGTTATATTGGTTTTTCTTGTCTTCGTCTTTCTTGTCACTGGGATCGCCGGCGTTACTGGAGATGTAGACGATGATGCCGATGATGTTGCTCAAACCTGAGGAGACAGAGGAAAAACAGATTAGAAAGCTTGGTTGCAATCTGGATGGAGACATGATGACATCACCTTGATTGACTGGAGGGAAAATGAAAGAATCATTAATCAGCACCTTAAATTACTTCAGATGTATGTATGAACCCAAAGTAGGATCTATGTAATTTTTAACATTGCCATTGGAAGAGAATAATACATTTGTAAATCAGAGATGACTGTGGATGTCTTCTCGTGAGTATGGCGTTACCTGCAGCCACAAAGAGAATCCCAGCACTGAGCAGGATGTTGTTCTTCCTGGTGTAGATGCGCCCGACACCAACACACAGGCCACCCAGCATCAGGAGGATGGTGCTGAGAATGGGGAAGAGGCTGGAGGCTCGCACGATACCTGACATGATGGGAAAAAAAAGAAAAGCGGGCGTTACTATAATTGAAAGTGGCGTGAGTGATAGCTGATATTATTTCCAGTCATTAGCAACAAAAGTTGGAGAATTAGTTTTTCATTTCCGTGCTTTTAAACTGATCATTGCATCCATTGTCATTGTTGACTCAAGGAATTTAATCAGTAAAGTTTGTTTTATTGTGAGTGAGTAGCATAGGGTACAGGGCCTTTGGTCGATTGCTAGGTTGTTGTGATATAAAAATATATACGTATATATATTACAAATACTTTTGACACTTTTTACACCATGAATATGACCATTATCCTCAACTGATTCAATTAATTAGGTAAAAATCAAATTTTATTGGTAGAGGGGAGAAAAAAAAACTGAAAAAATTGGTATTATATCGTTATATTAGTATCATTTTTTTTATTGTATTTATATTAATTACATTGACATTGATTGAACTACAACATTAAGTGGGTGTCTCTTGGGTGACATGATTTGAGGAAGGCCAATTAGTCATGGGCACACCCTTTGTCATTGCTTTTGAGCCAGTTAGCGTCCTGACATCCGGATTTAACGGGGGCGGGATGGAAACGTCATGACTCATGAAGCCCCCCTTTGTGATGAAGGCATCAGCACTTGACAAAGGCCAGAGGATTAAGAATTGAAGAGTGTGAGGATGACAACGCCAAGAACACTCACGTAGAATGTACTCCGAGCTGTCTGTGTCATAGTCATTATCATCCGGGAAGTGATTGATTCGAAAACAGCTTCCTTTGTTGATACCTGCACGAAACAATGACAAACACTTAAAATAAAATAGCGTCTCTCTTGCTACATTTTGAGGACAACCCAGGATTTGTGTGTTTCAAAAAGGTGCAGAGCCCCCAGGCACTTTCTATTCCAAGACTTGGCACACAAAGTATATTTTCTACTTTTAACAGAATAAAACATGGGTCACTAATGAATATCAAATTCTCGACTTTAAATAAAATGTCAAACGGATGATTCCGCCCACTTTCAGCACCACTTGAATGATGGCACAAGGTTGACTTTAAGGTCGAAAGAGTATTTTGAGAAAAAATAACCTGGTGATCCTGAAAGGGGGATCCTTCCATCTGTGGTCCCTTCTCAAGGTTTCTCATTTTCCCCTGGCAGGGTTTTTTTGAGTTTTTCCTTGCCCTTTTGGGAGCTTATGATCAGGGGATGCTTTGAGAATAATTGTCAATTTTGGCTATGTGAAGCCCTTTGAGACTGTCTGTGATTTAGGGCTATACAAATAAACTTGACTTGACTTGATTACTATTGAATATTTTTGAAGAATCTTTAGTGAGTGTCATTTACATTGTTGCATACTTATGTCATATTAGTAAGTAATTAATTGAATCTCAACAGTTTGGTGCTGTGATATTGCATTTTTGGATAGTATTGATTTCTATAATTCTTACATAACAGTGGTGGAAACTGAAGTATATGGATAACGCTCCTTTTGGGGTAGTTGTATATTTGTTCTTTTTGTCAATAGCAGAATTCAATCGAAGGGAGTTCACAACCACTGAAATCATGTATTTACCATCTTAACTTTAATAGCCATAATTTTTTGCAACACATCATCCATTAATATATATTTTAGTTGAAAGAAAAATGGGCTAATCTCACCAGTAGAACTGAGGGCTTCTTAAACAGACCTGTGAGCAGCCTGCATGAGATAAAAGCACACATGTGTCTCTTGATGATGTCTTGACATTAAGTCTCTGATCCTTATGACGTTTTTCAGAGGCTGCCTTAATAATTTGATGTAGGCTCTGAAATAAAGACAGCCAAGGAAAGAGAGCGCAAAGGAATTCAGTTTGAATTTGACTCCTCTGGGAGTTTAGCGTACATGATGGCTAAAGCAAACAACTTCACGTTTGTCCTCATTCAACTCAAGTCGGATTTGGAACAACCAGCTATTAATATGTTAGATGGCAGTCAAAATAAGTCTGTTGTTCTTGTTTAGGTAGCATTAAATGATGCAATGCACAAAAGAAATCATACCTGGAAGAATTAGCCAGAATTATTACTGTACAATTTGTTAGTTTGAGTTTGAGATCATGTGAATGGCTTGGCTACTGAAGAATATTCCATTTATTTCACCTACACTGAGAAGTTTTGGAGCATTGTGAGCACCTCACCACATTGCATGGGCCCCAATAGATGCCGGCCCAAAGGTTATCTGCCTTGGATGCCAGATGACCAATCCAACCATTCTGTTAAACAGTTGCTAAATGACTCAAAACTTAATATTTCACACAGACTCTACACTTTTGTCTTGCTGTAACAAAGTTTTGTTCTTTCATGTACCAAACAGCCCCATTGGATTGGTGTCTGCGTTAGATCTTAAATATACTTTGATTTATGAGTGCATCTAAATTTATAACGTATCGCGTTTCAGATAATTGGATCTTTCTCCCAACAGAGCCATCTGAAAAGGTCCAGGAAGAAGCAAACACTGTCCACTGATAATCGCAATAAAGTAGAGAAAGAAAGAAATGGAGATAGACGAGACAGAAAGAAAAACATAAGAGTTAATAATAACGGTGGGATGAAAGGAAGAATATGGTGAGGGGGAGGAACTGTAGAATTATCTCTCCCTAGAGCAAGTCCATCTTTTATTAGTCAGCATAACGTCACCGTGGCAACATCCTCCCCTCGGCAAACCACAATAAGATTTCTTGCTCGACCTCTCACAGGATTTCTTTGACATCATAACTAATGTATTCAACACACACACACACGCACACACGCACACGCACACATACACACGTCATGCTAGCTGCAGACACACCATGGCCACAGCCACAACTGGCCCTGCAGGACAAAAGGCAAGTATCCACAATTAATTAATACTACCTGTGTGGACACCTTATTAGGTACACTTGCACTGTCCAATGCACAAGCTTTTAGAAATGAAAATCCATGATTAATTCTAAAAAGCAAATGGCTTAATTAAATTCTTTTGACAAGAGAGACAGACACACTCAAGAGCCCGTTTGCCAATTGCAGTCACACAGAACACCTCGTACTTTGTGCCTCAATCACTTCAAGATGAGTAAAAAATAAATTCCTAATTTCCTAAAGATTAACCAACCAACTAATCAATCATCATATGTACTCTGAATTTCCTAATGATTAACCAACCAACTAATCAATCATCATATGTACTCTGAAAAATTATTCACAGTAATTCAATTTAATAAAACAAAACTTAAAATGAAAACTGTATTGTTGAACCCCCCCCCCCACACACACACACACACACACACTCATGGCAATCAACAGGGCACTCTACAAATGCCCCTCCCACCCCCTCAACACTTCTGCCTTACTCTTTGTGACATGCATGCAGTGACACGCACTTATTGCTGACAGTGAGATGCTCTAAAGCAGCGACTAAAGTGGCCTATCTGAAGGGATGATACATTTTCAGGGAGTCGTCATCGTAGCTATCTAGCTTTGTGCCACGTAAGCGATAATGCCATCAGTTATTTTACATCGTCGGGGAGGAGCAACTCATGCTAGACTCCCAGGTTCTCTTTTAGCCACGCCCACAAATGAGCAATACTGAAATTGTGAAAATCAGGTTAATGCTACTATTGAGTGTTGAGACCTAAACATATGGGGTCGTTATCCTCCCTGGAGAGGCAAAAAGAGGCTTCTGGTTTCAGTCTAGTCTGAGTAAATGTTTGCAGTGCAACACTGTCATCACTCACAACATGAGTATGATGAACATCCTCCCCCTTCATAAAGGTGTGTTTGCCACATGGGGGCAAGCCTTATTGCTTCTACATGGTTAGCTAGGGTGCCATCAGACTAAGGCTTTATTTATGTTCTTCATTCCTCCCAACTCAATACAACTGTTGCAGTGCAAGCCATCTTTCCTTTACTTCCTGTCATAGATTGAAAAAAATGGTGCAAACTATGCCGACTGTAAATCCCTTCGAGAGACAACAAATACACCACAAATGTTCAAGGCAGATTTTCTGCTACGCTGTTTCAGTTGAAGTGAAGAGTAGCACGCTCAGGGCCTCCACTCAGTAGCATCAAAGCTGCTGTTTTCACTTCCCTGCAACTGTAATCAATGTGTTTGTGTTTGTGTGGAGATGTGACACCTCTTCACAGATAGGACTTGGAAAACATATTCCAAAAAAAAAAGTCCGACTGATGCTTTAAGTGTAGCGTGCACTTGGCGGTGATGCCGCTTATATTAGGCTCAGTGCTTTGAAGCACGAGAGAGGCAATGCCAGTTTGAGTTTGAAGATGGTTTTACATTTTTAATGTAATTCCATTAAGAGTGGGGGGCAAATACAACGAACGGCATGCAATAACTTAATTTTGGCCCCCTTTTGTGTTGTTTCTTTTAATTATGAAATATTATCAATAACCACAGTAATGAGGAATTTAATATCATTGTTTTACAGTAATATAACACATTAGTTTATGGTTTGAAGATGAATATATGATGTTATCATGGGTACTTCCGATCACTCCCATAATTGGTTTAGTCATCACTTGTTCTGTGTTTTGTGTGGGTTCGTTGGTATCAATACTGCTCCTTTAACAATCTGATATTCAGTAGGAAAAAATGTAAACCTTCTCACACGCATTTTTTGTGGTCATGGATTTATTGGCCAACAGTACTTGCATCCTAAAAAGATGCCCTTTGCATTATGCATGGTCGCCTTTTTTTTTTTTTAAATAAACTGTTAAAGGCGATCGTTAACATTCTGTGATTTAGTAATTATATAACTGTTATATTTCATTTGGAATTATAGCTCACTCTATTATATTTGATCATTATGTTATTATCATTTATATACAGTAGAGTGCATAGATCAACATCATAACCGATCCAATTAAATCACTCTCGCAAATGTTCTACTTTTTTTTTTTTAAATAGATGATCATTTCTTTCTCAGTTTGAACATGAACTACATGGAGGCAGTTCGCAAGTAACCACATCGCGTCTTTGAGACAAGTTGGACACGCGTTTGATTACGCAAGGATGCTTTTTGCGTAACCAGCAGGATGTTGCCTCCAGTGCGCATCACATCACGCCCATGTTGCATGCACAGTCTGATTTGCATGCGTAATCCCAGTTCTTGAACGGAATAAGACCAAACCGGCGCTAAAACAAACACCCCGAAAGTTTGTGTGTTTTATTTCTACCTTCTATGCAGCAGATCCTCCATAGTCCAGAGTGCGTCAGGTCGCCTTTGACTTTCTTGCTCTGAGCGTGGCTGTCGTCCATGCTCGCGTTAGTAGCGTTGCAGATATACGCCCGCGAGTAGAGCCAGTAGTCGGTGCCGATGGCGATGCTCATGAGACTAAATGCGGCGAAGGCGCCCACGACGGCCAGGAGCGTCTGGAGCCCACGATCACACCAAGCCATGACCGCGCATCATGCGTGTAAAATAAATCAACAAAAGTACCCCACCATCATCACCACTTTGTCTGGTCAGGTGTCTGCTTTGCGCTCCACGTCCATCCAAACTTCAGCAAAAGTTGAAGATCGACTCAGCAGGTCCATCATTTCTTTTCATTTTGTATTTTGCGGAATCTACAGGTGGAACACTGGAAGAACCCGTCAGAAGAACCCTGAAGACCACAGCTGCCTTTTTTGAAAGTGCAAGAACCGATATCCAGACCACACCTACCATCAATGAGATGCAGCCAATGGGAGAAGAGACTCCGAATTAAGAGAACGAAAAAGTCACGCTTCAACCTGTTTGGCGTGCAGCTACAAAATGAAAGACTGTCATCACAACAACTGCATGCCTGATTTAAATAAAATGAAGGGGGAAGGGAAAAAAAGACATCTAAAAAGAAAATTAGAGACATTTATGTGTAAAGCTGTGTTGCTTCAAAGCAGACCAAAGGCAAAGCAAGATGAAAAACCATATTTGATTCCTGATCTTTTTAATGCACTGCTTAGTTGGGCTGACTAGTTTTAGCTGCACTGCGAGTGCCTTTTTCTTTTTCATATATATATATTCTTCTTACAGATAAAATGAAGTCAAAAATATCCTGCAGTCTGAGTGGCGACTGTCGCAACAGGGGGGATCAACCTGGTCACTCCAGGCAGTGACCCCCCTCCCTCCCTGCACCTTGTTAAAAAGTATGCTTTTGAGAGGACTGGTGGATATTTAATCAAGAAGGAAGGTAAGATTAGAAAAAAAATAGTTTCCGGTAAAGCCTATGGAGATGTATGAGAGGCAGGATGTGCATTTTTTGCTATTTGCATAGTCCAAAATGTAACGCATTATTTTGAGAATGAAGACGTCAGTGCTTAAATCATTGTCGAGTGAGAGCAGGTTAGGAGATTAAATAGTAGACTTATATGGAAGGCCCAAGATTCCAGAGTTAATCAGGCTTACTGTATATAACAATCTAAATGGCCAATGCAAAACAAAAGGACTAGAACCTATTTAAAGCATTCCAGAAATAGTTTTGCCATATATTCACATGGTTGACTGTGTCAAAAGCACCACCCACCTTTCACCATCTCCACTAACTGCGCTTGATCCATGGTGACTCTTCCGAAATAATACCACACCATACTATTGACCATATCATCATACAATGAAATGAAGTTATGGTGGGTTTGATACAAACTCACCACTTCTAAGGGACAACAGTAAAGAGGTTAGCATGTGTGACCCGTTGCAGCCCAATGTGTCTGTACTTTCTTTAGGATCACTTTTGTGCTGAGTCAGTGTAATAATTGCTCCAAGGCTTCATGGTGTACAGAATGGACCAGGAGTCTCAGGCTGTTCAAACGAAAAATGAAAGACCCTGTCAATAAAGTGACTGGTTATTTGAGTTAAAAAGGTTCCGTGAAAATACAGGATCGTTTAGCTAAATTGCAGAGCAGAAGAGGAAGAGGGCAATTTATGCCACACTAGATGAAGGGAAATCAAAACTTTGGATAGGCAAAGTACCAACGGTACGTAAGGTTGATTTTAAACAAGCAGATAAAGGTTTGAGTTAGGATTGTGTGGAGGAACCAGTAGAAAGTCTTCCCCTTCTTTGACATGCTCCTAGAAAGTGCAATTCATGATTCAATCTGCCTGGTAGGGTGCTTCCTGACACCCTCTGTGCGCGGCACGAAAGAAAAAGCACTTTAAAAGTACATAACAGTATTGACACTGATGCTGCAGGGTGCTTTGAGGCCATCCTTACTAGCATCCAAAGTACATCCACTTACAAGGTAATGCGTTTCCTGTGCTACTTAAAATTTCCAAGATTTGCATGGGATACAAATATACCAATAAACAGACCGAATCAATCTTGTGATCCAAGTCAGCAAAAGCCAGGTTATTTGGATATTACTAAAAAATGTAATCCTGAGCGAATATCTTGTGGTGTGGCGTGTGCTAAGAGAAAATGTCATCTCTGATATAATGGGAAAATTGTAAGGGCGACAATTGTAAATGTTCATTTCGTTCATTTTGGTTGAAAATCGTTACTGAACGATATAACCTAAATCTTGCACTATGGCCACACAAAGGAGCAAATGGCTGTGCTGAGTGTGTGCATATTGTGTCTCCCAAATCATTTAAATGAACAAATAAACACTCTGTATTCTCAAGAATAGTTTGTTGCCATTGTTGGTTTTGTTCTTACCTTACAAATTAAATAATTAATCAGAGAGAGCACTTTTCAAAGATTTTGCAGAAGGCCCTGATGCACCAGTAAATATCATACTGTTGTGCGCAATAAGATGATAAGGTCATCTTATTAGCTGTTGTAGAGTATAAAGAAATGAGAAAATAAACAGGAAATTGATTCTTTTTTTATATGCACCTCACGTTGCTTGATCGCTATCATGATTTTATGAAAGCTACAGCTAGGATGGAGGCCTCGTGCTCGTGTAGTTGGTTTAGTATATATATAATTATATTAATATATAATTGGTCGCCAGCCAATCGCGAGCACCAGTATCTTAGACGTTTGCCTTTATGTGCATACGGATACAGTAATTTACTACCATATCCCAGTTCACTGGGTGGAGGATTAACAGCGTCTATGACGTCTACGCAGACGAAGCCTGCAGCAGAACCGAGAGATTTAGAGGGAAATTGAGAGGAATTGGAGTGAAGGAAAGCAAACACAGACTCTAGCTTCAGGCTGTCACAGACAAGCTGTTGTAGACTATCACAGCCTGAAGGATGCTTTTGCCCTGTTCTGAACATAAATCATACCCATATAATGTGTGAAATAATATTGTATGTGTAGTTGAAGCAATGCATTGCGTAAAACCTGCATGCTAGTATAAGTGAACTTATCCACATACCAAAATGTCAATGCATTCATTTTCTATACATTTTTTTTCACCTCATTAGTGTTGCTGGTGAGCTGCAGTTAGTCAGCTGACTGACCAAAGCCTTGGACTGTTCGCCAGCCAATCACAAGACATTTATAGACGTTCATACTGACATTCATAATTGACATTTTAGGGTCTTAAATTAACCTTGCGTGCATGTTTTTGGAACGTGGGAGGAAGTGCGTGTGTTAGCAAATTTTAGTTCCAGTTAGGAACTTGGAATACAAATGAATGAATGAATGAATGAATGAATGAATGAATGAATGAATGAATGAATGAATGAATGAATGCATGAATGAATGCATGAATGAATGCATGAATGAATGCATGAATGAATACTGTGTATTCCAGATGATTTTAGAATAATTGAATTGGCAATGCCTCAGTTCCTGTTTTATTTACAGTAAAAAAAAACAGAGGGAACTATTTTCTTACTTCTTATTGATCCTGTGGCCTAATGAGCAATGTCTTGTGAAGAACACTCACATTTGTGTGTTTTCAATTTGTCATAAAACGCTGTAATGTTGTTTTCTTAGAAACAGTAAACTGAACACATGAGGCACTTCCATTCGAAAATACAAATCAAAGCAGCAAACTCCCCAGAGTACAATTTGCACTGGTAATCCATTTAAATAAGAACATGTTGGGCCTCAATTCTATTGCTTGTTAGCAACAACCCTTTGAGGAAAGCTTCTGCTTGTCTGGCCTTGGATTTTTATTCATGTGTTTGAGAGAGCAAACATTTTTTTACCTTTTGGCCATTTTCTCTTTTTTATCTCTCTATCTAGGATTCTCTCCAAAATAATTAGTGTTTCTGACCATATTTTATTTTATCAAATGGGTGGACCCAGAAGATTTTGGAGCTCAAAATGTATTGTAATATAACATGTGTAAAATGACTTCAAAAAGCCATTTTGTTTTGCATTTTTGCACATCTCTTATGTAACACTAGTAACATTAGTCACAAAGCTTGGGATCAGTATTCCAAACTCCTGTGCTTGAGGACTCCCTTATTTATTATTATTATTATTATTATTATTATTATTGATGTTGGTGTTGTTGATATTATTGTGATTTTAGTTATTAAGTAAACCTTTGGATGTCTCGATCAGCTCTTAAATTCAGCTCTTGAGTTATTTTTTTTGTCATTGATATATTGGTCCAAACAAATTTACTTCTAGGTACACCGTACTGTGCATAATCCCCCCATGACTGTATCTTTTTATGTTCTAAATATTTGTCATGGCTTGTTTATTGTAGTAGCAACTAGAGCAACTCTTTAACTATCGGAGACAACTTGTGTATTCATAAACATCATTTGGCTTGTAAAGTTCATTGTGAAGCGCAATTTTAGTGTGAATGTTTTTTGCTTTTGCCTCAAGCACTGAAATGTCATAAATTGGCATGAAGTGTTGAATTCAATAAATATTTCCTTTCCTTACAATTACATTATGTTGAGCTGACAGTAACTAACCAGCACTAACTCAATATGAGGCAAGCATTGCTTTCTTGACTTCTTAGCTCCCTCTTATGGACAAAAGTAGAGGTTACATGCCCTTCTCATGCAGTACATTCATTATTTCACCTTAAATAATAAGAATTCCTTAAAATATTAATACTACATGTCAAATCGTGTTGGTTGCATATTTATAAAAAATGAAAAATGCCCAAAGACATCAAGAGAAGCAAATGGTTCCCTTGTTCTTTTAATTTCATTTTTAATGTGAGTTAATGGCTGTGAAAACAACTGACTTGACACCAAGAAAAATGACAGCTGGACTGGAATGATTTTTCTTGTCTATGCCAATGTAGTGATTGTAGTCCAGTAAGATTGTGAGACTAGACAGCTCACACGAAAGCCAATCAGCCTTTAGGAAGACCTCCTTTCAGACTTGCAGTCTATTGATGGGTGCAATCACTGCATGAATGTGCCAGTTCATCACATCAAAAGCTGAAACTGCTCAGTTGGGTGGCCATCAAGCAATCAGTTCATGCTGTAGACCATCGGCTTCCATCTGATTCACAGCATCATTACGTCCCATTCAACCTGCTGGACGTGTGCCATTTATGACCTAGAAGAGAGACTGAATGGCTCGCAGCCTCCATTCTAGTTCAAGTTTGCCTGCCTTTACTGAGCCAAGGCATACATAGAAAGCACTTGACACAAAAATTGAATAGAAAAAAAAGGATCAATTAACTTACAAATGTACTTATTGGGATATCTGGGCCTGTATGGTTGAAGACAACACTAATATTCTGTTGGATGACAGGTTAATCATACTTTCTGCTCTCTGAAGAGTATTTAATTGTTTTGCGTCTCACTCTGTCATTGGCATAGATTGATAAACAAAGTCACGAACGTTAGAGTTGTGCCGTGAGTAGCTCGACTTCTTGAGTTTTTTTAGATATTGTACATAGCTCACTTAATGATAAGCTGCAGTTTGGCAGTTATTAAACAAGTTGATTAATGCCATTCACAGTTGTATCATTTTGTTGGCAGCCATGACTGACAAAACGCAGGGCAAGATGGGTGATGTCTTGTTCAAATCCTTTTCTTCAGATCTTTGTCTGAACAGCTGTTATTTAATACATGTATCTTTTAAAAGACGTGCAACAAAACAGAACATAAATTGTTTTGCAAATCCCTTTATTTCACTGAGTATAGAGTCACAATTAACGTCATATTGTAACAATTAATGTTCACGATGGCTATCGATCAAAGAACAGAACATCCATAAATGTATATTTAAACTCTCCTTTATACAAATCTTAGTCTATATACATCAATAACTTCATATTTACACACGTTTGTCATAATCACAATGATCTATATACAAAGATGCTTGAGACGGACACTTTTGTGTTCGTTTAGATCTTGTATCCTGTTAGACAAATACTGAATAAACAAGTTTACATGTACTGCAGAAAATGCTGGATACTTTTAATAACAAGAGTTGACACTATACAACAGTAAATATGAGCAGCTATCATTATCGCAGTGAACTAAAGTAAAAATAATTGCACAAGACAAAATGTTTCTCAATAATATGTTAAAGCTGCATGAAATGTTTGTATTCAAGAGTTTTTAACTCTGCTCCAAATGTCTTCCTTGGCACAGGTCTTTTAGGAATATTCTGAACAGGATTATTTTGTCATCAGAAGGGTATCAGTTACAAAAATATATCTACAATTTGAATTGAATTGATGCATATTTTCCTTTTTGTATGTCTTACATATGGCAAGATTCCCTTGTTTGTTTAGAATAGCTTTTATGAAGCAGTATTTTACTGCAACATTTGTTACTGTGATTTGTTTGTAATTTCAGTCAACATACTTTTATTTCCATACTTTGAAATGTATTTATTTCTCTGATTTAAATGCTGTACTTTGGATTTTATGTGAGGTACATTGAGTCACCTTTGTGTATGAAATGATCATCTGTGACCTTGATGATGGAAATGGATAACAGGGGGGAAAAAAATTCTAACGCTTCTCATTATGATGCAGTTTAGTTTTACACCACTGCAAAGTACAGTTCTAGACAGAACCATGGTGCCAGGCAACCGCAAGGCATCCCTCTAGACACCATCTGGTATTTTGTCATGAATTCCCATACACAGCTCTCGTATTGAATGTCATGACATTCTATGACTGTACAGAGCACAGTATTACAACTTGGCCGCTGCTGCAATAACCTTTGGTGGTTCTTTGCTTCAGCAAGGCGACGAGGACATCTGTTCATATTCAGGACACTTGAGGAGGGCAGGATAGTTGGAGGAGTTCATCTGCAGGGAAGCCTCGGAGGAGATAGACGAGGGGCTGCGGCCGCGTCCGGCCCATGCGTCCGGATGGAGGAACTGGCCCGAGTAGTCTGAGCAGTTGCTGAGGCGAGGCCGGTAGAAGCCCTGGTGGGGTCGGTACATGTCCTCCGCCGTGTAGCGCTTCATGAACAGGTACACTGACATCACGCCGGCTGTCTACAATGGCAAATCGTTGTATTGGAAAAAGGAGCATAATACATTAAAGTGAGAAGATAATCATTTTGGCACATTAGCTGTCAACAGTAGGCTTTCACACAGGCTGGCCTTCCTGACACAAACCATTGCTACTTAAATGATTTCAATACAGATTATTATTTTGCCTTTGTGTTATTGTACAGCTTCGCCGCTAGGGTGCACTGTGATTGCATTAATCATTTTGAAGCTTTGCTACAAGGGGAGATGCTGGCATTACCTCAGTGAGGAGGAAGGAGATCGCGGCAAAAGCAAACGACCATCCATACTTGTAGCTGAAGTAGGCCTCATTGCTTTTGGTCCTATTCAACATTTCATCATTGATATTTGAGATGTACAACACCAGACCAACGACCAGCGACAGACCTGCAAGCACAGAAAGAACACATTAGTGTTCCACTGCCACCCATTTTGAATTTACAGGAGAAAGCATTATTCATCAAAAACAGCAGCAAATTCAACATGAAAAAGACAACACGATGCTACTGTGCTTAAAATGCCACAAGTGATCCATCCATTTCTGTAGCACTTAATTGTCTGCATTAGGCCTATGGGGAGCTGAAGCCTCTATCAATTGATATGCAGCAAAAGGCAGACAACACTCACAGGGACAGTGGAATGACTCCATTGAGTCCTTTGCTGAATTTAAAGGGAATGAATAAGTCTATTGGCCGTGAAAAGAGACGACTGTGTTCACTCCCACAATGGCGCAAACACACCTTCCTGTCTACTAACTCCATCAATTCGAACAGTTAACTGCACCTTGTACTAGACTTAAAAATAGGGCCCATGATGTCTCTCAGTGAATAGAATCCCAAATACGTACCTGATAAGATGAAGAAGATTCCTGAAACAAAGGCTAGGATGGTGCGATGTGGTCGAATGTGACCAATGTTGCTTAGGACAAAACCGATGAACATGAAGAAGAGGCTGACTAGTGGGAAAGGTGTGGCAGAACGGATCATCTCTGTAATGAAAGAGATATGAAGAATTTTGCTTACAACATTACTTACAAAAAAAGAGCAGCAACCTGTGGCTATCCATTAGGAGTGTTCCTTAGCATCCCATAGTTTAAGGTTACACATCAAAATGGAGTCTGACCTTCCTACTGAGAGGCACACAAACTCTTAAAAGCAAAAGGCTCTTTATTCTTTGAAGCCTCCTACTGTGTTAAGTTAAATGTACAATATTGAGCACAATGTGAAAGGGATCATATTTGAGAACTTGACTTTTCAAGTGCTTGTATACTAATAGTTGGGTCTCAGTCAAGAGCGTATGCCAACTCATGTTAAACAGTCAAGCAAATATATTGTTTTATTTACGTGAAGACTCGATCTCGCGTTGTATGTGGATTTACTTACTCAACACACTAACAGTGGACTCCGAAGTCAACTGGACTTTAGTGGGCATCACATATTCGATGGTAAAACAGCGACCTTTCTCCTCCCCTAGAAAGAAGATGCGGCAGGCAATCAGCTTTAATTGAACACATTTCTGTCACGTATGACATAAGAAAGTATATAAAATGTCAATAATGTTTTTAAATGTGGAATATATATATGTGGGGGCAGAACCATTTCCATGTCGACTTTATTGTGGACTGAGATTTCTTGTTTTGTTTTGCCAATGCTTTTGCATTTACTACCGTTGTTGTGGACATAGGCTCAGTGATCATCTTGTCTCTACGTCTCCCAAAAAGTATCAATGAAGTAACACATTGAACATGACTCCCAAATGATGTTTTTGAGTAAACGACCTCCCAAAAGTGCAACGAAAGCAACAAAGTGACATCAATGTAAGCCAAAAGATCCATGCAACATCATTCAAGGTCCCCATTGAAACTGTGCCATGTGATAATGGCCGGTGATTATTTGTAGGTCAAACAATGTGGCAGTTAAGTGGGCAATAAGGCCACTCAATTGGCCTTAAAACACTGTGTCCCATTAAACAGCCCATTCCTGTTAAATGGGATGGGCTGCCGCTGTCTCAGGAAAACATCTGTTATCTCATCACATCGTCATGACCTGCCTCCATACAGCCTGGGCGGTCATATGAGGACTAGTGCGGCCGAAAGAAGAAGAGCTCAAATATTTCTGCTCCAAAGAAAGTTGCGCAAGATGGACAGCATAACAAAGTAAACATTGGAAGCCACTTTACTTGACTTCTTTAAAAATGCTGAGTGAGTGGAAAGTATTTTCAACACTTACAAAGACATAACTGCTGTCTCTTTTTTCCACCTTAGGTGTGAAAGTAACAGTGCACACTGTCGCTCTTTGCAGCAGCTTTCAACAGCATCAATTGAAGGCGTCATGTGACCACAGTTAATACAGTTGGCTGCAGAGCATCGCAAGATTGTGTTGACATCTAAGCTGAGTAGAAGACACTTCTTAAACCTGATAAAATCATTTTTTGGACACACAATGAAAAAGTTTCAGCAACACCTCAAGATTGGTAGTCACAGCTCTTGTGTGTTTTTCACACTTGGTCCATTTCTCTGTGAGTACCTACTAGATGTGGAGAGAAAGAGCTTAATATAGAATGAAATCAGATTATTTCTTTAAATGCATGTGCTGCTATTCACTTACAGTGCTTCTCAAATAGTGGGGCGCGCTCCCCGCAGGACTGCAAACTTTTGTGCCGGTACACCATATGAAGTAAATGACGGGATTTTTTTTACCTCATCTAATATGTATCAAGCATACAAGCTGGTGTTTTAGAACAGCCTAGACAAGCAAATAACAAAAACGGGGGGGGGAGAAAACTTGCTAAACTTCTACAATGTTACTACTTTATTTTTCCACCCGTTGCTTGTGAGCTGGTCCATAAAACCTCGTTCACTCGCGAGCCAACACTACTCTACAGTGTCGAGCGCACGGAACATACGCACGCACACACAGCACAGAGCAGGCGATAAAAAGTGCGGTGGGACACCATGGAAAAATATTGAACAGGGTTGAAAAGAACGGCGGAGAGAGACGGAGATAAGAGAATTGAGAGTCACACGTTTACATCAGCATAAACGTAAAAAACAAAATAATGTGACTGTGCAAGTTCTGATATTGAAAGGGTGGGCTGCGCCGCTATGGGAGTGAGCTGACTTTAATCATGGCCTTGGCTGCTTGTAATCACTTTAAGTATGGCGCATCAGTCACGCACCCACGGTCTAGAATAGATATTGTGACACACAGACAACAAGCCTGTGATAAAATTCTACTGGTAACTTAGTAGGTAGTGTAATTGCACCTGTGTTGAACATACCAGCCAGGAAACAAACCCTCCACAGGCCAGAGTGCAGGGACATGCGTATCTCGGTGCTCTGGTTGAGTGGAAGGATGACGCCTTCCTCCAGGTAAAGCCAGTAGTCGGTGCTTACGGCGATGCCCAACAGGCCCAGGCCGCAAACAGCGAACACGCTGCTCAGCAACGTCAGCGCCTTCCTGCCACATAGGCTCATACCACAGGCTCAAGAGCACAGGGGCGCCGCCAGCAGAAAGAGAAGCTGGGAGAAGAGAGGGGGGAAAAAATATTTCATACAAGAGGAGGTAAATCAAGAGTAAGGAAAGTGGCCGTGTGATCATAAGATTATAACATCTTGAAAACAAGAATGACAATTCCGCTTCCTTTGAATACAACAATGAAAATCAGCATTGCAGATGGTGTATATAACGTGTCAGCGAACAAACTTCAAAACAATGGGTTTTTCATATGATAGCCGGTCCCACATTTGGCAGGAGCTTGAACGCTGGGGAGCTTGGCACAGGATTTCATGTTGAAAGGAATTGATTTTACATAATGAGCTCTCAGCGTGCTGCAGTATTAAGCACTCGCTGTGAGACTGGAACGATGCAAAGTAATTATTTGGAAGGATTTTTAACTCATTAATTCTACTCGGCCTTTTCCTTTTTTCCCTACTGTGAATCTAAAGCCCCAGCTGAAAAGAAAAGACGGAGAGCAACTGTTCCAGGTGGGAACTTGTTACACCTCAGTACTGCTCTAAAACAAACCTGGATTTTTTTACAAGCTGTCTGTGACCGATCTAAAATGGCTTCAAGTTGAAAATCTGATGCATGTAAGAATGGAGTTACATTTCTTTTCTAAAACGTAACCAACATGTATTGACTAACTAACAATGTTGAAATGCAAACTCCCACAGTAAAAGTGGAGTTAAACACAGTCTGAGCTATTTTTAGTTGTGTCCTTTACCTGTAAGCCACAGGTCAGCAGGTTGTGGAGAAAATCTGATTGGAGGATGAGTGGAAGCATTTCAACCCCCCACCCCCCTCCCTCCAGAGACATGCATTAATGATGAAATAAGTACCATCATTCAGCCTTCTTTCATAGCATGGTGCAATCAGTTTCTATTCAACTCATGCATGCAGAGAAGTATGTTACCATGTTTTATTTATAGTTAATTGTCCTCATTAGGATTCGGGTAATGTGAGGCTTTGTGCAAGAGGGATCTAGGGGTACACTTTGGACTTGTTGCCAGTCAATCACATGGCACACATGGAGCAAACTAACATGAAACTGACATATCTGTTTTGGGGATATGTGTGGAAGCTGTAGATGGAGAAGAACACACAAAGTCCCTGGAGAGATGTTCCAAGAGATACTCATAATTAAGGATACCTACATTTTGCATACTAATATGGTGCAGAATATTCTGATTCAACTATTTCCACCTCCGGCAAATTTCAAATTGATTATTTATATATGTATATTAAAAAAAACATCTGGCACATAGCTGCCCAGTCCACCCACATTCTCTAAGTAGTATTCTGATTATGCTTCCACCCACATCACACACAACACTGCGACTCCACTCTAAATATAGTTTCACAGATGTTGCTTACTAATAAACACCCACGTATATATAGTGTGTTTTTATTCTACAACCACTTGATTTTCTGCTAAGTAGCTATTTGGTTAGAGCGTCATGGGCTGAAATAGATGTGGCAGACAGACAGCTAAAGTAAAGGCCAAGCTATCATGTGGATTGAGGCATTCCAATTAAATGCCGTTTCATTAAATGGCAGAAAGTATAATTAACCTGTGCATTCACTTGTTTCCATTCATTTACTAGGGGGGCAGACAGAAGTTATTTCTCGTGGATCCATCATCCATGTCTTGTGTCGTGACAAAGTAATTTTGCTGCCTATCTAAGCATTTTCGTCAATCCATCTTCACAATTGGATGCCCATGGCACCTCTCTTTTTGTGCTCCCCTGGCACTAAGGATATTAATAGATTAATCATTATTTCAATAGCTACTCATTTGTGGCTTTTAGTTTGGTGGTGTGTTCCAATAAAATTGTGATGCTGTGTAAAAGTTAAATAACAGAGTACAATTAGGGCTGTCATAATGGAATATTTTTAAAACCAACTTTTATATAGATTATTCCGTGAATTCTATTGATTATTCTATTGCTTTATCAAATAATCAGATACACTTTTGGATAGTGTATTAATTTTTTTCCCCAACCATTATTATTTTGTATTTTATGGTGATTACAAACCAACTAAACAACAGTTATACAATATCAAGAAGGATTGATAATGTCTTTTTTTTATTAAGCACAAAAGCTAAATGAGTCTGCTAGTCAGGAGTAGAGAAAAAAGAAAATTGGTACTTTTCAAAGACTTAATAAAATACGAAGCGATTAATTTGATCATCGATCTGTTTTTGATTTGATTAATTTTGACACTTATATTTAATTGAATACATTACAAAGACACAATATGCAAGAGTCAAATTGATAAACGTAATTGTTTTTTTGAGACTTCACTGACTTTAAATTTGGAGCCTGCAACACGTTCCAAAAAAGCTGGGCCAGGGGGATGTATTTCACTGCGTTGTGCCACCTTTTCTTTAAGCATTTGTGATTTTGCAAAGCTCTGTAGAAGAAATTCCTTCCCATTCTTGCTTAATGTACAACTTAGTTGCTGGAATCTGACCTGGGCTCAAACCATCACTTGGCTACGAGAACACATGTTGGCCCTTCTGATTGAGATTTTTGGCCAACTACAGTCAGAATCCAAACATGGATGTGCTTTTGCAGTAAATGTTGACGCAGTTAGAAGATCTGTCGGAGCCCTTTTACAAATGTAGTCCCTGGATGACCTCTGCGTGGACAGGCAACAAACACAAAGCAAGCTCAGCACAGAGGAGCATGAGGAGCCACATGGGAATACACAACAGAAGAAAAGAGAGTTAGTAAGTGAATAAGGTTTGCGCACAGCTGGATGCGGCCCCTGTGATCCTTCCTCTGTTTGACTTCAAAATGCATGCTGAGGAGCAGCACACTTTGTCTTACAGTGTTGCCAAAAATACACACACCCTCCAAATTCCCTTGTGCATGCATACATTAAGTGAGGCTTACGTGTTACTGTGTATCTACTAAGCCTGAACAATTGAAAAGTGATCTAATTACTCCCCCTAAATATTGTGATTTGCAGTTAATTTGCAATTATTTTTTTCAGGGTCCTCTTCCCATTGTTTTTTTACAAGCTTTAATTAATTAATCTGTTTTTTATTACACACAAAATCTGGGTCTTATCACAATATATGCGATTGAACTTTATTTTCAAGACCGTTTGACTTAAATTAGAGTTGTTAACTTAAACACTTTGACATGTGACAGTCATTTAAGTGTTCACAACAATTTTACAAAATTCTACCAAGTAAATGTGATAATTATTTTTCCATTACTTTCTACGACAATACATTATTAGTAAATGCCAAACCCCAACCTGCAGGGTTTACTTAACTTTAATAATAAGTTCATATGTGCCTGCAGTTAAAAAAAAAAAAAGAGAGAAGCGTGGAGAGTCTCTGTCCCAAAATGCATGGGTGCAGTTAGTAGCTAGGGCGATCATTGCTAACAGCCTTGTGAATATTTTTTCTTGAACAATGAACTATAATTCTCCATTGAATGCAATAGAAATGCTTACAAGCTAACTTCAAAAGAATAAACCAACAACTAGAAAACCAAAATCATGGTTTTATCCTCATTGGAGTCGCAGTCGGAAATACCGCACTGTGATGTCAACACTACACAGAGCAAATGCATCAATGCCTGTCTCATTGCAACAAGTCGCCTGTCATTCACCATCACAGCAGTTGCAACTGCCACAAAAAGCCCTGACAGTTCCCCGAAAGTGTTTATGTTGCATTTGCAAACACACATTACGATGGCCTCCCACACATGACTGTATTTCTGCTGTAGCACTTTTTGTCTGGCCAGCATGTTGACAAATGGCTGGCAGCCAAACAAACCCGTGGGCTGTGCACTGCTACAGAATAACAAAAACATCAAGACTTATATACAATATGTCTAGATGCACACAATTATGTAATATTGGATGATATATCAGTTGGTTCACAGGTACTAAAATGAGCAAAGTGCTTTTTGCTTACTGAAAAGCAGCTCGTATGTGCTCTTGGTTTGCTGTCCGTGGTGCTGAAATATCAATCAACGTGTTGGAAGCCATTGCTTGAGTAGTTTTAGCCACTTCTTTTTTTTTTTTTTTTTTTTTTTTTTTTTTTAACTGGAAGATCTATTATCTAATCAAAACGTATAATGCTTGATTTCTATTTTTATCATCCTGACATGAATCAACACAGTGCGTCAGTCCTGCACAATTCAACGACATCCAGTCGAAGAGCTGTATCACGATGCATGGATTTGAATTATACTAATTGTATACTACTACCTTTAACAAATAACTCAAACTTTACTAGTACAGCTGTAACATAACTACTATTGCTAAACTAATATATATCTGATGATGTCAATCAAAACGGAACACAACGTATATTGGTAAAAACAATTATTTTTGATACACCACTTGTCTCAGATGAAAACTGTGTAAACAGTAAGACAACAACAGATGTTAAGATTATAAAACGGGTCGACGATTTAACCTCATATTATTCTCCAAATGTTGCAAAAGGCAAATTTGCATCCTCTCACTCTCTCGTGGCTAAATTATGTCGATGGCAATAAACGTGAAGCTTCAGGCTGAATAATAACAGCTGCCACTATCATTGCATTTAGAGAGCAAAATAAACTCTTGGTTTAGAACTCCGAGTTTGAAAACAGAGTGTTACTTGTTAAAACATATGAAAGCTTCTAGGTGCGCATAGGAAGACCTCGAACAACAACAATGTTATTGTAACGCGCGTGACATAAGACATAAGTAAAACAAAGCCACGGAAAGATAAGATCAATCCAAAATTGGTTACCTTCACGAAGGAAAGTCGTTGAGGAAAAGGCTACTTTGTTGCAGTGGTGTGTTTTGTTTGTTGTGTCCTTGTGGGTCTTGCGCGTAGTCTCCACTTTGGAACCAAGCACAGCTGTGAACACCTCAGGCTCGTGCACGCCTACTTGCTCCACAAAAGGGAGTGCGCGTCGCACGTGCCAGCCGACTCTTCGCGCACGTCAAGCGCGCATGAAAATTATATGATGTTGAGGAGCTGATGGATGCTGCGTGTGTTTATCAATCGATCAATCAGTCAGACGCTCATTTATTTTGTATTCATCCCTGCAAGAAGCCCCCCCCCCAACAAAAAAGACATACGTCACATCACTCAGTATGTTTTTTTATTTGATATATAAAATGAACTATTAAATATTGTAACAAAAAAATCAAGTTGCAAACATCACTTTCCATGATTACAAGCAAAAAAAAATATTTGTGGACTTGTATTTGGTGAGAGTGAAATTTTGCGGCAAGTCAAAACTGTCTGTGAACATACTAGAAACTTTTTGCAACCTTTTCAGAAGCCATTATTCACTCCATACGCAATTATTTGTAAGAACACAACACAATAACTGAGAGACACACAGGACAGAAGCAAAACATGACCAAAAAAATAAAATCAACAAAAACCCAGAACATGACAGCAACGATTACTAGCATTTGCCGCGCAGTCAGATATAACCTTTAGGGTAAGTGAAGACTAAATAGTTTGTAGGTATTAATGTAAGCGTGATTGATTCTTTGTCAATAAGTGCCCTGCAATCAGACAGGATCTCATCCCAATTAAACTGAGATGGGCTCCAGCTCACCCACAACCCTGATGGGGATAAGTGGAATAGAAAATGGAGAGATAAGGGGGCAAAAGCAAATAAAAATGGATGGTATATTGGTCTTTCTGAACTAGGTCATTAGCTGGTCTTTGGTTTAAGTAATGGGACAAACTGCCATCACTACTTTTCTCATATGAGGGATACACATCCACATGATAAGTACATAATTCCAAAGATAATGTGATTAGCCTGAGTTAATGCAGCCTACTTAATGTCCATGTTTGTAAAGGGTGATTAAATAATGCAGTATGGATTTAATGTGTATCAAGCCACGCTAATTATTCACAAACAAGATTACATTGCAGCATGTTGTCACGTGGAATCAAACATACCCTGTGCATATGTCACTCTGATTTAGAACATGGCGTCTCAGAACATATGGGCCGTCTTTGAAGAGCATCTGGACATTTGCAGTATGACTAACACATTGTGTTCTTCGGTGATACGATGAAAGATGGATGCTTGAAGAGCACGTCATCGCTCAGATGAACCCTCATTGCACTTGCAGCGACGGCACCACTCACACACGTGCCATTTTGTAGCACTCACTTTTATTTCATCTTTGATTTTACCCTCTCTTCTGAAAGCCAAATATCAAAGTCGGTCACACCATCTGGATTACCACAGGCAGAAATTAACATGAAATATGATTTTTTCAGCATACCCCGGACAGTCAGTCACGTATTTATTTATTTTTAAATCAAAAACTGACCAATGATGTAATCATCTGTAAAGGAAAATAGGTAAAATATTCGACCTATCGAAAAATGACAATCATTTGTCCTATCATTGTGGTTGTAGTTCACAGTGGTTACAGAATTGTCCATCATAACGGTGAGCTCTGTTTTTAATATCAATGGAAATCAAAATAATCTGGTGGAATGTTATTTCATTGTATTAGAAAATATGAGTAACTGCACAGGCAAGGTTTTGATGGAAACATCTTTAGTGCTTGGTTTCAGGAAAGAATGTCATTCAGTCTTTGGACAGACACATTCAAATGTGGATATACGTATGTACACGTAGGTGCAGCGGCAGGAGGAATTAAAGGTCTCATATATGTATATATTATTCTTAAAAACTCATTAACATTTTCAGTCCTAGTGGTGTGAGACTAAGATACTAAAACACTGATGTGTTGCAGTGAAACATTAAATGCGCCATTTCACTTGTTCTACCTTCCAACAAGTATGAGCAAAATGCATTAAATTAGCCATATAATTGCTGGTGCATGTACACAATGTTCATACCATAAACACAGATGTCAGTTTATTAGCTATTAGAAGTGCGGCTAATTTGACTCAGGGGACTGGAGGGCTTTCAGGGCTCAGACCGAAAGGTGTGCTTCTGGAAGCCTGCCTTTGAAGGTATGTGTAATGCAAATAAATATTGTAAATGGAGATTTCATAATAGTGTGAATATGCCATAATAACTATCTACAAATGCTGGGGTGTCATAAAAATTAACCGTTCGTAGTCGTCTCATTTCATAGCAGTGGATTCAGTCAATGTAACAAATTGTGCAATGAATACTTTTTTGTTCCAAATCATTGGGCATTTCTGTCTGAATATTTGAGGAAAGGTCATGAAGGGGAACGCAAAATACAAAAATTAAATAATTGCTAGCAATGACCTTCCCGCTGGTGGAGTAATGGTGAACACGCCGGCTTCACAGTTCTGAAATTTGGCGACTGAGGCCTGCCTGGGTGGAGTTTGCATGTTTTCTTTTTGTACTCTGACATCCTCCCTCAGTCCAGAAACATACATGTTAAGTTCATGTTTGACTCATGTGTTCACTCCACTTTCAAGGTCTTTGTTATTTTTTAAATGTACTTGCATAGTAAAAAGATTTCAAAGTATGAAACTCAAGTTTCCTTTTTTATTTGCATTATCATACATTAGGTACAAATGACACAATCACTTACAAGGTAGGTTGCTCAGTCGTTTTAAAGGTTTCAGGCTGACGAGGAAGGAGAACCAACATTTGCAAAATACAATGTCATCTATTTATTGTCTACATAGGCATCTACTGGAAGTAGTAGTTTATGTACAAGGACAATGAGAGATTGTGTGATGAGTTTGGCAATAAGGCATTTCTGCCCTCGTTCTAAGGGATGACACGTCCTTCACCTCTCTTAACTGGAAAAGACTAACTTCTATGAAAAGACAACAGGATTCATCGAAAGCCTTATCACGTGCGTACCTAGTACAGTAAAGGAGCAGTAGTGTAAGAAAGAAAACAAACCCTTCGCTCATACTTTACATTTAAGATGTCTTCATTAGTATCGGGCCATAATTATTTAAATAAAAAAAATGACTCAAGCGTAAACCATGTAAAACAGACATAAACATGACTCATAAAATTTCCTTCTGGGATTTATGATAGAGAAGTTGGAGTTGTTGAAAATTATGTGTGTTTGTATTTATGCTCGCGTGAATCAACAATATCAAAAGACTCATAAAAGTTGATGTGTGGAGGCTGTCAATTAATTAGGCCCTGCATCTTTTCTCAGTGTTTTGGTTTCATTAATCACACATGAGCAGCTTCATTTTATGTGTCCAGAAAAGAAGCTTATAATATGTTCTGGCATATTTTTACACTAGTTTATTGCAGGTGCACATAAAAATGAGGAACACATAAAAACTAGGGGGACTAGCTTATCTGTTTGGCACGGGAAAGATGATTTTATATCTGGTGTATAGGTATCAAATATGTCACATATTGCAGGAAAGAAAGTTCGAATGTGTGTGTGCCTTTTTTTTTTTTTTTTTTAAATAACATTCTCATATTGGCTGAAGAAGCTGGAAAGATAACTGACAATGACCACAAAAGTAAACCTAAGAAAATAACAAACACAACATTTAAGATTATAAACCCCATTAATGAGACATAGCTGGTCTATAGCAACACAACAAGCAGTGTTAAAGGAGCACTAAGGATGTGTTTGTCACTATGATGAATTCGGTAAAAATATTAAATCCACAAAATCATGAACTTATGACCTAAAAGGGGATGTCCTAAAAATTATTAGCAAATGGAGAGCACGCATGAACGCTGAATATCTGCAAAGCTCTGCAAATATGCAAACCTAGTACTCACAATATTTAAGATAAGCAAATGTGATTTTTTTTTTACTCTAAAACTGATCAATTTTGTCATTTTGTTGCATAAAAGAAAAATGTTTATATCGTCAAACATAAACCATGTCAATTTAACAAAATAGAACCACCAGTATTCATCAATAAAATGTCAACAAATGCCCTCCTTTTTAAATTCCACAAAAATTGCAAAAAATATATATTTCCACTGGAAGTATTTCAGTGAACTTTATTTGGAGAAAAAAAACCTTTTCAATTCGCATGATAACATCTGCTGGTATAGGATAAGAAGTCTTGGCCAATGAGAAAGTTTGCTGAAAATCACAATTGACCTCCTTAAAACGGACGCGAAAACTCTTATGATTCAAATCCTACACACATTGTAAATACTGACCATGAAGACGTAGAGTGAGAATCTAACTGACCGAAATTGTTTGAGTTTTGAGGAGAGTGTCACCTTCTAGTTAAATTGACGATTACATTTAGGTGGCATGGTGCATTTAATGACGCACATGCATGAGCGATTGGTTCACGTGCTTGCTCGTCCAACATAACTTCAAATGAAACGACGATAAACAGTGTTCATCAAACCTACCAAAATGAGCCACTGGCAATATTATGAGCGCGCTCGCTAAACTGTAGATCGTGTCAACAATGTTGAGAAAAGCACATTTAGGTGTCGGTATAAAAATTTGCTAGACTCTTTTGAAATACTCCATAATGATTATTTACAAAGGCGTTGTACACAGATTTAGGTGCGTTCTAAGCTCTTATGTCATAGATGAGGGTGATGTATTTATAATTTTGCAACAAAAAAGACAAACATTGTTCTACTTTTAACATAAATCTAATGAAAGATTGTTTTTTTCACACACAACATAATGCCCCCCCCCCCAAAAAAAAAACATTGCATGATTACTGCTGTATTCAAGAAACCAAATGTCTACATGACAGTGATGTTATTTTCTAAAAACAGCATGTTAAAGAGAATCGGTTGACCCCTGTTAACTGTTAATTATTTTAAAGGTATACACAAAGTGTGTCCTGTGAGTCAAACGTTTCATAAATGTGGTCAAAAAAAAAAGAAAAGATTTGACGATCTGCAGAGAAATGCAGGTTTAGTAGGGCCTTGTAATTTGGAACTAGACCTGGCAAAAATGAATAGCTCTTTCTTTTTCAAGCTCCATTGCATCTTACCGTATATTCAAATCTGACTTCATTTTCGCCACCACTGGCAATTGAGACAATTGACACTAAAACCTTACAGACATAAATAAGTTAAACGGGCAGAAGGCTGTAAACATGACGCAGAAACATTCTCTCACGAGGTGCTTTTTCAATGCCCGCACCACCTCTCCTTCATATTTGGCTATGGTAGCCAAGGCAGGAGGTGCCTTCATGCTATTCTTATTTCTTCATTCAAAACAAAACTGAGCCACCAACTCGATGCGTGTGGACAACAATGCTTCTCAAGTCATACAGTTCATGCATCTATAGAATAAATCCATGCTTTGAATGCTCTTTTGAAATGAATATATTCTTTTACTTACATCGATGAACACTGTTTTGTCTCAGTGCGTCCAGTTCTGGAGTAAACTTTCAATAAAAAAAAGGACATCATTGAACACAATACATGCTCATTAGTAAACTAAACAAAATGACTTCTTGTGGCAGCACAGTCTAAATCAAAGCTAATCTAGATAGCAAAATATACCATAGAAAACAAATAAGCATGCCGTACAATTCCCGCTTGTGATTAGAAATGATACATCAAGTTTTGTAATGTCAAGTGGTGGTCATATATTAGGTTGTTGCTTAGTTTTAGTGGATGGCAGTGAGTAGAGGAGCTCCTTGAAAGGTGACTACGAGAGGTTGACCATCCTTCTCATGCTCTGTTGTTGAGCGACGGGTGTACAAACTGCGGGTTTATGAAGGAGAAGCCCGCAAACTCGGCCTGGTCAATGTTGGCGATCACCAGCTCGTCAGGAGGTGTGAGCTGAGGCTGCGTGCGAGTGAAGAACTTGTCGAAGTTTTCGGCTCCTTTGCCACACTGTAGTGACAAAAAAGAATTTTTTTTCACTCCACTTGCTTTTTTATTTCTAAGATGATCATATTCAGGCTTCCATGTGGACAATAAGATTAAAACCTTTGCAGAGTCACTTCCATGTGGTTGAGGTCAAAACTGTCTCTTAACTTTTTCTGAGTGAGACAAAAAGCTGTTTATATTATGAGCATGCAGATATATAGATCTGTGCATCTATTTTGTCCTTACAAATAAAATCACATGGATTGTGACATCTTTAGGAAGGCACATAAAAAAAAAAATAATCCTGTAAATAGTTAAAAAAAACTGTTGCGCATATCGTGGGTAAGCATTTCCCACGCCGACCTGTTGGTAAGGATCACAAAACGTACCAAACTGAAAATGGTTGAACCAATCTCTTCGTCTGAATATTCTGTGCGCAGTGACACGTAAAAATGAAGAAGAAAAATAAAAACACCTGACTATTAACATCACATTACATGCTCCAGATCTCATTCACTATCAATGGCAGTGGAGCGTTCACAAGACCAAATCAGCATTGGCGCAGCTGCAGAACACTTTCAAACAAACAAGGTTCATTTAGTGTGAGCTTTGTAGTATTAATGATGCGCTCATATGATCTACAGATACGAATCATCATGCAAAAAAATTACAGTATGTACTCTACATGAGTTCTTGACTAATTTAACATTGCATTTACATGGTTAATAAATTCATGTAGTAGATACATATTCAAATTCAGATATTATATATATATATATATATATATATATATATATATATATATATATATATATATATATATATATATATATATATATATATATATATTGCTATTTTATACAGTTTCAAACATAAGATTCCAGTGAATGAATTTTTAAAAAGGGTTTAAAAAAACAGACTAAAACTACAGCTACTAGAACTAAACAATAACAAAGACATGTAGATAACGATAGACGAGGGTGAGTGTGTCTCCTGACCTAATTGGTGGTCTAAATTTTCCTCTGAATAAGTTCAACTTGCTCGTGGGATGTCCCCGGCTGCCTTTATGCGTCTAACGGGGTTTTCCCTTCCTTTTCCGATTAATTAAGATCTGAGTTTTGTTCAGACAGAGCTGTTTATTTAGGTCAAGAGAGATTCATCACGTGTGCTTGGCCATGTAGGGCAACTTCTAACTTTGTTCTGCCGCATTTTGGCCTGAACTCAGACAACGAGCAGCAGAAGCCTCTTGGCTGCTCATGACTTCTCTTTCAACCCCAAACATCATCTACACACGTGAAGCATCAGTCAAATGAAAAAAGGCTTCCGCAAAACATCCATCACACTGTAGTCAATTAAAATGGATAGAATTGACCCAAGAACTGCAGCACCTGAATTCCAGAAATTTGGTAACCTCAAGGTAATTTTTCTGTTATTTTTATTTGGTATAGGATTATCAAACTTAAGTCTTAGCATGTCTCACCACCCATAGGACTGGACTGGAACAAAATCCCAATTACAACTCAAATTTTTTTCTTATTCATATAATCCCTAAAAATCATTAGACAGCACAAAAAAAAAAATAAAAAATCGATCGATGCTGGTGCATCGATGTTCACCATCATATTGATATTTTGTTCCCCTGTGGCTTCCTTCCTTTGTCATGGTCGCTTTAAATGGTTACTGGCAGCTGTGAGCAGTTTTCAAAGTCATGACGAACCAGGGACGAACGGGCCTCCATTGACCTACATTCCTTGTGTTTATGCTAGCGTCAATTGTGTATGAACGTGCACAAACATGCACAAAAATAATTTTGTCTGGCCATGCACAGTTTTATTTTCCTGTCATTCTTTTTTTATTGGACAAAAACAAACAGGTTCATATAAAGGAGCACAAACGTGCTTGTGTGTCAGAATTGTTCAAACTATATTTTTACCGACAGGTGAACTTCCCTCCAAGCCACTCTTCGACATAAAGAACAACTCCCTGTGTTTATGTATGTGACTGATGCACAGCAGATACCTAACGGGTATCGCTCGCGTCCTTCAACTGTCATCTTCCATCCATCACTGACTACCCATCACTCGAGAGGGGCAGCGCATTTCTCACTTTGACCTCTGATGGCCATCTTGGCTTTTTTTTCTGAATGCCACGATTGACAACAGAGCAAAAATCATTGCCCACTTTTACTAGAAATCTTTAGACTATTCATTCTCATTGAATGATTCGGTCAAATCTTACAGGTTGATGACCCAAGCTGTTGATAAATTGATGTTAAATAAATTGATAAAGTGTCCAACATGGGATTTTGACCTACTTTCTTCTCATCTTTAATCGCTTTTCCTCGGTCCTTCTATCTCCCTCTCGGCATCTACACTGCCATGCACGCCTCTGCACTCAAGCATATTAAAATAAGTCAGCTACTTAGGATGATAACTGTTTGCTCGCTTCCATTAAGAGTTGTGCCAACCCACTTGCTCTCACGCGCCACAACTACCTCGCTCTCTTGACAGCCACAACTATGAGAAGCCCTCCGCTTTTCACCTCATCTCACCGCAAAATTTAGTTGTTTATTAGCGGTGAAGACATTTGCACTCAGCATATGTTGCACTGAGATAAGCAGTTTATGAGAAGAGCAAGAAATGATTGGATTTAGGTTCTTCCTTGTGTACAAGATTTTTTTTTTTTTTTGGTTATGGGTGTGATTAACGTAGCACTAAAATATTTTGGGCAACTTTTGAAGATTGGAACACTGAATACATACATTTAAAAATTAAAATCCCCTTAAAAATGAAGAATGAAATCTTCCATTACCAATGAAAAATGAGGCATCCTTGCAAAGCCTTCACAGATTAGCAGTGAGAAAAATCAATAACTAAATCACATTGAGTGCTTAGGAAAGACATGCTTGACCTTTGACCGGCTGCATATACCAATCACTTGCTTTGCTGATATTTACTACTTGTCGGAAAGCTGTGACCAATCAGCACCCAACCTAGTGTAAAATAAAACGTGGATGAGAGATTACTGCAGTGTACGATTGATCTATGAGGTCTCAAAGGATTAAAAATGTTGTCCATTTTAGAGACACGAGTCAAAGTACTAGGACTTTTTAAATAACTCTAGAAAATTCTTGGTTTACTTTAGTTGCTTTCACAGTCTTGGATGTATGCTTGATTTATGGTTCTACTGCCTTCCAAAGAGGCGTGAGTGTGTCATTTGACTCAAATTGCAAATGCCACATTGTGCCCCATAGAGAGGTGACGAGATATCAGTCATCTTTTACCAAATGTCATTCAAAAGCAAAAAAAATCTTGCCGCGTTGTAAATGTAAATATTCCCTTTTGCTTCAGAAAGATCTGAAATTTTGCCTTGTGGCACACTAACAAGAAACCTTCAATGAGAGCACTTTTGTTAGGCATCGTTTAAAAATCTACAAGATGCTTCTACTTCTACTATTAGTATTTCTCCAGGTTCACGGCAGAATGTAAATAAATCTGATTTTAGTCCTTTGAAAGCAGGCCAAAATAGGCTATGTGTCAATGTCATCTTGTAAGTGTATGTACCCTTCATTGTCTTCCAGCTGCAGTGAGTCATAATTCATGCGAGCGGCCATTAGGTATGCCGTCCATGGCCAATGTTTCAGGATGTCTGCGCAATGACACAGACCTCCCACTCTTCTTTTCTGATCCTCTGTTCATTCCCAGCTCCAGCTCGCACATCTATCAATCAACAGCTTTTACACTCGACCTAGTTTCCTCCTTCCTCCTTAAAGCATGTTGGCCATCCATATGTGGGTGTTTCTTGCAAACACACTGCTCAAAGGATGTTGTCAGTGTTGCCTTGGTAACGACATCCCATGATAGATGGACACATTAAAAAAATGCCTTGATGCTTATGCTGACATACATTTTTTTCATCCACCTTTGAATCTAAAATGCAGTGAAGGCATTGATTGGAATTGTGCAACTGATGCGGGCAGATGAAATGATAGTGAGCAAGGATGTCTGTGCATAAAAAGAGGGAAGATGAGAGAATGGGATGGAGAGGAAAGCTTGGATGCAGTCGAGTGTGAAAAGAGTATAACAACAGCTATTGGCTGATAATGGACAAGTCCCCAGTGCTGTATTACATAGTTGGGTGAGATGGACATGATAGAGCATTACGTATCAGATCACAACATTCACCCTAGCCCAACCATCGCTTGTCTTTTTCCACATCTACAATACAGCCATGCAAACATCCGCTGTGCTATGACAATGCCGACATGCGTGCATTGGCTTCCCCTTAATGTAGAATTAGACCAGCACAAGAAAAGATTGGCACAAAGGCCACGGAGATTCTATTCTTTTTCTACATGTGAAAAAGCCGGTATTCACCTTTTTAGATGAACCGGAGCCATTGAGGGTTAAGAGAAGAAAATAAATACTGTATTCAAATATGTAGCACGCACACGCTTCTACATACAAGTAGTTCTGCCTGTTTCCATGCTTATATTTGTTTCATGTCTGAGTTGACAATACTTGCCTCATTGTAACCTTCATAAGTAATTGACAATGTATTAATTATACATTGGGATAAGAAGATATGGAATTATTTATGGGCCATATATGTATGCCAGATGCAATCTACAGTATGCCCTGTCCCTGCAGCTCTGTTTTGACATTGTCTCACATCACAACATTGTTGAAGGAATATTGCCCTTTCTTCACTTGACATTTTAATTGGTGTTGACTTGAAGTTCGAATGCCCAGAAGGTTAAATAATCCGACCAGAATTTTAGTGTCACGATTTCCAAAGCCAGCTTACATATTGTCAGAACACAAGATGTTATTTCAGCCAGCGTCGTAGGGTTTACGTTTTGCTTATTTTGTTTTCCTGAAAGGTCATCTGGACAAGAACATGCATGGACAGGAACAATGATCGCCAGTAACCATGAGGATGATGATGATGATGAATGACTCTCATGTTTATCACTCTTCCTTTATTCATCTTGCTTTGTTGCCATTGGATTGATAGGACTTGCAGGATTTATCACAGATTGAGTATGAGGTAATTACTGCAAACATAATGATAATAATGTTCCTCATGTTGGAGTGCCACTCATGCCTAGTAAGTTCCATACATTACAGTAGCAATGAAACTATTTAGTGTTGTAGCCCCTTGAAGGAATGTAATGACTTGTTGTGTTTAGTATTCATGAGCTACCTAAATGGCTGCATTCCCTTGACAACGGAGCACAGGGAAGCAGACGGATACTGTAGATGAATGGAGATTTGTCATAAAGGCGGGAAAAGTTAGAATAATGTTTTCAAAAAATATTCATGTAATAATGTAATGTAAGATTAAATCACTCTCATTTTGATTGGTTTGGAAAGTGTTACTTGAGTTCAAAATGGAAACGTTTTCTTTGCATATTCTATGAAATATGACAAAGACTAAACCATTGTGCCGTGGCGGCAACATCTTGAGGCGTTCAGGGAGGCATCCTAACCAGATGTCAAAGCAGCAGCTCACCTCTGCAACAACTGAGATTCTCACCTGATCTCTAAGGGAAAGGCCAGATATTCTGCGACGGAAACACATTTGTGCCACTTGTATCTGTGTTGATGTTCCATGACTTGGAACCTTAGGTGATGGTGGGACCATAGACAATTCAAAAGCTACACTTTTCACCGAGCTTCTTCTTCATCATGACGACTGGATGTAGAACCCTCATCCTTGCTCAAAAGGTGACATTGCTAGCCAGCTTTTGGATCAAGAGATCAGAATGCCAAGGTCTATCCACAGATGCATAAGATATGGCCCTGACGGTGGATAATTTTCTTTTTTTTGAAAGTGTATGTGCACAAGACTTACCAGTTTTGGCTTGAAGGGCGGCTGTATCTCCTTATTCTCAAGACGCTCCCAGTCAATACGTCGGAAGAAGGCATGTTCTTTGACATCCCGCTCTCCTTCTTGACCGCAGCCCAGACGCTTGGATGGATGCTTAGTCATTAGCTGTTTAATGTTTAGAACAACAAAGTGGATATGTTGTCAAAACAAGTGGCTCGCACTGGCTATCTTACATCACAGTTGTACTCAAACGGAGGAAAGTGTTTTTTACTCCCTTGCCAGTGTTCAGTGTTCCTTAATGGGATTTCACTGCATTTCTAGGTCACAGAAGGGCTCGAAAATAACTGACATAATTGTGATTTTTTTTTTTTATACATATCCTCTCTGTTTTTCTTTTAGAGAACTGCTGCCACTTTTAATCATATCACAGAAAACATTTTTTTTTTTCAGAAAGCAAATTAAAAAGTACCCACAGGAATATGAGCAGCAACAACAAAAATCAGCTCCGTGTTTAATTCTGCATGGCCAAATGGTACATAAATTATGCATCAAAATGGAACCATCGAGAATAAAATACAATTTAGTATGACTTGTCTCTTTGAACAAGAGTTTCTATGATATTTGGTTTCATAAATAGTTTAGGTTGAAGCCTTTAACATTGGTGCAATATGTGACCGAAAATTACAACATTGTTTATATTTGTGCTTTCCCATGTACAGCTTGATAGCAAAATAAAACAATACTTTAGTTCAAATCAGGGATTCTAAAAGTGAGCTCTGGGGAACCATAACTTTGGCCCTAAAAAAATGATAGGAATAAATGAGGTCACATCTTTATGTTCTAAGTACCTAACTAAATATGAAGAGGACCATCACAACAAATAAACATACCAAAGCAATTACTCTTCCTTGTGTAGATTAACTGTAACAAAAATGTTTTGCTTGGTTTAATTCCTGCAATTTAAATCCTGAAATCAACATTTGTATTGTGGCCAATTTACTTTAACTCACAATGTTATTTACACTGACCGAGACACTATGTTGTGAGCATGACTTGTTATACTGTTATGTTTCCCCTTCGAGAACCAGAAGCCCCAAATGCACACGCTGTTGTCTAAATAAATCTTGTGATAAATAATGTATTCATGATTCCATAATATCTTAACTTAGAGGTACTATAATGGACAAAATGTTGGTTTTCCTGCAGTGTGTTTGAATAATGTATATGTGCATGTTAAAAAAAAAAAAGGTAAGACATGGCCAAAGCAGATTTAAAGAACATCTATTCTAATTCACACTGACATAGAACTCGGGAGCTGTTCCTTTCAGGACTAAAGATGACAAATGTGGAACGAGCAGACTTCCTCTTATATTAATGTAAATTATGTTGGATTTGGTGAAAGTGAATTCCACTGCACTTAAATTGTTGATTTCCATGAGTTTCAACTCAGACTGATAGTAATAATGCATTTTTTTGCATGA
This sequence comes from Syngnathus scovelli, assembly GCF_024217435.2. Classification (NCBI taxonomy): domain Eukaryota; kingdom Metazoa; phylum Chordata; class Actinopteri; order Syngnathiformes; family Syngnathidae; genus Syngnathus; species Syngnathus scovelli. The sequence goes on along the minus strand of NC_090851.1, from coordinate 7,643,400 downwards.
ATGTGAGTGCGTGTGTGCGTGTGTGCGTGCGTGTGTGTGTGTGTGTGTATGTGTGTGCATGTGCGTGCGTGTGTGCGTGTTTGTTTGAAATGCCATTGATTGATCAAACCTTTTACTCACCCCTTTGCAGATGGAAACAGCCTCTTTGGACAAGGACTTTGGGTAGGAAACATTGTGCTCCATAATGGACTGGAACAATTCGTCTTCATCCTCTCCATCAAAAGGAGGCTGCGGACAGATAGAGCGTGATGTTGAGAGTGTTTCATCCATTATCACAAGATGGATGAATAGATGGTTGCAGTTTTGAGACCACAAAGAATTTTTTGTCAAGTGGTACCAAACAGTATGAGAGGGATCCAACAGTGGCAGAATTGGGGATTTGTAATTTTTTTTTTTCTTCTGACAAACAAATTTAAATTGGCCATATTTAAAATATCTGGAGTATCAATAGCAATAACTAGTGGATTATCAATTGATGGAATCGATTGTTAATTAAATGCATCTTTAAGCAATGTATGACGACATCTCTGAGCAGCGTTGTGCCTTCTTCACTGGGTGGTTATCATCAGTAGCTCTAATGTGGATGTCTCAACAGTTGAGGAAATGAATTATTTGTTGGTAACACTCCACTAGGCTTGCTAGAGATAGCCTGTCTGCTTCAAGACCTCTTGATCCAGTTCTTCACACACACAGAAAATATAGGGACATCTCAGGTAAAATGTTATATTCATTGAATAAAACAAATATGGATTTAGAATAACGTGTTGAAAATACAATACAGTTATACTACCACTTGTGAGAGACCCAACTAACCAGTTTGTTGACTTGAGTTCTTGAGTTGTGAGAAAAATGTGAGCTATGGTGTAGCAACACATGTAGACAAACATAATACTGAATATAATAATGAGAGCATGGTCATGGAACAAATTGAACTCGTAAGTCAACAACTGAGCAAGTGTGTGTATGTGTGCCGGTGTGTCTGTATGTGTGTAAGACACTCACCTGTCCAGCTAACATTTCATATAGAAGCACTCCATATGCCCACCAGTCTACAGAGCGTGCATATGGCTGATATGCAATAATCTGTGGAGCAAAAGAAAAGAGAAATCTGACTGAAGCAATGTCATCTTTTCTTATATTCCCAATTGAATGGATTGATGAAATTAGATTTTTAAAAGATATATGATTAATTCATCCCATATTCGCTCGAATTCTACAGCACTTGTCCTCAGCACAATCTGGAATAGTTGCCAGTCGATCACTGGACAATAAGGACAAATAACCATTCACAATTAAACAAAATGATTCATTCATTTATCCATCAATTTTTTTTACTACTTATCTTGTTCATATGTTTAAATCCATCAAAACAGACATAGACAAACATAGAATTCTGAATGATGACCTTTCCCCCATCCGTCCTCCCTGCCCCAAAAAAAGGAATACATCTAAATGTTTTTAGGATCTCTCAAAGATCCTTTCTGAGTAACATCTGACCTTTTCAGTTAAAGGACATAACTTCAGGTCATGTGCACACAAACACACACAAAGATTGACAAATGCACTTCCAGCTCTGCACACCCGAAGGTTGCATGACTTCCGTATGTTAACCCCTTCACACAAGGGCAAGAACGTGCACATTCATGCATGAAAACAAGCCACACTTTTTGAATGTCCTCATTCCCTGGAAGAGTAGAGAAAAAAACATGCACACAACATTTAATTAGTTCTCTTACTGCCTCTCCTAAACTAATAAGAATACAGTTGAGCTTGGACAGCAAGTTTCTTCCACAAGTAAATAACCTTGCATAACTCTTGGACAGACGTGCAAAAGATTCTCAGTCTGCGCTCTGCAGACCATGAAAATGAGGTTTTTGTAACTCATCACACTCAAATGCTCCATGTCGGAATGCAAAAGTTGTGGAAAAGAGACTCCATGCTATCAAACCTACTCAGGATGAACCCGCTTCACAAGACTGCTTCGCAGTGCTCAGTAAGGCGGAGGTGGTTATTTTTGCATGAACTAAGAAATTAAGTGCAACACAAAAAAGAGAAGCGAGTGTCATTTCTGAAAGCTGACGATGCAGGCAGAAGTTGACTGGAGTGTTTGCTGTTGGTGGGTGCTCATTGGTATTCAAAGGTCATTGGAAAGATAATACCTGCTCTTGGCGTCAGTCGCGGGGAAAAGTCTACAAATGAGATCCAGAGGCAACCAAGAGGGATCGATCGGTACTAAACCTGAACCTGATTTTTGAGAACTCTGATTATATGTCTCATATGTATTATTTCAAGAACCAAACAAATCAAAGGTCACAGAGCCTTCAATTCATAATACCAATGTTAAATCCTGAAAATGTTTAGAAATAAAATTACCAACAGTGCAAATTGTCAAAAATTGTCACTGTATTAATTCACAAAAAAACATTATTAAATTGTGTCCAGATTTGTCGTCATTGTCAAACAAGTAGTACAGCACTTTTCAGCACCCTCTTTTTGACATAGCAATCACCATTCCACTGCATTCTTGGATCCCTTGAAAGCCACTAAATAAATCAAAAATATTATCATTAAATAAGGATGAACCTAAAACAAGCCCAGCATTGTCATTACTCCTATGAAGCATCAAGATGTAAGTTGTAGAGAAGCCACATGCCAATAAGGGAAAACAAGATTATGTCTGGACTCTGCAAATATTGCAAAAGAAACGTGATCATCTATCTTCCCCAAATGAAGTTTTACTTCAACTATAGATTGGTAAAATGAACTTGACTGGTTGTCTTGGTGAAAACGTCCTAGTGAACATCCCTGCATTCAGAGCGCCTTAAGACTTGGAGACCGGCACACACATGCTCATTCATGGATCAAAGTGTAACTTAATCCTGGATTTTCTCTTTGGTGAACAATGAGAAGGAAGAAGACCTGAGGTAAACTTTCTTTGTCTTTCTTCCGTGCTTTTAATTAGCGAGCAGGTCAAAGACTGCAAACTGAGGGAAATCCTGATGATGAAATTCTTGAGCATGGCTGTTTAATCCTGTTTCCCGCCAGACTAGTGCTGAGTTTGTGTGTGACCTTGCAGCTACAAACAAAAACACCACCTGTTGTCACACACTATTACAATATAAGAAAACATACACAGCAAACTGCTCTTAATGGTAAAAGTATGTTACAATTTATAGGCCCTCCAAAAACATAGCGGTATGCTAAAACAGTACATATGGTACTGCTACGTGCCAGATGATTAATAAGGAGAGAAAGCTTACTTAATCCTGTGGTGATCTGCTGCGAGCTGACAGTATGACAAGCGGAACAAAGCCAACGCTAGACAGTGTGTCATTGAGGACCCACCGAAAAATGTCACATGCGTTCAACTCTGTCTCTGTGAATTGACCCCTGCGGTCTCCTGCAAAAACTGTCCACATTAAGGAATTTAGACTCAAGAAGCTTTTGGTCAGGAGAGACAAAACAGTGCATGACATTGCTATTTAGGATTTCCCCCCAAAAAAAAGAAAAAAAAAAAAGAGGGAAGACTAGTGTTAAGTGCTGAAACCAGACTGAAATTTAATAAATGCAAATTAATTTGTTCCAGGCCATCACCATTGTAACACCTTTATGAAACATACAGCCGATTTTATAGGAGACCTAATGTGCATTATTTTTAAATTACAACAATTCAAATGATGTGTGTATTCCGTTGTGTCATCCTGACCACCCCGCAAAAAAAAAAAAAATGGCTAGTTCCCTGCCTGCATCCTGTTAGGCCAACGGCAAATATGGACTTCATTACCATGACAACCTGGGGTGGAGCTGCACTGGAGCTACAGGGAAAAAAAATGATAGAACTGCGACGTGAACACTATTTCCTCTCGATATTTATTTGCCCTTCAATACCGTGTTCTCTGAAAATGAAAAAGAAATATTTGACATAATGTGTAGTATATTGTTCATATAATCAACATGCTTTTAGGCCAAACATATTAATTTCATCCTTTTAGAGTGTACAAAAAAGTACTCCCCGTTAAAAGTGCTAATGTGAAGTAACTGTGACTTGCTGCCCGTTGTCACCCTGAACTTATCTGCAACACCACCAGCAGAAAAGAAATTCGGTCATGCTGACCTTTATGTAATGCGTTGATGTTTTGGGTTTCGCATTGAGTTGGAGGAAAGTGATGAATAAGTCACGTAAGTGTTCTTTCTATCAGCCAGGCTGTGAGAAGAAGAAATAGCAATTGGAAGAGACATGTGTGAAACCAGTCTGACATCCAATGCTTTTATCTAGTTGTTTCTTTTTTTCTTTTTTCTTTTATTGTATGAAAGCCTTTGGCCAACTCTGCTGATTTACTACAGCATATGAGCGAGCGTGTGTGTGTGTGTGTGTGTGTGTACATACCAGCAGACCTATATCATCTTTTACGTCCATCTACCATAGAGTTACTGCTTTACAATATATCTATACATCTATATGAATTTATTTATTTATTTATTTATTTATTTATTTATTTATTTATTTATTTATTTATTTATACTTGTTTTTGGCTCTACGCAAGTGTTGGGGTGTTTCTTTGTGCGTGCATGTGTGTGCGCGTGCATGTGTGTATGTATGTGTGTGTGTTTTGCTGTAGACATTGCTCTCCCATTAGGCCTAATACTACATGACAGTTTTGGATCAGACTGCTAGCTATTTCAGGCTAGTCTCTTTACAGCAACACTCAGACACACATGCTTATACGTACATGTACGTGCACCAGAGCAGCCCAGACCACCTTTGTGCTGCATATGAAAACTATTTAGAATTCACTGCATTGCAGTGAATGCCTTGCTGATATTTGAGGATGCTTATATACAATTCCTCATTAGGGTTGAAGGTAAGTTGGAGCCTATCCCAGCTGACTGCGGGCGAGACTGACTTTTGGGGCACGTGGCACTGATAGACAAACATTCACACCTACTGTTTTTAAAGTCTTCAGTAGACCAACAATGAATGTTTAGGGAAAGTGAGAATCGTCACAGGGATTCAAAAACTGAGCATCACAACTGCGATGGACGTGCTTTGCACAGTGCTGCAATGTTGGATCTTGTAAGATAATGCAGGTGTTTCTAGTGGCCAGCAAATAGAGTAAAAATAGAATAAAGGAAAAGAGAGCTTGTTAAGAAGCTAAATTTGTACTTCATCATCTTGATGGCAGTCTGAGTTTTTTTTTTTTTTTTTTTTTTTTTTAATACCAGAAATGAAGCTGTGTGCTTGGGTCAACAAGACCACAAAGGGAAATGTGCCGTATCAGACAGCTCAATAGTCTCAAATGCCCTGTGAAATGTCACCGAGTCATCCTTAGACTGATTTTACGCCTTCCTTTCTGCCTTCATTGTCTTGCTTCTTCTTCTGCTCTTTTACGCACATTTAATAGCTTTTACTTCTCCTTGTTTTCCTGACAGAATCAGCTTTTTGTCTCTATTGCTTTCTCGTTGTATCAAAGTCACTGAGGTGTAAATGTACATTAGTGCAATCATTCCTCCCTGACAGGCACAATAACAGACTACTTATATAGGTCAGGCTAAACAGAGCGATAACTCCATGTGTACGCGTGTGTTCACATGTGCACTGACAGGCAAGGGAAAACACTGTGATTCTCCAGCTGCCGATAAAAAGTCGAAAGCGAGAATATTTCTCAGGTTACAACTTTAACACAAATGAATTTTTACATTTGAATGGCAATGGGTAGAGCGTGGAATTCCAGCACCAAAAAGTGTATCTTAAGATCTTTTTGTTACGTTCATGCATTATCATTTGCACAGAAAGAAGAAAAATCAGCTACGACTTTATCCAGAGCTGCACTAAATTCAAATGGATTCCTCCTTCATTTTCACTTCCACCTTACCTGTGACACAAATGTAGAATCTAACCAAATCTCAGCAGTTTGACTAACACAGAAGTTGCTTTTCTTTTTTTTTTTTTCAAGATAAGTTGCATTGTTTTTTTTTTTTTGTTTTTTTTAAAGTAGTTGCTTATTCCATGCAGGGAATGTAGGAGCAGAGAGACTCTGGAAAAGTAATGTAAATCGCAACTCAACAATAAATAAATACAATTAAGATGAGAAACAGATCAGAAGTCAATTCCTTAGCTCCTTAGCTGTGTGAGGTGTTGAAAATCTTTGCGAGGGCTCCGTGATACAGCAATCAGAATGAAATAGATCTTAACATGTAATAACATGTAAATTAAAAGTAAATATTTCAATCTTGCTGATATTGATTCACATTAGAGAGCTATATTGACTGTCATTCATATCCTTCTATAGAAAATCATTGACAGATTTTTTTTCTAATGGCTTTTTGAGTGTACCTGTATATGCAAGCGTGCGTGCGCGTGTATGTGTGTTAGCTTGACAGTTTTCTGAAATGACATTAGATAAAATCTTTAGCTTCTGAAAAGGGGCAGGATTATTTCATTAAATATTGAGCGAAGCAAGGGGTATATTTGCAGGAGGTTACTTTGGGAGTTAGCAACCCCAACTTGTCGCTCAGTGAAACCTACCACCGCAATATATGTTTATTTAAATAGACCCTTTCTAATATGGCTGAGAGGATAGGCGGTATACTGTAAAGAATAAATAGATGGACTAAGAGGTTTCTTAATATACCATGGCGTCTCCTATATAAAAAAAAAAAATCATAATGGTAATATACTTAGTTGCATATGACCACAAAGTTCAAATCTGTCAAAGAGAGTGAAAATATGTTGTGACACATTCGAGGTCAGTCGTCTCTCCAAATTATTAATTCGTTGAGAAGTATGTAACACTTCCAACGACGTGTGTAAAAAAACTACAGCGTGTATGCGCTATTGTACGTTTGTCCACTCACTCACAGCATGGTGGAGGCAGCGGCCGATGCCATCCCTGCTGTGCCTTCAGTGGCTGGAGCATTAGTGTCAGTCTGACTGTGTGCAGTCACAGCATGTTGTCCTTGACTCCATGTAGACAATATCTCATTCTGACAGGGAAGAAAATCTATAACACAAGTCCCCAGTAAACAGGAGGGAACTAACTGATAATGGCTACAAAGTTGGACAAACTTACAGTATGTGAAATAATTGCAACAGGTTCCTTATCTCATTTTCAACATGACTGGGTACGAGGGCACAAAGCAAGGTCCATAAAAACTTGGACGGCAGAGTCTGATATGGATGAAACGACAGAACACCTTTGGGATGAATTACAAGCCAGAACTTCTCGTTCAACATCAGTGTGTGACCTCATAAATGCTCTTCTGAAAGAATGATCAGAAATTTCCATTACAGAATCCTAAGCCTTGTGGACAGCCTTCCCTATATGGACATCCTATTGAAGCCTCAAAAATGAATGGTCACTTAAGTTCATATCTGAGTCAAGGCTAGGGATGGGAATTGAGTTCCCATGTTACTAATTCCTTGGAATCGTTTGCTATTATGCTAACAATTCCCTTAGCGATTCCAGTCAGCATGAATTTTGTCACTTCGCACATAAACAATGATGGCACCTGTGAGGCAGAAGCGTTCAAAGGTTTGGTTACATTTCACTAAGAAGGACGAGAATAGAGCGACGTGCAATACTTGCAATGTTGAAATTTCAACAAAGGGAGGAAAGACGCCTAATATGCAAAAGGATTTGTACACGCAGCATGCCATTAGTGTCGCTTGTTTGATCCGCTGTGGAGGGTCAGTCAACAACCCAGCACCAGCAGCAACATTAACCCGAGCTCGACGTGCAGTTTTACTGCAGGATAACTAAAACTGATATTCGTGCTAGCTCTTTTTCTATAATTGTAAAATCTGCCATGCAAATCACGTCTCAAGTTTTATTTCAGATGATGACGAAAACCGTATTTCCACTCATGTTTCTTCTACCCAAGCCACCATACTGAATGTAGGCCACTTAAGGTAAAAAAAACAAGTTATTTGTCATCGCTGTGTTTGATGATGATGGTTGTGCGCGGACCAAAGCAGCATTTTGGCATCAGCGTTTTGCTGGGGACTAGCAGACATCCCATGCTGTGCTTCACAGCAGACGCACTGGGAGTCTGCTTGACTACAGTGCTTACATCATTAGAAAGCACACGTGTGTGTGTATGTGTGTGTGTGTGTGTGTGTGTGTGTGTGTGCGTGCGTGCGTGCGTGCGTGCGTGCGTGCGTGCGTGCGAGCGAGCGAGTGAGCGAGTGTGTGTCTGTATGCATGTGTGTCCTGAGGCTGTGGCCTTAATGTGGTCCGTGAGGATGACACAAGTGACCTCTTGCATCAGGCCATGCTCACTCTCACACACACACACACACACGCACGCACACACACACACGCACACATATACACGCACACGTCTTCCAAGTTTAAACCTTACCTCAGGGGCGATGTAGTCTGGAGTACCACAGAAGGTGCGAGTGGTCACTCCATCTAACATGTTCTCTTTACACATGCCAAAGTCAGCAATCTTAATGTGTCCCTCACTATCGAGCATCACGTTGTCCAACTTGAGATCTCTTAAGAAGCAGACAAATACATGTTAATACTGATATTTTTTTAAAAATCCCTGAAAGGCATTCACATTCATTTTTGAACGGCCTTCAAGAACATGGTTTGCAATGTCAATCATGGCTAACTGATTTCATTAAAACTATTGCTCTTACAAAAATGTCTTTCTCTTCAGAGTTAATCTCTCTGAAAAGTAGACTTCAATATAATTGTCATTAGCTGAAATAAATGCTTACCTGTAGATGACTCCTTTACGGTGAAGGAAGAAGAGACCAACAGCGATCTCTGCTGCATAGAACCTGCAATTACAACAACACAGCCAATCGCAGAGCGCATATGGACAAGCAGTCGATGAACCTAACGCAAGGGGAGAACATGCAAACTCCACAGAGGAGAGCCTGAGCCAGGATTCAAACCCGTGACCTCTTAACTGTGAGGCGCCCTAACCACTATACCACTGCGGAGCCCCACACAAAAATCGAATTAGCAAAAGAGTCTTGCAAACTAACCTTGTTGCCAATATTCGTACTTAACATACTGTAAAGCGGCCATCGGTGTGAGTGCTTTAATAAATACGACAGAAATGCATGAACGAGTATTTGTAGAAAAGGCGGCTTTTAATTCCTTACACTGCTTGCGGTTCCTTGAACTTGCCCACTTGTTGAATGTGATACATGAGGTCTCCTCCAGTCACGTACTCCATGACAAAGTACAGACGATCCTGTGTGCAAAAGAAATGGGGGGAAAAAAGTGCACATAGAAAAATCAGAACGTCTCTTTTTTTCTTCATTAAATCTATTTTGCATTCTTTGAAAACTCTCATTAATTCCATTGCTGGTTTCTGCACCAATAGGTGGAAATATTATTTTGCAAAATGATCTTTTTTTTTCCATTGATTGTCAGAAGGACTAATTAAAAGTATTTGGCTGATTTTCTGCAAACTTTATTGAATTGAGGGATGGGGTGGGGTGGGCGACGGGCCACAGAAGAACAGAAGAACTCATTACATCCAAAAATGTCTTTTCTTAAGGTTTTCCTATTTGTTTGTGTTTTTCTTAATATCCCATTGAACAAGCATACTAAATCTTTATGACACAATTTAAAATTGCAGAGGGATCGTTTGGCCTTGACAAAGCATGACCTCTGAGTGCCATTCTAACATGGAAATGGAATATATTGTATATATCCTGTACAACTGAGCCTCACAAGCTGTAAATTATGGGAATAAAACCAGGCATAATTGAACAGAACAATACATACTTTGTATTTATTATCATTATTGTGCTTGCAGTTTCACAATGAATCACGTAGACAGTTTGTTATTGTTGTACGCCGCATTCATTCATTGCATACGTGGTTAAGTGGCCAAATGTATTTTATGTTTCGTAATGCCACAGAGCTGCTCATTTTATTATTAAGCCTCAGTCTGTGTTTGGCCTCTAAGGGTTTAGTGTATTTTTTTTTTCTTTTTATATAGTACAAGCGTCACTTTGTTCTCTCAGGTTGCGCGGTCTGTTCTTTTCCCTAAGGACTCAAATGTGCAATTACGTGTTTTCCACACAAACTGCCTGTTTAAGCCCCTCCTTTTCATTGTACTTGTCATGCGTGTCCTCTGTTTAGCTCAGAGCAACGTACTTTGAAGCGACCTTGACCTAAGAGCATTGTACCCACCACAGTCTGGAAGCACGAGTGTAGCTGCGTGAGGAAGGCCGGCTTCTCCTGCTGGGCAAGGACCCTCTTCTCCACCATGGTACATTCAACGTCGTCGTCCTGAATCACCACGTCCTTTTTGAGGATCTTTATGGCATACAGCTCTTCTGTGGCCTTCATTTCTGCCAGCATCACCTTCAGTCATAACAAAAGTCATTTTCACCAAAGAGGAGCTTACTTTCTTGCGAAAGGTGACTTTTAACATGTGTTGTACCACAAAGAAAGAAAACAACATTCCAGTTTACCTTGCCAAAGCTGCCTTTCCCAAGTACAGCCAAGAAGTTGAAGTCACTGACTTTGACTTGGTCCAAGCTGTTGAATGGCAGCTGGCTGGATGGGCTGCCATCTGTCTCTGTGGTGGCCTTCTTGGTTGGGCCCAGCTTGGCTTTCTGCGCTCACATGACAGGACAGGGTGCGTCAACATGCACTCCAAGGAGCACAACATTTGAATAATGTCCAAATCTAAATGCTCCCTTTCAAAGACAATAATCTGCTTTGAATGACATTTCATTGAGCAATATAACAATACTTTCTGAGTTGGACCTCAAGCCACAATCCGATGTTATATTTCCTTGTTGGGATAGGAACGGGCCAGTGTTGGGTGGACTTTTTTCACAAACTTGAAATTATTACACATAAATTCCACATGATGATCCATTTGTGCCCTTAAACACTTGACCATTTAAAAATGCACACAAACATGTCAACGCTAGACCTTCAATCAAGAGATCCCTATCAATATTGTTCTGAGTGACCAAGACTTGGAAAAAAAAAAAAAAACTTGAGCTTTCACTCAGGCATAGTGATATTTCAAGTCGAGAGGCATAATCTACTACTACGTGCATTCATGCCTGCTCCAGACAAGCCTCTCATGTCAACAACAGCCAAAACATGACAAATTCCCCATGAAGCTCATTCAAGCCAAATTCATGCTTCATCTTTATCGACAAATGAAGAAAAGCGTTTCATGGTGCAAAAAAATGCTGAGCATTGACAATGGATCGATAGAGATTCTCAAGACTGCTGATTAATAGTGGTGTCGCCAGCAAAGGAGCTGTTGATTCATTCTCAATTAGTTTGTGGTCTAAGGAGGAAGATCTATGAGGTCTATGAGAAGCTTCACACAAGCTTCAGTTATGGGGCAAGCCTTCCCGATAGTTTTATTCTTCTCAAATACAACACTGGCGTGGAAGCAGGAGTTCAGAACATTCTATAAGTGACTCTTCAATCTTTATTCTTGTCATTCAAACAAAATGGGAAAATATCCTATTGGCTATGCATTAAAAACCCAACCACATTTCATGTCCACAGTTCACACTCAGCCAGGACAAACATAGATCCAAACCTCATGCTGAACCTGATATTGTGGCTAGAATCACAATCCAGAGAACTTCGACTTTCACTATAGCCAGCACGAAAGGTTTAAAAGCCACGCAAACATCATTTTCACACCTTTAACCATAATCAACACGAGACTATAGCAAATGTTGGTTTGACTTTTGATAAGTTGGCAAATTCCATGTCAACTCACTGACAGACCTCAAGTATTTCAATGACGTGCTTCCCCTCTGTCCAACATTGATTTCAAACAAGCTTGTGACAAAGTAGGAGCAGCCTTAGTTTGGTTAATTGCGTGAACTAGAGTCTAGCTAATGTGCAAAGGGCAGCAGACTACGCCAAACCACAGCACACCTTGAAGCTTTAGCCAAAGACAAGAGCCTGTCCGAGCTGAGCGAGCGAGCGAATGAGCGAGCAGCCTTACTTTCTTCCTTTTAGAGTCTTCCAAAATTGCTTGGTCCTGGAACCATAAGAAGAAGCAACCAAAGGGCCTGACTCACTTTGAACATCTCAAACAATACTTTTACACTGGGACACTTTTATGCTCAGACGTTGAGGGACAAGGAAGAGTCTGGCACACACAGAAACAATATTTTGTAATAATTCATAAACATGATCCATTCACAGTCAGACATGGTGAGAGCTGTTGGTAAAATGACAATACAATATTTTTGTTAATCTTTTCCTGTCATATAAGAGCCAGAACAAACTAATGATCTTCTACTATCGCATCATCATTGTCGACATTTCTCTTTGGTGGTGTGCCAATCTCATGTAAAATACGATATGTGGTGAGGCTGAATAACTGTAAAAGAGCTAGTCAATAATAAAACTAGGTATTTTGTTATTTGCTGACATCTAGTGGTTAAGTGCAGAGCACAACGTTATGGTAAAAATAGATTAGAGAAGACGAACATTTATCTTTCTTATATCTACTATTTTCTGTGGATTGAATGCATAAAAAAAATGCTAACACACTGCATTTCACCCTAACAGGTACCTAAAGGTAATTAATATAAATAAATAAAAACTTTACAATTAGCTTACATACAATGCTGATAAAGAAATAAGTCTCTCACAACTAAAAATTATTGTCATGTATTGCAATACTTTTGAATTTTCAAGTAGACTTACATTTACCAAAAAATTTTCAAACTTCCCATCAAACAGAATTATTTATTCTGGTTGGTGTGGTAAAAAATAAATCTGACAAACTATTTATTTATAGGGAAACAGCTATACCAAGTTAAAATCAATAAAAAATGTCAACTTCTCAACTCTATGTCACTGAAAAGACGGGATATTCTCTAATGTGTACTTTTGTAACTTCTGCCTGCGCCTCCTTCCCCTGCCACGGAGCAAGATTAATTTCTGTGAAAAAACAATCAGCAAAGGACAACCCTCACCTCAAATTTCAGTCTCAGTTCTTCATTCCCATCATCCTCCTCTGAGATGGGAACGTTATAATACTCTCCCTCCTCCTGGCACAACAATTTATACCTGACAAACCATGAGACAGCGTGAGTAAATGAGTGTGCAATCGGCATAGTCTTAAAAGGTCAAGAAATGGGTCTTTACCAGCCACACGCTGGAGACTTTATGAGCTCCGACACCCCAAATGAAAGGGCGCCCATGAAGTCATTCCTGGTTGTCCGATCCCAGTCCCACACTTCCACGGATAACCTGCGGTCCTTATCTGTAGGTCTCAGTTTACTGGAACGTGCAGAGAATTACGTACATAATGGTCCAGAGAATTACAAACTATCCCAATAACTGAATACAAAGAGGCAGTTACTTACAAGGTAAAAGTCTCACCCCATTTGGGGTTCAGATTAGAGCGGATGGTTTTGGTCTTCTGCTTGGTCTCATTTTTGGGGTCGGGTATGAGCTTGAGTTTTACGTATGGATCAGACAGGCCATTGGGGTCCATCGGTATCAGATTCCTCCCTTCACCAACTGAAAGAAAAAAAGTGTAGGTTTATTGCATTCATTGAATTCATATTCAGCAACCAATCTATTATTATTATTATTATCATCATTATTATTTGTTTCTTTTTTGGAGGCAATACACATTTTGAGTTTAGAAAATGTCTTCACTTTGTAACTGTTGAGATTTCAATGTGAGACAGAAATGTTGTCTCGTTGTAGAATTTGGATGAAATGATTAATGATTATCCAGAAGTTTGTTTAAGAAGACTTTTATACAAGAACCACATGATTTAAATAAATCATGAACAACTTTAGTAGTACCATAAAGAGTTAAAGGTGAGCCCATTGGGATAAACACATTGTGGTCGATCGCGAACTTCAAATAACCTCAAATTTGAAAATCAAATGAGAACCATGAACGAATTTTATTTTTATTTTTTTAATAGGGTCTCTAATTGTTCAAAAGGGACCGCTAGAGCATTTGTTCTGCACTGAAGTCTCAATGAATATTCAACTTCATTTCATCTGTCCTTTTGGTCAGGTAAAAAAAAAACAAAAGCAAAACAGATACTGCAGGTGAACATCAGTGGAACACACTGCAGGTGTTCAAGATCAAATGTGCGTGCGTGCATCCGTGCGTCCGTGCGTGCGTGCGGTGACACTGAGCTTTAGAGGGAGCAAAAGCAGGAAGTGGGGGAAGGCTCTTTTATCCTCCCGTTGTGAGATGGACAGTAAACAACAAGGCAAGAATTCCATTAACCAGGCTTAAACTAAACAAAACACACACATAGGAATAGACGTACATTAAGATGCATTTACAAAATGTTCTGTTTTTTTTATTGGTCCATGCTTTATTCAAATTAGAATAAAGCTGAATTACTATGTGAGGGGAACTAAAGAAGAGACTCACAGACCTTTTAGTGCTAAATGACAGAGAAAACAATTAATCTCACTAAGAGCAAGTGGAAAGTAAAAAAAAAATGGGAAGAAAAGTGGCCTATACAGATTTTCAATTTTCTATGTGTTTTTAAAGCTTATTAGATCAACAATAAGAGGCAGACAAAATCAATTTTAACGATTACTTAAAGGGAACTGTCAACACAGGGTACTCAGGATTACCACATCTGCCTCACAGTCCTGAGGTTCGGTGTCCAGATCGATCGTCCTGTGCAAAGTTGTTGTTTTTCCCCCTGGGTCCTCTGGCTTCTTCCCACATTGCAAAAAGATGCGTATTAGGTTAATTGAAGACTCTAAAATTATCCAAAGGTGTGAATTTGAGTGTGAGTAATTGCATGTGTAAATATCCACTACCATTGGCTGGCAACCAGTCTTTGTGCTACACAACTACAGATTTCATAATAATAACAGATGATTTGGAATCATGTAAACCAACTTTCTCATCTGCAAACAAAAATTGGGTTTTTTTCTAACAAGAGTTTTAATTACTTACTCCACCTCCAAACCTAGCATCTCGCGCTGACAAAAAAATTCAAAACAAATGTTATTTTTCTAAGATGTACTTCCAGACTAAAACGATAGAGGGCGAAAAGCCCATTCTAATGTCGTTCAGCAGAAGTCAGAAGTCCAGCTTCAATGAAGATTTCATCCACAGCTGCGTCTTCATCTTCACCTTCGATTGCATTGAGGACATCCAGCACCGATTTTGTACCCATAGAGGGGCTGTATGTTCAATCTCCAATGGTTACCTTCTCTGCACTCATGACAACTCTACTCCACCGCAACTGACACGAGTTGACCCCGTCCACAGAACAATGAGGTCAGCCGTGTTTGCACTCTGCATCCTTTGGCAAACAAGTTGAATAAAGTTTTTAGTCTCATTACCTAAATATCCCACTGTGTACACTGTAGAAAACACCCTTCTCTGCAGAAAAAAGACAGCTCCCAATGCTTAGTTTCAACAGCACAATGAAAGAAGAGAAAAAGGAACATTAAGTTTGAGAGTAGTGAGCTTTTAGAGCTGCTTGGGTGGTTGACAGTTAATAAAGGCTTGAAGATGACATCACCATACATCACCTTGGAGTGTGTCATTCTTGTAGAAAATTGTGTGCCTGTGTCCTTGAATGGATTGTAAAGCATTTCAAGATATTTTTCACAGACCAAGTATTTTTCTGATTAAAATATTCATAGCTGAAAACTAGTTGGCATGGTTACATGAAGGCTCTTCAGTTCCTGCAGTCAAAAACAATATTGAAGTTGATTTCCTCCTGGTAAAAATCTCTTGGCATGTGTGTGCCGTGCCATTGAGTATTTTACAAAGAAGGAAATTGTAGAGCGAAGGCTTCAAAGTGGAAGAAGCTCGGGGGCCTAAATCATTGTACATGCGTGCTGCTGTCCACTGCCAGGCTGCATGCAAAGCCCAGAAAAACTGTTGAAGCAAACTCAACTCTACCTTCCAGCAAGCCTTCTTTCTTAGCAGAGACACTAATGGGAGGAAAATGTGATTTATTTATTTATTTTGTCTGGTTGATTAGCTGGCAGAGCGAGAGGCCACATGTGGAGACCTCATGCATTTTGACCATATGGAAAATAGCAGTGATGAAGAATTAAGGGCTTATATGAGAGACTTAAAAAACAAAACATTACTGATGGAAAGTGATTCATGTACATGCATGGAATCTTCATATAATACAATTTCCGCATGATGCTGTGTAGCTCTATGAAAATAATGACTGTATATATGGTTAAACCATATATACATGTGTGTGCGTGTGTGCGTGAGATATATATACAGTGAAACTGGTTATACCTATTTGACCTTCCACGGCTATATAAACATTTGTATGCCTATTGCCAAGCGAACCAAATCGCAACGCGCTAATCCAAAACTCGAGACCAACTGTTGGTTTGCCATGTATGCTCACTATTAAGCAATGAGAGCAGAAACCTGATACTGTCCTCTGCTTACCGCCAGCATCTCAAAATAGCCGGAAAAAGTGTGAAAAGCAAACAATAAAGAAAGAGAGCAGGCTAGAGGGAGTCAAAATGTACAAGATAAAATGTTCATGCCAACATTTAGATAAACCTTTGGATTTTTTTCCTTCAATACTGACAGGTTATAACATGGAAATTAATCTATGATCCTGATCTTCAGAAATTTAAGACTGTTTTATTTAATTAATGTTATTTGCCCGCTTTCAACCTGTTTCAGTCATTTGACCCTTTTTTTTTTTTTTTTTTACATATCTGGAACAATCCAATCACTGTTACAGGTGTAACAAGTTAGCATTCACTTATTTCTTAGAACATGTATTTCAAGTACGACTACACTACGATAACAATATTCACCACTAAACACACTGAAGAACTATTTCCAGTTAATCAGACTGTGATATGTTCTACTTCTGGCTTGTTGCAAGTGTGCACACAAGCAAACACTGCAAGCAAAAGTCCAGGGCAGATTTGAGCTTTGACAGTAAAAGAAAAACAAACCAAGAAAAAAAGGTTAAAGACAAAATGGGATCTCTCTGGTCCACCCACATCTACAGTAAATGTGCCTTGAACACTAACCCCTGCGACCTGTGCACACCTACACAGAACCATCAGCTGAAGCTCAGTTTAATAAGTCAAATAGGTTAACAATTAACAGACAAAGATGGGGCAGTTGGTCAGTAGTAGGGATGAAAACTGGGAAATGAGAAGAAACCGCTACAAAGTACGTAATCAAGGTGTGAGTTTTGAATTTCTTGAAATTTGAATCGTAAAACTGCATATACAGAAGGCGGTTGGGTGTGCAACTGAGTGCTAGTATGTACTCCTCCACAGTGCCTAGAGGTGGCAGAGTTGTGTAACGGCCACAAATAGGGAACTACAAGGAAGTAAATTACAGTACATGCACAAAGATGCTCTTGAGTAATACAGTGAATACTAGCACACATCGAGAAAAGAAAAGACCAAGGCGAGGGTGGCTTGCTCAGCACTGACCAATACAAAGGAACTGTGTTCCTGAGTTATGGCAAAGCGAAGGACGGCACTAAAGCACCACAGTTGTCCTCCACCACACAAACAAAACCTCTTGTGTCTCCTTCAGCATCTCCCTGCCAGTGCTCTTTCCCCACAACAACACCATTTCACCACCTCTGTATTGAAACTGCCACAGTGACAAATCTGTTCATTTTGCAAGCGTTATGCGCAGAAGATTGTTTATTTGCCGGCATCTAGCGCATGCTTGAAAGAACATCAGACTTCTACTTCCTGCACAACGTTTTGGCTCTGGACACTAGAGAATGATGGATGGACATATCGGTAGAGCTCACTTATGCCAAGAAGAAGAAGAAGTAGAACTTTTGTGAGTTTACTCCATGTACTTGGGCTTCCACTCACATCCGAAAAACAGAAGTGGATGCTGTTTATTTTGAGAGCAGCGCTGTACATGTGACAATAATGTAAAGATTCTCGCTTCGCGCCATCCAGCATGCTATTTAAACTGTGTAACTCAAATCTGTTTGGAAGGCTGCCCGTTTGGCGTCAACAGCGGCTAATGTAATCTGTAATACAAGATGGCATGAGTGGGCTGTGCGGTTAGTACATCAGTTCTGAACACATACACACACAGACAGGCTCACCAGCCATCCATTTTCTGCAGCACTTCTCCTCATTGGAGTTGCAGGTGAACTGGAACGGCGGAACCTATCCCAGATGAGTTTTAATCACGAGGCAGGGTACACTGTCAATCGTGTGGAACAGACAAACAACCATTCACACCCATCACACCATTGGGCAATTTGTCTAACGTGAATGTTATGGAATGGGGGAAGAACATACTTTCTTCAGACCAACTGCATACCAATGCATAGAAAAAGCAGGTTTACCCCAAAGACAAAATCCCTAAAAGAAAAGTCATGCACTGCAGTAGCGTGAGGAATGCAATGACACTCGAGAGACTAAGCCGCCATTGCACAGGCGCATGACATAATATCGGTGAGTGGCTTCGTCGAGTCCAGTCAGCTGTCCATATGCATCTCGTAAAGAAAGGCGGCAATGCTTCGAGGACAGCCACGTACAAATTCTGGATCGGGAGGGCTGCTATTTTGAAAGAGGTGTAAATGAAGCCATCTACGTGAAAAAAAGAAAAGACGTTTCTAAACAGGAGTGGGTCGAGGCGTCACCTCTCATCTGCCTCAAACAAGAACCTGATGCCCGTCCATGCAAACATCTCATTTCCCAGGAAGAGTGGCTCAAGCGAGTTGCCAGTGAACAACCGATTGGTATGCAGGGTTGACATTACACTAACCTCGCCCGGCAAAAACAACAACTGTGTTGTTGACAACCCCCAGGGGACACACCCACCCAGGCATGAATATTGATTGACCTAAGAAAATTGATGAAGCCTTTTGAATTCAAGGTGAAAAAGTCTCATTGCCATGTTGCAGCACTTCAAATTTCTGACCAATTACTCAGAAGTCCTCGGGTCCTGTTGAGATCATGCGTTTAGATCAAGTTAAGAATACAAATTCTCTATCCTTGAGGAGCACGTTTCGACTTTCAAATTTGTGTGTATGTGTCACACAAACACAGTTGTATTGTTTTACTCTTTTCGAAATCTATTATTTTCACCGATTAGCGATATCTCAATATTGAAGGAGCTTTGATTTGTTTTGTTTTCCTAACTCCCAGCCATAATTTATCCTGTTTCTCCACCTGCTGTTCATTTGATGAATGAACGAGTCACAAAGTTAGTGCCTCATGACGCGCTGACCTCAGTGAGCCAAGCTAATTGAATGATTACATGAGCCCGCTGTCGGCGCCCCACCGTCATCTTTGTTCTAGCCGATGTGCTAATTCTCTGTCATCACGGAGCGAGGATTTACAACATGCCTTCAAATAATAAGCAAAAGCTGTTGCGAATAAACACACACACTTGAGTTGTTTACGGAGTAGCTTCATTATTTAATTCAGACTGTTATGCATGTTATGCATACAAGTTGCAGTCAGTTTGATATTCTTAGCATAGCATATCAACTTACGGAGTATATCTATTATTATTCAAGGCCTAATTATTTTCTTACGTGTGCAAATTGAGGCACAAACCTATGTGAAAAACTGTTGATGCAAACATTAGGACTAATTTGAAAATACAAAATCATTCTGATGGCACTCCTACTTAAAGAAGACAGCCCCCCAATTTTCATTGCAATAATATGTTCTGTGCAGCCCAACTAGTCAAAACGCGGAGTTCTGATTAATGTTTCGTTTGAGGAATATGATTTAAGCAGCAAAATTGACCTATTTTTATCCATTTTGTAGGCAGACATTTTGCCGCTTGCTGTCGCCTGAAAATGAAATCACAGTTGGTCAGTCACAACCAATCACGGCTCAGCTTCAGAAAACTGGTGAGCCGTGATTGGTTTTCACCTGGACCTGGCAACGGTAATGTCATTTTCATTTTGCTGCTTAACTCATATTCCACAAACACAATATTAATCAGAATGCAGTGTTTACACTAGTGGGAGTACATCGAACATATCGTAAAGAAATTTGGGGGGTTGACTTCCTCATTAAACAGTCAATACTATTCACTGATTAGACTCGTATATCTTTACAAGCTTTGCTGCAAAATGATCGCACAATGTCTACTTCAAGAATATTAGATATAAACAGTTTTACTACCTCCGCTGGAGTGGTGCTGTTGGTGCCTGCTAACCCACTACATTATAACGTCAATTTGAATTTGATTATTTGTTTTGCCCATCAGGCTACCTTTATTGAGTTATCTAAAAGCTTTTAGTGTTACACTGACAGCGATTTATTTAATGACAGTTTAAACATAGTAGGCACAATCAGGATATTTCTTTTGGCTGCGGAGCTCAAAATTAACAAATTGCAGCAAGAGGATTAGGACAGATTAAGAAGGCCTCGGAAATGTTACCTCAGAATTCATTCATCACATTAGGACATGTTCTTCTATTATTGCCAAGTGACCGCAAGCACCCCTCATTGTGAACTGTATTGTACAATCCTGTCTGAATAGCAACCAAACAACGTGTAACAGCCCTAGATTAAATATATTCTCTGCCACCACAATGGTGAGCGACAAATGGACCAACATTCATTTTTGTACTACATTTCAGAGCCTGTACTTTTTCTTTTACTTAAGAAATCAAGCAGTACTTGTGGTTTCATCAGTCTTTTTTTTAAACCAATCTGTACTTCTAGTTAAGTACAGAATGGGAGTACTACTGTACTTTTCAGTACCTATGACTAGGTTTCAAACACAAAACAGATCTAGTTTTTAGTGGAAAATATTGTTGATTCATTGTTTTGTTCAATTAATTGTTACCAGTTTAATTAGAAGTAAGTCTATGGATCCTTTCTTGATGTCATCAAGTCAGGACAATTGAACCCACGATTGACCCCACAAATAGATTAAAACTACCAATTACAATTAGAAGTCAGATTGAAAAAGAACAAGAAACAGAGCATACTGAAGAAAATGGACGAACGGATGGATGAACGGGCGGATCGTGACGGCAAGTAATTAAATTTGATTTGTCGGTTCATTTTGAGCCAAGCCTTGGTGGATGGCTCTCAGGTACCACCATCCTTGCTACTTTTCATGTGATTGTTTTGAAGACATGTCCTACAAATGTTTTTTACGTTGTTTTTATGACTTCTCTTGCCAGTACAGTCGTGACAGTTTGAAAATATAGTAACCCACGCGCCTGGCTGCTTCTGGACTATTCACTTTGGTATTTTCTTTCTTACAGGAGAGTCTAGCAAAGAGGATTATTGATCCGTTTTCTAAATCGGGTATTGCCGTTGTTCCATGCTGATAACTGATAGCAAAAGAGTCAGCCAGGTTGTTAGCAGTGAGATTGACTGACTGCATAATAAGCGGGTCGAATAAATGGCCAAAGAGGTTTAATTCAGGTTAATGGTATCAAAAGACTGAGGGTGACTTTTATGTACGAAATGAGATGGCCTTGGTGTTAATTCTGATCTGAAGTCACAGCGGAAACAGGCCAATAGCCGGGATGTTCTCGCACAGACAAGTGTATTCAAGCGGCAGTGTACTCATCAAGCAAATGACAAGTCGACCTACCTGTGACCTGCAGCTTCTCCCCGCTGACCTCACACTTGAGGAAAAGTCGCCCCCTCTGTTCCGTGTAGTCCATCCCACACATGCTGGGCACGTTCATGACACACTGCTTGTGGACGTTCATATCGCACGCTGGAGAACAATTAAAAAAAAAAAAAAAAATCATCAGTTTAGCACATTAGTCAGGTGTACCTAATTGTGGCCGGCAAGTGCATTCTGTATTAGAGCTGTCTTGTTTTGTTTTATTTTGGGTTAAAATATATGAATATATGAAGCACTTACTGTCACACTTCATTCCCTGGTGCACAAGGCCGTACAGCAGAGAGCCACAGTGGTCACAAAAGGTCGGACTCCCAAACGTGTGGATCTTAAATTTATGTTTTGTTCTGGGATCCTGAAGAAATAATTAGGACAGGAAAAGAAAAAAGGTCAGTGATCTAGTATATACATTAACTTCAAGTATAGGCTGAAAGCAACTTTATCTGTATTATAAACAGATTCTTTTGTTCAGACAGGTATAATTGTCTGAACAAAATAATCTGTTTATAGCTTTACGAAGACATGATGAATCTCATCGAAATAACTTGTAGCTAAAACAATAAAAAGACAAGACCACTTCCGTGTGTATCTTCCACAAGGGATTGTCACTTTGTTTTAAAATTATTCACTTGAAGAACAAAAGGCCTGCCGGAGCAACAGTACTGAACCAACACTTGCACCTACACAACTTTGAATGTTCACCTGCTTTCCACCCCAATGAGTTCAAATATAGCTAAGTAGAATTCTTTACAGCACCACTTTGTGGGAAACCCATCCTGTGCATGAAAAAATGTACTGCAAATGTGCTAAGAAAAACACTTTAATTTGTTTCTGAATCTGAATTCCACGGTCCAATGCGTAATGGATGAGGAGAATATCAACAGAGAGATAGAAATCAAGAGTAAATGGAAGAGCGTAATTAATCTCTGTTGGAGCTGGCAGTATATCATTGTGGCTTTGATCAATGAAGCCATTTGCCAACTCAGGTACTTTGACACTGGCCTCTGGACTGATGCAATAAAGTCTCTGCCTATATTTCTTTTAAAAATGTTTTCAGCGTAGAGGAACATTTCTATCGTATGCTTTTCATGGCTGAATCTGAAGCAAAACACGGGTGATGTTTTTTCTAGCTCCTGCACAAATACAAATGTATCACCTTGAATTAGGAATGAGCAAAAGGAGATGTTGCAAATTCCACAGTGGTGGGACGAAGCCGATACTTGAAACCAAGATTTCTTGGGCTTGAGGTGCTGTCCAGGTGAATGTTAAATTTATCAAATACATTTTTAGAATTAAAAAAATGGAATTGATAGTACACATTGAAACATCATACAAAGAAAGGGGAATGCCAATTTTACACCAGTTTTGTAATTCGAGTCTTATTTACAACCCAAACATCAGTTTTCAATGACCCAAAATGTATAAAAATAGCTGTGTCTGTACGGACGTCACCTGAATTCTAAAATGGAGTCCCACCATCCAAAGCAGGATTTCAATTCTCCTCAAATCTTTATACTTGCACACATATCAGAAATGAAAAAAAACATCAGAGATACTGCAAAGCTGCTTGTAACATGCTTAGCTTAAATTCACTAAAGCTACCATGGCAACAAGACCTGGTGGTGATGTTCGAGTCACAGTTTTGTTGTTGATGTAATGCAATGGATTTCTTGTTGATGTTTTGTTCAGCGGGTTTTATCATGTCGCTTTATTGGTGTGTGAGCTTAGCATTTAATGACGAGAAAATTAGAACATAAGCCGTAATATTTAAATTCAATAACGGGAAGTTCTGACGAGTATGATGTATGTTGTCGTAGTTATTTAAATTCTGGCAGACGCACAAGGCCCATCTTTTTGCGCACTCCGTTAACATTACACATTGTCCAATTAGCAGGCGGGCCAGAGTGTGCGCCGATAACGACAAGCTGGGGTTGACAGACAGCGCAGAAGGGGAGAGGGGAGCCATGCCAGCTGCACTTAGTCATGCCCACCTCCACACAGCTGATCTTGAAGGACTATCCTCTTGTCACCTCACCCCTTCTCTGCTTTGTTCCTTCCACTAAGGCGCAAACAAGTGATAGCGACAGATCAACAGATGGAGTGCGTTTTAAAAGAAAAAAAAAGATCTACAATCCCAGCAGCTTTGATAATGAAACAATTTGGACGTTCCAGTCTGTGAAGCCCAATACTGCAGGATTCAATTTGGACGTTCCAGTCTGTGAAAGTGCCCAATACTGCAAGATTCAAAGATCTGACTAACACCTGGACATGAGGACAATTGGCACTCTGTCCAATACTTCCATTTTTCGCCTATAGCGCTTGTCCTCATTATGGTCATGGCAAAGGGTGAAGTGTCTAGTCACCGGTTAATCGCGCATTCAAACAAAAAATATATATATTCACACACCTATGCACAACTTAGAGCAGGGATCACTGACCAAGCTGTGAGCTGCTTCTTGGGTGCTGATTATTGCGAAGGGCTACATACCACAAGTATATTAGTTTTGGGTTTATAGTTATGCTATAGTTTTTATATTTTGACTTTTGTTTTTTAAAATTAGTTTTCAACATGGTTTGTTAGTTTTTGTTAGTTTTTATTGCTTCAAAAAAGTATTAACTATTTTATAATAAGCAAGCGTATAAAACACCCCATTATAAATAACCCTGAAAAAGCTTTTTATCTGTACTCGTTTTAAATATGGTCCCCCAAATTTCTGGTATCTTTTATTATCTAAGTGAAACAGATCAATTCCAAGTATTGTTGGACTGGGCTATGTTTTCCTGACAAACCCTTAATGAGAACACTTGGGCACGATCCACTTTGGAGGTCACACTGTAAAATTTAGTACTATTAAATGTCAAATTTTTAAATTAGCAATTCATTATTAATCATAGTTGTAAATGAATCAGTTTCATGGTGTAATTGCTAAAATGAATTCACATGAAGTGACATGGCAGGTGTGAAAAGTCTGAATAATTTGTGTGCATCTATTTAAAGATTGACTAGGAGGAAGATGTAATGCGCACGAAATGAAACCTGTAGCCTAAATGAAGATAAGTGACGACACATCACTGAGCACACGGGGTTGTCCATTAACACATCTCTGGCGGCTACTAGATAAGTGTCTCAGCGCCTCCAGATCCTCTCACCAATTTCAGCCTCACCGGAAATTCAAGAGCGACCGGGTGGCACCGTCGTACCACAGCAAGTGGTGCCGGGAGAAAGGAGCAACCTAATCACTTGGCTCAACATAAGGACATTAGAATGTTACAGCAAAGCAGCCCAGCGGCTGGTACAAGGCAGCCTAGAAGATGGTTGACCTTTAATAATAGTGCCAATAAAGGCCATCGCGGATAAAATGTGCCCACATGTTCCTTCAGCTTGTTGTTCATCACAATGGAATTAAACATTCATCTATGCTTGCTTTAAGCAGTTCTTATTAGATTTGACTGGCACATGCTAGTCAACGGATCATGTTTTGTTTTGTTTTTTATTCCAATTGCTGTTAGATAATAGAATTAAATGCACTATACTGTAGTGCAAAGAGTTTATCTAATTTTATTTTTTTCTTTAATCAAGTTGGGCACTTGAGAGCATATTCTCATTCACACTACCGGAGTTGGAGGGGAGGGATTCAAACTGATGCCAGCCAAATTCGTTATATGGAGCATATCAGTCCTCATATCTACAATCAAGGGAATTCGTTTATAATGGGCATGATATGATAATAGGATTATGCATTCAACATTCTATCATAGTAATTTTTTTTTATTATATCACCATTGGATGTTACGCTGCAAGTTGTTTTATAAGTTTCATGTTTTAAAAAAAAAGTAACTGATTATTCATAGATATTTTTGCCGTTTTCTAGTTGAAAACTTGAACACGCAACTCTTGTGTGGGTTTCAATTCAGTTACACTGTGTGAAGCGTTTATGCTTGACATTGATGCTTAAAGTTGGTGTGTATTATTTATATTCATAATAAATATCCCAAATGTCATAGTTTATAAGTCAATATTATGTAAGAATTATTATTATTTATTTTTTTAAAGCATGTGTGCAAAAAGATTGCTGTGAATGTCGTCAAAATGATCCAAATTGATGAACTGCTGATGGTGTAGATGTTAATGAGAAAATTATTGTTGTGATTGTTTCGGCAGAAGAATCTCTGAACTAAATAAAATGTACAAACAGTAACTCTTAAGACGGCGGGGCAACTATCATTTGTCTTGCCTAGTCGTGTCTTTATTCCATTTTTTTCTGTTAATCCCATCTAAGTGCGTATGTAAAGCCAAAGGTCATGGACAGCACTCATCTAAAATTTGCTGGAGGTAGTAATGAATCGGAGACACAGGGGTCAGCCCACTGATGTCGGCTAATTGGCCTCACTCGCCGATCCAGCTTCATTAGCAAGCAGGACATCAGGCAGGCTTGTTAATGAAATGCTTGGCAGAGTGATGCTGAGCAGGGGCTTTTCATCAGAGGAAATAATGTCAAGTAAACTTTTTTTTGTCTCAAACAACGTTCTTTTGGAATTTGTCAGAGCAATCGAAGCCATCAGCAGGCAGCTTGTAATTGCAAATAAGTGTAGCAACGATTCAGTCCTTCAGTGGATCTCACCATCATCATTTTTATATCAAGAACTCAGTCTAAGATTTTAGTGTTGAGTAAATAAAAACGGTATACTGATTTATTTGGGTGGACATTTATGAGCAGGTTTTCTGCTGCCAGGGACATCTATCTGCATCTATAAGTCAGATCACTGCATATTACTCAGACTTTTGCGACGTCAAAAGGGCTTGAAAATTCATGAACACGCTCATTTACCTTAAACATGAGCGTCGCGAAAGGTCTAGTTACAGGAAATCTCCTATTTCCCGCAAAAATGAGCTCAATGAACTAGATGCTAATCAAAGAGGAGGAGTAGCTAATACAACCTGCCTGCATCCTGCAGAGTCAAAAGAGACCCACCTAGTATGGCATTTGCAATTTGTGTGTGAGCAACACGAACCGCTCTTATTGTCACTATGTCTCTTTATTGCCTTGTATCTTTTGATCCGTATGAGCCTCAAATTACCATCAGATTCTCCTTTCCCTACATAAACTACCTTTTGTTTTTACCGTCATCGTTCATCAAGAGGTGACATCTGAATAGGAGATGGCAGGAGGTTCTCCCTTGAGTGTAAAAGCTTCATGGCTTCACCTGATGTATCAAATTTAATTTGCTTCAAACCGCTCTCATAGCGATAAACTCAGTATGACAAACTTGCATTTGAAAGTTTGTATAACTATGACATTGGCAGACAATAGAATTCTGCGAATATATTAAGAGTAATTAAGTAAATTTAAGGCTTACATTTATGCATGCAGGTTTAAAAGTGATTGCGACTAGCATGTTGTATGTGCCACTGAGACTGACAGGAAACCAGTCCAGGCTGTCCCCAATTTGTCACAAATGTCAGCCGGGATAGAATTTACTCCCAGCTTTGATGAAAACAAGAGCTACACAAAATTTCATATTGTAATGTACAACACTTTGAAATATGGTCATTACCTCCCGCTAAAATTGCTGTATGTTATCAAGCATAGTCATTAACTGCGTAAATAAAAGCCAACCAATTTAGTCAAAGCAGGGTTTAAGGTACATTTGATGATAATCGTCCAGATTTTCTGTATAAACCATTTACATATTTTTCCAGTTCTCACTGTATATTTTATAGCTTAATGACTGAGAGAGACACTTCTGCTGCCAGTTGAAACTGTTATTATATACGCTAATTCATGCAGCACTTAGCGTAATAACACTGTAACGATATTAAGTGTCATTTTGGCTCTGTGATTATTCCGCTGTGGAGCTTCACATTTCAATTAGACTTCATAGCGCTCATCAAGTGCACATCAAGACACGTGTGCATTCGAAAAAGATGTAAGAGCAGTACTGGCTGGTTGCTAATGCTCCCTTTTCAGCGACTTAGGCAAGCGGAACTAAAGTTCAAAAGGTTAGTCAGTAGAGAACAAACTGGAGTTATCATCTATCTGGACTGGAGGTGTTAGACTAGACGGGGTTACTATTTTTAGCCCATAAATCACCACCCTCATTCCTCTTGGCCTTTCACTAAGCTGATGAGTGCTGAGAGGGTGGGCAGGTTGCCACTGCAGCTCACAGGGGGTTTTCCTTCCTGTGTGCTAGCTGTTAACATTTATCTGCAAGCAATGCACTAAATGATACGTGAGATTTTAACTATAGTTTGGCCCAACTCGTTAGTTCATTCATTACGATCCCGCTCGTTCTGTTCAGTCAGGGTGACGAAGAAGCTGCAGGGTATGTCAGGAGACTGAAAGAGGGGCCACGTCACTGCAGAGTATTAAGCAAACCTAACATTCAAATGCATGATAATAAAGAGTGATTAAGATTATATTTGATTCACACCATCATCGAGGTATTCATCTAACTACAGTATATTGTTGTAATCATACTTTACAGAGGTAGAAAATTACACTGCTCTCAAAAGAATACTCATGTCTGCCTAATACTGTGATGGGTGTACTTTTGCTTTACTTTTCTGAATAACATATTAATAATTGAGGCAAAAGCAAGTTGAAGTGTGTAAGTACCGTGTGGCTGAGAGTAATGATGTCGTGTGTCAGTGTGTCACTGAACAGGTCAAGCAGGATCAACAGGTCTTTTTAAAATGGGAAACGTGATGTAACGCTTTGCATTTCCGAGCAAAGCAGAGCTGAACGTTTATTGACGCGGCTGTTTTTTTTTTTTTTTATCTCTAGTACTAGTTAATGTACTTGAGAATAAAAACAATTGAGTACAGTTGAGAAAGTGACTTGTTCTTCCAGTTGATGATGATCCAGATGCCAAGTGGCAGAATAAAGAGTCATCGACCATCTGTCAGCCGCATAACGAGTAAATCTAGATGTGTTGGAAAATATTTGGGGGAGCCTATTTCAGCATAATGAGCCAGCTGACAGATTCAATTCTTTTACTTTTCTCAGACTAACCTCAGGCAAAATTAATGGCGAGAGAGAGTCAGTGACGTCCTTTTGTCAGTATTGATTCGTGAAAATTGCGAGAATGACTCAGATTCATCAGTGTCGGATGAGAAAGCAGGAGGTGCCGACGCGCTCGTATGTGGCCTGCCTGGCAGGCAGTGGGCTTTTTTTTTTCCTGACGGCGGCCTATTAGGGTCACCTAGCTAGTAAAAAAATATATCAAATAGAAGATTTCCATCCATACGCAATTTGGTGGTCCGTTTCCTTCCTTCCTTCCTTCCTTCCTTCCTTCCTTCCTTCCTTCCTTCCTTCCTTCCTTCCTTCCTTCCTTCCTTCCTTCCTTCCTGTCATACAAAGGAAAGCAACGCCTACCTGAGCTGAGCTTACAATTTTGCATGATCTGTTGTAACCAGGACATTAGTATTGGGTCTTTCTTTCCTCCACTCAGTCTCTGCTTCCGGCATGTACCTGCGCCAGATTTGTGCCTGTGCAACTCTCATAGAGGGGGCGTGTCTGCAGCATGGGGTTCCTCATCTCCCACTGTGTATAATTTCTGTTGCCCTGGAGGTCCAGCCGTTTGTGGAGAAGAAAGAAGATACCCATGATAATTTGTCTCCAATTTTGATAGTTGCAAGTCTGCGTCCCATCTTTTTTGCATTGCCAAGTACCTTGTGAAATGTTGAACATCACAGTGGGGTGTCATTTGTCTATTTTAAGAGGATAGCAACACCCTTTCCTTGCTTGAAGGAAGCGCAGAACTGATGACAGGATCTATTGTCTGTGACATGCAACCATGCCTGTGGCGCACATGATGTCATTTAGCCCCACTGTCTAATCTGATTTCCCATTTCCACGCAGACTCCTTACCATGATGGTGAGCTCCAAGCGTTTTCACCACAGTGTTTGTTTTTCCAGACATTTCTGTAAAAACTGTCTCTTCCTGAGTGATTTAAGTTTTTAAATATTAGAGCTCACTTTGAAATTAAAAATTTAAACTGAGACTTTCAAAACGTAGGCCATCAGTAAATACGATATTTCTGTCTATTGCCAATTCTGTTGCTTAGTAAGAGAGACGGACGGGCGGGCGAACGGACGGACGGACGGACAGACGGACAGACAGAAATAGAGAGACTGAGAGAGCAAAGGGCAAATCAGTGTGGATTTCCTCGGGTCATATACAGCAGACTGCTGGTTAAGTGGACATCAATGATGCAGCAGCCACGCACCCGCACTAACACAAGCACAGTAAAGCTCTCAGTTTCATCTGCTGAGCCTTGTGGTGAAAAGGGAAGCGTCTGCATTATTGATGCCTCTATCCTGTAAAACACTAAAGTCGCTCGTGCTGCTACTCCTAGCGTTACACCAGGCAGTCAACAAGAGCAGCATTTTGTCAAATAAATGGCTTTAGCAAAAACAAGCTTAAACCACCTGTGCTCTTGTAATGCCACTTGAGTCACAGTCTGAAAGGGTTAGATATAGCAATTAAGTCTTAATTTCACTAAGCAGTCCTGTTCGGTTGGCGTCACCCCAGTATGATCCAAACAGCGGTTCAATTACGATTGCCAATTTTCACTGCTTGCTACCTTCTCATAATGCCTGGTTAGTTGGAGTTCCAAGCGAGCAGAGTCAATATCAAACTATATAATGATGTAAATCACTGCTTCCATTTCCTTGAGACAAATTCCTACTTTAGCAGGGCTTTGGCGCAATCGTGTCCAAGGACAACTCTGCCTCTGACCAAAAGTCAGCTGGGACAGGCCAAAGTTTGCCTACAACTAGAATGAGGACGAGTGGTATAGAAAATGGATGGATGGAAGCGCTGCATTGTGCCATGTTGGTGCCGTGCAGTGGAAAATGCTATGATGTAACACTGTCTACGCAGATGACACAGCTATTGTCGTTCCACCTACAGACATTTGATACGTAGGTATGACCAAAATTAACCAATCTAATCCAAAATAAGCAACATTGATGAGTACATTAAAGGAGCCAATTACGTGCGTAAATGTCCATAAATGTGACGATGATGCAATGTGCGGCATCTACCAGTGTAAGATGAAGTTACCCAAAATATCTTGTGGTTGCCTCTCAACGAAAGTTTTCTTTTCCAGTAGGACTGTTATAAAACATTATTGTGAGTCATTCAATGCAGGTAGCCAAGAACCCGCAGATTTTAAGGATATTTACTTGCCATGGGAGTTTCTTCTTGGACTGCTTGCCCGGGAGGCAGAATGCCATGTAATATGTGTGGTTACCCATGGCAACAACACTACTTAGCGCATATAAATGTATATTAAAAAGATAATGGAGTACTTCTTTCGAGCAAGAGATAGCCAGTCCATGCATCTTTGGAAAACAAAGATGTGGCACATGGCCAATGAACAGTTATAAAGACATAACGTGAAGCAAGAGGCCAGTGTGAAGTCATGTGCGAGACTCATTTAACACTCTGCTGCTCCAACACATAGGGTCGCCTGAAATATTTCTCTTGTGCAGATTCACTCCCTCTGTTGGCCACAGCCATTAGATTCTAATGGGTAAGCACTGAACATTGAGGGCCTTTTGTCATAGTGCAAATCAGTGAAAGAGTTCTTGTACTGTAAAGAAAAATCCACTATCCAGTAAGTTTCCTAATGAGGCAGATGAATAATATAAATATTAATACGAGTGGCCAGAGGGGCCTAGGTTCAGTTCCTCAGACCAGAATATCGTTATGACAATCTTATCAAAGTGACCCAAGGGGCTTTTTTAGGCACTTATTAAAAAAAATAATGAGGAATTCTAACATCAACTATAGTATGTATGTACTTATAAGAAAAAGTATTTGACTCCTTTGGAAATGACCTGCATTTCCTCATCAATTGTCGATGTTCACATATTGAGCAATGCTTTTTGATAATAGTAGCTAGCATATGCATAAGCCGGAGTGTGAATGATTATAAATTGTGTGGTATTAGTGTAACTATAGTATGATATATTAGTATAATGTAGTTGTCTATTATTTTGACTGATGAAGATAAGATTGCATTTTATGCACGATTCATACTTAAATCCAAGCAATTACAAAGGTTTAAAAAATACTGAAAATAATTTGTGCTAGGATTGTCCATTCAGAGTAACAAATTAGGATAAAGTAAAATGAGAAACATTGATGGATGTTTTGTGGTACAAAAAAATAACTTCATACGAGTTGAAATACAATACATTTTTAAATTAATTTTGAACAACTTGTCATTTTATTAGGATCAACACAAGTAGTAACCTCTTTGAACCCTTGTTTCTGTTTAAATAATGAGGTGGCCCAGCTTAAACTATTTTTGGCTGCTCAGGCTTCGATGATGTTGAACGGCACAAGTCTGGCTTGTCTCTGGTTACAGAGGCCAAGTTAGGTCTCTGTAACACTGAAAGGTGAACTGGCAATAAACGCGTCATGGCCACCAAGCAGACACATGCAATGTGGAGTTTTCACATTTGGCAAGCAGTGGTTGATTGAACTGCAACTACAAGCCAATTAATTGTTGTTTAGTTGTTCAAATAATTTTGATGGGAAAAAAGTAAAAAATAATGTATAATATAACAAATATAGAAGCACTGGACTATCCTAAAATACCATAATTTCTCAAGAATAACACTGCCGGATTATTTATTATTTACAATTAAACTTTGAACTCTCTCACTGTTCTGGGAGCAAGCTCAAAAGGTTTTGAACATGTATTGAAATCACAACCTGCATTATTGGCATAGAATAATCTTCTCTTCCTGGGCTGTGTGGAGGCAGTGATGCAACGAGGAGAATATTTTAATCCCATTTTCCTAATTGCAGCACCCAGGGACCCCATTGAAACATCGATATTAAATGAATTGACTTGTCCACTTGCACCTGCTTCGAGTCAATCACACAGCATCTTGACTAAATCTATACATGCAGTAGCTCTTATAATGCTAACTTGAATTATTATGTCTTCAGTAGCTTCTACAACTGAGATATTTCTTATTGGGGTGTTTTTTAAATTAGAACAAAAAAATTCTATGTATAAAAATTGATATGAAAACATTACAAAACTGTCAAGGCACACCACGAAATAGAAATTATTTAGGTTGGATATTTTATGTTTTGCAACATAGTGGAAGACCATTTACGTAATTGTACTTTTCACTAACATAGCTGGCATAGAAGGATGAACAAAATTACAAAAAATATTTTTCTTAGCTTAAATCCCGAATTCTTGGTTTTTCACCATCTTCATTTGCCAGTTCCAACAAAAAAGTATTTATTCTGTTACTTTAGCTCAAAGTTCAGCCAGGCTTGACTGTAAACTTAGTTACTTACAATCGGAGTTACTTACATCTGTGTCTGGACCCTTATCCGCTCCTGGGCAAGAAAATGTGACAAATTCATGGCACCTCTTATGGACCACAAAACAGCAAACTGCAAAAAAAAGAAGATGACAGCAGAATGGAGTGAAATTGGTGTCAAAGAAGTATGTACATTGACCGACAACACAAAGGAGCTAAATAATACGATGGTTAATACAGATTGTATCATCATCATTGTTGACAGCACAGTGACAGTTATTGATAGACCAAATGAAATCTGGTCTCAGCTGGTTATTGAGTCCTGGTTCTGCCAGTCTTCTTGTCACACATTACAGTGCAACTGTTTGGGCAGACACTATATAGCATCCAGACCACACTCGTATCCTTGAACAAATTGATATATGTGCACCCACATACAGTTGGAGCTCAGAGTCTGGCTGTCAAAGTGTGATGAGGTCACTGAAATCGGTCGACAGCAGATTCTCAGTTGGACACACACATTGGGACAACGCGGGTGTCACTGGGCCAGCACAAGCTCAGTGCAAATAAAAAAATAAAAAAATAGGCAGCAGCAAAGCAGACTGAAGGAAAAGCAAGCAGTACAGCGTTAACCTCCAAAAAGACCAAGCAATAACACTACACGTGCTAGTGTAATACTATAAAAAATGTAATTTAGTAATGTCTTCTGTTTGAAAAGAAAATTGGAAAATATTGGAATAATGGGTATAATTGAGGACTTGATGCTTATGAGTGCACTACTTGGCGGCAACAAGGCGAGGCAACCTCATTTTCGTACTGAGTACGACAGAAACATGGAAGCAGGAATCCTGAAATTCAGAGAGTTTTCAACCTCCAAATATAAATAATTAACTAATAGTTGTTAACATCTCCTACAATCAATAAAGGGATTTATTTAAGTGCCAATCCTGACTGCACATGGGAAGGCCTGAGCTGAGAATTGAACTCTGGTCCTCTTAGACATACTAACTATGACTTTACTGTGATGGCATTACAGCTTATTCTTATATTTTTTTCTGACATAAAACTGAGTCTAAAAAAACATACCAACTATATTTTTGTACAAATCACAGTGTATGGCTTTTCGTAAAAAAAAAAAAAATATATATATATATCCTAACTCCTTGTTAGAACAGGCTGTCCATATTTTCATTTTGTACAGCATCCTTGCTTCTTACAAAGCGGCTAAACTCTCACTTGATGTTTGCCAGATCGACACTTGCTTCATGGCATAAAATCATCGGACTGGTGGTTTCTACAGTCTTCACTTAGCAATGAGTAAGCCTGAGTAGATTAGACTGCATTAGTGGTTTCTGTTCCATTTGTCCTCCAATGCCTTTTCAAAGAAGCTTGGCAGATTTTTATTCCACACTTGCACAGTGCAAAGTGTTGGGGAAAAAAGTCTCTTTGTTCCATAAGAGCCCATTAAACCTTCACCTGTACTTCTTCTCTTCCCACTGAGGTCTTCTTTGGAGAAAAGACTAAATAAACACTGTATCACCATGGAGCTGCACAGTTGCCATTCTGTGATAAATACGTCCTGTATATTTAACATATTTTGGAGGCATATTAGAAGATGCAGCCATATGTTTCACAGCGTGTCGCACACACTCTACATAAGGTATACTTTCACAGTAGAGCTGTGTGGGTGAAAGTGTGTGCCACACAGCACATATTTCTACTTCAAACAGGTGGTTTTTACTATTATTCGTTTTCAGAATAAAATTGGAATGCAATATGGCCTTAGAAAAGATAAATCCAAACGTTTGACACAAGAAGCTGGCACTGCATGAAAAGCTCCTGACTGCAAGTTTTGTTTTCCCTCATCTTTATGCCAGCATTTGCAGATATTTGCCATTTGGATGTGTAATTCTTCGCCTGTGCAGAGCTTATGAAAACTTTCACAAGGAGCATCCTTCATAAATTAGCAGCTTCAAATAATCAAGTGTGCTGTTGTTGACAACATTACCCCTATGTAAAGGGCAATGGTCACTAAAGAAAGTGAATGTTGCCATTAATGACAGAAAATCAATGCAGTTCCACACAGGCGTATTACACCACCACAAGTTGACCCAGACTACCCTCTGGTGCCCCCTCAGAGCTCTTGGTCAGCACAGTCAATTATCAAAACAAAACCATTGGGTAATAAATCACACCAGCACCAAGCCACAACCCAGACACATTATGCATTGCAGTGACATCACAACAGGCCACACAGATTGACCGGTTGTGTTCACATATATATATATATATATATATATATATATATATATATATATATATATATATATATATATATATATATATATATATATATATGTATGTATATACATATGAATAAACATTTACATATCAATAAATGGTCTCGAAATTAGACAATACTTGGTACTTTCAAATAAAATTGTCAACATTTATTAGAGTCCTCATATTTTTTAAATGAAACCCAAAGGGGATTGAACATTAAAAAAAAGGCAGTCTGCATCAGTGTTCCATTATCATTTTATTGCGTGTACTAAGTGGCGTGCCAAATAAGTCAAATAAAAATAATTTGAAATTCAATACTTATTATTTATTACTTTCGAAAGTCACAGAGAGTTAGAGGTATCAAAGAGCCTCATGTGGCTCTAAAAAGATTTTGTCCCCAGAGGTTCTATTTGCTTTTCACAGACATCTATATCTGAATTTGCTGAAAACAGCCAGTAACTCACAAACAGGGGCAAGTTGGGAAGACTACTACAACTGGAAATAAGAAAAATAAAAAATATTGATTCTTTTGAAATGTAAGGTTGGAACTCGCAAGAGAACATTTTCTGTATTACAGAAGTTGTAGTAACAGGTTTGTCAGGGATCCTGAGGTAGTTCTCTGTGACAAAACATTTTTTTCCTCCAGGCACAATTACTAAATATAAAGCGGGTGAGAGTTGAATGACAGTTTCAAAATCAATAGTTATTGATTTTTACTATAATACACAATAGACCACCCTCCTCTGAGATCACCTAATTCCACCCCACTCCAACTAAATCAATTCACTTGCTTCCTTATACAAGTCAATGGTTCATTGCAGCAATTTCCTGAAGCTTTGCCATGGAGTAAAAATAAAAATGATCCAAAACAATGATTCCATTAGCCACCACTTTGATATGGATACATAGACACACACCCATATTTACATTTACATTGACATATTAAAAGCCAGAGAGAGAGAGCGCGAGACCAAGAGAGAATTAAATTTGGCCTTCAAGCTTTGTGACGTTAAGATTTTAATTACTGATATATTAAACCTTGAGAACAACCAAGTGATTCAATAACACAGAGAGAAGAGTTTGGCGGTGATAAACTAAAGGGTTTAGTAAAAATAACAGTCCACAGTGTATTTAAACTAAACTTTAACAACGTTTGAAAAACTAAACGCTAAAAAGGCAAACTGGAAAAATACAAGCATAGTTTCCAAGACAACAAGTCATATAATGAAATTACTGTAGGTAACCAAGGAGGCTGCCTTACAATGAACCCAAGGCCATGCACTGACACATGGTTGCCGATCTGGGAATGACAGCAGTAA
Source organism: Syngnathus scovelli (assembly GCF_024217435.2). Taxonomy (NCBI): domain Eukaryota; kingdom Metazoa; phylum Chordata; class Actinopteri; order Syngnathiformes; family Syngnathidae; genus Syngnathus; species Syngnathus scovelli. The sequence goes on along the minus strand of NC_090851.1, from coordinate 7,606,934 downwards.
TATAGCACCATTGACTTTAAAAACACAAAATAATATTATATGCTCCAGGCCATGTTTTCGGTTGTTTGCAGTCCAGATTTTTCTGGCTTTGGACTTCATCTAGTGCACTTTTGAGCAACAGGAAATATTAGTTGTCCATATTTAAGCATCACAAACACACGAATAACATGGGAATGAAAATATTATAATAAGTCCACACACTAGCGCTAATTCATCAAACACTTTTTTTAGGCTGGCTGCCAGTGTATCAACACTTCAATTGTGTGTTCTTGTAAAGCCTTACTTTTATACAATAACCCCTATAAACACTCATTTAACAGCCCAAGGAAGAATAATATAACTGATTTATGAACAGGAACTTGCCTCTTCCAAAGATAGAAAAGATAAACAAAATTCCTGAAGCAGCTGTATTCACTAGTATAAAACCAACTATGCAGACTCTAAACAAACAATGTAACCCTTTCAATGTGCTTTTAGCAGTGTCTTAATTATGAGCACATTTGATTGTTTTACTGTTAAAAACTCACCATTTTATAATGTAGGATCATCTCATACATAATATCAATCTAATGTACACATTTTGTAGCGCTCTGGGCGAATAGGAGAAGCAGGGTTGTAAAAAAAAAAAAAGAAGTAATTAAAGCGGTGTTTAAATATTTACAATGAATAACAACAAGAGAACACTGAATGTTTCATATGACAATAATATTTCTAAAATATTCAAGTCACCAATGTTATTGCAAGTTGAAAACCTTGGGGGGAAAAGGATATGAGATCATTTCATTCAGCAAAGATTGTTTTAGGTACGAAATACCTTCACTTATAGTCAATTACACATTGCCTTAAACTATTCTTACAATTAAACCTATTGTTTTGAATGCAACTTTTACTCTAGCCAAAAAGTAAATAAATAACGAAATTATGTGTCATAAGCCCAAAATGATTCATGCACAAAATATCTGGAATACTTTGAGAAAAAGATAATCATTAACCAATTACCTGTGTTGACATTTTCAAACCAGTCGATAAGAGCGTTTACAATCTAAAAGAATGAAAGCAGCTTGGATGTAAGGAGATAAAAATCATTACGGACCATCTAACCCAGCAGTAGAAAAAAATAGCAGTCACTATGGATTTGTCTCGTTACAGGCCCCGTGATGGTCATTGAAGAGAACACTGGTGAGAACATTTGTTCTCTCGAGAGGGAAGCTCCAAAAGCCTAGAAGGATATTTGTGTTTTACAACCACTCAGTTGTCGTACACCAATGAACATTTTCAGTCAAGAGCTAAAGCAGATGAACCTCAGCAATTAAATGCCATGATGGCACCAATGCTTTGATTTGACTTTGACCAATCAAACAATGGTCATGTTTGGTAGTTGTATTGGAAGAGCATTAAATTGTTAACCATACATTTGAAGTGAAGATGTACAACCGGTTTTTATCAAAAGTGAAATCTAGTTTCTGCTAGAAGATCTGTTCAATCTGGTTTAGCCAGAGTGTCAGTGATCCGGGATAGACTTAATAGGATTCCAAGAAGGGAGAGATAATCTAGAGCAAGGCCAGTAGACACTTTGCAAGATACACTTATTGTGCCTTGAGGCAAGAACTTACATTTTCCAATCTGTTTTTCAAAACTTTGCTGCTATTAGTTTTGTGCGGAGCTATCTATTCTTGTTTACGTCTGTCTTAGGCCATTTTACTGCCTGTCAAAGACAATTTCTGAAAACCCTTTGGCGTCAGACAAAAAAGTTCCGTTGATGTGCAGTTGTTGCTCTGGGTTGCTGGCTATGGTCAGTGTGTGTAACATTAACACAAGATCATTTAAGTATAATGTTTTGCTCTTCATGCTTGCCGTTCCTCAGACATTTCCAAGACATGCAATTCAACCATTAACAGAGCCACATGGTATGTTGATGAATGAACCAATTGTCATCCTCATCAATAATCGACTGACACCGAGGGACGTCTCCATCAACAGGCCTTTCTGTGTCACACTTCGGTCAAAATGGGATCAATGAGTCACATAAATCATCCAATGATTTTGCATCAACAGGTCTCAATAAAACATTGACGACGAATCTATTTTTGTAGTGGAGGGAGAGCAGCCATTTCTAATAAGATTTTTAATTTGGCTGTCAGAGGTACTGATTAAGACCTCCTCCTGTGAATTATTATTCTTATTGCATTAGATATAATGCTATAAATGGAATGGTGTAGGACCAATGACATTTCATTATTCATACAATATGATGCACATGATGATCATACACCACTCAGTGGTGCAGGTTTTGGAAATGGGAGTGAAAGGTTGTGATATTGATGTCCCACTGTTCTTTTTAATCATGATAATCAAAGAGAATGTAAAGAAATCAATTCTTTTTATAAAGTGTAATTGTGCAAAAAGTCATGCACACACTGAGGTATTCATGGATGACATGAACCTTTGAAGGGCACATGCACATTGTTCCTCCAGCGTGAGTGTCCTCGTCATGCTCCTTGTGAGTGTTTTCATTTAGTATTTGTGTTTGACTCCTTTGTCCCATTCATTAAATAGCTCTACATGCTTTGGCGACATGCTTTGACTACAGAAGGAAAATAGCCTGTTGGCAAACTGTGGCGCACTGGCAGAAATGTTTATGCGCATTGTCATTGCTCAATAAATCAATAAATAAATGAGTTCTTCCAAGCCATAACTCGCTAGCTTTTTATATGCTCTTCTTATGAAACAAACACGCATGACCAAAAATGTGTCACTCTCTTGTAACATAACAACAGCTCACATCAGCTGCAAAATAAGGCATACTAAAAAATGAATTTTAATTCCATAAGTTAACATCGTTGTAGGTCACAGGGCTAGCATCTCACTAAGTATGTGCAGTAGATCGTTTCCATTGAGTTATTGCTGCAAATGGAGCCAAAGACGGCATGTGTTGATAATGTCCCTGGCTATTAGTTACGTTATGAATTACATTCTATGACAGGGCCTAATAAATCTAAAACTGATGGTCCATTTTGGAGAAAAATACTTTGCTCATTGGCAGCATTCTGATTTTTTATTACTTCTGACACCTCCAGAAAGCCTGCAATGCTTTATTTCTGTCTACTGGTGCCAGGGTGCTGAATAAGGCGTGAAAGCCTCAGGGTCTGGATGTAATGAGCGCTCATTTAAATCCTCACTATCATGATTAACAAGTAAGGATTATATATTTTTTCTCCACGTTTGAAGGAATTGTAGATATTTCTTTCGACTTACAATACAATACGTTTGATCGTGTTTTCTCTTCTCGCAGCTCGGAGACCATTTTACTTGTGTGTTAGAAGGACAGCCTTGACCTTGACAAATAACATTCTTATCCATGATGTTGAGTAATTGTGCATGGAAATGCCATAGTAGGTGAAGTAGCTGAGGTAAAATGGAGAACAGTACTTGGCTGTCAGCAGTAGAATGTGCAGTTCAGTCAGTTGGCCCAAATGTCAAATGCGAAACATCCATGCATCCATGTAAACTTCTATGATGACACAACTCCACTGACAAGCATTACTCTGCTCAATGCACAACTGGAATCAAAACAGGAGTTCTGAACATGAAAAGAGAGAACCTCCAATCCATTCAAAAGAATATTTAACGATATAAAGCCAATTGAGAAATGCCCATTCATAGTTGAGAAATCTTATTTTCAGTGTAAATCTTTGCACAATCCTTTATTTGCAGATAGCTTGCATCACATACAGTATAAAGGTCACACTAGGTGTAAATTCAGCCATTCACATGCCCCCCCCCCCAAAAAAAGTTAAAAAACAAACTCAGAATAAAAGGGGGTCAGGCTGCGTTTATGAAAAATTAATACGCAATATATAATTCAAGGTAGTCAGACAGTGATGATTAGTGTCTACTCATAGATGTCCGACTAATAATAACGACGAGGTGCTCACTAATCTTGTGATAATGTGGGTGTTGATGAAGTAAGGGAATGGAGGAAGGAGGGGGGGGGAAAAAAGTCACACATTTTTCTTCTCACTAGGCAGGCTAGTATGCCATTAGTGCAACGCACTAAAACTAATGACAACAAAGAAGCACTGTACACAATGTTTGGTAGAGATGGATGGGCACAATAGTCAATTAATTGATTGTGATAAATGATGTTGATTATTTTTAGCTGATTGTTAAGTCATTGACGTTAATATTGCTAAACTGTGTTTGAAAACATCCATCCATAGGTTTTTATACTGTGCTTCTCCGCATTTTTGTAAATGAGCTGAACATATCTAAAAATAATGGCAAGTTACATTTTGTTAAGGTAAAAGAAAAAAAATAAACCAGAATGGTAGACATCATAGATTAAGCATGGAGCAAAATTACAGGAAGACAGAAGAAAATTAACTAAGACATGACAAATGAGGAAAAGAGATAAAAATGTAAAAAACCCCTGTGGGTAGGCACACTGACAGTGAAAGGAGCAGGAGATGGGTGGGAGGGAGGCTATGCCCAAAACTTTAATTACCAAGTCAAATTTGTGCAGATGTGTGCATGCTAAATGAAATCTCTACACCACTATTTATATAACTCCATCATTTGCGCTTTTCACACTATCTAAATCTTCTGCTATTCTCGAGGCACATTTGTCACAAATTCTGAATAACACAACTGACCAAGTGCACGTTTATATGCCAGTACGCAACCAGAGCTTTCAAAACTCCTCGATGTCTTGAAATAGGGCCTGTATCAGCCTACTACCGATACTTGGTATCAGTACTCGCCCACTTAAACACACTGAAAACCCCGTGTCGGGTATGAGTGTATGTGTGCGTATGATCGTGTGTCATGTTTTTTCTCCTTATCTATTAGGAAGTAGCGCTGGCTTCTCACTCCTATGGCAATATCGTCTGACAACCTCCCGTCTCACAAAATAACAACCAATCCAGCGAGAGCAGGAAAAGGGAAAATGCTGTTTAGACGATGTTGGCTGATTATACATCAGGAAATGGGTGGTGTTTGGCTGATATTAAAAGTACAATAGTGAAATGTCAAGTTAATCTGTAACAGTACAAATAGTTAAAAAAAAAATACAAGGATGGAAGGTTTTGCAACAGTTTTCTATCTTGATTTCTTTGACATTGGTGATCTCCATTAGTGTGAAACTGCAGTGCAATATACCAGACAGGACAGATAGTATGTTGTTTGGATCTGTATGCACGTTTGCTACTGATGACCTCATGTTTGCGAAACAAGGCCATTGTGCCTCTTGACTGTTTGCATTTTACACATTGTACTTGTACACTGACAATAAAGGAATAAGGATTTTGGGTTCAGGATTAAATTCAAATTTTATTTTATACTACTCGTACCTGAATATATTCTAAGTTGCTAGATGAGACAAACTGAAAAAAAAGTGTATGGTCTGAAAACTACGGTATTAACAAATCATTAGAAATGTAATTGGGATCTCATCAGTGAGATATTACATGGACATAAATATTGGGACACACTTCTCGGAATGGAGTTACACTATTGGTTAATTCTTGATTTAGTGCCTATATCAATTTTAGCTATTATTATTTTCAACCATGTCTGAAATTTCTCTAATTAGATCTATTGAAAAAGCAAAATGCACATATCAGAATGAAGTAAATTTTCACCTACTGTCAATGTAACAAATACGCCACTGGCCGCCGATAGAACTTGTTTTTCCTTTTTAATGATGCGTGCACCTTTTATTGTAACATTCAGTGCTCCAATTCCACATGCAATTTAACTTTGGGAGAGCTGTTTGGAGAAAGTCACTTAGTGTTCCCAAAGCACATTTAACAAAAGCATTGATAGGTTTGTTGTCTGGAACCATGACTTCGAACCTATCAAGCTTCTAAGAAGTGCCGTGATGGTGGTCAAAGTGGGCAGCAGGCGATGGAGGAAGGAGCAGCTACTAGATGAGGGTGACGTGGCTAAAATTACAGTTCAGTGAGAAGGAGACAGATGACCTGACTAGAAATGGCGTAGTCTGGCAATATTCTCTCACGTCTACTGCTGATTTGCCGTTTTCTATACGTTATCTTCAATTGATTATGTGAGCAAGAACTAAGCAACTCCACATGATGCTTGCAACTTGTTTTTCAACTATTATTAAAAATGGTACGTAGAGTAAAAACAAATTTGGTCAGTCTGATTTCTATACCCCAGTATTTTTACATATTTATACATATGTTTTTTTTTTAAATACATTTTTTTCCTCAATGCACTACGATAGACGTCGAATGAAACCGAATGAAATTCTGGGCCAGAAAATGCAAGAAGAACCAAGTCAATATGCTGCAATTGATTATATTTTTTTAATGTTCCCCTCAAACCATTTTCTTTCTTTTCCAATCATTACACAATGCAGAAGCCAATGTACAAGTGACCTTTATGCCAGCTACATCAGAGAACACACAAAGTAGACACCATTGCTATCCAACCACCACCCGAAGCAAAGTTCACGTAGGTATTTTCTTGGACTACAAGGGGAAAAATGCTATTTCGTTTTTTTACATTACCTGCCAATCACATAGTATGTCCCCCTAAGGCAGATACGAAAAAAAGAAGCCAATCTCATGAGCTGCAAGGAAAATAAGGGTACGGCCGAGCTTGTCAAAGGTCTTCACAAGCGAGTCAGAGGGAAACTGTGGCCAGCACATTTGTGACTGCAAAGTCGATAGTCATTAGCTGCGGGAGCTACTAAGATGAATGCGTGTTTGATGTTTACTGTACGTAGAGTATAATCGCTGATGCTGCAACTCAATGTAACACAGGGCCAGTCTGGCGAAGAAATAAACGTTTGTGAAAGGTAAAGAGGTGGTTAGAGGAAAGGAATTTGTTACATGTAATTTCATGATGTGTCATATCGGAAACCTGAGCAGGCACACAAAATTTACACTCCAAATTGTTTGTTTCTCATGTAGCATTTAAATAGAATTCACTCATTTGTTACTTGCTGAAACTGAAAAGGAAAGGAAATGTCCGTATCATATGAACAAAGGAACATTCACAAGCACCCCTGCTCAAGATGTTGCCTCCAGGCTGAGCAGCAGACGAAATGTTTGTTTTGACAAATAAGCTCTGCGGTCGCTGGTCCTTAGCCATCACATTTAAAAAAAAAAAAATGTTTATTTGTCAACCTGAAAATATATACACTGCTCCTTACTCTCATAATGTGTTTTATTTGTTGTTATTAATTAACAGTAGAGCATTATAACTACAGGAAGTGAAAATAGAAAACTATCTCAAGTATGACAGCTACCATATCTCCAGGAAGACTTTCTATGACATTTTAGTGTGTTTGGTTTTGGCTTCGCCCTGAAAACAAGCAATGATGGACCTGAAGGAAGTAGCCAAAACATATAAAGCAAGAAAAATAATCTTCCCTGTCTGACTAAAAGAACTGTTTAAATAGTCAACTTAAGAAGACAGTATGTACTTTCACAAAACATTCCCAAAGACCTTCAAAAAAAAAAAAAAAAAAAACCTTTACCCTTTATGAAACTTTGCTTCGTGTACTGGAGCACAGTCAAGATGGAACAAAAAGGCTATAAAAGTCTTGCCCGCTAGTTCCCGAGCTAGTTTAATAAGGAAATACAATAAAAGCAAACCTTACTATTGAAACAATAAATCTGAGCAAAGCTGAAGCATGAAAGAGCAGAGTGTAGGAAGAAAAGAGGCAGCATGTACAACACTGTAAAGACGCTCAGAATTTGTTTGAATTAGAAGTGTCTAAATGCATCGGATGATTGACAACTAATCGATTTTAAAATTAATTGGCAACTATTTTAAGAAATGAGTAGTTATTTGGAGACATTGTTTATCTTAAAATTGTCCAACTTGTCTCTTTCAACCTCTCATCTGTAATGATTAATTTGTGAAAGAAGACATTTTAATTATCTTTTGTGTTTAATAAAAATAAGACATTTGCACACATCTGTTTTTACTTTGGAAAAGAATTATAGAACCAGTATCTGAACCAGTTTAAAAAAAAATTGAGTACAACATCACTACCTCTTGTGATATAAGTCTTGTAGTGCATTTTAATGCAAAATGTTATATAATTGTTCAATTAATCAATATAATAAAACAATTAGTCGATAGTGACAAAATCAACTTTTTTTCTATCAAAAATATATGCATATTTAATATTTCCCTGTCAGATGAGGCAATGGGAGGATAATCTCAATAAAGCTTGAGCTCAATAAAGGTAATATGATGTCAGTGATTTGTGTCTCCAAGTTTTTAGCGCCAGAGTGGCCCATTACATTTTGGGGTGGATCCAAATCAAGGGGGGAATGTAATTTTAGCATTTTATTTCTTATAACCTAGGCCTTATAGTGATCTATCCATCCATGCATTTTCCATATTCCAGTTGCAGGTAAACTGTAGCCAATCCCAGATGACCTTGGGAAAGAACTGGAATGCATCCTGGGCTTGTCGTCAGTCAGTTATATCAAATACAATAGAATCACCAAAGTTGAGCATTTTGCCCCCAAAAAATTCCTAACATTCTTTGATAAGTGGAATACGTAAATGTTGTGTACGCTACACACTTGCACACAGAACATCAAACTATGTGAAATCACTGTTGAATGAATGAAAGTTATGGTTTTACACTTCCAAAAAGTTGAACACTGTCATATTCTTGTCACTTGTGATCGAAAGATAGTTTTGAAAGGTGGTGTTAGATATGTGCTCTAAATTCCATTATGTTGGCAGTTAGTTTCATTTCCTACTTACTTGTGTGGCAGATAATGTTAAAAGATGGGATTTGTCAGTTGAGCGTAAGTGAGGAAACAAGCAAAGGATTTTCATTTAATGCGGTGGGTATATTACTCCGCCATCTAAATAACCTTTGATATTAGGTCACAAGAATCCACTCATTTTGTTTTAATCCTCACAAATGGGGATTTAATATAGGGATTAAACAGTCATACAGTGTTTGAAACAAAAGTCATTTTAGGGCTTGTCTTTGTGAAGGGCAAAATACCACGGGTTTATAATAGCTTTAATTTTTCATTAGACTTTGTTTTTATTTTGTTATGACTTTTGTTTTTCTTAAAATCTAATTTTTTTATTATTTTTTATAGTATTTTAGGTCATTATGATTAGCTTTCATCTTGAGCAAATTCTTTCTTTGAGTTCAGTTTTTTATTAGTTTTTATATATGGAGTTTTTCAAGTGAAAGATAAATAAAAAGCATTGTAAAAAATTTCTTGACCCCAGCAATACCAAAATAAATACATTTAAAATGAAAACCCAAAACTCAATGAAAACAAAGGACACTTTTGCAATAATTATACAGTTTTAATTTTACAAACATTTACGTTCAACTAGTTTTCATTTTTTTAAGCATTTTTATTAAAAATTTTTCCAAAAGGTTTTCAGTAAGTATAATAACCATGATATACACAAATGCATAGTGATAAAGCCCCCCCCCACACACACACACACACACACAAATAGCTCAGTCCTAAATGAGAGTTATGATAGAGTCCTCAATGTGAAAGGAAACTGGAGAAACCAGAAAAACCCAATCCAGGCGCAAGGAGAACATGTAAACTAGACAGGAGGCAGGAGGTGAGATTCAAACCCTCAACCTCAGAATTGTGAGCAGCTGAACAGAACAATGTAACCGCTCTTCCGCTGTGTAATAACATTGTGGGATTATATTTTTGTTTTTTTTTATTTATGAGTTTAAGGACAATTAAATCTTTTGTCTTGGATTAAAAAGCACTTTGCAAACCAGAGCAGAATTAAGTCGGCATTTGGAGTTATTTATTTTATGCGTATTTGTGTGCTTTGCTACAGTCTGGCAGGATAAACCGCTGGCTCGAAGTTAACCTTTCAATTTTGTCTGAACATAATTGAAAAACATACTCTCAAAGGATAGTCACACAGACACTTTTTATGTTCGTTTATGTAAGTATGAGTGTTTTATTGTTATCATTTTCACATTTCCTCCCTCATATCAGTTCAAATGGAATTGTGTATATTAAAAACAAGAAATCTGAAAGAAGGAAACTCCCTTAACATTGTATTATGGTTTTAATGATTTAAGTCAAAATCGGGACACCATGAACTTGAAAATGTCAACATTCTAAATAATGGGATTTCTGTGCTTGGCTCTATCATTTTGTGTGGGGGGACAGTGAATAAGAAAGTCAACAACGGCCATAGAGGACAAAAAAAAAGGCATCACATTCACCATTTAGAGCTCTGTGATTGTTCAGGTTTTGCAATGACTACAAAAAGGAACAGAGAGACAGCCCAAGGATGACATTTTACTGTTGCTAACCTCTCAAGCTGTAATGATGGAGGTCTAAATCTCTTCAGGTCAACAGTCTGTATAATGGCCCGAATCTATACCTGACTGTATCTGTTCCATTTGCACAGCCTGTTGTTTTTCTTAGTGCTCCTGCGTTAGATAATACCATTATCACATCAAAACTGCAGGCAATTAAATGTAGATTACACTGTAATTCGGAGTCTGGTGCATTAGTCTTTGCTCCATCACAGAGCTATCTAATACAACTCTAATGCATTCAGACAGTATCCCACACTAATCCTTGGTAATGTTCAGTGCTGCACCTCACCAGGGATTAAGTGAGACCTCTCACTTTTAAAAGCGTTCTGATCCTGACCAAAAGCAGGATGCACCTCTAAAAGGTACACCTTTCAGAGGTGCTGCTTAGAGCATGAGCTCAAAGAAGGATTTTTTTTCCCTTGTGCATTAGCCTCACAACAACATGCAAATCCAGGTAAAATCTTTTCCACAGAGGTTTGTCATGCTTGCTAACATCTGCTGCATACACTGACCTGTGACAAACCACCTTTGTGTTAACGTAGCCTTCAAAACAGCAAAAGGGGAAAATGCATGTTAAGGGACTCCATGAACACAGCAGCGTTGAAAACATAAATTGTCTGAGCAGATGTGGAATTTCCAGCAACACAAAGTATGATTCTATTTTTTTTCACTGCAAAGCAATTAGACATCTGCTAGGCCCTTAATGATCCAATTAAGGATCCTTTCAAGATCTTCCATGTTGGCTATCATGATCCAAGATATTGAAGGACTGCTTTTTGTATGCCACTGTCTTTGTTCAATTACGGCGAGAATAATTGACTTTGCATTATCTTTGGAATTCTATTACACCACTGCATGCCTCAAAGTGTGTATATGATGCTTGTATTTGTTTCTGCATAACAGGAGGATGGCCAACATTCTGTGCACAAAGGCTTAGCGACTTAGCGGACGGACAACGATGGAGCTAGATAAAAACTTGATATCATCTGGAACATTAAGCATTAATAGTCAAAGTAATCCACGGGTGAATTGGGGCAACTGATGGCGACAATATGGTTGTTTTTCTTTAGAATGCTTGTGTCCATCCAAGCATAAATTTTTTTATTTACTGCTCGGTCACGGAGAGCCAATTCCACCTGATTTAGTCCACTTATCAAGAGTCAATCACAGGTCAATGGTGTTTTGTACTGTCAGTCAAAGGTTTTATTTATTCTTGAGAAGTAAGGATGTCATGGGGCTGATGGCTGACAATACTGTATGATCAAACAACTGTTGTCTTCTCTTCCACCTAAGTTTGCTAATCTTTCTCTTTCTAGACATGCCTTTCTAAAAAAATCAGACTTTCTATACTATGCGCTTTCAAGGTTAACGCAATTCCCAAAGTATGGACTCTTAAGTCCACGTAAAATCAAGATTTAGGTGTACTAATAAGATAAAATGAACAGCAGAGACATGACAGACAAATACTTAAACAAACTTGCAGGAAAAAAAAACATTAATAGTGGTCCGATGGTTCGGGGCCATCACATGACTGTCGGTTTAACTCAAGTTCACTAATGCTGGCCTGATTGGGATATTGTACAAATTTCATGAATAAATATGATATAATCAACACCTTTCCTTTTTTAAAATACCTAATAGCCAATATTTTGAGTTTTATCCATGAAAATCGATCAATTGGTTACCCAAGCTCTGCATATTTGAGTGCTCTCATTATGGTCACTGAGTCTACAAGCTTCACTATTTTAAATTTTAAATCACAGACATCATGGATTTTTATAATATTGATTTATCATTAGCATACACATAAGTATGAAGGTAGACAAAACCCACCTTCAGAAGAACTGACTGCAAACTATGTTGATTGTGCAAATCATTACTCTGTCTCTTCGCAACGTGGATCAGGTGTTAGAGCCATAGCGTGGGGAGATGAGTGTGAAACTTTTTTTTTTTAATCTTATTATCATAATTGGAAAATACAGGATGTTTTGTATTCAGTCAGTCTTCAACTGGGGTGCTAATGGATAATGGGTTCTGGAGTGTTTTGCAAAATGAGTCCAGCAAACCTGCACATCTGATATTGTCAGAAAAATATTACAAGTTATCGGTTATTAATTACCAGTTCAAGTACCAGTACAAGTTCTTAGCGATCGGTAGGCTATATGTGCTGTGACAAAAAAAAAAAAAAATCTCGTGTCTTGAATAAATTGAAAAAACTGGTGCAGAGTTGTAACCTCACAAGATTTCCAAACACGGCCACGCAGAAAAGTAAAACTATCCCAGGGTTTAATTTGACAGGCCAACACAAGGTCAGTGTCAATGCAAACAATCCAGTTTAGGGACCGAGCAAGCCCGACCGACAGAGGCCTAGTTTGCTTGCAGACAAATGTGACAATTTGCAAGCCGTTGATGTAACAGCATCTATTAACCGGTGCAGACAGGGATTGCATCCTTTTGCCCACATAAAACTAAAAAATTAATCTGTGCAAACGGGCACACTTACGACAAAACAGGTGGCCCCGTTCATGAAAAACCGAGTCATTCATTAGTATATTCATATGACAGCGGGAACATGGGCATCATCCCAGGACTGAAAGCCTCTCATCAAACAGTGACACGGCCAACACGATGCGTCTTCTGACGCCTGAAGACAAGTGAGTGTTTATCAAAGTGTGGTTCAGGTTTCCCTAGAGACTCACGAGGTGATCAAATACAGAATCAGCAAGAGTGGCGCTGTAGCAAATATCACCGTGCCATTTAAAAGTGTACTTAGACACACATACAGTGTACTCACTCGATGAGCATGTGGTCCTAAATAGGCTGACGACTATGACATGAACACTACCCGACGTGTATAATATGAATTTAGCGCAAATGCACATTGAGAATTGAGGTGATAAATAATGCAGCTGCCATGATGGCTTGGTCTCTTCTTAATGCGGCTGAATTGATTAGTGGGGAACAGGAAGAGATGTGAGAGAGGCTTTCGGAGAAATCCAAACTGCATGACAAATTTGGTAAGGGTTGGTTTAAAGCAAAAACATGCAGAGGTTTTTTTGTTGCACATGGTGGATGATGCTGTTAGGAGAGAAAGTTGATATCAAAATTTGAATCTGAAAGTGATCCAGTAGGATTTTAGAACCAATGCAACAGTTCAGACCATCTTACACAATTACAACCTGCAATATAAACTTCATTTTAAAGTATCAACATTAGGAAGCAGTTCTTGAAGGAAGGAAGGAACAAGCCTGAAAGCCAACCTGAAGAGCTTAAGTAATATGTATTGCATGTCGTAAGAACATAATCACCAAAAAGGTCCATAAAAAAAAAAAAAAACAGCAGCATCACTTTTTGAGGGACAGAGGAGCTTTAAATGCACATATGTTCTGTACATTTCGCCTTGTAAACACAATACATGCGTATATTTGGCGACTCGGCTTTGCGAGCTATCTTGATGCCGGAGACAACCAAGCAGTTGAAAGATCTTACCTCCAGGAACCCTGTCTTATGAAATTACGCCCAAAAGACGAGATACGAGTGCCGAATTGACCACGAGTGCTAATTTACGCTGTTTAAATGGCAAGCGATGAAGAGATCTGACAAGAGGGGGAGTGAAGCGCCATAGGCACTCAGAGAAAATGCACAAAGTGATGCTCATGGCTTATAACAAGTGTCAACGCTGCTGTGGATGTCACAGAGCATACAAGCAACATGGATTCAAAGGGCCAAAGAATTATTTATGCTTTGTTGACAGGAACTGTGAGAGGGTAAAAAGTATGTTCAAGATGCATCTTCATCTTTTTCATTTCATATTTCATCCATTAAATTCCATTCGGTCCATCCATTTTCTGAACCATGCTTGATTTCTTTTTTTTTTTAATCAAAAGTATACAGTCATTTTTTTTGTACCAAACTGCTCGGCCATCAGGTTTAATCCAAACTATAGTTTTAATACTCGATTCATCACATTTTAGGGTTGATAATTTGCATTTTGAATGTGTTTCTACTGCTAACAGTCAACATAGCCTTTACAACAGGCATGCACTCTGTTTTAAATGTCTGTTTTTTAGTGTTTACACAATACAGAGAATTTAAAAAAAGAATCATTTGGAGAACCTTTCTGTCGCTTGTACTTTTGCTCTCTAAAACACAGCCGGGTTTACCAGGAGCCAAAAAGACACCAAATGTTTCTATTTTTATTTAAAAACAGACTGATGTGAGCAAACCCTAACTCACCAACTTTATCTGTCTGTAAATTTGTGTTTAGAAGGAAATGTGTGCTTGTGAAAACTATCAAGCTAAATTGTTTCCTCTGTTGACAAGCGCTATTATAGATTCGGGATGAAGCAGAGGAAACAGACCAAGATGCTGTTTGGACAAGTTACCAGTGCAACAATATCAGGTAAAGGCAGAATGTGTGTTCTGAGCACATGAACACTGGTGAAGTTTACCTTTCAACTGTCAACAAAGGCCGTCGTCCACGATTCTGAGCACTGTTCAAACACTGAGCAGTTACTGTTTTCTTGACATTTGTTAAGTTGATGCTTTAAATACAGATGACACAGATGACTATAAAAGGGTCATCTGTGTGTGTGTGCAAGTTACTTAAATTATGGTTAAAGGCAAGGTGTCATGTTTGAATGTTAAGTGCTCAATGTAGCACAAAGATCATCCTCTTCTCCCAACCAGTCAATGCAAGAAAGGTTGTTTATGTATTTTTTTTTTAATTATTTGTATTCATGTGAATCATGGACAAAAACTCACTCACTCAAGGGCTGGCGATTTTAAAAATGATGGATGAGTAAAGATAAACAGATAAAATGAGAGTAAGAGCAATCGTTTAATTGCGGTTCACAGTGATGCTTACCTATGCTAACTACTTCAAATAGAAGTACGTACTACAAATAAAAAAAACATCTATACTTGTGAGATGTTCTCTTTTTATGCTGTTTAATATCATATGGCAATGAATGTGAATTAGATTACATCACATCTTGAATAAAGACTGAAAAGTTTCTGCAAGCACTTCACAACTCCAGTTAGGGCAGCTACTGAAGCACTACTTCAGATCGAGATAAGAATGTTAAGCAGGATCTAAATAAAACAGGTCAAGGGAGAGAACCACTGAAGGTAAACTGTGCTGAGGGATGGCGACAGGCCAAGGCCAAGGCTTTGAAACATGACTCGGCAGGAAAAGTTGGAAAGATTGTTCACGAGGCAGATAGCATCAAGACGTGTTGTTTACACAACATTTCATTGCTAGTGTCACGTAGTGTCAAAAAGAGAGAGAAAGACTGATTGAGTCTACATTTTTGCACAAGTTCCTGACTAGTAATGTTTTGTGTATGAATGCCTCTACTCAGTCTGCAGATGTCGGACACTGTGCACCATGGCGTGCTGAGATTTATCACTAACTGCGAATTTCTCACTCACCATTGGAACGTTATACTCTAACGTCAGTTGGGTTCTTTTGATTACACGTCGTTTTAAAGCTTGGCACATTTTCATCAATTCTAGGCTACAGTCCAGAGTTCCTTTCCCAAGGTCTGAGCTGAACTGGGAAAGAAGGTAATTGGGAAGAAAATGATGGACAGTCTTCAATCCAACCTATTTTCATTTTTAAATAAATTTAGTTAAATGCCCATCCTGTACAAACGTTGCCACTGTGCTCGCAATGAAGATTATTTTATATCTGAGTAAATTGATGCTCTAAAATGTCAACTGATGAAAATCTCTCTTTCATGAATATTTCGTCAAAACTGATCTATTTGGGGGGGGGGGGCAAGTCATCAAAATGTCCTGCTTATGACACTACCCATAAGTGTGATCTAATATGGCGTAATCCCTATTTTTAGTCAAAGGACATTTACGGGGATGAAAATGAAATGTCAATCCAGTTACAGAAATGTCACCCTCCCGTTTATCACCTTGTCATTTTTCTAGGAGTGACTGAGAGACCGCCCGGCTCTGCTGGAGCACCTGACCTCCATTTTATAAAAGCACCTCAGTGTTAATAATTTATAGCCAAACAGATTTTCCAAAGTGAGGCCCTTTCCTACTTTTAAAAGTTGCAGCGGAAACGCTCACTCCTTGATAAGGGAGTCATTATTTATTCAACATGTCTGGAAAGGGAATTTATGAAAAGTGAAGACGACATGGCCACTTGAGATTCGTTTTTCTCTCCTGGGCTACGTCGAGGCAACGCAGTGTTTAGCGGTGGTTAGCGAGTCTGCACAACATGACTGCCAACCAGCTCAGGGTGTGTCAACCCAAGGTCAGCAGGGATTGGCTTCAACTAACCAGCGACTCTAATAAGGAACTCTGATGTCAAGTTAACTCATTCTATTATATGTGACACTTCAATCCATAAAACTCCCCTCTATGTTTATTAGAAAGATGTATTGAGCCAAGAGTCGTGAATGTGTCATTATTATCGCTGACACTCATAAGAAAAGCTCATAATTACTAAGGTCAACTGTCCGGCAAGGTGTTTATCTAGCAATGTTGCAAAAATACCACAAATGCTGGCGTTGACAATGATGGTGAGTGGGAGCTCTGAGTGGAATGCAGTGTTAACAACATATACTACATATGTGACAAATAATGCACAAATACCTTCAGCTTATTTTATGTTTCATTAGTGTTGCATTCAGTGACACGTTTAAGGGAACTACAGTTAACAGGTAACACCGTAGCAAGTAAAAACTCCTGCAATGCCATTTATAACCTTTGAAAATGAAAAACACTCAACCTTGATTTAGAAGTAAACTGTTAAGCATGTTGTGACAAGTGCCTGACATACAGTGCATCCGGAAAGTATTAACACTTCATTATCTTCACATTTTCTTGTCACAGTTTTATTCCAGAAAGGATTTGATTTATTTTGGGGACACAGATGGGTGAATGTTCAATCAATTGAATCAATAAAAACAAACATGCAGAGAATTACCCTCAAACTGTAAAATAATTTCTATAACATTCCTGAAACAAATGTGGTTGGTTTATTTAGTTTTATTTGTGGAAAAGCTTTTTTTTTTTTTTTTTTTTAAATCTAATTTAAAAAAACAAGGCAATTAACTGATTAATAGCACAAAAATGAGAAATGGAGACACCAGTGAAAGCGACACTACTTCTTGATACTGCTTTAAAGAAACGGAATGCGCCAATCAGACTTTGAGAAATTTCCTATATCTGAGGAAGACCTCTTTGAGGAGTAGTAGAAATATAACTCCATTCTGCATCTCAGACAAGCATTACTGGCATATTCCTCTATTTAATTACTTCTCAAATTGCATCAGTATGTTTGCGTGTGTTCTGCTTCACTTCCTGCCAAATTCAGTTCTTGCCATACAACAGCATATTGGAAACAATGTTGATTGAGGCCCACATCCTTCTGACCACATGTTTTGTGGTGGCAGAAACAATAAACACTATCCAGGTTGTGGGAAAACAATAGCTCCATGGCTGCAGAATCGAAAGCTAAATATGAGGTGGGTGTAAATGTTTGCCTGAATATGATGCCAAAATTTCTGTTCAGTTACTTTCATGCATGACCACTTATTTAACCACAGCGACCACTGAACATGATCCACACGGTATGTGCGCACACACAAACGCTCACACACTTACTGTCCACATAAAAACAAACACATCATCTTTGAACAAACCAGAACTGAAGTCAATTTGGATTACCTTGGCACTGAAATCCTTGTTTTCCAAAGCCCCTGTGGAAGCAAACAAAGCAGGATTAAATGAGTTGACCATTTCCACTCACATAATCAGAAAGCCCTTAGCTTTTAATAACAACAATAGGCATTGTTGCGAGGGTCAGCACTTTGCATGACGTAAAACAAATAATCATGAGGCGTTTGCTGGCAGTCTTTTAAAAGTAAAGCTACCCTAGCCTTATATTCACCACAAGACTACAAAGTCCAGGGATTCCACTGTGCACATGTTCAGCATTCTTTCAGTCTGGAATGGTTTTTATGGAAAGAGCTGGCGCAGTGTGATTCCTGCCAGACTCGCGAGAGGAGAGGTCTGGTCCGCTTAGCTGCATGATATTTTGACAGTGAGTCCCACCCAGAAAGCAAAGTGGACTCTCCCTGCTTCTTTTGATACAATGGTGCATTGGAACAAGTTGTTGCCTGTAACTGCAGGACATGTTTAGCTCTCTGGACTACGGACTAAGGAGTGCCATTAGGCAATGCACATGCCTTGCTGTAAAACTGTCAAGGTCATAAACTCTAAGTAGTAAAGGCCATGAGATCATACTAGCACTTGCAAAAGTGGATGACTGTGAATATGGCTGGAACGCTACAATTTGAGATTGAGAATAACCTGTTGGGGAAGGTTGGACCATATCATTAAATAGCAGTGTAACTCGCTACTTTTTTTCCAGACCAGTAGCAATCAAAATAAATGTATGCATCCAATTAACTGTTTTTATTTTCCATTACTTGATGTGTGGGACAGGAATAATTCATTAGATTTTCATGTGGCCGCTTTAAGTAATTCTTCTTGTCACGTGTGTAAAAATGAAAACCGACCCTTTGATGACCAATTAATATGTAGCATTTATAGAAAGAAAGTTTGCATTTTAACTCCATGATTTTTAATACATATACGAGTGAAAACGGTTGAAACAGACTTTTGTACATTTTCTATACCTCTCGTTCAGTTCAGTGATGCAGCAGTTAATAAATCTAACTAAACATGAGTAGCTATCCAGATCTTTAATTTATAAATGCATCTCTGGGGTGATAAAAGGGGGGAGACCCCTGCATTAAACCATGAAAAAACACATGGAAAAACTAAAAAGTATTGTTTTTTTCTGGGATGTGAATCTCTTTACGTCAACATCTATGGAGCTGACCTTCCAATGTTAGTATTATTTTATTTGTTATTGATCTTTACTTGCTGTCAATTTAGCCAAACGTGACTGAGCTGCCAAGCAAACGCAATGAGTTGTATTTTCCTTTCCTCATTAATCATTGCCTTAGCAAAAGTCACAAAACTTTAGAAGAAGCTGTGAAAATAGTCGGAATCTGTACTTTGGCACGGGGCGTACTTTCCATATTAATTTTCTTCCCAAAAACTACTCTATGTTTCCACTGTGGCAGTCTTTTCCTCTTAAAGAAAAAGATTTTGGGGGACAATAGTAGTGCGGTATGCCTCGGTAAGGGAAATAAATCATGACTCATCCAATATGTGCATCGGCTTTAGCAGGAAACATCGCAGTAAATGTTCTCTCTGATTCTAAATTTGCCCTAAATCTGTTTATTATTTATATAATAATTTATACTTTGAATCGCAACGGAACTTACAAACTACATATGCACGCAACGTTTACACATGTTAAGTGCTTTATACGGGAAAAATAAACAACATGGCCCTCCCCATTTGGCACCGGGATCCCTGAGGAAGTCTGCTTCTTGACAGCTCAGTCGACAAACAGGGTGAGATTTGCAGAATCAGGTGGGGGAAAGTTGCAAAGTAAAGTTGCGTAACATCATGGAGGAAGGCTCGGGGGCGCAAAGTTGCAATCCAATATGCAACAGGCTGCAAGCGTGGATGTGGCCGGGTTGGGTGGTGGCGGAGACGGATGGCTTACCAGATGAAGTCCGTGCAGTGGCTGCAGAAAGTCGGCTGCTTGAAGAACCTGGCAGTAAACTTGTGGTTCTTCACTTCGTGGACATTTTTCTGCCTCAGAGCACCTTTGCGAGCAAATCTATTCGCTACGTCCTCGTTGGACGACTCGATCAAACTTGTATCGGCCATGTTGAACGCAAGCAAGCTCCGTGTTGCTGTCTTGCGAGAGTGCCTGTGCCTTGCGCGGCGCTGAGTCGGGAGCCAAGCAGAGAGACACGCTGGGGACTTGGTGAGTGCGAGACTACAAGTGAGGGCTTTCCCCGCCTGTGACTGCCACTGGACGACGCCGCGCTGTCAACTCAGAGCGCCGTCAAGTTAGCCAGATACATACTGTACGTCCGATACCCTTCAAAATAAAAGCATCTACATTTCTCCTGAGCCCCGCGACGTAGAAGGCCTTTAACTACAATTAAACACAACACAAATTAGGATTTTTATTTTGTTGTTTGATTTTGGAGTAGGGTCATCCCAGATTTGAAGGACAATAGGACATTTTTACACCTATGAAAATGGATCAATCACAAAACATGCACTTATTTGCATAAATAAAAGTTCTGCTGAGACGAACTGTATTTGTCACTGTAATAAAAGTGATTTCTGAAGCCATACAGAGAGAGAGTTTAACCTTATCCCGACTCCCGGCAAAAAATTGATGACACCCTGGACTGGACGCCAGTCAGTCAAAACAGGTGTTGTACATCCATTTTCAACACCGCTTATCCTGTTCAGTGTCACGGGAGGTGCTGGAGCCTATCCCATCTGAAAATGGGCGAAAGGCAGACTACTGGTCGCCATCCAGTTGCAAGGCACACATAGAGACAAACGACCAGTCACACTCACATGCACATTGTCACTGAGCGAGAATCGATTCCACATGTGCACAACGACTTACATCAGACACATTGATTTGTAAATATAAAACTGGTCAACAATTTTTTGCCACATCGTATTGCAGTTTAAATATTTACTTTTTCCTGATTTGGAAACTTCCTTTAATTCTTGAATGGTCCTCTCAACACTGTCACGCTACACAGGATTGAGACGCGATCTACCGTCACGCCCTGAAAATGCTGCAGATGCCGCCATCGTGCGGAAAACAAGAAAAGTACATTGTTTGTTACTGTCGCCGTTTTGAGGGGGGAAAGGACAAGGGAAAACCAGTTTCCAGGAAGAAAAGGAGAAAAGTGAAATACTGCAATCGGAATGATGAATGAGGATAAGCACAAAAGAAAATGGATGGTTGGATGGACAGGGTGTAATTTTACAAGAACATATAGCAACGGAATACATGTGCAGTAAGTTGGAATTTCAAAAATATTGATTATAGAGCATTCATATCTTGTACATAATTTTACTTTTTAATATCATTAAATTTTTCAGTATCAGTTATTATGACCATGAACCACCTCCTCTCATGGAATCTTGGAATACTCCATGGACCAAAAACAACCGCAACATACAACACCCAAAACTCTTAAAACAATTTACATCGAGTCCCATTAATATACTGTAAATACATATAAGCCACACAACAACACAAATGTAGGTGTTATATGTACTTTATAACAACGTAACAGTGTTGCAACAGAAGGGGAAGTCCACAGTCAGAGCTTCCAGTAACAGAGATTTCAGAGCATTGATTCTTTTTTCTGCCAAGGTCACTGGCAGTCCAAATAAAAATACAGCTGACAAAATGTTGCAGTGTCGGTGGGGTGTTAATGTTTTTTCATAAAATGCCTCAAAATCACTGATGTCGTTCATCCCAAACATGTAGAAGTACGATCAAGGTCTTCCACAGCAAACAGCCTCAAGCATGCCCTCATGAACCACACCTTCCTCAACATGTTTCCACAAGTTGGAAGCATCAGTAAAATGATCATTAGGTGACTGTTAAAAGGTTGCTTCTGCTGACAGGCGAATCAAAACCAAATGTGAGCAAGTACTGTCCTTCTCTTATCTGTTTACTTTTGGAGAAGCACAAATAGCTGTGTCAAAGTCAACACACATTTCAGAAACAGTTTTGGTCACCACAGGAAGGACACCATGAATTTCTGTGCTTTTCCCCTCAGGTTGGAATATATTATCTATGTTTGGCTATTAGTCCCATTTTGTAACTTTGTCAAAGCACAAGAAGACAACGGTATTTACATTTTCATACTTTTTCTTGTCACAAGTGCTGTCTATTTTTATATTTAGTAATCTAATGACTGATTGTAGACCAACCCTCTAACTAACTGACTAACTAACTAACTAACTGACTGACTGACTGACTGACTGACTGACTGACTGACTGACTGACTGACTGACTAACTAACTAACTAACTAACTAACTAACTAATCAAGCTGGTAACATTGTGCAATAACCTGCCCACACAGTGTTACAAGGTTCTGTGTTCTCCTCTCTGCTTAGTCCATCTTGTGTTGAGTTTGCATGTTCTTCATCATTTTCCCACATTCTAAAACACGTATGCTATGTTAACCGAAGACTAGAAATTCCCTGTTAAAATTTCCATTGCTGTAAATATAAATCTATAGGTCTAGATTTGTCCTGCAAATTACTGCCGGATCAGTCCAGGGTTTAATGTGCCTCTCAATCTAAGTCAACAAAGACCCCCAAGCCTGAGACCCTATTGAAGACAAACACTACAGAAAGAATGAATGGAGTAACACCCCAAATGCTAATCAACACTTGCTTTATTTGGCAATCATCAAGTCACTAATTATGTGTTTGTCCTTGCAGTGTGTTTAATACCTGAGCTGGATGGCAACATTGTAACAGTGGAGCACCAGCGCCACTTTCGGCCTGGTGAAGAATTAGTGCTGTTTTGTAAATCGGGATACACGTCCATTTTGGGCCCTCGGAAAATTGTATGTACTGACCAAGGAAGGTGGACTGAAACCAAATTGAAGTGCATTGGTGGGTCCCAGTTCAATATTATTTCATGTCACTGCACACTTCCTAGATGTGTTTTTTTTTATCATTCTAAGCTGTGTCTCCGTCTTTGTAATGTCATTATTTTTAATTAATTATGCATTATTCATACAATACCAAAACATTGAAAAGAGACAATCTTTTTGGAAAAAAAAAAAAATTTAGTTGTTCATTGCAAAGGCCAGGTAATATGTTACTAACCATATGGAGACTCACAACAGTACTAATATACTGTTCTATCTTTTAGCAAAGCATTGTCCTGCTCCTGACCAACTGCTCAATGGAGATCTGTACTATGAGGATACGGTGTACCAGAGCATAATCAACTATACCTGTCACGAGGGGTAAAGTGAGAACATTTAGTTAAATTCCAATGGATGACATGTAAGAAATGATGCAAGTAGTAGTCAAATTAGAAATGGTGATGCGCACTCTTATGCCATTAAGAGGTTGTCGTGCATACCCAGGACACATTACTCGAGTGAATTCAGTGGAACCTCCAAAGTTAACTTGAAATATCTTTGTATCCGATTGAATAAAAAAATGGCTGATAAAATATGTTTTCTTTCTATAGGTACATCCTTTCAGGACCCCAAAATGCTAAATGCCAGGCTGATGGAACATGGAGCACATCGGTACCAGAGTGTAAACGTATGTATCCAGCCATTTCCCTCCTTTTCTCTTAATGTTTTTCTAATTTGCAACACGTAATCCTTTCACACTTTTATTCCAAAGGTTTTTTTTTTTTTCATTAATTGATACGTTTACCATTTACAACACAGTATGCGTTCTCTTATCTTGCAGCTGTGTCTTGTGGTCTTGCTCCAATCCCAAAGTTTGGTCTTATCAGTTATAACAGGATAGTAAGAGGAAACACGACATATTTTGGTACCTATGGGACATATAAGTGCTTGCCTCCTTACGTCCTTTTTGGAAACGTATATGCAGAGTGCACAGCCAGTGGCAATTGGACCAAGACACCCGAATGTCGAGGTATCGTGAAAAAAACAAAAAACAATTAATCAAATACAATTTTTTTCCAGTGACTGAACCAGTCTAATACAAAATCTTTCCAGTGGTAACTTGCCCTCCACCAGAGAACATTTTCAATGGTTACATGTCCAGCAAGGACCAGAGACGTTATGACTTCATGGAGACGGTGCAGTACGGCTGCAATGGCAACTACATGCTGGATGGAAGCTTCCAAATTGTTTGTCAGAAAAATGGAGAGTGGTCTGAAAAACCAGCCTGTAAAGGTAGGCCATGAATGTACATAATATCGTTTTGATATTTGGGTGATCAGGCTGCTTTGTTATTTATGCGTAACAATCCCAACAATTTCACCTATTTTTTTTACATTATCATCATGTTTTTATGTTTTATTGTTTCTGTGGCAAACAGCTCCTTGCAGTATTGGCATTAAAAGAGGAAGAATATTATACAAAGAAAAAAAAATTTGGATCGCAGACTTCGAGCCAAACAGAGTCCTCCATGGCGATCTTGTGTCAGTCTATTGCTTGGACAAGGTCAGGAACTGTGGCTATGCTGTGTCAACTCAGTGCGTCGATGGAAATCTTAAAATCCCCGAATGCTATGAAGGTAGTGATTGATTAATAATAATTTCCCAGTTGTTCAAATGCTATAAAGGTACATTGAGAAACTATATCAAGAAAACTTGAACAACAACCCAAACCTTTACTCTAACCAATTATTTATGTTTCTTTTCAGAGCCAAGCGTAATAGACTATAACTTGTATTCTGGTTCACTTCCTTCCGAAATAAATCAGTGCTGAGATGGAAGCCTATCCCTTCTCTGATTATGAATATTACCCTCACCAGCATTAACAGCATTGTTCTGGGCTCTAAAAATAAAGCACATCTTGAGTCTTAAAATGCGTGTGATGCTCAATTTGTGTTTGAAATCTTCTGTGTAAGATATAAGAATGAACTTGATTTTATGAAATAAAAGTTTAATTCTATTTTGTGGAATGAAAATTACAACACTGTTGCTACATCTACAAAATACAAGTTAAGTAAGTCTTGGTAGCGTGCATATTCAGTTTAAAATGGGTTGAAAAGGAAAATACAAGGGGAAAAGTCTAAAAAATTAGGAGCGCTTAGCTAGTGGCAACGCAAGATGGCCGCCAGGGTATTTCCGGTTGCTTTGCTAATAGCGAGTAGGAAGTAGGCGGTGTCAAATTCTCGTTATTTTGAGTGTGGCGTCGGAAATCTCGTTACGCATTTTCTATTGTCTCGCGAGCTTGTCCGAAGTTCCACCTCTCTTATTCCAGCATGGCCGTGCTGTACGAGGGGTACACGTTGTGTGGACTAGTTCCATCTCAAAATTCAACAAAGTCCTGCATTCAGGGCATCGAACCGGAGAGGGATAGCGACCATGTAATCGTCAGTAACGCCTTCAGATCAGTTACTCTTTATAAGGTAAAGTTTAACGTGTTTTGGGGTCATCAAGGGATTGGAGGCTAGCTAGTTAGCTGGAGAGTGAGACTTGCACGTTAAAGCATTGGCTCGCTCAGAAAGTGCCTACAAAATGGCTTTCATTCCAGCGTCTGGGATACTTTATTTTACTACTTTATATTATGTTATTAATTTATATTACTAGTTAAACCTCTTACAACAAAGGTCACTGAGTAATCATGCGCCTAAGTGTGGGACTCTGAAAAGTTTTAGCCTCTGGTAGTAGATTTGACTCCAGTTATCTTAGAAAGTAATAATGCTACTAGCTTAATATTTTTAACAAATGCAGACAATGAAAGATATATTTAATACACAATGGGACATCGTTTTTTTAAGTTCCTCTTTCCAATTAGTGTCTCTAAACCAAAATTACCAAACGTGCTCTAATTAAGTTGCAAACATTATTTTATCAAAGTTAAGCTGAACAAAGCTCACTGTCCCATTGACTAGGAATAATGTACACATTTTGACACTTTTGGCATCCACTTAAATCAGTTTGGTGCCAGTGTAGCAGATATGTTACCAGTATCAGAGTTTGCATATTTGGTAACAGCCAATTGTTGTCACTGACGTGTTGATGTTTTTTTGCGTATGTTTGTGTCAGGTTTCAGACCAAAAGCCACTGGGGAGCTGGACTGTCAAACAAGGCAGTTGTTTGACCTCTCCAGCAATTTATAACACTCAAACTAAAGAATATGTAGCAGTAACAGATAATAAGGTAAACTCATTCAGTGTTGCTCATCACAATCGGCATCTCAAAATGCAAAAGAGGCTACACAGTTGTTTAGTCCATCAAAATTTAAAGTCTCATTTTGTATGCTTTTCAGGTGATCAGAATCTGGAAGGAAGATGATGATCTCTTGGACAAAACATTTAAAGCTACTGTAAGTGTGATTGTTGCCTCTACTCTACGCTTTCCTCATTATTGTCAGTTTCCTTTACTGTAGGCTACATGTCGCATGGCCATTTGGACTATTATTATGTATTTCACATTTGAAATAATTGCTGGGTTTGGGAAGTCGCTTGTCTTGACTTACAGCTTCAGATGTGTTGAATAGTTGAGTATTCATGTGTGTTTTGCTCAGGTGTCGTCCGACATCTGGAGGGTCCACTGCGTTGCTGGACAAGATCCCGTGGTCTTGTTTCAGAGAGGAGCTGTGAGACTTCTGGATTCTCTTCTCGCAACTCCTCAGCAAACTGTCGAGGAAGTCTTGGCTCCAGATGAAACCATCAGGTAACTACAGGTTCTACTGTTGCAATTTGTAGTTTAAAGATTGAAAGATTTAATTTGCTTCAATTGTGCTGCTGTCTTTGTTTTCTGTTGTTTGTTTTCAGGTGGAGCACCAACATAGTGGCCGAAACCCAGCAGTTTGTCATCTTTACAACAGAAAAGGTACCAGATTTATTCTTTGGTGTCTTCATCATGATAAATCAACCCAACCCAAAATTATTTTTCTGGCATAGCTACAAATGCTCCATCTTACTTACATATCGGAAGAATAAATCTCATTCATAGTCAACCAAATTGAGGTACTTAGTGGAAACAATGCTAATATTATTCCAGCAGATATTTTCGAATGAGAATATTGTTTATTTTGTGATTGCGCCCGGTAATTCTTACATTCTAAATGGGCTTGACTAACATTTAATGTATTTTTCTAGAAAGGGGACCATTTTTTGTACCTGCTGAAAGTAAACCCAAACATACTGCAGAAGTACCAGTTGGAGCGAGAAGACGCCAGCCTTTCGCCTCTTAGCTTCTCTGCATCCTACAGAGATGAACTCATCTATCTGCTTTACCTCTGTAAGCCTCCATTTCTTATGTTTGAATATTGCTTTCTAGCTTCATGATTTTTGTGATTATGGCAATCATAATTAATGGCCCAAATATGAGCGACACAATTTTTAAATTCCTCTACGCCTTGTCATCTCTCTGTCATATAGATCCTAATGGACACGTGTACCAGAGTGTGATCTCTGCATGGGGCCCTGGGCATAATGAGGACTCTCAAACCATTTCACTGCCCCGTAATCTGCTGCTGGCTCTTTCGGTTGATGAAGACCGGTTGGTTGCAGCTAATGCTGTCTTCTTAGATGAAGCCCATGTCGCTGTTGTTGGCGTTCCGCACCCCTCGGCCGGAACTGGTAAAGGTACTTGACATCATCACATCCCTGAGGAGCATGAAAGTGTCTCCTCTACATCTGATCAAGAACTTGCTTGTGCACTAAGTTGACAAAAGTACTTAGACAAACTGCAATCTTTAGTGGCCCCTGCGTTGTAATTCTTAAGAAACATTCTGGACAATTCTGTTACCAGCTTTGTGAGCACTGTACAGTTGTTGCAGAAGGTAACGTTTCCTTAAGTCAGTCAGATGAATTTGGTGATTAACTGGATTTTCCCACCTCACGCTTTCAGTTTAATTTACAAAAGGAGGTTTCCCCTGGACAGTGGATGCTTTTCCAATAATAAAAATTAATGGAACGTATTTTCTTCCATGTTAAAGCCTTGTATGCGTGTCAACGGCTTTGTTCATAGTACAGAATAGACCCCTGCGAAAATCCACATAGAACTGGTGCCCATTATAAAGGTTTTGTTTTTTACTCCCCATCTTGGAAAAAAAAAAAAAAAAACCTAATCATTTCTTGATGTCTTTTTCAGATTTCCTCTGCATTTGGAATATCAATTTCCAGACACTTCAAGCAGGGAAAGAAATTGTGGGTAAAATCTTTGGACAGGTAGGTACATAACACGTTTATTGTTTTTTTTAAAAATCATCCACAGAGCCAAATGTTTTATATTATCAATGTTTCTTAAAATGCGGTGGGGACTTTGGCTTTGCAAGTTTAGCTAAAGTAGCATCATGACCAAGGAGTCATTGAGCAAATAAAAGTTTGATCAATGACATCCTTTGTCGTAATTTGGACCGTAGGCCAATGTTCCCTGTCCTCCCAGCTGGTGCGTGCTGATGGAGGACTGTATGACTTTGGTAGAGCATCACATCTGCTCTCAATTGTGATTGGGATTCATTCCCTCCTCACAACTTTAGAGCAGTTTACAAGCTTATCATTTGCACAAACCCATTACTGTTACTAAATTACCTTTCTTTCTTATTTTTAGCTATGGTGTTATTCCAACAAGCTCTTCATTCCACATGGTAAATGCCTGTCTGTTATTCCATACGGATGCACCAAATCTTCACTCGCTTCTGCTTTGGGCAAATTGAAGCAGTCCAAGACTGTAGGTGAGCCAAAACATTCGATAAATTCCACAAGATAGATAAATAGCAAGAATACCCTTTATGTCTCAGTGCGCAGACTCCATATTTTGCTCATGAAATGTCTGCACATTTCCACCAAAAGAATTACGTTTACTGTTTATGTGCAAAGTGACAGATATTTGGAACTGGTTATAAATCCCTTTGTGGCAGCAGAAAAAAAAAGAAAAAAAAATTGTGTTATCTATTAAAGCGGCTTTTCAAGGGACACTAACTGGTCTGTTTAAATACAGTATACATCAATGGCTGGGATTATACGCAACAAAATGTATACACGTATTTCTCAATCTTGTTTACATTTATGGCATACAGTCTTTGACTTAGTAATGAAATGCTGTCATAAATAGATTTGCCGCTCTATTAATTAATTTTTATGAAAATTTGACAGAATCCAGACCGCTGGTGTCAGTGCCTTCATGGAACAACATTTTACATGAAGAGAAAACCCAGCCCTCGAGAACAGTAGGGACCAGGACTTTGGTATGTATGTGAATTATTGTAACATTCTAAGGAAGATTCTAATGGACAAGATTTGGTTAGTTGCTTTCAGTCCCAAATCATAAAAGTGATGGTACTGATTAGTTAACAAAGTGCGAACTCGGCACCATTTTGTCGTGTGTTTTGTGTGCCACCTGTAGATTATTGTGGCTTCCTTTCGCCTAGCCAATCCTTAATTTTAGTCTACTGTCATTCCAGAGAACTTCAAGTAGGAGTCAGTCATCCCACAGTTTAACAGTTGAGCAAGTTCTCGAGCTCATCAAGGTAATACTTTTTTGATTCTAGACTCCTGAAAGAGATTTAGATTCGTATTTGTTTTGTACCATTTTGCAAACTACTCATTTTGGGGGTAAAGTTGTTTGATGAAGGTTAATGTGTAACATAATTGAGCAACATCCTCTCTCTGTTTCAACTACACTTCAATTCCATATTTATGTGCGGTCGATTATGAGGTCAACATGTTCACATATGTATGTAGGATACGTTGCATACGATTATTGTTTGATTCCCATCATGGTACAATTCCAAGATGGCATTATAAGTCCTTGCTTATTTTTATATAACATAGACCGCATCAGCAGAGGAAGTGCAGAAAATTGTGCATCGCCTCTTGTCCAAAGCAGCCATCCAAGACCTGAATCAGTCAGTGGGCCAGCTGGCATCGTCTCTGGTGTCCCGCAGCTTGGCAGATGCTGCCTTCTACACGCCGACTGCGCTGGCGCAGCTAGTACACAGCCAATTTCTCTGCCACAGGTTAGTAAATTTTGTTTTTCCTTCCAAAGGATTATGGATGTACTATAATTTCGCACTAAATCTACGCATTAATGAAGTATTGATCTAATCTGATCAATTAAAAGTAAATTTAGAGTTTCCAACTGACTCAACTCATGACAATAGTTCTAATATAAGCTTGCCTGCAGTTGCTTCCATAAGGTCCCAAAGAAATGCAATATCTAAAATTTCTGGACTCAAATCTTTTTGGTGGGGTTAAACAATTGTATTTAATGTATGAGATTAATATTTTGTACATTCTTCATTTAGGGGAGTCAACGTTAAGTAATCCAGATGCACATTAGATTTACTTTTGTCACCCGCACATAGGAATTTACTATTTTTGCGAAATAATTTCAGAAACAAAACACTTAATGCGATTGATTCTCTTTACAGCATGTGCCCTGACCTCGTGCAGCTGGCCCTTGAAAAGAAGGATTACTTACTGTGTCAACTCTGCTTACACTTTTTCCCTGACATCCCAG
This sequence comes from Syngnathus scovelli, assembly GCF_024217435.2. Taxonomy (NCBI): domain Eukaryota; kingdom Metazoa; phylum Chordata; class Actinopteri; order Syngnathiformes; family Syngnathidae; genus Syngnathus; species Syngnathus scovelli. Next base: position 7,576,529 of record NC_090851.1, on the reverse strand, counting down.
AAGCTGTCACCTGCACCTGCCTAAAGGCCTTCATTAGGTAAAATGATCATGTTAACCGTTAAGGCAAATCCAATGACTCAATTCCAAAAACGTCTTCCTTTAAGGTCAACCTAAAATGTATATATTTTACGCTCTGTTACAGTATGCCAGACAGTGATGCAGAAAAAGTGGAGCCGGAGCCTGACAGTGTCTCCTTCATGGAAACTCTGACCTCCAGGGAGCACAGTAAGGGAGCCATTGGCTTGCAGAATGGGTCTAGGTCGTCTTTGGAGGACCATTCGAATGTCACAATGACAACAGTGGATCAGGACAAAAGGAATGCAACGTGGGGAGAACTAAGCTGTCCAGTTGTCTTACAGAAGGCTGTTTTACTGTATCCTTTTACTGGCAGACAAACACCAATTATCAGGTGTTGACCAGATTATATATGGTGGAAATGTGATTTTGATTCTTGACTGAAGCTGTGAAGAAATGAGGTCTTACAGATGGCATTCAGCGATGACCTCCTTCTCCCCCATTTGAAAGATCTTTCATCACAACATGTTTTCGTGAGTTCCTTAGTTGCACTATATTGTATTTTCAGGGGGGTTTATATTTGTGAGTGTATTGTGAGAAATTATGGTATCTTGTCGTGTAGCTACTGGCAAATCAAGCATTCCTGCATCAAGCATACTTTCCCCGTTTAGTATCATTGATCTATTTTTTTTTTCTTGTCCTATCAAGATCTTCCTCCAGTATCTGCACTTCCTCTACCTGCAATATAACAAAGAAACGTCTCTTCTGAATCACACCTTCCGAGCGCCCAGTGTGACACAGGTTTGTAATAATAATTAGAATGACAATAGTTGTCATGATACAGCTGCATTAAAACTGTTGCACCAAACTGAGCACAACTCGGGCAATAGGTGTTGCAAATTGAATAAAAACATGATAGCAGTAATGACTTGTTTTTGTTCATTGCTCTTGTACTGTATTACACCGGCTGCATCTTTGAGTGCCAATATTGTTTTTGTACTGCAGTAGCTAGCAACTGATAAGGTATGCCATTATTGTTAACTGATTCAATTGGATGTGTTTTTTTCTTTCCTTCTCTTACAGATTATGGATTGGGTTGGATTGTTGTTGGATGCTCATTTCACAGTTCTAGTCATGACCCCAGAGGCCAAAGGCCTTCTGGTAAACCTCTACAATTTAATTAAGTCTCAGGTACGTCCTGCTTGTTCTGTCAGTGCAAGCAGTAAGGTTTATATCTGTAAATCAAATGCACATTTTAGTTTAAATCACTTTTGAAATGCAAACTGTTACTCCTCAAGATCAAACGAACTTCATATGGTCTTATTTTTAACCCTGTGACCTTCTGTTGTATCCTCAGGTGAAACTATATTCTGAACTTGGACAACTTGAGGGAGGTCTCAAACACCTCAAAGACTTGAAGATAGAACAAGATAAGAGACAATATTCTATTGAGGTTATTGAGTTTTTTTAGGTTTCTGTGTAATGCTTTTAAGTAACTAATTATCATGCCTCTCCAGATTTTAACCTGAAGCCGGTTTTATGTCCAAAAGCTAGCCACCAGAACTCAATATGTATAAAGATTCAGTGCATTTGTTTCGGAAAAAAATGTTGATAATGCATTTAAATTGTGTTTTCATGTATTGTAATGTTGAAATTTAGACCATTAAGTTGTATTGCATGTCATCTTTATTTGCATTTTTTAATGGAAACAATCTGGATATTAGCCGAAAATGTTTTTGTACGTGGCCTATGCTGCCAGGGCAGGCAGTCTGTATATGAAGCGTTGGAGAAAAAAGTACTAATGATAGGCCTCTATAAAGTTATTTTGTTTTAGTTCTCTGGTCTGTCCTTTTATATTGACTTTGTTTTTTTTAATTCAACAGTGCCAAAAATTTCATTGTAAGAAATGCTGAACTTTCCTATTTCCTAATCGAAATACATGGCCTTCTTGTGCATTAGCAAACCGGCAACCTCATTTTAAGATCGTGCAAACCTTCATGAACAACGACAATTACACAGTGCAATACCACCATCTATTGGTAAATCTTTTGCACAACAACAAGAAGCCTATCTGCAAGCACCTGTTCTGTCTCTGCGCATCTCCAATATGTTTCCAGACACATATAAATGTTATAATATTCGGAAGTCAGTATAATGTATTTATTGTTTGTGTTTTTAAATATTATTTTATTTATTTTATATTATTACATAAAAGCATGGAATGACAAGCGTTATAATTTTCCGAAGTTGGTATAATGTATTTAATTTTTGTGTTTTTTAAATATCACTGATGACATAAAAGCATGGAATAAAGTATGACGTGAGGAACAGGAATCCTGCTTCCACATTGGGGCTAAAAGTTACTCTCGCGCATACCTCAAATTACATTAGACTATGAAATAACCGAAAATTCAAAGAACTAAAATTTAAGCTTACATTTTATTTAAACTGTACAAAATATATTAAATAAACATATCTCTGTATGTAGGCCTATTGTTTTGCACGACACTTAATGCATTGCAATGGTAAATCATGCTACCTGGACAACTAGAAATAGTTATATGTAAATATGCGTGTAAAATGTGTTGGAGTAGATGTGTTTACCGTACATATTTGTTATCAGTTTTATTCAATTGATTGACTTTGAAATTAGACGATAAAAAGGTTTTTCCAAATTGAATTGTTGGTTCTTTCCGTATGTTTAGAAAAAATATGTACCGTTGTCGGCAGGATTCGAACCTGCGCGGGGAGACCCCAATGGATTTCTAGTCCATCGCCTTAACCACTCGGCCACGACAACATGTTCAATAACTGATCGAAATCCGGTATACTTCCAAATTAATACGATGCGATGGCCTGAAAATTCAGCAATTTGGTGATATTGCTGAAGATCAGGTAATACACATTGAAATGCGGTACCAAAGTTAACCGAGACAGCGAATGCATGTATGCAGTTCCCAGGTCCGGTTAACTTTATGACGACTTGCTCGACGCATTTACGATTATCTTCTTGCTCACTCGCCTTCACCATAGTGGCGCCATGTCTGATATAAAAGCAACGACTGCATTTACTGTCCAAGCTGATCTGGTCCCACAAAACAATAGGACAACTCTTAAAAAGCACTGGGACCATAGAGTGTTCGCAAGTGCGACTGGTTTTATGAAGTAGCATGCAATTTGCGTTGTTGTAGAATAGTGAGTCACGTGATTCGAGATCATTGGCGCTTCGTGGTGGGTGTCAAGTTACACGAAAGTTAAAAAGACAGCACTTCCTAAACGTCACGCGTCAAATGTTATATTTTACTGCAGCGTGATTAAGCTTAGAGTACAAGCTCTGTGGAATCGATGCAAAGTGTTATGTCTAACTGAATTTTATGGCGTCGACTACTTTCTGTTCGTGAATGTAGTTCGTGTCACGATGTTGCCTTAGTTTTATTTTGATGGTATGGAAGATTTGCTTCCGGTAGAATCCCCGGAAACTCCACTTGGCTTGACGCTGGTTTGAGGCCTTCTGTGTTTTCAACGAAAGAACCGAGAAGAAAAATGGCGTCGATTGGCGACCCGGAGCGGGACACCGGCTATTCACTTTAAGCATTGCGCCCAAAATTGGGTCCGTGCGCTGGTGGGAACTTCGCGGCAACTTTTGCATGACCCGTTCGTGTTTCCTTTCCTAGTTTTTCTTTGTCGTGCGTGGCCTCTCGCGGCTCCGCGATTGAAGCGGAACAGAAGAGGCGCTCTCCGACAATGAGGGGTAGAAGAGGAAGGCCGCCTAAACTAGCAGCGGGGATGCGGGAAGGCTCACCCGGGCCAACCCGCGGCTCTCGGAGTGGAAGGGGCAGAGGGATGCGAGGACGGGGACGGGGCAGAGGACGGGGTCGTGGACGCGGCTTAACCGACACCGCTTGTGTCACCGGTTCCGCTGAGGTGGACACAGAAATATCAGGCCGAGAGAACTTTAATTTGTCCCGGGGCCGCAAGAAAGTTGGAGCCGCCACCTCTGAGGTGAGCGCGGCATCGCGGGGCAGAGGAAGCAGAGGGAGAGGCAGGGGGTCGAGAGGCGGCCGCGGGAGTAGAGGCGGAGTGAGGCGGCCTCCGACCAAGGTGGTGTACGACGACAACAGCGACGAGGAGGACGACAATTTAAGCTACCGCTCGGAGGAAGATGAACTCTTAAACGACAACCCTTCGTCGGATCTTGAAGAAGAAGAAGAGGCCTTTGGAAACGACTCGGACTATCTGGAGGAACTACCAGATGATGATGATGCCAGCTACTGCACGGAGAGTAGTACAAGGAGCCAAGGCTCGCACGGGAGCACCCCAGGTACGCGTCCTTCTGCAAATGCACGGCATGAGACTTGTCTCTCTTGGAGTGCATTTTATTTTGAGCTCTAAATACAAAGCAAGGCGCATTGTCCAAAATGGAGCTTGCACAGAGAAACGGGCCTTTGTTTACCGTGTGCTCTGCTGTCCGCCACTTTGCAAAGAAATGCCCCACGCTACAGTCGACTCGCGTGGTTTAGGTACTTTAGTCTGATCCTGCACATTCGTCCTGTCTGAGAGAAATTACGTTTTTTCCCCCACCCTAAAACATTTTTTTTTACCGTAATTTTGCAGCGCGTTCTACGTACAAATTATATTTCATTCATTAGGTTTCTACACTCGCCCTCACGTAATCATAGCTGTAATACAACTTGATAAAACATATTTGCATCTTCAATTGTTAAGTATAAAACTTTTTTTCATATTTAGCTATATTAAATGCCTCAATTATAGCTCAGTTAAGGATTCGTTGCGGCAATTATACATAGGATTTCAAAATGATAATCTCATAAGAAGGCACGCAGTTCAGCTACGTGTCCTGCAGCTAGCTCCCGAATTAGTTTGACAGTTCTTTGTTTTGAAGAGAGGCGCCCTTTTTCCCCCGACTTGTTGCAGACGCCAGCCCATTCATTATTACGTCGTTACGGTAGCAACCACTCGAGTAGTAATCAGGTAGGCAAACTTTAATCTATGGAGGTTTTGTTCAGGTAACCATTTTGTCCATGCAATGATTTGGGACAATTCAAGATAATATAAAGTTCAACTTTTGAACTTCTTATGTAGTTTCATAAGGTCTGCCTATTGCTCTAATTGTTGAATTTCGATCTTTTCAGTAAGAAATGTTCTTCTCATTGCTGGCTTTCCAGGTCGACGAAGGAGTCGAGTGGCGCAACCGCAGTCTCCCATCTTCGAGGCACAAGACATTCCCCCATTGGAGCTTCCCAAGTCCTCCGAGGACCTCTTGGTTCCTACCTCACAGCTCCTCAACGTATCCGCCGTGTACGAGGTTCTCCGCAACTTTGGCACTGTGCTGCGGCTCTCCCCTTTCCGTTTTGAGGATTTTTGCGCGGCGGTTGCCAGCCAGGAGCAGTGCACGCTCCTGGCAGAGACTCACATTGCCCTGCTTAAGGCTATACTCAGAGAGGAGGACACCTCCAACACCACCTTCGGGCCTGCCGACGTGAAGGATTCTGTCAATTCCACACTTTATTTTGTGGACGGTATGACCTGGCCGGAGGTTTTACGGGCATACTGTGAGAGTGACCCGGAATATCGACACATTCTCCCTTTCCAGGAAGGAGAGGATTATCCGTTTGAACCCTTGGAGAGCAAAATCAAAGTTCTTCAGTTTCTAGTGGACCAGTTCCTGGCGACCAACATCGCCAGGGAAGAGCTCATGTCAGAAGGTGTGGTAGCCTACGACGACCACTGCCGAGTTTGCCACCGCCTGGGCGACCTGCTGTGCTGCGAAACCTGTGCGGCCGTTTACCATCTGGAGTGTGTGAAGCCGCCACTGCAGGAAGTGCCGGAGGACGAGTGGCAATGCGAGGTTTGCGTCGCGCACAAGGTGCCCGGTGTGGCTGACTGCATACCCGAAATACAGAAAACCAGACCCTTCCTTCGCCAGCTGCCGGTCGGATATGACCGGCACAGTCGCAAATACTGGTTCTTGAACCGCCGCATCGTCGTGTAAGTCCGTATATTTACCTCGAATGTCGAAATGTATTTCTTCGCAGGATTGCACACAACAAATTAATTTCAATCTGTCTGGAGAAATGTGGAACCCTTTTTTTAAGGAGCCAGATGATGATTCGCCAATGTGTCAATCTGCCATAGCAACAACTACTTTTGAGGGTGACTTAGTCAATGTCAATTTTCTGGGCCTTAAGTATCGGTGATTGATATCAACAACCTCCACATTACCTGATGCCTTAAAATTAGACCCGTATTAGCCCAATACCTGGTATTGATACCGGTCCATCCCTAACAAGCTGCACAGTGGGTTAGTGGTTAGCACGTCTCTATCACAGTTCTGGGGTTTGATTTATAATTAGCATTCATGCTGATGTAAATAAGTGTAGCGCCATTGTAGTTTTTACATGTGTTGATTCAATGTGCATTAGTTGAAAAAAATGATTACTTGTACTAATTAGTGGAATTTGTAACTCTTGAGTTGAACATCTTCAAATTTTGTGGGACTGCTGGTGCAATTTGTTCTGCAACTGCTTACGATATTGTTGTAGCCCACCAAAGCGCATACGTTGCTTAATTGACCAAAGACTTTTTTGTCTTCAGATTAGAGGTCACATTGTTATTTTGATCATGTTCAATTTGTGTATTTGTAACAGTGGCCGGTTTTAAATTTAAATATAGTCCTCTATCTTTTTTTTTTTTAAATTGCATCACTGCAACATAAAAACAATAGAATGCTATAAGCATGCATTTCTAGTTTCTAATTGTTCTCTTTTGGCAAGGAGGCTAGCAAAGATATTTGACCTAAAATGCATTATGACTGCAGCCTACAAATTTTATCAAGAGTATGATAGTCGATATAGTTGGCTGGTTCTGATTTTAAGGGAGATCTTGCGCTCATCCATCCTTATAGCCAGCAGGATAGCACCTTGACATTAAACAGACACAGATGGTGTGTGTGTTGGCACCACAGCAGCCAAGGGCCTGCTTCATAAATCATTGGATGATTGGGTACGGATCACCTGAGTAATACAACATTTACGGCCCGGCAGCTCAACTTTTTACCATAGTTTCTTTCTCTTTCCTCACGCTCATCTTTTGCTCGGAGCTGCTCAGCAAAGTGGCTTCCAGCAAGTGCAGCATTGCCTGGCTTCAACCCCGGGGGCTGTGTGCACATGCAGATAACTTACACAGAAAATGTTCGGTCAATTTGGGCACAGGCGTAGTGTGTGAGTAGAGATTACCACTGTGACATAAGGCATTCTGGATCATGTTAAGAAGAGGTTTGCTGAAATGGGTATTGTGTAATCTTCATCTCGTCTTTATTCAGTAAAGGTGAAGACCAACAAGAATACCCATGTCAAGGCAGATGTATTTTAGCCGAGGCTACAGTTGATCTGAATTTGGAACACTTTAAAAGAGAAAGTTGATGTTGACTGCTGTTTGCAGTTCGCACCCATTACCCTCAGGCGGATTCATTAATAATCATTGCATACAGCAACCACACACAGCTTATTTTTTTCTGCATGTTTCTCCCAATTGAACCCGACCACACCTCTTTCTAATGTGTCATATCTCCCCATGTCATTCCAAAAATAATCCCCTGTGTGTCCTCCTTTTATCCCCTTTAGCGAGGAAGATGGCGAGCAGGAAAATAAATCAATCTGGTATTACAGCACCAAGGTAAAGACAGCTATTTCTCCTTGCAAATGTCTGCTCTTCAATTATTCAATCATATGAAAGAATGGTCACTGCCTTGCGTGCTTCAAAAATCTCAAGTGTCTTTCTCCCTCTCTGTTCGCGCCAGGTCCAGCTAGGTGAGCTCATCGAGCGCTTGGATAAGGATCACTGGGAAGCCGACCTCTATGCTGCCCTCGAAGAAATTCGGGACGAGGTTCACACACACATGGACATCACGGAGGAACTCACCAACAAAGCTCGAGGCAACAACAGGTCTTTCCTCAATGTTGCCAATGGTAATGAGCTCCATCTTTTTTATTTCTTTAGCAGACTTATGATTTATTAGTTTTTTAATTTTATTTACTTGTTTCAATTAGCTGAATTGATGCTTTGCTGATCAGCCAATATCATGCAATGACTGTTGAGTTTCTCACTCTTTCATCCAGAGGAGATCCTGGAGCGTTTGCGAGCCAAGAAGGAGGAAGAGCTAGAAGAGGTGAAAAGGCAGGCGGCCGAGGAGGCCCTTAAAGCTCGTCTGGAGCAGGAGAAGGATGATATCGATGTGGAGAAAGATGATAACGGAGACGGCAAGCTGATTGACGCTGAAGGACAACAACTTGTCAGCGTCAGTGATGAGACCACCAAAGAGGAGGACAACGAGACCAAGGAAGAGGCAGTGGAAGAGAAAAACAATGTCAAAAATGAAGGTAATTATTCCCCAAGGGATTATGTCTCAGAGTTCTGTGGAAAAACATTTCCAAATGTTAAATTAAAAGTAACATCAAAAACATTGAACAAATTTTATCAATTTCAACTGCTTTCACTTCATCAATTAATTGATGGATTCATCAATTACTATAATAATCGTTGGTTTTAGCACTGATTAGCTGTTCCGACTCGAGCCAATAGATCGTAGTCTGAATGCAGCGGAGCTCTGCCTGCTAATCCAGGTCTCAATTCCCCGTTTGCCCTGCGGGACATGAATAAGTAGACACAGACTGTTGTTGTGGTTTTCTCTGTGGATCCTACTTGTTCCTTGTTTAGCTGCAACATTCACAAACGCATCCTTTAAAGGACGTAACATTGTATAACACTGGAATTAGACTGAAAAGAATTTGTCCGGTGCGATGCGGGAATACAAAAATATATAAGATAAATGTGTTATTTTCAGGAATGAAGAAATTAACATGTTAAAATCTCAGCTGTTTTAATAATAAATACTGTGTTCATGTGAATTATGGTATGGAATCATATTACAAAAATGCTACATTCATTTTAGGATTATGTAATAACCATCGCCTCTGTTTTGGTCTGTAAATATGGACTGCTTGCATGAGCTCCAAGTGGCCGACAGAGGGAGCCACAACCTTAACTCTGTATTGTGGCCACCGCTCCACCTGTCCTTTTACTGTGCAGTCATGGCAATCAAGGCTGGCTTGTTTATATTGCTTCAGTCAAAACAAGCGTTATCAAAACAACTCCTTCACTCCATGTGTGTGTGTGTTTTATTCTTTTGCAGCAGAACACCCATCGTCAGACTGTGTTGCTGTTAGTGGCGATGATGTCCCAAGTTTGAGCCATCCCAACCAGGTGATTGAGGACAACAGTAATAGCAGCATGGTCCCACCCAGGGGCCCTGAACCTCCAGATCTGGCTGACAAGTCCTCCCAGTCATCCCTGTCAAGCTTTGAAGACACAGGTCAGACACAATAACATTTCAGTGCTTTTCTAATATGCTTTCTGGAGAATGTCATTGTATATTAGAGGTTTTACAAACTCGGGGGGGATTCGATGTAAATTGCTTGCTCTTTGTGTCTTTGACTAAAACTCATGCTGTGTTTGTAGGAGATGGTAAAGATTCCACCAACAGTGAGTGTCTTGGTAGTAAGAAATCATCTGCAACTCGTATGGTGACCCGCCTGAGGAACCCAGAGAGCAAGTTGAGCCAGATGAAGAGCCAACAGGTTGCTGCTGCCCTTCATGAAGCCAACAGAGGCTTCAAGGAGGGAAAAGAGGTGAGGCATGTATGATAATGAATCGAATATTTTTAGAATGAATTATTCTATGGATTAATTAAATGATCTGAGACAAATTTATTTTTGCATTAAATTATGTTGCAATTTTTTTTTCCCAATAATTATTAATACTTGAGCAAAATCAAAGAAACAACAACCAATCTTGACTTGGTTTGGTAATCTGACATTAGCAAATAGAGCCCTCGGGCACTGTGATGTCATTTTCAAACGCCTGCAGAAGCAACTATGTGGTTATGAGCATGCTGTGTCGATGTTTCTTTTAATATGTCAAACTTTTTACTCACCTGAAAATACGTCTTGCTCCCTCTATAGATTCTAGTTGTGAATGCACAAGGTGATGTCACCCGTGTTAGTACACGCAGCAAGGACGTGGTGATGAAGGGGACGCTTTGCCAATACTTCAAACTCGGTCAGGAGGGCAAATATCGAGTCTATCATAACCAGTACAGCACAAACACCCTGGCCCTCAATAAGCACCAGCACAGAGAGGCAAGTACCACACGGCTGTACTCACAGAACACAACTTGGACGTTGCCATAGCTTCTCTGATGGTTTCAATATACCTTCACTAGGATCACGACAAAAGGCGGCATCTCTCCCACAAGTTCTGCATGACTCCAGCAGGGGAATTCAAATGGAACGGGTCCATTCACGGTTCTAAACTTATCACCATCTCTACAATAAGGCTCACCATCATTCAGCTGGAGAACAATGTTCCGTCTCCATTCATGCACCATAACTGGGCCTCACACAGGTATGGATCCGAGCAAAACAGCTATCGTGTACATGTATGTACAGATTGTTCTCTTGAAGCTGATGCCAGCTTACGTTTATTGAGAAAAAAAAAATCAATAATGTAAAGAAAAGTGTTTAGAAATGTTTTCTTTTGTAGGACCAACTGGATCAAAGCGGTACAAATGTGCAGTAAGGCCAGAGAGTTTGCCCTGGCTCTCGCCATCATGGAGTGTGCCATCAAGCCTGTGGCAACCATGCCAGTCTGGAAGGACTCACTTGGTCACACCAGGTACTCATAGCAGACTATCACCATTTTGTTATGTGTGCATGTCTTGCACAGAATAGATTGAACTATTCTCTGAGAAAAGTGTATTGTTATCGGCACATCTGATTGGGCGAAGACCTTAAAGGGTAATGTAATGAATGGACCTTTGTCCGCACTGATATCATTTCATATAAAGTGTAGCACTTTACAGTTTCAATTACAATCAAAACACCAAAGATTTCCTGCAGTTACAAGCATTGATATGTTGAACCAAGCATTCAGTGCATGAACAAAGGAAGTGTGTAGTCAGTCGGACATTCATTTCAGCAAGCAGCGGTGATCCTAACCAGATCACATCAAAAGGCCCACCCTAGCCGCAGAAAAATAATATTTAGACTGCAGGTCCACTACTAGTACCACCCACTTATGCCTCTCCGTGACCACTGCGTGAACACAACACCCCTTTTAAAGAAGCCAACATTTCAGAGTTGGAATCGGAAAATGTGTGTTTGAACAATCCAGCACCAAATTGAGATAGGTAATGCCACAACTACTGAAAGGTGTTTCTAATATTTTGCCCAGTTACTCAAAATATTTAGAAGAATACTCTTTGATATACAGCCATAAAACGTTTTTTTCCCTTCAAATAGTTGCCACTCATCCACTTAAAAAAGACTTCCCGCTACAGTAATCATCTTAGTATATAGACTCACATGTTCACAGTCATTAACAGTAAATAGCCTTTTATGTGCTTGCCATGACATTGTTTACGTGTAACCATTGAAGTCTCCTGCGCGTATATTTTTAACCTCAGTAAATTGTCTGAAGGCTTCTATTAATCACTGGATTGGGTAGGCTTCAAACACATGCATGTTATAATATTTAAGATTTTTTATATAGTCATTACATGTACATTTATTTTCTTTTTTTAGGTTAAACCGGATGACTTCCATGGAGCGTGAGGAAAAAGAGAAAATAAAGAAAAGGGAGAGGAAGCTGGAGGAAGAGGAGACAATGCAACAGGCTACCTGGGTCAAATACACTTTTCCAATTAAACACCAGGTAGGTAACATTTATTGGAACCTGAGTGGATGTTTTACCATTTTGTTTTATTTGTTGTGTTGGAGCTAATATTTTGTCTTGGACTTGATTTGCATGCTCAATATAATTACTTCAACTGTGAACCCTTATTTTTTAAATGGTGGCGTATGTACATTCTTGTGTCCTTTGTGACCATCACTGATAGTTGAGCTCTAATAGGAGCCGTGCCCTCAGCAGTTGGTGGTCAGCAACCAAACATTCCTTTTCCCGCTCTCCCGCTGTCTTTGTATACACATTCCACACATTTTTTTACTTTCTCCCATATAACCTCACTGTTGACTCTTCTGTGACACTTTGTACTCCTTTTCATTCCCGCTCTTTCTGTCCTCCTTGAAGGTGTGGAAACAGAAAGGTGAGGAGTATCGTGTTACTGGCTACGGTGGCTGGAGTTGGATAAGCAAGACCTATGTCCAAAGGTTTCTCCCAAGACTTCCTGGCAACACCAATGCGAACTACCGAAAAGAACTTGAAGGTCTGGGGGCGGGGGGGGAGTCACGCATGCATTCATATTTTATTAAAATGTGAGATAATCAATTTGGTTGAGAACAGCTTCAATGTATGGTCTTTTTTTCCTCTTCCAAAGATGCTAAACTTGGCTTAAAATGCACTCTTTTGGACTTGAGTCGACGACCCAGTGTCCATCCACCTGAAGCTCAGGGAGTCTCCAGCTTGAGCAGTGATCCAGCAGCTACAGAGTCATCTCCACCCTCGAAACCTGCCCAGGATATTCAGCCGCTAGATGAAGTCATGGAGTCTTATGAGAAGATGGAAGAGGAAAAAGACGAAGCTGTGTGTGAAACAGAAACATCTGAAAAAATGCCTGTTGACAACTCGGAATCCAAGATGGAGTTGGAGGTTACTAAACTGAAAGCAGATGATAAGACAAGTAAGGACGTAACAATTACAGTATTGTAAAAAATGTCTTCTTGCCATCTATATTTCAATACCATTGCTTTTTTTAACTAATGGTGTAACAGAACGTGTTGGACCAATAGGCACTATTGTTTGAAAGAAGCGGTCTAAGATAGTCCCTTCTTTTTTCCTCTAGTGTCCAGTATCAAGGAAGAGCCTGTGAAGGAGGAGCTTGCAGATGACCCTTTTCGTCCTTTTAACTACGACGTGGTGGATGTCAGTAAGGGCTTCCTCACCCGCATCGCATACAAGAAGAAGGTCAAGTCTTCCAAACTTGACAGCCTGCTAGAGCGACGAGTGAAGCAGCATGCAATTGAAGAGAAATTGAAGCAACATGTGTCTGCATCAAAACCCAAGACCACCCCACCTCTTTCACCCTCCTCCTCAACACCACCACCACTGGGCACTCCTGTACGACCGCGGTCGCCGCTTAAGCCCCAGGCTCTGGCTCAGGCACAGCTCAAAGCTGTGAAAGAGGAGAAAAAAATTTGCGCATTTCAAACTTGTGGATCTGCAGATGTTGAAAGAGTTAAAGGTGATGGTCAGGCCGTCGTCTCTAAAACAACAGAAGACGTAAGTGGTCGCCTTTCTCCTGTTCCTAATTCAACACCCAAAGACAGTTGCTGTTCAGGTGCTGAAAGAGATTCGTCTTCACCACAAAACCAAGCCATCATGTTGTCCCAGGAATTGAAGGTTGAGTCCATTGAAAGGACTACGGGGCCAAAAGATTGCTCTTCAGAGCAACAAACAGACAGTTTAGACACTACCAACGGCAGGCTTATCGAAAATATAGGGTCTGAGGAACCCAACGCGGACTCAAGTAGTAAAAAGGACTCGGTAAGGACGCTTATAAAAGCTGCCGAGAAAATAAGTAGTGAGAATACGTCACAGCAAATTCCGGAGACAATAAGCTCAGTGGAGCTAGCCACTGAGACAAATGGTATAGGGCCTGAGGAAAACCAGGAAAATATCAAAGATGCTGAAGACCCCACTTCTCCTGTTTCAGTTGATCCTCTCCCTCATATAAACGGTAAGGATGGTTTAGAGAGTGATGTCGGGTTGAGTAACTCCCTGGTAAGTCCAAATAATGGCGTTCTGACTAACAATACCAAGGTGAACAGCATTGGTCAAGTAGAAGACGAAGGTATTTCACAGAAAATTAACACCGAACAAAAACTTTTGGTTAATGGAGATTTGACTCCTATGAACAAAAGCATACATGCTGTAGAAAAGGAGCCGACCCCTGCAGAAACATTTGAGCGCAACGTAACGACACCACATCAGGATTACAATCCGCCTCTGAAGATATCAAAGCTGGGAAACAGCATGGATCCATTTCAGGCTTGTTCTCCAAGCTCTCTGCAGCACAGCTTAAAATATACCCCCGTAGTCAAGATCATTAGAATGGCACCCTCACCTATACCTTCAGCAGAAGAGTCGAGTTTAAGTGATGAGTTTGCAGAGAACAGTGAGCGAGAGACAGCGACGCCATTGAAGACTGAGGTAACAACCACCGCAGTGGTTTCCAGAGAGGCTGCAACAGCAGCCATGACAACAGAAAGTGCCGTTTCCACCCTCACTTCCATGACCAAAACAACCGTGACCAAAATCTCTTCCTCCAGTCCGTCAGAAGACAGCCAGAGTGACATAATGGCACAGCAAAAGGACAAAACCATTTCGGGCAGTAAATCAACAGCCAGTGGCGTAACTTCAGACATATTCCAGGAAGACTCGACCAGAGGCCGAGTACGCCTCCGCAAATTCTCCCGCACAAAGAAAGTGCGCTCGGACACGGCGCTTCCTTCTTATCGCAAGTTTGTCACCAAGAGCAACCGCAAGAGCATTTTTGTGTTGCCGCATGACAACTTGAAGGTCCTGGCAAGGCGCGGGGGATTCCGCGAGGTCGCTGTCTTTAACTACAACGCCAAGCCGGCTCAGGATATTTGGCCGTATCCTTCCCCCAGACCCACATTTGGCATCACTTGGAGGTAAGTCATTTTTCTCTCTGTCTCTCTCACACTGGGAACGTTTCATTTTACCCTTTGACATAGAGGACAAAATAAATATAAATAAATTTATAAATAAATAACTCTTATTCGCTGGAAAAAGTGTAATTTGTAAAATAAAAAAATCAAGTCAAATCTTTATTTTCCAAGTTGAGTAATAGTTTTTAAAGCATTCCATATATAGTATTTCAGTTTCATAAAAAAAAAAAATCAAGAGTGGGAATTGCTGTTAACTTTATATCAAAATGTAGTTATAAACTTTTTTAAGGCTTTTGTTTCCATTTTTTGTCTGAGTCACTTGTGCAAGTTTTGACTTATGCATTTGCAGTGACATTTTGCTGTATAATTGGAGAGTGATTCTAACTAAAGTGCAATCTTTGCACAGTGTTTGTTCTAATGCTCAACTTTGCATACATACGCAGGTATCGCTTGCAAACAGTGGACACTTTGGCTGGTGTGAGTCTGATGCTCAGACTGCTCTGGGCCTGTTTGAGATGGGACGACATGGCCGTCAAGCCGTCTGCAGCCGTCGGTACTACACGAACAGGTAGACTCGCTGACCTCAGCCCCACCCATAAAGGATTCTTTCTCAGAGCACTCAAACATTATGATGTGTTTCTATGATATTACTCTTATTTTGAGTTTTTCATCTAGATTTTTACCATTGCTGGAAACCCACAAATAAGGTTTGTTTGTGTGTATGCATCAAGTTGTGATATATCCTGCGTTCCTACGTTGAGACATAAGACAGAACGAAATACAAAAATCCATCTCCTGTGGCTGGCACAGGTGTTATGTTGGAGAACATTTGCTCCATTTTTCGGGCTCTCCTCCTCATCGTCATACCAACGCAGCCCTATCCCCACTCATTACCACAGAGACGTCAGACACAGAAATCACCACCACAGAGATCATCAAACGGCGCGACGTGGGACCCTACGGCATACGCTCGGAGTACTGCATCCGCAAAATTATCTGCCCCCTGGGAGCACCCGAGACCCCAAAAGGTTAATACAGTATGCGCTTTTATCCCAGTCAATCGTCGTTGACTAATTTGAGATACAAGAAACTGGTTTATTTACAGAATTAATCAACTTGTGCGGTGTCCACCATTATAGAAACCCACACGCCACAGAGGAAAGGGCTGCGCTCCAGTGCCTTGCGTCCCAAGAAACCCGAGCCTCCCAAGCAGACGGGCCCCGTAGTGATCGAGACTTGGGTTGCTGAGGAGGAGCTCGACCTCTGGGAGATCAGAGCTTTCTCGGAGAGGTCAGAATAAAAAGGAGTGCTTTGATTCCATTGTGTCAGTGGTGTAATAAATGCTGTCAAATTACCAAATCATCACAAATGTTGATCCTCTCTTTTACCTAGGGTTGAAAAAGAGAAAGCTCAGGCAGCTGAACAAGCCAAGGTGAGGGATAATATCAACGTTATTGTATCCCACTGAGCAGACCCAAGAGATTTATTGCAATCATTCATTCTCTTGAGCTAACCTCATTATAGGCACCGTTTTTTTTTTTTTTCGCTAGGAGTTTCACATTGATTTTAATCAGATGTTCTTGTCATATATGACCATATATTAATTGTGCTTTCAGAAACGGCAGGAGCAGAAACCAGGCTCGGTCACGGTCACTCCAACAGGAACTCCAGCAACACCTGCCGTGACGCCTAAGGTCATGGTAGCTTCACTGTCAGGCCAGGGAACTCCCAGCGCCAAGGTGGTGCTGTCCTCAAAGATGGGCACGCCTGTCAAATACCAGCAGACTAAGAACTTCCAGCAGTCGTTTGCCTCGTGGATTAAACAGAGTCAAAACTCACCAGGTACTGCAATTAAATCATTCAAAACTTTGAATTCAGTCGAAAGTGACAGAACAGTGTGCTTGTTAAACTGAGAAAGCTTGACGTTATCATTATCATGAATGTTAACAATGTGGTCATTTTAGCTTTAACTACTCGTGAGTGAAGTCATTACAATATGATTTTTTTTTTTTTTTTTTTTTTATGTCTGCTTGGACAGAGACCACAGTGACCACGACTGGTGGGCACACGTTTCAGATTACAGGAACCACAGTGGGTGGGAAAGTAGTGACCACCAAGTTGCCTCTTCCAGCCAACAGCAAGCTTATCACAGTCAACATGGCAACGTCACAAGGAGGTACACCGGCTTTTATTACCTCACACCTAAGAGGCAGATGAGGGGGCCAAAAGTGATTTTTTTTTTATTGCACAATCCAAAGGTTTATTGCACAATCTAAAGGTCTCTATACACCTTTGCACACCAGCACCATTGTAGTGTCCCCACCACCTTACTTTGGTATGGCTCATCTTCTTGTCTGTTTGGGTATTGGCAGAATAGTGATATAATGGAACTTGGCTATTTTCGTTCGATTATTTAGGGACGGAACACCCGTTAAGTCTGGGTCTTTGAATCTAAATTAGAATTTGGCTCAACTTTTTTGTTGTTTTCAACTTTAGGTAATATCAGGCTGTTGTGTTGTTGGATGGTTATTTGCCGATTGATGAATTTGTGCTCATTAAAAAGGAGCAGCAACTAATTGTTGCAATATCCAATTCTCATATTTGTTGCACAATGTTATCCAAGTAAAACATGCAAATGACAAATTTCCACACTCTCAAAGCAAGACCAGTTGTAGAGGTTCAAAGTGGATGTATTTTTAACAACTATATTAGAAACCAGTGTAGATAAAACACTTCAGTCTTCATGCAAAAAAAATGAAAGTAATTTTCTTACCTTTTTGGAGAAACCTTAATTTCAGGTGGCGTGTGACCATTTAATGGACATGTCTATTTATCCAGCATGACTGCGGAGCGCCCTGTTTGTTTTGGAATGGCTTAAGGAAGTTAGGCAGGAAAACAAGTTTACCCTGAGGCCTAGTTCCCAGACAGGTAACTCTCTATTGCGGGATTTCAGTTTTCTTGTTCCCCCAACCCCCCACCCCCTTCAACTTTTCGAATAAAAGTCTACCGCTTCACTCTTCTGAGCCCCGACTCATCAAGCGCCTCAAACAACCAGTCCATAGAAATCTGTGTTTGATGTCTGTGACCAGAGGAGAGACTTGCAACCAGATTTAAGCTCCCTGTTTGAAGAGGGAAACTCTTGATGTAAAGGTTTACCTGACTGGTTGTGGTTAAACGTGTGCACGAACACACACACACACAGCAGGATCTGAGGAAAACCGAGAATGTTACTCATATGATTTCTGTTTGAGCCATCAGCGTCACGTGTGCTCGCACGACAAATATGAAACGCTCCCTCTGTCGGGCGAAGGTTGTGAATAATTTATGAAGGAGCTCAAGATATGTTGGGGGAAACCCAAGTAAGCTTTCAGCAAGACTTTGAAGATTTTGTTGACCTACTCCACCAATATTTACCATTGCTGTGATCAAACGTTGGCCATCCTGCAAAGAGAGAAGCCCACAAATAATACATTGAGCCATGTCAATGCACAACTTGTCACTTGTAGCATGCAAGCCGCTGGCTGCTTCATAGTATTGTATTGCAAAGGGGATATTTAGACTGTGAACATTTCCTAGTCATGTGCTAAGTAGCAGAAAATGGGGTGCCGTGGAGGACTGAAGGGTTCCTGATTTAATTTCTTTCATAAGCATAGTGGCAGCTGAATAAGACAATTAATATGTGCTAAGTGCCATCGTGTCACAAATGTTTTCCTTCCACTTTATTTGTTCTTTACATGTAGCGTTTCTGTAATTTGCTGCTCTCTTTTGAGTTGCACACCCTCTGATTTTTTGTGTCTTATCTTTTTCTACGCCTCCAAAATCAGGTACTGTGCAACAGAAGGTGTTGGGTATCATCCCTTCCGGTACTACGGGTGGTGCTCAGACGTTTATCAAATTGCCTCGCACTACCCCTGTGAACATCAGGCCCAATATCCCAGGCACCCAACAACCGGTACACCATGCTTCACTTTCAGAATTAATAGTGTCGCTATTAATGTGCATTAAAAAGTGCAACAATGGCTTACACTTATTGGTATTTCATGCAGATTTTGTTCCCTCCATTTTTGTGGAACCTGTCTGTGTCATTGTTTTACTTGTCGGTAAATATTTATTTTCTTCCTGGTGAGCAGATCCGGCCTGGAATGACAACAATTCGGACACCAATCCAGCAAGGTGGACCTATGGGAAAAACAATCCTCAGAACACCGCTTGTGGTCCAGCAAGGTCATTGGCTGTTTGAAGCTTGTCTATGTGTTAAAATATCTGTAACTTAACATTGTTTTATTTGCAATGCAGAAACTAAACATGCCACTTGTTTGTTTTTAGGTCAGGCTGGCCAACAAGTGGTAAGTCAGATCTTACAAGGCCAGACAGTGTCAACTCCAGTTTCTGGAGCCAGCCCTGTTGCCACAGTTACTGGCCAGAGCCCAGCCTCCCCCGCTACGACTGGAACGACATCTGGCCAGGTTAAACTCACCATCTCACAGATAGCTCAACTAACACAGGTTAGTGAGCGTTGCTCATTACATGATACTAAAGTCATTCAAATCATAGACTTGAATACCATTTATTACTCACTGTTACTGAGAATTCTGACGTTAAAGATTACATATTGCCAGCTGTATGGTGGCTGCAAAAGCTTGCAAGCTGATGTTAATCATCAGGACAGTGTGATTGTGATTAAAATATGATTTAGTCTTCACACTGTGCCTCTGCTCTGCCTCCTTACAGAAGCAGCAGGCTGGCTCAGGTGTTGGTGGCTCGCACCAGGGTCTCACAGTGATGATTCAAGGTCAAGGTCAGACTAACGGCCAGCTTCAGGTCATACCTCATGGAGTCACGGTCATTCCCGGTCCCGGCCAGCAGCTCATGCAGGCGACTCTGCCCAACGGCCAAATGCAGCGCTTCTTATTCACCCCTCCATCTGCAGTGGCTACACCTGCGCCGAGCACAGGTATGACCGGAAACACACTTGGATTGTCATTTTGGTTTCTCACACTCTCTTTGATCCACTCCTCGAAAATCTTCACAGGAACCACACCGTCTTGCCAGTCTAACTCTGACTCCACAAAAACGCCAGCCCAGCCTGCTCAACAGGCAGCTGCCCCAGTGCAGCCAGGGACGGCTCCTCTGGCTCCCACTAGCACCCCGTCTGCGTCCACCCCACAAGGCCAGTTACCCCCACAGACGCAGGCCCACATGCCCATTCAATCTCCCACCTCGCTGCAGGTGACGACACAGGGAGGAACTGCCCAGGTGCAATTGCAGCAAACCCCGCAAATCATCATGTCTGGACTGCAGCAGCAGGTGCAGGTACGATTACAAACAGGTTGTTATTACAAACTTCCGCCATTCCCAATGAAGAACCTCAAGATTTTCACAGTATGTGTGAGTTCAACAGAGACAGATGAACGATGACATTGTTATGCTTAATTAATCCCAAAGGGAAATTAAACTTTCTCTTTCATGGTTGCGTGTGGTCAGAGCCTTACCTTCTCACTATTTTGTTCCATTTGTGTTTCTTTTCTGTGGATGCTCTAGGTGTTGGCCCAGCTGCAAGGTCAGCAAAGTGGCACATCTTTACCACAGCACTTTAAACTGCAGCTTCCTGTTCAGATACAGCAGGCCGGCCACACCTCTACTCAAGGAGGACAGGTAGCACAAGCAACCTGCTAAATCCAAAATCTTTGCATGTTGAATATGGGGGAAATATTTTGCATGAGAAAAAATGTAAAAAAATCCTTGCTTTTTTCCTGTTGTACTGGCACAATAATTAAAACCCTTGTTACTTATGTTGTATTGAATTCAGCCTGTTGAGTTTCATATCTCACAATTTTGGCCCCCTGCAGATTGGGAACGTTGTGACCATCCAGGCCGCTTCCGTACAGGAGCAGCTGCAGAGGATCCAGCAGCTCCGAGAGCAGCAACAACAAAAGAAGAAACAAGCTGCAGAAGCCAAGAAAGAGCAAGCTCTCAACTCTGTCAGCCAGAAGGACATCATTCAGAAACAGGTGTGGGCTCAGGAAGGCATCACAACCGGGGCCGGAAGAAATTTAACTCATAAATCAAGGTGCCACCGAATAGCTATGTTCTTCCATATTGATGCCACAGGTTGTCTTTCTTTCTTAGGTTGTGATGAAGCAGAACGCTGTCATCGAATATCTGAAACAGAAGAAGACTCTGACACCTGAGGAGAGAGAAGAGAATCAGAGGTTAGCTGTGTGTTTGTGTGTGTGTGCATGCGTATGAGTAGTATCCCTTCCTCTCTTGATCAGATAGATCAACAGCGTGTTGAGAGATACTGCAGAACATGGGAAAGTTTAGGTGTGGAACCACGAACAGCTGCAAGGCCGGCCTCCATTTAACCCAATAAATGTTGACACAACCATCAGTTCAATAATGAGTTTCAGTTGGAGACCTCACATGGCCCCTCCAGATCTAAATATTTCATGTGGATGAGATTGCTAACTCATCTTTCTTACTTCAAATCTATTAGCAGGTAGGACTTAAAAATGAGCTGGAATGCCAAGTAATGTTAAGATATCCTCCACACCTTCCTGTCTTCTAAGTTGACGTTGCAGATAGATGATGCCCTGACCGTTCGCTGACTCTGACACGCACGTGTTTGTGTCAACACTGTGCCCATTCACACAGACCCGAAACACCAAAGCCAGACTAGCGTGACTTTGACCCGGCAGCTCCGTTGGCAGTCTGTCTCTGCTTATTTTCCATCCATTTTGCCGTGCTGCCTCCTTTTGCTTTTCCTGCAAAACATATTTTTAATCACTTCAGGTCACACGCACACTTTATTTCAAATTCTTGAGCTGTGCTGTTTGTTTTGCTCATTTTCGTAAATCTTCAATGCATTTTACACTAAGATGTTTTAATCAACAATGTTAGGAGCGCCGATAATAATGTTTTATTAGGGATCAGACACAATTTTCACTTGTTTTCCTTCACTGCACTTATTACAATTTTATAGACAAATGATACTATTTATAGTCACTGAGGAGAGGTGGGGGGCATGAAATATTTTCTCAACAGAAAATAATTGAGAAGCACTGAACTAGCCCCAAGCTCGTCATTAGTCAAAAGATGTTTCCTTTTCCCCATTATACACAAAACTGATTTGTTCAATAATGTGGAACAACATGTTTAAGTAGTTTGCTGTAATGAGGCTTGTAGCTGGGAAACTTTCTCTGAAATTGCTGTCAGTGATGTAAAGAGATGACAAAAGCTAATTTATTTGTCTTGAAACATATGGATATGTTCGTGTCCCGCTTGCCTACACGGACGGACGGGCCTTGTTCATGCCACCTTTGCAGCGTGCACATCGTCTGCAATTCCTGGCCTGTCTTTGACCCTGTCAGCCACGGCTGCGTTTGTGTGCCGTTCACACAAATGCTCAGCCAACAAGGCGCTGTGTTGCTCACTTGAACCAACAATTTTCTCCCCTAGCCGCGAATGTTGGCAGACACAAGTGAACATACAAATGACGCAGCCATAAATGATCCACATTTACTGTAAAATCAATCAATTTTTAATGCAATAATTTGAGAGCTTATCTGTTTTTCTTCGTGAAAGAAAGGCAACACAAATCAATGAACCTTGAAAACTTTCATTCCTGTCTCCTATGTTTGCATAAGCAGTGAAGCTGTCTGTTTCTCAGTATGTCCCTCAACTCCACTCCCCTACTAGTCAAATCCAAATAAACACAGGAGAGCTGACAACTAACATCAATATGATGATCGGCACCGTTTTAAAACATTCAAGCTTGTAGAACTTGTCCATCTCATTAGAAGTATTCTGTATTATTTGTACTATTATTATTATTTATTTTTTTAAAGAAATGGTTACCACAACCGTGTGAATTGAATCATTTTAGTTCAGAGACAAAACTTAACTTTCATCAAACCTCTCCCATGTGTAGTTTTCATCAATAGGGGTGAGCATAACAAATGAATTAATTCATCATTGATAATTTGTTAAATCACGTTGAGGAAATTCAAATAATTGATAGCACTTTGTGGTTACGGCCAGCAGAAGTGCTGTTGATATCGTTTCAATTTTTGTGGTTCAAAGAAGAAGAGCATATGCTATTTCATTGGTTATTTCATTCTGAGCAACAGTCATGCTAGTCAACGCTATAGTTCTATCCTCTTCTGTCTGCTGTTTTCTATGTAGGTATACTCCATCAAGGAATTTTTGAAGATATATATTTTTTAAACTTTCCTTTTTAATCTGTTGTGTGTTTTTGTACAGAATGATTGTATGCAATCAGGTCATGAAGTCACTCCTGGATCGCATAGACAAAGATGAAAGGCAAGAAGCCAAAAGGAAGAAGAAGGAAGAGATGGTGGCATCCAAGAAGAGGTTGGCAAATGCCAACAAGCTCGCATCGCTTCTTTACCGCCACAAAGAGATGCTGAAGAATGATATCTTGAAGAAACGAGCGCTTCTTGATCAAGAGCTCCATCTAGAAGCCCAGGTATACGGCGGTCCTGGGAAGTGTCCGTTTGATCAAAGACTTCCTGGTTAATAGATTATATTTGTAATATTTTTGCTCCTCAGGAGGAGCTAAAGAAGGACTTGTGGAGGATGCGGAAGGAGAAGGAGAGAGCGGCGGCGCAGAAAGCTGCCCAGGCTGCTGCCGCCGCCGCCGCCTCTCACAGCCACCACTCTCAAGTCCGTGCGCACAACATAACCACTCAACCACACCACGCCACCACCGTTACCCCCATACACAAAAGGAAACGTGATGAGGACAGGGAGTGTGCCACATCAGCTAAGTCCAAGAAGAAAAAGATGATCTCCACCACCAGCAGCACCAAGGACACCAAGAAGGACACCAAACTCTACTGTATCTGCAAGACGCCCTATGATGAGACCAAGTATGAGAGCCTCGCTTATTAATGTGTGCAGAAGTCACAGATTTGCATTACAAAAAAAAGCACCTTGTCCGATGCAAAAATAAAAGCGGCTTTAAGTATTCATACAGTGATAATCAACTTCATCCTTGTGAAGGTTCTACATCGGCTGCGACCTGTGTACCAACTGGTATCACGGCGACTGTGTCGGAATAACGGAGACAGTTGCCAAGGATATGGACGACTACATCTGTTTGGAGTGTAAGCAGGGCCGGAAGAGCACCAAAGAGGAGCTCTATTGCATCTGTCAGACACCGTACGATGAATCGCAGTGAGTACTGTCCCCAGTTCATCAAAGCGTGAGACTCTAGGAGTACACTGTGTCCTTTGTTTTGAAAAAAAAAAAAAACATCATAATGACTTGCTTTTCTCCTCCCCCCTCTCAGGTTCTACATTGGTTGCGACCGGTGTCAGAACTGGTACCACGGTCGCTGTGTAGGCATCCTGCAGAGCGAAGCCAACCACATAGACGAATACGTGTGCCCGCAGTGCCAGTCGACCGAGGACGCCATGACGGTCCTCACGCCGCTCACTGATAAAGACTATGAGGGACTGCGGAGAGTCCTGCGCTCCTTAACGGTCAGTGAGACGCGAGCTGAAATAGCCACACACACATACCACCAAAATGCTAACAAGCTCATGTCTTAACAATGAAGACGGGTTTACATGGAGGTTATTGCTTGTGCTTGGAAAATGTGTCTCTTCACTTGCAGACTTAAAGTGGTGGTGTAAATTACAGTTTTGTTTTATTAATGATTTCAACATATTGTCCCTTTATCCTTATGGTACTGAGCAGCCGAAAGAGATTTTTTTTTTTTTTGGGTGGTTAAGGCGTGTACAGTACATTATTACACAATAAAAAAAAAAGATTAACCTCTCCTTTAAGTCTTTACACATAAGTGTTCACATATTGTTACAGCAGTGGAATGAAAGAGCCACATGCCGCTGTGGAGTAACACAAAGTGCCAAATCTTTTGGCTGAACTTAGTAAAGGGATCAGCTTTTGGAGTAAAAGTTAACTCGCGTCACGTTAATATTATACAGAGGTTGGTTATTCTCCATGGAGCATAACTCTTGTTAGTATAAGTTGCATTGTCATTAAGGGCCCAAACACCCACCATCGTTGCCCCTCCTGAGTGCAACAGCAACCAAGCAAAAGCCTTCTGTGTCCAACTTATCTTATAGCTCGCCACGAGTTGGATGACTGCCTTCTCTCAGACCTTTTTTTTTTTTTTTTTTTCCCCCTTGCATCTTTCCTCCTCTCATCCTGTCTCTCCAACAGTCCTCATGTCCTCTCGAGGGGCACATCAATGTTGACCTCTATGCTCTAGATGTCACTTTCACAGACATATTTAACATTTCTTGAATGTCTTTCTCCTCAACTCTGGGTCTTCCCGCCCTCTGCAGGCACACAAAATGGCGTGGCCATTCCTAGAGCCGGTGGACACAAGCGACGCCCCTGACTACTATAAAGTTATCAAGGAACCAATGGGTAAGTTTGTGTCCATGCGTCTTGAGTGAGTCAGGATCTTTACCGTTGGAAAATTGTAATCCCTATTTGTTCATCTACCAGCTTTCAAGATTTCCCCTAAAACTTGAAATGTTTGTTTATTAACCAAAATACATATCAGTGACCATCTCTATAAATGTTGACTTTTTTCGAAGCATTCCAGCCAGAGACTACCAGTACCACCCTGCACGAAGAAAAATCATTTTGTCAAATAACATGGTGATGCCAGAGAACGCTTTTTGCTTTTGCCACCCAGAAGAAAGTGTGATGTCATGGAGAATTGTCTTTTATTTATGGCCTGGAACCGATGTTCATGAAAAAGAAATATTTACTGTAATTACGACTTTACTGCTGTGTTAGTGGTTAGGTTAACGATGTACCAACTTGCATATAAATTTGGATTGCGTTGCCGCTGTAGGACTGGAACAGTGATTAACTGAGGACCCCTTGTTGTATTCGTCTTTAGCATCCCACGGTGAGGTGGCTTTGCTAAAAGCCAACGACTCTTTACTCAAGGTCGAAATTGTCAGCCTGATACGGCTGTCCACTTGTTTTCATTCACTAGCTGCTTTATAGCCTTTTGGAAATGACACACAGTCTGACCAGCTCAAACATTCAGACCTCTAGCTGCCCGGAGGCCTACAGAGAGAGGAAGCCCTCCATCTCAGATCAAACCAGCCATGTAAATGTAGACTTGCGTCAACGGGGTCTTTTTGAACGTTTACACAAACAAACCGTTAATGAGCTGAACTGGTTCTGCCAGGCTCCCGGTGGAAAAGAGACTGCCCTCCCACACACACTTTGCTCTTGTAAGTCCACCCACCACAAGAAAAAGACCCTGTTGATTTTGGGGAGGGGGGAGAACATTTGGCCGGTGGGGCTGAAGTTTAGGAGGTTTTTTCGTGAAATCTGATGATGAGGAAGAAGGAGGTTCTTTGATATTTGCTGTAAGTCGCACAGGCCTGAATTCCTGGATGGGTGGGTAAGAGGTTGAGGAGGTTACCGTGTCTGAAGTGCTAGAGGCACAGCCCCGCTGCTGTTTCACCCATCGACATGTTATATATGAAGCCAATTAGCACGCTTCCTTTTTATAAACTATCCCCATCACGAAGTCTTTTCAGCATCCAGAAATCACGTTGCAAATACCCTGAGGTCATGTCTTTTCAATGCTGGTTTCTCAGATCTTTCCACCATGGAGGAGAGGTTACAGAAGCGCAAGTACGTCAGGCTAACGGAGTTTGTGGCAGACATGACCAAAATCTTTGACAACTGCCGCTACTACAACCCCAGCGACTCGCCCTTCTACCAGTGTGCCGAGGTTTTGGAGAGCTTCTTCGTCCAGAAGCTCAAAGGCTTCAAAGCTAGCAGGTAAGAAGGCAACAAGCGACTCTGCCAGACAGAGAAAGAAAATATCACCCATCTGTGGCTGGCCTTGTTATCCTCATGGCTCAGTAAAGGTTGGAAAACACTGCTTTTAAACAGCAATGTTCTTCAGCCGCATGTATTTACTCCTTCCATTGTCTCTGTCTCTCTCTGTCTCTCTTGCAGATTGTGATGTCAAACTCCTGGGTGCCAGGGTCACTCTTAAAAAAAAAAACAGACAAAATTTGCAATTGCTGTTTTTTTTTCACTGGTATAAAACAGCAACAAAAAGACAAAACCTTCATATAACCCAATCCTACATTTGGGGAATGGCAGCCATGTTGGTAACGCAAAGCAAGAGCAGTTGTATTTGATGATAAAACAGATGACGGCTATTTTTAAGTTGGATACAAACTTCAAATGTCTCTCCTCATAATTTCAAAGTTATTTATATGTTTAATTTGTTCAGGCCCCAACACACTGCCATATGACATTTGACCTCATTTCTTAGCCAACAGATCATTTTGGCTCTGTTCTTCCGTAAAATAATTCTAGGCCCTGTAAAGGTAGCTTGAAAAATGTGTGTAGTTTTGTCCTTCTAAAGGCGATTGTAGTTGCTTCCCACACTGTTTCACCAACATGGCTGCTCGGTCTGCATCAAAATGTCTGACCCACTGGCATCCAATACATCTTTTTGTATTTTCCCTAGTAAATATTTTTGTCATATTGTAAAGCTTTTAATAATAAAAAAAAAAAATGATACCACCAACTGTTTTTCCTTCTCTTTGCCGTCTCTGTAGGTCTCATAACAACAAACTACAATCAGCTGCCTCTTAGTGCCCTCTTTAAAAAAAAAAAAAAACTTACGAAAATAAAAGTAGGATACGGATGACCGTTTGATTGATTAAACCTTCCAAGCTCCAAGTTGTGCTGCGTCTCATGACCCAAGGTCACTTCCAGATGAAAAGGGAAAGGAAGTTGAGCCATCTGAGGTGACAGCTGGACTCTGTGACTGAGATTTTCCCCCTCAGACCAGTGTGGGCAAGCGGAAACATCCAGATGCCAAAGAAGTGAACCAGCAGTACCGTATAGGTTCTCTTTGCTTGCAGAAATGGTAATTCTATCAGGTATTGTGTTCTGATTAGAATCTCAAAGGGGTACAAAATGTGCAGCACTTTGTTCATTATTCCAGACTATTGTCAAATGTGATATTCTTACCCAATGACTAACTAGCAACCAGTCAGGAGTGTACCCCACCTTTCGTCCCAAGTCGACTGGGATAGTCTTCAGAGAAATAATGAATGTTAGCCAAAGCGACACACTTCACCTTACGATGAAATGTCGTTTGGAAATTATTGTATTTTTAACAAAAAGAAAAAAAGTTGAAATGAACGTTCATAAAACTGATAAAAAATGCTCGCTGTCCAATGGAAAGCATGAACAGGTACCTCAACAGTTTAGAATATCAGGCCATTTGAAAATGTGAAACGCATATACGTTTGTTCATGACAGATATTTCGAGATTAGTTTTCATAATTTTGATGGTTATTGCTTTTGAAAACTTAAAATTTTGAATAATTATATTACGTACATATACAAAATGACTTAATAAATTAGCTGGGAGGTGTTAAAAGTGTATGTATTTGAGTTTACTTTTTTGCATTGGAGGATTGATGGACGTGAACTAATTCTCATTGGTTGAGACACTGATTTCTCCAAATTGTGTGTGTAAGAGAAAATAATTTTGCACCAATCTAAAGGATGATGCATAAAATAGACACTAACTACAAAGTATAGTGTATCGAAGTGAACACTTAGGTGTGACATTTTATCAAAATGGGTAAAAAGTAATGAAATTATAAATTTCTCTAACATTTTTTTTATAATATCCTATTAGGGGATTGCCACCTAAAAGATTTTTGTTCAACAAATGAAAAAAAAAAGGTAATTTTGCTAGCGAGCAAAGAATTTAAATTTTTCGCCAGTTTACTGTGTATTAGCTTTTGTGCAAAATCCTTCTAAATTCTAATTAAAGAAAGCTCAACCTGTAGCATTTCGCTAAAGTAGCATCCTTTTTGAAGGAGCGTTACCATTCTGCCACTCACTGTCCTGCCGCATGGTCCGCACACCAAAATCCCCGCTTAGTGCAGGCTTCATAATCCACGTGGCCCGGAGTACATTGTTTAGTTTTCTAATTTTGGAATGCCCCTGAGCAGCATCTTAATGGGCATATGAGAGTTAATAGTTCACATTTTTGTCTCCCAGTGTTCATGTCCATCAGATAATCCCATCCGTGAATGTGTTTTGACGAAATTCCCCGGAGTCGTCACATGCTCCGACATTCCCGTCAATATTTTCTCTGTAGGATTAGCATCATTGCACTTAACTGTTTTAGGAAAACAAACTTCCTCACGAGTAATTTGGGGGGGGGGGGGGTGTCAATTTGTTGTGACTCACCCACAGGTCATGCCTTTCCACCCACTGCCTCCATCACTTCCCAAAAACTTCACAGGAAGTTGGGGGGAAACTATACGAACCTTGGGAGACGGTTCCCCACGTACATGTACTGTAAATGCATCCCAGGAAAGTTGTGTCCATTCTTTCTATCATCCGCTTCCTGTTACATACTTTCCCTGAGGTCAGCTCGCATGTGTCTCTCAACTCTCGCTCAAAGCACTCCCAATAATTGGATGGTTGACATTTCCTCTCATCAGCTCAATTACGCTGCGGTCTGTGGCTGCATTTGAGGGAAGAAAACAACGAGCTGGGACTCAGTAGGCTTTCTAACATAGGGGTTTGTTACACAAAATAGTCTAGCTGCATTTCTAAGGTATTTTAAGCTTGTCTTAGCTGAACTGGGCGAGCACTCGTATGACAAAGAAAAAAAAAAAATCAATCTTCCACTCTTTACTGCTGTCCAATTCTGTAGAGTGTAAACTTTTGGACTTACTATAGTACAAATTTGACATTTTTCACACTTTGAACCAGCAACTATAAGCCCACTTGTATATTTGAAATATATTTCCTCTTTAATTGAAGTAAACTCGACTGTTTATTTGTGGAGTTGCCCTTCATATTGAAAGTGGTAGAATGAAAGTGGTCATTCTTGTAAAGAATTATTTTTTGTAAGGAAGCAACCGATCCGGCACAATATCTTGTATTGACATTGCATTTCATTATTTATTCAAAGCGACAAATGATTCAGATTTTTTTTTTAAATAATGTTTAAAGAAATGTAACTGTAGAGGGAAAATGAACTCTATGTTTTTAACTACTAAAATGAGTCTTTTTTTTTTTTTTTACTTAACACAATTACAATGTAGATAATAAAGAACTGTTTCTGACACCTGCTTTATATGGTGTTTCATTGAACCATCTAAGAAAACTTTTGGGAGTAGTATTGGCAGAGTGGGCCCAGGACATAGCCTTGGGGTATACCACTACACATGAAAATACACTATTTATTTTGGTGGGAAAACGGGGTTAATATTTTTTTACTCCAACCCCTTGCCCTAAACAAGATGTTCCTTGACATGAACCTAGACAGCACAGCTAGGCGTTATCAATCATTAGCATTGATCTGCTCACACCAACGCTCCTTTCATCCCATGGTGACCTTTGATTTTCACAGCACTCTGCTCCTCCATCCATCCGTCAAAGTGCCAAATAAAGGCTGGAGTGTATGCTGAGACATGACCACCAGCTCAGCATGGTTTCAGCCCCCTAGCAAACACATACTTCCTCCATGTGGCACCTCCCCCTCACTTGTTGTCCACTACATCCTCTGATGAGGAATGTCCTCCTACTGCGATGGTGGCCAAAATGTGCAGCGGGCTCCAGTTTCCTGCCCCCCACCACCAACCCTCCAGCGCTGATCCCAGATAGATGCTTCTTCCACATCCTGGGAACCAAGCGGACCCGTTGACAAACGTTCCGAGAGACCACTTTTTGGGATGTTGGAGCCATCTCACGAAGTAAGAAAACATTTCTTGTGCCATCAAAAATTTATTTACTTTGTCTATATGCAACAGTCAGTGCAAATGATCACCCTTTCATGAAACCAGGGGTAGGAATAGATAAACATATTTACTTCCCCAGTGCAAAACTGTACTTTTTATTTTGAACTTTGGCAACAAATTAGCTGGAGAGATGTCAAGACTGCCATTGTGCTCTTGAGCAAAGCACCAAAGCTTAGGCAATATTGGGTCAATAATTCTTGATCTTATCTTCTATGATATTTGAATGTCACAAAATGTGTGAATTGAATGAACACATCTATCTTCTAATGCCTAACATGTATTGTGGTTACTTGTGAGTTTTTTCTCATGTGTCATTTGTAATCCTTGTTACGTTAAAAGTACATTTCCGGCTCAGTAATAACAACGACACGACACGGTTTGCATCCATAGTCATTTAAAGGCATTACATACAGTACATTTACGGAAGCTGCCCGATACCAGTACAGGGCGATCAAATATGTGGATTACATGTGTTAAGTCTGAAAGTTCCCAATTGTATCCCCTTTTAGCTTCATGTACCAGCCATGAATAAATGAAGAGGTCACGTGGTATTTGAATAACAGTTATTTAAGGCTGATGAACTGTTTAATTAATGTCGTAAGTAGTTTAATGGTAAAAAACCATTTAAGAGAAGACATGTTGGTAGTTAGTTGAATGATGGATTGTGTTACTGCACATTGTGGTGGTCCATGTTAAAGTGAATCCATTCACTTATTCTTTTCCATCCATTTTTGTCAATTTTGTCCTCAGTGATGTCACTCACGGTTTGAAGTCCCAAATCCCAACTGACTTTATGTGAGACGCGGGGGGAGGTACAATGGATGCCCATTCACACCTTTGGATTATTAGTCTTTTAGGAACTAGATGTGCATGTTTTCGGAATGTGGGAGGAAACCGGGGTACTTGGAAAAAGCCCACACGAGCACAGGGAGATCATGCAAACTCCACACAGGAAGGCTAGAGTCGAGATTTCAACCCACTACCTCTCGACTGCGACGCAAACTTGCTAATCACTACTCGTGTTGCCTCTTAACCGTCTTCTGGTGTAATAATACTCAAAGGTTATTTGGAAGCGGTTCAGATAAGATGCTGTGTCTCTTCCCTTGCAAGCGGGGCAAAAGTCTCACGTTTGAGTTCACCGACACTTGGAGCGGGTGGCTTCCAGGACCTTCTGGTGCTTCCGTTTGTTGAACCTTTTTACATAATTGCTGCTCTTGAGGATGCCGTCGCCTGGTTTTAGTCGGGCCCCGAGCAGGTTCAGGAGATCGTTTGGAAGATGTCGTCTCCGGTGGTAGATTTGGCCCATTACGATGTATCTGGTTCCTTGGGAACAAAAATAAAGAGAATCAAGGACAACGTTTTTTTCAGCCATATACTGCCATTCAGTTCAAATGAATCTTTGACGTCTATAGTTGTCAGTGGCAACCAATTAGTTAACATATGCTTGACCCTTCATCTGTGGGAGAATTGTGGCAAAGGTGTTTGATAACATTCATATTGTTTTTATTCTATTACCACAACCACCAAAATTGTAGATTTGTTTAGCAAACTTAGAAATCCTTATCTCCCCTACCTGATAGCATCTGTTTATTCGTGTACACTAATTCTGCTCGTCGTAATTGCCGGTTGTAAATATTTGTGATTTTCTGACATCCGTTTTTACTATCAACTTTGTGTACAACTAGAATTGTGTGAGTCAGAGTCATGAATAAACATCAAGCACTTACCAAGTTTGATATCAGGACAGGGTTTGCTGCATTTGTAAGTGTCCAAGACCAGAAGTCGCACTTTGAAGAAGAAGCTATCAGGGGTGGCATAGAGGCGACTCATCTTGTAGAACCCGTCGCTGCTCACCATCAGAGTAATGAGACGTATCCCTTTACGAACCACGTCAATGTCATGGACGACCCCGTTGACAGCTGTTTTAGAGGGAGATGGGCGTCAGTAAATCATAGTTGTTGATATTCAGTTTGTGACATTTTGGTTTGGTGGTGTGCTGTCAGATTTTTCTGAAGTCAAAAATGTGTTTTGGCTCAATAAATGTTGGCAGACGCTGTTTTTCAGATCAGCTGAATATAAGCTGCTTGATCCTATGTTGACAGGTACTCCAAGCCAACAGTCAAAGCATGCTTATTTCAGATGATGTCACATAAAGTCAAGCTAAAAGGTCCTCTCTGAGAAACAAAAGATGTGAATCTTAAGACAATACTTAACGAAGCATCAAAGGTAAAACATTAGTTGTATTTGTGTCTGTAATTTGTTAATTTGCTCTGTGAATGTTAGCTACCGAAAGAGGAAACAAAGTTAATATCTTGAATCTTATATTAGCGCAGTCGGGAAGCGGAACAAGGTTTTCTTTGGTGCCTATTAAAAAAAAAAAAAAAAAGGCAGTCGTACATGTGACTTTAATGTCTTGATGTTGTAGCTGCCCTTCCCATGGGCTCACCACCTGTGGGAGGGGCCGAAGGGGTCGGGTGCAATGTGAGCTGGGCGGCAGCCAAAGGCGGGGACCTTGGCGGTCTGATCCCCGGCTGCAGAAGCTGGCTCTTGGGACATGGAATGTCACCTCTCTGGCTGGAAAGGAGCCCGAGCTGGTGTGTGAGGCAGAAAGATTCCGACTAGATATAGTCGGACTAGCCTCCACACACAGTTTGGGTTCCGGTACAAGCCCTCTCGAGAGGGGCTGGACTCTCTTCCACTCTGGAGTTGCCCACGGTGAGAGGCGTCGAGCAGGTGTGGGTATACTTATTGCCCCCCGGCTGGGCGCCTGCACATTGGGGTTCACCCCGGTGAACGAGAGGGTAGCCTCCCTCCGCCTTCGGGTGGGGGGACGGGTCCTGACTGTTGTTTGTGTCTATGCACCAAACAGCAGCTCAGAGTACCCACCCTTCGTGGGGTCCCTGGAGGAAGTGCTGGAGAGCGCTCCTTCTGGGGACTCTATCGTTCTACTGGGTGACTTCAATGCTCACGTGGGCAATGACAGTGAGACCTGGAAGGGCGTGATTGGGAGGAACGGCCCCCCTGATCTGAACCCGAGCGGTGTTCTATTGTTGGACTTCTGTGCTCGACACGGATTTTCAATAATGAACACCATGTTCAAACATAAGGGTGTCCATGTGTGCACTTGGCACCAGGACACCCTAGGCCGCAGTTCGATGATCGACTTTGTAGTCGTGTCATCGGATTTGCGGCCGCATGTTTTGGACACTCGGGTGAAGAGAGGGGCGGAGCTGTCAACTGATCACCACCTGGTGGTGGGTTGGCTCCGATGGTGGGGGAAGATGCCGGTCCGACCTGGCAGACCCAAACGCTCTGTGAGGGTCTGCTGGGAACGTCTGGCAGAATCTCCTGTCAGGAAGAGCTTCAACTCCCACCTCCGGCAGAGCTTTTCCCACGTCCCGGGGGAGGCGGGGGACATTGAGTCTGAGTGGACCATGTTCCGCGCCTCCATTGTTGAGGCGGCCGACCGGAGCTGTGGCCGTAAGGTCGTTGGTGCCTGTCGTGGCGGCAACCCCCGAACCCGCTGGTGGACACCGGCGGTAAGGGATGCCGTCAAGCTGAAGAAGGAGTCCTATCGGGCCGTTTTGGCCTGCGGGACTCCGGAGGCAGCTGACAGGTACCGGATGGCCAAGCGGAACGCGGCTTCGGCGGTTGCTGAGGCAAAAACCCGGGCGTGGGAGGAGTTCGGTGAGGCCATGGAGAATGACTTTCGGACGGCTTCGAGGAAATTCTGGTCCACCATCCGGCGTCTCAGGAGGGGGAAGCAGTGCAACGTCAACACTGTTTACAGTGGGGATGGCGTGCTGCTGACCTCGACTCGGGACGTCGTGAGTCGGTGGGGAGAATACTTCGAAGACCTCCTCAATTCCACCTACACGCCTTCCATTGAGGAAGCAGGGCCTAGAGACTCTGAGGCGGATTCTCCAATCTCTGGGGTCGAAGTCACTGAGGTAGTTAAAAAACTCCTCGGTGGCAAGGCCCCGGGGGTGGATGAGATCCGCCCAGAGTTCTTAAAGGCTCTGGATGTTGTGGGGCTGTCATGGCTGACACGCCTCTACAACGTTGCGTGGACATCGGGGACAGTGCCTCTGGATTGGCAGACTGGGGTGGTGGTTCCCCTCTTTAAGAAGGGGGACCGGAGGGTGTGTTCCAATTACAGGGGAATCACACTCCTCAGCCTCCCTGGTAAGGTCTATTCAGGGGTGCTGGAGAGGAGGGTCCGTCGGGAGGTCGAACCTCGGATTCAGGAGGAGCAGTGTGGCTTTCGTCCTGGCCGTGGAACAGTGGACCAGCTCTACACCCTCGGCAGGATCCTCGAGGGTGCATGGGAGTTTGCCCAACCAGTCCACATGTGTTTTGTGGACTTGGAGAAGGCGTTCGACCGTGTCCCTCGGGAGGTTCTGTGGAGGGTGCTTCGGGAGTACGGGGTGCCGAGCCAACTGATAAGGGCGGTTCGGTCCCTGTATCACCGATGCCAGAGTCTGGTCCGCATTTCCGGCAATAAGTCGGATTCGTTCCCAGTGAGGGTTGGACTCCGCCAAGGCTGCCCTTTGTCACCGATTCTGTTCATAATTTTTATGGACAGAATTTCTAGGCGCAGCCGAGGCGTTGAGGGGGTCCGGTTTGGGGACCTCAGCATCGCGTCTCTGCTTTTTGCAGATGACGTGGTGCTGTTGGCTTCTTCAGGCCGTGATCTCCAGCTCTCGCTGGAACGGTTCGCAGCCGAGTGTGAAGCGGTCGGGATGAGGGTCAGCACCTCCAAATCCGAGTCCATGGTCCTCGATCGGAAAAGGGTGGAATGCCCTCTCCGGATCGGGGATGAGATCCTGCCCCAAGTGGAGGAGTTCAAGTATCTTGGAGTCTTGTTCACGAGTGAGGGGAGGATGGAGCGTGAGATCGACAGGCGGATCGGTGCAGCGTCGGCAGTAATGCGGACCCTGTACCGGTCCGTTGTGGTAAAGAGAGAGCTGAGCCAAAAGGCAAAGCTCTCAATTTACCGGTCGATTTACGCTCCTACCCTCACCTATGGTCACGAGCTATGGGTCGTGACCGAAAGAACGAGATCTCGGATACAAGCGGCCGAAATGAGTTTTCTCCGCAGGATGTCCGGGCTCTCCCTTAGAGATAGGGTGAGAAGCTCGGTCATCCGGGAGAGACTCGGAGTAGAGTCGCTACTCCTCCACGTTGAGAGGAGCCAGATGAGGTGGCTCGGGCATCTTATCAGGATGCCTCCTGGACGCCTCCCTGGGGAGGTGTTCCGGGCATGTCCCACCGGTAGGAGACCCCGGGGACGACCCAGGACGCGCTGGAGAGACTATGTCTCTCAGCTGGCCTGGGAACGCCTTGGGATCCCCCGGGATGAGCTGGATGAAGTGGCTGGGGAGAGGAAAGTCTGGGAGTCCCTCCTGAAGCTGTTGCCCCCGCGACCCGACCCCGGATAAGCGGAAGAAGATGGATGGATGGATGGATGGATGGATGGATGTTGTAGCTGCTGTTGTTTTTACTTTGTACTTTGTTTTCATTACGGATGGACGAGGACCATACAGTTATCGGTATCGTTGCCGGTACCGAGCCTTATTTCACGATATTGATGCTTGCGACGTTTGCATACTAGTTTCGCATACTAGCCCAGTATTGACTGTTTTACAATCAGAAACTAGAAATACAAAATTAGAAGAGTAGAAAGTACTGGTATCAGTCAGAAAAATGTGGTATCTTCATTTTTGTTGTTTGATTGAATTAAAGGGTTTCTGATAACCAATCTGCAAGACTTACCAAACTCGCTGTAGCAGTAATAATCCCTCTCATCCTTCTCCTTCCTGCACTCACTCATGCAGAAGGCATCGTGGGGGAGGTCGGACTCTGGGGTGAGCAAATGACACCTTTGAATGCTTGCTCTTGCTTAACAGATGTCAACAGAACAGGGATGTTACACCCTTTAAATTTTTGAAAGCTATAATCTCCAAAAACAAGTGAGAATGATTTCATTCCAAGATTAGTCAATTGGCCGCGTTCCCAAAACAGGACAGAACACTGACCTCGTCTGAGGATGTCAAATTGGTACAGGAGGCTGGCGGAGCGCCGGTTGAAGGTGACAGGAGGCCGGCTGTTGTTCCGAGGCGGCGCCGCGCCGATTCCGGTTTGGTAGAAACCTGCTTTCCCCGGGCGGTTCTCCTCTGGGTCCAGGCGTCTATTGGAGGGGTCTCTGCGAGGAGAAGGTGCTGGAGCAGGCTGTGGGTGAGGGGCGCTCCTGGATCTGGAGTTGGGATAGCCCTCCGGCTCGGTGGGGTGAGGCGGGTTGATTACGGTCTGAGAGGTGCGGTTAGCGGCCGGAGCTGTCGACGCCGTCAAAGAAGGTTTGGGAAGGAGACCGGCTGTTTCTCCTCTGGTTTTATCCGTGTTCAACTCCAGCAGGTGCTCGTTCTTGGGGCCGCGCTTGCTCTTGTTGTGGGGGCCATGGTGGCGAGGGACGGGTGCCAGGTCGCTGTGTTTTGGCCAGATGGCGGAAGGTAAAGGAAGGAGGGAGAATTTGGACTCGCCGGTCCTGCTACTCTTCTCTAAAAGTTCATTGATGGGCAAAGACGGTTCTTTCACCATCAGCCTGGTTTGATTGCTCTGTGGGTGGTCCACAAAACTAGATGGAGCTTTCTCAACAAGAGGATAAAATTCTGGAAGTAGAATGTATTCAGTTTCATACATCTTATATAAAGAAGCAAAGTCTATTTAGAGCTAAACTTTACAACATCTACTGAGGTAGGTACGATAGATAGATAGATAGATAGATAGATAGATAGATAGATAGATAGATAGATAGATAGATAGATAGATAGATAGATAGATAGATAGATAGATAGATAGATAGATAGATAGATAGATAGATAGATAGATAGATAGATAGATAGATAGATAAAGTCAAAGTCAAAGTCAAAGTCTCCTTTATTGTCAATTCCTCCGCATGTCAAGACACACAAAGAGATAGATAGATAGATGTGAATTTAAAAACAAAACAAGACTTACCATTAACAACATGTTCCTGTGCCTTGTGAAGATGGAACATTAAGAAAAAACCAAACACATTAATCCTCATCATGGTTGGTGAATGTTGTTGAAGGAGACATCCAGAGCAGGTTCTACTGCAGAGCTGAGCCTTTTTATACAACACTGGGACGGGCCTGCAGCGCGAGGCGGGCCGTCCTACACGGACACACAGATACATTGTACAGCTGTCATCACACTCGTTCCAATCATAAACGAATTCTTTAACCCCCCCCCCCCCCCCCCCCCCCCCCAAAAAAAAAGGGGGGAAATTAGGGGCCTGGTATCAGCAATTGACCGATGACGTATGACTGACGTGTTAGTAGTGGATTTTAGTCAACGTCTGTTCACATGAGTAAGCAGTGCACCTACAATTGTTCAAATAAGGTTAATGAAGCTTTACTTCCTTCTAGAGGCAGCACTTGTGAACTGCAGCAATCAATTAAATTCAAGATGATTATTGTGAAAGTACAGTATTAGAAACAAAGTCGAGAGGAGGCACATCTCACACTTCAGTTTAAAGTTTAGGGCGTTTCAAGCTTTTGCACCCTCGTGAGGAAAAATCGGTTCAGTTAATGGATGATTAATTGATCTTGCTTTATTTGATTATTTCATCTGTTCTGTACAATTATTCAATTGTTTAACGTCATGTTTGCTGCTCAAGAAGGAAAATATTTATGGAACGTGTTAGTTTTTCGAATAGAAAAGATCGTAAAGATCACAAACAAGCTAACTAGGTATCTTGGAAGAACCTCAATCTTTCCAACAGTATCAAGCTGCATCACAAACGCGTCTCATAAAAACGACCCAGATGGGACTCGAACCCACAATCCCCAGCTCCGGAGGCTGATGCCTTATCCATTAGGCCACTGGGTCGTCATACTGCGCACACGACGAATTCTTAGCTTATAAACTAATATACTTAGATACCTGAGCTCAGATTCTGGTGAATATTTCGTATTATTTTCATACAAAAAAAAAAAAACGTGCATTTTTTTGCGACGTCGACGGCGGCACAGATTCATTTAGAATGAGATAAAGAAATAACTAAATTCTTCCGCTAGATGGCGTCATACGGTTTTATTACAAGTTAAGCTATGAATGAAATGTCATTCGGCTATTAGTGTTGTTTATATTTTCACCCGCAAAAATGTAAATAAATGAACATTCAATGAAAGGAAGTTAAAATCAAAAATATTTATGAAAGTTGCTACGAACCAATTTGTCAGCACGATTTGAGCATCTCCCACATAACCAATACGTATTTATTTATATATACGCTATACATATTTGTGAAAGTATAACTCACATTTTTGTTTACACATCTGATTCTACAATTTCAACATTTATATTTTCCAAGTTATCTGATGTGAATGAAGTTTGTTGTCTGATCATTTTTACAGATCACGTTCTAAAAAGAATTGTTAGCGTTGTAAGTCACTCTTAATATACTAATATTAGTATCGCTCACCTGGCAATATAAATCCCTATTTTGTCACGAAATTGCAATTTTATTTTCATGTCAAACCTATTGGTTTTCTTTTGAAAATATCCACCGGATATCGTTTCACCACGTTGCACTTTACGTGCCTGTATGTGTCGTGCACTACTCCACTCACTCATCACGAAGCACCCTAGCCGAATAGGCGCCTGTCCGGATGGAGGGCGAGCCTTTCACTTGATTTTATATTTTTGCGCCTTTAATTTTGTTTGTGGCATGCACGATATTTGGGAGTGTTCTGACTTACATTTTTTCCAACTAAGGATTATCATTTTCAGCCATGCGTTCGTTGGCGACGCCGTTCTGTTTAGTGTACACAGGCCAATGATGTGCTATGGTGATACAACAAGCTAATACGACAGTAGCAGGGGGGGCTGATTTGGGAGACACCTTTTGAACAACTCAGCCAATGAATCGTACGATCTGTTAATTTTCAACACGCCGGAACACCAGGGGGGATGTCTAACCAAGGAGTTCGGAGGAATGGCCCAGTAAAGCTGCGGTTGACAGGTAAGCGAATTTAAACCCCCTGCCCTCCCTTCTCCCCCTCCCGCACCGTTCGGAAGCGTTAGCATGCTAGCCAGCCGAGCTAACATCTGCTGGTGGTCAGCTGGCGATGTGGCGTACGTGGTTTGTACTTTAGCAATTAAAAGTCTTCTTGTGAACCCTATACATAATGACCTACGTTCACATAGGGTTTCGTCCTAAAAACAACCTAATGATTCAATCAGTTTTCTCTATTTACAAGCTTCAGGCAAAGAACAGCAGAAGTAATGTAAATAATAACATGCAAATTAATAGTCATGTAAGAAAATGTATAGTTCATTAGCAGGG
Source organism: Syngnathus scovelli (assembly GCF_024217435.2). Lineage (NCBI taxonomy): Eukaryota > Metazoa > Chordata > Actinopteri > Syngnathiformes > Syngnathidae > Syngnathus > Syngnathus scovelli. The sequence goes on along the minus strand of NC_090851.1, from coordinate 7,536,600 downwards.
AAGTATTTAGTCATTTTAGGGCCCAAGACAAACTCATGACCGGGTCCTCCATATGCATTTACTAAACTAGTCAGTCCTAACTAAAGTCATAAATTCACCTCAACTCAAGGTCTTCCACGATAAATGTATTTAAATCAAGTTTGAGAATTACAATGGTCAACCATTTTTGACTACATTTTAAATCAGAGATGCAGGAATGCTTTTCCAGTTTGCCCTTCTTGAAAACTTCATACAGGAGACATTGGCATTAACATTAATCTTGGATTAATATTGAAGAACATTTAATTGTCTTGCCTGTCCATATTTGTCACTGGCTTGGTGAATAGATGAACAAAGATGTTATTTGTGGCACATATGTATTCAGCAACTGATCACTCTTATCCATCCATCCATTATCCATCTATGCATTCATTCTTGAGTCGCAGGGGCAGCATCTTAAGCAAGGAAGACCAGACTTCCCTCTCCCAAGCAACTTTACCAAGCTGTGCTATCTCTTCAAAAATATTTGAATCAAATCTTGCATTAGAATGCATTGGGCTGTGGGATAGAGGAGTTCCTGATGCCATTTGTACTATTTAGACTCCTGCTGGTTCTGCTGACCATTGGATCCCTCAGCTTGGCATGTGTGATGATAAATGTTGCCTGTACTTCACATGAATGACACGTCCCCATGATATATTGCATCTCAGCCGCTGCATTACAGCAAGGTGCAGTAATAAGATCTACACACTTTAAAGCCGTTCTTTCTGCACGCCGGACCTTTTTTCCCCCCCCTCCCTCCTCCATATGGGGAATGGTTTTAAATGGGTCGCAGTGGTCTTAAGACGGAATCCCAGGAATGTGAAACCTCAGAGAGGAAATGTGAGTCTTGCCGATCATAGGCATACCCTCAGTCTGTCTTTCAATTAAAATGATTCTGTGACTCTTGACCCCTTTTATTTCCATCAAGATCATACAAAAATGCTGATCCCTCAATGAAGACATGCCGTTCGTCTGATTTTGTCTTTTAAGCAGGACCCGGCGAAGTGTTGCAGCGTTCACACTGTGACATGGCATCCTGCTAACAGATAATAAGATGCATGACAAGGTCTGCGCTAGACTTCTCGAAAACTGGGGTGGGGGGTCGGAAATACCCTTACACATATGCACCCTCCTGTCCCTTTTATGATTCTAGCCACTCCGACACTATGTGGAAAAGTCACCTTTTTTCTGACAAAGACAGAAACAGGTGACAAAGATAGTTTGTGTGGATATTTGAGAGGCTGTTTGCAAAAACACAGTGCAAACTTGTGCTATGGTGTTCGTCTTGCCTTGTTTGTAAATACTTTCGGGTGTTGCGCTTTTGGTTTTGTGAAGCACTTTGAGTTGTATGAAATGAAATGTTTGGACACGTCATACAGCGACTTGGGGGGGGGGGGGAAAGGCAGAAAATGACGACGTTTACAGGCAGCGTAAAAGAGACTTCGGGGTTTGTTTTAGCGGAAAGCCGGTTGTGACAGTGATCAAGAAGAATTGCTTCTCACCTCCACACACAGGGGGATCACCGCTGCTAATTTCAACGTGTGCGATCGTTGCCAGCATGGCCAGTGTTGAGTCGTGGCTACGTTTGACTTACTGTGTGTCTGAGACCGTGCACATTTAGACCCAACATTGAACCCCAACCATCGTCCGCTTTCACTATCTGCGTAGTGTTCTCATCGTTTTCTTTTTTGTCTGTGTCGCAGAGCGGGGCAATTTGCCAAGCCAAAGACTTGTGACATCGAGCACTGTGTCTCCAGGGCAACTATGGCAGCTCTGAACAACATGATCATATGAGCAGCCTGGAGTTTCCCCAAAAATTCAACTTTGACTTTGAATCTTTGTCCATGGTTATGTAGATGAAGTCCTCTGGATGTAGTCAACGAACTAACGCAAATATAATGCTCTATGGATTGTCTTCAACCTTTTTCAATACTAGTTTCTCCTTGGTAGAGGTGTAAAATAAACTTTGTTGCCTAAAATGGTGTAAAGCTGCAAAATGGTTGTTCTGACTGGATTATGTCACATTTGAACAGTTGACCAGAAATCATCAATCGAGTTTACGAACTCAGCTACTGAAACGCAAAAAAAGACAACTAAATTGCAGTTATTTAAAATTTCGGTTCAAACTGAATATGTTCCAACATTATAATCATTTGATGTGACCTTCCTTGAATAGCTTTGAAAATGATCTCCAAACTCAAGTTCTTCAGGTTGATAACTTGGGAGCATCCCACATGTTGAAATCACTTCACAATGCAACTCCAACTTCCATCTAAAGTATTTAACTGCAACAATTTTGATTTTTCACAGTTTTACAAATCAGGAAGAAAAAAAAAAAACACAATAAAACTGTTTATAGTGTCCTGATGAGACAGTGGCGTGGCAGCAAGCACTGTTGGGCCATAATGACCCCAACAGTGCTTGCTGCCGAGTGTGTCGACACCAGACAGTAGATGTGCTCCCCACAGTCCAGAAAGAGGTGTTTTATTTCTTTTTTTTTTTTGCACTGGTTGGAATCTGGATCCACTCAAAGGAGAATGACATGAGATGTATTAGGGGATGAATCCCTTCTCTTGCCGACTCTGCAGCAAGGAGGGGAGTATGTCCGCCAGTGTGATCCATTGCTTCCATTAGCCTCCAGTTGGCGTGCAACAAGCAGCCAACCACTAGAAGCGTCGTCTTCCTGTACTCGGTGAGCGTGCAACTCTCAGACAGGCAAGGGAACACGCGGCTACATTTTTCATCAGCTGTCAAAGTTTGCGTGTGTTCAAACATTTGGGGGAAACCGGTGCTCGGTGTGTGCGTGTTGATGGGACCAGAAGGAATTAGAAGCTGCTGGTTAAGATAAGGATTCGGCATCTGCTCCTAGACCAGTTTTAGCTCAGCTTTACGTCACTTCTGTGCGTGTGTGCTTGTGCTCACAAAACAGGACAAATATAGGCCACTCCACAGATTTCGGAATTTCACCTTCCATTTGATCTTCACCCAAAAAAGGTCCAGTTTAAAACAGGAAAAACGTAACTAGACAAAGATTGCCAGTTCAACAGTACTGACCGCAAAATGGAAGATTTGAGACAAATCGTGAAGTCACAGTCTCCTTCCTCAGTTGCAAGGTGTGTCAGAAAAGTTACAGGACTGGAGTGTAACACTTTCCCAGCTGTCACGTCCACTCTTTCATGCACTACCGGAAAGCATCCTTCCCGGATCCAGGGTAGCGCCATTGTTACAGCTACTATCTTGATGTTGTCCACATCTTCAAAATGTGACCCAAAATGTGAACTTGGGATAGAAACAAACAACCCCCCCCTCCCCAAAAACAAAAATCACACAGAGCCAGGTTGGGTGAGTAGAAAAGTTGCTCCAGACTAGCAATTTATGTTCTCGGCCAGGAACTGTCCGATGCTCAGGGTGTTATAAGCAAGTGTGAAGGCTACCTGAAGATAGTCATGATAATTTTCACTCATGATCAAATGAACAGCATTCTCAGAGATGGTACAGGTTTTTTTTTTTTTTTATTAAACTTGTCAAATATAAACACAGCTTTATCTCTCATTTTGCCACCTTTCTCTCTTCTACTATATTTAGCACCGTTTTGTGGATGTTTTCAATTTGAAGTCACTTCCATGCGCTTCAACTTCAATTGTATTTTCTTGCTGAATGGATGTGGCTAAAACTCGCATCTATAAATAAGCATTCTACCATAAATATGGCAGTTTGTTTTGTTTTAGCCTCACAAGCTCACGTCTGAGCCATTTGCTTGTTGCAGCCCATCGTTGGTATTATCTGCTTTTCCGATTACTTTTGAACTTGGTGGCATCTGTGTACTTCTGAGCAGGAAAATGGAAAGACTGAACACCTCCATGTTGCGTAAGAAATTCTAACCGGAGAGAGGAGGTGGGCTTTAGCACGCTGTATGCCTTAAACTTTCCAAGAACAGCTGGAGGATTTTCCTGCAGCGTGTTAGAGAACTCTCCCTTGTTACTTTTTATTTTAGGTAGAGTTACACTGGCAGTAAAGGTTCACTTCATTAATTAGATATGTGACTCCCCCCGCAACTCTCAGCACATCTTAAACTGCATCTCTACATCCGTCTGTTGATTCATGAAAAGTTGTGGCCTAGTCTGGAACCATGACATGCGATAGCCAGTTTACGGTGTCTTATCGTCTGAACACACTCTTGCTCTTCGCAGCCTCTCATCACGTCCCTGCGTTTTTGTCACGCTTTCATTTTTGTCCTCATTCAAACAAGAATCTGGTTCAGACACTTAACAGATGACTCAACTGGTGTCTTTTCGACTGTACTAATCGAATGCGTGTGTGCGTGCGTGCGTGCCTTGTGAACTTTTGTCTTTTTTTTAATATAACTGAAAATAGATCTGCTTTATATTTTGATTACTCCGTGGTTGCAATAAAGCAGTTTAGGGTCTTTAGGGACCACTCTCTCCTCCTGTTCTTCTGCTACTGTTTCTGTGGTCAGACAGCTTACTGATGTGTGCATGCTTGCGTGTGTCTGGTAGACCATTCAGCATGACTGCTTTACAAACACTCAAATTGCATCCTCCTAACCGTGAGGCTGTTTCCAGTTCCAGTGTGGAAGAAGACAGATTGAGGCATGCTGGTTGTTTTTTTTTTTTTACTTCTTAAAATGACAATCCTCACTGCCGCACTCTTCCATATTTATGTTCCTACCACCTGATCACAATGATTGACTATTAATCAATAGTTTATTCACACCCCCTTATTCTTTTCTTGTTTTATTGTTCTGTACTAGTACGATAACTTATGCCGCAAATACAAATAAATATTTCAATTCGATGTTCCTGTCGGGTTTGCTTTTCCAATCTTAAAGACTTTTAATAGCTTTTGTTTCCTAATGAGATTTTAAATTTCCTCAAAGACATTGTGTTTGGCTGCCATTTTGGTAGTGACCCTGTAACGTGTTTGTTGGGGGTGGGCCTTATAGAAACATATGGAGAAACATATGCTCACAATCAAGCCCGTAAGTACGTGGCGTACCCGGTACTGTATTCACAAAGCCGTGAACTAATACATTTGTATTATTTATTTCTATTATTACCTCTACATAGTTTATTTCAGATACCACAACTGTTTTAGCCATGAAAAATGTCCAGTGCAATGTCCAGCCGTCTCGGGAATAATTCTGATATAATAATAATAATAATAATTCACAAACAGTGTCGTTTACTAACTAATGCTAAATTGTGATCAACTTCTCATTTTGTACCGCCTGAATGGTTCCACTGTATTTTTTATGATATATCCGCATTCCGCATTTCAAAATTGCCTACATCGTTTTTCCTCTTCCATTCGACACATTTTAAATTCTTTTTAAGAACTATATCTGTTTTCTTCATTGACATCCACCTCCGCCATTAGTACAATTATACCTCTGTACTGCAGTGATCCTTCCTCAGTGTAGCATGACCACCCACTCCCCACGTTAAGAGGTTACATGACTGTTTTCCTCGTCATACCCATGGCAGTCATCTTATTTTGGTCTTGGCTCATCCTTGCTTTGTTTGTAATGCTATTCCCTGCAGAGAAGGTTGACTTTGCTTGTGTTTCCTTGAGGAAACAGACACATGTACATACACTGACTCGTGTCGTGCCAGATGGCCACTAACAGATTTGATATAAAACATGAAGGTATATCTTGGAAAAATTTAATTTGTGTAGATCTGCCATTTTTTTTTCCAGATTTAATAAAGCCCAAAATAATTTAAGTTCTACTGTCTCACCCTAAAACTATCCAAATTTATATCCTATTTTGTTATGCTGCTAGAATGTTATCCCTATCAAATTTCCTTGGTGCGAATGATCCTCTCCCTGACGCTTCTTCCAGACGTTCTGTGTTCCACATATTCGGGTCCCGATAGACGTCCCTGTCTTTTGTTCACATTCCAACAAATCTTGCTATTGATTATAGAGATTCAAACAAAGATTACAACAATGATCTGTTGGTAGCTATCTCATTATCCTGCTTAGCGTCATGACTAAAGTTTGCTCAAGCAAGATTTACTGACTCCAGAGTGTTGTCATCTCCTCGGGGATAGCAGTAGACTGTTGGCCTCTGAAGGAATGACATAATTGGAATCCTAAGTATTTATTGGGTTGGAGAAACAAATGTGGTAAATGCAGTCAGGCTCAGCTTGCGGGTTAAGGCGCACGCACGCATTTGCCCAACATTTCAATTACATCGCTCGACAGCATGACTTTTTGCAGGTGTAAGCTTTGGCAAGTCGGTCACGTAGGCCTTCTGGCTCTTGACATGTTGCCAGCGTGTATTCCCCGTGTTGTAGTAGGTGAACAGGCCCGCCAGGCAGACGTGGGGAAGGGAGGAGGAAGTGTTTTGTTTAACTGTCGAACAATGCTGTGAAGGAGACAGCATATAGCTTTGGCTAGTAATAAGGGTGAAGGTGAAGGACCTGTGCCTTCATTTTTCGCCAATGACTCACACGTGAGTTTGCAACTCCAGTCTCAAGCGTTTGCTTGGTTTTACGCATTTCACACCGACTATGTTGTATACAGTGGAACTTCTAAAGTGGATGTGCAGAGCTCTTGAGTAAAGCAAGGAGAGCGGTTTGAGCTTGTGTCTTTGAGGGACTTTACAACTGCATTTTTCACAAAGTGTACAATTGGCCTTGGCTTACAATTCTATTTAATTTGGCTACAGTTTTTGTTCGAAAAATGATCTTGGGCATTAGCTATTCCCAAGTACTTTTTGTATAGCGTCTTCGATGTTAAGACATCATTAAGACATTAATGTAAATTGACAATCATTGACATCTCCTAAATGTTACTTGGGACGTATTATTATAGCTTCCCTTTAGCTGTGCTGGCGTCGAGAAGCTCGGGTTTTTACACAGAGCCGACGGGGATATGAGGATGTATTCTTAGGTAAGCTGTAACCTACAATTAGAAGTAGTTATTTCTTTCAAGCATAACGTTACTCTTTCCCCACTTGGATGACGTTTTGGCACAGCTCCTGTTCACTGGGGCTCCCCAGAACTGGATTGAGTCTCCCTCTTGGGTCAGTGCATGCTTCAGGCCAGTATTTGTCTTCAGGAAAAGATGAATGTTCAAGATCAACTTCTCAGATGTCCAACTACCACCAGACTCTTTTGGGATAGATCGAGTGAGTGATCAAACTTGACACCCAAAAGTGCGTAGTGCATTTTACCACCTGGTTGAGTTACATTTCACTGAGCTCTGCCGGGTTTTTATTACACGTTCTGGGACAAAGTGGTACCCATTAGATTAGTGGTTTCTTTCTCTCGACTATGGTGTCTCACTAGCAGTTGGTTTTTTTTGAAACGACGGTCATTCCCCTAAACAATGTGAACAAAATGACCGAGATAGTTTTAGTTCCTTGCAGAAAACCATTCATATTATGTTGTCACGGTAATGCCGAGGCCATTCACAGCCAACCAAGAAAACATTGCACATGTACAAAAATACACGCAGGCCTTTTGTTTCATAATCTTATTCTGGCCAGATGCAGGACTAACGAGAGACTAAATACGATGCCTTTTGGCCGAGCATTAAACCCAGCCAACGACTTGTTTCTGATGCAGTACGTGTCAGCCCGCCATGTCCTTGCAGTGCTGCCAAGGAAATAATTGAACAAATGGCTGTATTTGACCATGGAGTTGGCTTTGGATGATCACGCAATTGTCCACAGGAGTTAGTGACCTCAAACCCTTTGTCTAGGACAGAGCTGCTAGCGACATGGTCTAATAAGTGTTACCACAGTACAAGAGGCTCCATGCACGAGTTCAGTAGAGTATGCAATGAAAACCATACAGTAGACTTGAACACATAACCTGGCAAATTCCGTCCTTATTCAAATACTTCTTTTGTTACTTTCTTTCTACATGTGGAAAAAAACATTGATCTCAATTACTTGATCTATCAGTCTGTGGTCAGCTTCCAAAGCAAGAACCCTCTGGGCTTTAAAGGCTTGAATTGTAATTTCACTGCCCCCCACTCTGAATAAATGGCATGACGGATCATGCTGACATATTGGAAAATCCCCTGAGAGAGCAAGTGGAAATCCCTTGACCATAGCAAATGCTAACCTTCAATCTGACCTTTGGATTCAGACAGACTGAGACGTTACAACCCTCCCGCCACGCTAACGGCAGCCCTTTGTTGTCAGAGGCTCCCCGCGCATTTTCCGATGAATAAGAGCCAAGATTTTTGCGGTATACAATGGTTATAATCATATTCAATGAGGCATCAATTTGCCATGCCCTGCTGGTTGTTCAGTTTATTCATTGAAAATGCAAAGGTGATTATATATTGTCCTAAATTGGATGTCAGTTTTGGGGATTGAATAGGAGTTTACATAATACCACAACAGGGGAGAGAATGTAGCAATAGCGTTTGCATAGCACAAGCTGCCAAGTAGTAGTATCAAATGTCTGTGTTTGACCTTTCAGATAATAGTGAAAGTATAATCTCATTTGCTAACTAATTTATTTTACTAGAAGGAAATTTTGATGAATGGGGAACAGAGGGTAGCATCAACAAGAGGCCCTAAAAGTGCAGCTGTTTGAATTTCAAATACCCAACACAGTTAAGAACAGAGCTGACCTCTGACATGTCTGTCACTGACGAACTACACACAATTTGATTGTAGCTTTTCCAGTATGATTGTAGAGCATTTCATTTTTCTGCCTGTTACTATATGCCACTGGAATCGACATATAATATATAACTATATAACAAAATAGTACAACAGTATTTAATATTAACATTATGAATTTGGGTCCTGTGTTTTTTCTGTCAGTTCTAACCTAACTCTACATGACATGATTGATTTTCCGAAGAGTCAACATACACTGAACCGAAACGAAAAAACAATGACTACAAAACGCAGCTACGGAACCAAACTGTGGATTTTATGTACCGTTCAAAAACAGTTGTTTTTAATCCGTCTATTGTGGTTTAGATGGTGTAGACTAGCCAGTAAAACTTAAAAAAAAAAAAAAAAAATACTATCAATACAACTTGCGAAAACAATGACCATTAAAACTAGTGAAATGAAGTCTGGTTGATGTGGCTTCTGTGAATTTCTTGTCATTACTACCAGTAGCCAGGTTGTTATGTAAGCATTTTTAGGACTTGGGTCCACGGACAGAGATGTGGTTTCACCCACCGCGGGTCTTCACGGTCATTAACACCGTACCAGCTGACCTATCGTTCCTGATAGAATTGGATGGAATGACTCTGGTCCTCTGCCAGCCCTAGCTCACCATGGCCTGCTCATATGGCAACAATTAAACATAGCTCACCAATTTTAACATTTTTACCGTATACGTACACAATACATGTCTTATACTACATTAATTTAGGCTCGGAAAAAGTATCACTGAAAGTATCACTACTAGTCTGTCATTCTATTTCAGTTTCCACTATAAAATATGCTTCGAGACAAGCTGTCCAAAATTCACTGGCTGTGTGGCCTACACCATCACGTGCTCAACTGTCCGTGCGCAAAATACACAACTATCATGCATATAATTGTAATTAATTAAATGTAAATTTGGGACATACATCTATGTTATAAATATGTGTCAGACGATTGATTAAAACCAGAAGGTACATCAATAAATGTTATACAAGGTGTTTCCGTGTGTGCCTTTCGTGCGTTTCTTTTTTTTTTTTTTTTTTTTTTTAAACTTGTGTTTTTTTCTTGACTTCAACTTCTGCTGAATAGGTAACACACACAAAATACGTTCGGAGGTGGAAACCTTTCCTGTTTTAGGTATGAAAAATCCATTAGTCCATTCATAATGCAGACCCACGACTTAATGACTTTACCTCACACATAGCATTTAGTATACCCTAAATGGAACCTCTTATTTAACTTTGATGCTTGAATTAAGCTATTATATTAACAAATATAAAATACATTTCCATCAAACTAGTAATGAACTTTGCAAAATAATTAAATGGCAATACTTATGGAATTGGTTTCTACTTATTTTATTGTGTCAAATTGGTTTCTGCTTAGTTTATTGTGCTAAAAAATGCAAATAAAAAAAAATTCTTTTTTAAATCTTGCAATTTTTATATCAGCACAATTGCCAGACCGACTGATGACAATAGGACAGCTTCCAGTGTGCAGTTTAATCTCATAATCCTCATTAGCCTAGTGTCGTCTAGCGTGCTAAATGTTTGTGTTTTGCACACACACTTGAACTAAATATACTCTTTTTGCACTTTCCTTTTGAATGCTGTTTTGTGTCTTACAAAAACTTTTGGTTCTGCCGACAAGGACCAAATCTGCATCGAGTATCATATTTAGAACGGCAATTTTTACCCAGTAAAAATGACCCCGTACCATTATTTTAATGACTTGTATTTGGAAAATAAGAAGTCAGCGACACAGTTGAACTCAAAAAAGGTGTGGCACAGCTTGTTGCTGCTGCGAGAAGACACAGACTAAAACAGACATGGCTACAAACTCTTGGTACTATTGCAGACATAAAACATCTTGTGAAGGAAAAAAAAACCCACAGTTTTAGAGAATTTCAACAGAGTTGCTTGGGTTTGATATCGGAGCACTTGATACTTACTTTATACTTATATATAGACCAAGACATCCTCTTGTGCGATTCTCAAGTACCAGATGGAGTTCAAAATTAAGCTGCTGTACTTGTTCATAGTCAATCCATCCATTGGCAATTCCACAAATTCTTTCTAATGCTGCATTAAAACATACTGTAATAGTATATTTTATGTTTTGTGGTCGTGTTTATGGTTTGATCAATATTGCATTTGAGTAAGGCTGTTGTGCCACCAAGTGAATGTTAGTCACATACTGTAAAGTATTACCCTGGATGCAAAGGAATTCAGTAGGAAAATCATGCAACCTAACTCTAGGCTATAATGACCCATTTAAACATAAGTGATCCTTTTTGTCGTTCATAAATGTCGCGCCAAGACTGCGGGCCCCGTCTGCCGACAACATGGTGTCTGCTTGTCCCACAGGATGCAGTCCTGGCGGCCTTGGACTTGGCCTGCGCCCCATACTGTCGGCATTTTTTTTTCTGACGAGCTGATGGTTAGTGTTGACCCAGCCCAGCCCATGTAATTTGATTTGTGTCGAGACGTGTTCACTTGTGTCCCACATCTTTTGCGGTGTGATTCTGTCAGATTCTTTTTGACTGTCATTTTGGGCCCTGTCAAGATTTCCGCATCTCAGCAGTGTAATCATGGCTTAGCGTCCCAAAATGAAATATCTTTGTTTTGTTTCCTCAATCTAATGTCTATGTATGCCTTGTCTCCAAGAAAGGAAGAGCGGCTCAGATGAGTGTCTTTCGTGCACGCACTATTTTCCGACAAAGGCATTTAGCGCATGCGCTCACATGAGAAATTGCTTGTTTGTCTTTAAATCTCCAATATATGCTGACGTTTGTCTGATATGTGTATTGTACTCATCTTTACCATTCGTTTCAATCTTTTGCTCTTTGTACTTCTCTTCCAGTCCTCTGTGCAAAGAACCTGGCAAAGAAAGACTTCTTCCGTAAGTAAAACCCATTTTGATGTGTTGCTATTCTCGTCCAACAGATCCCTTGTGCATTTGAGTGAAGGCAAGGGGCTATAGTTTGAAGGCTCTCTCTAAATTAGGTAACTGTCAAACAAAAAAAAAATTCTGTGTAAGGAAGACACAGGATCTTTTATTCCTCAGTACTGCTACTTCTGTCAACATTTTGCTTTAGGTTATGGTTTTAGATAAATTAGCACAAATAATTATTTTCTGCTGTGCCGTTGGCATGCAAGATACAATAAAAAAAAAAATCAAAACATCTTGGGTATTTGCCAGTAACTGTAACATTTCATTCAGCCAGCATCCAGAATTTTCCCGTAGACATGTCAGGTCATTCAAACCATAATGGGTTAATTTCCTCTTTTCTTGCACAAACACAACGTATGAGCGGAAAGCCCATCTAAAGCAACCAAACGGGTTTGGCCTGCAACAGTTGTTCACGATTAAGCCTTAAGAAATGACAAGTGACTTGCACAGTCATAAATGGATCCCTGATCAGATTACTCAAATGTCATATGGTCTGGTAAGACCCTATTTGTCCAGTCTAGCTCTAAGTATTGGGACACGTGCAATTCCAGCCTTTCTGGGTTTCAGCGAGGATTTTCTTTGGCAGTAGTTTACTATGCTATTTCGTTAATTGGATGAAGATTAACAGTTGCTATTTTATTTTACAATTCACTTCGTTTAACCAGAGTATCTCTATCAGACTAAAAACACAATTGCTTCTGCAAGAATCACCTAAAAACCTTTAAATTACTTGTAATGTTTATTAGTTTGATTGTTTATTTGTTCATTGCTAACCAAACTTCACATACTATATGTCTGACTTTTGTTTGTGCTCGACAGGGTTACCTGATCCTTTTGCCAAAGTGGTGGTGGATGGCTCCGGGCAGTGCCACTCTACAGATACTGTGAGAAATACATTGGACCCAAAATGGAATCAGCATTATGATCTGTAAGTAGACCCGAATGCTACTCATGCTTGTACTCATGTTCAAGTGGCATTCATTTTCAATGATATCAATCAGTGTTGGAAAAATCTGTCCAAAAATAATTTGCATTGAAATGCCTGTTTTCTGCCCAGATATGTCTTGGTATACTGGGCACTAAATTTACTGTGTCGTGGATAAAGTTCTTAATAAAAAAAGTTCTTGGACATCTGATGAGAATAACCCTAAAATCACTACTACTAGTCTTTTAGGGGCAGGATTTTTATTGCAGAAATCATTTGTAATTCCAGACCTATTAAATAAGTGCCAATATTCAGCCAATTACAGCGGGCCTTTAAAATTTGAATGCAGCCTTGTTGTATTGTTGTTGCTATGCAAGTGTTTGGGGAACGCCGTTTAAGTTATGTTCTTTCTGCCGAAAGCTGTGAAGCACAGGAACAAAACATCCTGAAGGTTTTGGAATATGCAGGTCTGTCTTTATATGTCAACTGGCCAGGAAAAATAACCCAGACTAATTTGAATGGTTTTGTTCCTTCTGTGAATTCCGCTTATATTTTGGAAACAGAATAATAGCTTTTTGGTTGAAAATGACCTCTGTGAACAAAACTGCTCTCGACTTTAGTTTGATCATAATCCTGTAGGTGCCATTTTATTTGAATGTCTTACAGGGGTCTTCTTTGTCAATTTAACTTTCTCCGTCGATTTTGGCAATCCCAATGATACTGAATTGACTCGTTCTTGTGAGAACTAACTCTAACCTTTATCGGAAAAGTCTCCTGCTCGGCACCATTAACCCTATCGGACATTTAATTCTTATTTCCATTGCTCCTTCGTCACCGACAGTATCTATCCACATCAAATCTCCTTCCGCTTTTACATAATGCTCTTCCCCCTTTTGGACCGTTCAGTGAAGCGTGCTCGCCGCCAGCGACCCCTGGCCTCTTCCTCTGCTTCAGGAAATGACTATCATGCCACTGAAAGCAGATGGGACTGTGGGCTTGGTGGCTTCCCAATCTGCCACACCCCCCAATATGCAGACTCCAGTTTCACAAGCGTCGCTATCGTGTCCTTTTTTATGGCCACGTGCGTCGGCAGCAGGCCCCTAGTTTATTTACAACCCCCATCTCTGTGTAATATGACATCTACACACTGAAAACTATATTTTGGGACCATTAGCGGGGCCACCATGTTGTTAGACTAAAATATTTTGTTCACAGAATGATAATAAAATAGGTACTATATTGTGTGCCCTTCAACCTTTGTTCACGTTTCTCCATTTGTAAATTGCCCTGAGTAGTGTAATCCTTTTAAATAATAATAATCACACCCTTTTTCTCTCGCCAAATTTAATTCTTGGCATAGACGCTGTTGATTAACTCACCTGGATAAGCAAAATAACTTGTCATCTATTTCTCATTAAAAAAGTGGAAAATGTACAATGAGCTCATAGTATACGACAGAGCAAGGCTGCCAAGCCCTGCCACTGCATCCTGGTCAGAATCACAAGCCACAGGGGTTGTAATTATAATTTTAATATGACTAGTTCTAAATGCCGAGATTTAGTTGTCATAATAAACATTTTGACATTTTGAAGTGGTTTTCATTAGGGAACACCTTACCTTGCCAGATGTCATATTACAAGGCTGACGTGCTGCTATTCTGTGTTTGTGGGTCCAGCCATTTGTTGTTGTGTATTTGAGTGTGAACTCAGGCAAGATATGTTTACTCTAATTTCAAAACATAACATCTGTCTGTACCGCAGATATAAAGCACGTCATCTGCATTTCCTCTCTTTTTTTAACACTGACTAGACAGGCTTCCTTTGCACTAAATCAGCAAAACCACATTTTCACACACTTACTTTCAAATCTGTGTCTTCTCTTATTGCTCAGCCTGAACGTCTACACCACAATCCCGGCATATGTTCTCACTCTTAGGAAAGACTCTTAGGTAACATTTCAAAGCTGAGTACAAGGATGCCTAAGTGCTAAAACTCTAACTTTGCAATGTGCTCTATAATGTTTAGTTTTAATTTCTGACTTAAGAATAAAATGCCAGGAAAAAGTATTTGCCTCATCTATTTTTTTGTTGCATAATTTCAATACTTTAGGGTCATCAAACAAATAGAAAGATCAACCAAAGAAATCGTGAGTAAACGTGAAGTGCAGTTTTTAAATGGTGATTTGATTTATTGGGGAAAACATCGATAATATGTCAATATATAAAACACTTTTTCACACCATTGTATGTTTGTTTGTTTCCCTCCAGGTATATTGGAAAGGCAGATTCCATCACTATCAGTGTTTGGAACCACAAGAAGATACACAAAAAGCAAGGAGCTGGTTTTCTCGGTTGCGTCCGCCTCCTCTCAAATGCTATCAACAGACTTAAAGACACCGGCTGTAAGTTGTCGTTCACCTTTGGAAAATTGACACGCCATTATCATTATCTTATATCACATTGGAGTGATTGGGGTGACAATGTATTTATTGGACACCTGGAATAATGCTGAGTCATATCAATTGAACGATAGCCTTCACTGACTTGTCAAAATAACAGCCACTTCCCTTATGTCAAGTCGCGCTCCCTGACCACAAGCACGCACACACTCTGCCGTCAGTAACAGTATACCGGAAGTGCCAAACTATTTCCCATCCTTTGTGAATTTCTCAAACCACCCTCTACTGTTTCTATTTATTCAGTCATATCCACAAGCGGTGTCCAAGTTGTACACTCAATGATTAGTTGTTGTTTTTTTTAACTTAATTTTAGCAACTTTGAAGCAAGTCTGCTTTGTCAATAAGTCAATTTCGTGTGGAGAAAAATACACAACACACAGCCTTATGACACTTATAAATTTCAACAAGCATTTCTTTCTTTTACCACTGTTGCTTAATCGAGATATTGTTATTCTTGGTGAAATATAGCAAGTTAAGTCTGCGAATCCCACACCTATTGCCAATGTTGTAATATTCAGGTGTATGTTTACTAAATATCTAGTATTTAATTACTTTGACAGCAAAGATATGAACTACGCCATCAGCATGTTTGATTTTGTAAATATTGAATGTCTGGTTTGTTTTAAAACGTTATTAAAAGTGGAGTCATTTTTTAACACAATGCAAAAAATGGTGATCATACCCAAGTCACCACAGACAAGTAAACTTAAGAAAATCAGCAATATATTACTTGGCTATAATTCATTTACTTGCAAATATTTTTTTTCCTCATTCCTGCTCTAGACATGAACTATTGAAAAGAGGCGTAGATGTCATGGTTGAGCTACTTTATGTGACCAAGTGACTGACTTGTGAATATTGAATGAAGTTTAATAGAGAGTATAACCCTTTAAGGAGGACATTGAAGATGAGTCATTTATCTCTAATGGAGAGCAGCAAAGCACTGGAGTCAAGCAGGATCATGTAACTGCTGCCATCAGGATATCACTAATAAATAATGTCCTTTTATCTGAACTGTCTGGGTTTCCCTGAATGAATGTGGTGGAGTTTAAGAGCCTCTTGCGTCAACTCCAAATACTTAGTGACATTTTTGTTAAATCCAGATTGTAGTCTCCCAACTATAGAGCAGGATCAACCTTGCCAAAAAAAGGTCTTATGATGGTGCCAGTCAAGTACAATGCTGTCACCTATCCAGGGCCAAAGGGCATGCACTTTAGATTTGCACACGGTTTTCTAAAACAGACACTACATTCTCCTGTCCGGCTCCAGGCTGGCCACGTTATTGTATAGCCAGCATTCTAGACACTATACTTAATCGGAGCCACAGGAAGCATGAGCAATTGCAGCACACCAATTTGCACATAAATCCTTTGTCCTTGTCCAGTGTGCAGCAAATGTGAACCGCACTCATTCTGTGGTCTGACCAAGATGCAAACATACATGGACACGAAAAAAGCGCTCACACACACATTACTGGAATCTCCGTGATTCCTAGAGGGTTTATTCCTAGCCATAGCTGACTTGTCATTCAACTTAAAGCCAAAGTTGTACAAAACTGTTTCAGTTTCTATACAAACAAAGTTTCAAAACCCCAAATGGGGTTGTCCTGGATTTCTAGAAATCTATCTGGCAGCATACCGAGCTCCTCTTCCAGCTCCTCTTCCTGTTGTGTTGTGGTCACAAACCTCAACATCCTCTGCCTCACTTCACAAACACGCATCAGATAGCTTTCTAAACATACCTGTGATGTTACTCTTTCATTATTATCATTACTTTTTAAATCATATTGCACACAACATTAATGGACAGATAGAAAAACATAGCCACACCTTCCATGGAAGTTTTCATTTACAGCCACACACAGTGCAGGTTTGCACATTCTTCATAGCCTTTAGGAGTTAAATGGTGTGGTGAGTGCTCGTGGTTGAGAACTATAAATGTACTGTCTCAATGGTGGCCTTTTATTTAGAAAGAAAATGTATGTTTAGTCTAGACGTGTATAAGGAACAGATGCTCACACGCTTCTTGGAACAAAGTTATTTAGGCCGTCAAGTGCTCATATCACATTCATCAATTCATGGATGTAAAAGGAAGGTAAAAATCTGTACTGTTCCCAGTAGGTCTGGTTCTTGAGTCAATAAGGAACCATAAGACTTGGATCCCAGCTCATTTTGCTCGGTTATGAGATTCATACAAATATAAAATATAGTATTCAATGTTTTTTTTATATTATTTTTAAGTACAATTGTCAAGTTCTTGTGTACTGCATCTAGATTTAGCGTGAATTACTTTCCTTTCTGTATGACATGATGTGACCTTTGGATATGTGCTGAATTAATGGGAATCCTTCTACCCTTTGCAGATCAAAGACTGGACCTCAATAAGCTTGGCCCAAACGATAATGACACAGTCAGAGGGCAGATAGTAGGTAAAGCAACACTTTTATGATCAATCAGTACATGGACTTATTCCTTTTCCTATTATTTTGCATTTGCATCAGTGGCATTATATGTAAACCGGTGTTTATATGTCATAAAACTGAGTGATTTGGTAAAGTGTTTATCTTTTTCGTCTCTTATAGTAAGTCTTCAATCAAGAGACCGCATAGGTACCGGAGGACCAGTGGTGGATTGCAGTCGCCTCTTTGACAACGACTTACCTGATGGGTCAGTATGATGTTTGTGAAGAAGCTTGTGTTCGCTGTGCTTTCACGAGTTTAGTAAGAAAACATCCTTCACATATACTTGTTTTCTTAGGACACACATTTTCATCCATTGATGAGTTGAAGAGTGCATATTTTTTTACCTTTCCTTGTTGATTTTTTCCACGCCTAGATTTTTATTTGTTTTATTTACTTCACTATCAGTGCGTTCTAACAATGTTGGAGAATTTCTAACTGTGCATTCTCTTGGCTTTTTGTACATCTAAAAGAAAACATCATTTTTACCTTCCCAGATTTATTTTTTTTACATTTTATTATGCTTTATTCAAAGCAACACAATGCAAAACATCAACAATGTTTTTCTTATATTTTACGATGCAACAAAGAAAAAAAACTCTTGTTTTAATTTACGTGTTAAACAGATGGGAAGAGAGAAGAACAGCCTCTGGAAGAATACAGTACCTGAACCACATCACACGCACCACACAATGGGAGAGACCTACCAGGTACGTTGCTTTTGCACTTAACTTTGAGAAATGTAAAACGAAATGAAAATAATATGATCATTTATATAGGTACTTTACATCATTAACCTTGTGAAGTAATATGATTTTAAACAAAGAAGTATTAATACACAATATGGCACGTTTCACACCAGACATCTGTCATTCACGCTAACACAATAAATAAAAAATACAATATGGTACAATACAACACGGTAAATTGTTATTTATTTAGCACTTTCACAACAACTGTGCAAAAAGCAATAGGAGGGTCTTTATTTAACTGACTTCAAATGACCCCTTCTCGTGTCGGTAATATGTGAACTTCCTTTAACTCCACCCCACCCTACTTCAGCTCACGCATGCACACCAATACCCAAATACGTTTGCGAGTAAGCCAGCCAGTCGAACAGCGAGGTTTTACTTGGCCCGTTTTCCTGCCGGAACGACTGTCGCCTTCCTTCTTGACCCGTATCAGCGGGAGCCGTCAGGGAGTAAGCAAACAAAACGCCTACCTCAACTGCACTTTCTTTGCAGTTTTAGTGGCCGCCACAAAGCAAGGTAAGCAGTGAAATGAAAAATCTGAATAGTGAACATAAATGAAGAAATTGGCTCGATTTTATTGGTGCCCGAGTGAAATGGTTGAGGAATTGTTGAAAAAACACTCTGTAATCAAGTTTTGTTTCCGTGCTTTTTATTTGATCGCATCGGTTAACATTTTTTACTTTTTCTCTCCATATCATTCTTAATCCATTTAGTGAGCAAATTGTTGGTGGTTAGTGTTAAGCTGTGGTGGAAAAGGAGGTAGTGAGAGGGGAGGAGGAAGAGGAAATGGAAGGAGGAAGGAGTGAGGAGGAGGTGGGCTGACAGACAGGGGTTCGAGGTTTTTGATAACCAAGGCGTCAGTTACTGTGGATAGCCAGACAGTGGTCAGACTTGTTACACACACAAATGTCAGTAAGCCAGACAGTCTGTGTTTGTGTTTGCTTATCAGATATCTGCTGTCGACATCCTGCTCTTAAGTAGCTCACAAACATACTGAAGATTCAGTGTTGTGAGAACCTCCTGTTCACTACTAATACGGCATAAATATTCAGAACCTTCAAATGCATGTCGCCTTTTGAGGGATGATGATACCATAATTACACGCTTCTTAATTTGTTTGTCTAGACACCAGGACAAGAAAGAAAGCCTCCGACCGCACATTAGCACATTTTTGGACCAAGCTTTCAAATAACCACGCAACCACACTTATCAAAACTCGTATTCGACCATACTTTTCATTATTTCCACATTGCAACCAATTAAACATGTTACAAATAATTGAAAACTCATTTTGTTTGTCAGCCTACTTCAGAGCCACATTGAATATTGTTTTTGTGCTTAGGCTACTTTGCTATGTGAAGGAGTAAGTCAAAGCTGCGGTTGAAAGCATGAAAGCAGAAGTGATGTTCAAAACAGTAAAAATACATGTTGGTTTCTTCCAGGCCAGCTTCAGAGTACTCCAGCCCATCCGGGCGTCCTTTGAGCTGTGTGGTGGATGAGAATACACCAGTGATGACGCCCGTTAACGGGGCAGAGGCCAGCGGCCCACCCGGAGAACAGCGACTCCAAGAGAGACGGGTGCGATCACAACGACACCGCAACTACATGAGTCGAACGCACTTGCACACGCCTCCCGACCTGCCCGAGGGTTATGGTAAGAGATGGCAGAGATACACGTTCATTTACACGCGCACAGTGTTGAAGCAAAATGTTATTTGGACTTGATTGTGTCATTTTAGTAATTACTAAATGGTCTGGTATGCCTCATTCAAAGAATAAACCAGCCACAGCATTATGACCACTAAATTGTTACCTTATTTAGCTGTGTGATAGATAGAATATTTCAAACCTTTGAAACACAATGTTCTGATTATTGTTTTGTTTGTGGAATGTGAATCAAACGGGCAAAATACACCTGTTTTTATCCATCTTAGGGAGGAGCTGTTTTGCCACTTGCTGGTGACGGAAAATGACTTTCAGGTCACAACCAATCACAGCTCAGCTTCTGGAAACTGGTGAGCTGTGATTGGTTGTGACTGAGCAACTCTGATGTCATCTTTAGTCGACAGCAAGTGGCAAAATGGCTGCCCCCTAAGATGGATAAAAACAGGTCAATTTTTCCGCAAAAACATATTCCGCAAACGCAATGATAATCACAATGCCAGGTTGAGCTTAGTGAGGGCATATAGAATATATTATTGTCAAGGAAATTTGGGGGTTGACTTCCCCTTTAATTATGAGTCTTTAAAAATGAATCGTTCCTCAAAAGACGATGGTGTATGCAAGTATTTTAGGGTGGCACTGTTGGATCCCTACTATGTGTGACGCTGGCCTCACTTGGACAAAGTGAGTCACTGATGCTCCACTGCTAGTCGGTGAGCTTTCTTTTCAAACTGAACCCACTGAACTAGAGAGACAGAAAAATGATACAACAGAGGTTTTACAAGCTGTTAAAAAATTACACATGGACACCCCCACACTCCCATCCTGTTGGTGTCTTTGGCTCAATTTTTATATTAGCAGTTTTGGCATGATCCAAACATAAGTACCGTTTGTAAGTTGTTATATGGCCTTATCCTGTTGGAGAAGGTCTCTGAATGAATTATGGGATACATTGCTGTCTTAAGAAAAGACTTTGGTCAACTGTGATTCCGACAGATTACGCATCTCATTAA
Source organism: Syngnathus scovelli (assembly GCF_024217435.2). Taxonomy (NCBI): domain Eukaryota; kingdom Metazoa; phylum Chordata; class Actinopteri; order Syngnathiformes; family Syngnathidae; genus Syngnathus; species Syngnathus scovelli. The sequence goes on along the minus strand of NC_090851.1, from coordinate 7,515,707 downwards.
TTATAAACAGACCTCTCCATAGTACACCAACTGAGTCATTCTTTCTTCTCTCAGGGCCAGATGAGTAGACCTCTTTGGCAATTTTTAATTAAAGTCTTTTTCTGTCTTTTCTTAGAGCAACGAACGACTCAACAGGGTCAAGTGTACTTCCTGCACACACAGACTGGAGTCAGCACCTGGCACGACCCTCGCGTTCCCAGGTAGCCATCGCCTTCGTATTTACTTCCTCGCTATTGATTCTTTAGATGTACATGAAGACTTATATATGCATTCAGAAATCGAAAGTATTTTAGGCATTTGTTACATTCAGTCAGGATCACCCAAAGGAATGACCTTTCCTCAGTTGGAAGAAAATTGTTGGAATAACCAAACACACCACCTGCAAGAAGATCTCCACTCGCAATTCCACAAGCGCTCCAATGTGTTCTTTTGGATTGCTGAGTACATTTCTGAGGATCGCTCTGTGCAGCTGCAGCTCATAGATGAAGCATGCATCTAAAGCGCCAAACCCATAGATGCCACCTCTGTGTTTGTTCCCTTTGGACGAGGTTTCTAAAATGACCTAGTATGTTGATGGGTGCAGCGAGGCATGTGCTCTGTGTCCATGACTAATGCGTACTGCCTCAATACAAGGACAGCGTGCACACATACACACCAGGACATTAGGGCTTTGGTGTCCTCATAATGGTCAATGTACAGGAGAGAAAAAGAATTAACAAAGTGGAGCAAGGAGTTTGCCGGAGGGATAAGTCTGTTAAAAGCCATGGCTATGTGATCTTATTGAAAAGGTCCTGTGTGATAAATACAATCATGCCCTGTGTAAAAAATGTCAACTCAGTTACAGCCACTTTTCTTTACACGACCTAGATGAAGCACCCTGCATAGCGTAGATCAAACGTAATGCCAATAACCATTTCATTTGGCATGACTGCTGCTAATGGTTTCTGATGGTCATCCAGGGATTTGAGTAATGTGAACTGCGAGGAACTCGGCCCTCTGCCGCCAGGCTGGGAGATTAGAAACACTGCGACCGGCCGCGTCTACTTTGTGGACCACAACAATCGAACTACCCAGTTCACAGACCCGAGACTGTCTGCTAACCTGCATCGGGTTCTCAAGTAAGCAAAGGAATCATTAACCCTACTCAGACATTTTCCAGTTGTGGAAAATTATAGATCATGCTAAAAAAAAAAAAAAAGTAGAATTACAATGGCGTCTGTGTTAATTAAAAAAATAGATTATCATGCGGCTACATGAATTTGTTTGAGTCAACGTAGTATGATTGAAATAGAATTGTAATGTGATGTACACTGTATTTATGTGGTAATTATAGAATTGCTTAAAAAAAACACCTTGTAATGAGCGCTTTGCTTTTGTACCCCTCTCTGTCTTTATTTTATCCTGTCTCGCTTTTCCCTAACTTTTGTCCCCACTTGTTTCTGTGCTTCAACCCCCTGTTCTGTCATTCACCTTCTCTTTTATGGCTCACTTCCCGTTCTCTTTTTCCCTCCACGTTCTCCACTCCTGCTTCCCTCCAGCAGCCCCAGTCCAAATGGATCCCGTGTGGTCACAGACAGCCAAAACACTAACCACAGGTAACACGTGCGCACACACTGAAATGTGCACAGCCTACACACAGTAATTGCATCCAGACAACACACACACACGCACACACACACGTACCATTGCTGACGTACTTGAAGAGAATTATGATGAACATCCACAGGTGACAGATGTTTTCATACAATCACTCTACCACATACTTTCTGACATACTGTGGCCAATTTCCTCCATCTATCATCTATTGGACAACTCAAATGATGGCATTATATTTGCAAGCTTGGCTTTCTTGGCCAAGTACAAATGTGCTAAAGAAAAGACAACTAAGTGATAGAGCCATAAATGTATCATCTATGGAAATCATTTAACCCACAGTCCTGAGTTATGACTTTAGTATCAAGGCCTGTCCAGTTGTGCAATGTACTTTTATTAGTCTGCTCATATTTGCATGCAGGAAGCATTTAAACAAAAGCAACAGAGCTATTGAAAGATTTTAAATTTGTATTATCTTAAAGTCAAAAGCACTTGCAGTAATAACAGAAACTAGTACGAGAGGCATGTTTGGGAAGTCAGCATCTGGCCTTTTGGTCAAATGGTATCCATGTGTGTGTGCGTGCGTGTGGGCGGGCGTGCGTGCGGGTGTGTGTGTGTGAGAACCGCCTCTGGATGTAAGTCAGAGCTCAGCTATGTTCTTCAGCCTGCATCATTAGCTGCTTGTCTTAACTCTTTATTCGGGGAGTTCTAACAGAGGCCAGACAAGGTGCAGAAAGTCCAAATTAACTGGAACTACTTTCTAATGGAGCCTCTCTCTGTCAGAATGAAAAAGGTTGGGATGCTCTACATAAGGAATCTTAGAAACAGCAGGTGTAAATTCAACTCACCTTGACATAGCATGTCAGCTGGACTTTCATCTTCTTTCATTATTTGGATCGACAAGGTTGCGTGACAACATCCGATTCTCCCGTTTGCAGACATGATAACAGGCAAAATGGATGGATTTGTGAAGCGCTGTCATTTGTGCACCACTTGCTGTTGCTATTGAATGCTCTTTACCTTGAAAATGAAAAATTCTTCCCATATGAATGTTGTCAGTGACAAAGATGCATCACGTGGTGATTTGCTGGCTTTTCCCTGGGTACATTGCAATATGACTTCATCCATTGTCAGCTACCGCTCCCAAGTGCCTAAATGTCCTTACAGCGTTTTCCCCTTTCCCGAACCTAAACTGTAGGCTTATTCTTGCAGACTTTGGCGCTGCTCTGTTTACTTGTTGCTTATCGTGACTCAAAATGGCTTGTTTAACAGCAGCAGAAGGCAGATGAGCAGAATAAGGCACATGCCTTGGAAACAAAATGTAATTGTTCCTGCATGGGCATGCTAGTCTTCGCTTACTGTCTGCAGAGGCCTTTAAGAGGCTTTTTACCGTTGCATCTCTATTATTATCCAACCCCCCCCCCCCCGAACCTTACCACCACCACTACCCTATCAGCTCTTGTCCTCAATCTCTCTGCTGCTCCCCACCCTCTGCGCTGTTCCAAAAACTGTTAAAGTTATAAGCCTCTCCGTTGGCTCACTGTCAGGACATCTGTCTTTTATCACGCAGATTTGGGGACATTTTACCCAACAACGCTATACGTCGTTCACATGAACACACCGTGACCCAGCTAAAATCTAGCAAGGCTTTGACCCAATTACTTTTGAATGTCCTTGATGGAGGTGGTACCTGTATGTCAGGATCAGTTACTGCACGCTGCCTTGTGCTAATGCTCGTGGTGGAGGCCAAAGTCGACCTGTTTTGTGTAAATCCATCACAAGTTGGCAGGAAAAGAGATTCCGGGCGCGAGTGCATGGGGATTCATACCATACGTACAAACACATTTGACTTGATAATGCTCTTGAATGAAATGTACTGGCTTTTGTGTGTCAACCTCATCTGACAACAAAACGTGCAGACATCTGTGTTGCTCTATCGCTGCCAGAGACAAAAGGCTGTTGAATAGAATGATTTCCATGTAGGGCAATTTTTCCTTGCCATTTTTATCAGCCAGTTTTTTTCCCTTAAGTGCTTCTGCTTCTTTGTATTTGTCAATGTTTTTGTCTTCCGCATTCAGAAGCATTTGGTGTTTTTTTGTGCCACAATAGAGCAGAAGAAATGTGATGCAACATTGTGTCTGTTGTTGACACCTCTGTGTTCCTCGACATAGGCATGGCACGGATCTGTTTCAAACATATTTCTGGTAGCGGGTATGGCGTCCGTCCATCTTAGGCCGTGGAAGGCTGCTGTTGTCAGACACTTGTCAGACAGTCAGACACGGCCACATTACTGTGGTCTGCCACACTGTCTCTCCCATAGTTTGCTTCCTCCCATGCACCAGCACATAGTGTACATCTGAGAAGTTGCGTCACTGTTTGCTGAAGGTATTTTTAGTCACTCGTGGATTCTGATTTAGTGGGCCAAAGCGGGTATTGCCCCAAGAACAACATTATGTTTTATTTAAATATTTGCTTTAATGTCTTGAGTCGTGAGGATTACTTACTTTTCACAGTTTGAATATACCACTGCCATAATTTACCATATATAAATGTGTGCCCGAGCTGCTTGAAAGTTCCACGTTCCCAAGTGTGTTTCTCCAGTAAGCACATAGCTTCCCAATCATTTCTTCACTCTGCATCTTGAAGATGTGAAATGAAAAAAAGTAGGTACAGCATGCTACAGTTTTGTTGGTTGGTGTTATTATATTCTTATTAGGCTTCAAATGGATCAATTCTGATCTTCATGCTAGAAAGAGAAGTCCAGATAAATAATTTTTTCAGCACGCATTCAACTTCAGAGTCAGTAGCCGTGCCGTAGTTTGGACCAGTTCTCTCTTACAATGCAGGAACCCCAGCTGATGCCCTCAGCAGATGGATTCATAAAGGCCCCTTTGACTCTCGTTCCTGGGTGGGGGGGGGGGGTGGCGGCGACGGGTGCAGCTTTAACACCACTGCACCCACTCAGCACTTATTACTGCCCCGCAGAACCTCGGAAAAGCCTTTTTCTGTTCATAAAACGTGCCAGAAAAGTTCCAGGACGGGCATCACAAGAGATATTTCAAACCTGAGATACTAGTTTTCCTCTTCAACTCGAGCCAGACGGTCATTCAGCACGTCTAAAAAGAGATGCTGCGAGAAGAGGCAAGAGTTGTGGCATGACCAGTCGTGGTTGCTTTCCATGACAACATTCTTGCTCAATATACCCTAAGCAGCTGAGCTGACACTTCCTGGCCAAGAAGAACATTGCCTCGCCGGAGAAACCTCCACACTCACTGGGCCGAGTTCCATGTAAATGATTTGCTCCCCACCCCTTTTCCAAGCTCAAAAAGGCCATCAAGGGGGCTCCGTTTTGAAGACGTGGCTTCATTCTGATGGCTCTTGTGGATGGTGGAAGAATCCTTCCATGAGTGGATGAAGGTGTGGCAGGCAAGACAGTAAAAGCAGGCGTATTAGTGCCCGGCGGCATTTCTTCAAAGGGGAGAAGCTGTGGTTTGGATTTGAAAGATACTGTCTGTGGCTCGCCTCACTATATTCATCTACATATGAATACAGAATGAGGACCAAGTCTAACCATATATTTTTGCGAAACATTCATTCCAGCATTCTCGACTACATGCACACAAGCATTTAGAAGAATGTTTGCTGTATTTGCATTGTCTTCCAGTCAGCATTTTTTATCCATTTTGTGGCGGTGAAGAGCTTGGTGGATTTTCAGATTTGCCATGCTGGCATTTTCTGTATTCACCATCAAATATGCAGAGCTTTTCTTGTTTGTAAACCAGAGACCATTAACTTTGTCAAAATGTATTTTTAATTACAGTGTGCTGTCCAAAGAAGTGTGCTGAATTTGGGCTGTATTATATGCTTTGTAAAGGAGGCGTCTTACAGTCAAAAAAAGCACATTCCATTATGTTTAAAGGCCATCTTTTCTTTTCCTCTTTTTTTCAGGGAAAAGACTTTGACATGCTAGAAGCCCCAGTGCTTGCCAGAAAAATAAATAACAGTGGACTTGATTATACAGGGACAGAGCCGTGAAACACTGCACCCGTTTAGTTTGGAAGGGCTGCAAGGCTCAAGCCACTGAACCGGGGTCCTCAAGTGTACGAGCCGTGTTGGAATAAGTGGGTGCTTATATACTGCTACCTTAGAAGGCTTCCCGTTCCTTGATGTGTGAATGAAGACCTCACGGTGAGAAGCCTTTTGTTTGACCAGCCCTCCCACCCCCGTCTCTCAGCAGACGACAGCAGCTTCTTGTGAAGAGGCTATTTGCTGACTCAGCATCTCCTCACTGGAGAATGTGGGCTCTTGTCCTGTTGAAGGGAGAGATGGATTACGTTTTTATGAAGGCCACCCAGGCATCCCACCGCCGACACCACAGAGATGGTTTGAGGGCGTCTCGGCCGCTGTACTGACCATGCATAGATGAACCCGAGGCGGAGTGGTAAATTAACTCAACCTCACTGGTAGCATTCAAGGAAGTGTCTGGAGTGACAAAGACAAAAGCTAAGTTTGCAGAAATGTTTTGCTTTTCCCAGCATTACCTCAAAGTAGAAGGGTGGCCACTCCTGTGGCTGGGTCATGGAAGTTCCACTTGTGGTGGGGAGGTTCACCTCGGTCCATCCACTTCATCCACTTTGTTGTTGACGGTACCCAATTAAAAAAAAAGGCCTAATGCCACCACCACACTCTATTCTCTCTAGCCATTCAGTTCCGATGAAGGGCCAAGGAGTTTCCAGTGGCCCCCAGCAGACTCTCTCCCCAGCCCAGTTGCCGGAGGAGGCCGAGTGCTTGACGGTGCCCAGGTACAAGCGAGATCTGGTGCAAAAGCTCAAGATCCTACGTCAGGAACTCTCTCAGCAACAACCGCAAGCGGGCCACTGCCGCATCGAGGTGTGCCGTGAGGAGATCTTTGAGGTAAGAGAAAATGAATATCTGAAAAGAATGAAGCCAATCACCAAGTGTCATACACCTGCGATTGAACGTGTGCAACACAAGCACACGCAAAACCTTCAACTCACTCGTATGCATACAAAATGTATTACATGCCTTGCTTTTTTTAGACAAAACATGCCTGTAAACAATGGAATGCTCTCAACATCTTTGCATTTTACGAGCAATTCCTTTCAAAGTGTTTATGACGTGCCCCAGAAAAAGGCCCGGGGCAGCCCAATAACATAGCAGTCCTTGGAATTACTTTATGATTTCCAGGGAAAAGCAGACCAGAAAGACCCTCACGCAAGCTCAGAGTGTCGTTCTGTTCCTTTTCCTTCTCCCAATCATTTGTTTGACCCAGGCGAGGCATTCTTTCAGGATGATTTCAGCAGCTAAGAAGCTCGGGATGGGGACGGGGGCGGGGCGCCTTACGGAGGCAATGAAGGCGAGGGTGGTGAGCCAGACGTAACTTCACAAGTTCAAGTTGAGCAATGAAAAATATGACTTCATCCTCGTTGGACATGACAGATGTTGAAGTGTGCAGAGCTGCTTTCGTCTCACTGTCTGGCGCAGAGAGACTGAGGTGGCAAACGCACAACAGCTTCTTTAGAGTTATCTTGACCTGCGTCCTGTACCACACATTCATTTGAGAATTGTAAAAAATCCATCATGATGCATGTGGTTGAGGTGCAGTGCTTTCACAAGCACGAGTTGCTGCTTTGCACAAAGTTCTGTTGAACAGCTGCTGCTGGCAGCACTTAGCTCAATGCTGCCTCAGATGAAGCGTTTCAATGTAAATGTTGAAAGCGGCCGAGCTCTTGTTGTGACTTTACAGCAAGAGCTGTGGCTTGCTGTGTTGGGCAGAGATGTTTACTGAGACTCAGCCTCTGGAGGCCGGACTCCCCCCAAGAGGTCCACTCTTGCGTCATGTCGAAAGGAAAAACATTTTGTGCTGTTAAATCAAATGAAAAATGATGTTGCTTTGAGAACGGTAACCGCTATTATTTTGAACCCCACACATCCCCTGCAGGATGATTATTTGGCATTCTATTTCATTTGTGCTCCATTTCTGTATCGTAATTTTCCGCCTCGTATGTGTTCAACCGTAGGAGTCGTACCGGCAGGTGATGAAGATGCGACCAAAGGATTTGTGGAAAAGACTGATGATCAAATTTAGAGGAGAAGAGGGACTCGACTACGGCGGGGTTGCAAGGTACTTTGTTGGAGCATATCCTCCTGAACATAAATGTGTATAGAATTAATGCTTTTCATAAATGTTGCGTGTGTCTTAGGGAATGGTTGTACTTGTTGTCCCATGAGATGCTCAATCCGTACTACGGCCTGTTCCAGTACTCCAGAGACGACATCTACACTTTACAGATCAACCCCGACTCGGCCGTCAACCCTGTAAAGAAGGAGTGAATGGCTAAACGCGTCTGGCCACCAACGATCTTGGCAATAAAACGTCTAACGTACATTTTCATGTCACGTTTCATCCGCAGGAGCACCTGTCGTATTTCCACTTTGTGGGTCGCATCATGGGCATGGCAGTGTTTCATGGCCACTACATCGACGGAGGCTTCACTCTGCCTTTTTACAAGCAACTGCTGGGAAAACCCATCACACTGGATGACATGGAGTCTGTAGACCCCGACCTCCACAACAGTCTCGTTTGGATCCTGTAAGATGCCCTTCCCTCAAAGAATAACGTTATAATATAAAGAATCTTTACCTTCACGTGTTGTATATTTTTCAGTTGTTACCATTTACACAATCACACAGTAAATCATACATACGTATGTATACTAAAGCAGCCAATTGAAACGCGTGCGGCGCCCTCTGCTGGTTTTATTTGGTCATGCAGACGTTGTGATTTTATTTAGCCATTAGATTAAGTAGAATGAAAATTTGTATACTAAGCAAACCTAGAATGAAGTTGCGTACAAGAGGTAATGCAAAATCAAATGTACAGAATATATAAAATATGCAAAGTCTGGAAAGTATGGAAAAAAAAATATCACCAGTACATTGAATGAGATGCAGTAGATCAACATCAAGGAAATATTTTAAAATACATGCCATGGTAATGATGGCTCGTTGGTGTTTTTCTCCCCAGGGACAATGACATCACCGGCGTCCTGGACCACACCTTCTGTGTTGAGCACAATGCTTATGGAGAGATCATCCAGCATGAGCTCAAACCTAACGGAAAGAGCATCTCTGTCAGCGAGGATACCAAAAAGGAGTACGTCAGGTATGAAGGCGTTTGTCAGAAGTTGAGAAATGTGTTTTGTCTATTAGAGCGCTCTGTTTGACTGGATTGATCTCATGTCAGCACGCGTTTGCTACACTTTGCAGGTTATATGTGAACTGGCGTTTCCTACACGGAATCGAGGCTCAATTTTTGGCACTGCAGAAAGGCTTCAATGAAGTCATCCCACAACATCTGCTCAAGTCCTTTGACGAGAAGGAGCTCGAGGTACGAGAGCGAAGACATCAGAATGCCGTCGGCGTTTTCGGCCTCGGCACTTCTCTAGCGTTCTCTCTGCTCTTCCAGCTGATCGTGTGCGGCCTGGGAAAGATCGACGTCTCCGACTGGAAGTCGAACACACGTCTCAAGCACTGCACGCCTGACAGCAACATCGTCAAGTGGTTCTGGAAGGCGGTCGAGTCCTTTGATGAGGAGAGGAGGGCACGCCTGCTGCAGTTTGTCACCGGCTCCTCCAGGGTGCCCCTGCAGGGTTTCAAGGCGCTGCAAGGTACAGCTCTTCTGTGTCACCTTGTCATTAAAGCTTCAGAGACTTGACTGTTTTCTCAAAGTGTAAAAGTAACACGTAAAAAGGTGAAACGTGCTGAGTTCTGTTTGCTTTCTTGTCGTTTTTGCCTGCAGGTGCTGCAGGGCCTCGACTTTTTACCATTCATCAGATTGATGCCAACGCCAACAATTTGCCCAAAGCCCACACCTGGTTTGTTTAATCCAAATACATGCACGCACGCACACACATATACGCATGTGTGTATATGCAGGGCTGCTCAATTATGGAAAAATTAATAATAATCACAATTATTTTGGTAATCATTTATTTTTGGGTACAAAACAAGAACATGTTTAAATATTTTTTATAAATATTAAGGATGTGTTAAGACAAATTTCTTTGAAGCAACTATAATTATGTAAACTCTTGTTACAATTGCCAATCTTGTAATTGTAAACTTCAATAGTATTAGTATGACACTATATTATACTATATTATATAGTATATACCATACTATAGTATTATAGTAGTAATCGTGATTGTGATTGAATTTTGAGTAATTGCTCAGCTCGATATGCACATAAGCAATTTAGATAATGGTGGATGGATTATACATGCTATAAATGTATACTTAACACATTTTCTCCAGAGTTTTATAAAATCACTGCAAATGGCATAATTTTCAAGTCATCAACTGTTCGAGAAATACTTTAATATTTTCAAACATTCCTTCACTTAGCCACTCCTCCCCCATGTAGCGCTATTCTCTGTGAATATCTTCTCTCTTTTTTTAAAAGAAATCTCACATACATGATTTTATTTCAGCTTCAACCGTATCGACATTCCGCCCTATGAGAGCTACGACAAACTATACGACAAGCTGCTGACCGCCATCGAGGAGACCTGCGGCTTTGCCGTGGAATGAGTTTGTGTGTGTGTGGGTGTGTTAATATGCGACTGTTCCAAGGACTCATCCATGCAGCATAACTGAGCATCCCACAGTCTTCCTCTTTCTTTCACGCTGCTATCCGCGTTCTTCCCATATCGTTCAGAGCGCCTCTTCCTTCTTTGTTTCTTTACGTTGTAGCACGTTTGGGAATGAGCAGGCGGATTTAGAGACCACCACCACGCTCCCACCGTTCATTTGAATACTCCTCCTGGGTGGTTTTTTTTTTTTTTTTAGCGCAGAACGAGAATTAGCGTTGTTCTGTGCACGTCACGCTCCTGCCACTTCTCGCCGCGACTTCTTCAGGTAGCCAATTCTTGCCCAAGCTCTCCATGTTCATGAAATCAGATATTGTAGTGGAGAGGCGCACTTTCATCCTACCTCAGTCCAAACTTGTGTGCGTGTGTGTTTGTTTGTTTGTGTGTGTGTGTGTGCGTGTGTGCACGTGTGCGTGTATGCGCGTGTGTGTGTGTGTGTGCGTGTGTGTGTGTCTGTGCGTGCAAGAGGGATTCAGTTCATTCTCAAGCCCCTCATTGAAAAAAAAGTCGACTTTTAAAAGCAGCCCTGAAAAGGTAATATATTGTTTTTGGATCTTGCTATAAATCTTGATTTTTTTTTTTTTTTTTTCTCTCGATTCAATCTTGTCAGTGCTGAGGAAACGGACTCTGGTGAAGAAGTTCTGCATGTGTGTACATGTGTCCATATCCACGTTTGTATGAAAAGCTAAGGGGGGCTTTAAGTTTTTCTTCTCACGATACCTTACAGCGGAACCTCCAAGAATGAATTAGAATTTCAAGTTATCCATTCTTTTTTCCTAGGAGCCCATGTAGAGAAGAAAAAAAAATCATGTCAAACTACGCAGTCTTTGAAAACAGTTAATGGAGTGTTAACACAAAGAACCGTGTCAATTTCATATTGTGGCACTTTTTTCCCCCGTTTTGGAGGTTCCACTGTTGGTCTTTAAAGCCGCTCAATATAAAGTGTTGAGCCTATTTTTTATTTAATTTGTTTTGAGGATTTCATTCATCCATCCACATTTTGTATGGATGTGTTCTTCACCCTGGCCACCGTGCGCGCTGCGCTCACTGTGACATGTTGCAAAGTGTGCACTGCTGCAGACAGACAAGATGTTTATTTTCACTCGTCACTGTCAAGCACTTTAGCAAGTGAGCAATGATGTCAGGAGTACTTCCGCCTCCCAACACCCAACATGAAAACAGGGTTTCCCAAACTAGAGACAAATGAAATCGTATGTTCCTCCCTCACACCCCAAAACACATCAACCTTGACACCCCAAAAAAAAAAAAAAAAGTATTTTCCAAGATGTGATGTGCGTGATTGCCAATTGATAAAATAGCTTCCAGCATTTTAATTGCCTAAGTGGGGGAACCCCTGTTTTGAAATGTATCATGTCTACTTTGCTATACTATATGTTACACATACAGACTAGAGGAACACATATCTCTATACAAGGAGTGTGTGTGTGTGTGTGTGTGTTTGTGTGTGTATGTGCGTGTGTGTGTGTGTATATACGTATATGTACAAATATATATGTACAAATATATGATTTGTTTTTGTTTGTGTTCTGTGCAAATGCAGCATGTCTGTTCCAGACCTCTTTGCATTCTCAGGTGAACGTGTTTTGAGGTTGTTGGTTTTTTTTGTCAATTGGAGCGTGGGTGGGTTGTACATTATTTTTTAAATGAGGATGGCTTGACGCAAAATAAGACACACTTGACTTTTCAACAGTCATACATTCATAGGAATTTCCTTTGCTACTGGGGATGTTTCCACTAGAGGACAAAGTTTCGTGTTTTCTCAACAAGTCCATTTTGCATAGCCACAACTATTTGTTTGGACTTGTGAATCCTTTTTCTTATTTCTTTACTGGCTGCAACCATGAAGAGCTTACAAATTGTTCTATGAACATTTACAGAGGATTTATTTGATGTTATATTTCACACAAGTAAAAAATGCATAGCAAGTGTTATTTGCAGATGTCATGTATACATCTTGGACACTTCCCTTTATGTACCAAATACGAAATGGACTGATTTTGTAGACTGCATCCGTATATGCACACGCACATGTTTCCGCTTTGCCGCACATATGTTTGTCCATAGCTCATCTGTGTTGCTTTGCCATATTTACTGGCTGACTCACTCATGTAAACAAACACTTCGTCGGGGTTGGAATTGTACCCAATAAAACCAACCATCCTTTTCAATAATTCTGCATCCAATTTTCCCAGGTTTTTGTATTTATTGTTACAGTAAATGTTGCGTTTTTCTCCACAGCTGCTCTGTTCTGTGAGCTTGTAACTGACAAATGGACAATAAAGTAAAAATATTAAAATGATGGCGAGGTTGGGGGACAGGTAATTCTTGTACACCTGCAGAAAGCGAAGCAATAAAACACTGCTGTCTGGATGTGACAGCAATATGTTTTACAGATGTATGCGTATCACTCATTATTTCCATTTGTCAGTATTTTGAAATACCGATGATTTCACTGTGTGTGCTCTGCCTGTGTTTTCTGGTCCATAAACAGTCCAGATCAACTACCTCCTGGTCACTGTCACTGCTGTGCCATAGCGTGAGCAATGTGGGCATGACACCACTCGGGCAACGCTAAAAATTCAAGCACCCACAACAAAATGAAGGGCTAAACGTTGTGTGCCTTCATATTAGATTTAAGAAAAATGCAAAAGTGTATTAGTTTTTTCCCACTGTGTAGACATATTTGCTGTCCAGAGGGACAACTTTCAAATTGGACACCACATTCGGGTGTGTAGCCAACATTTTTTTGCCAGCATCGGTTAAAGGAAAGGGTACGTTAAAGAGGAGCTGTCCCTCTGTCGTTGGAGTGAAACAATTACTCTCGCCCCTTCAAGACCATGTGTCTCAGAGGGAACGCCAAGGCTTGCCAAAGAAGAGACAAGACAGTAGAGGATGCTGTCTGCAGACACAACTAAGACAATCTGCTTAGTGACCTCCTCGACCTTCGTTAGACAAGGTAAGACAAGTAAGGCAATACTATGTACAACTTGTACGTGCATACTAGAACCAAAGTAACATGCACATGCCTAGATTTAATTTAATGTTACTTAAAGAGCTTCCTCTGTTGTCCAAACAATCTGCGATAATCAGGCATGTTTTTTGTTCCCAAACCAACTGTGTCTTATATGTGTTCTCTTTTTGTAGGGTATGATCAAGATACACTTCTGGGCGTTGATTTGTACCAGCTCTATCATCTATGGCAAGCGCTTCATGTTCCTGAACTACCTAGCCCAGGGAGCCAATCAGCAAGATGTTGCTGACAGTTATGGAGTCCACCAGGTAACCCTCAACCAGATCATTTCATGGAGCAAATTTATGTAAATGCACATTTCTAGGTTCAGTGAGGAATTTTGGCAGCGTTAATCAATTGTACACTGTTGCATGTCTGCTCACAAATTATGATAATGGCCCTCTCATTGATGAAGACAATTTAGTAGCTTGACACCACAAAACACGCACGTCATTATCTCTCGTATTGCCATGTAATGATTGTTGTCTGTACAAGTTCAAGTTTGACATAACAGTCATTTTGAATTGTAATTGTTACATTTAAATCGCTTTATTTCATATAGTAACAATACAAACCTTCCACCGGTTATCTTTCCCTGGCAGTGTTGAAAAGATGCTGTATTCTGAACTTGGCTTCACACCGCACCTCCTTCCCAATTTTTGTTTTTTTAAAAGTTGGCGTCAATTGTGTTCTAGTGCACACACTTAGAGGTATATGTGTATTTGTGTGGATAGATGCAACAGTGGATGTGGTGAGAACTTTGCAACGTGAGGTTTATTGGTTCAAGTGCAGACTAGATCACCCACAACAGCATTAGTCTTGTTCATGTCATTTAAGGTGGTTCAGACATCATCGGGAGCTTCATAGAAGTTAATTTCCCTCCTAAATATGTACAAACCTTTAGTCACACTTGTCAAATGCTACAGTTAGATAGAAATCCAATAGCTTTGGGTTTTCTTAAAACTTAATTGTTATTGTTTTATGGATTACAACGCACCAATACCCAGTTAGTATTTACAAAGAAAAAAAAAAGGCCAGATTTAATTTAAAAAAATAAATAAACCACAGACAAGTTGAAGGAAGACTTAATCACACATGGTAAAAGGAAGTTAAAACCCAGTGTTCTGGTCATTTGGCATAAGAACAAACATTTGTACTGGCAACCAGCTACAACAGACTAAGGTCACAGTGAAGGTACAGTTGGTTACAATTTGTCGGATTGCTTTCAGTTACTCAATTGTAGGTTCGTCTTGTACCCAATTAAGGGTTGCGGAAGCGCGCTCTTCTTGTGCAAATCTGAGCAGTTACCAGGACGTTGCACCTCGGATTCATTCCTCTAGTTGAGACCCAGACGTGTCACGGTCAGTGCAGACTGCTTTTGTGGCAGTGAAATGAAGCCATGCACACTCGATTGCGTAACCTCTGGACCTCCAGATCCTGGAAGTGGTCGTCCTGGTCGTTCTGGATGATGATTTTCTGCAGCTCGCGGATCTCGCGCTCCATCTTGGAACGCAGCTCGCGCTTCATCTTGAGCAGCACCTGCAAAAAGGCACTGCTTCAACAAGGGGCAACCTGATAGTAGTGTTGTAAGAATATTTTTAACATGACTTGTTCTTTAAACCTTCTCTTGAGCTTTTTTACGAATCTTGATCTCTTGTTGCTCTTGTGCAAGTTTTTCAGCCAGAAGTGAAAACTGCAAACAGAGAAGGGTTAGGTGATTTAGAATATGAGAGTCAAATGATTAAGAACAGCTGTCCGTATGATGCAGTATTGGCTTCAAGGATAAAAGTGTGGCGTTCGTATCTTGAAGGCAAATATTTCATTCAGCCCTTATTGCAGATCTCATACACTTGTGCAAGTGGTCCTACTTGATCTTTGTAGTAGTTCTCCATAGACTCTATGTGGTCCTGGTGTTGTTTCTGATACTCCAGCCGTTGCTCCGTAGCGAAGGCTCTCTGCTCCCTCAGACGAGCCTTCTGTACCTCCAAACCTTCCTCAAAGAGTTGCCGAAGCATCTACACAAACCAAACGACATGCCGGATGATCAGATCAGCTTGTTAGTGCTGAGAAGTGGGATGCGTCACGCAACCACCTTCTCCTCGTTGACGCGAGCCTTCATGAGGCGAGCCCGGTGCTGGACGTGGTAGTCTTGGTAGTACTTCCTGGCCCGAGCGATCTGCTGCCGCTGTTCTCTCAGTCGGGTCTGGTTGCACTTCTGCTGCTTACTGTGCTCTTTAAAGTCCCTCTGGAGGATCGAGACCATAGCGAGTCACAGCCTGCTCTTTTTTTGGCTGTTTGGAACTCACTGGAAGAAATGTGAGTGAACCCACCAGACGTCTGCTGTGCTCCTGCTGTTTGTGTACCAACCCCACCAGCAAGTCATGCTTCCTCTGAGCTTCTTCCAACTGCCACACACGGGGAAGCATCCATGACTCACTTGCGCTCCACCTTCAGGACCACACCAGGTCAAGCACTAACCTCTCGGGAGAATCGACTGCGCCGCTGCTTCTGGGGGAAGGCTTGGGCATGGAGTTGCTCTGCGTGTTGCTTCTGCTGCTGCCACATAAGGCCCAGCTCATGCGGGGAAATATGCAGGAACGGCAGCTCCTCCAGGAGCAAGGGCAGGAGCTCATTCTCCTTCACTTTGACTGAAAGGAGAAATTGCATGCCGAAACATCATGCTTTGCTCTGGGGGGACAATTTGATTGTTTGTGTTCTTACAAGCCCATTCATTCATATGTAAATGAAAGGAATGCATCTTACGAGGTGGCGTTTTCTTGGGGATTCGTAGCCGCGTCGATGTGCTTTGTTTGTGGACCTTGGGCTGGTACTTGCTTGTCGAAGGAAGCGTTCTGGGTGCCTTGGGGATGTCATCGAGTAGGGCCTCTCTGTACTCTCGCTCCTGTGTACACGCAATCTTGTCTTGTTTGGCGACACCTCTGTGGTTGGTGAGAAGCACAGCGACGACTTACAGCTTCTTGAGCTTTGTGTCGTTCCTTGTCCAGATCGTCTCGTTTTTTGCCTTCTAATCTCGCCAGTTCCGTCTCGTAGGCTTGGTTCACCACAGTCTGGTTAGACAAAGAACGTGAATTCCATAAATACCATCTGAATGTTGGAAGTCAACCACTATATATGGGATGGATAAAAATCAAAACAACCTTTCTGTGTTTAGTACGGCGCGGCGGCTCACTTTGCCACATCAGAGGACGGTTTGGGATGTTCGTTTGTTGGCTCAGGGCTTCGTGCTTGCCATCCTGCAAGCGCTCCAGCACGGAGTGATGTCGTGCTGGCGAGGAAAAGGATAAGGATCTCCTATGGGTGGATTTGGGTTCGAGTGTTCCTGAAATACCCAAAAACTCTTGTGGATGTGCTCTGAGTGAGCGTAAATATAAATATATAGCTGAGAAAATGCATATTTTCATCACACCTGCATGTGGTCTGGAAGTCCTACGTTGCGTTACGAAGTCGTCACAGAGGTCAGACTCTTCTTCTGAATCTCCGACAGCTCCAGACTCTCCACTGGTGTCCATAAGTCGTTTTAGCATCTGCAGGAAATACAAAAATTTAAAAAAGAAAATATGATGCTTTTGAAGTGAAATGTTGAGCTCCAAGAAGGGGGCTTTACTTATATGGCACATTTCCGGCATTTTCAAATGAAAGGTCAAGAAAATCCAGGAAGAAAAAGTTTACAAACATGCACTTGAACCTGATCTCACCTGATCCAGCTCATCAATTCGATGGGTTAGTTTCTCCGAAATATGATGCAACTCTTTTTCCGCTCGCTTATTGCTCTTCCTTCGGCAAGAATGTGTCTCCTTGTCTTCTTCCTCCTCATCTTTTTCCAACCATCTGCTGCTCAGACAAAACAGTGAAGGCTTGAGCGAGACATCCTCTAAGCGAGGGCAACTATGCTTGCATGAAATAGTTTTACCCGAGGGCCTTGCTATTGTGGAGCCTCTCCGCCTGCAGTCTCCTCGTAGGACATGACTCTTCTTCCTCTTGCTCCTCTTCCGTGTCTGGTGGCGACGGAGTAGTGGCCGACGCCTCATCCTGCAGTGTGAGGATGAGCACATCTGGTTGCGTGTGGACTAAAACCCTCCTGGGGCCTCCCTTAGTGGGCTGAAAATATTGTACTTGGTGCTGAAACTTGTACAAAATGCCGGAAAT
Source organism: Syngnathus scovelli (assembly GCF_024217435.2). NCBI lineage: Eukaryota > Metazoa > Chordata > Actinopteri > Syngnathiformes > Syngnathidae > Syngnathus > Syngnathus scovelli. Next base: position 7,498,244 of record NC_090851.1, on the reverse strand, counting down.
ATGGCGACCTGCTTCTTTCCTACCTGGAGTGTCTCGAATGCAACGTTGGCTCTTTGCTGGCTTGTTGACTCACTTTCACTCAAGGCTGGAAAAGAGGCACAGAAGTGCCAGACTGTTAGTCTCAAGATGTAAGCGGGGACCAACTGTGTTTTGTTTTGTTTTGTTTTTCTCACCCACCCGGAGAGTGCAGTCCATTGCAGACAACTCCCTGGGCTTCAGCGCTAGAGGTCTGTCCCTGGAGAATGATGGGACATTTGAACATAGGACCAAAAAGAAGCACTGACTGAGGTCAAAAAGGTTACTAGGAAAGTGAGACCCTACGAAATCTAATAAAAAAACAGAAGGTTTTAATACCTGAATGACAACATGGTCGTGTTGCTCCTCGGCACCACCGGCGTCTTGCTCCATGGAGTGTGTGTCTGTGACGACGGGGTGGGGAGAATCACTCTGGGTGGGTGGCTGCAGTGCAATGGCAGCGTGCGGCCGTACACTCAAAGGTAGGTCCTGGTCCTCTGAGGGACTAGTGGCAGTGACTGCATCCGTGGTGGCGACTGCATCCATGGTTAACATCTGGACAGCTGGTTCTGTTGAGTCAGAAGGTAAAGAATAGATGCAGGGGGCAAAATTGCCTACAACTATTTCTGGCATAGCAACAGAAAAACTCCCTCCTAAAGAGGGGCCACTTTGTATTTTTTAATGCATATTTTTGCATCTTCACCTTGTTGATCTGCAAACGTGCGTGCTGAAACTCCAAGCCCGATGCCTTCGCCGGGTGAGCCGGGCTGCTCACTGTTGCCGGAGTGTTGGGAAGTCCTACTCGACTGCATAGTGGACCTGCATTGGAAGATATGTGATCATGCAAATTACCGGACATTTCAGTTGACTCACTCGACTGTTAGGAATACATGTGTTGTGGTTTAGAATTTAGGAACTTGTTTATAAACAGCCTCTAGTCCGTGGCAGTGCGGTTAACACAGAGCAATACAGAAACATCCCGTCTTTAACAGGCAGTGCGAAAAGAGCTACAAAAATTTACTTACGTTCCATCATCAGAATATAAACGCACTTCCTCCATCTTTGTGTCTATCTGCTTGATGGCATTGCTGATTGTTGGCACCTCGCTTTCACTGGGAGCTTCCTCTCGGAGACCACCATTTTGTGACCCTGATTTTGTGTAAAAAAGAAAAAAAGAAGAAATTCCTTGTATTTTCTATCTGGGACATGACAATCATGAGGTGCAGAAGAAGTTACATAATGTGGTCTGTGGCGAAGTTCAAGCCACACTAACAAAGCACTGCTTAGTTCTGCCAAATGAGATGTTTCTTTGTTTTCCATAGCTAGTTTTAAAAATGATTTTCAGTTTATACAAATAGACCACACATAATAACTGGTGTCAATATATTGAGAACAGTCAAAGCAAAGAGAGAGTATTGTTAGATGTGCCCACCGTCATTCTGTGAGTCCTCACTTATCGCCTCGCTGAGATATTCCAGGAGCCCGTCAAAGATATCCAAAAGGTTCTTGATTGACTCTTTGTCTCCCCTGATTACATTTTCTCCTGTTAGCAATATAGATATTACACATTTTGACTGTTATTCTAAACAGCTAAAAAAAAAAACATGGTGCAAAAAAAATTTAAATGCCTGTGATATGCGAGAGACTAATCTGAAGATAATCCAGTGACAGCGAGTCAATCACACACTGAACATTATGGATGTCATCCTCTTGACTGCGTGGTGGTACAATATAATCTGAAAAGATTGAAAACAATCAAGCAAGTATAGAAACCATCAATAATTGTCATTCAATAATAGATGATTGTCAATCATTTATTTTTAAGTCTAAATTAATAAAAAATACACTTTACATTTGTTGTTTTGAATTACAACTACATTGTGTTTTGAACAATTGCAGACTGAACAGTCTCAATAAATGGATTTGTGACTAACCCCAAAAATAAATTGTGGCCCTCCCTGTAAATTTTGTATTTTAAAGTCTGCTTTATTGGCAATTTCTTCACATGCCAATACATACAAAGAGATCAAAATTTCGCATGAGAAAGTCTCCAAACATAACTGAACTCCAGAATAGATGCTGCACCCGGTTTGCTGTCATCTTACCTGGAACCTTCTCTCTCAGGATGTTTTCATAGAGACTAATAAACACATGGGCGTCGCAGTCTGTGAGTTTAGTCAGCTTCTGTTGAATGCCACACTTGCCGAGCAGCTCATTTGCCACATCTAACCAGTCTGTTAAAGGAAGAAAACATACACTGAGTTGCATAACGCATACAATTTCTCACAGTATTGCAAGTTTTGAGGGCAATAAAAAACAGCAGGTCACGTCGATATCTATCGATACCAAAGTGTCGCAACTTTAACTCAACAACTCAACTAGCCAGCACTGCTAAAGTCACTTGGTTTCGCGCCGACTTCAAAGACTCTTACAATGTATACTTTGTTGACCGATTTGGGGGGAATTTAATACAATATGAGATTATTCACTCGGCTGGAAACGTACCAAAACAATAACAGAAATGGAGCGAAACAACAAAGTTAGCAATGGAAAGTTAGCGTTAGCTTACGTATAGTACGTCAACAGCGATCGTTGCCTTCCGCTTTTACCTTTCTCTTCCTCCGGAGTGCCCATGAAACAGCTGTCGAAGAGAGGCAGATGTGGCTCAAAAACAAGGAAATTCCCGGGGAGTTGTTTTTGGTGAAAGAACTGAAATCCAGAGCGGACACTACATGTACGTTAGTGTATTGGTAGAGTAGTTTTCAGCATGAGAAAGAAACAACCGTCTTTCCTGACTTAAAATGTTACTGTTTTTGATTGGATGTTCTTGTTGCTAGTTTCCGGAAGTGTCGTTGATCTGTGACTACTGCCATCTGCTGGATACCTTTTGTCAGTGCAGGTATACGCTCGTGTAGGTCGTGCAGGTAAACTCTTTGGAGTTGGCATGGTCTCTCCGTTGCGTGTTTCTCTAGTATTCCGTTCATTTTGGCAACGTTTGAGGTCATCATTAAAAAAAAGAAGAAACCCATATCCAGAAATTGTCTTGAATTTCACTCATGTCGATTTAAAAAAATGAAATAAATAAATTGTAACGTTTGTCTCGTTGACATTAAGTTGATGAAAATTGTGTATCTAGCCTTTAACTCTTGCCAGTGAACCTAAATTTAGAGAATTCCGTTCTACAATTTGTTGCTGATTTGTACGCTTTATACAAAGTCATGAATGGGTTGCATCATTCTAAAGAATTAAATCATAAATTGTCCCAGTGTTTGTATCTTGGATTTAGCCTTCTTTGATGTTGGCATGTTCCCTCCATGCTTGCGTGTGTTTTCCTTAGCACTCCAGTTTCCTCTCACGTTCCATAACATCCATGCTATGTTCATTATGGACAATTGTCCGCGATTGCGCATGGTTGTTTGAATGTTTATTGGTCTCCCCTGTGATTAACTGGTTACCAATCCAGGTACCTGAGGTACCCTGCCTTTCTCCCAAATTAGCTGGAATGTAGACTTGAGCTCATGTGCGACCTTAATGACAATAAGCGCTTTAGAAGGTTAATAGATGGATGTCACATGGCACAAAAAAGTATTCTTTATTCAGCCCAGTGGTTTCTCCACAAACGCTCAATGTTTGTAATACGAAACACAAGCAGATCAGACCATTTTAAAATTATCAAAGCACTGCAACGTGTATATATATATATGTATATATGAAATGAAATTGTTTCAGAGTTAGTCGTATCTACTAAGAGTTGCATCACACCTTCTTTTCACAGATCCAAAAATGTTGTTCTTCACATTCGACATCATTCCAGTTGTTTATATTGTCATTGTACCGTATTTGTACACATTCTTCATTTTTGCCTTCAAATTTATTGGGTTCATTTGGAGCCCAGAAGCTGTAACACAAGAAAACACACACAGTTTTCATTTTCATTCTAATCCCCGCCTTATTTCTCTCTCTTTGTCTCTGTCTCTATCTCTCGCTCTGTCTTGTCTATCTCTCTCTCGCTCACCCTCTCGCTCTCTCTCTCTCCTGCTCTCTCACACACTCTATCTATCTATCTATCTATCTATCTATCTATCTATCTATCTATCTATCTATCTATCTATCTATCTATCTATCTATCTATCTATCTATCTATCTATCTATCTGTCTATCTGTCTATCTGTCTATCTATCTATCTATCTATGAATTATGTATCTCTCTATCTCAGTGGTTCTTAACCTGGGTTCAATCGAACCCTCGGGGTTCGGTGGGTTGGCGGTCTCAGGGGTTCGGCAGAGCCACCACTGCGACGGTCCGAACACACCAGATTTATCGTGCAAATTCGTGATACCGCGAACTGGTCTCGCAAAGTCACACTGATTTGCAGGTGTGTAATTTGTTGAGTTCATGCATTGTGTTGATTTTGAACAAGGTGACATTCATGCAAGGCTCATTTTGTGCACCAGTAAAAAATCATTATGTCTTGAATTTGAAAGAAATAATTTTATTTTTCACTAAAGAGAGGTTCGGTGAATGCACATATGAAATTGGTGGGGTTCGATACCTCCAACAAGGTTAAGAACCACTGCTCTATCTCCACACACGCACGCACACATATACACACATGCACACGCGTGTGCACGGGTCAGATTTAGTCATGAAGCGCAAACATATTTTGAAGCAATGATGTGGCGTGCGTGTGCATAAAAAAAGTGTGAACCTTGTTTTCAGCTGAGACCCGTTGACCCAATACCACGTGCCCCCGCGTTCGATCAGCCCGATCCACATCATATTGTTGAATTTGCTGAGAAACTCCTTGTTAAGAGACAATGCAACACATCATGCTCTCTTTGAGATTCAACTCCAAGAAATAGTGAATAATAGGAGTCACACAAGAACCAGAGCTACCTGCTCTTCCCTGCTGTCGACAACCACCAGGTCTGCACCTCTCCTCAGGCAGTCGACTTGACTGCCGAGCCACGTTCTCCTCGTGGAAGAGATGTAATACAAACTGGAGGGAAAATATACCCACCCTTCTTGTCCATATTTATCTGCTCAACATTTTTTAACACACACAAACATATAAGTTGATAGTAATTAATTCGATTTTCTGTCAATAAAACCAGTCAGATCGGAGTTAATCATTCATAATAGCAATGATTATACGTTCCCAGTTATCCTTACCAATAGTATCGATTTTTCTTTTCACTTCTTTGTTGAGAGTGGAGTTTGCACACGCAGCAAATGTGTCTATTTCACCGACAGAAGACACTGAAAGGGAAATGAGCCAGTGGATATAAAAAGTCTACACATACCTGTTCATATATATCAGGTTTTATTAGCTGTGTTTGGTTTTTTTTTACACTTATTCATTTGTACACTTTTTCCCAAATGACATATCAAGGCTACATGCATATACGTATAACACCACAAAGAAAGAGAAGAAGAATTGAAACTCACGTGAAGTAAGACGTAGTGAAATGTTGAGAGCAGCTTGGAGGACACACAACAGTCCGAGGCTCACAGCGACGAGTCTGTACACGTTTCTGCCTTTGAGATGACATCATTATCATGAGCACCAATGAGAGACATGATGAATGAACTCAAGTTATTGCGGTGAATTTAATCATTGAACATTGTGTTTAATATTATCTTTGTATTTATGTAATTTGTCCCTCACAAATAGTATCGTGACCAAATTATATGCTACAACACTACAACTACGGAAATGGTCTTCAAGAAAATTCCAGTCTGGTGAAATATCATATGATACAGACCAGGAACAGAAAGCGTAGACAAATTACTAGGTCAGACAGCTCTGAGAGGCATAGCAGTCTACCATCCATAGTTCATCCATCCATCCATTTTCTGTACCGCTTTGTTTCTACGGGGGTCACGGGCTGGTGCTGGTAGGGGACACCCCGAACCGGTTGCCAGACAATTGCAGGGCACACAGAGATGAACAACCATTTGTCGCACCCCGGGGCAATTTGGAGTGCTCAATTGGCCTACCAAGCATGTTTTTGGGATGTGGGAGGAAACCGGAGTGCCCAGAGGAAGCCCACGCAGGCACGGGGAGAACATGCAAACTCCACACAGGGAGGGTTGGAGGTGGAATCGAACCCTCCTAACTGTGAAGCGGAGGTGCTAACCAGTGCACCATCGAGCTGCCTCCAAAGTTCATACTTTTCAAAATTATCATAATGCACCTGTGTATTTTACCCTATGCTTTTAAATTGGTAAGACATTTATATTAGTTCTGCAACTGATTATTTTAATAATCAATTAATCTGTTGATTAACAGTTAATAAAACAAGTTGTGACTTCTGTCTCTATTATAAAACAGGACATCATTTCAATTGATTTCAGATTTAGTTACTGCTTTGCTCAGAAACACAACAAAATGCTAAACGTTGTTTTCCAAATTAAAAAGACATATTTGTAGGATTTTGAAATGTATTTCATTTACTGCTGAGCAGCTGAAATTCTATCCATTTAGACAATTATAAATTACACAAGCTTTTGTGACGACCAATCGATTATCTAAATATTAATTGATTAATTTGATTATTGATCAGTTGTCCTTTAAACCTTTATTCCGAAGGATCCAACCACCATTATTGTACACTTTCTGACAAACTTTCTTCTGAAAATGTTCACATGAATCTAATAGCATGGACATAAAGGTGGAAAAATAAACAGATTAATATGGCTTAAAAATTCTTATATTCACCCGTCTCTGCCTCTGTCCCTTCTTCGCTTGAAGCTTGAGGCACGTTTATGTAGTCCATCTGCAGTGGAGCCTCCGAACGATGAAGTCTCACCATGTCGCGGCCGCGAGAGACTTACAATAACGATGGAAGTTAGTGTCACGGTCGTGTAAAAACCAATTCTGTGATTCTGCCTTTTCATTTCTTTCTGTCAGCTGGCAAGGTTGTTGTTCTCCTTATATCAGCATGTGATGGGATTATGAAATTCTTGAAGTGGCAGTCCATGACAGAAAAAGAGAATAGGAAATGTGCTTAAGCCTTTCTTAGTTCCCCTTTTTATGATTGATAAATAGTGTCAGTTACTTCACGCTGTAGAATTGACACATTGTCGACTGTCACTGAGCTGAAAGGTGAATGCATTATTCCCGTAGAGATGGCACAACAGATGTCCAGTGAGGATACAAATCGAAAAGGTAATCTCGTCCTCATCATACCTGAGAATACTTGACAATAATATCTGGATTTAAGTTTTCTGTAAAGTCATAGACTTCCTATTCCTGCTGGAGCTTACTGTTCCTATATATATTATGGAATTTATAACGGTGAAAATATTCATTTATACTTTAGGAATCAAGCACTTGCATCTCTGCAAGTACTTACACCCTGTAAAATATTTGGTTCATTAAGCCCCGAGTCTTTGACACTATATATGCATCCATTTAGCACAACAAAGAATGTTTCATGTATTTCTCCTAATCATCGGCCTTGGATGTGTCCTTCAAGCCACGCTCAATGTTTCTCTACGCCTCGCCTGTAAGTAGACAGCTTATACTATTGTTTTTGAATGTACATGTTTAAACTTCTGCTGTATCAAGAAAGTAACGTCAAATAGTGCTGTGAATAGATGCAATGGAAAACCCAGTTTGACGTTCAACCAAAATTCTCGAGAAAATATCCTTTAAAAGTCAAAACCTGAGTTCAAACCATCATCACAAAATTGAACATTGCCTACTGACTTCAGCTCAGTGAACATGGAAAGGATTTCAGGAAAAAGGTTGATTAAATCCTGACCTAGAGGTGGAAATTCAAACATTCTTGTGTAATTTCAATGCTTTGATAGTTTTTTTCAGTACGCCATAAATGTCCTGAACACTACAGAAAGGTCTGACCAGCGACTCAGAAACTCAGAACTACGAGGCAGAAATGACCAAATTCTCCCAAATTGTAAAATTAAAGCAATGTCAAGGAATGAATAATGTTCAACTTAAGAGGTCCCACTATTCATCTGATTTTGTGATAATGATCCATTCATACTTTTTTCCTTCAGTGCCCTCACAATTTTGTTTGGACTGCAATCTAACTTGCCCAACCAGTCCACAGCCCGTGACGACGAGATACGCGGATTGTGGCAGAAACCCAAGACGGTGCTTCAGATTACAAGAAAGACTCAATGCTTTAACAAGAGAAAGAGACGATCTTCGAAACAGCGTCTCTCAATTGAGAAACTGGCTCCAGAGATGTAAATAGTGCAATACGTCACTTTTCCGGTGAGGTGGTTTTAGTCTTTTTTCCACCTCCTTCCAATCACTGTCTTTTTGATAACACCATCCTCAGGCTACTAAACATGCTTTTTTGGGTTGGAAAATGTTATTTACGTGCTTGTTTTATTTATTTTTTGTCATTGTTGGTTTTTGTGGTTGGTATTAAGTTTTTGGACCTTAACACTCATGTACTCAAAATGAATTCTCCTCAATTTCTCATTTTTGTTGTCTGTCTATTAAAATAGTGGTTGTTCTTGCATAATCCCTCTAATTTGTTGAAAGACATAGTGAGCAAGAAAATTCTTCAATTCTAATAGATAAATTAAATTAAAATCAAATACTGAAATTTCTGGACTATAAATCGCTACTTTTGCACAGCCTTTGAACTTTCCGGTTTATAGTTCAATGCAGGTTATCTGTTATTATTTTTATGATTTAGATGATATTGTAACAAGATTTGTTTTGATAATACATTTAATTTTAATCATAATGCAGCTTATAGTATTATATGTATACGAACAAGACTGAAGTTTCCCCTAATTTTAGCTGGTGTGGCTTCTATTCAGGTGTGTCTTATAGTCTGGAAATTACAGGAAATAGATTAATTACTTTAATTAAGACTTCAAGTCAGCTACCATAATGTAAAAACATGCAGAAGCGCTGATCTGGTTCTTCGCTAAATTCTGATCTTCCCTCTTCAAGGCATCTCAGCTAGCTGAAAACAGACCTTATGAGAGGTCAAAAAACATTATGGTGGAAATAAATGAAATTGGGTCTTTTGTGGTGCGGTAGACGATAATGACAAAGGGCTTGTATGCTGAATGCCAGATGGTTCATTGTCCCTGGAAGGACACAGGGCAGAGTTTGGACATTTATGTCAAAGATGACAATCACAGGAAAGCACAAGAATTAAAGAATCAAGAACACAGCAGTGTCTTGAATGAGAAAGATGTTTGTTTCCAATTTAGACTTTGTCATGAGATCTTCCCGTAAATTCCTTCTGTCATATGTTGTGCAAGTTTCTGCGTTTCCCAAAATATCTCTTTTTCTCACAGTGAAGAAATATGGGACGACCATATAAGGACCGGAATCAGAGAAGTGGATGAATGCAATCACACCGGTTAGTCAATACTTTATGGTGTCATTGTTGGGTGAAGTGGCAAACTCCAAGAAAAAGTTAAATTATATACTGTGTTGCGAAAACTGTGCTCATCCATTTAGTCAAATTTGCATATATTCAGTCAAAATGCTTTTCTCTTATCATTACCTTATTTTGCATTATCAACAACTAGAAAGAAAGTTGCAAGAAAATATTATTAATCATAAAAATCAGTAGGGCTCTGGTTAGCACGTCCACCTCACAGTTCAAAGGGTGTGATTCCACTTCCGGCCCTCCCTGTGTGGAGTTTGCAAGTTCTCCCCGTGCCTGTGTAGGTTTTATCCGGGCACCTCCTTTCCTTCCACATCCCCAAAACATGTATGGTAGGCCGATTGAGCGCTCCAAAATTGCCCGTAGGTGTGAGTGTGAGTGCGGATGGTTGTTTGTCTCTGTGTGCCCTGCGATTGGCTGGCAACCGGTTCAGGGTGTCCCCTGCCTACTGCCCGATGACTCCTGGGACTGGCACCAGCACACCAGCGACCCCTGTGTGGACAAGCGGTGCAGAAAATGGATGGATGGATGGATGAATGGATGGATAAGAATAAGTTTGTACTGACTTTTTTTTTTTTTTTTTACAACTTGTGCGTATTTTAGCTACTTCTGAATAAAGAAATATCAGTTTTTCTACTTTGTCAAAGTGTACGGAGTTTTGCTACTTTTGGGTAAAGATATGAAAACAAAACAAATGTACAAAGGGGGGGGGGGGGATACGACGTTATCGCCGCATTCTGTGGCGTCATTTCCGTCCTTTCAGTTAGCCGAGCTGTGTGTGGTTAGCCGGTCTTGTTAATCCATTAAACATATTTGTCTTAGGTTCGCCTTTATTTTCAGTCTACTCTGCTGCATAATGCCAGGGTTTTCAGACAGAGACCGTGGCCGTGATAGAGGGTAAGTCACCCGCTGTTTTTTTTTTTAGTAGTAGTTTGCTTTGTTTCCCTTTCCGTTTACAAATGGCTGCTAACGTCAAACGCCGCCTTTGCTACATTGCTGCAAGAGAAGCCTCGGTTTTAATTTCTCCCTCCATCCTTTTTCTGGACCGCACATCCACACAATCGATTTAATTTATTTCTGCGTTAAAGTGAACATACTGTCACGTACTACAACCCCCTCGATTGGTTTTAGATTTAAGCTGGCTAACTGCGGGCCGGGCCGTGTGATTATTAGCTGCCCTTATAGGCACGAACACAAGGAGGAGAAATATGAACAGCCTTAACGTGACATGGGTTTATGACGCAGCGACTTCCCGTCTTGACAAAACACATAGACTTGATTGCTTCGTTTTGTCTTCAATGGTCTGCAGAATTGTGATTGCGTTGTCGCCCCTCAATGTCACTTCATGCATGCTTTGAACGCACGCAACGCACAAGTGTCCAGATATTAAAAACTCCCTTGGACAGCTTCCATTTAAATGTACTACATTTCTTCAACCAGATAAAACATTCTACTTCCTCATATAAATGGTGTCTTCTCTAGATATGGTGGGGGACCTCCTCGTTTTGGAGGCGGTGGTGGAGGCGGCAGGGGTGGACCTCCCCCGGTAAAGTTTGGAAACCCTGGTGACAGACTAAGAAAGAGACACTGGAACCTTGATGAGCTTCCAAAGTTTCAAAAGAACTTCTACCAGGAACACCCCGATGTCACCCGAAGGCTGCTTGTAAGCATTTATTGTTGTTGTTTACGTTTCCATATGTGGTTTAACATGAAGTAACACTTTCCCCCTGTGCTCGTGTGGGCAGTCATCATTGTTTACGTGTGATTCCTTTCCTCCTATTTCAGCCAGAAGTTGAGCAGTACAGAATAAGCAGAGAAGTGACAGTCAAAGGAAGAGAATGCCCCAAACCAATTTTAAGGTTCAATGAAGCTGCATTTCCAAGTGAGTTGAAATGATTTTTCCTAGAAAATGTAAGCGTGAATCAAAAGGCAGAAGTTTGCAATGCTGACAAGTGGAACAAAAGTGTTGCATAACGTCCGTTTCCTTTTATCTTGCCTATCCTGTTTTGTAGACTATGTCATGGACGTGATCATTAAACAAAACTGGATTGAACCAACCCCTATTCAAGCTCAAGGGTGGCCAGTTGCTCTCAGTGGCAAAGATATGGTTGGGATCGCTCAAACTGGCTCTGGGAAAACTCTTGCAGTACGTATTGAAACATAAGTATGATGTTTTCAGAGGTTTTTCAAAGACACTGAAGGACACACAAATGCATGTAGACACAAGTCGTTTTTTTTTTGCTGGTAACTAAGCTTTTGATGCGTTTACAATTCACAACAGAAGGCTTGGTGAGCTCAGAGAAACTAATATGTACTCACCCTGTTATCCTTCAGTACCTTCTACCTGCTATTGTGCACATCCAACATCAACCCTTCCTGGAGCATGGTGATGGACCTATTGTAAGTAAACCATCCTTTAAATGTGTATTACTTATTATCTATTTTTTTTTATATCTTTTTTTCCAAAAGCTGAAATTGGCTTGAACTAAATGTGTTTAAATGTGCATTATAAATATACATTATTGGAATTGGTTTGTTAATATGCACACTTGGAGTGCTACAAAAATCAGTCAAATGTAATTCAACGTGGTATCAAGAAACAACGGTCGTAGCTATGCTTGAGGATGCAAATGATGTTTTTGTGAAGAAGTCAATTTGTATGAGCTCATGGTTGACTGAAATAGAGATGACGACACCTGCAACAATAATACATACGGCACTTGGGAGTTTCTGGAACTGAACAAATATTTCTTAAGTTGTTTTTTATTTATATTAAGTATTTGTTTGGTTTTGCATGGTTAGGAAATGCACCGTCAAGTAGACAGGTTCTCTTTTTGTTTGAACTCTTAACTGTATTGATGAATGCACATTTTTAAGCAAACTAATGCTTTTTTGCAGTGCTTGGTGTTGGCGCCGACACGTGAGCTGGCCCAGCAGGTGCAACAAGTCGCTGCTGAATACGGCAGGGCCTCCCGTCTCAAGAGCACCTGCATCTATGGGGGTGCACCCAAAGGACCCCAAATTCGGGATCTCGAGAGAGGTACGCTGCTTTGGACTGTTATCTCTCCGTCAGGAGTTTTTTGGGGGTCCAGGGGACTACTACTAGAAGGGAGACGTGTAAATAATAATGTGTGAATTGTGGTTTTATTCAAGGAGTTGAGATTTGTATCGCTACCCCGGGTCGTCTCATTGATTTCCTGGAGTGCGGCAAAACAAATTTGCAGCGTTGCACCTACCTCGTGCTCGATGAGGCCGACCGCATGCTCGACATGGGTTTCGAGCCACAGATCCGCAAGATTGTCGACCAAATACGGGTGAGATCATATTCTATCACTCTGAAGTTTGGATGCCTTGTGACTCAAAGTAAAAATTATTGTAAGGCAAAAGAAACTGAGTGTCGCCCGTCTCCTTACCAGCCTGACCGTCAGACCCTGATGTGGAGTGCCACGTGGCCCAAAGAAGTTCAGCAGCTTGCTGAGGACTTTCTGAAAGATTATGTACAAATCAACATTGGAGCGCTTCAGCTCAGCGCCAACCATAACATCCTGCAAATTGTTGATGTGTGCAATGACATGGAGAAGGAGGACAAGTAAGATGCTTTGGAGAGGAAAGTTAAGTAACTCAAAATGATTTCATACTGGTAGTTAAAAACAAGCTGTCATCTTGTCTCCAGACTGCTTCGGTTGCTGGAGGAGATAATGAGTGAAAAGGAAAACAAGACAATTATTTTCGTGGAGACCAAAAGACGCTGTGATGAGATCACCAGGAGCATGAGAAGAGATGGGTAAGTTTTACCCCAATGTCATTTTATTTCACTCAGTTAATGTTGTCATATCTGATTTAAAAACAATTCTGATTTAAAAACCAATTCACTACAACGGCGCATATGTGGGCAGACATTGTGAAAGAGTCGGAAGTCAAAAATCGCATTTGGTGGAAGGTACTCAACAATGAAGTTGGTTATAATCTTAAAATATATGAAACAATCGCTCATTCCTTTGTTATTGTCGTGGATATCCGCATAGATATTGCTTTGAAGCTCGATCGGCTGCTTGTCATGCAGAGTTTGTTTCACACAGGTGGCCAGCAATGGGAATTCATGGAGACAAGAGCCAACAGGAGAGAGACTGGGTCCTTAATGGTAAGAACAAAATGAGCTCACCTTTTTTCACTGCATGGTACCTACTGGGCACAACACAGATCTCGCTCGCTCGCTAAATTTGCAAAACTAGATCATCATTTCACTCGGTGGTCGTGCAGCTTCATCATTGCATGCACAAGCCAGTTCTATGCAGTGGAAAAGCAACTATGACATATATGTTTTTCTTTAATTCCATTGCACTTTGCCCCTTTTAGAGTTCCGATACGGCAAAGCACCGATCCTCATCGCCACAGACGTGGCCTCCCGCGGTTTAGGTCAGTTTGCCATTAAGCAGCACCGTTATTTTTCTGTTATGTAATTTAAAGAAAGTGTTTTTGCTTTCTTTAACTTCTCTATGCATTTTCTGAGTTTTTCTCACCTTAAGGTGGAGTCTTTGTGGCAGGCACTAGGCATGACAGTCCCAGGCCTGGAGAGGGAGAAGGATGACATATTGGAAGTGCTCAACTGGCTTGCCACCCAGTGGGCCTAGAGAGGTGAAAGCTCTTGTGTGCCAGTGATTTTTTTTCTCAAAAGGCTCTGTGGCTAAGCCTTTGCCTCCGACATGTTGAAATACACACACATCTGTTCTCTGTCCGTGGATTTCGCCCGACAACTGCCATCCAGCTGTTTCCGACTCAAACCGTTACCGCCCCCAAAAAGTGCTTGCTGCATGTCGCTGTGTTTGAAAGCGCTGTACGGTATTGAGATTTGGGACGATTGTTTTCGGCGACGCGCAGGTGCTTGTCGCAGCTCTCGGTTCTCGCTTGTTCCCGTCAAAGTGCTGGATTCCTTGAAATGGAGAAAGCGGTTTAAGAACTTGTATTAGTCTCTGAAAATTGATGAGACCTGGCACATGTGCATAGGGGTTAGTGAGGAGAAAGAGTGAGCGACAGCTCAAACCAAAGTTCCTCCCTCGCCTGTATTCTAGAAGTCATGTCGAGACCTGCCAATGAGAGACATTTTCTCAAGTGAACACTGGCTTCTTGGGACATCTTGCCTTGATGACACAGATGAAGGGATGTGGGATTTGTTTTTGCTAGGGGGGGGCTCCCGCAAGGCTTACTGTTTTTGATGGGGCCCCTGTCAATTGAATAGCTGATCTATTTGGTCTTGGCAAGACGTGCAGTGTGGCTTCTTTTGAGGGTGTACTGGGAAAAAACGACCTGCAAAAATGAATAATATTGGCATATGAGGAGGCCCCCAGTGCATATCCTGGCCCAACTGCGTAGAAGAAGCTCCCGGATGTCACTTGACAACATGTGGGGGATTTGGCTGCATTGGGAAAGGACTAGTGAATGCATACTCCTTACATGGTAAGCCTTTAAGCATTTGTATTCTCCCTTGGTAACCAACGAGGGAGTGAAAAGTCTTTTTTGGATCATTTGGACCATGGTAAGCAATGGGAGTGTGCATCGTTTCTCTCTTCCCACAGTAGTATTCCCATGGAGTAGATGTCAAATGATGCTGCTCTAACCCATTCCCTCCACAGCCTCTACAGCACCTTCCACCTCAGCCTTCACAGTTGCTAATTGTTTGCTCTGGTCTGGCTGTTGTGGTGTGCAAAATCCCCGTGTGGCCCCCATGTTTCGTTTTGCCACACTGCAACACTTCTCACAGATGTGGAGGATGTGAAATTTGTCATCAATTATGACTACCCTAACTCCTCCGAGGATTATATCCACCGCATTGGACGCACAGCCCGGAGTCAGAAAACGGGCACAGCCTACACCTTCTTCACCCCCAACAACATGAAACAGGCAAATGACCTGATCTCTGTGCTACGCGAGGCCAACCAGGCCATTAACCCCAAGCTCATCCAAATGGCAGAGGACAGAGGAGGTACGAGAACCACTCAAGTTGAATGGTGACAATTGAGTGACGCGAGATGTGACAGCAGTATGTCTTTGTTTTCATTCCATTTAGGTCGCGGAAGGGGGGGGCGAGGCGGCTTCAGAGATGACCGTCGAGATAGGTATTCTGGAGGTGGGCGGCGTGAGAACTTTGGTGGTGGTGGCGGCGGCGGCGGCTACAGGGACAGGGACAATGATAGAGGGTTTGGAAATGGGCCAAGGGGTGGCTTTGGGGGTAAGGTGCAAAATGGGGGCAGCTATGGAGGTAACTCTAGTGGTAGTTATGTCAACCATTATGGCAACAGCAATAGCCAAGGTAATTTTGGTGGTCCTTCCAATCAGGCGGGAGCCTTTGGGAACCAAAGCTTCCAGGGCCCACCTCAGTTTGGGGGCATGCAGAGACCGGGCCAGAACGGCATGAACCACCCGTTTCCTTATGTCGCTCATCCCCCACCACCGCCACAGGCTCAACAGCCACCACCCCCACCTCCAATGTTGCCCTACCCCATGCCACCACCCTTTCCACAGTAGTCGCCATACAAGATATTGAAACCCCTTGTTTTTGCTTTGTTTAGTCGACAATTAACACGCTGATCGCATTTGAAGTTGTTATAATTACGGTATTCTATATGTTTAACTTTGTTTTTTTGCTTACTGCAGGTTTTGAGATTAATTGAGTGATACCAGAGCGTCTCCTTCGGTGCAACGGTCATGTGCTGTACTTTTTCTTGATTTTGTGTTACCGTACATTCCTTAGTTATTTAACTAGGTGATGCGTTGTATTGCGTTGGTGTTATGAATTAGTGAAAGTGATGTGATCATTATTAAAATGGTGCAATGTCCCTTTTTTAAATAAAAATAAGAAAAGGGTAGATTTGTCTCTTTTTTTGGGAAAATTTAATTTGGGTTATATGTACCATAAGTGGGTTATACATATAAGTGGGTTAAACTATGGCAAAGTAGATGTAAAACAGATCATGTGTTCAGAACCTCGCCGGTGGTCACACTAGATGGCGCTGTGGACGATTTACACACAGAAAAGCAAGACGTAAAAAAAAAAAAACCCCAAAAACTTCCGGGTTACAAGCCGATACGAATTTTAAAACAACGTAACTCTGTCCATGTACTCATTGTAGGACAAACATTTACGATAAAAGTTTGAAAAGAAGTTTCGAGACAGACGAAAAAACAAGCTAGCTAATAACGCTTGGCATGTGTCATCGTGATTATTTTTTTTCCTGAACTCCATTTTAAACAGCTTTACGCCACCATAGATGGATGTTGAGGTGGGTTATTGGTGGTTGGATTATGTTCCCCTGATGGATTCATAAATTTGACAGATTTGTCATTTTACTAGCTCGTTGCTCATGTTCAATCACTTAGTAAAAAAAGTCCTGCCAAAGTGTGCGTTCCGATGTACGCCGCGTGTTTGGCAACATGTAAGAAGACGCTGCTGTCCACCAACCAATTTGGATCATACCAGGACTTTGTTGCAGCTCTTTGTGGACAGACACTTCATCTCTCCTGGAGACAACAATGTGGAGCTGTTTAAACGTGGGAGAGGTTGCAACTACGGCCCACTGGGCACTGAGCTCAGGGAGAATGTGCTGCACCAGTGGTGGCGTTCGATGACTGGATCCAGAGATCAGGTGTTCGGGATCAACACGCCGAGTTGCAGCACAGGAAGTCACGATGCAGCTAGGGGACAATGGAGATACCTGGCGGTCACAGATCCTAATAACGTCGCAAATATACTGGAGGGGACCGAGCTGAGCAGGGAACAGCTCACCCAGAACGTCCACATGTTTCTGCAGACATCACCTATGTTGAGAACCAGCCTCATTCCAGGTAGCAATCCAATCCTTTTTTTTATTTTTGATTGTCATGTTTTTTTTTCCTTTTAATATTTTTATATTAGTGAAGACAAACTAGAAAAGTAATTGGTTGATGTAATCTTTTCTTTTGTGCAAATGACAACTCTTGAATTCATTTATTGTACCCTCTGCTTATTTTCTAAGGGTCTTTGGAGCAGTTTGTCCCCATATTTGAGATGGTGAACAGGAAGCTCCCATTTGGCATCGCTGAAACTGGTAGATGTTTTCAGTCCTCGAAAGACGGTGATGGCTGGTGAGGCTTCATCGACGCTCCACCATCCCTTGTGTGTGCATTCCAGAGGGCCACAGCAGACAGAAATGTGATTCTTTATGTCTGTCTTACCCCTTACATTTTAGTTCACACCTTAGTTAGTCTTTCATAAAACTGATCTGCAGTTTTTTTGCAATCCATCCGACCAACCAGCAAACAAAAAATCAGCAGCAACTTCATGCTGGGAAGTAATCATTCTTAACTGTGCCACTGTAATTCCAAGAATGATATTTCTGTCAGCCCAGCAGAAGTCACACAGGCATCTCTTGTCTGGTTCTGCTCCTCTCGAACCTCGTCGCAATGGTTGGACCACTGGGCTCGACAGAGGCTCAAGTGGTGGAGAAAGGTGAGTTCTTGATGGATAAAGCTCAAAATATGTTTTGGTCAAATTGATACCTTTTATGTTTATTATTTTTGGGACCAGTTTGCCCTCGCTCCATCGGACTTCAGCAGCAGTGACGTCTCTCTAGATGAACTAGAGGGGCCAACGTCACGCGGTTTGAAGATCTTCTACAAATTCCCGTGGGGACAGGAGCCAGTGGAGGTTCTATGGAGCCGAGGAGACAGCGAACTGCTCCAGATGCACAAAGAAGCCCGCTCTAAACTCCAGGTCTATGCTGCTTTATGGCTTCTTCACATGCTCTTTTCCGGATCGTGGCGTTTTCCTAAGACATGAATTCCACAGAGATAGATTTGGAAAATATGTCACACTTCAAATGTGGAATCAACTCATTGATCTGGAAGTTAATCCTCGCCAGTGACATGTGTGGTTCATCTCCAGGCTACTCTGAATGAGCTTGAGGTTTTGTTTTTCTTCTTTATTTTTTTAATAAATTCAACACAAGCGATTTAATTCAAATACTGTGAGCATGACTGAATGCTTAGGAGGCAGTGCAAAGCGAGTGAAAGCTGACCAGGTTGTCAAGCAACACAATGCGTAAGGCACGCGAGTGATCAAATACAAAAAAATCAAACCCATTATTACGACTGTATTGTTTTTGATCGGTGCTTCAAAACATTCACAACATAAAAGTTTGCTGGCACAGATTTTTTTCCCCTCAGGGATTAATATGATATAATGTCAACATTGTAATGCAGTAGGGATACATGAACAGTATGGCCGGTGAGATTTTGAGCGTATATGGCCCAGGGACAATCCAAGTATATAATCATTTGCTTGCATTGTTTGTCTTTCCAAATATCCTGTAGAGTCGAGATGGGCGCAAGTCTATTCCTCACGTGGTTTCAATTACCGGGAACGTCAATCGCGGTTTATTGGCTTTTCTGTCCAACTCGCTGCAGCTACACAAGAGAGAAGACACCAAACAGAAGCTACAGCAGAGAAAAGTAAAGCCACCTACAAAAGTATTTTTATGAAACATTTCTTTTATGTCTTATTTCATCATGTCATCAATTTCAGGTTCTGAAATTACATCCATTGTTGGCTCCAGTCAAAGTGGCCTTAGGTATTAGCAGGGGAGCCACCATGGAGCTGAGGAAGGTCAGAGAAACACTTCAGTATGCAATTACATTACCTTTGCTGAGCGTCATTTGTAATTGACTGTGCTTCTGGGCTATAGGTTTGTGAAGGGCTGCTGCAGGAGTTAAAAGAGTCTAAAATCTCTGCTTGGCCCGGATATCTTGAGACATCACCCTCACCAATGGATCAGCTCAACTCCAAGTAAAAATGTTCATCAAAAAGAAATTAATATACGTACAAATAAAAATAAATAAAAATTAGGGTTAATTCAGGTTTTGGTTTAAATTGCAGGCTCAACCTAAAATGGACTATAACCTTGACAGTTGAACTTAATCCAACACTCTCTAAACTTTTGAATGTTCAATTTTTCAATCATTTTGCTAGTCTGTTAATAATAGATTTTCAAGGATATCCATTTCTATGTCTTTCTGTGACTCTTCCGAGTTTCTATTGCACTGCATCACTAGCCACTTTCATCTGAGGCAGTGGTGTCCCTATCCCATATTTTTATCTAAAATAAGACCAAAAAACAATATTGGACTAGTGTTCAATATCCAAAATCTCGGATATTAGCGCTGATATAAAGTTCATTCCAGATTCCTGAATCCAGAAGTTGTATCGTGACACCCCTAATCTCAGGGCAGCCTGCTTAAAGCATTATAATGATAAGGTACTAGTGATCCTTTGTACAGCGTCATCTTAATCTTATGTTGTTAAAATGCGAACAGCGCGATGAACTTAAATATTTAAATATCGATTAAAATTAATCCAAGAAATGTGTTGGGCAATTCATGGAAAAGCTTTTGCCTTTCAGATTCTTGCTGGAAAACAGCAACTTGTGTAAAAAGTAGTCAAAATGGAACAAATAGACATGACTGTAGGTTTATCCATAGGGTTCACCTGAAAAACCACTATCTTAGCTTTTTGTAAGGACTCGAATGTACATACAATATATGTTAACCAATTGATTAAATACTGCGTGTATGTATTTGGTGCCTTGTAGATATGATGAGATGGGCGTGCTTTTTACTGCGGTGATCAGTGAGAACACTCTGGAGAGCGGCCTCCTACAGATACGCAACAGAGACACCACCATCAAGGAGACCATGCATATTTCGGAACTGAAGAACTTCCTCTGCAGATATATCTCTGCTGCAGACAACATGTAAATTAGTATCCACTTGCTGATTTCATGCTCTAATAATCGATTGTCCCTTCACTGCCACAGTTTTGTATCTTGTAGGTACAAAATCATTGCCAAAGGTCTTTTTAATTTCCTGATTTTCTTTTTTTCTACAATTGAAAAAAAATGCCTACAAACACCTGATTTTATTTTTTTCCACAATTAAAAAAAAAAAGCCTACAAACACTATCGGTTTTGTCAAAGTCAAGTACAGAAAGAATCAGGTACATTTCAAAATAAATATATAAGAAAAATAAGCTATAATGTCTAATTTTTATCAGTGATTCTGAGGTTTTTGTTTGACTTTATTTCGTTTCTTGAGTTCCGACTGACAACAAAGACCGAGGAAACTCGCGAGATCTTCCCGACAGTCTGGTCCTCTCCCTGCAACGTCATTGGTCCGTTCGTGAAGAATTCAGCGTGTCTACTCCCTGTGGCTGCTGTGCTGTGCTTAGTTTCGCTAGCTTTTAGAAATGACCACAGTCAAGCAAAACGAAGCGAAAGCTTCTGCCTTGGAGGAAAATAAAGAAAATTCACCGGGTGGAGGAGTTGGACTTGAAAGTATCTTTTTTTGCAGCGTTCTATATTTATTGCGTGTTTTATTAAGACTACCAAGCTCCGAAGCTAACCTTAGCATATTAGCTTGGTGTGTCCGAGGCCAGCGATGTTAGGCTACGTGTCACTGAAACAGTCACTGCCAAACAGTTCAACGTCTTTTCCTAACTCACCCTGAAATTATTCTGGTCGGCTTGTCCATGTAAACGTAATAACATATGTGTTTTTCGTGGGATGATCGTGATATGTAGTACACGCGCATCGTATTGTACAGAAACGTCAATCATTTGTATGATATTATCGTGATGTTGGGTACACGTGGTATGTCAAAATGAAGGAAATATTCGCATGAGTGTGTGTGTGTAAGGTTCCTTAACTGTAATTCGCAGTCTTGCAAATCATTAAGGAGTCCCAGCAGTTGCACGGTCTCAGACATGGAGACTACCAAAGATACAGGTAAGCCCCTGTCAGGTTCTGGAGTAGTGGAATTATTCCTGTAAGAAGATTAAACTTCTATGAACTTGTGACTGTGCCATAATACTATCCGCCCTTTTGCAGGGGCTACTGCTCTCGTAGACTACGTCGTCTACGCAAGACTCTTGGATTCAAGATGGGAAACCGGCACAAGTTTGTTGGGAAAAAAATAACAGTTGAAATGCTTTCGGACAGCAGGTATTTAATGTTGCGAAATGCATTACTGTATCTGTTGTGTGAATGGTAAAAGGTCTATGCACAGGTTACATTTACCATATAGTGGATGAGCATCTAATTTTCTGCCTGTTGCTGCAATTTGCTGGCTTAGCTAGATGACCAAAGATGCATTTGTGGTAAACAAATTGTAATTTTGTTGAAAATGAAATGGCACTCTGGGTTAGGAATATCTGGCATAAATTGCTTATTTATACCCAGGGGCTTATGCAACTTTTTTTTTTCTTGTTTGTAGGTACTTGCTGGTGGTTTTGATGGAAGCGGAGCGTGCATGGAGCTACGCCATGCAGTTGAAGCAGGAGGCCAACACGGAGCCGCGTAAGCGTTTTCACTTGCTGGCACGGCTCCGCAAAGCTGCCAAGCACAGTCAGAAGCTGGAGAAGCTGTGCGAGAGTCCCTCTGTTGATGCCAAGACTAAACTGGAAGCGCAGGTATTCTCAGGTCTAATAGTGCCGCCTTGTGTAGCACAATTTTTCATATTTTACTTTAATTTTTAAACTCTCAAAATAAATTGGAGGATGCTTTTATTTTTCATGCCATTTATTGTGATGATGATGGAGCAAAAATAAATTACATGCATTCACACTAGTTTAAACACAGTATTTGTATTGATACTACATTTGTTGAATGTGAATTAAGATGAAAAACCTTTCAATTGTTCTGCAGCATTTTTTAATATTTTTATTATATATATATATATATATATATATATATATATATATCATTTGTTTTGCCAAATTGCAGAGCCCCACTCTCACATTATTGTTCCACCTAGCTTGTGATGTAGCACCCAAGGCGACATAGGCTAATTGCTAATTATTTGTGCTCTGTGGTTCTGCTTATTGTTTGTCCTTTTTGTCCAAAGTCACTGAACTGACATTTTGTTTTTATTTGCAGGCCTACACATCCTACCTGACTGGCATGGTGGAGTTTGAATTGCAGAAGTGGAAGAGTGCCATGGAGGCTTTCAACAAGTGCAAGTGAGCACTTTTTTCCCATTTATTTTCCTCATAACGTTCAGTTCTTTTATATATTAATTTTATCAGAGTCAAGGGATAAAATAAAATATTAATTTTGACTCAAGGACCATCTATGAGAAGCTTGCAAGTGCATTCACTGAGGAGCTGGAAGCTCTTTATCGTCAGCGTGTAGACGAAATATCACCTAACATCCGATACTGTGCTTACAATATAGGTAAGATATTGTGAAAATAACTCACAGATGTATTTTTAATCATCACACCTCTTGTCTATTCCCCTCTCATTCATGATTTTTTTCTGACAGGTGACCAGAATGCTATCAATGACTTGATGCAAATGAGACTGACAGGAGGAGGAGGAGGCATGATGGCTGAGAAACTAGAGGTGAGAACAATGATGTCACTCACTCACAAAAGAATCACCACTTCCAAATTTACCAAAGGTCTTTATTCTTCCAGACCCTGATCACTCAGGCGAGAACCAAGCAGGCGGCCACCATGAGCGAGGTGGAGTGGCGCGGGAGGAGCGTGCCCGTCAAGATCGACAAGGTCCGCATCTTCCTGTTGGGTTTGCCAGACAACGAGGCTGCCATTGCTCAGGTCAGTACTGCTACATGATTTTATGGAGGAGACCACCTTTCACTTTGCAACCTGCCTTAGAGAGCTTGAAAATGCGACATTATGACTTTGCAAAAACCTTCCTTTTTTTTGTCTCATGGCACGTCTGTTTAAAGTATCAGAGTTTAACTTAGCTATTTTATTTTCTAATACTAAAGTTAACTTCTTTATATCCTTGATAAGTCATAAAAGTATGCTTGGGCAGCTGCTGTCTTTTTTTTTTTTCTTTCTAAGTAGGGCCAGTTTGATCCCCTAATAAATTACAGCCCATTAGTTTCTATAAAGAAACTATATTTGGAATTAGAACAACTTGGAAATCAACCAACACTGCAACATTTTCTTGTCTTTGCGATTCTCACCTTTGTGAAAGTGTCTGGCTGTAGTTTACCAAACATTCAAAGGGTGTCATTGTCCGCCCTTGGTCGATCACAGCCACCTCCAATCCATTCCTGCGGGTTTTGTCACAGGCACTTTTTGTAGGCGCTCCCATCACGCCCTCTGGCATTCAGCCCTGCTCTTGGTACAACTACATTCTGAGCATATCGGTACACACATAAATGCAGGACAACACCCAGTTTGCGTGTGCCACATAGAATTGCTGCTTACTTTAAATACTTAAGACCCCACCCAACGTAGTGCGCTAGGTGTCGATGCAAGAGTCAAATCAATTCATGTTTTGTCTTTTACACACAATCATCCTCCGCCCGTACGAGCTGTGTAGTGAAGAGCCACATTATTTATGTCAGTCTGCAGTGCAGCACGCATGCACCTTCTCAACCGCAGGGAATGTAGAACAGGTAAAGCCGGTTTTGCTGGGCGTAGCAAGGTGTTGGTACGTAAGTGCGAGACTTTAAATACCATCACCCCTGCCTCGACGTGGTGATAATTGCAAAGATTGATGTCAATTTGACTGCTTTCGGAAGTAAATGTGTTTTTTTAAAAAGCACATCAAACTGAAGCATTGAGATGGTGTATGCTGACCATCACGTGTTCCTTTTTTGTTCAATAGTTGTGCAATGTCTGTAGATGTGTAATATAAGGCTACGTGCGAGTGTATGTGGTTGTAAGGTGAAGAACAATGTGTCATTGATAATAGTGAAGTATGCGCAAGTAGAGTGCAGGAATCCATCAGGAGCCCGCTGGGCAACATATCTTCTCCTCCGCCTCTGTCTTCTTCACCTTCATCACTGAACATACATTCTTGCTTGGAGTCTCCCACTTAAACTACTTAAGTTTAAGACGCCTTGATGGGGTCGTGTGATTGAGTACTGAAATTGTGACTTTAATCATGCCGAAAGTAAATGCAAATGTGAAATTCAGGTATTGCGCAACACACCAGCGCTCCAGCTCAACATTTGTCCCCCAACATTTGTGAAGCTATTTGTACTGATTCCATCTGCTCGACCACATATGACACACTTAAATATGAGGGAAAAGCAAATACGCCAAAGTGGCAAGTGGTAATCATTACATTGTATGTTCGGTATGAACATGGTGCGCATTCCAGAAATGCATATCTTAACACACATCCACATGATTCAGCGTGATTTGATTTGATTAATCTGATCTTCTTGTTTCCCCTCGAGAAGGCAGCCAACGAGGAGACCAAAGAGCATCTGTATGAGACCCTGCTGGCCGAGTGCCGCGACACCATCCAAGCGGTGCGAGAAGAACTCAAGACTGAGGCGGTATGATGATATCACCTTTAGAAAAATAGCTGATTTTTTTTATAGCTCAAGTAGGAGGTGTTCCTGAAAAGTCAATAATTAACATGTTTGGTTAATGCTTCTGCTTATAGAAGCAGCGCGAGAGAAGCTCGGATGCTGAGAACGGAAAAGTGTCCAACATGCAGTTCCTGCACAGGTAGTTTTTAATTTTGTCTTTATGATGTGATTTACATATTTATTTAAGGTGTTACTATTGTTACTTGTATATATTATCGCGCAAAGGGAGTTTCTTGATTGTGGTTTTCCACAGTGTCTAACATGAAGTTGGAATAGTGAGAGCTACATAAAAGCGTGACGCAATATGTGGGTTGTTAACCAATTAAAGAACGATAAATGGAACAGCGTGCTGACATTTTCTGTATGAGCACAATCCTTGTTCAGTGCGACTTGGTGTTGAGGCACCAGCGGGCCGTTTCAAGTCAGATCTTGATTCGTGAATCATGATTTAAGGACTTTGTGGTGACAAATCAAATGTATTGATAGTCACGTTTGAATTGTTAGCATAGACGGAATGTTTGCTTAAGCCGCTGGTGTCGTCTGGCAGCTATTTGAGCTACATCAAGCTGTGCACGCTGGTGAAGAGGAACGAGAGCATGGCACACACGCTGCAGGCCAAGCTGAAGGAGCCCGAGGGGGACGAGAATAAAAGGGGGCCCCGTCCACAGGACCTCATCCGCCTCTATGACATCATCCTACAGGCAAGTGTGTGGACGCCTGTACCCCAAACACGGCATCCGTAACAACCACTCTCTTTGGTGTCCCCACAGAGTCTGGCCGAGCTCTCCTCCCTGCAGGGCCTGGAGGACGACCATGGGTTCCAGAAAGAGGTGTCCCTCAAGACACTGGCCTACAAAGCCTACAGGTCAACCACCCAACCACATGTGTGATAAATACATGGCATGCCCATGATATTTACAATGTTTGTCTTACTTCTAGGTGTTTCTACATCGCCCAGTCTTACGTTCTGGTGAAGAAGTGGAGCGAGGCTCTGGTGCTCTATGAGAGGGTGCTCAAGTATGCCAAGGAGGTGCAGTCAAAGACCAAGGGCATGAACAACAGCCTTAAGGTTGGGAGCAACACTGAGATGCTAATATAGCTCCAGTACTGCATGTGCTTCCACTACCGCTTTGCGTGGAGCCTTTGTATCACTGACGTAGTCTGTGATGTTGACAGGACCTCCCTGATGTGCAGGAGCTCATTGCTAAAGTCAATGCAGAAAAATACTCTCTTCAAGCGGCAGCCATATTAGGTGAAGGATTAGAAGTGGCACTGTTTTTTTTTTTTTTTTTTTTTTTTGTGATGTTTTTTTTTTCCCCCCCATGGGAGCAAAAATTACAATAAGCTGTTTTTTTTTCCCCAGATACCGGAGAGACTGTTGACGTTCCCACTCCACAGCCCATCAAAGACAACACGGTAAGAGGAAACTTTTTAAAACATTTCGGATTAAAAGGTAACCACCACGAGTGTACATTATGACACTAATCTTCCCGATTGTCTGATTTTGTAACTACTGTATGTACAGTACGTAGACAATTTCTGGATTTTGATGGAGATTCTTGCTACTGCACATTTTGCTGCTATTATTCTATCATCCAATTAATGGGCGGTGAAAATATATTTATATTTATCTAATTCCCGTTTTAATGTAATTTCACATTTTAGTAGTTTGGAAGAAAATACAGCACAAAAAAGACTGTAGACATTGAAGGCTGTGGTCAAAGACCAAAACGAGTTATCTGGTTCATATCTGAAACATGGGATGACAAACGACAAGTTAAAAGAGAAAAAAGTACATATATTATTTTCAGCAAACACAAACATTATTCTAAGAGGATTATAATATTTAACGTTGAATGATGAACACATTTTAAACCTTTTTTTGTTCTTAAATATCTTCAAATGACTTTTAAGACATGTATGTGTTAACAAAACACTAATGTCGAATATTATGGGTTTTAAACAATCCCCACATTTGGGTGGACATGTGCTACAATTCTCTTTGCGTTATTGAGTCATTTGTCACGGTAACGATACCCCTTGTCATTCTCCAGCCTCTGTGCGACCGCTTGGAGACGTTCCGCCTGGACTCGTCCCTTGTGGGGAAGCACCCCAACCTTGTCCACTTCCCGCCCGACTTCCAGCCGATCCCTTGCAAACCTCTGTTCTTTGACCTGGCTCTCAACCACGTAGCCTTCCCGGCCCTGGACGACAAGGTGGAGCAGAAGGTCAAGGGCGGCCTAACCGGCTACATCAAGGGAATCTTTGGATTCGGCAGCTAAAACGTGAAGAGAAGCCTCCCTGGTGTCACTTATTAGAATCATCTTTCTTGAATGGTTACTTTTCAGTGCCTCCGTGTGAGACAAGCGGATGAGTTTTGGAGAAAGGAATGTCATGAAATCTACCTGCCATCTTTTTAATGACTTGTCATGGTTAAACCGGTTACCATGTCTTAATGATTGCAGCCAAGTTGTTTTGTTCCCAGAGCATTTGCAGATTTTTTCTTCGGCACAGTAGTACACTTAATGAAACTGCCGTAATGGTGTGACCTTAAACACCTCGTTAGTTTGCTTTGTCCCTCGTCTTTCCTGCAGCGCCACCCTGATTTTTTTCTCATTTGTCAGAGTTCACATGCAACCTCAAAACTGATCAATTGGTTAGAAAAAAAAAAGGGTTGTTTTGTACAAAATGGGGTTGTTTTGTGCAATTTTTAATCCAAATTTGGTTGTTTTAAAGCCAGCATTTTCAGGGGAGTATAATCATTGCAGAACAGTCAAATGGTTTAGGTGATTGGGGTGTAACCGGGTCAAAAGCACAAGACAGCCGGTTGCTTATCAGTGGTGCTCAAGTCAAGTGCACAAGGGCCCTGCTTCTCTGAATTTAGGCAAGCTCATAGGGAAGAAAACTGAAGCGTATGGTGCGTTCAAAATGCCCCCTCTGCTATGGTCTAGACCGCATGGAAACACAGAGCGGTGGTGTAATGTAATGGAACACTCATACTCTTGAGGAGAGCATGTCAGATTAAAATTTTAAATGCATCCTTAATTCATCTTTTTTGATTTGCTTTGTGACTGTCCTTTAAAAAATGCTCTACATATTTTAGGCTGTAGAATATGGAGTCAACCTTCTGCTATCTTGCTGGTGACTTCCTTTGGGACACTGACATGAACTGATTCATTGGTTTCAAATGGCGCACTTTTCTCTCATAAGTGAGCACACCCCACACAATTTGGTACTTTTGTTTTCATGGGATGACAGCAAAATGGCACCACACAGCTGCTTAGTTTGAAGGATTTGGTCATCTATACCTTCGGCCGTCCTAATGTAGAGTTCCAATGCCATGCCATGTTGAACTGCCAGTGACCAGTACGGGAGCGATTACATCATATAAACATACTGGAGACTAACACCAACTAGCCAAGTGATACCGGGGACGCTCCTAAGTTCAGTTGGGACCCATTTTGACATTTTCACTTTGGGGTGGTCCTGTGAAAAGTCAAAACATTTACCAAAATGTGACAGGTGTATTCATTTTTATTTTATTTTTTCTTAAGCATACCTGATGCTACCTGATGACCATGTTGGAGTCTTTTAAATGGTTTTTTTTTTTTTTGGAATCATAAATATCCCTGTCTGGAAATATTGTACTATACAAAGGTCTTAGGCTGGCACTAGCTTTGTTGTTTTATTGACCCTTTTGCAAACAGACAAACTTGACTCTACCAAGTGAACTCTATGAATTGTAGTCATACATGGTTATTGTAACAAACAACAAAGCTAAAGACTCCTTAGACTTTTGCACAGGCCTTCGAAATATACTGTTTGATATTTTATCAATTAACCGCTGATTTATATTCACTCTACGTGAGAGGTTCCCAGCCTCATAATCAGGTTTCATTCTTCTGTGGCAACACAACCAGAATTCCAAGTTGTATCATGGATAACAGTAAATACCATATTTGTACAAAAACACTTCTAGGCAATATATTTTAAACAAGTAAATGAGAAATAGTATCCACGCAGGTAACAGGATGCCTTGTGCTATGCAATGACATTCTGGGCCATTTATCAACTAGTCCAAGCCGAAGACCCGCTGTATTTTTTTTTCCCCCCTCTTTTTTTTTTTTTTTGTTACCCCTTGAGTTAATTTTATTCCCCTTTGTCATTGTAAAAAATTGGTCCAATTGATTTATTTTGAAGCGAAAGAAATAAACTGGGTAACTTGAACACATAATTGAAATCGATTTGCACCAACTGTTTCCTTTAGTTCATTTACATATATTCAATGGCATCATGATCTCTGAACTACACATGGTGGTGTCGTGGTGTGTGTTAGTGTGGCTTTGTGCAGTGCTTGGAATGCCCCAGCTGGGCGTGGATGTGTGTAGGTTTGCGTACATCATAGCTAGCATTAACCGCAAAGGCGTGTTTGTCGCTCTTTGTTGCATTTTTAACATCATAGTGGACTAACCAGAGCTCTCTTTTGGATGCATGTCAAGTCCTTGTCTTATCTGCTTCACACATTCCAGCGTCACATAGAATGTGCCCTACCCGGATGGAGCAATGATGTGCCGTATGAGGTGAAGATAAGGATTCTTGCATGCTGTGCCAAATTAGCTGTGGCACCACATTTGATTTCTTTCAAAGCCCTTAAATCCTACAACTCTACCACATCCTTTTATGGATGAGATGCTGACATTGTCTGGAAGGCTACCACCCTTTCAAAGTATTTATAGCGATGTATATATAGTGTATGGAAGGGGTCACTTCACGTTGTGTTTCTGAAACGTGACAATGCAGTTTACTGTAATAAGCACTTTCAAATATTTAAATGAAAAAAGGTCTTAATCTCAAATTACTTAAGTGGATATTAAAAAAACAACAACTACAAGCTCCTATTAAAATGCCAGGTCTTTCTCGTATTAAACTAATTGAACCTTTAGACAATATATAACCTATAGAACTCATTTAAGAAGAAAAAACTCGAGAAAATCTGAATACACCCTCATAACTGGAAATGTCCCTGAACTAAGAATTAAATATTCGAACTCATGTTGAATTCAGAAAATATATTTATCATATTATATTTTTTATATTTATATATTTGAATGAATGATGAAGTTTCAATGTAAAACTACAGTAAAATTGATTGTGCATCTGACTGTCATACAGGCTTACACCTTGGTCCATTTACTGGTACATGAGCGCTGCCTCACAGGTGAATATTCCACTCGTCTTTCAGCAATGCTCCTCTTTTGTCTATTCCCACAATCAATGATAATATGGATGCTCGTTTTTGCTTTTTAGGTTAGCAAACCTTTAAGTGCAGAAGAGGATCAAATCAATATTTCCACCACTATGACACAGGATAGCCCTGTTCTACAGTACAGCCGAAGCTCAAATTGGAATGAAAGGACGCACCCCAGTATATGTAAGTGCTCCACTGCTCAGCTGCAAGAAAAGTTGCTCTGCTGCATTCCTTTTACTCTTGTTTCACAATTTTTTTTTTCTACACCATCCAAGACCAATGACTCACATTCCTTTATGACGGGACTTTACAAACTATTAGTCGTCCTTAATGATTACTTGGAAACATCTACTGTCCTGTGTATTCCATATAAGGCGTTATGTAATTCACTCACCGTCTGCCGTGCCAAATTTCATACACTTTCAATTCTTTGCGATTGAAGCGTCATATAGGAAGTATTACTTGCATTACATGTTACACAAATTGAGATGCCTTTAAATTTAATTAAATAGATACAAATAAATTATGATGACATATGAAAAATATGCCTTGAAAGTCAAACGACAACAAATGTGCAAGTGTCTAAAGCATGAACTCCACATGTTTTGCTTTTTCTTTCACTTCTTGCATTGCCAACAGAGAAAGGCACAAGTGTTGGCCAAGAAAAAAGAAAAGTCTTTTGTGAGTTTCTTCTGGCTGGACTTCTTCCAGTATGTTTGGCTGTTAAATTGCATTTGTCCAGTCTAAATTCAGCAATTAAACTGTTTGTTTAACCAATATGATATTTAATTTAATTTGATTGTGACTTGCTCCAGGTGATTTATGTGACAAAGAGTAAGCTACTGAAATCTCAGCTTCAAAACTCACAGATTTAATATAATTTTAATGTAAGCAGTACACTATTCCAAAGTTGCTGTTCCAATCAGTGACATGTAGTCTATGCTGAATTCCATTTGAAATTAGCCCAAACGGGTGCAGCTCAACTGACAAAAGTGAACAAACTCAAAGGTGTGATCAGCTCTTAAATGACTTTCGTATGTGTGTAACGTATACACATAGTTTTCTTTAAGGTGACGTTTAGCATGAAATGTACCGTAAAGGTCCATGCTTGATGTAATAATGTAAAGTAGCTTTCACTAGAACAGAAGCAATAAACACGGTATGCAAGGACGGAAATGATGAATGGGCCCCTGATGAAAAAGATGGGCAGGGCCCCAAAATGGGAGGAAGGCAAAACTGGTCAGTCCGGTCCTCCCTATGCAAGGTGGAGGTCTGGGTGGCGACACACCTGCTAGGCCACTTGGGAGGAGGTGCGGCTGTGCCGATATGAACGCGTGTAAGTGAGTCTTTTGCTGTGTTTAGACTTTGACAGTGGGACCCCGAGGAAGTTGAAAGACACCGGGGTGAGTGAGACGGACACAAAGGAGGAGTAAGAGAGGGACAGAATTACAGTCAGTCTCGGTTGACCCCATACACTGCCAGGATGTCTAAGAAAAAAGACACTTCGGTCAAGGTCATCACCAGGTATGCTTTTTGACAAATACATTTTTTGATATGTATGTCATGTGACTCAGCATGCATAGTCTGCGTGTGTGTGTGTGCCTCCTAGCCATTTAAATTCTAATGAGAGGCCGCATCAACAATGATGGTGCCTTTTCCCAACTTAACTCTCAGGTTAGAAAATGAGAAGTAGTGATAAAATTAGAATCTATTTGCTTACACTGAACTGTGTGTGTCAGAATAGCTGTGGCACAATGAGGGCCGGGCCCTTTAACTGGTTCCTGTCCTTTAGTTGCACTGTACGGGCGTTGGCCTGCAACGATACCCAACAGTCCACTCATGAGCATGTACAAGTCAGTGGTACATTTGAATAGAAAGCATCTGATTAACAGGTCTTTTCAATTAACACTTCGAGATGCTTGGTGGTTGCACACGTACACCGTCAGCGATGCCGAAAAGTCAGTTGGCAATGATTCTAGCGACCCATGAAGCGAATAGAAGAAACAGTATCGTATTTTCAAATTGGGGCATTGAAATGGAAAGGCGGTATTTAATTCTGTCCTTCAAAAATAGGCTTAGAATTAAATGGTAATTCATGTTTTTGCAATGTATCCATCCATCCATTGAGCTTCTCCTCACAAGCGTGCCTATTCCAGCTGTTTTAGGGCAGAAAGCAGGATACTGGTCAACAGCCAATCGCAGGGCATACATACCCGAACAAACATTCACACTCACACCTACGGCCAATTTGGAATGCTCGATCGGCCTACCATGCATGTCTTTGGAATGTAGAGGAAACCGGAGTAACCGGAGAAAACTTACACAGGCACGGGGAGAACATGCCAAGTCCACACAGGGAGGCCATACCCAACACCTCTGTACTGTGCAGCAGACACACTAACCCGTATTCATCTTTTTACAAATATTTGACGCTTGACAACCCGCATCAACGTAAAGTGTCGCGGGCAGTTACACATTCCAGTGGCAAAACAATCTTTTCAGATAACCACAGTTGGAGATGAATTTTAGATGATTAAATTCATGACCTAGTAAGGTTTTTACTATCATCATTCCTGGCCAACATTTCTCATGCTCCACCATAATCCAACCATGCTTTGAAATCGTCAAGTACTGTTTTTATTTTTTAAGCTGCAGTGATAATCAGCTACAGTATCATTATATTTGGGGCTTCTCAAAATTTGGTATATTCTGTATTAGTATTTGGATTTTATAATCATACCCAACCACTCTTCTTAGTCTCCCACACCCTTTTCCTAAAATGGACTTACAAAAGCACATTCACAAACTGCAAAAGGTACCAAGGTTCCTAAAGGAGTTTATCAGCTGTTGGGCACATTCTGTGCATCTTAAGAGGAAAATATGACTTACCAACATATTCATTTCTTTTGTTCACTCAATTTTTTCACCCTTACGCTTCCTTTATTACAATGTCGACATTGCAGCAAAATCCTTGCTTTCGGGCGTTTTCACATTTGAATGAGGGAGTGTTTGCAGTGCTGTGATCTTGGTAAAGAATGTAGACAAACCCTGCTCAATTATGCAGCCAGTCCAGTTTGTCAAGGCAGTTAATCAGATCATCGCTCCCTGTCTGCCGTAGTAATTACTGACTTGGTTATATATGGTGGCTATGTTCCAGTAGCTGTTTAATTATCTCTTTACCGCAAAGGAATCAACAAGTGAACAATTCAACTTTTCATAAAAACATAACACATTCGACTTAAAATGACGTTGATGAAGTAAAAAGAACTAAAAAGACATGCAAAGTGTCACTGTGATGTGCGTGCAGGGGGAAATAAAGAGGAAAAGAGTTTATTGTCACTGCAATGTGCTGACAATTAGAAAATTGTAGATTTCCCGCCCACCTGACAAGATTATGACATGTTTGCACAACCCTACTAAGTTAATGCAAACTTTTGATTTCAACATTTGATTTGTCTATCTGGCTGAAAGGATGACAAGCAGCATCAACGCAGACATGAGTGACACTGGCTCTCAGTGGAATGGCGTGAATTTGAAGAACGCTTTGGGAGTGGCTGAAAAGATTTATGCTAAACGCCGCCACCCTCTTGAAATAGTTTGAGGTGTTTCAATGACACGTGTCACTTATAGAGGTGTTTTTTGTAGGCTCATAGGGAAGCTTTCTCCATCTGGGGCTACTTCGGTTTTTATAAAGTCCTCCAGAGGCCATGATAAGTTTGTTTTAAATTAAAAAATGTTGCAATGGCAAAAAAAAAAAAATCAAATTACAATTGACCCCTGCTATCTAAGGCAAAAAAGAATACAGCATGAGTAGCAGATCTGTGAATAATTGAGGCTCCCTTAAAAGTGACAGTAAATAGTTCAGACTATTGATATGCCACTAACTATAATTCACCCCCAAAATTCATAGCATTTTAATTGCTTCCAAACATCTTTAAATATTGCTGTACCCTCAAAAGTATAGTACAGTAAACAACGTAAAGCTCAGGACACAGACAAAAATCTCGCATGCCCGAGGAAGCATCTGAACTTGTGCCGACACACCCCACTGTCTTCTGGTGCTGAAGCTTGACTGAGCAAACAAACTAGATGTTTGTTCTCGTCTTGCAATATTATGGGATGTTTTACTACTGGTACTCACTATTTTCTATCTAAATTAAAGAGATACTACAATACAGTGATTATCTGGACATGCTGCAGCAAATATGCAAGGCAAAAGGCAAACTCACAAACAGACATGCTTTCCATGAGTGTTATTCTGAGATGGATAAACTGTGTGGGGGAATTACAGCCACTAACGTGGCTTGTTCTCAGGTCTTTGACATTTTGTCCCAATCTTGCAGGACCCAGCCCACAAATTTGGCCATGTTGGTCGCCCAGATGCAAAAGAATGCAGACA
Source organism: Syngnathus scovelli (assembly GCF_024217435.2). NCBI lineage: Eukaryota > Metazoa > Chordata > Actinopteri > Syngnathiformes > Syngnathidae > Syngnathus > Syngnathus scovelli. The sequence goes on along the minus strand of NC_090851.1, from coordinate 7,463,810 downwards.
TAGTGGAGAAAGACATCCTCCAGTCTGAGCAACTCTTGGCTGAGGTATAAAGTTACATAAAGTCCTATCTCAATAGGTTTTTAAAAAAATGACCATGTCTTTTTCCACCAGGATGCAGAAAATGAGCGGAAAGAGCTCCCTTTGAAGCATCAAAATCAGCTCTGTGACACGCTGGGCGAAGCTGAGAGCCTTTTGAAAGACCTCTTTTTGGACGTGGACACAGCCAAGAAGCTCAAACATCCGCAGGCCAAAGAGATCGAGAGCGAGTGAGTATACAATGTCTCCGAAAATCCACGTCAGAAAATCTGGCATTGTCAGATGATATTATGGCTCCCCCTACAGATGGGGTGTATTATTTGCTTTATGATGCCATGATTTTCGTGGGCTTATTTTAAGAGACCATTTCTACATATCGTTGCTTTAAAATATCATCAAGTGTGTCTGCCTTTTCTTTCCAGTGTCCTCCACCTTCACGAACGCTGGCTGAAGGACTGCACTTTCTATCGAGACATCTATGAGCAGATTGATGACGTGTCACACATGCCCAGGATTGACTGGGCGCCTATTTTTAATACAAAGCAGGTTGGTGTCACAATTCGGTTTGACTGCCTTTCACCAAACTACAAGGGCAGTAGCATTCAATCACTTCCTCCTGTGTGTGCGTTTTCAGGCACAAGTGGGCAGTAACCAGTATGGGCCTACCATCGCAGAATTGGAGAAACAAATTGCTTCTCACAAACTCCTGCACCAGGAGATCGAAGCCTACAATCCGCAACTGTGCGTTAGCTCTGCTGGTACCAAGGTGAACTAACACTACCTAACACCTTCACACCTTGTGTGCAGTTTTTTTATTTGAATTTATGTAGTAACACATTTTACTGTAGTAAAAGACGTCCACCGTCTTGTCTTCCAGGAGAACTACGTGGGCCTCAAGAAACAGTACAACAACCTTCTTGTGAGTGTCTTTGAGGATTTGACAAATCCCATAGGAGAATAGTCAGAGTATTTGGCTGGTTAGATTGACTTGGATGAAATCTGATGTCTTAGAATTTATGATACAACTGAAGGCCAGTGCTTCCGATGGTCCCTCCGCTGCTGTTCACATATTTTTCCCTCTCTTAAAGGAAACCTCGAAGTGGCGCGGCCACTACTTGGGCAGCCTTTATGAGTACATGCAAGGCTGCAACAAGGAGCTGACTTTCCTGGGAGAGGAGCAGGATAAGATCAAGAAGCAGGACTGGAGTGACAGGATGGTGGATCCTCCAGATGTCCGCAGGCAGTATGAGGTCAGAATTGACCAGTTACTAGTAGTAATGATGAGGCTTAATGGGGATTTTGTGCGCTAACCTGGGGTAAATGTGTTTTTGTCTTCAAGAACTTCAAGAACAACAGTCTGTTGTCACACGAGAGCGAGGTGAACAAACTCCAGGATGAAGGAGACAGACTTATTGAGAGCAAGCACCCTGCCAGCGCTACCGTACAGGTATTTTACCAAACACTTTTATTTTACATACACAGTTGCATTCATAGTGAAAACATTATTTTTTTTTTTTTTGCTATTGACATTCTCCACATGGCTTTATCGGATTCCAAAATAGTGGGGCATGGTTCACTTATAGAGTCTAGGCAAAAAAAAAAAAAGAGTGAGTCTTTATATGAGTGAGTCTTTACGTGAGTGAGTCTTTCTAACTTGCCCACGCAAGCAAATACGTATAAGTACAAAATTAGCAATGATTTCAAGAAGCTACAATGTCAAGCGATTCTTTTATCCCGCCAGTTCATAGGCCCCATTGCCCAATGTAAAATATTCCAGTCAGTCATGGCCACTTGGCTCACCACTTCATTTTATACAACCTTCCACTTGCAGGCTCAAAGAGACGCCGTACGCAACGAGTGGCAGAAGTTCCTTCACTTGTGCATTTGTCAGGAGACACACCTGGACAATTTGGAGCAGTATAAAAAGGTAATGATGGGGAATGACTCAGAAGACTTCTTGTGTACCTGAACATGCCTTCCTGTGTGTTTGACACAAATTAACTGTCTAACGCGTTACTTTGCAGTACCAACTGGACACAGAGCAACTGTCAGAGAATCTGAGCAAACTCAACAGAAGCTTGGACCCAAAACTTATGAACAGAGTGAGCAGCTCAGAGATGCTGCTGCAACTCGAGGTATGTAGAGAAAGCTTTCATCGTCTTTTGTCACAGTCCCATTTAAGATATGGTAGCCGACAGCCCAGTAGACAACTGTATTTTTTCCCAACCTTGATTATAAGCCAAGGCACACACGTTTTACATTCGAAAAGTTGTCCATAAGTGGGAATGTGAAAGGTTGTTTGTATGGCTACATACGTAACAACACAACACGTAGCAACACAGACACTGAAATCTGAATGGACACTTAAAAAAAAAAAAACACACAAACAACTTGGTACTGCACAGCCAAGCTACGTGCTATGAAATGAAAACTGTTGAAAACATCCCGATAAATGCAATTTCATGGAAGTTGTAAATGTAGGTCAGGTGCTTTTGAGTGTGTGATACCAGTCAATCGTCTTTTCGGGATATTAGAACTGACCTACCTTGCAGTAACTCCAAGATGATTTGTAAAATGTGTGTGTTTCCCACCAGGCGGAAGAGAAAGCTGTGCAGGACAGTGAGCAGCTGCTGGCGGACCTGAGAAGGCGCAGCACCACCATTGCTCCACTGAAGCAACGTCGTACCATCCCAAACAGATCAGTCACATTGGAGTCCCTCTGCGACTGGGAGTCGAGCAAGGTAGAGCATTTACTTAATATTAGCGGGCGGGAAGTTTTTTTATTTGTGTGAATTCCAGCTACATGTTCTCTCTATATTGTGGATTTTTATATTATGGATGAGTCTTGAATGTACCCCTTATAATGAAATGCTGTATTTCTGTGTCCTCGTCTAGGGACCTCTTTCAAGAGGCGAGAAGTGTACCTTAAAGTCTAACCCCGAGAATGAGAACTGGGACGTTATAACCAACAAAGGGGTCACTAACACCTTCCCAGGGGTTTGCTTTGTGATCCCACCGCCTGATCCAGAGGCCATCAACAAAGTGGACATGTAAGTAACAACAAATATGTCAGTCAGTGATGTAGTCAACCAACAATAACACACACTCGTTGACTAGTTTGGGTGGTGAACTGGGAGACATTAAGAAGAGGAGAGCCTCTCTGGCAGAAAGCCTCAAGAACCACAAGTCAGAGATGGCCAGGTCCTTGCAATCAGGTCATTGTTAAACCATATATTGTCTCCAGACCCCTCACATGTTGCTCACGTTTCTAATAAATGAACTTCCCATTTACCGGTTCAGCCCCACCGTCGACTCCCACATTGGACCCCAGACTGTCAGCGCTGGGTCTCCGGTTGGACAAACTGAACGCCGACCTGGGCGATGCTGATAAAGACATGCTGAACCGCATACGATCCCCACTGAGTCGCTCCAACCCCAGTGGAGATCTGCTCAACAGGCTGAAGGAACAGGAAGTAAGGAAAATAAACAAAGGGCTAACATTTACCCAGCACATTTGTGATTGATTGATTAATTAATGGTAAAATCAAACAATACAGCATGTACACACAAGGTTGAGCACAGAATTCTGAAAATGATTTCAGGTGGCTTTTTCATTTGGTGGGTGTGTCTTATGGAAGTGACACAAAGTGACATATTCGTTCAAATGAAAATTATTTTCTTAATTTTTTTAGCATGCTGGCAGGACACTGAAAGGTCTGGAGCAGGAGAAGCTTGCAGCTCGGGATGATTTGCAGCCTCTTCTGTCCAAAGATCCTAATGCCTCCTTCGCGCTGCCACTCAAACTCAGCAATGCCGAAAACAAGTATGATGGCCTCTCTGGACTTGCTGACCTATATAACAAGAAGTAAGTAGTGTTTTCTTTGGAAGATGACCTAGAAGGAAAATCTCTATTATTCACTCATTCTTTTATTATGTGTGCAAAATAGAAGAAATAACTTTCTGTAGTGCTTCTTTCTAACTTTGTGCGCTTGTTTTCAGAGCAAATGCTTCCCTCAACCTCGAGAATCAGATAAAGAAGGTGGATGGCCTCATCTCAGGGTTTGAGAATAGGCTCAGTGAAGATGGCCCAATACTTGACGTGACAAACTCCATTCAAACTGCTAGTGACAGCCTTCATGTAAGGAAATAACAATTTCCTTTCAAACTACACAAACATTCCACAACACCCGCGAAAAACTCAATTTTCCTTTGCCGTTTTTAGCAACAACGGAAAGCTGTGGCATCGGCTCAGCCCGAGATGAGGAAGCTGAGTCAGGACCTAGAGACCACTGAGCAGCTATGCAGTTCACTGCAGCAGGGCTACCAGGAGTTCTGTCCCGACATCCTACGTCAGAGAACAGAGGTCAAACAGCTGCACAACCGCTATGCAAACCTGGACCACCAGCTAAAGGAGAGGTAAGGCTCCGTTCAGACACACGCAGCTCAATTTCATATGTATCAATACAAACAATGCAGCGCTTTAAACAATAGATCATTTTTCCCCCAGAGAGAACATCTTACAAGAAGCTGCCGCCAAAAACCAGGAGTTCCAAAGTTCAGCCAAATCCCTAAATTTTTTCCTGAACAACCTGCCAAAAAACAATATCAGCTACAAGGATGATGTGTCTTCAGTGTCTGCTCTTTACAACTCGCAGGAGGTGAGAATCATTTTGATCCATTTGGATGATTTTGCTTTTTAGTCCTTGATTTCATGATAATAACAACTACAACAACAATATCAACAATTGTGGTGGAGTAGTTAACACATCTGCCTCACAGTTCTGGAGTGTGGGGTTCAAATCTTGATTCTGGCCTTCCTATTTAGATTATTTTTTATGTCTGTGTTTTTATGTCCCATCATTGTACCTTCCCTAAGTATGTATCAGTAATTATAGCACTATGATAGAATGTTATCACTCACTCGCTGACACTTCACTGCAGAGGGTGATGGACGACCTGAAACGGAAAGGCAATGATGTAGACAGACTGTCCGACCTGTCTCAAGACCTTCAGCTTCTGCTTGGTGTAAGACATAACATCCAATATTCATAACACTGAGTCGAAGCATACATAAATGATTTAATGCACAATAATATTATTGGACTACCTTTTCGACGTGCAGGAGTATGATACCAACATTGGCAAATTCAACAGTACGCTAGAAGATGCTGGCGCCACTATTGCAAAGAGACCGTATACGCTCACACTTGCTGAAGCTGTCCAGAAAGAGGTATCATCTACAACCTGTTGATAATATTTACCATTTTCTTGAAATTTGCAGAGGTTACCCTTCCTCTTTCTATGACAGGAAAGGGATCTGGTCAATCGCTACGCTGAGGCGTCAGCCGAAAATGGTCAACGGCAAATACAGATGGGGTTGGCCCAGAATCTCATGATGAAAGTAAGAGGGCAGGCCAGAAGCGACCCAGTACGCAAAACAAATCACTGTATGATTTATGAACTCATTGTCATTTCCTTTGCTGTAGAATGATGAGAAAGTTCAGTTGTTGGCACAACATCAGGTGCAACTGGAAAGCCAGCAAAGGAATGCTTTGGATCTAAACAATCTTTCCAGAGAGCTGGATGAAGAGAGGGAGAGGACCCTTCACGTTGAGGCGAATCTAAAAGCCTTCAGAGATAGGCTGATGTCACTGAGGAATCGCAGAGGAGTAGAGCGTGTTGAGGAAAAAGAAGTGCTTCAATACTACCGTGACCCCAAACTGGAGACTGACTTACTAGAACTTCAGAAGGTACTTAACGAAGAGTATCGGAGACGGACCATGATCCAGAGTGAGATTGACATCTATAACAAGAGATTTGCCCAATTTGAGGACAACCTGAAAAATTCTGCACCAAAACTCTTGACGAGAGAAGTGACAGAGTTTGAGAAAGACCCTCAGCTCGATATCGATGCTGCCATGCTGAGAGATGAAATATCAAGATTGAGAGAAGACATCCGACTGAGAAGCTCGGAGTACATGCAGATAAAGTCAGAGTTTGAGTTCCTCCAACAGAAGAAACCACTTATTAAAGAGAGGGTGGTTAAGAAGGAGGTACTGAAAGTAGAAAAAGACCCAGAGATGATGAGATCTGTGCGGAAATTTGAGACCGAAATTTCGGAAGAAACGAGCAGGGTTAAAATGATTAATGATGAAGTATTCCAAATGAGAAGCCAGATTAATGCCCTTGAAAGAATGATTCCAAACATCCAGCCTAAGATCATTACAAAGGAAGTTAAAAAGGTCGAACAAGACCCCGAACTCATCGCAGAATCAAAGAGGACTCGGGTATCGGTGGAGAATGAGATAATGGAAAACAACTCCTTGTCCAAAGAGCTGTTTAGCCTCCACAGTCGCTACAGGGAAGTTCAAGCTCTGAAACCAAAAGTTGAGGTGAAGGAAATCGTTAATGAGATATTCCGCATTGATCCAAACACAGAGGTAGAAATTTTACGCCTGAGGAAAGACATACAAGATGCCAACGCGCAGCGCTCTGTCATCGATAGGGATATCACAAAGATCGGATCAGAGGTGAATTTCCTTCGAGCGCAGAAGCCCAGGATAGAAACGAAAGAAGTTCTTCAAGAGGTGGTGAAGGAAGAAAGAAGCCCTGAGAACGTGAGAGAGATTCAAAGGTTAAATGAGCAGATTAACATCATCCACAACAATTACAACTTTTTCCAAGACCAGCTGAGGAAACTCAGGAGAGAGAGAGATGAATGGAAGATTGAAAAGTCCAAGATCGAGACCAAAATCCTCACCAGAGATGTCATTAAATATGAACCGGATCCTCTGTTAGAGAAAGAAGCTGACCGTCTGAGAAGAGAATTGAGGGATGAAGCGCAAAGGCGACGTTCAACTGAGGAGTTGGTGTTTGACCTGAAGAACAAATACATCTTGTTGGAAAGACAAAAACCAGAGGAGAAAGTGGTTGTGCAGGAGGTTGTACGTTTACAGAAGGACCCGCGCCAAGTGCATGAGCACGAGAGGCTGAGAAGGACCCTGGATGAAGAAGTGATGACTCGACGTCAGATCGATTTAGAGTTTCAGCAACTAAGAACAAAGGTGGAAGAGTACGAGAGGCTCCTCAGGGCAAGTGATGAGCATCAAAAGAGGATCATAGCAGAGTCAGAACTCAAGGAACTCAGAATGCGGATCCACCAGCTGGAACATGCGCCGCCTGCGGTTTCAGAAAATATTGTTGTTGAGGAGGTACTGAAAGTGGAGAGGGACCCAAAACTTGAGAGGTTGACAAGTGCCCTGCGCTCAGATATGGATAAGGAAACCAGTGATATCCTGCGTCTCCAGAGAGACATCCGTAACATCACTCTTAGGCTTGAGGTGCTCCAGAAAGAAAAGTCGGTTGAAAAGAAAGTGTACAAGGAAGTTGTCCGTGTTGAAAAAGACCAAGCTGTGGAAGCGGAGAGGGATCGCCTGAGGGAACAGGTCTCTAAGATGAAATTTGGAAGACAGGACATTGAGGCTCAAATCAAACGCCTCAGTACTAGAACAAGCCATATGATGACTACCAGGTCTAGCAGCTCAAGAGAAGAAACGACCCTAACAATGAACAGAGACAACTTACTGAGGGAGAAGGACAACCTGACTCGTGAACTCAGGACACTGGAGGCAAAGAAAAACGACATCAACTTGTCTTTCGAGCAGCAGAGCAGACTCATGAGTGAGAGATCACAGATGAGCAGGAACAGAAGCATGAAGATGGGTTCTGACGTACAGCAAATGGAGAGGGAAATCATGAGCGAGAAAGATAAGATCCATATGCGTGACAGCACCATTCGCGAGCTCATGCTGAGCCTGCAGAAAGAGGAACATGCTGAAACCAGGACTAAGGAGACCAACGTGTCCACCAAAATCACCATTCTGGATCCAGACACAGGCAAAGATATGTCTCCTTACGATGCCTACCTGCGGCGACTAATCGATCGCCAACAGTACATTCATTTGCAGGAGCTTGAGTGTGACTGGGAGGAGATTACTTCCGTGGGACCTGACGGCGAGACATCCGTACTGCTGGATCGAAAGAGTGGCAATCAGTACCCCATTAAAGATGCCCTGAGGGATAGCCGACTAACACAGATGGATTTGGATAGGTACAAACAAGGCCAACTCCACATCTCAGAACTTGCCTTGCTGGTTGCCGGTGAAAGCAAGTCCAAGGCCCAGTTCAACTCATTTGTCCCAAATGCCAACACACCATTGATGTCGGCCTCAATTGACTATGCCGCTACACAAACGTATCCAATTGCTGGAATCATGGATACAAACACTAACACCTGCTTCACAGTACGCAGCGCCGCCATGCGTAAACTTATCGACACAACGACAGCCCAAAAGCTGCTTGAGGCTCAGGCGGCAACCGGCGGCATCATTGATATCACCGCCAGAGACAGACACTCGGTTCAGAAGGCAGCTTCCAGAGGCCTCATTGATGAAAGTCAGCTCCAGAGGCTCCTCAACGCTCAAAAGGCCTACACCGGGGTGGAAGACCCAGTGACCAAACAGCGCTTGTCCGTGGGAGAAGCCATCCAGAAAGGTTGGATGCCAAAGGAAAGTGCAACATGGTACATGGAAGCGCAGCACCTGACCGGAGGTCTGGTTGATCCCAATAGCAACAGAAGAATAAGCATCGTGGATGCCATTGGATCCAAAATGATCGACAGCAACATGATGAGAGATATTCAATCTGAAACCAATTACAAGAAGGATATCACAGATCCGCTCACCAAGCAGAAGATCAACTACAAACAAGCCCTGGATCGCTGTAAAAGAGACCCCAACTCTGGCCTTCTAATGTTGCCAGCCTCCTCCAAAGAGTCTGGCTACACTCCAACGTACAACAGATATGCAAGATTCTAAATGTGTTTACACCTTAGCGATGTCTGCTCTGGAAGGTAATAGATGAGAAAAAAAAAATCTGCCAATATATTTGGGTCATATTGTATGAACATAAACGGTGCATACAATGTGCCTTTTTGAATCAGGCACGCTTTCTGTCAAACCCCCCAAAAATGCTGCCGAAATGTCTTTGTTTACCAAACATGTCAGATGTGGGCAGATGTTATTATGATTTAAGTAGAAGAATGTTACAAATGAAGTATCTACCTGATAATATTACTACTGTGGAATACTGGGACATGGTGCAATGCTAATTAATATGATTATGTATTACTGTGGGCTATCCTTGACACTGTTCACTTTTAACTCAGTCAATAAATTTAAATTATAATGTCTCGTGTCATCTTTTAAAAAACACACATGAAGATAAAATGGACAATTGCTCTGATTTACTTCACAAATTATTCAAATGAGATCATGTTATAGAGCGCAAGCGTCGTCAGATATTGGGAGTAATGCCATAACGTCATGGCTACATAGTAAATGCTTTTCTGGCCATGCTGTAACAAAAGCTATTGCAGGAAATCAAAAGTTAGAACTAAGAAAAGTCAACACTTACTTATCACTTATTGATTGAGTGGCACATTTTTTCTTTGATTTAATAAAGCACTGGAGATATACACCATAAGTATGTTGTAAATCCTTATTTAAAAAAAACAAAAAACTACAAAATCCAAAGCATCAGCAGTCCATGAGCATGTTCAAGATCAATTTATATCTGCATGTTGTACTGCAGCATCCTCCAGATGGCTCTGTCTTTCCTTGAAGAAGCTCCTCTGCTCGTTGATGGCTTTTTGCAGTAGGGCAATGTTTACACCATCCACACAGTTGAGGACACGAGCGCAGATCCGCAGCCCCTCCACCCCTGTGAGACAAAAGATGTTTAATTATTAACAAAACAAAAACCAACAACACAAGAACGTGTTGAAAAAGACAACACTTACCTTCATTTGTTTCAATTTCACCCAGAACTACATATTGAGCTCCAATTATGGGATTAAATGGTTCCACAAATGAGGTATTGATGACAACATGGTGCTCTTTGGAAGCGTGCTGAGTTGTTAGTGAAGCCTGGGACTTCTCGGGCTCATAGCGGGTGAGTCTAGAAAAAATTGACATAATTTATATATTATATTTTATTATATGATATATATATTATATAATTTAATTTAATATAATTTGTCTGAACAAAGGAATACAATGGCTATTAGATATAATTGATTTGCTCATGCAGGAGATATCGGTCCATAACATCCTGTCAGAATTTAGCTTTTAGCAAAGTTGTGCCTATCTTTTTTATTCTACAAACAGCACGATGCAAGCTAATAGAAGGGGGAATTGTTTGGTGTGCAAAGGGTTTATTTTTGATTGAGCTAAAAAGCAGGTTTTGTTTCCTTTTGTACTTGAATAGATTTGTGCTTTTCTGTGTGTGTACATCTAATAAGTATTTACCACTGAGTATCCCCCCACCTTTGTGAACGAAATAGAAATATCTCAAGTGAGTTAGTACTAACCCACCTGCCAAATGTTCGCACAGACTGTCCTTCCTGCAAAGCTCCGGACTTCACTTCCCACGGGAAATAATACACTGCAGCAGCAGGAAGCATGGCTTCTTGTAGTGATAACCAACGACGCGTTCCACGTCGCGTTCAAAATTCGAGTTATGTCGTAAACTAAACAAATACCAAATACTGTAAAAGAGTTGAGACGAAGGAGATTGACATGTCTCCCCCCAAAAATATATATAATCTTTTACTTCCGGGTTTGTTCACGTGACCAAGCGTCACCAACCTCTCCAAACGGAGAGAACAGGCCGCTTCCATACCTGAACCCACGTCGCTCTCAATCTACTTTTCTCCTTTAAATTCATTTTCAGGCTCAAACATGAATCCAGACATACTGAACGAGAGGCAGAAGGCAACTTTTGACATTGAGAAACTCACCAACATTCTGAACGGAGGCCCCGAGAAGACCAAGAGGAGGCGAGAAATTGGTAACTTGTCGCATGCGTACTCTAACAGGTCATTTTGGATACCGTGAACCTCTAACCCACTTTCAATCTATAGTCTATATCTGATAGTTCGTAATTATTGTCGAATCTTAAATCGTAGTGTCAAGTCAAATGAAGCTAGGGGTTAATGTTAGCTAGTAGCTCATGGTGCCTTTATATTTCAGTGCACACACGATAATGGGTTTTATTAAGTTAATTTCGCGGTTGTTTTTATCTGTGTATTGTTCTAGTGTGTCAAGAAGCAACACACTAGTTCACTGTTTGCAATTTCTTCAGTCAAAGATCATAAATTAGACAAAATGTCATCAGCAAACAAATAAATATGCCACAAAGTGGATACACAGGTTAATTATATACCTCCTGCCATCATCTGCTATATGAATTTAATTGTTCTACTTCTCACACTACACCACTGGTTTAGATTGATGAACAAAGATGAAGTAAAATATTTTTGGACCAATTAAAATCACTCACCACGGAACATCTGATCTCTCACAGGAGACCACAGTAAGGTGTCATGGCACACTAGTTTGGAATCACAGCAGCTAGTCAGCAAACTACATCACAGGATGGATAGTCCGACTCCTCATTATTCTCAAATCATTTTATAGAGGTCATGTAGAACATTTGAGGGAAATTGGCATGTTACAGCACGTTGTATGCTGCAACTCAATTTAGCCTTCCCTGTCTGCTGTAGCCGACCCATGCGTCCATTAAAAGCGCTCAAACTAATCAAAAAAATAAAAATCCACTCCGTAGCTGAGACTCAAACATGAGGGTTCACTATTTTGCTTTCACCCTTTTTCATTGCAGAGACCATGGTTCTGAACGACCCAGACTTTAATGAACAGGACCCAAACTTCTTGTCTCGCAGTGAGCGCTATGACCAAGCTGTTAGAAAGAGTGCCCAAATGATCCTCAAGTTGAGAGAGTATGGCATTGCGGACCCAGAGGAGATCTACTGCTATAAGAGGTAATTTGATTACAGATTTAAACAAGTACATGTCATGTGCATGGCATGACACATTATACAACACTTCTATGACAAGGCAAAACTCCAGAGTGAATTGTCATTTGGAAAAAGTTTCAAAGAGATTTATGTAAACTCTGCCCTGGCATTCTAGCTAGTATGTATGGACAAATAAAGTTGGAGCAAAGTACAGATTAAAACTATGTCAAAGGGTGTATGAGGTTTTCAGCTTGTTGCATGTGCTTAAATACCAGACACGGACCATGTGATGTATTTAGTTGTATATTTATTATTCTAAAGTTAATTTATGAACTATAGATATTTTGTTAAGCTCTAGTCACTATACATAGCCTTACATGCATTACAGTTGAGTTTGAGAGATCGTAAAACAGCTAGGCCTTCATTACGCAATCTTAGCCCACATGAAGCAGAGTTGAGTCCGCTGCCAAGAGTAGATTCCCCACTTTCTCCAACATTGACGACTTCAGTGAAAGTCAATACTTAAACATTAGTTACTGATTGTATACATTTTTTTTCATCCAGTATGTTTCGAGGCAACGTTCACGAGGCAATGGGACTACACTTTGCGATGTTTGTCCCAACCCTGTATGGCCAATGTGACCCTGAGCAGTCCAAGAAATGGTTACCTCTAGCAGAGTCCTACCAGGCCATTGGCACATATGCTCAAACTGAGCTAGGTCACGGTCAGTTCATGAATATGCCTCTGATTTTCTTTTTTGAACACAATTAAAAATATATATATTTGGTATTTTTGACCGGTGAAAACAGGCCCATTCTAAGTGCAAACATGATTAGGCTTGCTTGTACAGTATGTGTTTGACAGATCAATATTTATGTTATTTTTGCCTACACTAATATCAATAATTTCATTTTGTAGGTTTACATACCAGCAGCCACGAGTTATTTATCTTTTGATTAGCTACATTCCAAAATGAAATCAAAGTTTCGCAAAGTGCGCTGCCGTTTAAAAAAAAAAAAAAAAAATAGTCATCAAAAGTGCATCCATATTTTAATGCATTTTCATTCCTCTCGGAGCTGTAACCAAATGTTATGCAGCTTGGTACTGGGGCAGGGTCCGAATGTTTAAGTACCTCGGTTATAAAATACTTAGAGGTTGAGTTGTTGTTGCCAACTCATTATCTCTTTGTATTCAAAAAGGCTGAGAAACATGCAAAGAAGAAAGTAGGTCAATCAAGTTATTGTTTGTTGCTGCCCAGTGAATGTCCATTTTCTAACCACCGAGGCATTGAACTAATTGCTGAGTCTTTGTTTTTAAAGCTATTACTATCCTGTTTAGAGTGACTTCTGTTGCACAGAGATCATGCAAAATGTGTGCATCGGGGCTGTAACAGAAGGTCCGGAATTTGGCTTTTTCATAGAACCCAGTCAAATAGGATATTGCATCTGATGAACTCAATGCAGTACTTATTTGGACTTACATTTGACACAACCGGACGGGAGAAGTGTGAAACTTCACACCCCTATCCTGGCATTGCCGATTCCTCCTCTCTGTTACAAGTGGAGCTACAAGACAAATTATGCACAAATGATTGTTGTTGTTTTTCAAGCTCATAAATTGAATAAATTATTTGCTCTCTCCTTTCTTCATGGCTTCTTCTTTGCTTGCCCTCTATCCATCATTTTTTTACACCCCATTTGCATGTTTACTTTCATTTTTCCATGTATTTAATTTGGCCTATGCTTTCCATAATTTTTTGCTCCCTCCAAAATGCTTCTGTGTTGTCCACTGCTTGTCTTTGCCTCGCATTACCACCTGGTTTCCTGTCCCACCGGCCTCTGTCTTCTGTGGTTTAGCTGCGTGCACCCAGGCAGGCCTGAACCTTTAGATCTGCATCTCGGAATGTTCCTGCCCACGCTGCTTAACCAGGCCACTCCAGAACAAATGGACCGCTTCTTCATGCCTGCCTGGAACCTAGAGATCATCGGCACCTACGCTCAGACTGAGATGGGCCACGGTAAAATATTGAAAAGCATGGCCCAAAGTCCACCTACTGATTTGAGTGGAGCTGTGTTAAGGAGTGAAAAAATGTGGTCTGCTTTTGCAATGCCACTTATTAATTCCAAATGTCTGGGTCAGTAGATTTGTCTGCCTAACAGCCAAAACCAGAAAAATTGACTTATCTCTTGCATATTCCAGTTTGGGTGAGTCGTTCAGACTAAAAATACATTTGAAAAAAGTATTTAATAGGACATAAGTATTAACATGCTTTTGGATCTGTCAAACATTTACAAGGTACATTTACTCTGTCGTAATGGAACATTCAGCAGAGGGCATTTTATAGTCCTGTAATTCTATACAGTATGTTTACTCAAAGATTTAGCAAGTGACTTTATGGCAACTCTCATGGGCTTGTTTTCTACCGAGACGCTTCCTGTGATTTATTTTTTATCCATGTTGGAGTGAATTAATTTATAGTGCTGAGTTAACATTATTTAGATGAATGATAATTGTGTTTTCTGTGACTGTGTGTGACTGGTGAATGGTTGCTTTATCCCTTTCCTCCAGGCACACATCTCCGAGGACTGGAGACCACCGCCACATATGACCCAGCTTCAGAAGAGTTTGTCCTAAATAGTCCCACTGTTAGCTCAATCAAATGGTGGCCTGGAGGCCGTAAGTACAAGTATACACTTTCCAGGAATGCAAAACATTTTATATTTTTGAGATGTCTGCATTTTTCCGAGTCGGACTAACTGGTGCATTTTGAAATACGAATGTTTGAAAATCTAAATACATACAATCGCTGCTGCTCTTTTCTAGTTGGGAAGACCTCAAACCACGCAATTGTACTTGCTCAGCTTTATACTCAGGGAAGCTGCCATGGTCTGCATGCTTTCATTGTGCCTATCCGTGACATGAACACACATGTACCACTGCCAGGTAACTACAATATTTGGAATTTCTTTTAATTGAAAGGTCATATCTGTTCATATTTCTCATTGAACAGAAACTCATTTTCCATAGGTATTGTTGTTGGCGATATTGGACCCAAATTTGGCTTTAGTGAAGTTGACAACGGCTTTTTGAAACTTGACCACGTGCGGATACCACGGGAGAACATGCTTATGAAATACGCCAAGGTCAGACGATCATTGCAAATTGCATAGTCAAGTAATTTTCAGTTTCCAAGTTTATACATTTAAGTATGCTGAAGAAAATGCATAATTTCCCCCAGAGATATCTAAAACACTTCCACAAACAAAATTAGCATGTTAGATAACCAGCAAAAGAATTTAGTTGGAATTTAGTTATTTTAGGAGAGTAGCAGTTTATGTATTTTATTTCAATTGGCACGTCAACATGCTGAATTGTTCTTTTCTGTCCACTAGGTGGACCCAGATGGCACCTACTTCAAGCCACCCAGCGATAAACTGACTTATGGCACAATGGTTTTCATTCGTTCCATGATTGTAGGAGAGTCCGCTCGGGCCCTCGCAAAATCCAGCACCATCGCCATCCGCTACAGCGTTGTCCGACACCAATCTGAAATCCGGCCAGGGTCAGTCACCGCTGGCTTCTTGACGTCACTCAAGCAAACAATTTAATTTGGCTTCTTCAGACATTAACATTGTGTGTATTTGTCCATTAAAACAAAATGTATATTTGTTTTTGTCCTGCAGAGAACCCGAGCCTCAGATCCTCGACTACCAGACGCAGCAATACAAACTGTTCCCAGTGCTTGCTATGGCTTATGCCTTCACTTTTGTTGGTCATTATATGAACCAAACATACCATCGCATCACTGGTGACATCCATCAGGGGGATTTCAGTGAGCTTCCAGAGGTACTAATAGCACATGTAGTCCACGTGATCTCTCGGTGCAGCAAAATCTTAACCAATGCATAGTTAATAGATGTCTGGGGATTCACAATGTCTCCATCTAGTTTTGTTTGCTGATTCCCAATGAGTTCAGAAAGATTTCCACCCTTTGTGTTTGTCCCCACCTTTCTCCGTGTAGCTCCACGCTCTGTCTGCGGGTTTGAAGGCTTTCACCACGTGGGCAGCCAACTCTGCCATTGAGGTGTGCCGCATGTCGTGCGGAGGTCACGGCTACTCCCGCAGCAGTGCCTTGCCAGACATATATGTGGACTTCACTCCAACCTGCACTTACGAGGGAGAGAACACAGTCATGATGCTGCAGACTGCAAGGTGTGTCATTCCACACAAATGTACAGGTGGACCGATATTAGCGCTGCATAGTTAGATGTTCATATTTTTGTGAAAGGCCTTTTCACACTGCCCTTGATTTTCTTATTTGGTTTGGGTCAGAAAACATCTACCATCACACCGTCAGCATTCTGTCTTTCCACCCTCACAGCACATAAAATGTGTGTGTGCAGATACTTGATGAAGAGCTACAGGCAGTCTAGAGCTGGTCAGCAGCTGCATGGCATTGTGTCATACCTGAATGAGGCAGAGCATCAAAGAATCCAACCACAGCTCATCGCCGCAAAATCGACTGGGATCGATTTTAATGACCTGTCCAGCCTGGTGGAGCTCTACAAGCTGCGGGCCGCCATGTATGAGACAAGAATGATAGATCATCACGAGCCAGCAGCCAATTTGTTTCTGATATATGCAAATGGTCCTTCTGTGTGTTTAGTCTGGTCGAACTGGCAGCCAAGAGCATCCAGAAGGAGCTGCAGCACAAGAAGAGCCAAGAAGATGCCTGGAATAATAGCGCTATCGACCTGGTCCGAGCTTCTGATGTAAGACCATTTTATGTGAATTTCAGTACGTTTTAAATTCCCATGCAACACTAACAAACTTCTCATTCACTGCGGTTATTCTACTTTAAAATTGAATGAAATAAAAGATTCTTGCATAGTGACTGTTTGGTTATCTGATTGTCTTAAACACCGTGTCCTCCTATTTGACTTCTTCCAGGCCCACTGCCACTATGTGGTAGTGAAGCTCTTCGCTGACAAGTTGGGAGAGATTGATGCTGCCCCCATACACTCAGTGCTGTTAACGCTTGCTCGCCTCTATGCACTTCATGGCATGTCGAACAACTCTGGAGACTTTCTTCAGGTACAAATCTATCTCGGTGCCTTAAAATACATAATACTTTGTTGTGTGACCACACTCGTTACTCTAAATAATCATACCGGAAATTTGTCCCATTGAAATGAATGGAAATGCTTTTAATCTGTTGTAGTATTTCCTGCAAAAATTTTAATGAGGAAAAATAGTACTTCATATTTTTTAAATAAAATATTATTCAATAGAATACAAAAAGTGGATTTTTTTTTGTGCAGCTGCTAAAAATGTTTTATATATATGATGTCAAGTCGCTCGAATATCAATTCAACAGTGTATAGCAATACTGGATGCCCAGTCAAGGATTTTCTTTTGTTGTGTCACTTCTAATTCAAGATTTTCTTATTGTCTAAAATAAATTGTGTAAATTGCTATCTGTGATTATCTAACCCTCATCCACATTTCCATCTACTTTATCTCAGGCTGGACTGTTAGAGCGGTCCCAGGTGATAGAGGTTACTTCCTATATCAAGGAGCTTCTTTCCGAGCTGAGGCCAAATGCTGTGGCGCTGGTAGATGCCTTTGATTTCCATGACCGGATGCTAAATTCAATCTTGGGGCGATATGACGGCAATGTCTACGAAAACATGTTTGAATGGGCCCGTCGCTCACCACTGAATTCTACAGAGGTCAGCAAATGCCGCTGGAAAGATTATAATTGTAAAACATAGCCATTTATCATTTCAATTAACGGTTGCATTCTTCCTTCTGCAGGTCCACGAGTCCTTTCATAAGTATCTGAAGCCGCTGAGGTCTAAACTGTGAGCGGAAACACACGTTTCTGCCTGTGAGCATTTCTGCATGTAAATAGAAAATGGTACATCATTTCAAATCCCAACAAGTCTCTTGACTTTATTCTCATCAAGACTGACCTGTGTCCTTAACATGAAGGCCCCTAAATTAATCAGGGGAAGCAAGGTTTTTAACGATCTTTTTTTTTTAATTTGATATCAAATGGTCTTGAATTATGTGATTAGCAATCATAGATTGCTGTCACATTAAATAAAATGAAAGTAAATAAAATGTATATTCGCAAAACTTTTAATCTGATCTAATTATGTAATATGTCCTCCTCTCTGTTGTAGCCTGATGGTGGGTTTTTGTTTGCCAGTTAAGTTTTTCCCAACAAGAACAGAATGCAACATTGAAAATTACATAACAAAGGCAACACTAAAATCTCTTTTGCTTGTTTTCTGTAGACTGGGCTGCTTGCTCTTCTGGAAGAAAGAAATATTTAGAAGTGCAGCCTCCTTGACACAAGTTTTGTGGGCATTTTATACCTGAAGCAAAATAGAGCAGCTTAACCTAAAGGACGATTTGGCCTTTTAGTTTCAAACAATTTTGTGTAATTTTTGATGGCTTGGGGTTGGCAGTTCTTGTGTTGTGGCTCAAATGTGGGCCTTTTAGAATAATTGCACACTAGCTTGCATCATGATCATAAAGTAAAGTTGATTCTGGGATTTTACAGACAGAAAAGTGGATAGATACTTTCTTACAAATCAAAGTATTTTAATGTCATGGAAAGTCAATGTTTCATATAAAAGAACTGTAGTACTTTAAGTTTTTCATATGGACAACTGAAAACATTTTTATCAAAATATGTGCCTGTCTGTTTGAGGGATGTTCCTTCTCAGACTGATTATCTTCACAGGACATGTCCTCTCTCATATATGATGTAAATTCATGGTAACAATTAGCCAAGATGTTTATTAACCATAATTGGTTGGATATTTGTTTGTGTTTCTACTAATATTGATAATTTGACATGTTGTCAAAATAAATATTAATAAAAGAGTGTGCATCGGTCCTTCTGTGTAGGTGTCTTAAAGGGAAGTCAGGTCACTTATTTTCTTCACAATAAATTATATGTGGACCCCACTAGTTTAAACACAGTATTCTGATTAATATTGTTCGTTTATAATGGGGGTAGACTGCGTTGGGGATTTTCATTTAACTTTATATATTAATGTTATATTTCTCATGTACAATTTACTATCATGATTTTGGCACAACCTGTTGATTTTAGATTGATTTTTAATCCCAAATTAGTGAAATTTCAATGTTTCTATAATTATAATTTACTCACCGATGAAATATAAACGTGTTTCTTTTAGAATGTAATTTTATTGACATAAAACCAAACAATTATTAATCGAGGCAAATTAATCAAATTACGTAATGAATACATTTGAACTATTGCTGCCTAAAAATAACCATATTAGCAGACGTTTGAACTGTTTTTCATTTGGCCGCATATCAAGCAGTTTTACTTCATTGAGAATCTCTGACTGTTCACTTGTATGTTTTTTTTTTTTTTTTTTTTTCAAAAAATAAAGTGTATAGGTATTGTCAATGCATTGTAGGAATATATCCGAGCAGTGCTGTACTTTCGGTTGGGGGCGGTGTTGACGGAGTTGGCGTCCGTCCAGCTCGCCTGGTCTCCGGATGAGGTCAGTTGAAACTCCGCCTCCCGCTCTTGTGTAGTGCCGCTGCGATTCAAGCCAAGGATGTGGGAAGACACAAAGAGGGAAGTGCCGACATACCGGCGGACGCCTTGCCCACCGCGACGTTTTTATCCCGATAAATACAACCTGCTCATGAAGAACAGGTTGGCCATTCATTATTGCCGGTGAGTCGAATATAGCTTTAGGCGTTGACGTTACGATAATTTTGTAACAGCGTGGAAAAAGTTAGCTTTATTAGCCCACTTCGTGTCGCCAGCGGGCTACTCGTGGTAATGTAAAAGTAGTCAGCGGTGACATCACAAAATCGCCACCGTAAATTGTTGTCTGGCTATCTACAATAAATACACATTTTGTTAGGAAATTAAAATTACTCAATCGAATTGATCTGGTAAAATAATTATTTTAGTTTCTGCTGTATGTCCAATCATAGTAATTGAGCAGAGCACTCCACACAATTTAGTCTCGTGTTATTCTTTGTTGCGCTATTGCAGCTGCCGTGTGTTCGGACATGTCATTTATTTGATTTCCAAACTATGTGGGAGGCGCCATTCAAACACAGTCACGTGACGATGGACCGCGTGCACACTTTCGTGTCCATTTATGCTCATCTTGTTTGTGTAGCTTGGTGTTTTCCAACCTTTGAGCCTTTGCATTTGAAAATTCTCACGGCACACAACCTCATTGCCTTTTTGGACTGTGCCGTACAGCTCCTGGCGCCCGCAGATTGCAAAGTCTTCCCTACATTGTTAGTACTGCAAGTTACCTGCGCAGGATGTTTTTTTGTTTGTTTTTTTAACTCAGTTAAATGTTGTATCATAAATTCCTGTAAGTGTAACTTATCTAATACTTTTACCTTACTTTGGTGAAATTGGGTTAGGCTCGCCACCTAGCTCATAGATTGAACTGTATGACCTCTGTCTATATCTAGTTTGACACACTATTAGGCTCAGTGGGATGTAAATCACATCATCATTCTCAAATTAAAACAGGAAGTTATGTAGTGTGAACACAGCCATTCAATGGCTTTAGAAGCCATGAAATATGAACTCGGCAAGAGATCTGTTGCTCTACCGCTGATGGTAGGGAAACGATTCCAGAGTTCAAAATCTCACTGCTAGCTTTTCTTTTGCAATGTTGACTGTCGAGCACAACAGTGCTCATTTCGCTCAAAGAAGTGATGTTTCGATAATGGAACACATGAATTCTTAAACAATAAAGCATAACGCAGAGTTTCTTTTCAAGTAGGCATCTTCGAGATGATGAGAAGCCAGGCTGCTGCTTAGCTGAACAAACTCCCTTGCCTGTGTGCAGGTTTGGGCATGCCAATTCTTGTGGGGATGGCGCAATGTTTTAGACTGCCTCTGGCGTGTTTAAATGGAATTCAGTCTTACCATTCTTTTGCAGTGAAAGGGAACCCGTGACTTTTGTATTTTTCTAATTGTCGACATTATTGTGTGCTAATGCAGGCAAAGAACAAGACAAAGGTTTTGAGTCATTAAGCTCTGGAGATTTCTCAGTTTGGACGTGAAGAATGACTGGGTAGGTTTGACTGTTGACGTACTACAGAAACTCACACACACCCACAGATTTCGATGCATTCTCATTATGCTCCTGCTGGCCTGAAAACCGCTTGTTCTGTCATGGTCGCATGATGCCGACTGACCAGCGCTGACATTTTAGCCACATTTTAAAAGACTCGGTGTGAAATTCATCAGGTGACCGGCTGTTGTTTTACTAACAAGTGACTGTCTTAAAAAAAGGTATTTTTCCATGCACAATATTCCCTTTATTGAGACACTCTGCCAGCTGGTCCCATACTGCAGTGTCCTCTCGCACAATATCAGTTGGTAGGAAGTTTTCATGTCGTGATTGTGGTGACCAAAATGATCGCTATTGTACTCTGTACTATCACAATATTCTTCAGCATAGCAAAGCACAAAGGGGTCGTTTTCAGAAAACATGCTCCGGACGTGTGACATGTGAGCCCAAAACTGAACATAACAAAACCTGCTTTAAATCAAACCCATGAATCAAGATAGTTGTTGACACTCAGCCCTTTGTTTGCAGGAGATTGATGTGTTGTGGTCTACCGTGTTGGAACAGTTGTTACATGGACAGATTGAACACCAAGAACTGGCATGTCCAAAATTATTTTTGAATTAATTATTTTTGAATGGGTTCACTCTTACTTATCGTTGCAGGTACCTTGAGGGATCAAAATGAAACCACCGTAACAGAGTTGGCAGCTAGAATTCTCGGCTCAAAATACATTCCTGCAAAAACAACAGCTTAAATATCAGTAAGGTTGTTCATTTTATCTTTTCGTCATATAAGCAATATTGGAAACAATCAAGTCTAGTAATAAATTCTATAGGGACATTTAAAATATTGATGTATCTCAAACTGGATCATCATCCGCAGCTCGGAGTCAGACCTTTTATTGTAAGACTCTCCTTACTTGACAAGGTCTCTGAGGGAAGGTGATGACTATTAAGAAAAGAAGAAGTGATCAGGGTCATTTCCTCATTGAGCTGTCACAAGGCAAACTTTAACCTGATGAGGATAAAATGAAAGACCTCAGATTCTATTGAAGAAACCGAGTTCATCAGAATATATGAGACCGTCATTTTTGATTCATGTTTGTGATCACCATACAGAAGAGAGTCTGAATAAGGCCGTGTAAAAGGAGGAAGGATGTTGCGCAATCCACTTGATTACCAAACAGTATACAGTACTTGCATCAGAAGTGCTTGGTTGTAGCATGGAAGATGATGCTTAGCGTTATCGTCATAGTTATTACAACGCACCGCGAAACCTCCGTCAGACCCAAGTCTCCCGATATAGAAAAAAATGCAATAAACATCAATCTAAAATACCCCTGAAATTAATTGATAAAATAATTGCTACAATAATTCATTGTAAAACAACTTGATTGTGATACTTCTACATGTCACGCACATGGACCTCTCTGATTTCAGTTCATTCCTGAACTGCTACAAAGGGAATTGCATTTTGGCCGGCGTGCATCCTGGCAACTGTGGAAGTTGTAGTGCTGTAAAACTCAGAAACTGTGCAGAAATGCACAAAGATGTGGAGGCGCTTTGTGTCACCTTGAGTCAGAGTGTGAAACGTGCCAAAAATACACCGTGGGTGAAAATGTGTATATCTACAAAGCAACCATGCGTGAAACCTTCTATCTATCGCTTTGTTTTTCTTATCTATTTTGTAATGTAACTCCAAATATTCTTACTATAAAGTTGTGTAAAATAACACCTATTCTGCCAGCCGGGTGTTTTCCCACATGGAAGATGTTGTTAGTTACGAAATGATAAGAGCACATTTTGCCTCCCAATGCATAATATGCGCATTTGCTCGGCCTCGCCTGTGGTCAAACAGTCGGTGTGGGGCTGGATGATGAAGTATGCCTTTGCAACAGCTGCTGATGAAGCAAAGGCAGCATTGTGAAGCGGTTTGAGCAAACTATTTTGGCTAGGCTACTTTCCAGGTCATGTGATTACAGTAGAAATTCATGACGCCAATGACATGTGATTCTTTGGAATCTATGATGTCAGTTAGTGGGTGGCTGACTTCTGTCCCACACTTGTAACAGGATCAAGCCTGCCATTGATGTCGCGCACAAAACACTATGTAGTTTATAAGATCTACCCTAAAAATATTTAGAGTAGAATCCTTGTACCTGCATACGTGAGACCTAACAAACAACATGTTGGTTCAACAATTAACATAACTTCGTCAAAAAAACACAAACCACAAAAAAAAATTTTTTGTAGTTAAAAGATTGAAATCAACTTCACTGAGTGCTGTAAACAGCTTAACAGGTGTCATACACAGTTTTAAAAATGACCTGTCAAAATTCACCAAACATTTTATTGTCATTTTGGCCAAGTTAGAAAAACATTTCAGAAAAAAAAAATTTTTTATTGTTACACTCCCTGTGCAAATCCTCACTCCTCAAACACCACAGTCTGTACATTTTCTAATTCGTTAGAACATTATTTTTCTAAACTCCTCTTAATTGTCCTAAGAATGTAGACCTATCTTTAGAGAAGAGTGAGGATATGGACAGCGGTCTACATTAATGCTCTCCACCACTTGAGTGCTCTGTCCATTAGAACAGTTCTTTCATCATTTAAGTGGTTGAGTGGACGTATAAATGCTTTTCTCAAGGGAGCTGAATTAAGATTTGATATTCAAGCTTAAAATGTTTATACACTTGAATTGGATACAATTCAAACATAACCACCAATTGTCATTAAAAATGAAAATGGTCGGTGGATGTGCACAGTCAGCGAAATGATGTCTGTGTCTAGAAGAAAACTAGTCTATTGATTGAGCTGCTGTCAAGTTTCCCTGCTGCATTTGTGACACACACACATCTCGAGCCCCGCATTACTTTTATGTCCTTCGACTCGACAACAAAGCTGTCCCGGCTATCATGACATTTATGGATGCGCTCGGACCACTTTAGGATGACTTCGATAGTTACTCCGATTACTGCGAAGTACAATTACACTACCTGCTTGTTCCCGTCTTGGCTGTGACTTTGTCAAGATAGTTTGAGGCTCTATCATTGCATTTTCCGGTCCTTGGATATAAATGAATGATTTGTAATTACTGCTCGACTGAGCTAATGCTTATTTGTTCCACTGGCAAATTAGATCAATCATACACATGTGAAGTTATTTCCAGCCCCTGTTAAAAGCTAATCCAATAAGTCAGTGATGGATGGAGTGGAACACAGTTGGTGGCAGACATTAGGATTAGGATATTGTGAAATGAAATATTTAATTGAATTTCATTCTTAAAATAGAAGTCAAGCATGAGCACTCATACATCTGAGTAAATTGCAGTTTAAGCCATGATAATGCCACTTTTCATATGGCTAGGATGTTATTATTCTCTTTGTGAAAACAAATAATTATTTTTATGTATTATTATTTTAGTAAAGTCCCTTTAGATGAGTCCACAAAAATAAATGAGTGGGTTGTTGAGGAATTTTTAAGCCTACAGTCAATTATAAGGGTGGTTTAGCACAGTGGTAGTGTTTGTCTCCTAATTTGCAGGTTGTGGGTTCAACCCTCACCCCTGGTGACCATGTCGAAGTGTCCTTGAGCAAGACACTGAACCCTGAATTGCTCCCAGTGGCGCCAGCAGCCTCCCACTGGAAGAATATCTTAATTTCGTTGTACAATGACAATACAGTCATTTTGTATTCATTTATTTTACCAAGACTTGACCAAATGAATATCTTTATTTTTCTCTTCTACAGAACATCGTCAAGATGCAAGAGGGGGATGAGCCACTTCCTTATGGGCAGCAGTCGGATAGCCGTCTAAAGAGCAAGAAACCACCCAGTCTTGTCATAGCAATACCCAACCCTGAAGAGATGATGCCTCATGACCCCACTAAACAGGTAGGTTTCTCACCATTCGCTATTTTCAGCACTCACCAACATGTTTGAAGGGGTTCCATGATTTTCATATTTAATGTTATAGTCTAATTGTTGGTCTTGTGAAAGCAATTGAGGCTAAATGGAGTGCTCGGCTGGGCTTCAGCCAGCAGTGCTACAGTTGATTTATTTTCAATCTCAACCAGTCGTCTGATGAACAACATAGCATCTGTTCGTTGCGTGACATCCATGATGCTTAGTACAGCACAAGTCCTTGGGCAGCATTATTCTGACCCAGATGACATTGACAGGAGTCCAGAATATTCAAGGAAATGGACCCATTCTTGTTAATCCATCCATTTGTCTGTCGCTTCTCCACTGAAATTTACAAAATAGCAATGCATATATTATCATTGCTCACTGATTTTGCTTGCAGCGTGAAACATTTAAGTCTTACTGTTCATTCATGGACTGTTAAGAGTAATATTTAATTTTCTATTCATACTACACCTAAAATGAACAACAGGGGCATAGCAACTTAGATATTGATCATGCATTGGATCAATAATGTTTCCTTACTTCCTTATGTACTTTCCACTTTTCTCACTAGGTAGTTGGTTTGTGTTGTAGCAGACCTCTTAGGAATTTTCACGATCTTGCACATTCATCCTCTAGGAGAATGGCGATCAACAACGCAAGCAACCAAAAATAATCTTCCTCTGCCAATAGTGCAGGAGTGAGATCCAGGACGAAGAATCAGGACTGTAGTGTATATTTTTTTTAGAGTTGGAAGACATTCAAGTTCAACTATGTTAATCTCGTTGTTTGCCAGGGCAGAGTATCATGTTGGCCAGCTGTCCTTTGCATTTGTAGGCATGAAGCCAAACCTTTCTCCCCTGCAGGCCCCTTGCTCAGAATGCAAACATGGCTTTTCAGTACCACTGAGTAGAAGACAAACTCTTTTATGGTACATGTTGCCCCCTTAAAGTGTTCGTGAAGATCAGTCACTGTAGAACACCATGCATACATTTATCAAGAGTCAACCAACCGTGCACTCTCATTACCCCAAAAAAAGAACAGTTGGAAATTTCATTTGGAAAGCCTGTGCTCCATGGTGTTCTTAAGGTCGTAAATTAGTTGACTAATATTTTTCCGCAATCTATTGTACTATCCTCAATTTAAATACAGTTTAATTAAAATGTTATGCAGAGAATAATACATGCACAGTTAAACTACTCTGAAGATAGTATCGCTTTTTTTTTTAAATTTACTTATTTGTAATTCATCCCAAGCAACTTGAAACTTTCTTCTCCCGTCTGTTTTACTCCATGTATAAAATGTATTGCCATCATTTCTGGTTTGGTCAGCCCCTTCGGCCATCTTTGAAGAAAAACACCGGCGGCCAAGCAACCAGCTCTGTGTCCGAGAGTGTCACCGGAGCCGGAGATGGAGGCCTGTCAGCCTCAGAGCGAAGGGAAAAGTTTGGAAGACAGACTTCGCTCTCACAAAGTATTCGCAAGTAAGATCATATTGTTTGTCCTTTCAACACTGAGCAAAAAGCTATTGCAACCTGTGACCTTCCTGATGGACTCTTATCAGACTAAAGCTCTGTCCGCCATCTTTTCTTTGTGCCCGCAGGAATACAGCCCAGTGGTTTGGGATAGGAGAAGACTGTGAAAGTAAGCAGCAGGTTTGGCAGAAGAAAAGTCTGCGCCACTGCAGCCAACGCTATGGCAAGCTGAAGCCACAATTCAGAGATCCCGACACAGCCACAAACATCGAGCAGAGCCTGGAATCACCGGTCCCACCCAAGATGCCTAAGGTGCTCTGTTGACAATAAGACATGTAAATATACTTCATACTGATCAAGACTAGAACTCACTGTTCAACCAGACTCAATATGCTTATATTATTTCGACTTCTGTTCATCCTCCCCCTTGAGCTCGTCACTAATAGCAACATCTATCTCTCATCTCCTCCTCCTCTTTGATAGATTGTGGACCCCCTGGCGCGGGGACGAGCGTTCCGTTACCCAGAAGACTCTTGGGACACTCGCTCCCCCAAGACCCCAGGGGTCACCTCACTCAGCTCCTTTACTAGCCAGCGCTCCGGGTACAGTCGCTTGCCCAAACGTAAGAGGGAGTCTGTTGCCCGCATGAGCATCCGCGCAGCAAGTAACCTGCTGAGGGTGGGTCCGACTCCGCAAAGTCTGCATGTGTATGTGTGTGTGTGTGTGTGTGTGTGTGTGTGTGTGTGTGTGTGTGTGTGTGTGTGTGTGTGTGTGTGTGTGTGTGTGTGTGTGTGTGTGTGTGTGTGTGTGTGTGTGTGTGTGTGTGTGTGTGTGTGTCCATGCATATGTTACAGTTGTATTAGTAGTCACAGAGTTGACTGTCCTGAGTTAGAAGCCCACCGTTAACAAAAATCAACATCACTTAGTCTACATCCTGCTTTCAGGCAAGGAAAAACTCAGAGGCAGCCAAATGTGTGGGGGAAAAAAAGAAATTAATTCAAATGAAACACTTTAGTCAAATCAGTTAGACTGGTGTAAAATGAGGCAGCCATTAGAATAATATAATGTGATGTAATATGATCGCAATATACCAGGTTGCCTTATGGAATTTCTTAATTCGATGGATGACATCCACTTTGTCATTAAATTTTAGAAAACGAAAGGTTTCTGATAGAAAATAGTGTCTTGATCATGATGACATTGATGAGTAAAATTATGACAAATTATGTGTGTGTCCTTCTCCCCACCCCCTCCCCAACCACCACCACTACCTCCAGGGCCGTAGCGGCTTACCGGGGTCCCTTACCGGCCGCAACTTTCCCAGGAGGAGCTTTGTCAGGCCCAGCTGGCTGGACGATGACACTGTGGACTCAGCAGACATGTCTGAGTCACTCTTTTTTAGCAAGGTCAGACAGATTGCAGAGTAAATGCTCTGTCATTACAACAATTTCTTTTTTTGATGCACCATACTTATCTTTCCTCCTCACTGAACAAAAAAAAATCTCCAGGATTTTGTTAGCTATAGCCATTACCAACTTTTTTGCAGGTCGATGTCCACGATGAGTTGTACTCTATGGCTGATGATGTATTTGAGTCACCACCAATGTCCGCTGCTTTTGCTCCCAGTGAGCAACCAGACCAGAAATTCTCAAGCCTGTGAGTAAAACAACAACCATAACATTAGAACAATTCATTCTCCCTCCCTACAAAATCCTGGCATTCCAACAGGCATGTGTAAACCTTATATCCATGGACTAGTATATGCATCAAAGTAATGTCTTGAAATCCTATTTGGTCTTTCCTCTCCCCAGTAAGGATGTATCTCGAACACCTCGCACACCAACAGCGGCCCAGGAGAAAAGCCATTCGCGACGTGGCCGTCGCATCGCTTCCCAAGTGAAGCACTTTGCTTTTGACAACAAAAAGCGTTACTATGGAATGGGCGTCGTGGGCAAGTGGCTGAACCGGCACTACCGACGCAGCCTTAGCAGTACCGTCCAGAAGCAGTTGGATGGCTTCCACAGCCATAGGTTAGGGATAGAGGCTTACTATGTCTAAAATAATAATAGTTGACTTGCAGAACCACCACTTGCAAAAACATAATGGTTGAACAAGGTCAATGTAGGGTTGGGTGGGGCAATGTGTTTAAACTACACACTTAGAGTAAGTGAAGATGTTTTTCGTGCTTTTAAGTCATCATTTGTATTTTCAGGCCTTACTTTACCTACTGGATCACCTTTGTCCATATTGTAATCACGTTGCTGTCCTGCTGTACTTATGGTTTTGCCCCTGTGGGGTTTGCACAACATTCTAAAACAGACCTAGTAAGTGAATATTGACTTTTTTCCCCCCCATACCTGACAGGATCATGTTATTTCTACTTGGGTTTTTTTTTTGTTGCACAATATGTGACATTTTTATGATCCCGTTTACTCGTGTACAGTATCTTGTCAAGTCTCTGTTGTCATCATGTCTGTTGTAATTCATGCAGCCCTGTATCGCCCTCTGTAGGTGCTGAAGAATAAAGGCATCTATGAGAGTGTCAAGTACATCCAACAACAGAACTTTTGGATCGGCCCGAGATCTGTAAGTGTGACTTCACGTGCTGAATTTTACTGATACAGACCCATTCATAAAGAAGAATATTATTTCCTCTCCTCCTCAGGATGACCTGATTCATTTGGGGGCCAAGTTTTCTCCATGTATCCGCCAGGACAAACAAATAGTCCGTCTGATTCAGAAGGCCAAAGATCTGGAGAAAGAGTCTGGGTGCTGTGTTCAGAATGACAACTCTGGATGTGTGCAGACTCTCAACTCCGACTGCTCTGTATGTTGCTCGGCACATGCACGCATGTTTGTAACACAACTTTACTGGGTGGGAATATGGTAGCACGCGCTGAACTCATTCCGGCACGTGCACATTTAATCTTTGACAATGTAATCCCTTTATAATACTAATTATTAACAGGATTCGTTCAAAAGTATGCAGCAGAATTGTTTTGTTTCTTTTTTCTTTCTTTTTTTTTTTTTTTTTTTTTTACTGTCCTCTACATGGGAATTATTTTGTGATAAATATTGGATCCTTAAACAAACTGTCCACGCAGGAGACACTGGCCACTTTCATCAAATGGGACAATGAACTTGTGGATATCAGCAGGTCCTCTGGTTCTGTATGTCACCAGGATCCCAGGTGAGAACATGCCCATATTGCATGAGTAGAAGCTATTCTAATTGAATAACTGGGCCTGTAAGTTTGGACTGCATCTTTACAAATCTCCTCTCTGCCTCACTATGTGGCGTGCTGTGAAGAGTATGTGAAGAGCCTGCTTCTGCAGAGCCTCACACGTGGCCAGATGACATCACCCTGTGGCCGGTGAGGATTTTCAAATATTGTGGAGAATAATTTTTTTTGTCAGTTCAAAAGCATGCACACTCTTTGTCTGTTTTGCGGTCATGCATAGATATGTGTGCGTGTGTGTCCAGGTGTGTACATATCCACAAAAATGGAACCATACCGGCTACAGACACATGGACTGTAACATCAAGGGTCGACCTTGCTGTATAGGCACTAAGGGCAGGTGAGATGTTGTTCATATCTACCTTTTGACTGACCTCAGTGGCTCATTAAGATATGACATGTTCAGTATGATCGTGTCAAATTGCCATTATTTACCCTTCCCGTAGGTGTGAGATTACAACCAGGGAGTATTGCTCTTTCATGCACGGCTACTTCCATGAGGATGCCACACTATGCTCACAGGTAGTGTGAGTGTGCAAAATGTACTTTTGTGTGTCTCAAAGTATTTATTTTTATTCACATGCCAACTTTTTACAGGTCCATTGTCTGGATGACGTTTGTGGCCTGCTTCCCTTCCTAAACCCTGATGTACCTGATCAGTTCTACCGTTTCTGGTTGTCCCTTTTCCTCCACGCTGGGTATGCACGTCATCATGCAAAATATTTAGTCTTGAACTTATTTAATTATTTTTTTGAGAGTCTGCTAAACATAAATTTAAGTGATCTACATGTTGCTACCAAATGAGATACTCTACATAAAACGTTTTACAACTTGTTTAAATACCATTAACTTGCAATATTTGTAAATCACCCGTATTGCTTTTAACCGTTCACTCGTGTGATTCTTAAATACTCTTCGTTCCTAGTATGTGAAGAACCCTTGAGTTTTTCTTTAAAGAACAATCATAGAGCTTAATTCAAAATGGATTGCCGGCTGTGTAGCGCCCAAATGATTTAATCAAGCTTCAGAAATTCATGTGTATATTTGTTTGTGTTTAGGTTACTACACTGCGTGGTATCAGTAGTGTTTCAGATGACCATATTGAGAGACCTGGAGAAGCTGGCTGGGTGGGTGCGCATTTCCATCATTTACGTCTTCAGTGGTATAACTGGAAACCTTGCATCTGCCCTTTTCCTGCCCTACAGAACTGAGGTGGGTTTCTCTCTCCCATTATATTTGTCATACATTAGCGCGACCTCCACATACGCCATACATCGTGCAGGGGCTGCAAATAGTGCAATAGAGGAGCCATAACTGTCATCCACTGGAGACCCGAGCCTGGGTTTTTACTTGACTACTACTTTGTTGAAGTTTTAAAATCATTTTAAGCAGCAAAACTGCCAAAACATTAACCGGTGCTGCCATGTTTAATGGTGCAATCTAACACTGTGGCGCAAGTCAATGACAAACACACACACACACACTGTGTCAATTTTGCAATCTTTGCACACTTATAATCTCAAACACTTTCTTCTCTTCTACTAGATTTACATTTCATTGAAGACCGTAAGGTCTAGTGCGAGTATTTGGAAAGTAGAAACAAAAATCTCATGAGACAGATAGTATGTGTTCTGTGCTTCCTTCAAAATCAAAAATAGAAATTCGTTACCAAATAAGCCAAACTGTGTTTTCCTGTTGATAACAGTCAACATCACTGGATGTTCCGGCACTGCCTCATATCTGCTGTTGTTGTCTTGTGTTTTTCCTAGTGTTCCCACTCACTGGTTTAATGCGGCTTAGTTCACTTACTGGAGAAGGTTTCCCCAGTCTGGGGATTATCAAAGCAGATTTAACCTTCTATTTACTCAAATGACTTCTTGAGAGACATACTGGTAAATACCCAGGGGCCTTTGGCCTCCAATAATAATTCACATGATAAGATCCCAACCTGGCACATGAACAGCACACCTTTCAAATTATAATGAAAATGCTGTAAATACATTTAATTCATTTATTGAATGTGTGTGTCTATCATGTACCCAGCATTGCGAAATGATAAGTAACAGTTCTGATTACTGTTGCAACGTGTTGATCTGAAAACTAGGTGTGGGAAAAAAACATGTTCAAGATTACCTACTTTTTACTGGCAAGACTTTTGCACGTGTGTGTGTGTGTGTGTGTGTGTGGGGGGGGGGGGGGGTCTGCAAATGGCGACTTTCTTCCTTTTTGGGATTAGTCTAATACCATTGTGTGACCAAACAAAGGCTGTTACCAACTGGGATTATTCACTGTTCTACACCGAGACGGTTCTGGAACCTGTTCTTATCCTCACACCTTCTTGCGAGTTCAAAATTCATTCTGGAATACAGAAACAGCTACGGAATTTGGGAAATGTCCCACTTTGTAAACGTTCCATGGGAACTACTTAGAACCAGGCAAAAGTCACCTGTAATATATTTTTGCTCTGTCACATCACATTGGGACCTTTTGAACCCTGTTTTGTTTTCTCGCCACCTTATTGCGAAGTGAAGTAGTTTGGATTGTGACGCGCCTTGACGTGTGACTCAGAAATCCCACTGTTCAACTCGCCTACGAACTAACCAGCTCACAGGTCTTCACACACCAGGAATACCTACAGGAAGTGTCGCACAGGACAGTAAAGCCACTTAAGAAGGTGGCGTAAATGGATTAAGTGTGGGGTTAAGAAGACTTGGTGAAATTACTTGAATAACTCGTGTTTGATGCCAATATTTACACGTTGCAGATTTTTAGAAAGATTGCGCAGACCTCAGGTTGCGAAAGTAAGCGTGTGAGGCCATGCTTATCCCAACGGGTGATTTTTAGGCAGAGCTCAATAGGAAAAAAGAACATTACTGCTTCGTGATAGCATCTCCGATAAAGGCTTGATCTCAGCCAATGACAAGTGACCAAGTTGTGCGTTTGAAACTTGTCAGCCTTGCCGTCTGGGCCGTGTGGGTAGACGCGCTGTGAATCGTTCTTCTGTCTGTTTGTGGAATTTGGTTGTCTTCACAGATTAGCCATCTGCCATTTTACAACCAGGCAAGACTCCAAAATCAGACCTGACGTCATTTACACTAATCCTCTCGCCTTTACGACAATAGACTGGCTAAACATACCTCCCTAGACCCTGAATTTTCTGTGCTAATTGCTCTTGCTCTAGTCAACTATATTTTCAAGTATTCCTTTTTAAGTCTTGCAATGAGGAAGTTCCAAATATAATGTCAAGAAAAAAATAGAAAACAAACAAGTGTGGGGAAGTACACGCAGAAAGGTCAAAACGAGATCCATAATTGAGTGTTCCGGATGTTGTTTTCTTGTGACGTGAATGACTTCACGTTATGTCTTTCTGTCCCTCCAGGTGGGTCCAGCAGGTTCTCAGTTCGGCCTCCTAGCGTGCCTATTTGTTGAGCTCTTTCAAAGTTGGCAGATGTTGGAGAAACCATGGAAAGCTTTTTTAAAACTCTTGGGTATAGTTTTTTTCCTCTTCTTGTGCGGCCTTCTACCCTGGATCGACAACATCGCCCACATTTTTGGCTTCCTCAGCGGCATGCTGCTCTCGTTTGCCTTTTTGCCCTACGTTACATTTGGAACTTTTGACAAGTACCGTAAACGCATCCTCATTGGCGTTTCGCTCCTGGCCTACATTGGCCTGTTCTCATCCCTCATTGTTTGGTTTTATATATACCCCATTAACTGGTACTGGCTGGGGCATCTCACATGCCTGCCCTTCACGAACAAGTTCTGCGAGAAGTACGATATTGATCACGACATTAACCATGTGGTGCACTAGTCATTACCTTGCTGATGTCCTCTGTGACCAAGATAACCAGAGATAATCCAGGTTTTCTAAGTGCTCTTTAAATCTTTGGCAATTGTGACTTCTGCTATTGTTGTTCTATCAAAGGTACTCAGCAGAGTCTGATTATTAACACGCTTCCATAAAGGTCGGACTCTGCCAGTATTTACCTGCTGCTCGGCCAATGCATCTTTAGACCCTGCGGATGGGAAAATTACTCAGGACCTCAAATGCAAAAAGCAGGAAGAAACCAAAGAAGCATCACTGGTTTTGTTCAGCATTTTTAAAAGTATACAGGCAAAGGCTGATCCAGCGGAAATGGATACCACCATTATCAAGTTAGGTGAATCGGATGCCCCACATAAATGACATTGGGGTCAAACACTGGACAAATGTGCTGTTTTAATGAATTTCTGTGTTTTGAAGAGATCCTCTTGTCTTGGCAGGCCAGTAGTTTTTGAAAAGTGTACATTGTTTAGGTCAACAGAAGTGGTGGGCAGAGGTGAGATTAGATTTGTTGCCATTCTACCCACCTTCAGTTTGTTACGTAAAGGTTTGTTACTAACCACAGCCATCGAGGAAGCGGCTGTGAGTGATCAATGCTGAGGGAATAAGAAATTGAGGGAGCCATGAGATTTATCTGTTGACTTGCAGGTCATTTGACATAATGTAAAACATGAGATGTAATAATTTATTGTTCATCTTTTTTTTTTTTTACTTTGAAGAAATGTTAGCCTGTAACGATTTCAACTTCCCTTTTGAACACATTTTAGCCTGTAACAATTTCAAATTCCTTCTGTTTTAAGCACCAAGATAGCCCTTTGTTTAAAGGACTGCCTGTTTAAAGGAACCCTCTGCACTGTGCCTTTTTTTTTCTTTTTTTTCCACTTGAAAGCATGTGAATGTTTCTATTGAACCCCCGAAAACAATCATGACTTCACAGCACCTATTTGCACTAGGACCAAATGACTTTTTTAGATAGAAACAAAAAGTGCAACATGAACATTAATTTTTGTCTCATCAAAGCTCTACTTTAAGCTAATTTGAAAATCAATGTAATGTTAAAGCAATCATGTAAAAATAAATGACACTTTATTAATAATGTGCGTCTTGAAATGTACCGCAACCTATTTTGTTATTTGACGCTGTACTTTTGTAATTGAAATTGGGTAACACTTTGTGATATTGTTGATGATGTAGCTATGATGAACTGATGAATTTCTAGAAGAACTGTTAAATACTCAATTATATTTTTGACAATATATAGATAGCCGACCGAGGCAGTTTTTAAGGACACATAAACACTGACAAACTCGAAAATATATTCTTTATTATCTTCAGAGCAAAACATTACAAAACTATTTCAACCACATTTGTCTTGATTCAAGACTTCAGCAGGCACAGAGGCTGAGTATCTTTACAAACAGAGAAGGCAAGAAGCTTGAACGGCTTATAAGGATAAGTGACATTAAGAAATCATATTGACTATTGTGCTCTTTTGTATGAGTTTTAAATGGTATTTTGTTATAAATCTGAATTTTTCCAGCCTCTCTATAGACTTGTGGTTGCATGGCTTGGATAAACTACATGGACAGAAGTATTGGGACATATGTCCTATATACTGTACATACAAAACTGATAGTAAATGTCCAGCATTTATCAAATGCAATATAAAGATATAAAAAAAGAAAATATAAAACCTTTCTAATATTTTTCCTAATGGATGCATTCTTTTAGACCTTTCTCTAAAACAATGTGTTTTGAAACTAGCGTCATGCCAGATGTTTTCCTCTTCCTCAAAGGCAAATTGATTGTGTCATCTTGTTTTAAAGAGATGATCACTGAGCCTAATGTCTCTTAAACTGTTCCTTTTCCAACCAGGGGCCTGCCACTGGTATCCATCCTGAGAAAAAAAAAACAAGTCCCAAGTCTCAATATCCACTGTTGCGACGCATGAAAGCATGGCCCCTGACTGGGTAGAGCATTTCAGTGAAGGTGAGTGGCCCTACTGTGATCTCACTGGGGCCCTGCACCTTGAAACCAGACTTCTGGTAGAAGGGAACCAGGAAGTCCTCGCACATGAGCACAGCCCGCCGAACGTATGGCAAACAGCGGAGGTACTGCAGGTAGCGCCACATCAGGATTGAACCTTTGCCCTGTTGGCGGAAGGTGCGGTGGACAGCCAGGACGTGGATGTGGACCGTCATGCCGTGAGGCTTGTGGAGGGTCAGGGCATCCTGAAAGAAAACTACAGGTCAGTCTACAGGAATCTGTAAATGCAACATGAAAGTGGCAGCATTAGGAGATTTGGTATCCGTCTGAAGGTGCGGATCACTGGAATTAATTAACTTTTCTAAGATATCTTAATTTATTGAGATGCCCGTGCACCACATGACGAAGTTACTTGGATATGTGTTGACTCTTACCATGTTAAGTCTCTCGCGGTCCCACAGTGAGCCGATAATGAAAGCCACCAGACGTCCCTCCTCGAACCAGCCCAGTGACAGCTCGGGACACAGCGTGAGGAAATGACGTACCTCATCCAGCAGGAGAGGGCACTCACCAGACACTGAGATGAATGCTGTAAGTGGATATGCGGACAAATGAATTTTGACTAATAGTTGATGTCGACCAGGGATGTCCAATCTTTTACAACTCAGGGTCATGTACAAAAAAATAGAAGTGAAATGCCCCACATTTAAACGTCTATCAATTACTTTTCTGTATAATTTATCGTATTAGGTCAGTTGAAGCCTAGGCCAGATGACTTTGGGTGACAAACACCTACTTGTATTAACAAAGGACAGTTTTGAGTTGTCAGTGAACCTTGGAAGCATTTTTAATATGTGCATGTGTGTGTATGTTTTGGAGGGGGGTAAAAAAGATCACATTTTAAATGTGCCATCTAATAACATTCATCTTATGTTACAGGTTTATTTTGAATTCCACTAACTAATTGTCAAGCTTTCAATAATTCAAGGTTTTCTCGTTCCCGGGCCAATTAGAATATGCATCAGGCCACAGATCGCCCACAAGCTGCACTTTGGACACCACTGTTAAACCCAAGATAGACATTGCTCGGTTACCTTCTCTCTCGATCTCAAATACGCTGATGGCGTCTTCAGGGCTGAGGGAGCGGAACTCGCTGGCCGGCAGCGTGTGTCGACGTCCCTGCGAGACTGGAGAGCGCATGTGGAGCGGCTTCGGGAACGTCATGGAGCTCACCACTGACATGCTTTCAAAACTACTTTCAGAAGTGTAAAGTAAAGAAACCTACGTGGGGACGGCAAATTAGTTAACTGCAAGATTGTTTTTTTCCCCCTTTCTTTTTCTCCCGTTTCCTTCTGCTCTGTCGATCCTGCTGGTATCGTGCGTAAAGAAGACTGAGCTCCAGCCTTGCGCACCAGGAGCTTTTATAGCCTTCGCACACCGCACCTTAGACCGCGTGGTAATCCTTAAGTTGCCAGCTGGATAAGCAAACCTTTTCAACACGTGAGTGAGCTGAAGCTGAACAATAATCATATTGAGACGAGGTAAGGAGGGGTGTTTTCGTTTTTGCGTGTTGTGACTTATCCTGGATCAGTTGGTGGTATGACGAGGATATAAGTTCTCTTCGTCATACCACCAACACGAGCACCGCATCACATTTGGCTTTAGCGCGCCACATGTCAACAACATCATGTGAAAGGATTTCGATCGAAAGCCCTTTAAGCATTTTGTGTATCCTTTTAGTGCAGCTTTATGGTGCCTGTACTGGTATACCCTTTGATTTACAGTGAGACAATTCAGTGTACGAGAAGAGCGACTGTCTTCTGAATGATTTATTTTGTTCTATATGTACCCTGCGAATGAAAATGAATGGATGAATACAGATTTAGCACCATGTATAAATAAGTACCGTATTTTTCGGACTTAAAGTCGCTCCGGAGTACAAGTCGTATCAACCATAAAATGCACAATAAAGTGGGGAAAAAAAGTAGTAGTTTAAGACAAATTATAGCGCAGAATGTAATTACCCAGACCCATGTTAGTTCTTGGCTTGCTTTATTTTAACCCCTTTATACTGTCGCTCAACTACACTTTTTGTTGATGCTTTCATACAACAATATCGCTCTCTCGCTCTCTCTCTCTCTCTCTCTCTCTCTCTCTCTCTCTCTCTCTCTCTCTCTCTCTCTGTCTCTCTCTCTCTCTCTCTCTCCACTAGTGTTGGCTCGTGAGTGAACGATTCGTTCAAAGTAACGGATTTCTTTCAGTGAACGAGAGTGAACGAATCACTTCCTAAAGTGATTCGTTCTTTGTTCAGTTCGTATGACTTTAACCAGTTGGTGTCGGTAATACCCATTGAAGCTGGTGCCACCTCGCCGTAAAACAAAACGAAGAAGAAAATGACGTAACTTCCTGTTTACGGTGAACTGGAAATGCGATTCACTCGGTGAGTGATTCACTCGATGAGTGATTCACTCAATGAGTGATTCACTCGATGAGTGATTCACTCGATGAGTGATTCACTCAGTGAGTGATTCGTCCAATCTCAGATTCGTTCACCAACGAACGAATCTGAGATTGAACGAATCTCAATTGACGATTCGTTCGTGAACGCCAAGTTACCTCACTGACTCGTAAAGTCCCTCCTCCATGTAACGCTCGCTGGCGCTGCTGATTGGCTGATTTTCTTCTTCGTTTTGTTTTACGGCGGGGAAGCACCAGCTTCAATGGGCATTACTGACATCTACTAGTTGAAGTTATATATGAAAGTAAAAAAAGAACGAATCACTTTAGGAAGTGATTCACTGAAAAGACTCGTTCTTTTTGAACGAATCGTTCACTCACCAGCCAACACCAGTTATATGCAGGTGCCACCGGAAAAACTTGTTTGGACCCGTTTGAAAATCATTTATTTGATATGACTCAAGAATTGAGTGTGGTGTTTCTTAACAACTGAATTGAAAATGAGTCCACGGGAGCACTGCAACGGCCGCAGAATTTTTGCAAGAACAATTCATTTTAGGATGAACTATCGATACAAATATTTTCATTTAATTGAAGGCAATGGCGTTAACCACTCGACTAGAGCCTGCTCGGAAACAAAAGGAGATTTGGTCATATTGATAGGGTATCCTCCATCCAAACATGTTCGGTGTTCAAAGTTTCAATGGATAGTCCGAAGCAACGCTTTCCACAGTAGTCATCATGACAGGCGACCACCTGGTGGCGTCAGTGTGCCGAGCGCCGTTGAACGATCAGGAGAAGAAGATTTGAATCGACGGCTGTGACGTCAGGGCTTTAGGCAAATTGAAGACAGGTGTGCTCGCTCAAGGGGAGTTATCATATGCAGGTGCCACCGAGCGCGTGGGGGCGGACGGTTTCTCAGGTAAGCTAGCATGCTAGCAAATGTTTGTCGTCTCCTGCCGTTTTTCACGACAGACGACATGTTTGTTTGTTGGAGGATTTTCACACGGCGACTGTAGGCGTCGAAGTTAACTGGAGACCGCAAGGAGAGTTTTCAAATAGGCCCCAAAATGTGTGCTTTGTTGCGTTTTCTCACGAGCCTTTTTTTTTTTTTTTTTTTTTTTTTAATTTTGTTTGTCGCGGGATTATCGTACTCTCGTGACTCGGCAACGTCACTTCCACCGCGACGGTGGGCCTGGAGGTAAATTGTCGGCTGCAGGCAATTTAGCCCGTGAGCAAATGTTTGCAGTTTCTTACGATGCCATTTATTATTTCTTGCAGGATTTTCGCTGTCTAGGCAGTGCTTGAGGTTTGGGCACGGCACGCCACAATCGACTTTGCGTCGCGTCGTTGCGCGTTTTGGCGGTATTTTAAATGTCTTTGGCGTTTTTTTTTTTTTTTTTTTTTTAATGCTGGCCAGCATTTTTTCATTCGTTTGTTTGTAGAAAGTTCGTAAATGACGCCGCCGATAAGGGCGTGTTTCTCACTATAGGAAATGTTAGTTTGACTCTGGTCTACTAAACCATTTTTTTATTTTATATTATGCGTGTGCCATTTCCGTGTCATGCAAACTGGTGAATGTAACGAATGTTACGTCATGTCCAAATCGGACCAGATCCATTCAAAGATGGCGCCCGCCCGCTCTTGTTCTGTTACGCGACAAACATTTGTGCGGGTTATTTTCTCCCGTTTTGGACGCCGCCAACCTGGATCATCTGTTTTATGTGAGGTGAGTTGTAGATGATGAACTTAAAATATGAATTATAATCTTGAATAATTCTCAATTTACTACAGTGTACTGATTATATATTTTTTCAAATGTAAAACTACTTAGAATGTATAAAATTAAAATATTAACTATAATTTTGATAAATTATCATAACTTACTACAATATAATATTTTTTTCAACTTTAAAACTCCTAGTATGTATAATTGTTGGTAAAAAAAAATCATGCCATTGGCACGCTACTCAATGTCTATTTTTGTTGCAATAATTTGCTTGTCTTTTGTAGCACTAAAAAAGGTCACCCAGCCAGCATCCTTATATACAAAGCAAGCAGGAGGCTCTTGAGGAGCTATTTCAGTGATGCTGAGGAAGAGTAGTCCTAGATCAGGTGAAAATCTGTTTTTGTCAAGTTTCAGCTTCCCAACACACAATGGTTGTCGAGTTTTAGCTTCCCAGCACACAATTAATGGCTGTCTGTGTTATTGTAGGCTGCAAAAGGAGCTGAATGGGAAAAGTACAATTCCATATGAAAAGGCGCAATGGCCTATCCAAAGGCGCAATGGCCTATCCAAAGGCGCAATGGCCTATCCAAAGGCGCAATGGCCTATCCAAGGGCGCCATGGCCTATCCAAGGGCGCCATGGCCTATCCAAGGGAGCCATGGCCTATCCAAAGGAGCCATAGCCTATCCAAAGGAGCCATGGCCTATCCAAAGGAGCAATGGCCTATCCAAAGGAGCAATGGCCTATCCAAAGGAGCAATGGCCTATCCAAAGGAGCAATGGCCTATCCAAAGGAGCAATGCCACATCCATAGGAGCAATGCCACATCCATAGGAGCAATGCCACATCCATAGGAGCAATCCCATATCCATATGAACAATGCCATATCCAAAAGAGCAATGCTATATCAAGTCAAGAATCAAGCAGCACGCTGCAAAAGTCGACGTGTGCGGATCATGTGCCCAGGAGGGGGCAGTGTGGTTGCCTTTGGTTATGGGTGCACGACGGAAAGGTTGCAGGTGTGGCCAGTGTTTGGGGGTCTGACGGTTGGTCTTGCTTAAGAGGTTGTGGCTTATCTGGATCCAGCGGTGTCTTGCGCTTGGTTGCCATTGATGGCTCACTTGGGGGAGGACGTGGTGACTTGGATGGAGACAAAACTAAACTTTGACGTGGATCTGAATGTTCAATTTTGCCATATGATGTGTACCATTTTCTTTTTCTAACCTGCCACTGTTGTACTTGCTGCCTTCTTTGTTCTCCCCCCTCGGTGTAGGGCGGCGTTGGAGCGAGCCGATTCCGAATGTCCAATTTTGCAATTTGACTTGTACCATTTTGTCTTTTTCTAACCTGTCACTGTTGCACTTCATCTAACCCTAACCTACCACCACTGTGGTACTTGCGTTCTTTGTTCTCCCCTAGATGTTGGAGCGAGACAGTCACATTGTGTGTCTTTTTCTAACCTACCACTGTCGTGCTTGATCGAAGCCTAATCTACCACTGTGCGTCCTTTGTTCTCTAGGTGTAGGGGGCGGTGTTTGGGCGAGCCGGTCCACGAGGAAGACGTAATGATGCGAGCAGCGCCCAACTCATTGCATGTTCTGCCGTTTACAGGCCGGACGCAAAAAGGGGGGGGAGGGGGCGCACGGCCCGATCCGACCCGGCGACGGTCACCAAAAGCAGCTAGTCGCTGTGCTCAAGTAAGCAAGTGACTTGGGGAGCTCTTTGAGTTTCTAACATGTTTCTGTTTCTGCAGATGGCGACCGGGACGTGACACAATCTGATCAGAGGTGGACTGACTGCTGTGGCATTGATCTGAAGTCGCCGAGTTCTGAGGGAGACCCGCTTCTCTGGAGGCGTCGACCTGCGCAGCTTCAGCATGTGAAATGGATTTTTATTTATTTTTTGAGTTCACACCAGCGGTGTCCAAATGTCTGTTTGAGGGCTGCATACTGAATCAAATTGAGAATTCTTTGACACAAATTCATTCAATCAATCACAAAATGTTGCCATTCATATTTTGTGCTACAAAGCAGTGTTGCGTTCATTCGTGTGGTGTGTCGATCAAGTTGGCCCGAGGCTACCATTTGGACACCAATGGTGGGTGACGTGTGTAGGGCTGCACCTGGATTGGAAAACTGTCATATGGTGGTATAGGTCGTTAACATGCACTTTAGTAAAACAAATATTTTTTTTCGATTCATGTGGCAAATGAAACATGTTTTCTGGCCTCCTAACTATTTGTAATGAGTTTAGAAAATAACAAGTCATTGATGCAAGTTAAAGTTAACTGATCTAAGGGATGTCATTGCGATTAAATGGTTCCTCTCCATCCTAGAATTTTGCACAACTTTGCTCAATGCAGTGGTCTGGCCCAATACTGCCATATCATTGGTTTTCCAAAATGTTGTGCAGCCCTCATTGAGTGCCAAACGCGCAGCGACGGCAAGCGCAAGCGACCACCGCGCAGCGACAGCAAGCGACCACCGCGCAGCGACGGCAAGCGCAAGCGACCGCGCAGCGACAGCAAGCGCAAGCGACCACCGCGCAGCGACGGCAAGCGCAAGCGACCACCGCGCAGCGACGGCAAGCGCAAGCGACCACCGCGCAAGCGACCACCGCGCAAGCGACCACCGCGCAAGCGACCACCGCGCAAGCGACGGCAAGCGCAAGCGAGACTTTTGTGCTTGTCTTGCAAGGTGGAAGAGACGATGTATGAAACGAAGAGCCGGTGGACGGAGGCCACCAGACCCGCGATTGGTGAGCGGGGTGCAAAGGAAGGAATCACCCAAAGAAAGCAGTCGCCAAGTGTTGAAGAGGAGCCTGATGCATGACTGGCCAAGGCTGGCTAGAGGCGGTGACATGGCAATCCAATCTGCAAGCGTAGTGTACACACTTGTTGGTTTTAATTTGATTTCCGTATTTTTCTGCCTTTCAGCTGGCAGCGGCTGGGGCGAGCGCCAGCCTGCACCCAGAGGGACTGGGCTGCACCCGCAAGACCAGGGAGGGGGCAGGTAATGAGTACTTTGACAGAAGTGAACCGCATGTGCCGTTTGTCTTTTTGCACTTGTACGAGGCGGAAGACGAGTCCAACACCGGCCGGAGCAGACCCGGACCTTGGCCCGTGACGAGCGGCCCACACGAGACTGATGGGTGCAGATGCAGCCAGCGTTTCAGGGGAGTATGACTTTGTTTTTTCTTTTGTGCTTTCCCTACCCCTGTCTGTTTGAATAGGGTAACTAGTAGCACGCACGAGCATTTGGGTTGCTGTGACCCTGTAGATACGAATCGGCAAAGTAGACACCCCTTCCCTCCCTCCCTCCCTCCCTCCCTTCTCGCTCTCTCTCGCTCTCTTTCTCCAATGTGCCCGGCAGTACCTGCATGGCCTGGTGCGCTCAGGGTGGAACGTGGCTATACCTTGCCCTTTGTGGAACACCAGGGTATAATGTCTGCCTGCCTGGGTCCCAGTGTCGTCGACGGTGTCGAGGACGAGGAGATTCTCCGTGACGCTCTCCGTAACGTCACGTTTTCCTCTTTTTTCCCTCTCGGGGCCAAGCCAGCTCTCCTCAGGAGGAACTGGCCGGTTGCGCTTAAGTGCGCACCAAAGCCTCTTCTCATCTCCCCTCGCTGTCTCCCTCCCTCCCTCCCTCCCTCCCTCCCTCCCTCCCTCCCTCCCTCCCTCCCTCCCTCCCTCCCTCCCTCCCTTTTTGTAAGGGGTTAAACATTTCATAACCTGGATCGCTCCAATGCTGGAGGGCCATATGAGACATGCCCGTGCGCGCTGCTAGTTACCTGATTCAAACTTACCTTAGTCAAGGTCGCTGGTGGAAATTTTCGTCTTGCCAAAACCACCACAGTATGTCTGCCTTTCAGGATTGCCGAGGTAGCGGATGGGACGAGTGCCTGCACAGAGACGGACCGGAGCGCAAGACCAGAGGGTAATAATAAACTTTATTTGTATAGCACCTTTCATACAAGAAATGCAGCTCAAAGCGCTTTACAACAATTAAGGAAATTATAAGCATTGAATGTTTCACATAGGAACAGACAGAAAAAGAACATGAACACGTTAAAACAAAAACATGAATCTATGCATACACAATCAATAAAGTGAGATTAAAATAGGAGCAAGCTTTAATAGATAGTTCTTGAGTACGTCCACAGAAATGAACCGCATGCAACTGAATGCCGTTGTTCTTTTTGCAGTTGCGCGAGGCAGAGGATGAGTCCAAACGTCAAATACCGGCCGGGAGGGGAACCCAACCATCGGCCGACACGAGGCGGACGGGTGCGGATGCGGCGAGGGCAAAGCGCCCAGCCAGCATTTAAGGAGGAGAGTATGACGTTGTTTTTCTTTTTGTGCTTTCTTTCTTTTCCTCCCTCCACTTTTTCACTGGGTGTGCACATTGGCCGTCTGCATGAGGCCTCTTTCTCAGCGCTGCATCATTTTGCAATATTGTTGTTTTATTGTTATTGTGTTTTTTAAATACATGAAGTGAACTGTTTGTACTGTAATTGTGTGTGCGTGTACCTCTGAACCTGAATTAAACTGTGAACTGAATTCAAGTGGTCCATTTTAAACATTGGCATGGGCAGTCTATCGTGCATACAAACTGGAATCATTTGAGACCTTCTCAATGACAAGACATTTGTAAAGTTAGTCTCAAACCAAATTGTCTTGTTAAATATGCAGTGTCAGGCTTTTTATTTTTTTTGAACTACACAAAGAAAAGCTGCATGCATTCTAAATTGTTGACAAAAGCCAAGCAGCCAGACACCCATAGATGCAAACGACAAGCGTACAAACGGTGTCTGTTGCGATCAATAAGTCATCTTTGGCAACCCTGCTTTAAAATGGCCACCGAACTCAGAATCTTGCAGAATGTTGGTACATTTTTCTGTACGAGTAAAAGCTGGTATTTTAATCTAGTCTGAGCCATTTTTTGGTTTGTTTTGAATCGTCATGCATCATGTGGGCGTTCTTGTGAATAAAATCAACAGTGTGTTTTCTTCCTGTTGGTGGTCTTGTAAATAAAGTCAACTTTGGTGTCAGTCATCAT
The DNA here is from genome assembly GCF_024217435.2 of Syngnathus scovelli. Taxonomy (NCBI): domain Eukaryota; kingdom Metazoa; phylum Chordata; class Actinopteri; order Syngnathiformes; family Syngnathidae; genus Syngnathus; species Syngnathus scovelli. The sequence goes on along the minus strand of NC_090851.1, from coordinate 7,419,122 downwards.
TCGCGATGTGGCTCAATCGATGTTGCTTCTCTTGAATGTGAAACTTATTGCATGTTTTGTTACAGGGCTTGATGTCTTCATTGGCCGTCTGACTACAAAAAAGGCCGTTGCTGTACAGTCCAGGTTGCTGCTAAAGTCAATTGAATTTATAAACATAGCGTGTAACTTCCGGGACTTTAGCTTTCAATTCAAAGCAGAGTTTCGTAACTACACGGCCAGCCTCGGCACATGTACTGGGTGGTAGCACCCAGTTCAGAGTAAAGGCCAGAGTGGTCTTATTCGTACCGGCATCCTTATGAAATTGACCATATCAGAAAGGCTAGATGTATTCCAAGTGCTGCCACCGACTCGCAGCATATTTGCCTCAACCTGTCTGATGCTGGCTCAATGCGATGCACCATTCGTTGTTTTGCCCAAAACAACCTAAGAAATAAAGTACTGCCAATGTGCATGTGTGTTAAAAGTACAAAACACTCATTTGCATGATAGACCACATGCTAGATATTTGCCTCAACCTGTCTGATGCTCTATGTAACTACGTGATCATTTTTAACAAGTTTCATTTTAATTAAGTACGTTACAAACGGTTGGGTGGCGGGTCAGAGCTTGCTTTGACAAAGGAAGTGTAAGGCGCTCCTTCCCTCCGCTAGCCTATGGGAGGTCCTTGGGCTAGACTGAGTACCCATTTAGCCCCCCCTTGTCAGGGTCACGATGAAGCCACGGGAAGCAGGTGGTGGATGAAATTTGAAGGCAGCCAGAGAGTATCTTTGTTACTGGTTTTGGACTTCGTCGTGCTGAGCAGAGGATACCCTTAGGTACAATGGTCAGGACAGCCGCCCAGTATGGGCACTGCTCGGACAGAAAGCCATGGAAAGACATTCAATTCTTTGGATGACAGAAGACTGGAGGGCCGTGGCCGTCAATGCCTTTTCCAGGCAAGACACCTGATGATGATGACAAATGATAGGTGCCCCAATTAGACAGCTGGGTCAATGTGACCCGTCTTTTGCGGTTTGTTCTGCCCAAAGCAACCTAACAAATACACATAAGCACTGCCGCCATCTCGACAATGTGCATGTCTCTCAAAAGTACAAAGCAAACAAGTTTATTTGTATAATACACTTCTAAACCACACGCTAAAATAATTCATGTGATGCAGAAAGTCTTCTGTAGCTTGCTATGATTTGCCAATTTGAGCAATGACGTATCCGGACCCGAGGCTGGGGGTTGCCCGTCCATGTGCCTAATCGCTCGGGCATTGATACATCAGCAATGCTTCTTTCTAGGTCTCCTCATGTCCTCAGCACTGCAAACCTTTGTGCCGGTACACCATATGAAGTAAATGACGGAATGTGTTTTTTTTTTTATTATTATTATTATTACACCTCCTCTAATGTGTATCAAGCATACCAGATCGTGTTTTAGAACAGCCTAGAATAGTAAATTACAAAAAGTTAAAAAAAAAAACTTGTAAAGTCCTAAAAAGTTATTAATTCACTTATTAATCGCTGAAAGTACAGGTAAGCGTCTGCCTACTCGTAGCCATCGCAATGTAGCGAATACCGCAGGGCGGCATATGCAGTAGGGAGCGCAGGCGGCAGAGAGCGCAGGCGGCATGGTGGGCAGAGAGCGCAGGCGGCATGGAGCGCAGGCGGCGCAGGCGGCGCAAGCAGCAAGGGTGGGGAATCGAACCCTGGATCTCAGGTGTTCAAGCGCAGCGACGGAGCCACTCGCCAAGCGTGGCGAGCTCGGCAGTCACCCCGCTTTCACTTCGAGTCATTCTTAGACGTTCAGTATTGCGCTCCGCGCGCGATGGGTAAGTACAAAAGGGAACAGACCGCCGCCGGCTGTCAGGTCACACTAGCCGACCGGTTAGTGACACGGCCTCTTGCCCCGTACAGTCCTGGTTCGATCCCAGGGGTGAGCACATTCACCGGGTCACTTTTGTAGGTGTCTGGATACATGCATATAGATTGCATATCCAAGTATTTATTTATGTGTAAACGCCCAGTGTGGCCCCGCCCGGAAGTGGGCGGAGCGATGCAGCTGGCCCCGCCCCCATCAAAATGGCCCCGCCCCTGGCCCCGCCCCCTGCCCTACTAAATGACAGTAGGGTAGGGGGCGGGGCGAAGCCCCGCCCCCTGCCCTACTAAATGACAGTAGGGTAGGGGGCGGGGCGAAGCCCCGCCCCCTGCCCTACCAAATGACAGTAGGGTAGGGGGCGGGGCGAAGCCCCGCCCCCTGCCCTACTAAATGACAGTAGGGTAGGGGGCGGGGCGAAGCCCCGCCCCCTGCCCTACTAAATGACAGTAGGGCAGGGGGCGGGGCGAAGCCCCGCCCCCTGCCCCATCAAAAGACAATTAAAAGTGTATTGAAAGACAGTAGGGTAGGGGGCGGGGCGAAGCCCCGCCCCCTACCCTACTGTCTTTCAATACACTATTAAAAGACAGTAGGGTAGGGGGCGGGGCGAAGCCCCGCCCCCTACCCTACTGTCTTTTAATAGTCTTCAATTCAATTTCAATACACTATTAAAAGACAGTAGGGTAGGGGGCGGGGCGAAGCCCCGCCCCCTACCCTACTGTCTTTCAATACACTTTTAATTGTCTTTTGATGGGGCAGGGGGCGGGGCTTCGCCCCGCCCCCTGCCCTACTGTCATTTAGTAGGGCAGGGGGCGGGGCTTCGCCCCGCCCCCTACCCTACTGTCATTTAGTAGGGCAGGGGGCGGGGCTTCGCCCCGCCCCCTACCCTACTGTCATTTAGTAGGGCAGGGGGCGGGGCCAGGGGCGGGGCCATTTCGATGGGGGCGGGGCCAGCTGCATCGCTCCGCCCACTTCCGGGCGGGGCCACACTGGGCGTTTACACATAAATAAATACTTGGATATGCAATCTATATGCATGTATCCAGACACCTACAAAAGTGACCCGGTGAATGTGCTCACCCCTGGGATCGAACCAGGACTGTACGGGGCAAGAGGCCGTGTCACTAACCGGTCGGCTAGTGTGACCTGACAGCCGGCGGCGGTCTGTTCCCTTTTGTACTTACCCATCGCGCGCGGAGCGCAATACTGAACGTCTAAGAATGACTCGAAGTGAAAGCGGGGTGACTGCCGAGCTCGCCACGCTTGGCGAGTGGCTCCGTCGCTGCGCTTGAACACCTGAGATCCAGGGTTCGATTCCCCACCCTTGCTGCTTGCGCCGCCTGCGCCGCCTGCGCTCCATGCCGCCTGCGCTCTCTGCCCACCATGCCGCCTGCGCTCTCTGCCGCCTGCGCTCCCTACTGCATATGCCGCCCTGCGGTATTCGCTACATTGCGATGGCTACGAGTAGGCAGACGCTTACCTGTACTTTCAGCGATTAATAAGTGAATTAATAACTTTTTAGGACTTTACAAGTTTTTTTTTTTAACTTTTTGTAATTTACTATTCTAGGCTGTTCTAAAACACGATCTGGTATGCTTGATACACATTAGAGGAGGTGTAATAATAATAATAATAAAAAAAAAAACACATTCCGTCATTTACTTCATATGGTGTACCGGCACAAAGGTTTGCAGTGCTGAGGACATGAGGAGACCTAGAAAGAAGCATTGCTGATGTATCAATGCCCGAGCGATTAGGCACATGGACGGGCAACCCCCAGCCTCGGGTCCGGATACGTCATTGCTCAAATTGGCAAATCATAGCAAGCTACAGAAGACTTTCTGCATCACATGAATTATTTTAGCGTGTGGTTTAGAAGTGTATTATACAAATAAACTTGTTTGCTTTGTACTTTTGAGAGACATGCACATTGTCGAGATGGCGGCAGTGCTTATGTGTATTTGTTAGGTTGCTTTGGGCAGAACAAACCGCAAAAGACGGGTCACATTGACCCAGCTGTCTAATTGGGGCACCTATCATTTGTCATCATCATCAGGTGTCTTGCCTGGAAAAGGCATTGACGGCCACGGCCCTCCAGTCTTCTGTCATCCAAAGAATTGAATGTCTTTCCATGGCTTTCTGTCCGAGCAGTGCCCATACTGGGCGGCTGTCCTGACCATTGTACCTAAGGGTATCCTCTGCTCAGCACGACGAAGTCCAAAACCAGTAACAAAGATACTCTCTGGCTGCCTTCAAATTTCATCCACCACCTGCTTCCCGTGGCTTCATCGTGACCCTGACAAGGGGGGGCTAAATGGGTACTCAGTCTAGCCCAAGGACCTCCCATAGGCTAGCGGAGGGAAGGAGCGCCTTACACTTCCTTTGTCAAAGCAAGCTCTGACCCGCCACCCAACCGTTTGTAACGTACTTAATTAAAATGAAACTTGTTAAAAATGATCACGTAGTTACATAGAGCATCAGACAGGTTGAGGCAAATATCTAGCATGTGGTCTATCATGCAAATGAGTGTTTTGTACTTTTAACACACATGCACATTGGCAGTACTTTATTTCTTAGGTTGTTTTGGGCAAAACAACGAATGGTGCATCGCATTGAGCCAGCATCAGACAGGTTGAGGCAAATATGCTGCGAGTCGGTGGCAGCACTTGGAATACATCTAGCCTTTCTGATATGGTCAATTTCATAAGGATGCCGGTACGAATAAGACCACTCTGGCCTTTACTCTGAACTGGGTGCTACCACCCAGTACATGTGCCGAGGCTGGCCGTGTAGTTACGAAACTCTGCTTTGAATTGAAAGCTAAAGTCCCGGAAGTTACACGCTATGTTTATAAATTCAATTGACTTTAGCAGCAACCTGGACTGTACAGCAACGGCCTTTTTTGTAGTCAGACGGCCAATGAAGACATCAAGCCCTGTAACAAAACATGCAATAAGTTTCACATTCAAGAGAAGCAACATCGATTGAGCCACATCGCGAATGATGACTGACACCAAAGTTGACTTTATTTACAAGACCACCAACAGGAAGAAAACACACTGTTGATTTTATTCACAAGAACGCCCACATGATGCATGACGATTCAAAACAAACCAAAAAATGGCTCAGACTAGATTAAAATACCAGCTTTTACTCGTACAGAAAAATGTACCAACATTCTGCAAGATTCTGAGTTCGGTGGCCATTTTAAAGCAGGGTTGCCAAAGATGACTTATTGATCGCAACAGACACCGTTTGTACGCTTGTCGTTTGCATCTATGGGTGTCTGGCTGCTTGGCTTTTGTCAACAATTTAGAATGCATGCAGCTTTTCTTTGTGTAGTTCAAAAAAAATAAAAAGCCTGACACTGCATATTTAACAAGACAATTTGGTTTGAGACTAACTTTACAAATGTCTTGTCATTGAGAAGGTCTCAAATGATTCCAGTTTGTATGCACGATAGACTGCCCATGCCAATGTTTAAAATGGACCACTTGAATTCAGTTCACAGTTTAATTCAGGTTCAGAGGTACACGCACACACAATTACAGTACAAACAGTTCACTTCATGTATTTAAAAAACACAATAACAATAAAACAACAATATTGCAAAATGATGCAGCGCTGAGAAAGAGGCCTCATGCAGACGGCCAATGTGCACACCCAGTGAAAAAGTGGAGGGAGGAAAAGAAAGAAAGCACAAAAAGAAAAACAACGTCATACTCTCCTCCTTAAATGCTGGCTGGGCGCTTTGCCCTCGCCGCATCCGCACCCGTCCGCCTCGTGTCGGCCGATGGTTGGGTTCCCCTCCCGGCCGGTATTTGACGTTTGGACTCATCCTCTGCCTCGCGCAACTGCAAAAAGAACAACGGCATTCAGTTGCATGCGGTTCATTTCTGTGGACGTACTCAAGAACTATCTATTAAAGCTTGCTCCTATTTTAATCTCACTTTATTGATTGTGTATGCATAGATTCATGTTTTTGTTTTAACGTGTTCATGTTCTTTTTCTGTCTGTTCCTATGTGAAACATTCAATGCTTATAATTTCCTTAATTGTTGTAAAGCGCTTTGAGCTGCATTTCTTGTATGAAAGGTGCTATACAAATAAAGTTTATTATTACCCTCTGGTCTTGCGCTCCGGTCCGTCTCTGTGCAGGCACTCGTCCCATCCGCTACCTCGGCAATCCTGAAAGGCAGACATACTGTGGTGGTTTTGGCAAGACGAAAATTTCCACCAGCGATCTTGACTAAGGTAAGTTTGAATCAGGTAACTAGCAGCGCGCACGGGCATGTCTCATATGGCCCTCCAGCATTGGAGCGATCCAGGTTATGAAATGTTTAACCCCTTACAAAAAGGGAGGGAGGGAGGGAGGGAGGGAGGGAGGGAGGGAGGGAGGGAGGGAGGGAGACAGCGAGGGGAGATGAGAAGAGGCTTTGGTGCGCACTTAAGCGCAACCGGCCAGTTCCTCCTGAGGAGAGCTGGCTTGGCCCCGAGAGGGAAAAAAGAGGAAAACGTGACGTTACGGAGAGCGTCACGGAGAATCTCCTCGTCCTCGACACCGTCGACGACACTGGGACCCAGGCAGGCAGACATTATACCCTGGTGTTCCACAAAGGGCAAGGTATAGCCACGTTCCACCCTGAGCGCACCAGGCCATGCAGGTACTGCCGGGCACATTGGAGAAAGAGAGCGAGAGAGAGCGAGAGGGGAGGGAGGGAGGGAGGGAGGGAGGGAGGGAGGGAGGGAGGGAGGGAAGGGGTGTCTACTTTGCCGATTCGTATCTACAGGGTCACAGCAACCCAAATGCTCGTGCGTGCTACTAGTTACCCTATTCAAACAGACAGGGGTAGGGAAAGCACAAAAGAAAAAACAAAGTCATACTCCCCTGAAACGCTGGCTGCATCTGCACCCATCAGTCTCGTGTGGGCCGCTCGTCACGGGCCAAGGTCCGGGTCTGCTCCGGCCGGTGTTGGACTCGTCTTCCGCCTCGTACAAGTGCAAAAAGACAAACGGCACTCAGTTGCATGCGGTTCACTTCTGTCAAAGTACTCATTACCTGCCCCCTCCCTGGTCTTGCGGGTGCAGCCCAGTCCCTCTGGGTGCAGGCTGGCGCTCGCCCCAGCCGCTGCCAGCTGAAAGGCAGAAAAATACGGAAATCAAATTAAAACCAACAAGTGTGTACACTACGCTTGCAGATTGGATTGCCATGTCACCGCCTCTAGCCAGCCTTGGCCAGTCATGCATCAGGCTCCTCTTCAACACTTGGCGACTGCTTTCTTTGGGTGATTCCTTCCTTTGCACCCCGCTCACCAATCGCGGGTCTGGTGGCCTCCGTCCACCGGCTCTTCGTTTCATACATCGTCTCTTCCACCTTGCAAGACAAGCACAAAAGTCTCGCTTGCGCTTGCCGTCGCTTGCGCGGTGGTCGCTTGCGCGGTGGTCGCTTGCGCGGTGGTCGCTTGCGCGGTGGTCGCTTGCGCGGTGGTCGCTTGCGCGGTGGTCGCTTGCGCGGTGGTCGCTTGCGCGGTGGTCGCTTGCGCGGTGGTCGCTTGCGCGGTGGTCGCTTGCGCGGTGGTCGCTTGCGCGGTGGTCGCTTGCGCGGTGGTCGCTTGCGCTTGCCGTCGCTGCGCGGTGGTCGCTTGCGCTTGCCGTCGCTGCGCGGTGGTCGCTTGCGCTTGCTGTCGCTGCGCGGTGGTCGCTTGCGCTTGCTGTCGCTGCGCGGTGGTCGCTTGCGCTTGCTGTCGCTGCGCGGTGGTCGCTTGCGCTTGCTGTCGCTGCGCGGTGGTCGCTTGCGCTTGCTGTCGCTGCGCGGTCGCTTGCGCTTGCCGTCGCTGCGCGGTGGTCGCTTGCTGTCGCTGCGCGGTGGTCGCTTGCGCTTGCCGTCGCTGCGCGTTTGGCACTCAATGAGGGCTGCACAACATTTTGGAAAACCAATGATATGGCAGTATTGGGCCAGACCACTGCATTGAGCAAAGTTGTGCAAAATTCTAGGATGGAGAGGAACCATTTAATCGCAATGACATCCCTTAGATCAGTTAACTTTAACTTGCATCAATGACTTGTTATTTTCTAAACTCATTACAAATAGTTAGGAGGCCAGAAAACATGTTTCATTTGCCACATGAATCGAAAAAAAAATCTTTGTTTTACTAAAGTGCATGTTAACGACCTATACCACCATATGACAGTTTTCCAATCCAGGTGCAGCCCTACACACGTCACCCACCATTGGTGTCCAAATGGTAGCCTCGGGCCAACTTGATCGACACACCACACGAATGAACGCAACACTGCTTTGTAGCACAAAATATGAATGGCAACATTTTGTGATTGATTGAATGAATTTGTGTCAAAGAATTCTCAAACAGACATTTGGACACCGCTGGTGTGAACTCAAAAAATAAATAAAAATCCATTTCACATGCTGAAGCTGCGCAGGTCGACGCCTCCAGGGAAGCGGGTCTCCCTCAGAACTCGGCGACTTCAGATCAATGCCACAGCAGTCAGTCCACCTCTGATCAGATTGTGTCACGTCCCGGTCGCCATCTGCAGAAACAGAAACATGTTAGAAACTCAAAGAGCACCCCAAGTCACTTGCTTACTTGAGCACAGCGACTAGCTGCTTTTGGTGACCGTCGCCGGGTCGGATCGGGCCGTGCGCCCCCTCCCCCCCCTTTTTGCGTCCGGCCTGTAAACGGCAGAACATGCAATGAGTTGGGCGCTGCTCGCATCATTACGTCTTCCTCGTGGACCGGCTCGCCCAAACACCGCCCCCTACACCTAGAGAACAAAGGACGCACAGTGGTAGATTAGGCTTCGATCAAGCACGACAGTGGTAGGTTAGAAAAAGACACACAATGTGACTGTCTCACTCCAACATCTAGGGGAGAACAAAGAACGCAAGTACCACAGTGGTGGTAGGTTAGGGTTAGATGAAGTGCAACAGTGACAGGTTAGAAAAAGACAAAATGGTACAAGTCAAATTGCAAAATTGGACATTCGGAATCGGCTCGCTCCAACGCCGCCCTACACCGAGGGGGGAGAACAAAGAAGGCAGCAAGTACAACAGTGGCAGGTTAGAAAAAGAAAATGGTACACATCATATGGCAAAATTGAACATTCAGATCCACGTCAAAGTTTAGTTTTGTCTCCATCCAAGTCACCACGTCCTCCCCCAAGTGAGCCATCAATGGCAACCAAGCGCAAGACACCGCTGGATCCAGATAAGCCACAACCTCTTAAGCAAGACCAACCGTCAGACCCCCAAACACTGGCCACACCTGCAACCTTTCCGTCGTGCACCCATAACCAAAGGCAACCACACTGCCCCCTCCTGGGCACATGATCCGCACACGTCGACTTTTGCAGCGTGCTGCTTGATTCTTGACTTGATATAGCATTGCTCTTTTGGATATGGCATTGTTCATATGGATATGGGATTGCTCCTATGGATATGGGATTGCTCCTATGGATATGGGATTGCTCCTATGGATGTGGCATTGCTCCTATGGATGTGGCATTGCTCCTATGGATGTGGCATTGCTCCTTTGGATAGGCCATTGCTCCTTTGGATAGGCCATTGCTCCTTTGGATAGGCCATGGCTCCTTTGGATAGGCTATGGCTCCTTTGGATAGACCATGGCTCCTTTGGATAGGCCATGGCTCCCTTGGATAGGCCATGGCGCCCTTGGATAGGCCATGGCGCCCTTGGATAGGCCATTGCGCCTTTGGATAGGCCATTGCGCCTTTGGATAGGCCATTGCGCCTTTGGATAGGCCATTGCGCCTTTTCATATGGAATTGTACTTTTCCCATTCAGCTCCTTTTGTAGCCTACAATAACACAGACAGCCATTAATTGTGTGCTGGGAAGCTAAAACTCGACAACCATTGTGTGTTGGGAAGCTGAAACTTGACAAAAACAGATTTTCACCTGATCTAGGACTACTCTTCCTCAGCATCACTGAAATAGCTCCTCAAGAGCCTCCTGCTTGCTTTGTATAAGGATGCTGGCTGGGTGATCTTTTTTAGTGCTACAAAAGACAAGCAAATTATTGCAACAAAAATAGACATTGAGTAGCGTGCCAATGGCATGATTTTTTTTACCAACAATTATACATACTAGGAGTTTTAAAGTTGAAAAAAATATTATATTGTAGTAAGTTATGATAATTTATCAAAATTATAGTTAATATTTTAATTTTATACATTCTAAGTAGTTTTACATTTGAAAAAATATATAATCAGTACACTGTAGTAAATTGAGAATTATTCAAGATTATAATTCATATTTTAAGTTCATCATCTACAACTCACCTCACATAAAACAGATGATCCAGGTTGGCAGCGTCCAAAACGGGAGAAAATAACCCGCACAAATGTTTGTCGCGTAACAGAACAAGAGCGGGCGGGCGCCATCTTTGAATGGATCTGGTCCGATTTGGACATGACGTAACATATTCGTTACATTCACCAGTTTGCATGACACGGAAATGGCACACGCATAATATAAAATAAAAAAATGGTTTAGTAGACCAGAGTCAAACTAACATTTCCTATAGTGAGAAACACGCCCTTATCGGCGGCGTCATTTACGAACTTTCTACAAACAAACGAATGAAAAAATGCTGGCCAGCATTAAAAAAACAAAAAAAAAAAAAAAAAAAAAAAAACGCCAAAGACATTTAAAATACCGCCAAAACGCGCAACGACGCGACGCAAAGTCGATTGTGGCGTGCCGTGCCCAAACCTCAAGCACTGCCTAGACAGCGAAAATCCTGCAAGAAATAATAAATGGCATCGTAAGAAACTGCAAACATTTGCTCACGGGCTAAATTGCCTGCAGCCGACAATTTACCTCCAGGCCCACCGTCGCGGTGGAAGTGACGTTGCCGAGTCACGAGAGTACGATAATCCCGCGACAAACAAAATTAAAAAAAAAAAAAAAAAAAAAAAAAAAGGCTCGTGAGAAAACGCAACAAAGCACACATTTTGGGGCCTATTTGAAAACTCTCCTTGCGGTCTCCAGTTAACTTCGACGCCTACAGTCGCCGTGTGAAAATCCTCCAACAAACAAACATGTCGTCCGTCGTGAAAAACGGCAGGAGACGACAAACATTTGCTAGCATGCTAGCTTACCTGAGAAACCGTCCGCCCCCACGCGCTCGGTGGCACCTGCATATGATAACTCCCCTAGAGCACACCTGTCTTCAATTTACCTAAAGCCCTGACGTCACATCCGTCAATTCAAATCTTCTTCTCCTGATCGTCCAACGGCGCTCGGCACACTGACGCCACCAGGTGGTCGCCAGTCACGGTGACTACTGTGGAAAGGGTTGCTTCGGACTCCGTTGAAACTTTGAACACCGAACATGTTAGCTTCAATGCCCATTACTGACACCTACTGGTTGAAGTCATCTTAGGCTCATAGGATTCTTCCATTTCTTGCTGGTTCTGGGATATTTAGTTTGGTTTTTGTAGAGTGATGATGATTCATTTGATCAATCTAGAGAGCTCTATTTTCCCAGGCGGCAAATGTCTGTAGTTGGCAATTTGATGATATGATTAACAAATAAAAGGCTACTTCAGAAAGTCTTGGTGAGTAATTCCTCATAGAGGCTACTCATTTTGGAATAGCCATCCTTTCAACTTTTTATTTTTCAGGTCTTGTCCTCACAATCGTGCAGAATCACATGTATGTACAATTCTTGGTTATCTCCTCAACTTTTCGGTAGCACAGTGGGGATCCAAATAAACAAAAGAAACATCATTATGATAATGCTCGCAAATTTTAATATGTTATACATCTGTCTCAACAAATGCAATTAAAAAAAACAATGAAATCATTTTGTACATATTGCCCAAGCATTTGCACATCTCTTTGAGTTTATACATCCATGACATCTGTATGACATCCGGGAATCAGGCTACAAATCATAACTTCAACTCTTTATGTATCTATCTATACATATATATATATATAGTATATGTATTTATAAATAAAACAGGCCACTGTGGAGATGACATGGTACAGTCAAGTCTGTGTTGCCTGCCAGAAAGGCAAATTATAAAGCAAAATATTACATGCTTTGGCTTGTGTGGGAGAAGCTATACAAATAATATTGTTAAAAAGCAACGTGCTTGATCAGATCTTTGACAACTTCACAAGCAATGGCATCAATTTCAGGAGCTTGTTTGCACTTGATGTAAGAAGATGGCTGACATTTACAGACAGCAGCGTGAAGGAAAGGAGGAGAGAGTAGAGCAATCAAGCTTGACGCTACAGTGAACAGAAAATCTTTCTCTGTAGCATTAGAGGCAGCAAAATAATTATGTAGGAATGTCGAGGAAGCCTGATCCAGCACAGAACTTCACGTGTGCGCGCGCGTGTGTGTGTGTGCGTGCAACAAATTGTCATTCCCAACTTCATAAAAAAAAACTCCCAGCGCTCGTCATCAAATTAGTTCAGCAGCACACGGAAAGCTTACAAGCATAACACATAAAGCTTACAAGCATCTTCTTAGTCAGAAAAAAAAAGATATGTATTAAGTTATTTTAACAAAACAAAAAAAGATGTAAACAAAGACTGCTCTGCTCCCCCAGGAAGCACAAGTGTATCACTTTCATTCACAGTAAAGTACAGCATCACCTGGCAAAATAAAACCCAGAAAGGAGAGCTAGTGGAAAATTGCTATACTGACTTTATTTAAATTTTATTTTAAACCAGTCGCACGTGGCCAGGGAGGAGCTATCAGAAGTGTTGTTTGGTGCCATTCATGCAGTGAGGAGAGATGAGGGAACGATGAGGAGATTAACACTGCAACAAACACCAAACAAGCAGCTCTGTACAAGATTCTTTTCAAGTAAGGCAACATTTTGATGAGACGATGGAATGGACATGATAGTTGTACAGTACGTGTGTACGTGTGTGCGCATGTGTTATTTCAGGTAGACTTAAGTGATAAAGGCTGGATTTAAAATGAACTTCAAAAGCACAAAATTCCATTTTGGTAATACAGTGGTACCTTGCCTTACGAGTTTAATTTGTTCTGTGACTGCGCTGATATTTGGTCAATTTATTCATATGTCAACAAACTGGGAGGCTGAATGCTGAGTGGATGTCGTGAGGTCATACAATTTGTAAGTCAAGGTACCACTGTAATATAGTAAATAAAAGCCTTATGAATGACCTAACAAGCTGTTGGCAGTTTGATGAAATCCTGTATATGCAAAATTTGGCAGAAAAGAAGTGGTTTTGTTTGAGGAGGGGGGGAGCGAGAGAGAAATAAAAAGCCTTCCCATATGCTTGCTTGACACATTTGGATGGAGACATCAGTGCAAGTTGGTCCACTGATGGCATCAGCGGTGCTACAAAGTGGCAGCAGAACGGGGCTTTAAACAGGAACCCGGTGGTCTTTCTCAACAGGTTGTGAGCTTTTCAAGCAAAATTGAAACGCGGGGTGGTCATCAGGGCCTTGGCACTGTTCTTTCCATTGTTTTCAATCTCCACCACTGACAAAAGGGGGTTGGGGCAACATTCACCTGCTTCGAGTGCAGATGGGGGTCTCTGTAACGCATTGCAGTTGAGGTCCTTTGTATCTTTATGTGTCACTGAAGGAGAACAAAAAGACAGGAGATTAGGTGGCACCCGCAAATAAGCAGATCAGAGACGTTAAGGGGTACACAAGTCACTTGGATTCACTGGGGGAAACAAAAGGTGAAATACAATGAACCCTTGCATCGTTGCGGTTCCACATGTGGGGATTTACGTAAAGTGGGTTTTGCTGAATAAAGTGCATGAAATGTTTACATTTTGATCAATTGTTTTGATGTTGACATCAATTTAACTTGGCAGAAAAGCCTTTGGGTTACCAGCTGCTATCTCAGGGTGCAGCTGCAGTGGTAAAAAGCTCCTCTGCAGCTTGATGGAAAGAGATGGAGACAAGAAGAGCAGATCGTGCAGAGGCGTGAGGAGGCACTTACTCGTCCTTAGCGCGCTCGGGGATGGATGCGGCCTCCAGCGCGGCTCGATACTGCAGCAGCACGCAGCGGACACTCTTTACGAAGCCTTTTGAGAGCGGGAAGAGAGGGAAGCCGATGTCCGGATAACCGCTGCCCTCAGGCAGGAAGCTACGATAGCTCTTTCTCCGTTTCTTGGGTCGCACCACCGGCTGGCCGAACCCTCCGTCGCCGGCGGCGGAAACCGGTTCTGACGTGACCGAAGCGGCATCCTTGCGGTCGGCAAACCCTCGGGAGCCGTCGCGGTCTGAAATCTGGCCACTCTCCTGCTGAAAGGTGGACGTAGTGGACGGACTGAGTCCCGCTTCCTCTGGCTCCTCCTCTATAATACTGTCTCCCGCCTTCCTGGGGGTGCCGTGGGCCACGGCCGGAACCGCCTGCTCCTCTGCAGCCTCAGTGCAAGATGGTTTGGCGTGATGAGCCCTGGAGGCCGCGTGTGAAGCGTGGCCCCTTTCAGCTGCATCATGAAGCTCCAGCCATATTTCCAGGCGGTGGACCAGGCGCCAGCCATTGGAGACAAAGTGCTCCCGGATCTCCTGCTTGAACACCTCCACGGGATTCTGCAGCAGTTGCGTCATGGACTGAACCATTTTGATCAGGGCCATCTCGTTGTAACAACGGCTGTTTTCATAACCTTCCTGGAGGCCGCGGTCGCTGTCAAAGCCCGCCTCGTTGTAGTAAGGCTCATTGACCAGGATCAGACCTGCCGGGTGACGCAAAAGATGGAATAGTATAAGACCGTGGCACTCACATGCCACCTAACACAGTTTGTAAGTAGGGCTGAACAATTAATCAAATGCAAATCGACATTGCGATAAAGTAGAATGCAATTTTCAAATCGCTCCACTGTGGGGGGGAAACACATTAAAAAAAAAATCATCTCTTTTGTTTCAGACAGTCGTAGTAAGCATATTAAATTATTTCTAATCACAGCAATACGATTCATTACCTATATAATGTTATTAAGTCCACAGACACACAACTGGAAATATAGAAATGCATCTTTAATGAGTAATCAAAACGTGGTTCTTTGAATTATAATGGTATCATGAGGTGGCTCGAGCTTCCCATGCGTACATCTTACCCAAAGTGTATTGGGATATTTTCCCAGCTCAACCATGACCCTGAACAGGGCAAGTGGTTTAGGATGGATGGATGTGCTCACCTTGTATGGAGATGAGGACTTGCAGTAGGCTGGACTTGCTGGTCCATCTCTCTGTGCCCTGTTGATGAAACAAATGTAGGACACGGCTGACTATTACACGGCTGACTATTTTGTCTCCATTGAATAATAGGAGTCAAAAATTCCTAAAAGATTTAAATGACCAACACGTCGCGGCCATTTACCTTGCCGATCCAGGTGCCAAGCAGACTGACACAGACTTTGCCGTTGTTGTAGAGATTGGGATTGAGGCGGCCGCTGCACTGAGAAAGGTAACGGAAAAGAGGCGGCAGGGACGGATAAATGTTAGGCAGCTGGATGTCAAACAGGAACAAGCCGTCCTCATAAGGCGTGCGATTTGGCCCCTTGATCAGAGCCGAAAAGAGGTCCTGTGTGGGAGAAAGACACAAAAATGCTAACTGAACATCATTTAGCTTATTAAACACTAAACACTATTATTTATGTTGTAAATATGTGTATGTATTTCAGACATGCAAACCCACCATGCGATCTTCAAAGGTTTTGACCATGATGCCATCTGGCAGTGATGTCGCTAGCAGAGCCATTTCCTTTCTTACGGTGCTGAAGAACTTCTTGGCCTCGGCTGGCTGAAATTCCATTTTGTGAAAGGAGTGTGTTTCTGCGCAAACATGAAGAATTTAAACAACTGGCCGAGCGATAGTCTGCATGGTCTTCTCTGGTTTGGTTGACTGATTCACTCAGAACCAAAGAAAGCTTTACAAATGGATGCCATTTTTAGTGTTTCACAAACAGAAGTCAGTTGAACTGCTGACATTTCCCTTTAAATGTAATTAAATATGTTCCTGATCACGAAAAAAGCAGTTTTCATTCGCTTTTCGAACTGATGCGAATCAAACCATTAAGTGAAAACTAGAGTATTGGCATAGCACTACAAAAAGACAACCTGAGGACAAGCACAACTACACTGTAGTACAACATCACAACAAGTATGACAAAGAACTAAAAATAAAATAGATAAAAATTGTGTACCTGGCGCCCAATCCAACACAGAGAACACTTCACCCTTGGCACTGGTAAAGGTGACGCCAGGTCTGCCACCACTTTGTTGGCACAGTACAGGTGTGTCACTCAGAAAGTCACTGGGCCATTCCTGACCAGCCACCGGGGTCTGTGGCTCCTGGTGTGTCTTCTCCTCTGCGGGTTTCTCAGCCTGAATAGTACGTAAACAGAAGGAAGGACACAAAAAAATTCCCAAGAGGAAGAGAAATCACATCGACACAGATGACTGAATCGAGGATTCTCAGAAGATACCTTTGTACCAGCAACCCCGCCGGCTTCTACGACGGCCTCCATTTTTTCCTCCTCCACAATAGCCACATTATCCAGCGTCTTTCTCAAGTTCTCCTGCAGCTTCTTGAGGTCATCAAGGAAGCGCTTCTCCTTGTTGGGTTTTTCAGTGGCTGAGGGCGGCGCCGGGCTTGCAACGTTAGTTGCCGAAGCCGGTGCGACCGAGGTGGGGGATGTCGGCGAGAGGCCGGTCCAAAGCTGCTCCACAGTCATGTTCTTGAGGCTCTCCAAGATCCTCAGGGCTTCCTTCAACTCCCGGAAGCCTCGAGAGGTGCAGTCTTTACCCGGCTTCTCGGCTCCGTTGACAGCGCCTGCTGGAGTGCGACAAAATGCACATTTTGTTCAAAAGCCCCAAAAATTCACATTTCCACCCAGATGTAGCGTTCTGTGTCATTTTTTGGTGACAGCAATAGGTGCATCAATTACATAAATAACGAGACATCTGCAACTCCACAATTCAACAAATTAGAACACAGCATAGTACTACTGTGACTCCTCACCCAGCACGCCCACAACCCTCATGAGGATAAGTGTGTCGGAGAATGACTGGATGAACGACTCTCAGATAAATGTAAGCTTTTCTTCTGTGTCAAGAAGCAAAAGTCAATATAAGCCCTCACCTCCTCCAGAAGCTGAACTCGCCACTACCAACGCTTCGCCCTCCTTTCCACCGACTGCTTTGGTGGGACTGGTGACCCCGACTTTGCCTCCTTCTTGAGGCGGAATGATGAATGTGGAGTAGCAGGATGTGGGGGTCACCGTCTCTGTGACATCCATACTGTCGACGTGGCTGTCGTCCTCTGTGGTGAGGCCGTTATCCGTCTCCCAGCTGTCGCTTTCATCCTCCCACTCTTCGGTAGACAGGAGGCTGCTTGTCTCGTCGGCCGAGTCGTAGTCCGTCTCCTCGATCTCGGACTCCACGCAGTAAAGATGCTGTGTGGGATTTCAAGAGTTTCAGCAACTATGATGGCAATAGCGTTCATTATTGTCATTTTAGCGATTGGGTTGTACGGCACCTGTGGGAGGACGATAGTGATGGAGTTGTCCGCCCACACCACCTCTACTTTGCTGCTCACATCCACTCTGGACACCTGGCCGACTGATGTCTGAAAGTGGGGATATGTCAAACCAAATACATAAAATAAAACAAAGAATATTATATAGCTAATTCACAAGTTTCAAATCTGAAGCATTCGCATGCAGAAAGAGTGACAAAGCCATCATCATTTTATGTGAAACAGGACATATTAAGACGAGGTTAACAAGCATACACAAATACAGTTAGCTCAGCTTCTGGCTAGCAGACATCATTGATGGCCATATGTTTAATATCATAAGTAGTAATCATAATTAGTAGCAGGGCACAAACACAATTTTCAAAATTTCAACACACCGTACCTCATTTTCACAGTCATTCTCGCCGACTTCCGAGTTCCATATTCTTATGACAATGTCAGTGGTACGGAAGTGGAAATCTGGATGGTCTGCTATGTCGTACACGCTGACATCTTCCTCCACACCAATAACCTGGAGGCCAGGAGAGGAGAGGGAGAGAAAGATAAACTATGCTACCGGTAATAGACTCAACAATGTTTCTCAACATGCATGATGGGTAAAATTATTTCAATTGCTTAGCTCTGTGCTCTGGCTTCCTGACTGACCTCTACGTCATCACCGGTGGCGTTGAGTTTGATCCACTTAACGACACATGTCCTGCCCTTGTGGTCACCAGACTGGATCACACCATACACGCCTGAGTCCTGGAGGGCTTGGGCTATGGGGGGGAAAAACATTGACATTTTGGAGCTCTTACGGTCATAGAAAATACAAATCTCTAATTGTAATGACTTAAATAAACATGACAGAAAACAGAGATAAAACAAAGGTAAATTAAATACTGAAGAAAATAATCTGGTTAATGATCATGTGTCCAAAAACAAACAGCTTGAATATATGACTTTGCAATAGGCTTACGTCGTTTGTCCACAACAAAGTCGCCAGGGCAAAACTCATGGCCGTCTAGGTGCTGAATAGGGATGAGGTCATTTGATCGTATGCCTTTCTCCACTCGTCCATCCTTCCACATCACATCAGCTGTGGTCTTGGTAGATACAACTTCCACAGCCACACTATACATACACACACATTTTGATAACCAAAATTATATTACTGTGAAAAATATGATAATACTACATATTAGTATCATCTAGAAATAAATCAAATGCGCAACAATAGAGGTAAGTGGCCCAAACATAATGTGACTATGTGACATCCCACCTGTCTCCTGGTTTGAACTCGCGAGAGAACTTGGTCCTCTTCCTCTTGTGTTTCCTCTTCAGATTACGTATCGAGAGTGGGATGCTCTTCTTCCGGTTGGTTCCCAGACCGCCGCTTTGTGAAGACGTTGTGGAGCTGGCCGATGATGTCAGAGAACTACAAAAAAGGTAGAACGAGTGAGTTTTTTTTTCCATTTGCTCTATCCAGTAAAATATTTAACAAATGCAATACACTCTCTGACGAAGGCGGAAGTTGCTGCCGAAACTGTCGGAAAAGTTTTAAGGTAATACTTATATATTTTGTCTGAATAAAAAAAAAAAAAAAAAAGGCTAAATGCAATAGTAGTTGGTATTACAAATAAGCTAAATAATAGTATTCACACGAATGCAACCGAAGATCAGTCAAATAAACAAAAATAATTCACAGAAATGTGTGAAAAGCTTGCTTTTACTCACTCGTAGCGCACAACACGAGTATGCATGCGTCTCAGGTAAATGCTAACTGCCATACCTAGTGTCGTCCGTGTCTTCTGCTGCCTCGTCATCAGCATCGTGCTCGCCGTGTTCAGCAGGAGTGTTGCGAGTCTTCTGGTGGTCAGGCGGGTTCGGATTGTTAGGGCAGTTATTGTCGTGATGGGAGGCATCTGTCTGTTCCAATTTGTGATCGCCTGTTGACAAATGAAAACTTCAATACATTTGCAATTCAAAACTAATTTTTTTATAGGAGTAAAAATAACACAGTAATGAACAAAAAAACATGTTACGGCAAGTCAATCCGTTTTATCATATCAAAAATAATTAGATGGGTTACTTTTCTGTGTGAAGTGAGGGAATAAATTAGCATCTTCATTTGTTTTCCTGGAATATGGCAGACTGTGCTGCACTTCAGCATGACTTATCAACAAATTATTCCCTCAGCTCAGGGCTTCATTAGTGGAGAGTCTGTCTGACAAACTGCAGCTCTCACTTGAATTTAACACTCTCCAATACGGCATCAATACATTTAGTTCCCAGATACATGAGGGGTGATGTGGGAACATCTTTCATTTTCTGCCCATGACAAATGAATAAGGACTTTATGTGCGTAACGGAAATGGGACTGCAGTTTGTTCATCAGAATACAGCATTGTTTGGCACCTTGCGTATCAGCGTTCTCGGTCTTCTTGCCAGAATCTTTCTTGAAAAATCTTTTCAACTGCAACACACATGCACAAATGAGTCTCACCTGGATCAGTTTTGTGTGAACTGACAGTTTTACTTATTACTTGGTAACAAGGTCATTTCAAGCTAAATATCAGAGATGCCTAATGTAATCGAGACCTTTCGGACTACAGGGTCCTCTTGCGGAACCGGATTCCCTTCAGGTCCTTCAAAAGTGATGCGTGTGGCATCCCCATTAGCAGGGAACACATAGAGCCCCCTGTCTCCAAGCTGCCTCTGGGTGTGGTCATAGTAGCCCAGGCGCCTCACCCTAAACGCAGTGAAAAGAGCAACATTACACACAGAACAGTGCACAACAATGGTCGGATCTTAACGGGCGAACTCAAAAAATAAATGTGTCTACATATGACTGCTGGAAATCAAATTTGCTCCGTGAACCAGTTGCATTTTTTTTCCCTCCTCTAGTTGGCACTCTTGATTTGAATTCAGGGTTTAAGAAATGCCAAGTCAGTGTGCTTTTACTCCAATGTTAACGAGAGTGCCATTGAGAGGAGTCAAAAACCAAACTGGTTTATGAAGCAAATTTGAAGCTTCGTTTTCCCGCCATTACAAGATAGATTCGCTTCATTTGCATCAGTGAGGGGGGCGGACCAACCTGCAGAGGTTCTCCTGTGTGATGGTGCAGGGAGGAGGATAGATGCTATCAGAACCTTTTGGGGAGAAGCTTTTGGTGATCCACGTAACCTTCAGCTCAGAGACCTTAACCTGAGTAGATCACATTAATAATTCCAACTGTAGCCTCACAGTATGAAACTAATTGTATTTACATTTTGCTCCAAAACACACTGATATTGAAAATTAATGTCAGCTTCATTTTCCATCAAACCTGCATGAAACAGCAAAGATTTCCTTTACCTCCTCCACCACCGCCCTGAACTTGCAATTCCTGCAGAGGACAGGTTTGACACCTGACAGCCACTGGACATTAGAGAAGACTTTAGAAGGACCAATCAGGACCTGGCCTGGATAGAATCCATATTCCTCATCTAAGAACAGACCCTGAAAAACAACATTCAATGTTGCCGCAGCAGACAAAAACAGCACATTATATTTCAATTATTAAACAACCAAGAGACTGTCAGGGCTGCTCATAAATTGACACAACAGACAAATTAGAGTAAAGGAATATCTATTATGTTCTTAAATTATAAATCAGCCATGTGGCTTAGATTTCACAGTACATCACGAGAGCATCAATTCCGTACCGGATCACAAACATGAGGACTGACATCGTACAGCTTGGCGCCATCCTCCACGCTCATGGAACATCTGGAAGTAAATGAGAAGATATCAATTGACACAATCGGACACTCAATGAAACTCAAATTAGCTTACCTGGCTCCATTGGAGAGCTTGAGAATAATATGATTGGTAAAGTCGTAGACTTTCCCAAGCCAAAAGTCATAAGCTATGTAGTCACCGTACATGAAAGACTGGGGAGAAAATAAAATGACAAACAATGAATTATCTCAAAACATAACAGACAATTTAAATAAATGGAAGGAATGGAATTTTGTTATGTTACTGGTACCATTTAGCAAATGGTACATTAAACAAATGTAAAAAAAAAAAAAAAAAAATCAAATCTTATTACAAGTTCTGTAACACCCAACACTGTCATATTTTACTTGTCAGAAAAGTAGAGATTACTAGGAGAGGGCATGAGGCTCTTGACTGGTTCAATTAGCGTATTTAATTGCGTACTAGTTTCTTGATGATAAATGTGAATGATTACCCAAATATGCTGTAGCTCTTTGCTGTTGACAGGATACAGTACACAGTTTGTGCCCACCAGTTTCACTGCACACTCAATGTCCACGTTGGTCACAATGCCACACTGGCTGTCCTGCAATTACACATGATGAGAGAGATAACAAAAGTTACTTTGTTGTGCCTGAACACATTTTTCCCTCCAATTAAAAAATAGTAATGAAGATACATTACTTTTTTTGAACAAAAATGAACAAACAAAAATGACGCTAACCTCAATTTAATATTACACAACCTTTTGGGGCAATCACTAAAATCAAAAGATTTTCACAGTTATCACTGCGTTAACAGTGACAATAAAGGAATTCAATTCAATTCAATTCAATTTTTGTAATTGATGAAAACTGCTCCAGCTGTCTCAGGTCTGGAGCACGTCTTCTCTAGACTTTCGCGGATGTTCAAAACTTCATCAATTAGTCATAGTGGGATTTGAAAATCGTTGTATTCTATTTTTATTTTTACCCAACATCCGATTCATTGGAATTCTGAGCCTTTAGCAATGCAGCCCCAGAACAGAGCTTTCTATGTTACATTTGTAGATCTTTAAATAAAAAACGGATGCATTTGTGTGTTGGGCTTACATTTGAATTATTGCGTCGAACAATGTCTCGGATCACGATGGATCGATCTTCAAGCAACAGCTGTGGTGGGAAAAAAAATGTTAACATACAGAATCTTTCAAACATTTTTGTGCCATTTTTATTATTATTCTGCAATATCATTCTAAAAGAGTGACTAAGTCTGAAAGAGAAGCTTCATTCTGACACTCCTTAGACTAAAATAGGTCATCAGGTTCCTTTACATACAAATCTTCAGCTGTGCTGTGCCAGTTATGTTTTTCCTATTACTAAAAAAAAAAACCTCTATGAGAACTGATATAGGGTGGACGCAAAGAAGATACTATAGCAGACTGACAACAACTTAAAATAAAGTTCATAAGTAGATGATCGCACGGTATACTTAGGATAAGGAGATTCATCTGACAAAGCACACATTTTAATCTATAAGCTATTGCATAAATTGAAAAGAAATAACTTCGTTGAGGGGATGGGGTTTCAAACAAATATATTATACAACAGTACATACTAAAATAAACACTTTTAAAAATGTAGTATAAGATGGTTGAATAGGTGTGCACAGCCTAAGCATTGGTGAAGGTATGCTGTTCTTCCACTGATGCACCATGTTGTTTTCACCACACACAAAAAGGTTCGCAAAGACACAATTCCTGTAGGAATCGAAGCTAATGATTGTCGGTGTAACAAAAAACAAGTACATAATCAATTACAATGACACCATGATAACTTCTTGTAGCTGCCACGAGACAGGGCCGAGTGGCGGCAGGCTATTGATTGACACAGAGTTCGAAGAATTACTAAACCACCTAGACAAAACAATGGAATAAATGAACCAGTGCCTAATATACAGGCCGTGCATCACTGTTCTGTGTAAGGCAAGACAATGTAAAAAGAAAAAAAAAATACGTAGAAGGGAGGAAGAAGTCTATCGACCAGACAGAGACATGAGGAGGATAGGGGTGTGGTGGCAAAGAAACTGAAGATGAGCAGCATATGCGGCACGGAGCAGATATTTGGGCAGGCCATTAAGTGGGAGATTCAGAAAGAACAGAAAGAGAGAGTGACAAATCAAGAAAAAGCAGGATGGGGGGGGAGAGAAAATGGTTTGTATGTGCGCGCGGTGGAGAGTCGTCTGTCTCCTAATGGGCAGGGCCGACTGCGGATAAGAATGGAAGCAAGAGATCAAATGAGATCCATTATCCCAAGGCAGTGCACGCATCCAGTCAGCAGCATATTAGGTCAACATTTCCCAGCTGGGAAAATGTGGGGTGATAACTGGGGAGATTTGAAACATGACTGGAATGGTAGATGATGAGATGAGGATGAGAAGGAGAGCTTTAAGAAAGTGCCAAGGAAGGTCATTGTGTGTCAGAACATAAACTGCTATATATCTCCTTGACATAATAAATGCAAATGGCAGGTTCGTTGAACATAGTGAGAGTTACAACACCTAATGCTGCATTGTATTGTAAAACACAAAAAGTGCCTTTTAGGCTTAATCAGAATCAAACTGATGAGCCTCACAATGAAGTCCACAGCGTAGTGGAAGCTAGACTCAAGACAGAAAGAAGTATTTGTGAGCATGATCCTGTGTGGAATTTGCATGTTCTCCCCATCCCTGCGTGGAATTTCTCCAGCAACTCCGGTTTCCTTGAATATTCCAGACACATGCATGGTAGGCTGCTGCCCGATGACTGCTGGGATAGGCACTCATCGTGGGGATAAGCGGTAAAATAACAGCAGTCTTTGAGTGGTGTCACAGCAAGCACAGCCAAAATGTTCTTTCTTGGTAAAATCGGTGTATTCTGATTTGATCTGAGATTTGGTAAAGGCTGATAAACAACAGCACATGACTCCCGGTGCAGGCTAAAAAGGCACACTGGGACAAAGTGAGACAATGACTGAAATAGACTTCTTCTAGGCCAGTCACGTACGTCTCTTTGAAACAAGCCTATGTACACTCTTTCCAGATCAGTCTCTGTTTTATGCGACATACATGCAGAAAGGAATGTTCCCCGTGATTACTGAAAAAACTAAGTTTGGGACCAGGTCAGCTGTAAGAACAAGCTGAGTAAGATACAAACTGGTTGCATCTATCAAAGCCAAGTTGATGCGGTTCCCTCTTTTTTTTGACAATTATGTAATTTCCTTTCACAGTTCCTTTGTTTAAGCACACTTTTGCCTTGGCTGTCATTTTCTTTATAGACAAAATGAAATGTATATATATATTACTGAGAAACACTTGTGATAAGCATGTCTGCTTCCTCACAAATTCTCTTTTTGTTTATATATGTGCCCTGTGGCTGAGGTTAGTGGAATGTCATGATGCATCCTTTCCCTTACAGATCATTCAAAATGCACCTAAGAATATGCATGGGGATCGGTTACACCCAGCTGAGGAGCTAGCCCAAGTTTAGAATGAGCCCGTCACTGAGAGACATTATCATGCACCTGTCGTAAGGATGAGCTCGCCTACACCACAAAAAGCACACATCTCATAATACACGAGATAAATACCATACAAAATGTAAGACAGTGCACAGTCGGTGTAGGGATGTTGATCAGCAGCACTAACTCAGCAACTTACGGCTAAGAGCTATGGTGCTAGCTAGCATGTACGCTTCGAGCGCTAGCAAGCTAGCCATCTGGGCTAAGGCGTTCAAGCAAATGAATTATTAGATGCACAGAGTGAAAAACAAGTCCACGCGCAATCTTGTCCACTACCGAAATGGACAGTTTGTGGAAGCGTGTCAGGCAAAGAAAGCCGTCAAGGGTCAATTGTTTACACTTTAGCAATGACATGGTACCTGTGACTCCCCAATGTCCTGCTTCCCTCCATCAGGGTACCACTGGACACGGACAAAACCACGAACGAGAGGCCGACTGTCACACAGGGCTCGTCCACCTCCACCACCGCCTTTTCCTCCTCCTCCTCCTCCATCACCACCACCATCTCTTCCTCCGCCATCATCAAGGTCCGAGTCGGAGTTGAATTCCTCCTCGCCGTGAATCATCCGTACGAGGCCAAACCGGAGAGACCCTCTATACTTCCTGGAGACCAAGTCGTGGGAGAAGAGAAGCCGCTGAGACCCGTCGGCCGTGGGAGACAGGGCCATGGATAGCGGTTCGGAGCACGGACTTGCCGCGGGGGAAAGGCCCGGGGTCGTGGATGGAGGCTGGGCTGTGTCAGTCGAATCGTGTGCTGCGGGCTCCGCCATCGCTGCTGTTGTCAGGGAGTGATGCTGGAGCGCTCGGACGACACTGTGCGGTGAAAAAAGTGCAACCTGGAAGCACGAGAAGGCACGAGAGTACGTAGCGATACGCAAGCTCCGTAAATAGCGTAACTTGCGTAACGAGAGAGCGTCATCGCGTTGTGCTATCTCTCGTCGATAGGTGTCAGACAAGTGCTTGTTTTGCAATGTAGTATGGTCCGCGGGCAGGGTTGGGATGTACCAAAATATACAAATACTTTGTGGAGTTTATTCAAGTATATTTTATTGTTTAAGTAATGTATTCATATTTCTGACGACATTTTAAGTTTTAGATGACACATAATATGTTAATTAAAATGTATTTATTAACTACGTATTTTCCTTTGCATTTCTTTTGTTATATAGATGATTCGTTTGTTTTTGAAAATATTAAAACGAAATACATTCTGTAAAAATATAATGATGAATTGTTTATTTTTTTTAATTCAATACTAAATACAATATTAGGCAAAACGTGAGATCTGAAATACTATATATATATATATATATATATATATATATATATATATATATATATATATATATATATATATATATATATATATATATATATATATATATATATATATATATATATATATATATATATATATATATATATATATATATATGTTGAGTAGAAACAAAATTATATACATATATAGTTTTTTCTACTCAACCCTCATGAGTACATCTTTGTTTTATGAGTCCACCTTTCCTTTTGAATGTGTTGAAATGAAATAAATACGCCTCCCCCTCCTTTCAGGACACTGCTAATGCTCTTAAAGCACCACTTGCGGCAACAAGATAGTGTGTCTCTTAAGAGGAGACCACTGCTATCGTCATGCAGCATTTAACAAGTCAATACATATAGAAAGTCCCCCACGCCCATTTGTACCCTGCTGCAGGCATCAGGCTCATGATTGGAAAGGAATTGCAACCCAACTGTGTCCTCATGAGATCTTTGGAATAAAATAAAACAGACAAAAGCCACAATTAACAGTCCATGTTACAATCATTAGCGCATCATTAAGGACAACTTGGTGAAGATTGTTTATGTGTGATTTTGATGCCATCATTCCCTTATTAGTCTCTATTGGCAGGGTAGTGACAGAAAAGCATTCTGCAAACATGCTGACAAGCATGATATGTGCATCTCAATTGAGAAAGAGAAAAGAATAACCCTGCTTAACCAGATTTAAATATTTTGTAATGTGACAGTAGCATGATGGAAGTTGGATTAAAATATGCCTTAATATGATGTGTGTGTGTGTGTGTCTTTGTGTGTGTTTCAAGTGTGCATCAACTGATGAGTCTTGCGAGGCCCCGGTGCACCTCTGCTTGCACCGGCCCATATTCCACCACCTCTCCATCCACCGTTATAATCCCTTTGGGAGAATACGGCTCCATCCTGAGCGCCCGCACCTTGGTGTGCACCAGATGAGCACAGCTGGAGGCTACATGAGCGCCCTTCTCCATGGCCAGGAAGAGTCTGAGCAGTGCGGAACGGGATATTCCAGCTTTGACGTAAAACAGATGAATGACACCATCGTCCAAAGTGGCATCTGGTGCGGCCAGCAGGTCCTCAGCCAGGTGGGATTGGTACATGGCCAGTACCAGTACAAAGTCTTCTTCGGGTACCACCATCCAGCTCCCGGGGAGAGGCTCATCCAGCCGGGGGAGTACCGAATCCCACAATCCCGTCTGAGTGTTGCTGGAGCTCTGTGAATGCTCAAATCTCGCCTTGAGCGAATTGTTGGAGTGACAGGAGTTGTGTAAAGAGTTCCACGTGGGAAAGTCTCTGGAGAGATGCAAGGTGGCACTGTGATGGTTGCTCAGTCTGGATCCCACCAGGTTGCGGTCTTCCGTCACAGGTAGGTAGGCCAACTTGCCCTTGTAGACGCGAAGAGAGGCCAACCTCACCAGGGTGCCCAGGGTGAAGCGAGCTGCCCCGACGTGGCGGTACTTCTCGCTCTCAACATCCACGTCAGCCACAAAGCCCCACGCCAGCGAGAGGAAGGAGAAGAGACGGGTCCCGGAGAAGAGATGGACTGAGACCAAATCCATGCGGGACACCACACCTTTACACAATAAGAAGCCGCAGCTGATCAGGAGCTCTTCACTGGACACCAATGAAGCACTGAGGGAAAATCAAGAATCAAAAAGATATCCTCACATCTTAGAAAATCAGTGAAACACATTTTGCCTCAATAAATTATAAATGTAAGAAGAAATGTTTTTCTAACCGATGCCAGCCTCCTAATTAGACGTGCGTTAATATTTAAGTTCCCCAAATAAATGTGCAGACAAAGATGAAAACATGAAGGTGCCCTTAATATTTGGGGAGGTTTGGAAATGATTCTAGGCTGCTGTTTGAATGTGCTTTTTATTTTTTTATTTTTTATAAATCAATCATGAGTTATTTTTATTGTTTTGGGCCAAAATGGCTGTAGGGACACAGCAGTTTGATAAACCCATGAAGGCAGATGGATGATGTGTACGTGTGGGTGTGTGCGTATCATCTTGGGTGGCTGTGATTTTCTTTACATTGCATATACATTTAACTAAATAAACACCCTGAGCTACTCTAAGAGTGACATGACATCCTATTTCCAAAAGGGCACTGTTACTTTTATGTTCAATCCCCAAAAAATAACCAAACGTGAGTCTCATTCAAGCTCACAGTCCCTGGGGGCACATATTGCGCTCATCGCCGTATAGCATAATACCAGCTAACTTTGAGTTGGTGCTCATTTGAAGCACAGCATGCAGCCTCAGCGAAGCTTCCCCTATTCATCGGGGAATAATCCAAAACGTACTGCCTGCCGCTGAGCAGCCTGCAGCAAGCAGACGGGGAGTGTGAGGTGTGTAAACAAAACAGACTCTGGACCCTTCCGCTATTGTTGTTGTCCCCGGAGCCCTGACATATGCGAAAGGGATTGACGGGCACAGGCCAAGGAATTTATGAGAAAGAAGGGAGCACTAGATAATGGAACTGGATGGTTCTCATAGAATTTGAATGAATTGATGGACAGCTACTGCTGTTGAGCGAGCCTTGATGAGGAGAGAGAAAACAGGAAAAACATGATTTCTATTGTTGGGACTATTACTGCAAATAAATGAATGCATGGCAATTTTCTGTCTTGATTTTGGCTGTACATATATAATATTATTATTTTACAGGACATACATATAAAATAAAAACAACAAGTTCAAAATATAAAACACAATGTCATTATCACCACTTTCAAACTGCATAATGCTAATTCCTCTGGGACTGATCTTTTTCACCAATATGATGTAATGTTGACGTTCGGCCGTGGATGTGATGGACACATTATGGCGGATGGGCAGTTCAGCGTATATTGATCAGGTGTATCCTTAGCAGTCAATGTGAGTTTTGCAATTTGTGTGACCCACCTTGCGTAGTGATGTATGGATGCAGCCAAGGCGTTGCCTGAGCCGCCAGGGAGTATACCAAGCGGGGTGCGGATAGCCTCCTCCCAGTCTGATCTGTCCAGGAGACCGTTTATCACCTAATACACACACATGTAAAAAAAAAAAAAAGGTCACTAAGTATTTTATAATAAAGAAATGTAAACTACAGTTTTATTTTATTTCATTGACACGCTTTTTCAATTCAATTTTCATTTTAGTTTTTGTGCACCAAATTGCACATTTAATTCAGATATGATTGAAAACATCTTTGTTTTAACAACTTGTCCATGTAGTAAGTAAGTCATGATGTCCTTCATGTTGAACTTACTTTTAGCTTCGCAGCACATATTTTGTTACCTCAAACAGAAGACCGTCTCCTGACATGATGACAAGTGCGTCCCACTGGGACAGGTCAGCCTCCCTCACTAGCTCGCGGGCATGGTTCTGACGTTCTGTAGAAACACAAGTACAGCAAGTGATGTCTCCCCTTCTGCCCATTTGTGTAGCAAAAGTCCTTTTTATTTTTAGTGCTTATTAATGTCTACGTTTTGGCTGATACTGTCTCAGTGGGTCGAAATACAGTTAAATATAAATATAAAAAAGGTAAACTCCCACAATTCGGTTAGGACGCAGCATTTGCTTTCCTTGTTAAAACACAGTTTTTGCCCAAAATATTTAGCTTAACATAATCTTAATAGAATTTATTTCACAAACTCTATAGTGAAGACTTGTTGAAAGAGTGCTACGGTTGATGTTTTGATTCACAAACAAGACTCAAGTTGAGGACAAATTAAATTGAAGACAACCATATGCTGAAACCCTTAATCGGCTTCTATTTACGACACCAGCGGCGGATGTAAAGTATTGCCATCCGGAAAGTTTCAGCGCTAATGTGCCGATTGTGCATCCTTCATTAGAGGCAGGCGGCACCAGATGAATGTGCACGCTGCAGCAGGGAGCTGTTTAATAGATGCAGTGCTCTACCACCTCAGGAACAGCAGGTGACGACTGTGTGAGTGTGTGCATGTGTGTGTGAATACCACACCAACCGCTCTGATAGCTTAATCAGATGCCCTGGGACAACTGCTGCAAATATAATTGAATTTATATGAATTCAATTTCTCACTGTGTTGCTCTCATACAAGTCAGAACATGCAGAAGCACAGTACATACATAACTTTAGACAGGAACGCTAACTTAAGCAGTCGGTATATTGTGATAGATCACTACAGTAGGTAGTTAGATGTTGCCATGCTAACCATACAGATACAATTGTCCTAAGGACAAGAATCTCCAGCAACTGCAAACTGGATTTAAAGGGTGCTGTCCTCTTCTTAATGCTGTCTGACAGATATCCTTGGGTACTTGTGCAGTAACGGAGACCAAACATTGCAGTGCCATCCTTACTGACACACTGCTGGGACTGACCAAGACATGCTTACTCACCCCTCCACCACACACACATGCCCGTTATGAGTTGTCTAATATGCGTCAGAACTAACCAAATCATTACTGGGGTAACATTCAGATTAAAACCAGAGATTAAAGTGGCTCGAAATATTGGACTTGAATAGATTGTAAAATAACTTCCTTGTCTGTAATCATACACTTTAGGATTAAATCCTAAAGTCTTTCCTCATAAACCATTTTCTTCAGGATTAATGTGGCTAAAAGTGCAAGCCCCCAAAAATAATGTGTTATTTCCCCATAGTAATTAATACACAGTTTTGTTATTTTTCCTCACTGGTCAAATTAGTGTCACGCTAGTTCATCATAAATCTGTGTGCTACATAATCATCACTAGCCCGTATGGAGGCTTATGATGAATGAAAAAAAAAAAAACATCAAATCATGATGAAAGGGGATTTTGTGTGTATCATCTTTCTGTCTTTATCCATACAGTATGTGAATGCATGTGCGCGTGTACGTCACACATGTTACATAACAGCTGAGTGCGCACGTGGGCCAAAGGCAGTCTACCAGCATTGTGACAGCATGAAAACATGAGGATTTCGTTCAGAAGAGCTGTTTTGGGGCAAGTTTTTTTTGTAGATCTGTGAGGGACACCAAAGAAATGATCAGTGAGAGGTCAACGATAAAAGAAACGATTCAGTCAAGTCTGGCGGTGAGCTTGTTTACCAACTTGGAATGACATGAGTGAGCTTGTGATTCAACTCAATTGACAAGAGACATCATATCATAATTTTGTAATTAAAAGAAATAAAGAAAACATTTCCAATGTTAAGGATAGTCTGACTTTTAATGTGGAGACTAAAATTGTATCACTGGATATATTTGACAAGAGAAAATGAGTACTTTTTTATCTTGCCTTCAAGGAATGTAAATCTTTATCTTATTTACAGTCCAAGTGTATTCATACCAAAAAGGATTTAAATCTTCAAACTGTTTCCTTATATACAGTCCAAGTGTACTCATTCAAAAAATATTTAATTCTTCAAACTCTTTTATTGTTAATAAATTAAAACAACAAAATAAATAAACATTTGTTTCCACACAGAACTTATTGGGTTATTGTTGTGTGTAAAATTAGGAGGGGAAAATTAATTGATTTCATTTTAGGGAAAAAAAGGCTGTAACAAATGGAACAATGTTTTTTAATGATTTAGCAGAAGCCTGCTTTTTTTCCCTCCAAGTTTATGTCATAGCAAGCACACATTGGTTTGAACACAGCAGGACCAAAGCGCTCCTCCGTCAAATTGAAATTTTATTTGCGATGTGACTCACCGGTGATGACCACCGTGTGGAAGACGCCAGCCTCGTTGAGCATCCGCTGGACGTGGTTTTTGTAGAGTGTGAGCGCCTGTCCTTTCCCACTCTGTGGATTCACCAGCAGCATCATCCGGCACGGATGCGACGGCTCATTAAGCAGTACCCCTGCAAGTATTCAAATAACGTACATATGTATGTCTAACTAACAACATAACATTCATTGACAAAAATAATGTGAAACATCATGAGATTAAAGTTTGACTCTGTGCTATGCACATGACCCTGAATGAACTCCAGGGATCCATTATCCATTCAATGTTTGTGTTTTACAAACACAGCAAAATGGCAACGCCCAGGATTATTCATTGATGAAAATGTGAAGTTACTGTTAGTGACCTTAAGCGCAGGTATAAAAAGTTGAATTCAGTTCTTAATTCCTGTTTGTGATGCTAAAACACATCTGAATAAGCAAATTATGACAAGGCTGACTTATTCCACCATGTATGCTGCCACACATGCAGTTAGAACAACTGAGAGAGCGTCAAAGAATGTTCTTGTGGAATTCGGAGCATGACAAGCGGTAATAGTGCCACTTTGGTGGCCTTGCGAATGAGGAGGCGTGACTGTTGGCGCCACCGGCCGTGACCCTGCTGCCTGTGTGCCCTTGTCGGCCACATTCAAATCCCCGTCCACTTCCTGTGTGCCACTCCTCCCTCCCCAAGACATTCCGGAGTGAATTATCTCTTTGCTTATGTCTACTCCCAGTTTCCTCCTCCGTCATTAACTGCAGTGCCACTGTGGCACGGGCCCAAACTGTGACACAAGTTGTATATTTATTTTCCCATCATGCGCAAGAGGACCAGATCAGAAGAGGACCAATGGATCTATGACAGAAGATAATGAGTCTGGTTTGTTTGGTTAGGAATGGGGGGAGCCCTGATTGCTAATTATGTGCCGTTTTGCACCATCTCCTTTTTTTTTTTTTATATACCTTAAATATTAACTTAGATTGTCTACTGTCTTTAAAAATTATAGCAGTCCCCATTGTCAGAAAGGTTTGTGCACCAGCTTTCAGCGAGTTTTGCGTCTCCTCTACTTTCTTCCATTCGAGAGCATGGGAACTGGCCCAAAACTTAATGGAGTAATCACTATATTGAGGTATCCGCCATAGTATTTCCTATGTCCTAATTGAAAGGGGAGGGGAAGCCCAAGAGCAGGAAAAGCGATCTTATAATAGCTATCTGGGCACACGCTGTCTGGGAATCTGAGAATAAACAAGTTAGACTGACCATATTCAGCGATGTTTCTTGAACTCAACATTGTTCAAGACATCATTTGGAATTTAAAAAAAAAAAAACTCTCATCTGTTTCTTTGTACCTACCAACAGGTTGAGTTTTCCTATATTTGCCTGTTGCTCTTTGGTGACGAGGCCGCTTAAGCCCTGACAAACACCCATTAGGAGGGAATCCAGTTTCCACATTAAAGGGATTAACGGATTAACTTGAATTTGAACTGGTGCGAATCTATCCCTTCTGTAATATGACATATAGATCCAATGTAAATCTGCTGAAAATTAAATAGTGCCGGTTTCGAGCCATCTGAAGCTCAATAAGCCTTTCCAAAATCAAGTTTATGTTGATCTTTTGCAATAATCACTGCAGAATGTTTACACAATTTTAATTGTATACTTTTGCAAGTTGTGTGAAGGGGAAAGAAAACATTTTATTGGTCCCTGAAGGGGACATTTTAATTTCTCTTCACATGCAAATGGATCTGTTTCTCAACTATTTTTTTCTTGATAACATGAACAATATTCCATCAAAATCAACAAAATGTATAAAAACCTACCAATTAACTGAGGGAACAATTTTATAAATGTTTTGAATATCCTTGCCAGAGCATTTAATTTTTAATTAGACTTTAAATATACAGGTTTATTGCAGACTGCACCAATGGCCTCGCCACAGCAGCAAATAGATGTCCTTTTCCATTATGTTGCTTGTAAAATAAGTGGCGACTTTGAGGCACATTTTTGCTGAACGAGACCAAAAGGGTGTGGAGGGGGTGGATGAAGTGGAGGCGGCGGAGGAAGAGGAGGACGAGGAGGAGGAGGTGGTGCTGGTGGTTAGCTGGCTGCGGCTCTATTTTAAGAGAGGCTGAGAGTTGACGACATTGAGGTTTGTATCCCAATGCGATAGTGTCGTGTTTAGTTCTAAGGCGAGGCTTTGTTCCGAAGAGATGCATACGCCACAGATGGAACTGACGCTTGGAAAGCGCGAAAGAGGCTACATTCAGTAGATTCTACTATTTCTTATTTACACACCCAAATTTAGGCACTTTGTGTATCATCAATGTTTGTAAATGTACCAAATCTTTCTATGGTCTTTTTAGAGCAGTATGAATGGCCTCACACACATATATGTGCAATCACTTATCGCAACCATCTATTATGTGGGTAAAGATATGAAAAGGCACTTGGGGAAGTGGCTATGATCTTGCGCTTTTTTTTTTTCATTTTATTATCTGCATCAGAAGGGTTTTGACTAACATGGTTAGTGGTGGTTCCTGTCCTGGTAGAACATCTCAGCAAGTATGTGCGTAACAGAGCACACAAAGCAGGAAGAGAATATATAGGTTTAACTTAATAATTTAATAACAGCAGCCAGTGAGGTAGGCCTGGAATTTTTGCGTCTGTGGTTTCACACGTCAAAGGATATCCCAGTTGAGTTAGTACTCATTGGAAAACATTAGTCCGATAAAAGTTTAAAAAAAAGTGATCAGCTTGGTTAGACGGAGGTGCTGCTGTATGTCCGCAACAAGTGATTCATATCAGGCCTGTGTGCCTTATGACGATGAATGATTATCTTGCTGACATTTCCACCTCAGATGTGTTGGTGGAATGCTGACAGCAGAGTCTAAAAAGTAAACGAACAAAACTCCACACAACTGTGGCTACACTCTTGTATTGTCATCTAATCGTTTTCCCACCAAGAAAAAAAAAAGCCCTTAGCGATTGACACCTTAAGGCATCACAAAGATGTCAGTGTTAAAATCAATTCTCACAAGTATCCAGGCTCTCTCATCTAAATTCTGCAGAGAAGGTTAAAGCTGCGGTTTCAGAGGCCTAATGTGAATGAAGTGGGTGGAGTGCATTGCTCGACAACAAAGACTATTGGGTTTCTCAGGATACAAAACCTGTCCGATCACTACTGTGCCATGTCTTTTGAGTTTCTCACATTTCTCTCTCACATCTGCTATTTCCTCCTCTGACAATGACAAGATGTATTAAGTTGCAGTATGTTTTGTAAGAAAAAAAATACATCCCTGCAAACTGGCAGATGCTATCTGGGTCACGGTGTGCCTGTGATACTCCATGTTCTTTCAGAGAGCTTGTTTTAAATGTAAGATACTTATCTATGGTAGTCTTGAGCATTCCACATAGGAATAATTGTGCTTGTTAATATTTCAGGAATTTAACAGCCCTATTGCCTCCATGTTCTTTTTATAGTCAAAATTAACTTTTAAAATGAGCAAACAAATATGTAACAATACAAGCATTGAAAGAGACCTTGAGATGTTGTAGAGGAAGAAGAAGCGGAGCAACGTAGGCTTCGCAATTGTGCTCAAAGCAACCTTCCCTTTAGGCCCGTTGCCATAGTTACAAAGGCCAGATTTTAAGGTTTGATTTGAAGGTCGTGTGGATTTGGACATCAGTGTGTGGTCGAGACGCACCGGAAGTTATGTCAAGTGGATGACAAATTTGGCCTTAAAAAGACGCAGCCTATATTTGGACACAGCAAAACGATCCCACTAGTTTTATTATTGCAGTATGTTTTTTTTCTTGGTGTTAAAATACATTTTCAAACATGTACCTATGGAAAACGGTGTTCACACATGCATGTTTTTTTGGAAAGTAGGAATATAATGGAGTATCCAGATAAACCCCACAAAAGCGCAGGAAGAACACGCAAACTCCAAATAAAGATTTGAACCGACAACTATTTTTATGGTCTTATGTTTTTTATGGCAAGCAAACAAAGGGGCTCATTTAAACCCGGTACCCCTCGATGTGTTATGCACAATTAGTGCTGCCAAGTGTTGCACCAATTAAAGACTAAATTAGTGCCAGTTATATGATGTCAGAATGTGACACTTACTAGTCATTAAATGATCCAGTAGCCTCAAGAATGCAAAACATGCCAACTATTTTAACTGCCCCGTGTTACTGACAACTGACGAGAAAATAAAAAAAGTTAAAAATTACTTTAACTTTAGATCTTTTAAGGCAATGGGTATGTGGAGGAAAGGTGAGCAAACAGAGCCTCTCTTACCATCTCGAAGGTGCTGCCATCGGTTCGAGCGCTCCCGGACGGCGCGAGCCCACTTCTCCGCTTCTTCGAGATTGGCACGCGGATCTTGGAGCGCGGCGAGACGGAAGCACTGCTCCACTCTTTGCCGCGAGTGCCCGGAGCCCATCCAACGCCGCTTAAGCGGGTAAAAATAGGCCGCCAGATAGGCGGCCGGGTCTGCGTTGTCATCTTCCCGGTACGCCCGGCAGCCCACGCAGTCCTTCAGGCTGAGGACCACTCGGTTCCGGCCCGCAGGTACCGAGGTGAGCCGCTGGACGACAAGCTCCTTGTCAGTCAGGCTCACGACGCACCTGACTTTTCGGTTACCTGTGGCTGTGAATTCCCCGTACAGAGTGTTCATGTTGTGGCCATATTGTGCTCTCCTCAGGTCCATCCTGACCTGGAGGCGGGGGTCCGGGACACAGCGGCGGCCGCACGATCACATCGCAGCCAGACTCGGGAACACTTGGGGACATCTGACAGCTGCCACCGGTCGGACTATTGTCAGCACCGATTGAATGAATGTTACTATATCTGGTTGTGTTTCAAAATAAGAGTATTCTATCTGTCAATACTGAAATTTGAACACAAGGGTCACGCTGCAGTAAACACAACTTTAACCTTTCTTTTATATCAAATATAAAAATGTTTCATTGGTAAGAGACAACGATGAACCACTTCAACAATAGTGGTAAGCTATTATTTTCAAGAGATCGACAGACACATATGTAGGTATTTGGGGTAATTCTCGTTAACTTCACACGTAAACTTATCCATGGCTCACCCGCAACTTTAGTACAGAGTTGTGCGAAAAAGATGTGCTCTAGGTCCCTCTAGCGGTTGTTACATGCAAACGGGTTGTAAAACGTGAAAGTACACGTGTTAGGCCAAACAATTCATCAACACTACGATTTATTTATTTATTTATTTATTTATTTCCATCCATCCATCCATCCATTTTCTGATTTATTTATTTATTTATTTATTTATTTATTTATCTATTTATTTGAGGTAATGTATTTAGAGTTTACATTTTTATCATTTAAATTTTAAATGATGACAATTAACTTATATAATGAAACATATTTCTTAATATCAGTTCAATTTCAATATCAGCATCAATTTCAGCAAAGAGACTGCTGTCTTTTGCGCTATTATTTATTTTTGTAAATTCCTTTTTGGGGTGTGGGGGACTTGCTCGTCTGTGTCAAGTTACAGTTATTATTGAAGCGCAGTTACTTTATCACGCCAACAGATGGCAATGTTAGAAAGAACAATGACGGTGAGTTTAGAATACGTACGGCATTAAACTTTTTTTCTTTTCATTCAAAATTGCATGCAATGTCTTTAAACTATTCCGAAGAGACAGTAAATAGGGGAAATCATTTGTTTAAATTCCACTGATTGTTTGTATTGCATGTACTGGTATACGTTGTTCAATTATATTTTCGTCTATTAACGTCTCGTATGGAGAAGAAGTAAACTGAAATATATAGATTAGAGAGCCTGTACCTTAATACCGAATGTTTTCTATATTTGATACAACAAAGAGTGTGTGTAAATGATTACATAGATGGCCAAGTATAAAATGAAGCTTTAAAAATTGAAGAATAAAGCTGTTCTCTCTGCTTTTTAATGTTGTGGATGTGTTTGCTGAATGAGCTGAAATCATGGACAGCTCCACTCACTCTCAAACACCACGCACTTTGAGTCAAAATGATCCAATTCTCACCTGTGACCCTTATGACAATGAATGTGATGGAGAATATACAATGTCCAATACTAATGTACTGTCATTTTGCAAAAACATTTCTTTTGTTTCTTTAACACAATGTGTTTTACTTTTCGTACCGATGTGCGGAGGGGGGAAGGAAACACAATGTTTTGCACAATAATTCTGTTCTGCATATTTTCCGTGGTCAAATCAAAGTCATTCGTGTGTTGTGGTGGTGATGCTCCAGGCACTAGCCTATCATCCACTGAAAAGAAAAGAGGAGTGGAAAAAGAAGGAGGAGGTGTACAACGTATATGCAGATGGGAATTCATAGTCCCAGTAAACACCTGGGCCAGAGGGGAAATGAGATTCACAAGCTACTCGTGCGTCTCAAAATACATCAGTGCAAAAAGACTTCCAAGACAACACATAGGTAGAGAGCACCTTGCTTCCTTTGATGCTGCATTTCTCTTTAAAAGCCATTCATGAACACATTATGTCATTTGCAGCATCTCAAAATGCTCGTGGATGTGTCTTCAGAGCCAGATCATTATGTACACTATGGAATTCCCAACAAAAGAGCCTTTTCATTTCAAACTGCAGGGGAGATGCTGATTCCCTAAAAGCGATTGATTAAAAATTGCACAGCTGAGGAGCTGCCATGAATGGAGACATGTCGATTTTC
The DNA here is from genome assembly GCF_024217435.2 of Syngnathus scovelli. Lineage (NCBI taxonomy): Eukaryota > Metazoa > Chordata > Actinopteri > Syngnathiformes > Syngnathidae > Syngnathus > Syngnathus scovelli. The sequence goes on along the minus strand of NC_090851.1, from coordinate 7,380,740 downwards.
CCTTCCACACTTTTCCAGCTGGGAGTCTATTGTAGCCTTGAAGACTTTAAAGTGGGGGAAGAGGGCTGTCCTTGCATGTGGCGGAATGGAACACCACTACAAACGTTCATCGTTTGGAGGGGTTTCATTTCAAAAATTGCCACTAATTGCAGGCATTCCCAACAATGAATCTCCTGAACACAAGTTGACTGACACGAGCTTGATGATAGTTGAAGTGTCATTATCTACTGAAGGGGTCACGCAGCACAGATGTCAACTCAGAGCTAATTCAAAAATGCGCGTGCGAACACACACGCACACACACGCGCGCACACAGACACACGCATACATACACACACAGTAGCGGGTTACCAAGTGGGAGGTTGGGTTGTTTAGATCTCAATGTTGAGATCAAATTGGCATCCGACATGACACGCTGGCCATCTGGGTCGCTTAGCATTGAAGGCTCGCAGAAAGATTTCGCCTGTCTGCCCGGCTCTCCTTCATTTGCCCCTTAATTCTGCTCTGTTTCTTTGCATGCCCGCCCCCATTGTTGCAGCGCTGACTTCATTATATAAGAGCAAGAAGTGGCGTAACCTCAACCCTCCACATATAACGGATGTATGGCAGACTTTCGAAATCCTGCCAAGAGCTTTAAATAAAGGGCCACAAGATGTAAGAGAGCTAAGAACATGGCAGCATAAGTGATTCTGAAATGAAAATCTTGTCAAGAGCTCTTAAAAAACGTAGACATGTCCTGATGCTTCACATCAAGTTCACATCCGAGACAACGCGAGAGCCTTAAACCCAATTGAACATCTTTAGAAAGACTGAAATAGATCATCTATCGATGTTCCTTTCCTAACTTGAAATAGTTTGACAGATTTTTGCAGGAGGGAACCTTCAAATTGAGGTTTGAAAAACTTGACGCGGTATTCTCAAATGACATGAGTCTGTGTTAGCTACAAATATGCTTCTAGTGAGAAAATATTTCAAGATTCTGACATGATGATCAACATTGGGGACAGTTTCAGTTAAGAAACTATAAAAAAAGTGTTGTTTGTTGTTGTCATCCTAAAACCAAAATGTGTTGATATTACTCAATATTTTTTCATAAGCGGTTGCATAAAATAATATCGTCTGGGTCCCGATATTTGTTAAATAGATTTAAAGTCCACTTAAAAAACATATCCGGATCTAGATGATTTTGTTTCGTGCATCCAATTGACATTAAATTTACGCAAATTCACAGACAACGTTTTTTCAGTGAATCATTTGGAAGACGGTGTTACAAGAGCATTACGTGTTAAACTTTGTCCTTACCTTTTGCACAGGCACTCAGTCCAAATGTTCTGAGTTGATTTCACATCCACCCTTACTTTTCCATTCCCTCACTAAAAGTCTGTTGTTGTTTTTTTTGTCTTTCCCCGCTTGCCATCTGTGAAGTTGTTTAAGCCCCCTCCAACTTTGTTTCTTACAGCTTCGTGCCGGCCTTTTTTTGTCCTCGCTCCGACAGAACACTCAACAGGAACCATGCTGCCTGCATGAATAATAGGTGCAATTAATACAATTACAAACTGTTGGCGATGGAGGGAAGCTGGGAGTTGTAATTTGTATGCCCTTTAAACCCATTTACTTTGTCCATTGTAAATTTCAATAACACTTTCTTGAGAATCTATTCATAAACAATCAGTTGAGCCACAAAATGTCACAGTGAATGCGGAATTTAATTTGTAATACTTTTATAAATAAGAACGGCATGTTTTGTCCCGTCACTTTGGTAGTACAATGAAACCCACTAATGGCTTTCTTTCTTTCTTTCTTTCTTTCTTTCTTTCTTTCTTTCTTTCTTTCTTTCTTTCTTTCTTTCTTTCTTTCTTTCTTTCTTTCTTTCTTTCAATTCCACTATTTTGCATTCTCCAAGCAGTTAGAGAGTCATTAAAACTGACATGAAGCCAAGAGGAGTAGACAGGAGGAAAACCCTTGTGTCGCCTCTGTAAAACTGTTTGGGGTTATCTCTCATTGTTCCATATTACATTGGTTTATTGGGTCATTCTGATAGCAAGGTTGATGAAGTATAAAATGGAGGAATCAAAGAGTGGCAGCTGTATTAGCGTGCCAGCATTGATATGTGCCATAAACAAGCAATGCGCACTCTTGCATAAGTCTATTAAATTGAGTTATTATAACACTTGAAATGCACCGCTGGCTTGAAAGATCACGGAATGCTGAAGCCAGTGGGCGCTGGACAGAAATCAGACTTGTCAAATGCTATTGTAGACTACACTCTGTAACAATCAGCATACCACAGCTGCATCTTTAATTGTTCATGCACAGATTTGATACAATTCCCACAATACAATACAACTTTATTTATATTATGCATTTTATAACAGCTGCAGCTGTGACAAAGCGCTTCACATGTAGCAATGGGGCAACCACAAAGACAGTAAAAAACAGTCAATTGAAACACAAAATAATATAAAGATGGAAAACAGTCGAAAGTCAGTCGAAAGCCAAAGAATTTGCAAAACATTCAAACAGAAGCAACGGCGTTTGCCATCATGCTAAAACTGTAATGTGCAGTATGTGAATAAATATCTTCTCAAAATCAATCAATTGAATGGGTTATCTATGAATATAACAACCAGGCTTGTGCGTTCTCCATTCTCTCATTACCACCATGACAGTGTCAACCCAGAGTCGCAGCTCTCATGATTCTAGGTGTGACCTATTCGAGCATAGATGCCGCTGCTCATTTCCTGAAGTAGGCCTGAGAGAGGCGAACAAACATTTCAAGTCTTTGGAAGGCACACCTTGCTATTCTCATCTCCTCTCCAAACACACTACAGCCACCTTGGTAAAGTGTACCCTTTTAACCAGGGGACTGCGTGTAGGCGGTCACATGTGGATGTCCCTTGCAAGACTATTTTTGCTGCTCCAAACCAGCGGCCGTGAATGGCGTCTCATCAGACACTTGGTTGCACTGCAGGAGGCCGCCGCTTGCTTCAGCAGGGTGGATGCTCATTAGGATGAAGAAACACTCTCATCAAATGTGTCATAAGTATAAAACGATCCACAGGCCAAAAGTAGATACCAAAAAAAATGTACTGCCCACTGATTTCTATTCCAAACGCTTTCTTCAGGAAACACAAACACAGAGGATTTTATGCACGGAATGTTTCTCAAGTAAATGCAGCAATAACATTGTAGGGATGCCAGACATAAAAATATTTTGAGCCACAAAAAGAGGATTGCTGGGGATTGCTTTCTAAAACCAGGGGAGTTAAAAACATCTCCTCATCTCGATTTATTTTCAGAATTTTCCTTAAACAAGCATTGTCATGTGGTTATCACATCTGCTGCGATACGGTGTTTAAATCTCTGTGGTGTGGAGTTTGGATGTTCTCCCTTTTCTTGTATGCATATTAGTTTAAGGAAAACTCTGACTATTCCAAAGGTGTGTGTGAATAAAAGTGGTTGTTTATCAATCGGTGCCTTGAGATGGGAATTTAAATTAAAACAATCCCAAATACATTTGGTTGTGTCCTACCATGCATTTAGAGAATGTCTCAAGACACCATGTTGTGTGACGGTTGATTTTAGAGGTCCTCACAACCCAGATTGCGACTCGCTGTTGCACGGAGCAGTTATTGCGGCGGAGGGCAGTCTCGATTACTTATCGAGTTCAATTTTCTCCAGTGTTGATAGAAAATGGATGGATGGATGTACTCCATCTCTGCGTTGTGCAGACACAATATGTAACAATTTTCATCACTCAATGACTTGCTTTTTCTCCAACTTGCATATTTCCATATACCTTGAAAGCTTCTTGTGTAACCTTTTGAAGTTTTCACTTTCACGGCATCAAAGCCATTGTGAGGTTCTCTCTGGACTTCTGTCTGACCATAATCATACAAGACTCATTGTATTTTTAATAAAAGTGAGCTACTAGGCTTTATTTAATAAGCACTTCCTCTTCATTCTCTTCCTTTCATGTAAACGGATTTGGCGCACACCCATGTCTTGCATGGACTACACTGAACTTAAACGGAATGAGGGAAGCCGCTTTGATGGCTGTGTTCACTCCCACAATGGCGCAAACTTCAATTTCTAACGACACATATCTATAAAAATACCAAAAGAAAGAAAAGTCCACCCTTGCGGACACTTAGACTGCACTTTGCACTACGATAAAAAATAAGGCCCTTAGTCTCTTTGAATTCATGTTGATCTCCATCTATCAAGAAGAGAATGTGTTGCTCCTTCTCAAGTTGCTAAGCAACACTTCAGCAAATGCCCAGCTAGAGAAAAATCACCTGTGTCAGGCTTGATTAAAAAAAAAAAAAAGTACGCAAAGTTCACGGACATTGACACCATAAAAAAAAAAAAATCTGGCACTATGAAGGATAGAAGAAGAGGCCAACACAAGTTGAGTTAGAGACCTCAGATTTAGTGATATTTTTTCCCAATTTCAATGACAATTGAAAAAAAATCTAAACATTACTTATCAAGTAATGTCGAATTGTTAAATGTATCATTTTAAATTCCCCATTTTGATTTGGAACAATTTGGGAGGAAAACCTGTGCGGAACGTTAAACCAATGCAAATATCTTTTATTTAAAATCCCAATTTTACTCACCATACCTGACTTGGTTTCTCATCAGCATGAACACACCCAATTGGCAATAATGATTAATGAATGTTGAATCAATGACAAAACACTTAGCCTTCCTCCTCAGTCAACAGCTCTGACTATCTTTAGTTTCTCGAGACACTAAAATCATTGATGTCCCTTTGATGCCTTCCAGTCCTCACGGGGAGTCTTCAAGTCTGGTGGCTAGAATGCAAAATAAATCTGCAACACAAGCGTTAGATACAAGCCAAAGGACGCCCTATCACCTCGTGTCGCCTTCTCCGAGGTCATTAGGCATTGTGCGTCTCTCCCATCATTAGATTAACTCCTGTGCTCTGCGAATGTTCGCAGGAAGACCATGCTCATTACCTTCACCGGACCAAATGCACAACAAAAGTCCTGCTTTCACCTTGTAATTTGAGTCCAACAGGCTCATCAGCGTGGGGAGCGACAGCAAGAGGTGGACCTGCAGATATTCATGTTTCAAATCACCTTGATTACACAGTGCATGATGATTAGAGTGCATGCTTGGCAGAGGCGATGTTCCTAGGGAAACATTAGCCACATTAGCTCCCTCGGCTTTGAGCAGTATTGCACTGGGACTTGGCACACAATGGCGCAGAGACATTTGCCATAATAGAGTTTTTAATAGAGTAGATGCCTAACACTCAGTCCTTTTACAGATCACAGAGGTGCATTCTGTCTTTTGCTGCCTTTTTGTTCCAGGGGAATGTGAAATGAGTGCACGCTGGAATACCAGGGAGAGCGAGCAGGAAAACAACCCGAATATTTAAGAAAATGATTCTACTTACAAAAGATGAAAGAGCGCATTTGCTGAAAAGATTCTGTACATTGGAACATAACCATTATGATTCAGCAGGATGCAACTGAATGTAGTGTTGAGCTTGACATTAATTAAAGAAAATGGCAAATTAATGTTGATGCCAGTTGGAGGTTGCTGCCGTGCTACTTTGTATAATTGATTCTTTTATTTCATGTCTGACAGTTATCACCCAAAGTTTGCAGTTATACACCTGTTTGGTGGTCACACGGTATTAAAGAACATTAAAGGTTAATGAAAGCAATTCTCAATTCAACCTCCTCCAAGTGGCCGCCCGTGATGAAGACTGGACATGCCATTTGTCTTGGCTGTTGCTGTCATATTATCTGGACTGTTTCCACAATCACGGCGCGGATATTTCTCCAGTGAAGCGTTCTGGAATATGGAGAATAGATGTTAACTTTACTTCCCATAGTTAACTATAAGCAACCACGGTTTCGATAGCAATATGAAGATTTCAAGAGGTATTGTGTCATCTGCAAAGTAAGAGCAAAGTAGTAACACTAAGCACCAGAATTCTTATTTTACACGGTTCTATTTACAAAGACCAAAGAAGAGATTTGTTTTAACGCTGACTGGTAACATTTGTCTTCTTCAACAAAGAATAGAATATTTTTAAGCAACTTGAGTGAGCTCACCAGTTTTCTCTCCATGGACCTGATGACAGCTTGCATGTCCAATACCCACATCTTCAAGCAGAAGAGGGAGGTAAGTGGAGGGGGGCAAAGGGTAGGTTGGGAGAAATGAAACATTTTCATTATTTGCTTTCTTTTTCTTTTGATTCAAACACTGTGTAATTAATTCCAATTAAGTCGGACTGTTGTATAAAATGTATATCAAAACAGAATACAATGATTTTCAAATCCTTTTCAATCCATTTGAATACATAAAGACATGAAATTTAACTTTCGAGCTCACGTTTCCTAGTTAATCGAAGCCTTCAAAGTTTTTATATTGATTAGCTGAGAAAGAATCCTCAACAAGATCAAAGGCATGGCCTTGTACTATATATTTTCAGTGCTAATTCAATGAATTTTATCAGCCACAAGTGCCTCTTTGCTGTGCTACTTATTCATTACTATCTTGTTTAACAACCTGCGCAGTGCTTGCTTATCTTCGGCTCTTCATTTATTTCCCTATGGATACTTTGGGAGCAGCATTGTCTTATTAAATTAGAAATTAATTAAAAATGATTGACATCATTATTATATATTGTCAGTTTCTGTGTTCAGCAGACTTTCTGGTGGTATCAACCTTTTGAAGATAGAATAAAGATGAGTAAAAAACAAAGTACTAAAATGGGCACTGACACTTTTTGAATACTGCATTTGTGTAACTGTGACAATATCAAAGTTTTGGACTGTTTAATAAACCATCCATTTTATTACCGCTTATCCTGTTCAGAGTCATGGGTTCCTGGAGCCAGTCCAACAAAAGTGAAAGGCAGACCGTACCCTAAACTAGTCATATAGTCAGTCACACGTATAGGGACGGAAAATTATTCACACCGTCACTTAGTGGGAATTGAAGTCAGGCGTACTACGACACCACCAGTGCCTTCTATTTAATGAATAAAACGCCAAATTAAACCTGTCAATCAAGTACTGGAGTGGGTAGTTATTTTGCAAAGCATCTAAAATGTGGAGAGTTAATAACTCCCACATTGCTGGAGGCGTCTCTTAAATAAGTTCGTTAAAGGAGATAATTAATTGTGTAGTTTCAAGATTGTGCTTTTTTAAATCGAATGACTATATTTACCGTAGTGCAGCCTACAGATATGTAAAATCTAACATGGAAATAACCGCCACTTTCTTCTTCTGAATGTATATAAGTCAATGGTTTACATCGTCAAAGTGTAAGTGATACAAGATGTGTTGCCAGCACAAAGAAAACAGTATTATTAATAAAATACCTGCGGGTCTCTTACACAGAATACGGAGCAGAATATTGTGTTTACATTTGTGGTTCGTTCACTGTTTTAAAAAATAAACAATGAATCTTAAGATGTGACATTTAGTCCTGATGGTCTTACTCTGGGGTCCTGTCTCTTCTCGATGCTCCACTCTCGTACATCTCTCCAGTGTTGAGGTAAACATACATCAGCGGACCGGCTGCCCACCTTTTTTGCCATGAGGCAAATACACGGCGTTCTTGGTCACTGAGCTGCTCACAGACTGTTACTTGATTCTAGAAATGGATCCGTCCATGTTGTTTCCTGGTGTAAGCTTACACCACCATCAGTCCAACCAAAATGAATGAAAAACAAGGCCTGATGACCTCTCCATACTAAAAATGGCAATACTTTGTTGCAATAATTGTAAAGCAAGATGGCTCTCTGCAGCGTATATTCCAAGGTTCACCCTTGCAGGTTTGTGCTTGGTATAGATAACAATCCAGACTAAACTCAGTGGGGCGGCAATAGCTCATCTGAGGACTTGGGTTTTGCAGCCGGAGGGGCACAGATAAGAGCAGTGATGTGAAAAAAAAAGTCAAATTGTCAACTAGTTGTTGGAGAGGAGCAAGTTTGCTCGATGGCTGCTGACGATTTGCCCTTAAGCAAGTCACCGCCAATCCCCGCCTCCCAGCTGGAATCAATCTGTATCCTTATGTGTCTGAGTTCTCCGTGTGGTGTCCAATACAAGATACACATTTGACCCTTGCATATTCAACTCATTCACATTTTAGTATTCGCAAATTCAGCCATTGAGAAGATTTTGTTTTTCGGATTATTGACAGAAACTCCCTTTTATTTAAGTTGAACTGATCCCCTGCTTATTTGCAGACAACCCCTCGCCCCAGAGTCCAAGTTGAAGTTCACATATACGTTTTACTATTAAATAAAATAAAAATAATAAAGATGACAAGTCTCCACAAATGTTATAAACAAAAGTTTATATAAAAGATGGCGAAAGTGAATCTTGCTGTTTTGCTATATCTACCAGAAAGATTATTTATTCATTGGCATGGCTTTATTAATTGAAACGCTAAAGCATTCTATCGTTTACCTGTACGGCCTCACATCTGAGCCTTGCTGATATGCATATCAGTTGTTGCCTTCTCTCTGGGGTCTTTTGGAACGCTATGAGGAGAAACACAAGCTGGTGAGGGAAAAGGTCAGCCGGTCAGGGTATAATTGTGAATTACTTTGCATTTTATTTTTTTAGGACATAATAGGGTTGGGAGGGGATGAAAGTGATCCGCGAGATTTGACTTGCAATTCTGAAGAAGTACCAGCAGAGGTGTGAGCTTGCATTTGTTTGTGACATCCCATAAAAAAAAAATGTTGTGATGGGCTGAATATCAATACGGTGCCGCCAACATTTAGGATTGAGAAACAGCAATGTTTTTTTGCAAATAGCTCATCATTTACACGGTAGGGTTTTGTTATTATGACTTCCTATACAGTGAAAAGATGTGCAAATGCAACATATTTACATAATAACTCATACTAGTGAATATAATAGAGTGGAATAATGCAAACCTAACACCTGTCAGGATGCAAAGTGTTTGTTTTGGCAGAAATCTAAATCCATTTCCTCAAAAGGGCATCCTAACTGAGTGTCAGCCTTTTTCAACCTGCCAGTGCCGCCACTGCACAATAACATAATGATCTTGGCATTTCAATTGCGTATTTGTCATATTTGGCTGTCACAGCCTGCCATAAAGCTTTGGATTCCCTTGAGTGACAAATTATGAAGTTGCCTATGTTTATGTCTGCAAATGTCCTCACCCCTACTTAAGAGGATATGTTCTCGTATAGGCACATTTGTTTCTTCATTGGTTTCCTGACTGAAGTTCCAACTGATATATCAATCTGGATATTTGATAAGGATCCATTTTTGCTTGCTTGGCAGGAATTTTAAGTCCGAACATCCCAGTCATCATATTCAGATGCATAGCAAAATTACTTTTATGATAGCTCAGCAGATCAAATATACATGATATGAAAAGCTCTTCTCATTTAAAAACAAATGTGATTTGTGCTACTTGGGAAATATATTCTCCACAGAAAATTTGGCTCCAATTCTAAATCGAAAGACCTCCAAGGCTTGTGAGACCAAAGGTTGCCCTGTAGTTAAAATAAAATGTATCATCTTGGCGTCAGAAGAAACTCAGCAATCAATTTTTACTTCCTTATCAGTAATTATGATTCAAGTCTGTATGCTTTTTTATCATCATTGATTTCTGTGGCAACAAATGTCAATGTGGTCAGAGTTCTTTGAGAATTAATGTTGCTTTATTGATCCTTAGACGTTTACTGCGCTAATGAGCTCAAGTACCCTGGATAGATCCTGACTTCGAGATGGTGATGTGGAATGGACTCATGGACTGGACACTATGTCAAACTCCACCTTAAGACGCTGATGTCTAACTAGAGTACCTCCCCTAATGTCACGTGACAGATCCATATCTGTCAGGTTGAAAAGGACCTCACATTTATCTATTTGATTCCATTAATTTTAATGATGTCTGGTCTTAATGTACAAGAAGCCTCAGGGCTAGCATCAGCATTATTGGTACAAAGCTCAATGTAGGGCATTTAAAAATTAAATGGGACAGTGTGGGTGGAACTTGACTTTGTAACAGATATGGTTCCTAATAAACGAACACAGTCATGCCAAAATAATAAGCAAATAACAACTGCCTATTGTTGGTGACTTAAAGGTTTACATTTTACAATCCAAATTCTCAATGCGAGTGGTTAGCGTGTCTGCCTCACAGTCGAGGAGTTCTGGGTGCAAATCCAGGTTCCAGCCTTCTCGTGTGGGGTTTACATTTTTTTCCCGTGTTTGCCGGTTGCTTCCTCACATATTCCCAAAACATATGTTAGGTTCATTGAAGACTCAACGGTTCCATAGGTGGGAATGTAAAAGGTTGTTTGTCGATGCGGTATGTGCAATGTGATTGAGCGGTGACCAATCCAGGTTGTATCCCACCTATTTTTTGGGTCACTCATTTTATAGCATAAACACTTCAAATGATTTAAACAGAAATAAGTACAAATTGGCCTTTTCTCTGAATGTTTTCAATTACTTCTTGTAATACTGTATGTATAAGTTTCATAAATGTATTTTTGTTACAATATTTTTATTTATGAGAATGAGCATTGTCTATCCCGGTCTCCCTATTTTCGTATATATCCATCAGCCCTTCTGCTGCTCAAATTCACGGGACTCCGGAGCCCACCCTAGCTGACTGTTGTCATTGTTGATTTGGTTTTGATTGGATTTTGTTGTGTCATATTTTCCCCGAGCCCCTTTTTACATGTCGGTTCTTATCTGTCTCATTCGTTTTTTTGTGTCCACCTGTTCTTGTCATCCCAGTCCCTTGTGTCTTCAACTCAGCTCCCTCAGTTACTTGTGTCTTGTGCAGGTGTTCTCAGTTTGCTTGTATTAGTGCCGCAGTCAAGGAAGATTGGAAGAGTCAGGATTATCTCACTCTGAGAGATTTTATTAAATATGTATTTATTTATTTATTTATTTATTTATTTATTTATTTATTTATTTATTTATTTATTTTCTTATTTTCTTATTTTCTTATTTATTTGTTTGTTGAACAAATTTTGGGAGTCACCATCATAGTCGCTCCTACTATTGTGCTGTGAAGTACCCCCCGTGGCTTAGTACAAAAGTACAATTCTCCAGTAAACTGGATTAACGTGAAAGGGAAGAGAAAGGACTCACGTTTTCACTCGGTTGATGAAATGCTGACGCAGTACGATAGCCAAACTTGAGAGAACCATGATTGTGGTGCACATGGTGCCGACAGCCCACCGCAGTTTGGCCAATGAGTGACAGAAGATGAAGCATCCGTAGCAAAGGCAACCTTAAACAACATGCACGAATGGAGTCCAGGTGTTGGCTCTGTCTCTAACCGACCCTGCCCATCTGTCTGGATCAGCATTGGTGTGGGATTAGTCAATCCCAGATTAGACAAGGTGACAACAACCTTCATTCAGTTACGGTACACAGTTAATCTGTCGGATAAGTGTTTCATTTCACCTAAACCCAGTATGGACACACTCAGCTGCAAATGAAACACCATGTCTCATTGTGCTCAATTTATATGTGGTCAGTGAGCAAGATATGGATTTTGAAAATCCTGAAATGACATTCCTCTCAACGACGTGTGTGACTCTGCCGTCACCACTCATGTCATTAAACCTCTGGCGCGTGGACAGCACACAGATGGAAGTTCACACAAGTGGTTGTCGGGAATGTCAAGTTGCAGCGATGTGGCTGTGCATCTAATCTTCCGCTCTGAGATATATACGCTCACGCGCACCTAATTGGTCATTTCGGCAGGCTGCCTCTGCAGTGTTGATGGCGAGAGTGGCATGGAATATTGCCATTGCTTACAAATCAGGGTTGTGCTCTCCGACAGTTCCAAAATGCTCACAGCGATGTTAGTATTCTGGTGTGTGGTTTTTGAAATGCAGTTCATATAAATCAATATTCACTTCCAAACACCACTGGTCACTTTTTATTGCGACCCTGCATCATTTGCACAGCTGTCATTGTTCAGCACTTCCGCACAAATGAGATCGTTACATGGCTTCAATCAATGCGATTATAGCGTCGACCTTCAGCTTTCATTCAGGTGGTTTTATATGATGACGTCTGTAATTTTGAAACAACCACAACTACATGTGAAGTATCTCTTTCTATTGGGCGATGAGTGTATCTTTTCTTTCAATGGTTGTCAGAAGTCAGGAGCCGTTGAACTTGTAATTCTGAGTTTTCCTTTGAGGCTCAGAAGATGGTATGGATACTATTTTGCAACATGAGTCAGCACATTCATCACCAAACCACCGAGTTACAAATGCAAATGTAAGGATTTGTGTATGTTGCACATGCAATGCACAAACAGTATTGCATGCAAAACACCAAAACCACACCGTGTCAAATTCCGTGCACCTTATCAAAGCTAACAGTTTGCTAATGCTAATCTGTGCATTCAAAAAAACTCAATAGGGCGTGATCTTACGTTCTTTTGACTTATAATAGTTTGATTGTTTCTGGTTGTGGCTTGACACAAAATAAGCACAGTTAACATACACATTTTTTTTTTAAAATGGGCAGCTAACAAAAGATATTTAATTTCGCAGTTGGGGGTTGGATAGGCGCTCCAGAGACTGTGTCTATATAAACAATTAACAAGATAATTTTCCTTAATGTGCTCCCTTTAACGAGATTCCAAAGCAGAGGTCATTGTTAATGGAGTGGTTCATCAAGGCTTCAGCTTTGCTGGGACTCTGAATAGAATCAGTGAAATAAAAAAATTAATTGACAGAGATGTTGACAAAGTCTGTTTTTACAGCTGAGTCATTGTCTCACATCTCAAAAATAAAGAAGTTAAACAAAGTGTGACACCAAAATTTTGCTCTGGTGTGAATACCTTCAGGTTTTTGTTGCATCGTTTGGGCATCAATCTCACGGTATGAGATACCCTGTTAGCAGAGCGCTTCTGGAATTACACATTCAGGTGATGGGAAATATGTTGCCATGGGAACAGCTTAGCGTATGGTTAAGCGGCACGCCTGATGGAAGCCTATATTGATAAATTGCTCTATTTTCTGGCTGCTGCGTTATCGTTTACCAGCCTCACCTCTTTATATGACTCCATCAAGCCATCCATTTCTATGCTGCTTATCCTCATTAGGTTTGACGTTGTGCTGATGCCTATCCCTCGTGATTTTCTGTGAGAGGCGGGGTACATTCTGGGTCAACAGCCAATCGTTGGGCAAATATATAAAAACAGCCATTCAATCGTGCCGCCATCTTCATACAGCTCCAATGAGACAAAGCAAAAACTAAATCTAATGTCCCTAAAGGACGTTAGTTTCTATACATAATGTGTTCATGAGCAATACAGAATGTTTTTAAAAGAATGTTCCATTGCTCAAAATCATGGTGCCACAACTTCTAACAAACACCGACATACAGTTTTGTTAGGCACTTGAGCAAATGCATGTAAAAAAACAAAATCATTTTCTAAAATGCCTCAGGGTATGTGAGGGCAATGATTAAAGGATAAAAAATATCCTCCTTGCATGAACCTCCCACTGGTCCTGTCGCTTGCAGCATCAAGCGACAAACAGGCAATCATTAAACATTAATTAAGAATATTTATACTTCTTTTTATTTAATATAGCTAATGCATCATATTTGGCCCCGAACAACCAGCTTTATCATTGTGTCTATAAATACACTGTAAAAGCGAGTAATTCATGTTCTTCATTGTTAAACGACATCGCAAGAAGTTAAGGTCAAAATATACGAGAAGATCTACAGTGTGATTCTTTGTTTTCCAAACGGAGCCCGACAGAGGACAGAGATAGATGTTCAAGTGCATTTTATTAACTGTTTTCATGTTCATCACGTCTACAGAGGTACAAGTTTGTGGCAAGATGTGCAAACATGCTTGAAATACGACAAAGCCACTGCACTTGCTCCCACCAACAACATAGTATACAATTACATGATGATATATTATTCAAATATGTCAGGTCATCTTCAGAGATATACTTAGAAAAATATAATTAAGACTGCACTTTTAACAACTGATTGAAAAATTGCACAACAAAACAGATAAGAGCACACGTGTGTATGTATATATATGTGTGTGTGTGTGTGTGTGTGTGTGTGTGTGCGTGTGCGTGTGCGTGTGCGCGTGCACGTCAGCTAATTTAATGCACAATCACAAGTATGTGTGTGTGTAAGAATGTGTGCATCTTGTATATAGTATGTGTTTGTGTGTGTAAATAGAATGATGAAAAAGTGATGCAAATTGAATGTCACAAAACCTGCAGGTCGGCAAGAGCAGGAAGCCACAGTGCATTTGTGTACTACTATATGATTTTTTTGCCATGCAGATGACAACTACACTATTACTATTCAACCATGGAATCCAGTCATAAAGTGACGGATCATTTATCATCGACAGTCGTTAGGTTTTATAGCCTCTAGCTAAAACTTGAAAATGACTTGGGTCTTCAAGAAGAACACATCTGCTGATCTTGAGAAGATGAACATTAAATCTTCCTAAATCGCAAACATTTTAAGTGACATCAACCAACATTACTAATTCTGAAGGTTCAGATTAGATTAACGCGACGGCACAGAAAGACTGAAATCTGATTGGACAAAAAAAAAAGAAAAAATCGAACATCCACATAGTACATATGCTGCAAGCCATGCAGCCAAGAGAAAAGGAAAATAAGATGTAAAATGTCAATTTTATTGAGCAAGTTGTGAATTTTCATATATTGTAGATTTTCATATGAATGAAAACAGGGTCAGAACCAAAATCAGATAAAGTCAATTCTTTCTTTTAATCTTCCAAGTCATTATTGGAGGCAAACTAAGTGCAATCTTTGTAATTGATTGGAAGGGGCGCTTATAAAACATTTATCAGTGAATGACAGCATACGGCATTTGTAAAAGTGTTTTAGCGCTCGGTGAGAATAATCATTACCGAGGCAATGGGATGTAACGTTAAGTAGATGAATGAGCAGATGAGGAGGAGCGGCGACTCATTGCCTCCTTGTAAACGCCAGATGATGATGCCAACAAAGGTCGAATAGAAGAAACAGGACATCAGTGGAGCAGATGCGAGCTCAAGATTGGATCAAATGTCCATCCTAAACAGATTTGCAGTGTATGCTTGGGAATTTAATTGACGGATGGGGACTTGAAATTGTCATTATTTCGAGAGGTTACATGAGTGGGTCATGTGAGTTTTGTAATTTGATCAAGACCGAGAAATGGCATTTCTTTGCTGTAGCTTTACTACAAAACCTTACTGAATTCTTGTCAGCACTCTGTTCTCCGTTTCCGAGACCTCCGGAAGAGTCTTTAAAACCCTTAATGGAGCCTTTAATGTGTTATATCTATCTGATTGTCTAAACTAAGTGACAGGCTTGTAAATATTAGTAAAGGAGAGGACCGTTCTTGAAACGTGCACATATGTGGTTGCTGATCGTGCCCACCTGCGGACATTTTCCATTTATCTCATTGTGTTTATGTGACATGAGTGAATCCAATGTAAAGTATTTCACCCAAAAAAAAAAAAAAAACAGTGAACAGCCCTCTTTGGTGCCGAAACAGATTCATGTGGAAGTGAATTGGGAAAGCAGAAGAGTACATGTACACTTGCACACGGTTCACTTATACAAACGACAGAGTTCAAGCAAGATATTTAGAGCGCACAATGTGTTGATAAAGAGCGAAAGAGGAGCTAGGCCCCGTTAAATTTGAGGATTACAGGACAGAAAGAGTAAAAAGCAAATAACAGTCAGCAGTTCCATGGTCCCAAAGTTAGGGCTTCAACATTTGACCCTATTCTAAATCATTCCCTGTCTAAACATATTTGACATTACTTTCAAATATCATATAATAAGTATGTGTGACTTGAGGATGCATCTCTTGTGATAACATGACTGAAATTTTACAGAGAATTTTTTTTCTGCTGCATTTATAGATATTTGGATTAAAAAAATGACAACATTAATTACTATTCCTAAATTACTGTACACAGACAGCCAAGGCAAGCCAGAATTTCAACGCATGCTTTGTTGTATGAGTTGGATCAGCTGCAAATGTTAATGAAGCGCATAACATTAGGAGCTTAGTTTAATTTTCATGATTTAAAAAAAAACATTTACATAAATAAAACTTGTTCCCCAAGTGTGTTCTGTAGATTATTTCTTTGTCACAATTATGCTTTATTTTCATTTGTAAGGAACATGCAATTTTGGAATAAATAATTATTTTTCTATGTCACACAGTCTATTTTGCTGGTGTTATTGGTTTGGTTGTCATCCTTTGTTCAGCTTTTAGTACACTACTAAAGAGGTCATTGGGAAGAATTTGTATGGCAGGCAACTTCAAGATGATTTTCAGCAAAAGAAAGTTGCTGAATAATTTGGAGTGAGCCCAGCTACAAAGAATCTCTAAACTGATGGCCAAGTTTGATTATGATGCAGCCCAAGGTTCTATGTCTTGAGATTGCATGTCATTAACCTACAGGCGCACATTGTAAAACTTTTTGATGGAGGTAATATGATGGTCATCTTCATCACTGGATATATGAAGCTGTCATCATTGAGTGCAGCTTCACTGCAGAGAGATACAGATGGCAACTGGTGGTAATCCCTTTGGGTGTAGAGAAAATGGAAGAGCCTGCCAATAGTCCTGACCTCATCTCAGTTGAACAGTTTTGGAATTATCTTGAGTGTGCTATTCATGCTAGAGTGACCAAACGCAAACTACCAGTTGGCTGACGGCTCCTGACTGAGCAGTGAAACTAGAGCAGTGTGTGACCAGGCTGCGGTGGCTATGTTTGATTCGTGCACACACTACTGAGGCTATTTCTTGTTATAATAATACTAAGTAACAAAACAAAAAAAAAGGTCCTGCTTATTCCTTGGCACTGATTAGGCTACAATAAACCAAAGAGTGGGAAGTCAACAGCAACAGAAGACTAAGCTGTATTCCATAGGCAGTGATGCATTTTTAACAGTAACATTTTTATCTTTTTTTTTTTCTCAACAGTAGAAACGGTTTTGGCAGAACAAATCACTGTTAATGTCCTATGTTGTTCTTGTTCTCAAATCAATACGATGTGTCATTTTTTCCGGCTGGCATTATATATAGCTTTGTACTTGTGTATTATTTGACCTTTTATGTACAATCAATAGTTTGTCTTGTGAACAAATTTGCTCGCTGAACAGATGAATTATTTCAGAGAACAAAATGAGCACCATGCTTTTTGAAAGGAAAAATGAATCTCCAGTAAAGAGAGATAATGAGAGCGACCCAAGATTGCATTTTTTAACTGTCTACAGAAACAGTTTGTTTCGGAGAAAAGTGCTTGACGTGTGAGAGGAAAGAGGAAATTATACAGGCATGAAACTGGGAAATTGCTTGAAGTTTCTTTTGCTTTTCTTGTGGGGGTTGGCAACAATTGACAGTTGACTTGATAATTACTATCACCCATGGGGGGCTAAAAGCACATATCCAACCATCACTGACTTGAGCTAAATTGTCATTAGTGTTTGCAGATGTTGGCCAGCCTACTTTAATCGGGGTTATCCAGGATATGTAGTCAACAAAATCCCAGCAATAAAGCCCCAACTCCAAAATGTCGCAAAAATACAGAGAGCAATTGAGCAAATGGACATGTTACTCACCATCATCATCATCGTTATCATCATCATCATCATCATCTACCTTCTGCGAAACCTTGCTTGCAAAACTTGCAAAGTAAACACTGTGGAACAACATGTCATTCTCTGTTTTCATTTTTTTAAGTTCACTGCACAGCTCTACACTGACCCTTCACACAGCCGAGCTGGAGACCTGGAGCCAGCCCACATCTGTGTAGGCTCCAGTCACATGCCAGTACACGGCACCGAAGAGTTTGGTCCACACCAACTGCACTTCTGCCGTGAAGGATTCCGGAAAGTCTTCAGACAGCACCTCCAGCATCACCCCACTCAATATCTGCAATTTGATATATGAGGTGTGTTAAAAAAAAAGTTCTACGGCTGGCATCATGAATAATATATTCCAACTCTAAACAACATTTTGCTCTCAAAGTCGAACACACCTTCCCAGTCTTCCCTGCAATGCCTTCATACATTCCTAGGAAGATTCTTCCTTTTCTGACACACCACTTACAAACGTAGATAAGATAATAAAAATAATAAAATAAAATAATTTAAAAAAAAATATGGCCAGAATATGAGCAACAGTGAGATGGAAAGTGAATCAAATGAATCTGTCACGATAATAAGATCATTAAGTAAGGTAGGAGTAGAGCTGAGGGGGACGTCAGCCCAATTCACTGCTGCAAAAAAGTGGGCGAGACAGGTGAGAATTGAAAATGTCCACAATGATGAAACATGAAAGAACAGAGTGGATGAGGATCACAAAGGGAATGAGAGTCACATGGTAGAGAGGACAAAAAAAATTGAAGTAAAGACGTGGGCCATATGTGCATCAAGGGACATGAAATACACTGCATGATGTAATACACTCAGCAACAAAAGTAGAAAATAGAAATAGAGAATAAACGCATATTTCACGTACAGGTGCATGCTCTTGCTGTATGATCAGAAAGTCTGAAAGTCATTTTTAATGCCATTTTCCATATAGTATTCAGATGGGAAGAGTTATGCTGGCATATATATATCCATATCTATATTTTTTTTCAGTCAGTTATGTCTTTTCTATGGTTACACTGTAATATGATTACATTTCATACATGCAGAATGTAGATGGAAAAAAGAATTCAATACTGAAGTTTTTATTTAATTAAATCACCGTAGCCAATCGGATGCCAGTGGCTTCAATGGTGCTAATGTGCTCTCTGTGCAGCTGCATTTAAGAGGATGACATTGAAAAGAAATGAAGAGAGGAAGTGTCTTCCATCATATGAAGAGGGATGTGTGGTTGATTTTCTGATGGCTAATTATGCAACTTGGTGGGGAAAATGTTGAGTATTTTGCTTGGTAGTTTGTCTGATTTGTCTTCCTAGCAATCAACAAGTAATGGGCACAAGTTGGGTCTAATTTCCTTCATACCTTATACTTAATCGCGAATTTGATTTTTGCATTTTAGAGCAATCACGGAGGACTCGTTATTTTAATAGTTTGACTCATATTTAACAAACACAGTCTTAATCACGAATTAGCCATTAGGCTAGTGGGGGACACATAGAACATATTACTGTTAAAAAAATGACTTGAAATTTAACAACGTCTTTATAATAATGTTTGCTCAGCAAAGACATGTTGAAAAAGTGCAACAGATGATCTTATTCCTACCTTAAAATATATTGGTTCCACCTTGTGTTTGATAGCATGAGCCTTCCCCACCAGGGCCAACACTGATGACACCTTCTCCGGGTCATTTAGGTTCTCCACCACAGTATTGATGGCATTCATCACCCTGCGGGCATGTTGTCGAAGCTGGCTACTTCGCTCCATCTCTTCGGGGTCCTCCATGTCCTGGAACTGGCTAAAATACTGTTTGGCAGATGGGAAGTTGACAAAGAACCTGGGGAAAATTGTTCAACACAAAACTATGTCATTTGCTTTACTCGTGTGAAAATGAAGATGGTCTTGTCCATCTCTTTTGGTTAGCCACATAGTTTGGATTAAAAACATTTAGACTTGGGGATGACTTCAGTTCTGTTTGGCAGCTCATTCCACTGACATGCAGCATAACAGCTAAGTGCTGATTCACCATGTTTTCTTTGACCCTATCTGTATATATCTACTACCTTAAATTACAGCGCCACTTTTTTTCCAAACGCAATCCAAATCTGGATTGAGATACATTTAACTCCTGAGTTGAGAGCTGTGCGCTAAAGTACGTTAGCATGACTACATTTAGCTACTTAAACGGAACATCACTTAATAGTTTCATCAAGCTGCTGAAGACACATTAACCCATTTAGACAAAGCTACAGTATACAATCGAACCTAATTAAATTGAAAATGTCAATTTAGCTAAAGTAAAATTCGACTTCATAGACGGGTTAGGATCCAAATAATATGGCATTTAAATGCATAGTATGGCATAATCCTTAAGTGGAATGTGGAAAGTGGAGAATTCGTAGTGCGTCACCAATACAAGTGCTCAGCATATTGCGGATCTTACGAGTCTTTGAGAGTTTAGATGTATCCAACTAATTGAATCTTACGGCCAAATGCTAATGTGTAAATGATTCAGGCATTTAATTTTCATCAATACAGTTGCAAAATGGCCACATAATTATGTAAAATGTTTACAGGAGCTTTAACATCACCAGTTTTCACACTATTAACTTACTACTTTGACCTCATTTAAATCTTGTCATTGCTCATGCTGGCCAAAATTGTGGATACAATTATTTCCCTGTTAGAGTTTGGCCCTGGGCAATTCTGATAAACTGCATCTAACCGACACCGGTTCTGTCATGCCAGGCCAAGAAACACTTTTGCTTGCCTATAGCATTTTTATCTTGGCTTGACCAGCTGTCACGCTACAGACAGACTTTTTCCTGGGTGACAGGAAAGCTTTTGCTCTGTTTGGACTGACATGAAGTTTTAATGCTATTTAGTACAATATGTAGAAAATGAACAGCTTGGAATTCACTGGAACGGTAAAACCAGTGTAATAGGCATAAAATATATGAGATCAGCTACTGCTGATTGAATGGATGGATGGATGGATGGATGGATGGATGGATGGATGGATGGATGGATGGATGGATGGATGGATGGATGGATGGATGGATGGATGGATGCCATAAGCCATCAGTTAATGAACACGCTCCACAGACAGGTCAACAAATGATGTTTCATAAAATGAATACATTTTCAAAACACATTCAAATACATGCCCGGTCACAGGCACTTCATATTTAATGTATGTTTCATTTCTTTAATATCTTGTGTTGCCGAAGCAAACTGGGGAACATTTTGTCCGTGCGTGAGAGCTCTGAACTCATTCTTGCACCTGTGTCTGCATTCAAATGAATCCATTAAAGTTAAATGGGCACCATTAGCATAACTTGTTAATCATACTTGAATCAAACTGGGAGACTTTTTCTGATTATTTAGACGAGGGTGAGTAACCTTCAAGGATGTGTTTTTATGCACCATTGCACTATTCAAAAACTGCATGCTGTTAGAAAGGAATTCAAAAACAAACGCACCTTACTCAGACTAGCTACAATGGATTTGATGAAATGGTGATTAATTTCTATCATTCATTAAAGCTACTTTTTTCAGAAATATTTCTTTATTTCTGGGTGCATCATACGTATATACATGAACCCACAGCACAAGAAGACCACATTCAAGTCTGGAGTACAAGGAAGTTCATCGCAAACAAATACTGAATTTTCTTCCAAACAGTTTACACAGATGATGATAGACAAATAAACTATATACCAGAAGGTTCATGTTACAAAGAGCTGCAATTCTTTTACTATTTACATTGAGAACATAGAGACAATTCAAATGGATAAAGTTGCCTTTTCTTAACCGTGAACGCCCCAGATGGTGGCAGATCTCTTTAATATCCCGTAGTGTGACGATGAGGATCAAATTTCAGTTGTAACTCAACTGTGCTGTAGACCAAAACGCCACTTCAACAATACAACTTGAATGTGCCGTATGCACTGTTGCCTAAGGAGATCTTATTCTGTGGTGCAATTGCATTTGTACGCATTGCTGGGATCAACTGAAGCTGCTGCCACTGTCACTCTGCTCCAAGCATCCGAGCAGATGGAGCGACATCAAAGTGAAAAAAAAATCTTCATGCCCACGCTGACTTCTGCGCACTGATCCTGCATCTTCTCGACAATAACATGTCAACCGTGCAAGGCTTTGACCCCCGGGTCAGTCTCAGGTTGTTAGGTAACCGAGGAACTGTCAGTCAACTGTTGATAATTATACTCTTTGTCTATCACGTGGCCTACATGGAATTTCAGCACTACTATAATTTCAAAGATTATTATTATTATTTTTACTCTAAGTCCCTTTTAAAAAAGAGCAGTAAAAATCTATAATCATTTTGTCCTTGGTGGAAACGTGATCTTTTAACAAGAAAAATACAGCACCCACTCATTGCCTCCCACCTCTCCCATACCAGCGCTTTCAAAACGGAGCTATATGCTGCCTTGCTGTACAGTTATGACGTTCGTACGTAAACACAGCTATTTGTGTAATAAATGGAATTAAACATATGAATCCACCTGTTTCTTATTCAACTCAGGGGATTGACAATTTATGTAGCACCACCGCCTACTATCGACTGAAATTGATGTCAAAGTTTAGCACCCCTAACCTTAGAATGGTAATAATGGCTGAGGACACTTCCAATCAAATTCTAATCAGTCATCAGTTCTAGCTGATCAAATGCGAGATAAAATGTGGAATCTTACTGTTTAGGAATTTTGACTTGTCACAGCAGTAGTGAAGAGTTCTACAGTTGTGTAATTTCTATTTAAGCAATTGAAGAACATATGACAAAGTTATAAAAAAACCAAGTATCATCGAAAACAAGCTGTATCGGGTTAAAAGTGCCTGCTTCACAGATCTGTGGTCTCCCTGGTGTACTTTACATTAGACGCCCATTCCAATCTCCTTATTTTAAGGCAGTAAGGCAGTTGACTTGATTTTGACTTGCATTTTTAAGGTCAACTTAATTTATACTGTTACTTTAAATTGATGATAAAGAAACAGATATAAAATAGCAAATCAGCCTTCATGCAATCATTTCCACAGCGTGCAATCTACTTTTCAACTTTGAATTAATTGGTTTTAACGTTCCTCACTACTAATTAAGATTTTAAACAGAAGATGAATAACTGTCATTTTATTATCTTTTCTTTGAGGACAAAATGTGTTTAAAAGACGTCTTTTTCTGTACAGTAAAGAATGAAAACTAGAAAGTGAAGGGAGAAGTGCCAAAACATATTTCTGTCACCCTCTGATAAGACGACACGCTGCACACATGCGCATGCGTGCACGCACACACACACACACACACACACACACACGCATGCGCGCACACACACACACGCACGCACACACACACACACAAACACACAAACTATGGTTCTTGCCCTTTTGTTTCTCCCCCTCGGGGATTCTGTCGCCCCAAACCGGGAATCAGTTTGTCTCACTCCGATCACTCCTTGGTTGCGGTTTGCTATCCATTTCAACAATCTTAGTGCGACATTGACAGTTTAGCACTGCAAAACCACAAATTCAACCTTTAAGAAAAGAAAATCCATGAAATTGACACTGAGATAAATTGCAATGCTCAGTACTAGGTGCCTTGGATGATTTGGCCAGAGTCCTACTGAGAAGAAGAATCTTCATTTTTAGAGTTCACAAAACGGCAGAAACATCATCTACTTTCTTTGTTGATAGCTGCAGTTAGAAGCTGGTGGTGGCTGGTCACTTCCCTACCATGCACAGTGGTTACCATTTAATACAGATGTGTGTCCATGTGCATATGTGTTTTCCTCCCATCATTACTTCTCTTGATGCGGTACAATAGAGAACAGCAACTGTGTGACAACATCTCACTCGCTACGCCTTAAGGGCTCTATATTTGTAGACAGCACAGCTGGATCAGGGTGGAAGTCGGTCTCCAAGTGCTCACTTTACAGATCTGTGATCCCCCTTGCTTACTTTACATCAGCTGCCAGTTCCTTACAAATATACTTTGCCTACTTTAATGTCCTGAACGGACTCCAGGAAATCATTTGCTCCTTCAGCCATGTCTTTACGACTGCAATTAGTGACAGACGACAAGGCATTGCAACTTATGTTCAAAATTGTCACCGCTATAGAAACGGAACTTCATCACAGACTGACGACCACTTCTAATTATTAAAATTACTCTCATATATGAGAAAATAAATTTACTCCACTGTCATGAAGACTATTTCTTCAACCATTTCTTACTACCCACAAACTTGCGTTTTTTGTATTTGAGCATACTAAAGTTTAGAAGGTGCTCTCAAGGAATGTGATAAATTGGCTCGAGCACATTTTTGGAGGCTTTCACCTGTTGACTCAACTCACCTTATGAGCACTGACACCCCCACGTCGTCACAGTTCTGGTACACATGCCCCCAAGTGTCCTGGATGATCTCCCTCTCGGAATCGGACAGCGGCTCGGTGCGCTCCGGACGTTCGTCGCAATCCACCTCCCGCCTCCTCACTCCAAGGAGTTGCTCCGGTGAGGGCAGCGGGGGAGACTCCCTGCGAGACATCCTCCTGCGGCGCAGGAGCCTGGAGGCTCCAAGCAAGGCCCGTGGGAGGTAGGGAGCAAGGGAAGGGGGGAGGGTGACGGAGAGCTGAGACCCCACGGCGGGAGCTGGCAGAAGACCCAGGATGAGAAGAAGAGTGAAAGGGAAAGGGGGACACTGAGAGACGGGGTGAGAAAGGGAGGAAAGACAGTGATAATGGCCCAAAGAGAAAAAAGAAAGAGTGTAAAAAAAGTCCGCCAGCTGTCCTTTGTTATTCTTTCCTCCGTTTAAAAGAAACTTATTTCTCCTCTCTCTCTCTCTCTCTCTCTCTCTCTCTCTCTCTCTCTCTCTCTCTCTCTCTCTCTCTCTCTCTCTCTCTCTCTCTCTCTCTCACTCCCCCTCCTCTTCCTTAATACTTTTTGTCCTCTCTCAGTTTGGGAGATCCTTGTCAGTGGTGCTGATGCTGCTCCATGTCATACTTGTCTTCTGTCTGTCTCATCGTCTCACAGGCTGCATGTGTGAGGGAACCTGATGGAATGAGTGAAGGGTGGGGGAGAATAAAAGAGAGAGGGTCACAGCAAAAGAGAAAGTGAGCAAGTGAGCGAGAGGGAGAGAGAGCGAGAGAGAGAGAGAGAGAGAGAGAGAGAGAGAGAGAGAGAGAGAGAGAGAGAGAGAGAGAGAGAGAGAGAGAGAGAGAGAGACCTTAAGCATCTCTCCATCTCTCTCATTGAAAAGACTGTAAATTAAAAAATATAATGCCAATAAAATCCCTAAAGTACATTACACAGTGCAGTGATGGTTTAAACTTTTTAATAGTTCTCATTAGTGGTGCTCCAATCGATTAGGCATCAAATTTTGTTTTTGTGGAAAATTATGTGATTGGCATATGACAATCAATGCTTCTCATGAGCGAGCACAAAAGTGGATAACCTGCAGCATGTTCTTTGCAGCCTACACACGGGTTAGTAGAACAGTTTCCACATCCAGTTTGTGTACATTTTTGGACACCACTTTGTGTGCCTTCCCCCATATCACCATTTCACCAAACAAGATTTAACACTACATGAAAATGATTTATGAGTTAGTTTGTTGTCATCCTGCTTGCAAGCCATTCGGTATAAATTGAGGTGAAACAAAGTGGCAATAAAGGTCAAACATTTACCTCCATTCAATTAGGCATAGTCACAGTGAGAAAGACAAATTTGCCCTCCGTCATTTTTGCAATCAAATAAAACTGAGATGTTTGATGATCTGTTGTCACGACAAGAGCAGGAGAAGAATGGTGGAGGGTGCTGCTGATGACATGTCAGAGTCAACAGGATAAACTAAGCCAATAACTGAAAGATGAAGCTGTCACAGCATATTACAAAATTGCAGCTTTCAAAGGCTGTTATTCTTTCTGACATTCATAGGGACAAAATGAACAAAGATGATGTGTCACTCAACTTTAACAGAATTTGGAGATAACTATTACAGCCCATACTAGCCTTACATAATCATAAATACATACTTCTGCTGCCCTCTGCAGTATAATTTCGTTTAAAAATATATCTATATGTCCCTTTCCCCCAGCTAGGCCAACACGTCTGTGTATTTTTGTGAAAATCAAGAATAACGAAATGTACTTGGTGGGGCCACTCCGGTGGCTGTCCTGGGGGCCAGACAGGTGGCGAGGGCGGCCGCAGGGCTTGTGCAGCCGAAGCAAGATCGCAGGGAGGTCGCCGCCAAAGCATGGTTGGAGGGCAGCTGCAGGATATGTGAGATGACAGAACATAGGTAATATAATAAGGGGTCAAAACATAGCAATTTATACATTAAAGAATAGCCATTCATAACAGTATCCCACAGTATACCCCACAACAGAAATACTATTACCAGACGAAGTCACGAGAGAAGGTAACCTTTAATAAATTTGCATTAACAGTACTACTGGGGAAATCAGCCGGAAAAACAGAGTATATATTTATAAGTTCCTGAGCAAAACCGAGTTGGTTCAAATAAGCAATTTTCCTCGAAATGCATAAAACAGCCTGTTCAACACGCTTTTCTTCAGTTAGATTTCTGGCAGTGTAGATGCAACGCCCTCCATAGCTACCACGACACAATTGCAGCTTAAAAGAGGCAAAAAAAAAAACCTAACCCGCCCTTCCCCACTCCAGTCCACTTGGTGGTGGTAATACACCGAAACATTTTGGGTTTTCCAACCAATTGCAAGAAGAGGAAGACGAAGAAGAACCAGAAGAAGACGAAGAAGAACTGCTCATAGGTAAATATGACATGCTCCCTTTAAACCGCGTGCTTACGACGATGCTAAGCTAGGAGTGGCAAGGCGTCAAGTCAACGCGCATTTTGTGTGTGGACGGACGGCAAGATAACCGAACTCAAAGCATGCCGGCACATTGTGCTACCTACCGATACGTACAACGTCATATAATCAGGAACCTGGGACGAAATGTTAATAGGTAAATCAAAAAAATGTTGCTCTCTTTTTCTTACATTAAATTTACACGTTTTATCATCTATCTATCTATTGACAAAAAGTAAATATTTTGAAGATCGGTTGAAAAACGAGTGGCGACCCCCAGCGCGCACTAGTTCAAGTGTGATGGCTCCAAAATGCAGTGCGTTGCTCGAATTTACCGTTTGGAAATTCTGAGTGCACCAAAAATGGAGTGCCAGTGCGCGCACACACCGCGATCCGACAGTGCGGCAGCGCACCCGCAAGTAAACTTTACACTGGTCTTTTTGGAAATTAAGTGGATCGGAGCGAACTCCTGCCCTGCGAACACGCCCACTGGCGTTAATGGAATTTTATTTGTTTTGATTTCGTGTCTTTTTAATTCATCATCTTTGTTATTAATCAGTGCCCTATTGCGGTATTCTCATCCTGTCATTATGCCAATAATAATAGAGTTATATTAATAATAGTAAAAATAATCTACTGAATTTCGATGTCCATGGATTAATGGTCTGGTTGGAAAGTTGCCCCTTTCAATATGGCCGCCACGTAGGCACGCCGGTTCGCTTGGCTGCAGCGGTGTGCCGGCGTATCATTATCACAACAGCGGGAAGTTTTATCGTCAGATAAAGCGCACGTTGGCTAACAGCTTCTCATCAGCTTCTTGCGTACGAGTAAGGTTTTAAGTCCTTTATCACCCCCACCCCCTGCAAAACTAGTGTGGCGCTATGTCGCAGAGAAAGAGATTGTCCAATTCTCAGAGCTCCTCACAGAGAAAAGTAAGTCGTCTCATATTTGCAGGTTATCAAATTCGTATTAATTATTTCGCAATAAAACGAGAAATGACCCTCATCATTGTAATATTTCCTTTTCTAGTTGTATGTAACTTTATGCAAACCCACACGCGCACAAAATGTCAACAACATGGCAGCCGGATTGATCGGTAGTTTAATTTGTCACTCAAACATGCACAGAGAAAAACAAATTAAGAATCTATAAATTATCTAAATGCATCGTAAGGGACGTATTTATAGCGCAGTTAAAAGGCATTTGTACTTGATCAAATCCATTACATTTTAAATATGAGCTATCATAGTGGGACCTTTAAGTTTTGGAACAAAATGAAAATGATGAGCTGAAAAAAAATACTAAATTTCTTTCTTTCCTTTCTCTGACACCAATTGTGCCAACCTCTCACAGAGACCACAAAGCTCATCAGGCACTGTGGGTGAGGATGAAGATGCAACGTACACTCAGCCGAGTGTGTCACAGGTCCAGAGAAACCTCGAGAAGCTCTCGCCTTCACAAGTTGACCAAAAGGTACGCACACTAATAACCAATATTAGACCATTTTCAGTTTCACGCAAATTCCTTGATGTTTTCTCCAGATAACTGAGGTGGTCCAGTACATCCTGGTAAAAGATCAGAAGAAGATACCCATACGGCGTGCAGGTACATGGAAGTCACAACACAATGCTACCACTTCCAATATTGTACATTGCAACAACATTTTCTATTCGGACAGCAATGCAATTTGACCAGGCTGTTTTGGTTTCAGACTTGGTGAAAAATGTGATCAAAGAATACCGAAATGTCTACCCTGAGATCATGAAGAGAGTGACCCACACCTTTGAACAGGTTTGTCTGGAGCAAAATATGGTGGATACTTTGTTGTAAACGGACCAACAATGACTGTGTATTACTGTTGTTTTTGTAGAATAGATAAGTTACTTTGTTCCAACGTTATTATTTCTGACACTTGTTAAATATTCTCTGTTCAGGTTTTTGGCCTTAAATTGGTCAATATAGACACAAAGAATCAATTGTACATCCTCATCAATAAGTTTGAGGCAACAGCTGGAGGACCGTCCTTCTGGTAAATCCTCCACAGATGGTTTTGCCTTTTGAAAGCCTTCAAAGTGACTCATTTGTTTGACATGCTCACCACAGCGTGGCCAACCCGAAGACGGGACTGCTCTTTTTCATCCTGAGTGTCATCTTCATGAAACAGGGCGTGGCCAAAGAAAGTAAGCCGCCACAATGCCTCTGCCATATCCCTGCCGTGCCGCTCACAAATGTATTTGCACCTGCAGGCTTGATATGGAACATGCTCGAAAAACTCCGCATTAACCCCACGTAAGATTTCCGTCATTTACCCACTGATGCTTGACTTCGACCTGGTGACGACACGAACCGTATTTGCAGGAAGAAACACGAGGACTTCGGCGACGTCAAGAAGATGGTCACAGATGAGTTTGTGCGACAACGGTAACGATGGCGCTTGCGATGGCACCGCAATTATGATGTTAATCCATTTTATTTATTTTCATCTTTCATACATTTTCTGTTCATCTGAGATTCAGCGCTGGTGTGTTCAGAGCCAGATCCTGTAAGACCATAGAGTCTGGTTTATACCACACCATACAGCAACATGGAGGAGTGCATACATGCATGCAGCCGTGAAGTCAGCATGTGTCTGCATTTGCACATACTCCACACATTTTTTTTTAACCAATTGGTCACTGCAGATGTTGGAATCTCTCTTTATAGAAAAAGACATTTAGAGCTCTATGTGTGTATATACTCAGGTATCTGGAGTATGTACTCATCCCCCACAGTGACCCACCCGAACACAATTTTCTTTGGGGTCCGCGTGCTGACAAGGAAGTCTCCAAGGCCAAAATCCTTCAATTTGTAGCAGAAGTATGTATCAAACTAGTGTGATGACCGTGATGTCATTTGTCATTTCTGCATTTCTATTTGAGCCTCAACACAAGTTCTTTTGAAATCGGTCACTATTATCTGCCAGTTTAAGGTTTTTGCCAACCTAACTGTTATTCTGTTGTACTCCTTTCAAGTGAAAATTTATCACAAAACATTTTAAATATGGTCAATTAAGGATTATAAATTTCAAAATTCCAAATTTAAAAATGTGAATCAATTTTCTTGAGACATTTGGGCGACATGTTTGAAATTTCAAGGCAATTGCCTGCATTTTCCTTCTGGTTAGTCCATCCTTGATTATTGTCAAATGATACATGGAACCACATCTATGTATGTAGTGTTAATGTTAAATTTTAAAAGCAATAGGATTGCTCATCTTTACTTTGTTAATGTGTGATAGCGTATAGCCATGCTGGAGACTCATTGCTAGGTGGTACGCCAACATTTAAGGTGATAAGATAAAAACGGCAAAAAAGTGTTTTTGTGTCTGTTTGAGTGAAAATTTGACTTGCCACTGATGTGTTTGTTTGCTTTTTGTCAGCTTCATGACCAGGATCCTCGGAATTGGAAACATCAGTACGCAGAAGCTCACAAGACTCAAGACAGCCAGCCGAGCTCGAGCAGCCGAAGATGAATTTTAGCCTTATAACTTTTTATGTATTTGTTTGTGAAAGCTTTAAAATTTTTGTCCTTCCAATGTCAGCATGTTTTAGTTGCCCTTCTTTAAACCTTCGATATCGAACAAGTTAGATCAGTTTGGAATGTTTTTATTTCTTAACTTCTAACTTTTCCAACTGTTTTTGAAATAAAATATTTTTGCATATATTTTGCTCTTGTTTGTCCTGTCCTCCATCCATTCATTTTCTGACTAATCCTCACGTCCGTGACGCCAACCCAGCTGTTTTTGGGCAATAGTCAGGGGACACTGAATTGCTTGCCATCTAATCATACCACATAAAAATTAGGCCCAGTGTTGCCTTAAATACAATACGTTGGGTCAAACAATGTATTATAATTTACTTATTGCGATAACAAGGTAGTATGTGCACAGACATTTCTAGCCAAATTCTTAACCATACTTTTACTGTCATTGATATTTTTTTTTATTTACCCATCGAATTGATATTTGACATTTACGATAACAATCGATCCGTGCATCACTTAATTGTTCGCGAAACTTGTGTCGCACGTGGAAGACCACAGGGGGTCTGCGCGATCCTTTTGCAAAGGCTGGAAGACGAGTTAGCATCACATGAAGTAACGCCCACTCTTGAAGACACGTGGATGTAGAAAGTATGAAGTGGCCTTTGTGCCTTGCAAAACTGGATAAGAGGTTCAAGGGTCTCGATTACTCCATTATTGCGTGGGAATGTTGCGCTCTCTGCGCGCGTATGTCTGGAACACACACCGGCGCTCATCATGAAGTTCGAGGACATTATCTCTGACGTCGGCGGATTCGGGAGGTTCCAGAAGATGATAATGACCATCAGCTTCATAAGTCGCTTCACACTGGCCTGCCACTTTCTACTCAACAGCTTCATCGCAGCGGTTCCCGCGCACCACTGCCTTGTCGCTGCCGGAGGGCTCTTCAGGAATCTGTCCCAGGCAGACAGGCTCGCCGTCAGCATCCCACTAGAGGAGGACGGCACCCGCAGCTCCTGTCGAATGTTCGCCGAGCCTCAGTATAATCTACTTTTCAACACGTCTGACGTCACTCAGGTGCTCACCTTGCCCTGTCTGGATGGGTGGGTGTATGATAACACTACCTTCAAGTCTACTCTGGCCACCCAGGTGACCTACATTACATTGTTTTACATTTTATCATTGTTTTTTTCCCCTGTAAACATATGAATGTGTTTGTATTAGTGGGACCTGGTGTGTGATAAAAAAAGCAGAAGCCAATCCACGGTCACTATCTTCTTTATTGGCATAATGTTTGGATCTATGACTTTTGGAAGTCTGAGTGACAGGTAACACTATGCAATCATTGCTTTTCACATTGACTTGTTTGCTGAGAGATTGATGGCATTTTATGGTTAGATTTTGATTCCCTATAAGGACTCCCTGAGAAAGTTATGATCATGCTTGTACACAGATTTGTGCACGGATATCTTCTTTAAATATTTGATTTTACCGTAATTTGTGAGGTTATAAAAATAAACAAAAAACAAGTCATTATGTCATCATTTGAGGGGCTCTGGACAAATGAAAGGGTAGTCAAGTCATTTTTTTTCACATTGCAATAACATGTTCTATCCACCCTTACTACTCTAAACATATGATGATAAATATTGCACTTGTAGAATACGAAATAAGCAAAAAATCCACCTGTTTCTTGCCATCTCAGCGGTCTGTCAATTGAAAATTAAGATGATGTGATTGTTCACATTTTCAAACAGTTCCCATGTGCCTATATAAAAGTTCTCTCACATCGAATGGTCTTGATTGCCATGTGTTGACTTCCTTGGTCCTCCTGCTCAGGTTCGGTCGGAGGATCATGCTGCTAACATCTTATCTCTCTGGAATGCTGTTTGCTCTCGCCAGTGCTTTCGCCACATCCTTCCTGATGTTTGCAGTGCTGAGATTCCTTACCGGCTTTTGCATGACTGGCACAGTCATCGTCTCTTTGGTTCTCTGTACAGTCATTTTAGATCATCGGATGACATTTTATGTTCAACTCAACCATTATTTGAGGACTTGCTTTTCTTATCCATCCTATACATATGTGTGTGTGTGCCCTTGTATTCTTCAACCAGGTGTGGAGTGGGTGGACATAGAGCACAGAAAGACGGTTGGAATTCTTGAGAGCTTTTCCTGGACATTTGGGAGCATTTGCTTCGTACCCATTGCTTACCTTGTGAACGACTGGAGGTGGTTGACTGTTGCCGTCACTTTGCCCGTCCTCTTTGGTGTCTTTACATGGAGGTATAACACAATAGATCAAAATATACAATGTATGTATATGCATCAGATTTTTTTTTTGAATATTTTTGAAAATTTCTTTTTTGTCTCTCTTTTTTTAGTTTTTAGTTTTTTTCCCCAATTTTCCCCACTTTTTGTGCAAAACATTCAAATCAACTGTCCAAATAGGTCTGATCCTCTACAAACCTGGGTTGTTTTGCACAAGCCCTCTGTTATTTAGTAAATGAAACATTGTGGACATAGTGACTGTGTAAATTCTTATTCATCCAGATTATGGTTGTGTGCAAAAGTCCAAACATGGACACTGGAGTGTTTGAAGAAGTTAACCTTTAATCCTAAAGTCTGTCCAATTTCCTTGATTAGACTTTTGCAGACCGTAGGACGTCGTATCAAACGAAAATTTCATTTACTTGTACTTGTATACAAATCATGGGAAGTAAATTTTCAATATTCTGGCCCTCAAAACTAAATGCAGTATTTTTTGTTTTGCCTTCGACCCCCAGGTGGATGCCTGAGTCAGCTCGATGGCTCATTGCCAACGGAAAGGTGGAGGAAGCTCATTTGTGTCTCGTCAAATGTGCCAAAATGAACGGCACTGAGGCGTCGTGTCATGGACTTCAACCTGAGGTTCGCGTTGTTCTCATAATCATAATGTTCTGATCCTCAAAAGTCACCAAGACTATTCCTTTGACTGTTTCTAGACTCTTTCCTCCATCGTGGTGACAGAGAAGAAAAGTCGAGTGTATTCCTACTTGGACTTGATGAGAACACCTAAAATGAGAAGATTGTCTTTGTGCACTGGTTCTCTTTGGTCTGTGCAATTTTTTTTTTTCTCCACATCCAATTGTGGGTTTGGGTTACCC
The DNA here is from genome assembly GCF_024217435.2 of Syngnathus scovelli. Classification (NCBI taxonomy): domain Eukaryota; kingdom Metazoa; phylum Chordata; class Actinopteri; order Syngnathiformes; family Syngnathidae; genus Syngnathus; species Syngnathus scovelli. The sequence continues at coordinate 7,347,554 of NC_090851.1, read as the reverse complement.
AATGTTACAGCGCACTCTCTCGTTCCTAGGTTCACCATAGCAATTGCATTCTACGGCATCACCTTCAATATCAGCGGCTTTGGCCTTAATGTCTACCTCACTCAGTTGCTCTACTCATTAGCTGAAATGCCGGGCCAATTGTCCAGTTTCTTCTTACTGGACAGGATTGGCAGAAAGCCCACGGAGGTGGGAATGTTGACCTTGCTTGCTGTCTCACTCGGAATCAACATTTTGATACCAAAAGGTTGGTGTCATGGCATTTCCAATTATTGATCAAGATGTTATCATACTTAATGATTTCCATGACTTTCCCCCAGATATGTCAACCCTGAGAACAATGGTGGCAGTCGTAGGAAAAGGCTTTGCTTCAGCATCATCTAGTACCCTAGTGCTCTACTCTTCTGAACTGTTTCCCACTGTTGTCAGGTGCGCTTACATACCTTACATTTTATCACCACCAGGCTGTAGGATTCTGTAGTCTGAAATAAAGACCCGTTTTACTATTCAAGGTGTGTTTAGAACATTAACTCGAAGTAAATAGGAATGTCACTCGTATTGTTTCATGGTTTATCTGCCTTTATTTCAGTATCTAAAAGCAAAACACAAATGTGTATTGTATGTTTGTTTTAAAAAACATACCCAGTAAGAGAACCTTGATATACATTTACTCACACTTCCTATATTGAGGAAAACAAAATTACAATTTGATCATTTTAAACTGCTGAGCGATACATCCAAGGCTTCTATTTGCATAAAATCTGGAGCAGCCCAGGGCGCACCTCACCTCTTGCCCAAAACTAGCTTCCTCTAACCAGGTCGTGACTTGGCACTCATAGTGCCAGTCATGATTCTACAGTTTAGAATCTAAACAGTCTGTACTGTAATTTTTATGTTAAAGGCAAAACGGGATGGGCTACAACTCTTCTATGTCTCGAATGGGTGTAGCCCTCACTCCTCTGGTCCTTTTACTGGATGACGTCTGGAAGGACCTGCCCCAACTCATCTTGTTCTCCTCAGCTGTCCTGTCAGCAATCCTGGCATCGCAGCTGCCAGAGACACTCGGCCGCTGCCTGCCAGAGACAATTGAGGATGTTGAGGGGAGAAAATAGGCCCGAACTGTGGTTCCACCTGTACTGTTCAATGATTAAAATTTCATCATAGCTTGTGAAGCATAACGTCTGTCCAAGGCCAAGTATAAGAGATCAAATGTGATTTTTTTTTTTTTTTCTGACTGCAAGGTGCTATTTTCAGCTTAACATTCACATTCATGAAGACTTGAAGCCACTCATGAAGCCTTTTTATCTTGATCTTTCCTAGATTCAACTGGTAAATGAATGCTTTAGAAGGAAGTTGATTTGTATTACATCAAGTGCATTTCTGTCATGATATTCACATTGGTATTTAAAGCATCAAGATGTAGTAGGTCAAAGCTCCTATATTAAAGACACAAAGCCAACAGTCAACAGTTCCCTACAGGAAAACAACAAAACAATACTGTTAATAATAATGTTCATTGTTGAAAATGACTGACCTGTGGTCTTTTCAATTTCTGTCATTATAATGGTAAATTTAGCTGAGCAGAGGTGTGTGTGTCCGTAGAGGGGGATCCAAGAGCTGGAAGGGAACAACAAAGAGTCAGAGTTCATGGAAAACAAGGTGAAGATCAAACAGGCAGACCGGAGACTCAGCATAGACAAGTAGGGTTGACTTGGATAATTGCTAAATGCGCGGCCATAGAGGAGATTGCATAGGCAAGCCCTCAGGCGACGAGCCGCTGGCAGCGCGCTCCTTAAAAGCCTTCCCCTAACGAGCCTGATCAGCCATACCTGTGGGGATAAGCCACACCTGTGGGTCCTCCTCCACTCTGCTCACGGCTGCCCCACTGTGGATAAGAGAAAAACCTTCCGGACCCTGTCACACACATGACACTAAATCCAGCGAGGTGGTTTTTCACCTCTACACAAGTTATTTTGAAATCTCTCACTATTAGCTGTTGAGTGACTATTAGTAAGTGATATCGACATCTAGGATCAAGTCAAGTCAAGTCAAGTCAAGTCAAGTCAAGTCAAGTCAAGTCAAGTCAAGTCAAGTCAAGTCAAGTTTATTTGTATAGCCCTAAATCACAAGCAGTCTCAAAGGGCTTCACACAGACAAACAAATTGTCAATTATTCTCAAAGCATTCCCTGATCTTAAGATCACAATCTGAATTTAAGGTTCACAATGGATCCGTGCATCACTTAATTTTTCGCAAAACTTGAGTCGCACATGGAAGACCGCAGGGGGTCTGCGCGATCCTTGTGCAAAGGCTGGAAGACGATGTAACATCACATAAAGTAACGCCCACTCCTGAAGACACGTGGATGTGGAAGTGGCCTTTGTGCCTTGCTAAACTGGATAAGAGGTCCAGAAGTCTCAAGTACTCCTTTCTTGCGTGGGATTGCTGCGCTCTCTGCGCGTGTATGTCTGGAGCACACACCGGCGCTCATCATGAAGTTCGAGGACATTATCTCTGACGTCGGCGGATTCGGGAGGTTCCAGAAGATGATAGTGGCCATCAGCTTCATAGGGCGCATCACACTGCCCTGCCACTTTCTGCTCAACAGCTTCATTGCGGCGGTTCCCGCGCACCACTGCCTTGTCGCTGCCGGAGGGCTCTTCAGGAATCTGTCCCAGGCAGACAGGCTCACCGTCAGCATCCCATTGGAGGAGGACGGCACTCGCAGCTCCTGTCGGATGTTCGCCGAACCTCAATATCATCTGCTTTTCAACACGTCTGACGTCACTCAGGTGCTCACCTTGCCCTGTCTGGATGGGTGGGTGTATGATAACACTACCTTCAAATCCACACTGGCCACCCAGGTGATCTACATTACATTGTTTTACATTTTGTCATTGGTTTTCCCTTGTAAAGATGTGGAATGTGTTTGTATTAGTGGGACCTGGTGTGTGATAAAAAAAGCAGAAGCCAATCCACGGCTACTATCTTCTTTGTTGGCGTAATGTTTGGAGCTGTGACTTTTGGAAGTCTGAGTGACAGGTAACACAATGCAATCATTGCTTTTCACGTTGACTTGACTGCACAGAGATGATGGCATTTCATGGTTAGATTTTGATTCCCTTGAGAAAATTATGATCATGCTTGTACACAAATCTGTCCATGAAGATTTTATTCAAATATCTGATTTTACCGTAATTTGTGAGGTCATAAAAACAAACAAAAAACAAGTCATTATGTCATCATTTGAGGGGCTCTGGACAAATTAAAGAGTAGTCAAGTCATTTTTTCCCCTTCGCAATAACATGTTCCATGCACCCTTACTAGTCTAAACATTGTATTCTGATCAATATTGCACTTGTAGAATATGAAATAAGCAAAAAATTCACCCGGTCTCTCACATCGATTGGTCTTTCAAAACACACAAAGAATGCGGGCTGAGGTACTGTCTTCTGCAAATTGAGAGTGTAGCTTTTGTTACCATGACGACCACGGGAAGCGCTAAAGCATCGGGACAAAGCGAGGGTTACTTCATGCTGCCATGTGAGCAACACATCTAAGCGACTCTTTCTTTGTACTGACAAAAGAGCCGGTGTGTCCAGACTGCCAATGAATGGTGCTTGCGCAAAGTCCAACCGTCCATCCATACCACGCGGAATCATTTGACCTTGACCAATAAATGAACAGGAAGGGTTAGCTGACCTCTTGATTGCCATGTGTTGACTTCCTTGGTCCTCCTGCTCAGGTTCGGTCGGAGGATCATGCTGCTGACATCTTATCTCTCTGGAATGCTGTTTGCTCTCGCCAGTGCTTTCGCCACATCCTTCCTGATGTTTGCAGTGCTGAGATTCCTTACCGGCTTTTGCATAACTGGCATAGTCATCGTCTCTTTGGTTCTCTGTACAGTCATTTTACATCATCAGATGGCATTTTATGTTCAACTCAACCATTATTTGAGTTGCTTTATTTATCCATACTATACATATGTGTGTGTGTGTGCCCCTGTATTCTTCAACCAGGTGTGGAGTGGGTGGACATAGAGCACAGAAAGACGGTTGGAATTTTTGACAGTCTTTCCTGGGCATTTGGGAGCATTTGCTTCGTACCCATTGCTTACCTTGTGAACGAATGGAGGTGGTTGACTGTTGCCGTCACTTTGCCCGTCCTCTTTGGTGTCTTTACATGGAGGTATAACACAATGGATCAAAATATACAATGTATGTATATGCATCAGATTTCTTTAAATAGTTTTGAAAATTTCTTTTTTCTCTTTTTTTTTAATTTTTTTCCCCCACTTTTTGTGCAAAACAGTCAAATCAACTGTCCAAATAGATCTGATCCTCTACAAACCTGGGTTGTTTTGCACAACCCCTCTGTTATTTAGTAACTGAGACATTGTGGACATAGTGACTGCGTAAATTCTTATTCATCCAGTTATGGTTGTGTGCAAAAGATTAATTAAGAACACTGGAGTGTTTTGGGTGGTTGAAGAAGTTAACCTTTAATCCTAAAGTCTGTCCAATTTTCTTGATTCAACTTTTGCAGACCACGGGACGTCATATCAAATGAAAATTTTATTTTCACACTGCAGCTGTGAGCAATTGTTTCAGAAATCAAAGTACTTGTATACAAATCATAGGAAGTCAATTTTCAATATTCTGGCCCTCAAAACTAAATGCAGTATTTTTTGCCTTTGACATCCAGGTGGGTGCCTGAGTCAGCTCGATGGCTCATTGCCAACGGAAAGGTGGAGGAAGCTCATTTGTGTCTCGTCAAATGTGCCAAAATGAACGGCACTGAGGCATCGTGTCATGGACTTAAACCTGAGGTTTGCGTTGTTCTCATAATGATAATGTTCTGATTCTCAATAGTTGCCAAGACTATTCCTTTGACTGTTTCTAGACTCTTTCCTCCATCGTGGTGACAGAGAAGAAAAGTCGAGTGTATTCCTACTTGGACTTGATGAGAACACCTAAAATGAGAAGATTGTCCTTGTGCACTGGTTCTCTTTGGTCTGCGCATAATTTTTTTTCTCCACATCCAATTGTGGGTTTGGGTCACACAATGTTACAGCGCATTCTCTCGTTCCTAGGTTCACCATAGCAATTGCATTCTACGGCATCACCTTCAATGTCAGCGGCTTTGGCCTTAATGTCTACCTCACTCAGTTGCTCTACTCATCAGTGGAAGTGCCGAGCAAATTGTCCAGTTTCTTCTTACTGGACAGGATTGGCAGGAAGCGCACGCAGGTGGGAATGTCTACCTTGCTTGCTGTCTCTCTCGGAATCAACATTTTGATACCAAAAGGTTGGTGTCATGGCATTTCCAAGGATTGATCCAGATGTTGTCATACTTAATGATTCCCGTGACCTTCCCCCAGAAATGTCAACCCTGAGAACAATGGTGGCAGTCATAGGAAAAGGCTTTTCTTCAGCATCATTTTGTACCACAGTGCTCTACTCTTCTGAATTGTTTCCCACTGTTGTCAGGTGCGCTTACATACCTTACTTTTTTTCATCAGCAGGTTGTAAGTTTCTATACTGCCTTTATTTCAGCATCTAAAAGTTATACACATAGTGCCAGTCACAATACTAAACTATCTGTGCTGTAATATTTATGTTCAAGACAAAACGGGATGGGCTTCAACTCATCTATGGCCCGAATGGGTGTGGCCCTCGCTCCTCTCATCCTTTTACTGGATGACGTCTGGAAGGACCTGCCCCAACTCGTCTTGGTCTCCTCAGCCGTCCTGGCAGCAATCCTGGCATCGCAGCTCCCAGAGACACGTGGCCGCTGCCTGCCAGAGACAATTGAGGATGTTGAAGGGAAAAAAATAAGCCCAAACTTTGGTTATACCTGTAATGTTACCTGATTAGAATTTCATCATACCTTGTGAAGTTGGAGCAACGCCTTTGACATCCTGTTTTTCTCACATTCTCACTCACGTAGCCTTGCGGCTTTTATCCGGTAACTTTATCTTTTGTGGATTCAACTCGTAAATGAATGCTTTAGAATGAAGTTGATGTGTAACATCAAGTGCATTTCTGTCATGACATTCACATTGGTATTTAAAGCATCAAGGTGTAGTAAGTCAAAGCTCCTTTAATAAAGAAACAAAGCCAGCAGTCAACAATTCCCTACCGTAAAACATCAAAACAATGCTTCTTTTGAAAATATTTATAGTGATCCAATGCTTGCTGATATTTCTTTCCGGCATTACAGTTGAAGAATGGACAATGTGGGAGACAACTGAAAGCTAACAAAAAAAAAATATATATAAAAAAAAATCCAAACGCTAAAGAGTCAACAGTTTTAAGATACGATGATACAGAAAGATCTAAAACTATATGGTATGCTGTCATTTTTTCAGGACAGTTATTGGTTAACGTTTAGTACTGGGAATACTCTTTGCTCTCTAGTTTGGCAACGATTCGCTCCAGCTGTCGTTTAGCTTCACATTGTGGGAAGTTACTCATTTCGTAGTACTGGGGGGCAATCTTGACCAGCCTGCAACACAAGAGACAGCATCAGAAACCGCACTTGAACTGACGGACGACCATGACCCTATCGATTACTTTAGCTCACCACTCTGGTTTAATGTCTGTGCAAGTGCGAATGTAGTTCTTGGTGGTGAGGACAAATTCGTTGTAGAGCACCCATTCGGGCTTGTGGTCCAAGACTGTTGATGGGTGCAGTTGGACTACTTGGTTGTCTTTGACTGTGAGGTAATGACCAGTTCGTTCCAGATGAGCCACCTGCAGCACAGACAACAAGCAAGTCAATGCATTGTAAAATTCAATTGAGCCAAACAGTATCCAGGCTGCATTCACTACATTTAAGAAACTAAACTTCAGAAGTGAGGACCACTCCAAATGCTTTGGTGGATTTGGTTTGAAAACAAACACTTATGGAGTTAGTATTTGTTGGAGCTGACGGTCCGAACGTCGACCACCACGTTGCGCACCGGCATTACCAACCTGCATGAAGAAGCCGGTGCAGAGCGCTCTGCGAATATTGATGTAGTAGTCTCGACTGGTGAACTCTGTGCTCCGGCGGGGCAGATTGAAGCGATCCATGATCCTGGACAGCTGCTGCCGCACGTTGTCGGCTGACATCAACGAGCGGTAGTTGACAAAGTTGTCATAGCACCACTGGTTCGCCTCATGGTCTGAAGGGGAGGACAAAAAGGTAATTGATTTCAAGCTAAGACAGTGACAGGCATGCGCAACACCTTGTGTTGTGGACCAGCTTAGTGACTGACACTCACTTTGCTTGAAGGCGTGGTAGACATTGAGCAGTGTCAAGTGGTCGCCGTCGATGTGGGCGAACCTCATCTTGGACTCGTCGGCGGCCTTCTTAGCCTCCGTGGGGCGAACAAAACACTGTGGGACTAAACAAGGTTGGTATGGGCCCCAACAAAGCCGCCCACAGGGATGAGTCAAAAATTCACAACACAATAGAGAAAAGCCTAAGAGGTGACAGCTGGGAGTGGCACAACCACAAGCTCTATCGAGGGGGGGGGGGGGTCTGCAGCCTTAGCTCAGAGACGGTTGGGGGAAGTTCATTAAAGCACATCTGGAAAGCAAAAGTTTTCTTGCGCTTCTAGTCATTGCATAGAAGTTTTCGAGTCACCGGAGAGTTTAAGTGGATACATTTTTGCGGATCAAACAATTTGTGCACATGCTAAGGGTTCAGCTAACATGGCCACAGCGCCTGATCGCCAAGTGAAGGTCTTGATTTTTCTAAGTTTGATTCAATATACTATTCATTTAAATTTGGCAAGTTTGTTAACACTTCTCTGCACTGTGTGAAATTCATAAGACATTTACATTTTCTCATCACAAGGACCTGAAACGGTTTAGTTACTATTAAAATGCATCAATTGACATTTCTATCCCTTAGCCTCTCAAAGACATTTGGGACTTTTTTGTGGGGGAAGTTCTAATAGTTTGAAAGCTGAAATGACGCACACTAATAGTGCCATAGTACACAAAAATGATACAGCAGAACCACTAATTTTCAGACGTGAAATCCAAGTGCTGGCCTGTGACGTCTGAGTATTCGACATATTCCACCCTTAACAGACGCATTCATTTATTCTGAGTTGGCCTTGGAAATTCTATTACTTGATGCTCAAACGAAAAACAGCACGCTTCAACTTAATTTTGTATTTTATTTTTGGATTAACAGTTCTTCTCTGCTCAAGTATTGAGACCCTTTGAACCCATGTGAATTGATGTGGATTCATCAGGGACTCTGAGCGGGCCCGGTCCTGGCCATTACCTGACAACATAGCGGTGATGGAAAGGATCTCATTGGAGCAGTTGAACTCGCAACTTGCGATGACCATCTTGGCAAGCTGGGGGTCGAGGGGGAACTCTGCCATCATGGAACCCAGCTCAGTCAGGTCACCGTCATCATTGAGAGCCGCCAAGTAGTTGAGTAGCTCCAGGGCTCTCATCAGTGTCTCAGGAGCTGCAAGGAGGTCAAGGAGGTATGACAACACCATCAGGGATGAGACACCTTCCACCTCACTGATTTGAGCGCTTTGTACACTGGACAGTCTCACCTGGTGGATCCATGAAGTCAAAGTGCACGAGGTCATCGATGCCCAACTTTTTGAGTTGCAGCACCACAGACCCCAAATTTGAACGCAGGATTTCTGGATACGTGTTATCCTGAAAAGGAAAGCATGATCAGTACAATCTTAGAGGAGCTATTGAAAAGGAAGAACAGCATTTTAGCATGTCACCTGCATCTCTGTTTTGTAGGCTTTTTCTGTATAAAGGCGGAAACATTTCCCTGGACGGGTTCTGCCGGCTCGTCCTGCCCTCTGCTGAGCAGAAGCCTTACTGATGGCTGTGACAAGCAGCGACTCCACTCGGATGCGAGGGTTGTACACCTGCAGACAAATTTGTAATCACATTATATCCAATATACTGTGTGTAAGATTCAAGTGAGATTTGCCCATCTCAAACTAATTTGGGCTGCTCCACAATAAGTTCTGCTGCACAGCCCACCTTCTGTTTGGCAAAGCCAGGATCGATGACAAAGACTACGCCGTCAATCGTTAGAGAGGTTTCAGCAATATTTGTCGATACCACAACCTAAAACAAAGAAACAAACAAACAAACTGTTAACAAGTTTTGAAGTGTTTTTCTGGCAAGTTTTTGTTTTAAAGTTAAATTAAAATTAGCTCAAGTTAATTGGCAAGTGAGGGAGTCACACTGCACTTGAGAAAAGAATGCTTGGTGTATAATTATAAACCACCGATTTCTATTGCTGCTGGTATGTGTGCAATATTGTAGCTTCATGTGTAGCTTTTGTACGTCGACATAGTGTGAGCAGTGCACATCAGTGAGGATGCACTTTGCACCTAGCCTTAGGTCAAACTTGAATTATTAAACCAATATACCTTTCTTCCTATAGCACCATTGGGTTTCCGCGGGGGTGGCGGCTCAAAGATCCTTTGCTGCTGCTGTGGTGGCAATGTGGAATACAGTGGAATAATTTTGATGTCCCCAACTTCAGGCCCGAGGTCATCAACCTCACGCTTGATTCGTTTGCACGCTTCATCAATTTCCTACAGAGGAAAACGTTTATTTTTGAGGACATTAAAGAAACTGACAACACTGGGAAAATCTAAGTTGAATGCCATTCAAGTGGTATGATTTGGATATCGAACAAAACTGTGTGTCAAACATCTCTTCATGAGTATCATATTTTCCTGTTCCCTCTCATTAGGTGCCATCTTCAACAGGTAACTCTTTCGACTTTTATTGAATGGCGGGAAATTTCAATACTTACAAAGAATTTTTCCTGAGATATTAACTGTACAGTTGAAAGAGGTTTTAAGGACAATGCCATGTTTGAGGTTAAAAGTCAAGCATGCTCTCACCTCTTGACCGGTGAGGAAGAGAAGACAATCGCCCTCGTCTTCCTCACACATGTGAATCTGGATGACCGTGCGAATGGCAGCCTCGAGGTAGTCTCGCTCCGGCTCAGGCGTGTAGAAGATCTCTACCGGGTGCGTGCGGCCGGGAATCGTCAACAGGGGGCAACTGTCAAAGTACACTTGGAACTTCCCTGCATCCAGAGTAGCGCTCATAACTATCACCTGAGCAAAAAGAGAACATCCTTGGTGAGCTTTTTTTTTATAGCAAATATTTCCCCTTCAAATTTTCTTGAATATAAAAAAAATTGCACAATTACTTTGACTTAGTCTTTTTTTAATGCAATTGGTAAGGGCCTCAGAAGACTAGAAAACAGAAATGAACTCTGATTGAAAAGGTTCTGCACATGTAAGTATATTTCATGGGGTCTTGCAAGAAAATTTAATTTGGCTGCTTCTTTCACGCTAACTTTGAATCAAAACTTTCATGTCGCTCCACGGCAACTGTGACGGCAAACAACATGGGGATTGGACATTAGTTTAAATTAGTGGCTCCTCAAATTCCAAATATGCGAGGACATACAAACCTTCAGATCTGCTCGCTGACGCACCACCTCCTTCAGCACTCCCATCAGAATATCAGTGGCGAGTGTTCGTTCATGGGCCTCGTCGAGTATAATCACTCCGTATCTCTCCAGAAGAGGGTCATTCATCGCCTCTCTTAGCAACATACCATCTGTCATGTACCTAAATAAACAGAAGATGGAATCAGACAGGTGGATATGTGTTGTTTTGAAAATAATTGAATGGAGCCAGCGACTTACTTTAGAATTGTTTTGGCAGAACTGCAGTCTTCAAATCGGATGGAGTAGCCCACTTCCTGTCCAAGCATCACGTCCATTTCGTCTGCCACTCTTTGGGCCACGCTCATGGCTGCCACTCTCCTTGGTTGAGTACAAGCGACAGCCCTCTTCGGACCAGGAATGCTCCTTACCATGTCCACACACCACTGAGGAATCTACAGGTAAAAGCAAAAGTCCCATGAATTCCATTGCAATTTCAGTTGAATTGCATTTTGTGTGTGGGTTTTCTCACCTGTGTTGTCTTGCCGGAGCCAGTCTCTCCAACAAGGACAAAGCTCTGATGGCGTGTGATGATGTCACTGAAGTTTTCCTTGTATTCCCAAACGGGAAGCTGTAACCTTTTCTTAAGGATCTCATAATAGCGAGGCGTGTGCGGCAGGTTGGTGAATGGATTGATCTGCTGCTGCATGGCCATCTGCTTCAGCTGAGGCATGGTGATGATGGGCGGTGTGCTTTTAGGTGGTGCACTTGAAGACTTCACATCTCTCTCACGGTCCCGGTCTCTGTCACGGTCCCGGTCTCTGTCCCTGTCTCTGGAATGATCCCCACGGTCTCGATCTGAGTCTCTGTCACGCCTGTCAGTGTCAATTAAATGCAATGTTAAATTAGTCATATGGTCTGCTGATGTTTAACTATACTTCGAAATGGCGTTGGGTCAATTATTAGTTTCAAAACTTGTTTCTGATGAGAAATAAAAATCTAGAATCCTAGAATAATTCAAATAAACTATAACCTGTTGTTGACTAAGGTCATTGTCACTTGCTTTTCTACTAATGAGGGTGAAATCAGATTTTTGTGAATAATAATAAAAATCGACAACTTTGGTTTAGAGCCTGACATTGAAGCCTCTGAAATTATATATTGGTTGAGCTCTCTGCTTTTAATACAAATTTAACAGGCAAGCTGACCTCTTTCTATTGACAGTTGAGCCAACATTAGCTCGTACTGGGGAATGCGGGAATTATATTTTGAATACACTGCCTGACAAGATACCGTATTAAAGCTATTTAAAGGGGCGTAATTTGTACAATTTTGATGTATGTAGACCATGGGATGAACGGCTTTAAAGACGTAATTTAACAAAATGCTCTCGTTTGCCGCTTGGGCTAGCGTGCTAGCTAGTTAGCTTAGCTAGCAGGTATGGCTGCTAGCATCCCGCTAACTTCATACACGTGCCTCAAACTCGTATCGTGATGCGAGCTAATGCAAAACACTCCAAACGTTCACGTATCACCTTGGGCGCAATAAAGATTACTTAACCAGCATGTCGCCGAGTCACCACCACCAGCACAAACCGCTAAGGTTAGCTATTTATCTCTATTCCCATTAAATCACAACGTAGGCTTCTAGCCAACTCGCAACAGCCCGCGAGCGTCTAAAATGTTTCAATGGACGCGTTCGTTTAGCGTCACACCTACCCTTCGGATCTCTTCTTACTGGAGTAGTCATCACCCAAATCCAAACGATGTCTTTTGGACATCTTTGTGAGAAAACGGCGTACCTTTTAATAATCAATAACGGCGGCCACTACTTCACCCGGTTTAATGCAACGGCGTTTCCTCATTGGGTTCTTCCTTGTTAGTATTCTGTTTAGTAGCGTCGTAGTTGCATTACCGCCGCTAGCTGGTCGGGAGTAAGAATGTTTCTATTTCGCAGCTTCGGGTCCGAAATGCCAATTTACTAACATTAAATCTCCCCGCTGTAATAAAAGCGCACAGAACTCTCGTTGTAATGATTTGTGATCATTTTATTTAATCCACAAGGAACATACATTATTAGGAACACTTAAGCATAAACAAACTTAAACATGCATTAGACTACAAAACAAGCTAACAGTATTTTCATGAAGACATATAGTTTCATTGTTTTATTGAATTGTTATGAATGTATCTGCAGGTGCCAGCACCAAAATGTGGAAAATATCAATAGCCTCTATGAAGAAACATTTTTAATTTATAGACTCCCTGTAGAAGTAAAACAATACTCTTTCAATTGTACTTAGACACCACTTCACCAAGAATTCAACAGTTACATAACATTTGAACAGAAATCACCACTCTAAACAATTCAAATAGTTGCATCAGCGGTGCAATTTATTCATTCACATTAGTGTCATCTGACGCCAAGTAAATGTCTTATCATTTATAAGCATTCATTGGTTCACCCCCCCAAAAGAAAACATTAGTTCATCATTTAAAAACTGCGTAAGGGACACCGGCTGCATTACGTAATTCAATTGCAAGCATTAGTCCTTGTGTTTGTTTGTAATAAAAGAACTACCTGTAAAATGTATCATTAATTATTATTAATTTCTTCAAAACACTTTCCACACATTTTCTAAGCAAAGCAGGGAAAATCAGTGTATCAGGCTTATTAGCCTGTGCAAATTTGTATGATTGTTATGACATTTAAGATCAGCAAGCGCATGTTGACTACATGTATGGCTATCAGCAAAATGTGGCATTAAATTCCCCGTATTTGCGCAATATGTGCACTCCACAAATCGGGGGAGGTAATCCCAATAACGCAGCAGCTGAGTACAACTCCTGCATTTCCATGAATCAGACTGCCATCATTCCCCCCAAGGCCAAGGTCATCCCGCCCCTGGTGAATCGAGACTGCTCTTCCAAGCACAGACAGATGACCAAATAGCGTGACCTCAGATTCGAACGCTGCTCTGATTTTGCCTTGTTGAGGCACAAAGTTTCCCAAATCTCCCAGGTGGTTGGGGTGAGTGACACCTTCAGGGTTGAAGTGACTTCCAGTTAAACCGCACCCGTTCATCAGGTTTCCATACTGATGAATGTGCAACGCCCTGGGCTGTGGCCCGCTCCCTGTGGGGAATCCATTAAACCAGAGAAGGACTCTGACCGTTCCATTAGGATTACCCTGCCTAAAGAGCACTCGGCCATAGATTTGGGGCATACCCTCAACCAGCGGTAAGTTTGGGCTCATTTCACAGGTTGCATACCGAGTGCTACTGTTTTGCCCGACGTCTGGTTGGTTTCTGTCGGTCTGGTCTGGTTCACTCTGACAGGTGGACAGCACAAACAGAAGCAATGCCCCCACTATACACTTTAGCCTGAAAGAAATGAAAACATCATCCATTATACTATAAATGCTCAATTCCAATGAGGTTGATACATACTGTACAGCGTAAATAAAAATAAAATAATTTGATTGACTTGACGGATGTTTAAGGCTCAAACTGATAAAAAGAAATCCCCTAAGTATTATATTATTTTAAATTTGACGACAGCAGTGCATTCCCAAGTTAATATACTCACCAGTGTTGATGCATTGTTACTACAATTAAGAAAACTATGGGGAACCAAATATCTTGGAAGTTTTTGCTGCAAGGATCGCTTGACGAACGAAGCAATGTTATCATATATATATGTTTCGTTGTATCATAAGTAGGCGTTGCTTTACTGAGGGTGGAGCACAAATACGCAAAAGGCGGTGTGTATACTGTTTTTTAAATGAGTTGTGAGACGTTTACATGCATATGGTTGTCTTAACATAAACACCTGGAGCACAGACTTTCCATGGCTGAGGCATTTGAATAGCAAGTAATTCACAATTGAACTTCTCTAATTCCAATTTTTATCAAATGTGTGTTTACCAAAATGACAATGTACTTCAAGTTTGTATCCTGGCAAATCAACAACTAATCCCATAATGCCCAAGAAGGAAAAAATAGATATCAAGTAAAATAATTTAACAAAAGGTGGGAAAGCAAATACTTGTTTGTGCTTTAAGGGGGTAGGAAAAGAACAGCATGTACTTGTTTCTGGAATGGAATTCAACATGTCAGCATTTTTTACACCAGATGGAATTTTTTGAAGGTAATGTTATTTTACTGAAGTCTGTTTATAGTCAGTACAGTATTTGTCTCAGTAACGGACCATTCCGTCCAATAAATTCTAACCCTGTTTGGTCTGCAACTCAGACTCTGTTTTAAATTAAATAGTGTTCATCAGGACACCAAATACAAGCGAATGAAATTCTCCAACGAGAATCTTGCCGAACAGTCATGAGCTACATGAAGGTCAACAATCCAAGGATGACGAGAGTGCAGGTGATGTCTTTGCCCCCTCAATAGATGTGATCTCTTACATCCAACCAAGAAAATAAAGTGGGATTCATGATAACTGAACACATTAGACGACAAAGAACGCTAACAGGAGTTCCGTAAAGGCACAGTTTCATTGTTTCAGTGAATTGTTATGGATGTATCTGTAGGGCCCAGTACCAAAATGTGGCAAGTAACAATAGCCTCTATTGAGAATTATATATTTTTTTTATGTTATTATATTTTTCTGTGTTGTATTGTAAGCAAGTCAGTGGGTGTCGCTTTACCAAGGGTGGAGCTCAATTACGCATGGGTAAACTTAACTATTTTCTTCATGTTTACCAGGGGCGGCCCTTCGTACTTCAAATGGTATTTCTGATTATTCAAATGGATTCTTTCTCAAGCATTTAGCCTCAAGTCAAACCCTATTTTTTTAGCTGCTGGTACTTAAATATATTTAAGTTAATTAAGTTAAGAAATATATTTAGGTTAAGTGAAATGCGTTATAGGCACGGAAATACATTGGTAATGAATTGTTTATGTGCTCTTATTTATGCTAAACAAGTGAAAAGCTCCCATCTTTTTTTCTATTGCATGCATTTTGTAACTTTTCTATTAGTTTAATAAAATCCAATGGAAATGGATTCAACTCTTTTGTTTTTTCCAATAGTCTTTCAAAATCTGAAGTCAAGGTCATTTTTGTTTTTGATGTTTGGTTTCATGGAGCAGCTCACAAGCGAATAGTATAGTCCACATTTGTGATTAATTGCAGTATTTTTGTGCTCTTATTTATGTTTATATTTAAGTCATAGGAATAAAGAAACAAAGAAGCAAAAAACTCCAACAACCACATAGAAAAAAAAGAACTCACTAACATGTGCCTCAATAAAAAAATACCCCCAAAAAATACAATTCACTCTTTGACTCCGTATTTTTCTAGTGTATTATATGAGCAAAGAATCTGTTGAAACCCACTACCACATCATTTTGATCTGGCTTTAATTCACTATTATCTAGAAAGGTATCTGCAATCTCATTGTTTCTTATTTTATTTGTCATATTTTTTTTTTTTTTTTTACCCACTGACTAAAATACGAAAATGTAAGCTATACTTCATAACTGTAGGGGGAGACGAAGAGTTAAAAACAAAATGGGGATTTTTTTTTTTTTTTTTTATTGCTTGTAATACGTATTGTATAAAAACTCATTTCAGAGTGCACTGGAATTTAGAAGGAATGCCAGTCTGCAGGAAGCCTAACAACTCAATCAAACAAGGTATGATCTCATTCACGGCACACTCTCGTCTCACCTTAACTTTAATTTTCTAAATGTTACATACCTTTGTGTAACGGAACTTCTGACGACTGTGTCAGTCCTCGAAGGCCCGTGTCTTGCGTGTTTTATAGTCTCTGTTGTAACACACCTAATTCAAATGGCCAGACAATAAGCAAAATTAGATGACAAATTTGATCATTTTCACGTGTGTTGCAGCAGGGAGACCTATAAAACATGCCCGACACCGTTACCGTTACCGGTCGTCGAGGACTGGATTTGCCCACCCCTGGTGCGTGCAGTGAAGAAGCTGTTGTCTGACGAAAGCGGGTGCACAGTCGATCTCGGACCTCAAGTCCCTGATTCTCTTACGATACAACAAGAAAAATAATCTGTTGCTCAAACGTTCTTTGATTCTGCAGTTTTCTTAATTGTAGTAACAATGCATCAACACTGGTGAGTATATTTCTTTATTTCACCAAGCTGACTCAAAAAGTACGACTGAAATGGTTTGTGCATGCTGAAAACGCTAAAAATTCCAATTTGCCAACTTTGGCAGTCCTAAAAACCTGTGCCGCATTTGGTTCGTGTAATTTATTTAGCATATTGGCTTGTTGAATTCTGCATAAGACACCCGTTTTCATTAGATCATTGTGCAACTAGTTCACTTGTCCAGCTGTTACATGATGTTTTCCCAAGATGCCCACAACTATGTTAACTTTTACCTATTAAACAAGAGAATAATATCGTCACTAGTTAACGGTAAGGCTTTACAAACACCAATCGGACTGTTAAGCAACATAAAATGGGAGGAAATCTGTCTCCTCAATTATGTCCTCATTTACCAAACACATTGGGTGTTGCGCAATGGCAAGGTGATGACGCAGTGGTTAACAGGCCTCTGTTGGGGCTTTTTGGAACGTGTTGCTGTCATCAAAATAAAAACGAGTGACTGTTTTTTTTTTTTTTTTTTTGTCAGTTTGAACCTTAAATACTACTAAAGCAAGGACTTTCTATTTAAGCTGTTAACTATGTACCAATTTTGTTGAAATTGAGCATTTGAATTGTAATGGATATTTTTATATCTTACAGGCCAAAGTCAATAATGGTGGCGTCCCTTCTTTTGGTGCTGTACCTCTGTCAGAGTGCCTCAGCCTCCACCAGCACCTGGGCACCACCAGAGGTCTGGCAAAACAATGGCGCTTTGTATGCAACCTGTAAAGTGAGACCAAGCACCAGGCTAGCTGAGGGTTTGCCCAAAGTCTATGGCCAAGTGCTCTTCAAGCAAGATTATCCTCATGGGAAGCTCCGAGTGATGCTCCGCTTCAATGGATTCCCCACGGGGAGCGGGCCAGAGCCCAAGGCGATGCACATTCATCAGTATGGAGACCTGCAGCAAGGGTGCGATTCCGCTGGAGGCCACTACAACCCTGAAGGTGTCAATCACCCCAACCACCCAGGAGATTTTGGAAACTTTGTGCCTCAACAAGGCAAAATCATGGCAGCATTTGAATCTGAGGCCACGCTATTTGGTAGTCTGTCTGTGCTTGGAAGAGCAGTCGTGATTCACGAGCACCAAGATGACCTGGGCCTTGGGGGGGATGCTGGCAGTCTGCTTTCTGGAAATTCAGGACGCAGGCTCGGTTGCTGTGTTATTGGGATTTCCTCCCCCAATCCCTGGAATACATACTCCAGGGTGATGACTAGGCGCCTGCAGAAAATTTAATGCCACACTTTTTTGTGGGTTGCCATACATCTATTCTACATGCGCTTGCAGATCTTAAATGTATCAATCCTACATCATCGCCTGGGCTCAATATGCCCATTGTTTTTTTTGCTGTGCAAACATATGAAAAGTAGTTTATTTTGAAATTATTTACAAATACATTTTTGTTCTTTCATCACACAATGACCAGTGCTTATAATTGGAATATGTTAACAGTGCCCCTCCTGAGGCAGTTGTCTTAACTATTCATCCACAGTGCCGTTGGTGTCCCTTACACACAGTCTTTAAATGGTGTGCTCGCAATTTGTTTCACTCTGTAGCTTGTGTATCTTGTGAATAAACAGCTGATGCAACTATTTGAATTGTTTTGAGTGGTGATTTCTGTCCTCCAAGGCTACTTTTCCAATGGTTAAATTGAAAATACATTTCACAATTACATCTGATCCAAACTGAGCTTATGGAAAAATGCAATATGCATTCTCATTTATCTTGTTCAAATGTTAAACTGTAACTGTTAAATCCTTGATGGAGTGGTTTCTGAGTAGAACTGATAGTTTTGTTTTACTTCTACAAGTAATCCATATTGAAAAAGTTCTTTCCTAGAAGCTATTTGTTACATTTTGATGCTCGACCCTACAGACACATTCATAACACGTCACTGAAACAATGAAACTCATGAAAATCCTGTTGGCCTGCTTTGTAGTCTAATGTATTCAGTTATGGTCTAAAATGATCAGAGAAAAGTAACGATCAACACGACTCTTCTTTTTAAGCACAATTGTGTTAAAAACTGTAGAATACAGATTAGCAGCCTCTAGAAGTTTTCTGGAATGTACAGTGCCAGTGTGGAAGAACTATGCTGTTTGGATGTCATCATCTTTGACAGTAGACAGTGTCAAACAGAACATGCCATATCTGTCCCAATAAAATAATCCTGATCTTGCCGAATTTCCTGCTCCTTTTCAAAGGGAACCGTTGGTGGGATATTGACATGTTCCTCTATTATGATACATTCCGTTTCAATGTTCTCTGCTCCCACTTCAACTTTATTTTCTCTCGTGCGGTTGGATGTGACAGTTGGTCCCTCAGAAGTGTTTGACACAAGGCGTGTGTTCACATCTATTGGAGGGGGGAAAACATCACCTGCACTCTTGTCATCTTTGGATTGTTGACCTTCACATAGCTCGTGGCTGTTTGGCAAGATTCTCGTCGGAGGATTAGATGGCTCCTCTTCGGATGGAGGGAAAGACGAGTGGGACGATTTGGGAGGTTCTGCTGGCGTTTCACTCGCTTGCATTGGATGTGCTGATGAACACTGCTCTGACTCCCCTGTGAAAACATGCACACAATGTATGACAGTATGATGAGACAAGGGAAAGAAAAAAAAAAAGAAAGCTATTGCAAACCTGATGTGTCTGGTGGATGAGTGTTGCAGCTGTCTTTTCCTTCTATTATGAAGGAAAATAGTGTTAATTATCTTGATATAGTTTCACAGTAACAAAAAAAAAAAAGAGACATACTTCCGCATATGCCCACCGAGATATGGTAAGTAAGGCCTTAGGGACAAAACACAAAAAGCAGAGGAAAGAATCATTTGCATGCTGATTAGAAGTACTTCAACCATTTTATTATTTTTCAAGCACATGAAGTGAGAGGACAAGACAGTTTTAGGCTTTGCAATCAAGGCATAGATAGAGATAAAGGGGATTTATAAACTATTATTAGGGATGCCAAATACTGATACTGGGTATCAGTTTTGATGCCGATAACTTCCTTATTTCAAGGCATCGATACTCGCGATGTTATGCAGAAAATGCAGAAAATGGTACAGAAAATGGAAGAAAAACTGCCAAAGAAATGATATATTTGAACTGTCATTTTTTCGGGTGAGGATTTTTATGTATCAAAAAGTACTAGTATTATTGGCATCTGTATAGGTGACTAAAGAATTAAGTACTCTTACTGGTATTCATCTGAAAAAATGTTGGCTTGAGTATCCCTAAATATTATGACTGAATAGACAAATGTTTCTCACTGATCACATATTTGCCTACCTGGCAGATTCCACAATCCAGACGTCTCCAATGTTTTGAGTTTCTTCTCCAGTTCTGCAACTCGAGTTCCAAGAACCCTGGAGATAAGGGACCCAATAAGAAACATGCTGGTGAAGCAGAGAAAGACAAATAACAGTCAGCACTTGTTAATTTGTCGCTGGTGCTGAATCAACATGTTCTTCTCGTGGATGGTTTCCAGGAGAGCGGTGGCCAGGGACTTAAGGTCCGAAATGGACTGGGCGGTGACGGGTAGCGTGCAGCCGCTTTCGTCAGACAGCAGCTCCTTCACTGCATACACACCCAGATACAGTCGTCAAACTTTCCAACACACAAATGCATGTGACAGATAAAAAAATCAAGTCAGGGTGAGATGAGGGTGTGCTGCGAATGAGATGACACCTTGTTTGGCTGAGAGCACCCCAGTGAGTGCACTGCTGTTCGGCTTCCCGCAGACTCTGACATTCTTCCTGGATTCCAGTGCACTCTGAAATGAGTTTAAATACAGTATTAAAAACAAAATTAACCATTTTTTAACTCTTTGTCTCCCCCTACAGTCGTGTAGTGTAACTTACATTTTAGTATTTTAGTCAGTGGGTAAAAAAAAACGTTGCAGCTAACATAACGTGTGAAATCCATGTACCTTGTACTTGCCCAGATTTGTCTTGAGCAAGGTGACCTCCTCCTGAAGCTGACAGAGCCGATCATGCAAATACCTGAAATAGTCCAAACATGTTAAGAAATGGTCAAGAACTCTTCCACACTTCTTTTGTTGTTTTAAGTTCTTAACGCCAACAAACCTATTCTCCATGCAGAGAGCGTCGATATCCAAAATCCGAACGTCATCATTCCCAACGATGTGGTTCATCTCCACATTGAGGCGATGAGCCTTCTGCTGAAACACGTCGCGCTCCGCTCGGACATCCTGAAGCTCGTCGCTGAGAGACTTTGTGCTGTGCTCCAGCAATTCGTTCTACAGCCACCCCAATACGAACACACACACACAGCTCCATGTAGTCAGAGGTCATCTGGGTTGGTAAAACGCGAGTGGTCAGTCATGTTCACCTGCTCTCTGGCTCTTTCCAACTGTTTGACCAAGTCCTCACGTTCATGTGCTGGGAAATGGCGAGCGCCTACCTCGTCGTCTCCCAGTCGTTGTTTGGTGATAGTCATACGTAGGAGCTGGAAGACAATAAAGCCATCTGACGATGATGACTTCTTGCAGACTTGATGTTTTTAAACTATATTCGTCATGTTTGGGGATTTATAAGGTGATGCTGCCCATCTTTTGAACGCCATTACAGAAACAAGGACATATCGTTTTTTTCTATCCCCTTAAAGAACAAACATTTATTCGCGTTCCCACCTTTTAATAAATGTTTTTTTTTTTTTAAAAATGATCTATTTTTACTTCCTGGGCATTATTAGTTGTTGATTTGCCAGGATGCCAGGAAGCAGGGTGCAAAATTGAGGTGCATTATACGGATGTAATTTGGGTAAATACACATTTGATAAAAATTGGAATTAGAGATGTTCAATGTCCCACCCATGGAAATTGAGTAATGTCACAGACCTTGTTGTCTCCATGAGCTTCAGCCAGTCGTTGCTTCAGCTCCTTCACCTCATCAGAGAGACGGTTGCTTTTTTCTCTTGAGTCCCTCAATAACTGAGCTAAATTCACCTGTGGAAAATGCCATAAGCTTTAGTGTAAGTCATTATTGTGACCCTTTGATACAATTGATCAAATTAGAGCAGTTAGCTGATGTCATGATAGATTGTACATCCTTTCTATACTGTTAATTCTGTTCAGGACGCTGACACCTATCTCGATGCAACCCAAAGGGTGAAGGTCGATTGTCAATCACAGTTTCATTTTGAATGGGGCATTAAGGTGAAATTGGTCCTATGCTAGCTTGCACACCATGAACCAAACAATCATGTTGAAATTCAGTTCTCCTGGATGTGAACCAACGCTTATTACAAAGAACACCCAAAGTCTTTAAATTAACTTGAGGTCATCATAGGACGGCAAATGAAATTCATCAGATCTCAGCAATCAAATTCATAATGGGCTTGTGACAGTGTAATATCTGGCTTTGAAAACTTACTTGGTGCCGTTTTTCGGGAGGCAAAGACAGATCTCCGTCCTGTTTTGAGGGAATTAATAGAATACAATGTGTTACAGATAAATAATTTGTGTGTCTTCACAATGCCTGCAAACATCTTACAATGAGCTCCCTGTATTTCTTTTTTAGTCCTTGGTGCCGCTCACGAAGCTGGTTGGCCATCAGCTTGTACTGATCCCTCTCCTGTTGGCATGTATCCAGCTCTTTGGACAAGATAAGCAGAGCTTCCTTCTTGCTCTCCAGCTTCCGCTTACAAATTAGGAACTGGGAAGGGAATGGATATTGGTCATTACAAAGGACATTTTCAGATGCAAGGAAAATTAATGTTGTAAATGTGACATGAATATATCACTTTTTTTTTAACCCGATCAGTCTCATCCATCCATTTTCGATAAAACTTGTAATCGCAATTGAGGGTTGACCAACATGCATTTTTGGGGGTCTCCTAAAAAGTCATTTTGGAGGGCCAATCATGCCAGCAAAATGCATGATAGGTTCATTGAATAATGGGAGTGTTATTTTATATTTTTTCAGTGCCCTGCAAGGCCAGCTCACCTGTGACTACATATTATCTACTGTAGAAAATGGCTGGGTGGATGATGTTCAATTTAGTATTTTGCAGAAAAGTAAGCTATTGCATATCTTGTTTGAACCCAGGAACCCCGAGTAAGGATTTCTACAAACAGCAATGGGGTTCCTCTATACATTATTTGCTCATTCCATCACTACAAAACAAACAAACAAACAAACAAAAAACACAATTGTACCTATATTTCGTGATAATCAATCTTCTAAAAAAAAAAAAAAAAAAAAATTATGTAGACTTGTGTTTTTGCACTGTGCAGATGCAGCAAAAATCACTTCCTTGTGATCGTGCCCTGCAGACAAGGAGAGCTCTGCTTCAAGCTAAGCCATTTAAGCGGCATTAGTAACAAATAGCACTATTATTAAGTGTCAGGACGTGAGATTCGAGAGGTCAAGCCAGGGCTCGTTTTTTAACACACAGGTTTTGTTTTTACCTCGTTTACCATTCCCTGCCAGTCGCCGTCACTCCTCCTTGACAGATCCATCTCTCTGTGACGTGCAAGAAAAACCTTACTGACGTCAAAATATGACACAAATAAACGTGTCCTTTCTGCTCAAAATACTTCCAGCTACATGTTTTGGTAATCAACGCCGATGAGCTGGACACAATTAGCAGGAGTCATCAGAGATGTTCTTGTAAACAGTGGCATTAGCGCATTTTTTGCCGTTTCCTGTTACAGCGGCTAAATCCTTTAAAAAAAAAAAATCTCGGTGGCTAGGGTTAGCCTCAATCACGTGTCACTTTGAGCCAATCCCGCGGTTTCTTCAAAGTCACGTGGTTTTAAAACATGGCCGATGTCGATCATCCCTATTATCTTAACCCGAATCAACCTCAATTAATAAATCAAGTAAATTTGTTTCGTTTATTGTGACTTGTAATAATTGTTAGATGATACTCGATGATGATTTGATAACGATGCTGGACATTAGTGTCCCTAAATATTGCAAAAGACATACCTAAACGTTATCTCTTGCATTACCGAAGATCTTTGGACGTCAATGTCGCGTCATGACGCATTTATGGTCACTTGGAAAAATTGTATCTTTTACTTTCAAGCGTTCTGAGTGTAAGATTTACATAGCCTCTTATATAAAATGTTTATTGATAAATTGTAATTTTAAAATATTTCATTTTTGTTACATTTCTTATTTTCAGATTATGATACGTCGTATCAATTTGAAACGTTCAGGGAAAAATAGCTTTCTGTTTGCAATGTTGATATAATTGCACATTTAAAGAGGAACAAGAAATACCCAAAGTGAATTGTAGTCGTCATTTGTTTATTCATACACGAATAAAGGATTTGATTTTCATGAAATGCATACTATTAGCATTGCTAGTACATTCATCAGATACAATAATCATCAAGGTACACACTTCTATTGGTCAAGTGACGAGGTTGTCTAAAACAAATCATTTACTGTCTTGCTTTTTGCAATTAAAAAAATATGAAAGAGGCACCACAAGAAGCATTTCAATAACAGCTTAGACTTGTGTTTTGCATTTTGCATAGGTCAATGTATATTTGTGTTGAGCGCTTTATATAGACAGCTCCACTAATCCAAGGGAGAGTAAGAGGACCATGCACATCATATCACCAGAGTTACTGGACAAATACATATACTAGCATAGTACACAATTGCAACACAGCCAAATAATCTGTCACAGTGCAAATATTTCTTATCAATGTCTTTCATTTTTGGCAAAATTTTGTACAACAAAATTACAATAAAAGCATACATCTATAGCTATTACTGTACAATGAGCATAGCCATACAGTGCATGTATCCAGAACATTTTATCGTATTGCATTGGCACTGATGCAAGGAGCTAACTCGACTGAACCATTTCCGGAAAAAGTTCATTTTTTTTACTTCGGAATTCTTCTGGAAACCTGCAGGAATTCAAATGGAAGAGTATTCTCGTCTCACATATACTATCGGATCGAGACACTATGTGGGTATTTTGATTTATAAGCTTAAATCTACCACAATATGCTCAAAGACCATCGACTTGCCCTTAAAGCTTGAAGAGAAGATGAAATTTCTGCGGTCAGTGGTGACTGCTGTAAAGGACCGTGGAGACTGCACATAGATGTCCTTGAACTTCTGGAAGGTTTTGGTCTCACTGTCCCAGAGGTAGATTTGAGTGAAGGAGTAATCGCTGCCTAAAGCAAGGTAGTGTCTGTCCGTGAAAGAGAACGGCTGGAGAACCATCGTCCCACGAGAAGGAAGGGCCTGCATCTCTGTGAACTGCTTACTGGTCCACTTGAGTATTTTGGAGTCACCTATGAAGCAGGTCATAGCCAGATACAATTCATTTTCCACTCGGAAAGCTTTGACCGCCACCACGTCCTCCGCATTTGGGAATTCACTGTGAAGCATGAACTTTAAGGTGCTCTTGTTCCACAAGTAGACGATAGGCGATTGAGAACGGCTGGCTAAAATGAGGTAGGACTTTCCGTCCATTTCAACATACTCAGCATCTGTATCACGGAACCATTCATGCAAGAACTGATAAGTATAGAACCCGGTTTGGTTCTGATCTGGTTGGTCAGTCCACTTGTAAAGAGTAGACAGGCCTGCTTTGGAGCTGTCTACTATTACAAAGTACCACTCTTCATCCATGCGGAAGACCTCAATGTCATTTGGTTTGGAGATATTGAGGACCTCAATGGATTGAAACATGGTGAACTTGTTCTGCTGATCATCAAACTTGTAAAGGTGAGAGCCCCCGAAGAGCTGCGTGACGATAATCATGACGTGCTCGTCGATCAGGACTGACGCGCACCCAACGACAGACTTCCCTGGAGAGAGAAACGATCTGTCAGCAGCAGTACAACAGAGCATAATTCCTAACCACTGTGCTGCGGCACATTTGTGTGTCATGAAACATCACCGGGCCATTTATACAGCAGCTTTCCATGATCTAAACATGACCACACAAAGTAAATTGAGACGGTACATCACAAACATTTCCTTGTGTGAAATGGGTACATTCCAACCTGTGATGTTGTCAAATTTTCGGAAATTCATTTCGATGTGATCCCACTCCATGACCACGCAGCTGTTTGAATTGGGTGCAGCCATGGCCACATAGATGTCCTCCTTAACGGAGAAGATGTCCGCTGACATGGACTGAATCGGAATTGACTGGTGACGCACAAAGTCTGCAGAGGGATAAAGACACAAAACACGTACAAGTGCATATATTAGGTGAAAAAGTACAAATTCTTCAATTAACTGATCATGTACAGCAACATTTACACAGCAAAAATGTACACATCAAATATGGACTCTGAGGTATAATGACCTCCACAGGGTAAGCTCATGCTAAATTATTAAATAGTTTCATTGATTATTTCCTTCTCTTTCATTCCACGCAAGGTGTCATCTGTATTATAGAGGGACAGTTCTGTTATTGCTTTGGCTTCATTTCAGTTTACCTGTAGACATGCACTGGTCTGGTGCAATGGGAAGGTCATTGAGACGCTTGCCCTTCATGTCAGTGGGACCTGCACAGAATATGTCTGACACTGTGGCGTTTGTGTTTTTTAGCCACGTCATCAGCCACTTGTTCTCACAGCTGCACTGGAAAGCGTTGCCTCGTAGATCTCTAACATCACACACGAGGGAATAAACACATTAATGCTATAAGTGCAGTAAAAAACTGGACGTGATATATGCGTTTAACATTCATTTGGGTAACAGTAATGCTGCGCAACACAAAGTGCAGTCTGACTCAGCTGAAGTAGAAATGCACACACACACTGCATACACAAAGTGCTTACTCACAGTTCCAGCAATGAATCCAAGTCAAAAAACAGGTCTCTTGGCAGGAACTTCATTTTGTTATTGGCAAGGGATCTA
The DNA here is from genome assembly GCF_024217435.2 of Syngnathus scovelli. Lineage (NCBI taxonomy): Eukaryota > Metazoa > Chordata > Actinopteri > Syngnathiformes > Syngnathidae > Syngnathus > Syngnathus scovelli. Next base: position 7,321,098 of record NC_090851.1, on the reverse strand, counting down.
AACATAAACCCCAAAGAGAGAACATCAGCAAAAATTGTTGTAAAACTCATGGTTGGAATTTAGATGGCTGTGATTTAATTGGTTGTATACAAATGTGGAGTAACTTGTCTTACAGATGAGTTAGATCTCGCAGACCACGGAAGGCATTTTTGGTGATAGTTTCAATCTTATTCCCTTCAATGAACCTGTTCAACAAACAGTACAATAGGGATGCATAAATACACAGACGAGAAACAAAATGATTCACTTTTTTGAATGCTGTTTTAATTACTTACAAATATTCCAAATGTGGAAGACCATAGAAAGCATCATCTTTAATTGTGGTCAAAGAGTTAGCATTTAGAAGCCTGTAAAACAGAAGAGTAGGAGAAAAAATTGGAACACTGCACAATTATTTACTACGCTCTCATCCTCGTAAACTCAGCCCTGAATAAGATAATGTTTTTTTGCATTTTGTCGGAATGAGTACACTTATACTTTTGTTGAATTTTGTCTAATATTTAGGTTATGTTTTTTAGCTATCAGTAATGCAGTGCAGCTACAGTGAAAATCTAAAAACTGAGCTTTTACCTTTAATGCATTTGCTGTACAGCTTTTGTATGGGATCATTGAATTGCACAACTATGGTTCGAATGTATGTGCAAATGTAACTCAATAGTGTCAGTTCAGAAATACACTTACAATAGCTGCAGAGAAGGCATGAGTGAAAACATCCCCTCTGGGATTTCTGCAATGGAGCCGTTTACGATGCTCCTGGTGATATAAAATAAAAAATAAAAAACTCACATTGGGACATTTGGACCCCTGGCAGCAGAACCCATGACCGGAACTCGAGTAACTTTAATTATTATTATTATTATTATTATTATTATTATTATTATTATTATTATTATTATTATTATTATTATTGCAATGTAACCAAGAACATGGAGAATTTCATTACATGTTTTTTTTAATGTCATGCTTAATTACGTTTAATATTTTTAATACTGTTTACGTAAATAGTGCTGAGAGATGCTACTTACAGCGAGTTGATGTCACTCGGCACTGATCGCGGGACGTGCGAGGTGCCAACACACATGATAGTCTCCTTCGTGCACGAACATCCTGAAGGACATTTAAAATTCTTTCTCCATTTGTTAGCGCTGCAAATACACAGTAGCGCAAACAAGAAGACCAGAAGACGGGGCATTGTGGACGTCACTTTGTCTCTCCTGTCGTTGTAATGTGAGGGAAGAAAATGTTTTGCTCTAGCAGCCGTCGGGGCGACATCCAGAATGCAGCAGTCGAGGACGCTCCTGCCCTGACACCGACTGACACGCGGCTGCGCCCTCCCAAGAACAACGTTGTTGATGCAGCCAGTTGCTCATTTATGAACAAAGAAATTGGCTCAAACATACTCTTTTTAAAAAATAAAATAAAAATCCAAATCATCCTATTATACAATATAGCTATCTGACTATAAAATATTCTGATATGCCTAAGGGACACATTTTATTTCTCTAAAACCGAGAGGGGGCAGGTCATTTGTACCTGTAGATTATAGGTGTCAACCTCTGGTCCTCAAGGGAGGTCCTCTATCATGCCTGTTTTATATGTTTTCCAACAGCCCTAATTCACATAATAGCTCACCATCACTTATTTGATTTAATTTGCTGATCTGTGGTAGCCCACTCCGCCGGAAAAAAAAAAAAAAAGCCTAATATTAATCTATTGAACTGAGATGCTTCAATGCAAAACACATGCTTGTTTTGAGGGGGGCTAATAGGTCACAGCAGATCCTAACAAGGTGGCAAATTTGCTGAAGGACAAGAAGTTGGTGAGGATGATGAAACTGAATCTTCATCGGCAAGTGGAAGCAATCGTACATGTCTGCCATGGCTGGCATAATTCATCACAGCTCTGCATCAATCATTGCTGTTTTTAGCCTCTGCCTGCTGGCGTTAACACAATGTGGGCACGTGCAAACTGAAACCAAGACTCTTGCTATATGCTATGTTGTTGTCAAATAGCTTTGGATGATACGTGGAAACTGACAGACATTTCAAACATGTTTTGCGTCAGAGGCTAACACCTGCTCGGTCGTATTATTTGTCTTTCACACTCATGCAGAGATGACTGCCGCTTGTGACCCCTAACACCACAGATGTTACATTTTGCTCATGTCTCGAATGCCTGCGCACGTTATGAAAGTGACCCCATTGCCCCTCAGCCATGGAAAATTAACATTAGACATAAATATATTTACATGGACAGGATACTTTGATTGCAGTATCTAAATTAGTTGTTCATAGAATAGTCTACTCATATTCATTATGTGTTATCTTTGTGGTCGTCTCGTCTTGAATGCTGACTATAGCAAAGCTGCTGAGCCGGGATTTTTTCAACACAATGATAGACTAACCAACATACAGTAAATAAATACAACACTCAAGGAATGGCACTGTGTTTTACTGAGTTATTTTTTTTTTGTGGTCAGTGCAAAAGTCGGAGGCGGGTGCAACCTAGACAAGTATGCTGTCAGTGAGTGATGCACAAGTGTTTCATGCTCTCAAACATCTTGTGTTCATGAGCAAGAGCAGCAGAAAGAATTATGTTAGGATCAGAAACAAAAGGGCGGAGATTCATAGAATAGCAGTTTGAATTTCCGCCCTTTTCTGTCAGGTTTAGACAAGTGAAATTACACCTCTCATAAGTGTTGTGAGCAAACATGTTGCAGCCATAACTCAATCTGCTGTAAAAGTTTGGAAGGGTTAAAGAGAATTAGGAGTTAAAGTGTCCTAGCATTTAGCATGGCTCATCCCTGAGGGTTTGTCACCTTCTGGAAGACATTTGTCAGCTCTTTGATTAGACAGACAGCTGTGTGACAAACACTTGTCAGCTCTGCACATCTGCCATGCTTGTTCACACCAGGAGATTTGCTGCTTTGCTTTTCAGGCCACTATTTTTACCCCAGGTACACGTTGCAAATCGATTCTAACCCTAACCCTGTTACGAATCAGCATCTAATGTTTGCAAAAAAACATCTCAGACGATGATGGTGCTTGCGATTGATCACCTGCTGTTTTAATGTATCCTTTCTAAGAAATCGATCTGCACGCGTCTTCATTTCAAATAGCTACAACTGTGGATGTTCTCTGCGGAGCTCGCTTCAACCTGTACTTGCTCACATATGGGCATGCACGGAGGAACCTTTAATAGCTCACACTGCATGTGCTCTGCTTCTACATAGTTTCTAGCTAGACTACTAAACAGTTCTGATTACTACATTTTCTTGTTTTTCAATTCATCTTTCTCTCAATGTAGTGGTTGACTCTTGTGTTATTCGTTTTACTGTGACATCTCATCAATCTGCCAATGCTAAGACACTACGTTACCCATTTTCTCGCTTGATTAGTAACAGATTGAATGCACTTTTAACTCATTTAAAAGCAAACAATTGCCTTTTCAAACATGTTTACACTGCTATGAATGTGCGGATTGCTACATCATGTTTATGTTTTCAATACAGAGCAGAAGTTATTTTCCAAAAGAGTTTGAAGGCAAGAAGTGCAAAGGGTTTGAAGAACTACTTTTGTCACCTCTGCATGTTGTTGCTTTAAAAATATTAAGAATGATGAAAGGTATATTGAGGAGCTGTTCATCCCATAGAGGTGCTGAATGTACAGTTTAAAAAACTAATTCCATAAAAAGAAACAAATGAATAACCTTGAGGGTAATGTTAAAAAGCTATTATATGATGGTGGTCCTCCCCCAATGGTCCCACCCTCTCCCCCATTACCCTCTCCCCTCCCCACTATCTCACTCGCGGCTCTCTGTGCCCACGTTCTGGCAGCCGGCAGAGTTTTCCGTCCTGTGTTGGGTCAACATCGCAGACCTCATGGAAGCAGCGGAGGAAATTCTCACTTACCGAGATGGCCCCGGACCTCTTAGGACGCTGCTCCCGGGGGACAAGTCTAAGGACGCTGGGGGACATTTTGAGAATAAAAATGAGTCCAACTACGTGGATTTGGACATGAGACCAGAAGGCGCCAAGACTGTGAAAGTAACGTTCACCGGTGAGGGGAGCCAGCTGTCTGTCAAAAGTGACGGTTCGAGGCAGGGGCTGCGTGGACAGGCCTCTGTGGACTCTGCGGACTTGTGCAGCAGTGTTGATCCAACTTTGAAAACACCTGCTGAACTTTCCTACGATGAGCACTCCGAAGATGAGACGCAGCTCCAGGTGGAAGTGGACCCGAGCGACTGCAGCGAGGGAGACGAGTACCTGAACAGCCGAACCGAGTCGGACGACGGTGCCAGTGTAGTTCTGTCCGACCACAGCGGCACGGACACGCTTAAGGACGAGTCTCACTATATTACCACGCATGAAATCCAGTTGACCGAACTCGACCACGACGTCGATTACGACCTCGGCCGTGGTGCCAGCTGGGACTTTGAGGACGACAACGTTGTGTACTCCTTCGTGGATTACGCCTCGTTTGAAAGCGACGACACCCGAACCGGGACTCTGATCTTGGAGGGCAGGGGTCAGGTTGCCACACTCGGTGCAAGCACAGAGCAGGACGACAGCGATCTTTGCGATTCAGAGAAATGCGCCAGCTCGGATGAAAGTGTGTGCAAAAACCGTGTCGTCGGGGACAAAATCCACCTATCAATCAAAACGTCCAGCGAGGAGCCTGTCGTCGGCATTACGGACGAGGGCGCCAAGCGCTTTGGAGACAGGAGCCACTTTTCTTTCATGAGCGCTGGACCTCTGGGAGATAACACAGCCAAGTATTTCATACCCGCTCCGGGCCGTCAGCACCTTGCAACCAAACTAAGACGGAAGGACATTAATGAATATTCCAGTGGCGCCTCCAGCTCCATCAGCGAGCTGGATGACGCCGATAAGGAGGTGCGTAATTTAACCGCCAGGTCATTCCGAAGCTTGGCGTGTCCTTACTTTGATACGATTAATTTGAGCACTTCGAGCGAGTCGTCCATGTCGGAATATGATTTAAACAAGTGGTCTGCTTATGTGGATTGGAATTATGGACACGTCCCGCGGGGGGGAGAGCACAGTGTCATTGCACACAAGACCTCCAGCGCCACATTAGAAATGAATGAGACGGTGGAGAGTCAAGGAGCCCCACGGGGTAATAAGAAACTAACATTTCATCAGGAAGAGTCTTTGTGCAAAGCTGCAGCGATAAAAGATCAGCGAGGGGTCACGTTGAATGTCCAGTGCAACTTAGACACACAAGCAGCCACCAGGCGACTCAAAAGTACAAAGAGCAGGTCCGGAGAGGTGCGTGGAGCAGTGTTGGCTAGGTCAGGCTGTGAAATGCAGTATCACCACACAGACAGCACAGGCAACACACATAAGAGAGCCATCTTTGCATCAAGCCTGCTTCAAAATGTCATCTCCAAAAAGATGCAGTTTGAGCAGGAGCGTATGATGGAGAGAGGCGAGCTCTCGGCCGCACACCCTGCGCTCTCCCCTTGCTTTCTGGACGGGGGGAATGACAGGAGGGGCTTTCAAAGGCAAAGCTCTGAATCAGGCTCCGGTTACACTAATTCTGGAGATGACCAACCTTTGGAGGGCAGCAGGCCGAGTTCTTGTGAGCTGGCAGAAGAGCAGAGGAGCAGCGATGCCGTCGAGGATTCAGGAAAAAAGGTGACTAAAACAGGCCTCAGTCACAGTCAAAGCAGTGCGTTTAATTCCTGGAAGGACGACGAAGCCCTGAAGGAGGCTGAGCTCTCGGCAGCCGCCAAGGACGCCAAGGAGGAATCGGACAGAAGCAACATGCTCACAAAACTCCTTTTCATGCCGAGCTGCCAGCGTTTCCCCAAAGACAAGGATCGTTCCGAATGTGACACGGTGCTCAAGACAGCAAACACAGCTAGTAAAGAAGAAAGCGACAAAGGCGGAAAAACACCTGAAATCAAAATATGTCTGAGAAGCGTGAAGGAAAATAAAGGAGGGGCCCTGAATATTGCCAGTTTGTTAACCCCTAAAATAAGTTCCATCAACACATTTCGGGCAGGGGGTGATGCCAAATGTCATATTTTGTCTGCTTCGGATAAGATCCCAAATTTTACGGTTCGAGACGTCCGAGACACCAAGTGCAAGTTTCAAACGCCAATCTACCGTGTCCGAGATGTGCGAAAACTGGTGAAAAGTTCATATCGCTGTGTTTCTTTGGATAATAGTGACAGTAAAAGTGCGGTTGAACCGACTGAAAAACCTGAAGAGAAGGCCAAAAAGGAGCCAGTAAAACAGGTGTCACCTTCTCCCATTGTCATTAAATGCCACTCAGTAAAAACAAATAAATCGCCAAAAGAAACAGAAGCAGACACGGCACCACAATGTGCCACCAGCAAAGTCCCTCTTGTTGTAACAAAGCCACCAAATCTTGACCAGTCGGAAGCTGACAAACTATTAAAACAAAGGCAGGAGAAGTTTGGAGGCGAGGTGGCTGACAAGCGATTCGAGCCTCGAATTCCCAAACAGGCCGCACTGGAGAAACTCAAAGCTGCTGTCAAAACAATGGAGCAACTTTACGTTTTTGACCGAAACGAATGGAAACGCAAAACTCAACCTCAGCAGCCAATCACGGGCAGTCACGTGCTTTCGCTCATCTCCCGTGAGGAGCAAGGAGCAGAAGAAGAAACCACGGCAGTGCCGGAAAGGAACGAAGAAGGTCCGGAGAACATCATACATGTTCCTCGTGGTGACGAGTCAGCGCATTGCCAAACCTTCAGCAACAAAAGTGTCCTTCGTGTCGGCAAGAGCAACAAAGCTCACGTCAGTACGAGCTCGCTTGCGAGCCCTGGGCAACAAAGTCTACAGAAAAGCTCCGAGACGCCATCTATGCCTTTCTCCGTGAAAATTGAACCTGGCAAACATTCACAGGTGGAACAGAGAAAGTTCCAAATCAGCCCCACTATTCCCAGCGTCCCACAAAGGGATTCAGAGAACTATTTAACCATACCGGGCCTGACACACGGCAATGAGATCAAAGTGGCCAACAAGGAGACAGCTTACACGGAGATGAAGCCGAGCATCAGCCAACAAGTTGACGTCAAGACACCCGAGCAGAAAAGATTATTAATGGCTGAGTGCCCAGCTTCATCTATCTACCACCAGCCTGCAGCGGGCCAGCAGACACAGCAAGTGTTATGTTTCTCACCCCCTTTTGCCACTCTGTCACCTCCACCTTCGAGCGGAGAGGCGGGCCTTCAGCGCAAAATGCTCCTCGACCCCACCACGGGACTTTATTACCTAGTGGACACGCCAATCCAGACCTCCACAAAGCGACTTTTTGACCCAGAAACAGGCCAGTATGTGGACGTGCCACATTCACCCGTACCACCCATCGCCCCCGTCACCCCTGTGCCCCTCCCGATGCCGCCCCTGGCCCTGAGCCCGGGGGCGTTTGCACCCACCTACATGATTTACCCGGGATTCATCCCCTCGCCAACTCTGCAAGCTCAGGCCTTGCTGACACCGTCGCCCGGTCACTCTGAAGACAGAGAAAAGTTGAAAAACAGCACAAGTGCAAAGCAGGAAGTGAACGTTCCATCGGCAGAAAGCCCCTACTACAGTGCCACGGCCGAGGCCCCGCCGGAACACGTGAAGCCCCCTTCGCTCATAGGAAGCGCGGTCAGCTCGGACAGGAAGCCGATTATCAGCATCACAACGCAACAAGGTCCAAGAATCATCGCCCCGCCTTCCTTCGATGGAACAACGATGAGCTTTGTGGTGGAGCACAGATGACCAAAAAGACACCTCATCGCACACGTAAGTTCGCACATTCCCTAAACAGTCACATTCAATACTCTGCCATAGTTTTCTAAATTAATTTGAATTGAGTTAGGGTTTAATGTATGTTCTTTGTTGCTCTGATCACTTGTGTCTTGTCTGACTTGTTAGTTAGTCTTGGAATCAAGACATGTTCCTTACTTCTGCCACATTGGTGCGGCCTTGAAGGCTCTGAAAGCCTTACTCAGGCAGCACATGTTAAGGCGTGGGCGGTATGACCCGGATGGCGCCGGCTGGGTGGGCATGACGGCTGAGTCGGGCCGGTCCTGACTGTGGCGTGCAGCTGTCCTTACAGCTTGAGCCAGACTCAGGGAGCATATGCGCTGAGGTACGGGCGGTAGGTCCCGGTCGGCGCCAACTCGACATCTGATTGCCAACAAGTAATCAAAGCAAGACAATATGATGCATTCTTTCAAGTCCCACTCGAGTGAGCCTGACCACCATTAGCGCTATAGTGATATCATTTTATAAATGGCTTGTTTCGTCAGAAGGATGTTTGACTTTCTTTAATTCGTGAGGTTAAGGAGTTTGAGGTCAAGCGGTGTGTATGCGGTTGTTTAAAGGCCTTCGTGACCACATAAAATTTCAGCTCAGCTGTAGCATGTCAGCGTTAATAGACATACGGGAGCTTCTTGACAGGTAACGTGAGCCCTCGGAACTGTCGCCGGGCTTGGTCGCATTTTCAACCGCATCGCTTAAGTTCCCCGTTATATGCATGACGGCACTGTCGGACTATTTGGATAGTGAGCGTTTGTTTGCATGCTTGATGTTGAGTGTTAGATAAAAATGCAGGAACGTAGAATCTTACCGACTCCAACCTTGTCACCAACCCTCAACAAAGTTTTGTAGAAATTGTTTTTGTAATTTTGGTGTAGTCAGGCTAAATGTGTCACCATATTTTACTGGGTTATAATTCCAAATTAAATGCTGTAGAAAATGGTTTCAGTATAAAATAACAAAGCCAACACTGTATAGTCCATAAATAGGATCATTATAAAAAATAAAAGGGTTGACTCATTCACGCTTGTAATTTGTTCCAGTCTATTGTCAACGAAGGTGTCAGAATAAGAATACAACTGCGTGAGCTTGCAAGATTCCTCAGTCTGGACTTTAGTAATGGGGTAAAGTGGTACAATGTGTGTGTGTGCGTGTGTGTGCGCGTGTTTCCGTGTGTGTGTGTCATTGAGTGAGTGAGTGTGAAGGGGGCATGGCTGGGAGAGTGAAGCAGGAGGAAAAGGTCAGGTCAATGTAAAGTATTTGTTGTGCTGATGCAGGGAGAGGACAGCTGCTGGAAGAGATCAGATGCTGCTACTCGCTCCACCGTGGAAGCGAGTCCACCGGGCTGGAACGAGGGTCAAATTTTTATAGCCCCCCTCCCCCTCTGCCCAGTCCAAAACGGGCAGATGGAAGTGGACAGCAGTGTACTCCCTTTACTCTTACATAAACTGCATAAACTGTGTTTTGAATCCCTGCAGTATAGTGAAATACGTCACATTCGAAGTGAACGCTTGGTGGTACCTCAATTATATGGTGCTCAAAAATAGATGGAAATTTGGCATCATTCGTCATCTGTAATACATAGAGGAAAATAAATTCACCTGATCTTAAACTGATAGAGTATGCAAGTATCGTTATGAAACTAAAGGTTTCTTACTTTTCATTTGTAGACATCTCCGTGGAGAAATCCGCCTTCCTTCAAGCCCAGTCAGCACCTGTTCTTCAAGACATCCTTCAAGTCATTACAAGTTTAGTCGCTTTGCATGGCAGCGCTTTGCAAGGTATAAACAGTGACTCATAATATGTGTTGCTAGCAAAAAAGTCAATTGGTCACCAGACATAAAGAAATAGTATTAAGGACAGGGACCATTTGTCGAGAGTGAAGTCAGCTCAATGTGGATTTTTTTTTTTTTTTGCATTGTGTCACAAGAGGGCGGCTCGGTGGCGCGCTGGGTAGCACGTCCGCCTCACAGTTAGGAGGGTGCGGGTTCGATTCCACCTCCGGCCCTCCCTGTGTGGAGTTTGCATGTTCTCCCCGGGCCCGCGTGGGTTTTCTCCGGGCACTCCGGTTTCCTCCCACATTCCAAAAACATGCTTGGTAGGCCGATTGAAGACTCCAAATTGTCCCTAGGTGTGAGTGTGTGTGCGATTGGTTGTCTGTCTCTGTGTGCCCTGCGATTGGCTGGCAACCAGTTCAGGGTGTCCCCCGCCTACTGCCCGATGACGGCTGGGATAGGCTCCAGCACGCCCGCGACCCCCGTGGGGACTAAGCGGTTCAGAAAATGGATGGATGGATTGTGTCACAAGAATGTGGTGTTGACAATAGGCAATTATTTACAAATTGAAATCTCATGTTCTACTTGAAGTACATGCATCCTCTGTATCATGATTGCCGCAGTGCTGTTTACACCTGCTACTGTAGCACTGGAATGAAAAGTATGGAATGAGTCAGCGGTGTTTTATTAGGGAAGAAAGCTTGCACCTTAAATGACACAAGGAGAACAAAGCACACCAAGTGTGCCGAAGCGGAGCCGGGACTCCTGTTTGATTTTTAGGGGGTGACTTCCTCTATTTGTGTTTATTTATTTTTACACTTTTGGGTGTATTGAGGTTGGAGTCAGTGTGTCTGCTGCATGCATGTGTGTGTGTGCGTGTGTGTGTGTGTGCTCCACATGCAGGGGGTATAAGCATTCTGCAAGCATACAAAGGAGAGTCATGTTACTTCACTGTGAACAAGAGCCAGCTAACACAACATGCTAGTGTTCTACTGAGAATTTAGTAGGAAACTGGAAAAAATGACTTGACGTGAATATTTTGGATTCAATTGAGCCTATTTCAGCTGCCTTTTTTTTTTTTTTTTAATACAAACTAGAAAAATTCTTCAGATTCACAGAAAAATCTAAAATATACTCAATAGTCATTTATTTGGATGGGGCCATGCATAATTCAGGGGGAGTCATTGCCCCCGCACCCCTCCCCCCTTAGCTCCGCCAGTGCCTACAAAGAACAGGCTCAACATGCATGTTTACAATGAATGACCTTTTTGTAGTCCTACAACATTCTAGTGAGAACAGGCCTGTTAGTGTGCTTTTATACCAAACACTAATCTCACCAACTAGTACAAACAATCCTTAACACCCCTCAAATGTTCGTTAACAGTTGCATTGGATGACATTTAGGATGTATTCAATCATAAACACTCCGGGAATACATTTTGACTATGCAATGAGCCATTACAAATGATCAAAACCACCCCGTCCAGACTGTTGTTTTAGCAGGTTACCAACCTACTGTATTAAAGGTAATTGAATCTGCTGGTCAGTCTATTTGCCTTCTTTGTGTAAAACACACAAATTTATTTAAATTGCCCTTATCTCAGAGTTTGTACGAGTGTGTAATTTGGACGGATGTTTGATAGCGCAGAATGGCTAATTTGTGCTTCATTGCAACTTGACTGGATGAATTTTGAAGTGCACGGTTGCACATAACGTCTATTTTTGAATCCATCTGTCTTTGTGGAATCTCTAATTTGGGACTAGTGCAAATTGTATTGATAACTATATAGCATTTATAAAAACCCTTTTAAAGATATACTATGTGGAAGAAAATGATTGCATATCCCTAACATTTTGCTTTGTATCCTTTTAATGCCAAGTTGTGCAAAAGAGGCTCCAATGTTTATTATTTGATTATTTATTGTAAAACACTAAATATAGTATGTATATCATTTAGACTCTGATAAGAATGCTTCTAAATGGAAACTGTTGTATTTATGATATGAATATAAACGCCAACATACCTACATGTGCATTTTCCGTCTGTTGTATAATTTGTATGAATGAATATTATTGTACTTAATGCACTTGGATTATATCTGTTCAACATTCAAATGACTGCAGAGGTTGCAGGCACATCTTTTGATTATTTTCCCCTAAAATGGCAAAGTTACATGAATAAAACATTCTCAAGTTGACCAGTTGAAAATGCAAGCTACTGGTGTTTGCATTATTTGAATGGGTTTTTAGCAATAATGTGTACGTTCACATTTAACCTTTCCCCACAGAAAAGGTGGGCTATTAAATATTTTTTATAGCAACAAAATACTGAAAATATTCCAGAATTGACTTGCATTTAGATGTTGCCAGTTTGTACGACATAATTGTTACAATAAGTTTAATAAAATGAGCACAATAAGTCTATGTAAAAAAAAAAAAAGTTTAAAAATAGATTTAATTGAATAGGGTTAATGTGTAGAATTTTCTGTTATTTATTTATCTACTTATTTATTTATTTATAAACGAATGAACATCAAAACATTCTACACATTGTCCCTTTAATACTAAATACATTTTGATATTCTAAATTTGAATAATTTGGGAAAACAAGGAAAAAAGTGTAAGCAAAAGCATCAAAGAACCATAAAATATAATGAAAGAAATGTGTTGTAATTTACATACATACTGGTACTATTTATTCCCTTTTCAAAATACCAACAGAATAGCAAATACTAAGTCTGTAATATATGCATGTCCTTGGTCTGTGTTTCCACGCCTGTGTTTACGTGATTGAATGTTTGAAAGTATAAAAAAAAATAATATTGAGTGTTAAATGCAATCATACAGATTTATGGCAGTGGCAATAGAGCACATGTGCTGTCTTGCCAGCATGCAAATTTAGCTTTGTGGTGACACTGAAACATCACCCGACTGAGGCTTAAGTTTAACCTGAGCGGTTGCGGCTGTGTTTACTTGGTGGCCATGGCAGCAAGGAGACTGGCAGACACTGCTTTGCCCCCAGCTGCTCTCTGTGCTTTTGAAAGAATCTGCAACAAGGCCCAGCTGTTGGTTTTGGATGCCAACTGAAACTCTGATGTCAGTGAGAATGCAAAAAAATATTTCCTCACCTGGACAAACGTTTGTGTCATGACCTTTTTTTTTTTTTTTTTTTAAATGTACTACCAAGAAAATAAAGAAGGTGGGAGCTTCTATGAGTCTACCTTTGAATTGAAGATGTACAAATAGTATGGAGGTACAGTACGTAAGAACATATAGAATGTTTTTATTTTTATTATTTTTTTCCAAATGTAAATTTGCAGTATGTCAACAGAAATGGAGTTGCTAGTGTATGCTTTTACCCATCCAATCCGAAAGTGATCTCCAAAGAAGCCAATAAGGTCGTTTTAGCTTAAAAGAAAAAATTACAAAACAATTATACAGAGACATTTAAAAGATTTTCTTTTAACCCCAGATCTTGCATGTACCGTGTAAAACACCTTAATGGGGAAAAATGTGATATTTCGGTGAATGTGTTCGTACTATATTTAAATGTGAAAGGGTGATACAAGTTGCCCCTTCTTAGTAAAGACATTTACCAAAATAAGATTTTTGAGGCAATTGATCTAAAAATTACATTTGCAACCCCTTTTTATACTGTATTGTTACGTGCCCAACATAAATATATTTTCAAATAAAGCCCATAACATGACAACAAAAGAAGTTCCAGTTGCAAACAAAACATCCGATTACTTAAATACTCACTCACAGGAATGTAAACATTGCATACGCAAAAAACACATTCACCACGTTTGTCTCTTTAGGTGTTTCGCGGCATGATGCTGAGGTGTGATGCGACATATATTTGATGAAATGCACCCAAGCCTCACAGAGGAGAAATATAAAATGCCCCAAACATGCAAGTTTTCTCCTGGGAGTTACTGCTTTCTCCTCTACTAGCTGGAGTGAAAAACCTTCTTGCACATGTTTGAGTTTTCCTGGTGGAGCGGGAATTCAGAGCCGGGGATAAGCAGCTTCTTGCTCTTTTGTGACACTACGCTTTTCCCCGATGACAGGCTCTCGTATTTCTTTACGTGCTCGCTGAAAAGTAGTAAGGAATGGGATGTTAGATCTCTTTTCCGAGGGGGCATAGAGTTCATGAATTGGGGATTGTCTCGTACCTGACAGGAAAGGTGCTTTTGTCCATCTGCATGCACACCAGGAAAGGATACTCAGAGAACTGGACAGTTGTGATGAAGTCGAGGGAGGCCTCTGTTTCAAAGCTGACCTCCAAACCGGCGCTCATGAAGTCCATGTCTACTGTAACATTACCAGAGACCACTAACGCTCCTCTGCAAAGCACAACAGAGGAAGGCTGAGTGAAACTGGTTCTTTTATTTTCCATGCACAAAATGCTACCCGCAATTATTATATAAAAAAACCAAAACATGGTATTAATAATATTGCATTTGTGAAATATGTGAAATATGAGCTGCCAACTGAAAATTAGCTGGTGACAGTCACATGACCAAACCCACAAAATAGTTGTGACAGGACAGTAATATCCTGAACTCTTATGCACTGAGATATCATTTTCAGTTTACACCAAGTACAAGGCAAAATGGCTGCCCCCTGGGATGGATAAAAAAAAAAAATAGTAGATTTTTATGCTTATTTCATGGTGCACAAACACAACATATAAATCTGAATACTAGTTGAGGGCGCATAGAAAATATAATTGCAAAGACATTTTGTGACTTGACTTCCACTGAAAATTGCACTTTGATGTTTTGAAATTTATTTTTGGCTGCTATTTGAATAAATGCAATTTCAATTAGAAATAACTATGGTTGACTCCAACAAATCCTGCTAATCTAAGTCACTGAGTTAAAGGCACGAGCCGCTTGCACTGTCTTGACCGCTTAGTAGTTCAGGATTCATCTCTTTGGTGAATCCTTGTCTCGTTCAGTGTTTGATTTCATTGCAACGGTAAGTGGCACAGAGAAAACACACCACGATTGATGAACAAAATGGCTGCCTGTGACGTGTGCGCGTCTCCTCTTGCGTCATCTCTCTCCCCTTCTATGCAACTTACATGCAACAACACGCATAAGACTCCATTGAAAAATCCACCTGTTTGTAACTTTGGCCATGGGGGCATGCCCCGGCAAAGCTGCGAGTGTGTGGTTTGTTCTGTGTCTATAGATAGACCGTCAGTCTATTATCAGGGTGAAAGAGGCACTTAAGTTGATCCATTCACCTGCCTCTGCCATTCGCTTGCACACGCAGGTTTAGTCTCCTTTTGCTTTTGAGGAGCTCGGTTCTTGAACGGAAACTAGCACCTGAAGACAAACTTCCCTCCGCTTCCACTGTTCTTTTTTAAAGCACCCACACTGACATACTGCGCGGTTTGATATTTTACACAGCCACTTAAAGTAAATGCATCATAAATAACCCTCGACTTATGCAACTAATAGGTTCGTTAAAATATAGTCATTTGGCACAGCACCACACGCCACCGAATCCCACCAAAGACATCCGATAGCTGCGCCCGCTGTCGTGTATTATGTTCTAAAATAGCGAGCCAGACAGGACTGACGTCACGTTTCATGCGACCCCCTCAAAGCGAGATAGGTGTGAAGCACAATACTGGACGGCTTCCAACATGTGGAGTGGAACAAGTGAATCAGACAACACTTATAGAGCGTTTAAAGTTCACATGACTCCAACATCAACACGCGTCTATTTGAGGTGCCGTGACATGGCTGGAACTTCTGAAACAACCATAAAGGTTATTTTTCTAAGAATTGCCGTGGAGGTCTCCACAGGCGTTCCATCACACTTGTACATACGGTTGTTAACAAACATACCGCAGATTATGGAATATATACGAGGTTGTGAACTATTTATAGTATGTTATGGTCATGTAAAGGCATTACTTTAACTTTGGACTCTTTCATTGTGTGCTTTCTGGAGTTTACCTGTTATTTACGCTGGTTTTGGACTCTCTGTACCACAAACTGATCTCCATGCCACCAGAGATGTCGATAGCTAACCCTCCTTGGAACTCTGCACTTGCCTTCAGACCTGACTGCAACTGAATCACCTGTGAATGAAGAAAGACAATAAGCAAAGTAGTAATTATGGCCATTGATGTGCCTTGACATTAATATGTCCATATTTAATTCTATAATTCTAGAAACGAACAGCTCTTGGTCCATAAAATAATTTGAACGTTGAGCTTATACTGACCAATTATTTGCATACCTCAGAATGATCCGTCAGCAGAATGAGACCTTTGACCACATTCATGGGTTCCCCAGTCATGGAGAACATTTTAGACATCAGGTCGCTATAACCCTTGAAGAAGGTGACAGGTCTTAGCTGGACATCAAACAGCAGAGCCGACATCCCGGCGAATGACTCCAAGTCTCCTTCGCCCTCATCTGGTGTGGCGGCGATAAGGGACTCCAAACCCTGCGCCTCAATCGCAACCTGGACCACAGCAGAGATGAACCAACTTTGGTCGCCAAACCCAACTTTTTACTTTTAGCAAAATTCTTCAAACTCTTCAAACCTGTAGTCCATGTAGCACTGCTCCTTTACTAGCACCATAAATATTCATGTTGCTTCTTCTCAGGATTCCGGAGCCGGAGTACAAAATGTCCAAACTGTATGTGGAGGTGACGTCAGCAGATTCTGTGGTAAGCGAAGCAAGTCAGCCATTTTAGAAGTAATTTTGCAGGAATGTGAAAAAAGAAATCTAACAAAGGTGGAACTTCCTCCATACATCCTTTCAGTTTCACTTCATGTTTGTAACCCAATACTTGGTGAATAATTCAGTTTCCAATCGTCATAAGAACATTTATGAATCCTTATAAAGTCGACCACTTACGTGCCATGAATCCCGAGAATGCAGATGATGACCCGACTTTTGAAAAGCGGTCATAGTTGTGTGAAATCATATCCCGCATAACTTCCCTCAAAACATTGCTGAAAAAAATCATAATTGAACATACATTTGTTCCACATTACTTATCTGCTCTGAGCAACATTTCATCTTGATTGTGTTGCTCACCTGGCAGGCATGTGGAAGCGGAGGATGTCCTGGACCTTAGACAACATGTACTTGTTCATCTCGTGTGGCAGGTGTCCGATGGACAATAGGAGATTCTTGATCTCCATGTACGAAGGCTTGCTACTGAGGATGACATCCGCAGCGGCAGCGCGCACGTTTTTCTCATAAATCCGTCGATTCTGGTGGTAAATTCTGTTCACTGTCTTTTTGACCTGAAATGACATTATTAAAAAATTTTTAGGGGAACATTGTGAGATAATTTTGCAATGATAGTAAGGTGTTTAATATTAATATACTGCTCGCAACTATAAATATTTTGGTGAGTGTCAAATACTTGAAGTTTTTTGCTCTTTATGAATAGTGGAGTCTTTTTTTTTATTTTATACAGACAGGTGTGGTCTTAGTTTGAGCTGGTCATTCACCTCATCAGTTATGAGGCCGATGTCATATCTCTGCAGGCTGGTAAGTGCGATGGTGCTGTATGCGCCCACTTCTGACTCGGTGTATTTGGTGAAGATGGGAATGGCCTCAGGGAGTAGAGAGTTTTTTAGAGCCAGAAGGAACATCTGGACCTGGGACTCTTCCTGAGTGCTGTCTGGCCCCGCCAGAATCATCTTCTTGACCTCAACGACTGTCTGAGAATTTGAAGATCATCAGCTGAATGGAAGGACTTGTACATCTCATCATAAACAGGTTCTGTACAGACTAACTGCTTTAGTTTCTAGACTTTTCCTTGCAGCTCACCGGTAAGTTACATCCTCCTTTCTGACACAGTTTGTGGACCAGGGCTCCCATAATAATCACCACGGACTCCTTGATATCAGGGCTGCCAATCTTTCCTTTAGAAATGTCCTGTGTGAGAACACCGGCATCAGTACAACAAAGTTTAGTTTCAAGTGGGTTTTTTTTCCCCCCACTCACCAGCAGCGTCTGTAGCATCCTCTCATTAGGATGTGAAGCGAATCCACAGGCATAAAGGAACCTCTCCTGCAGAACCATACCTTTGGCATCGGTGAAGTTGAGGAATTCAAGCATGGCATCCAAAGATGCTGTCGTTTGGGAGGAAGTGACAGCATCCACCAACTGAGGACTACAAGTCGACAAAAACAATAAATGGTTAAAGGCACTGAATAGTCAACCTCAAATATTCTGCCTTGAAAAGCTAAAGGAAAGTTTGAGGGGAATAACAGCTACGTACAGAGCGGTCTTGCTGGAACTCTTTAGTACTTTGAGGATATCGTCTTTGCTCGACTTCCTGATGCTCTGAATAAGCGCCAGGAAGCTGCGAGGGGCTGTGGACTTGGACAAAGTGCCCGGCTCCAGTTTTGTTTGTAGAACCTGCCACTGTTCAAAGAGCTGAGAAGAGCAAGACAACGTTAGTTAATGAGCAAATTGAATAAAATCATCAAAATATTTATCAGTTGAACAATTGGAGCAAAGTAGTAGAGTGTGTGATATAAAAATAGAATCACTGACTGATGGACAAGTATTGCACTGAGCTTTGAGCTTCTCCGCTTTGATGCCAACAGCTGCTATCTTGGCATCGATGGACTTGACAACCGCGGCCGCATCTTTTCCAGCGGTCTCTAGGGGTCCAGCTTCTGTCCCTATTAGTGTGAAGCTTTGCCTGTGAAGCCAAAAGAGAATTTAATATCTTCATGCTTTAATGATGGATTATCTAAAAACTCTTTACCTGGACACAACTTTGGCAGCCGAAGATCGGTGGGCGTTGACAATCATCCAGTGATTTTCTTCCGCCACGGCTGAGCGGATAAAACCATCCTCAAGGGTGAACACCGTGACGGAGCTAGATTTTCGGGTCACACCCATAACCTGAGGGAGAGACACGGACCGCAACAGCTGTGTTAACACTTCAGGAGAATCAATCATGGGGCAGATGGTTGCTGCCTAACTGACCTGGCTGTGTGTGGTGAATCCAGTCTCAGCAGTTTTACATGACTCCAGCAACTTTGTCCTTGTCACTTGATTGTTTTCCACCTTGTATGTAACTGTGCACCTTCCAGACACATCATTCTGTTTCCACATAATTACTCCTATTAATTTATTAAAATCACTTCTAATCAAATATCATGTTTGATGATAACCTTTACCTCAATAACTTTTCCTGTATTGAGCTGCAGTTGCAGCAAACTGGACACCCCTCGTTTGAGGTTTTTGATGAGGCCTGGCTCTGCCCAGTAGGAATAAAATGCTTTAACCTGCAGAACGGAAATAAAGCAGAATTATTTGATTTTGAAAAATGAATGTTAGTTTAACCTGCAGATGTAGCAACAGGGTGATCGGGCTACAGCTCACATTCACTTTCATGGCGGTGTCAGGATTCCTTTGCACACTCATGACATCAGCAACTATTTGCATCACATTATTTGAACTGTAGAGTTGAAGCCAAACATACTTGGGTATTCATATTTATATTTTGGAGTAATGTACAAAATAAAGTTCACCCCAACGGGTTTGTTAGAAAATCTCAAATTGCCTATCAGAATCGATATTTGTTTGAATAAAAAAAAAATCCCACAAATATATAAATATCAACTTTTAGAAAAGTGTTCATGTGTGACAGAAAACTTGAAGTAAATCTTACTTTTCAAAGGGTTTGCACTCATTTATATTGAGCACTGTATTGTATATCATATTAATATCATATTTTCTGCTTAGGCTCCAAGTTCTCAACATGCAAAGCAAATGACATCATCCTACAGTGTCCCCTATAAGCATGTCATTTATTTGGCATTCACCACAACATCAGATAGGACCACCAGAAATAGATCAGCTTGTGTCTTTTGCTGTGTGTGTGTTCTTGGCCCCTTAAATTTCCATAAATAACCTCCACGGGCAGAACGGCGCTCATTTTATTTAGTCTCATTCTTCCAAACCGTAATCCACAACCCCAAAATTAAAGCGCTGATGAAACAAAGCTTGTGGCAGTTGGCACCCACTTTGTTAAGTGCATCATCCCAGATGATATAAAGGAGATCAAGCGGGCATGGGAAATGTGTCATAGCTGTGCCACAGCTAGTGGGATGATTTTAAAAATATGTATTAAAGATGATTATAAAAATAATGCATTCAATAAATTAATTCCTGCAGTGATTTAGATGTTCAATGCACACTCACGTCATATTTATGAACAAATCGGCATGGTAAAGTCCTTGATACGCTGAAACACCCACCATGAAAAATGAACATAAAAATCAGCTTAAAAATCAAGATGGCAAATTTTTACCCACAAATGTTGTCTAAAAATATGTTAACGTTGTGATTTTACCTTTCCATTTCTCAAGTGCACAAAGAAAGGCTTTGTCAGGGCTGCCAATTTGGTTTTGCCCATTAGACTTTCAACAGTGGTTCCATGGAGGACATTTTTCTTCTCAGATCGACGGGACAACGGGTCCGCTCGCACATTGGCGATCTAGCATACAAATATGGAATCAGGTGAAAATTGAGTTTGTGCATATTGAGGTTTCATATGAACAGACTACCAAGTTACCTTCAGCTGGATCAATTGCTCATCCTTGTTGCTTGGATCTCTCCACACCAGATTGACATCCACATCACTGGAGATCTTGTAACCGGCGCCGCCCACTTTTGACCCCTTGGCCTTGTTCAACAGCACCTCGGTGGTGTAGCTGAATTTGTACAGCTGGTTGTTATTCAGCTGGGGTCCTACAGCACCACCTGAAGAAACACAATCACCACATCTTATGAACATCCAATGCAATCAGTTCATTTAATAAATCGTTCAATCAAAGAATGCTTTAACTGTTCTTCCTGTGTCACAAAACTTCCTCACAAAATAACAGCTCAGCAAAGCACAATGCAACTTTCCTTTCACAAATTTGTTTCACTTTCCCACAACTTAAGTCTTGAGCCACTGCTGAGCTGACTCAATCAGTGGCCATTTAACCGGGTGTGTTCACACTGATAGAAGATAACATTTACTCCTCTGCGCTATGAATGACAAGCTCTTTGTCAGCTAGGAGTCCAGTAATGAGCGACGATGAACTGACGTGTCACTATATGATTTCATCACCACGTACTGATTTCAACAAATCAAAGCTCCAAGTAATTTGTGTGTCTCGCGAGATCAGCTAATCTGTTGTCATTACAAAACTGACACATATTTTTTTTTATCAGCAGCAAGCAAGCATCTCTACTGAGATGACATTGGGAGTGACACACGGTCAAATAAAACAAATGACAGTTTGTAGAATGAAATATCAGCCTTTAGCAAATAAAATCAGAGCAGAGGACTCACCAGTGGCATTCGGCGTTGCGACACAGGAGGCTGCGCAAAGCAAGAACACAGCAACAGTTAACATTGTGTGTTCTCTCTGCAGCCAAATGGATGAAACTGACACACAAAAGTGTCTGTGTGTGCGGGTTGGCACTCCAGGGCCAAAAAGAGGTAAAGAAAGTCAAAGCTTGTCCTATTATGTTTTATCAGAGGGGAGGGCAGACTCCAAACTCCACGCTCAAGTACTAAGTATACGAGATAACGAGCAAATCATTAACCTGATGAGCACAGATTTGACAGGAACTTGTGCTATTGATTGGTGTAGCCAAGACCCCCTATTCAGGAACCAGTAGTTGATCATCTGGCTAGGTGATCATTTGCTCAATCAATGAAATGGCATTATCTGATTGATTGTCTTCAACCTTACATTTGGAAAATAAATAAAGCAATATTGTTCTCTTTACATAAAAAAAAATAAAATAATGAATGAATCCATTTACCTAGTAGATGTGGGGACACGTCCTCATGTTGGGCTCCTTATTTCCTTCTCAGGGGAACAATTGTGACTTTGTTGCTGCAAAATGGTAGGAGGTCTCTGCTGAGTGAAGCCAGCCGCTGACTCAAATTACAGCTCTTTAGAAAGTTTAGCTGGCCACCAGTTTTATGGCAAAGTTTATTAAAAGTTGCTTGGGAATTTAGCAAAGGATTATGTTCGTGCTTAAGTGTTGAAACA
The DNA here is from genome assembly GCF_024217435.2 of Syngnathus scovelli. Taxonomy (NCBI): domain Eukaryota; kingdom Metazoa; phylum Chordata; class Actinopteri; order Syngnathiformes; family Syngnathidae; genus Syngnathus; species Syngnathus scovelli. The sequence continues at coordinate 7,299,456 of NC_090851.1, read as the reverse complement.
AGATCCATAAACACAAAATCTCAGGGGAGGTCATCAACATGCATTGATGGATGCATGGGGAGTGAGGGCGCAATTAATCTTAATTACTTTGTATACATTGAACGATAGTACTTGCAAACAGCTCACACATGATTCTCAATTTGATCCATCTATTTTCTATAACACTTAGCTAGTTCAGAGTCATGCTGAACTGAAGAAAACAGTTGTTGTGACTGGACCTTCTAAATCAGCATTGAGTAAATTTAACTGTGTATATATTTTTTTAAGTCTACAGCTAATTCTGTTAAAATAAATGACCCAAATGAATGTGCCATATTTATACATACCACACAACATTTATGCAAACTGAAATCATAAACCATAACAGTACATTAGTTACTTCAAAAACACCGATTATTTTTTAGAATTCATGACATCATGCAAATACTGGTGGACAATAAATAATAGTAATGTACTGCATTACATTACTATTGTCATATTGTAGAAAGCTGACTGCGTCCAAAATGCATAAAGACTTCTGTCTTGGCAGGACGAGAAGGTGTATTACAATGCGCGTTATCTAGTACACGTAGTGTTCAGGAAATATATCATGACCTATGACACTGCTTTTGCACTATGGGATGAACATTCACAAAAAAAGATTGGATAGTATAATAAAAGTAACACAAAGGAAAATGGTTTTTTTTTTAGATACATAACTTATTCTTCCTTCAGGGTGCAAGTCTGAATTATTACAAGGGTAAAATATGTTTGAAACAAAAACAATGAAGCAGTTCAATAGTTGTTTAACCAGTATTTTACTTAAATAAAAAATACCTCACATAAAAATGGACAAAATTATTGTATTATGTGGTTAATAAAATTAATTTAATTGCAAAAACAAAATTCTAAAAGTTATGCTCTGTCATCTGAGCAAAGGTCACGAGTGGTTTACAAGACAAAGCTATTCTTATCAAACGTGTGTATCTAAATAACAAATTATCTCTTGTGCCGTGTTGTAGAAGTGTTATTCATTGGTGCTTTGGTGACACTGAACGACATGGCAATGTGACTTTTTACCTCATAACGCTATGGTTTTCAGATTATTTTATGATGACTCGGATTATGATACTAAAATTAGTCACCTCAGTTTAAGTGACAGTACTTTATTGCAAAACATCAGTCACTATTTTAACCTTCGAAAATGACGCGTGTGTAAAAATCAGTGCTCAAACTAATAGTGAGGCTTGTCACGCACTACAGTATTAGAGTAATGGTTCATTGTCCCGCTTCCTTCCTGTTTAATATAATTAATGCACGTTACATACATTTCAGTGATTAGTTTTTCCTTGAACGTGAAAAAAAAAATGTTATTTTTAACTGCTAGATAGCAGAACTAACTTTCATATTTGCATAAAGACATTTATGGACACATTATCCATGATTCCTCATTAGTTATTGATTTATTTGATTATAATTCAAGCAAGGTTTGTGCGATTGCCTTTGTTCAAGTCTGACATTTGCTATCCATTGTTTGACGTTACATTTGATACTAATTATTTGTAGGGTGTAATAATTTTAACCACTAGATGTCAGTATTAGGCTGACACAAAGGCTCTTCACCACTGGCCACGTCATTTTTCGTTCAGTTTCAGCTCTGCAGTGTTCACGCACAATTTCCACTGAAATTGCGCATTAATGACCATTTGTCATATGAAAGGGAAGAGCGCATACAGAAGTAATAGAAAGACCCACATTTATTCAGATTTATGTACACCTTGCCACAACCCAGTTATTCACAAGAAAGAAGACAGAACAAAATTCAGGAGAGACTATATTAATTTATAACCAGGAATATGCAGAATTTACATATTTGGCACTGAGTGGTAAGAAAGTGTGTGATCAATCAACATTAACAATCATTTTAAGTTTTTGGTGATTTGAAAACAACAAAAATCATGATGTGAACGCAAAACCCTGAAAAACCTTTTGCAGTATTTGAATAATGGTGCTGGTGGTGGTGTGTGTGGCTTACTTTTAAATGCTATTTGCGTGTAAGCGTTAAATTATTTTCTTAAGTGCAAAAATAAGCAGATTACACAACATAACACAACACAAGCCTTAAAGAAAATCTCAATTTTCCATGAAAACCCACTGGCTAATACAGTAAAACCAATGGACATTTTTTCCCTTATTAGACACATTAGATCACAAACAAAAACACATTTAAAAGAACAAATAAATAGCGAGGGCGAACAGAGAAATTATATATGAATGACGCCACTGGCTGAATAGAGCGGCAGACGTTACTGCTGCAAAACAAAAAAGTGCCTCTATAGTGGTCCACTGGTTCCCCATTGAAAGAAATCGAAGAATTAAAAGGAGTATAGTAGCTTGATTTGCCCACTAAGCATTGTTATTTCTCCAAGAGGATTAAAGTGCTTAAGATTGACTTTTGACGATGACAAATTGTTGTTTCTTCAAGATCGATGTTTCAAACAAGTTGAAAATAGTAAAACCTTGCCCTTCTATATATACCTTCTTAAACTATCCATCTCAGGACTACGAGGTGCTGAATGTCACAGTCTGATAAGGTGACGCCATAAATAAATCTCAAGTTACGCGAGCCTTGGCGACTTCGAATTCCCATTGATCATTTCACAAAGTGCTAACCCGCCAATTGCACAAATGAACTAGCCACTAATTTCGCAAATATTTTCTAATACTTAAAAAGCACTACGGATAGGCGAATCAATGCCCCACCAGTAGACAAAAGGCATGCAGTGCTTGCTCAGAATAGACTTAACTTTATACAAGAAGCATTAAAAAACGCACAGCTGTGTAAAGTTGGGTCCTCTCCCAATACAAAGTACTTTTTGTGAGAATGCAACATGGCAGCCTTCTCTGCTGCTTCCCTTCGAGAAATGTTTTTTAAAAATTACTGTACTTCACCAACAGAATGGACGCCCACTGCATTGAACTGCTTGACGCAATGTACTCGGCAATACATTTCAGAGGTTGTGCGTCTTCCAGAAATAGGTCCACAAACTGACTCTACAAGTACTATTTACACAAAAATTAGTCTCTTCATTTTGTACATTAAAGTTGATTGAAGTGTCTCATTGCTGGTGTACAGTCTGAAGAGTCTGAGGGGAGAAATAAAGCATTTTGAGGCGCCACCTATTAACTGTATTGTGTGTTTTTAAATTGAATTGTAGGGGGGGTTAAGACATGGCATTTTTTATTGCTTTTTATACCTGAATGTTGCAAAGCCATTTATCTGCAGACCGAATTTTGAATCACAAAAAAAATCACTGTCAGCTGCTCATAAAAATTAGATGCAGACCCTCGTACACAGCGCCACAGTTCGGCCACGTTCGTCTGTCTGTGTTGCTCAGTGTAAGGCGGGCCCAAGGCTTACCTAGTACATCCTTCCTGCCTCTGGAGATTACGTGGCATCCTTAGGTGAACAAACTGCACAATACGAAGCAGATTTAGAAGCATTACAAAATACATTGAGAAAAAAGCACTTGGGTACAGCCCCACCCAAAATACAACAACACACTAAAACAGTTACATTTTAGTGTTATTAGGAAAAGGGAAGCACAAGATCACACCCTCAGCTTCCATCCTTTCCTGGATTTAGAAAGTAAACAAGGAAATGCTAGCATACTCTATGCTCTTGTGTGTAATAAGTGTACTGAACGACGAGACACATTTTCATGCCACAGCAATAAAATATGCATCAAGACATACATCAGTAAAACAAACAATCCCCAGAGAAGTCATGTTTTGATAGAAAGAATAAAGAAACGTACCAACTTTCTCTTACTGCTTCAATGTCGCTCACTAGATTCTGTGCTAGACAGATGCCAAATATCTACAAAAAAATAACCCCCACACACGCAAAACATGTCAAAATTTTTTACGATTTTCCACCCCCAAAAAAGTGACTCATTGATTCTCACCTGTAACAATGCAATCCCAATAAATATGCCTGCCACCACTGTCAGGTTGTCTTGAAGCCACTTCTCAAACTGTGGGACGCACCCTTTAATGTAGATGAATGTCCTCTGCTCCGAGTCCTGAAATGTCCAGTGAGCCACAGCAAACACACCACTTTACTGTCTGTTTACATTTACATTCAGGTCACGGTGTGCTTTGCAGTTTCTCTGATGTACACTTAGCATTGCGGTGGAAGCTTTGGCTTTCTGAAGCTTTTCCAAATGAGAGCTTGTTGCAATATTGTCACTAAATTACTCACACAGTGTATTTAGCATACTGTTTTCCTCTAAGGACTGATTAAAGGTGCTTGATTTTTCTTCACATTTAAAGTTAGAAAAAATAAATAAAGGAAGAAAACCTCAGCCTTTCCTCACATTGTGATCCAAGTGAGGGAGTCAGGCCAAAGCTAATGATGGGGGAGGGGTTTCAAATCCCACCGCATTGCTGCAGCATGAGTAATACCACATCAGTACTGATGGTGACACAGCTGCTAGAGTTTGAGGAGTGAACAGAAATTTACTGAAAGGACGATATTGTTTCATGGGTGGAGAACCTAATGACCTCATACATCAGTAGCAAACCAAGGGAAACAGCGTTCACAAATTAAGTCGATACTGCTTTCATGTCAGTAAGCAGAACCATTTTTTCTGAGAAATTAAAGATCTTTCTCCGAGATACTCACACGTTTTTCTCGGATATCGTATCCACATTGAGTGTTGATGACGTCCTCCTAAGAAGAAAAAGAAGTTTCATTAACTACCAGTCTAAGAGTATTTGTTTGTGCTTGTTACAAAAATAAACAGGCTGGGGGAATATTGGATTATTACACATCTGAAATATAAAAAATAATCAGAAAAACAACAACACCAAGGCGAAGAAGAAAATGAATCCCAGCAAAAAACTAAAAACCATGATTTCTTTTTTAAAGCATTGGTTGCCAAATTTGTTTTGCCACAGTATGTTCAGAAATTGAAGGCTCCCTCAGCAGCACATAAGAAAATGCCTTGAAAATTCCATTCAAACTGCCCTGAGCCAGCAGAGAGCAAAACGACTAAACATAGAGAGGCCTGGATGTCCTGTTGGATGCCAGCCTGAATAGTTAAAGGCAGCCAGCTTCTGGAGGACGCAGATAACCAAACTATCTGTAACAGGGAGGAGCTTTTGAATTTCCCCCGACAAGTACTTTACAAGCAGTCGAAATATTTCTGCATGCCAGACCTTGACCTATGCAAGACTGTACAGAGGCATGATTATTTTCCACTGAATGGCCAGGAACTGCGTGGGAAGGAGAAAGACACTGACATACATACCGCCGGGTCTTTGGTGCAGCAAGAAAATGGCACACCGCATTTCTCTCGACTCGGGTTTGAATTAGTGCAGTTGAAGTAGATGTTCAAATTCCAGTCGTCAGCTCCAAAAGCACCGCAACACTCCCACTGCAACAAGACAAATGGGCAACGTATTTTCAGGTCAGATAAGCAAAAACTAATTGGATTCAAAACAAACTCTAAAGCTCACAAATTCTTGGGTGAAGTCGATCAGGTTCTGAAGATCAATATCATCCCTGTAGGCCCGAATGTTGTTGTTGATGAAAAAGTTTAGCTGGTCCTTTATCCAGTCTTTGAAGACGAAGGCTAGAACTCCGGCCGTCAGCTCCAGGAAGAAGATGATACCCAGGAACACCGAGAACTGAACAATCGCAATCAGAGCTAGTGTAAAATGACAAGCAAACGTTGGCCACAATTAGCTTGATGAAGACACCTACAAATTTCAGCAGGAAAGAATTTTCTCGCAGTGCTCCAATGCAACCCGCAAATCCCAGAATGAACATAACTCCTCCAACCACCAAGAAGAGCCACACTGGATCGAAGCCCCCCAGGTCTGTGATGGATGAAATGTTGGATAAAACACCCTGGTGTGGAAATAAAAGCAAACGTGAGAAGGAGTTATTTGGCATAGAGATAACTAATGAATTGATCGACTGATTAAAAACTATACAATGAATTAAATAACCTCTTTTTGACCCTTTAATGCTTACAACAATAAAGATTTTCTGGAATGTCTGCTGTACGCTCACTTGCTCCTTTTTTGCTCCTCTTATTTATTTGTTGTGTTATTTCTTCATTATTTATTCAGCACGCTGTTGTTTACTTGTTTACTTGATTGTCTATTGCGGGCCATGTCTTGTCCCCGTGGGATAGCGGGGAACGAAATTTCGGTTTCTTTGTGTGTCTTTGGCATGTGGAGAAATTGACAATAAAGCTAACTTTGACTTTGATATGAATTAAAGAAAGAACATTTGGCTAGTTTACAATCTTTTGGTCTTTGTTTAATTTTACAGGAACAAAAACAGACAAAAATGTTTTTGGGACGATTTTTCTGGAACGTTTGAACATCATTATCTTTGTTTTGTGTTGTAAAGTGTACATTTGAAAAAAAAAAAATCTGTGGAAAAAAAAACAAAAATTAAATCATCTAACCGATTAATCTAATCTAACTTCACCTATTGTACTGAGTTTATAAAATTATAATGCATGAATGAGTGACTGAAGACCAATAATAATAAAAGTTTTTAGGTGGCGTTAGGCCACAACCAAGCAATGAGACTGAATCTGTGTACAGTATGTGAGGTTAATCCATGAAAACCAACCTTCTCACTCCATGCCCACAATCCGATGCCAAGGAATGCAATACCGAGTAACTGGATTGGGAAGAGAGATAAGAAAAAATAAAACATTATTCTTCCGTGATAGGGACTGGGAGACCAACGGCTTTCCTGGCTGCCATCCATGCATTTAAAAAAAAAAAAAATCTAATTACAGTCTGCAACATCAGCAAGAGACTCTCGCATTGGAAAACATCTTAAAAAGCCCAAATAAATCATGACTGCGCGAATAACGGCAAGTTCCAGCTCCAACTACCGTTTAACGTCTTAAAACACATTCCCAGAGGTGCAACTGGTGGCCAACCGACATGAAAATTCTGGGAGAAGGTTCCAAAACTTTCAGCTAACATAAATTATGTAACTCAGTCTACTATAATGCTACAGACCTTTTTTTTTTTTTTGTACTTGTGTACGGAGACATTAAAGTCAAATCTTTCGCCAAGCCAGATGTTTGTGCAAAAGCTGGTGAGTTTTCATTTACTTTTAGTTCCTCAAAAATGAAAGTCGTTACAGAGAAGAATAATTATAACGCCCTTGTTTGTATTTAAATGATGGCAAAATAGACGATGCTCTTCAGTTGCTTTATTCCCACAAGTGGTAACAGAATACACAATCATTCGGGAGCTGCTATCGATCACAGCTCACACTCACCCAACACACAGCCTGCCTGCCAAAAACAACCTTTACACTTGACTCATACCTTCATCTGCAATGTTCCATTGATCCTTGATTTATGCATGTTTAATCTTCAAAATTCCATTCCAAAGACATCACAGCCACACACATGACAAAACAAGCCCATTACCCAAACTGCAGAAGGGCAGGTCTGGATTTTTGTTTTGCACTTTTCTAAAAAGCTTGATTGTTATTGTTCCCTTTAACATAACACTAAACCTCGATAGGATGCTTTTGGTCAGTCCAGTAGCTACGAAGAAATCATAATTCTTACCATTTGAACCCTTTAATGAAACAAGAGCTCATAATTGTCCTGGAGCATGATAAGCATCAATTAATGAGAATAAGAGGACCATCGCACAAACATGGAAGTACCCTTAAAACCTTCTGGTGGATGGATGTAAACAGAAGCGGTGGCCGTGTAGCTATCATAGCAGTGCACAAAAACAAAAAAGCCATCCGATGCCTGATGGAGGCAGCAAGTACACCCAAGCAGCACGCTTTGTTGCAACGATTATCAAGAGGCGGCTGGTAAACGACTCTCACATCATTGAAATATTCCATTAATGGCAGACTGCACATGTAACCCGAAGAATGTTGTTGCGGGCCTCGAAGACAATTTCTGCAAGGGGAGTACTTACCCAGAATATGATGTTGAATCCAAAAATAAAATACTTGATGCAGCAGCTCACTTCATGAGCCTTAAAATGCTTTCCTGACATCATTTTGAATGCTTTGTGCCTGCCGCCCTCTCAGCCTTGATATCACATTGATGTTTCTCCGGCAAAAAAAAAAAAAAAAAAAGACAAAACACCCGATTATTTTGGTTTAACGTTGCCTTACACTGTTCCAGCGTCTAGTTCGAAACAGCATCCCGTTACACGATGACGAAACGCACGCAGAGGAGCGTTCACACGTCCGTTGCTTTACACTTATCACTTTGCTAAATACGCGACTCCCTAAAGGTTGACTGCAAGATAAATCCACAGAATTCAAGCAGATTAAAATTGCTGGTTTCCTATTTGAGCTACAATCGTGTCATGGCTGTTTGATTGACGCACGTGAAAACAAATGAAGCCTCATAATGCTCGCAGGGGGCGGGACTTCCTAAACTGAGTCTCCGATTAATTTTCCCTGGATAATTAATTGACTCAAGGAGTATAGAATTATAAAAGTAAATACTTTTATAAATTCAGACATATTGTACCTTTATTAATCAAATGTGTGCAATAAATAAAACAAAATGATGATCCGCAATATATTGAAAGGCTTTGCGTTTTCAGGGTATTTTAGTGCGGCTTGAATTGAGTCACCTTAATTGTCTTTTTAAAAAATCTTTTCAATTACAACAATACTGTACCTGTATCCAGACGAGAAAACGGCACTCGAAAACAATCCCTTGGCTAGTTTAAGTGGAAAAACTCTGCCTCATAGTGGTCAAAAACTATTATTCAACGACAAATGAATTAAGCTCCAAGCAAATTGTGATAGTCATCATTGGCTCCATTTATTGCATATAATAAAGTACCAATATCCTATTACAAATGTTTGTTTAAAAAACAGCATAAATTATGAAAATAAATAATTCTGTGCTGCGGTCTGCGTTACAATGGGGAAAAAAAAGATCAACATAAGTGAAAATACATCATTTACTGCTTTGTGACTGCACAGTGTGCACTGCAGTTCATTGAAAACTACACAATCATGTATTCTTCAGCTTCACAATGAGACATTGTTCACATTGGCAATACTGTATTTCTGGAGGATACAATAAAAATATAGTATTTGGCAATACAAATGTACATGCAATATCAAAACCATTCATAGTAAATATGCTGTTATTCAAATTATTTGGGGGTTTAAATATCACTGTAATGTCAAGACTACAGGTTCTGTGGAAAACCTTCATTTGACCACTCATGTGCGCATGTGAGTTTTCTCACATGGAATACAATCATTTGAGGTGAAGCATTTGTTTCTTTTTAGCATAAGCTTTTTAGCACCCACGGTTCCCTTTTCAAATTCAATACAGATGATTTTTGGCAAAATAAACAGCCTTAAACTGTACATTAAAAAAAATGTAATTTTTTTATGAACTGTAATTTAATAAATAAATCAGTTTGTGAGTTAGGGGAAATAAGACAACTTTGCTTCCCTTAAGTGAAAATAAATACCAACACAGCAAACAATTATATGCTGTACCATGTTTACAAGAGAGTTTTATATTTTGGTTTTCTTCGGCAACACACTATCCAGTATGATTTAGGCTTTGCGCACAATTCTCATACATTTTCTAAGCTTATAGTCAAACATTGTGTGTCTGGACTGAATAAACAAACTCCGGAAAACGAGACATGAGTTGCGATTTCTGCTGTTAAATAAAAAACAAACACACTTCAAATATAATATAAAACAGTAACAAAAGCATTTTGAAAGTTACCTACAGCTTAACAATTACAATGAAATACTGATGCTTGACCTGAAATGTTATGATAGTGATTTTCTGTTTGTCCATTCCTAAATCCAATCCATTTTGATGTCAACATTCACTGTTTTTTTTTTACATTTCGGTTATATGGCTCTTCATTCATTAACATACAAAGACATCATTGGTTAATAAAGTACAAGAGTATGATTCCAGTCAACCACATTATCATGCTGGTAATAAAGACATCACTGGAGGAGTTGCAGTGAACTCTGAGCAGCTGGTTTTCTATGATGTAATAATCACAGTTGGTGTATCCAGTGCATTCTTGTCAGCAATGCTGGTTTCATAACGGCCAGAATGCACCGATTAGATGCAGGGAGTTTGTCAAGGCAATACTAAATCCTAAAATTTTTTTTGAGTTACCACACCATGTGCAACATATTTAATAAAGCGGAAAATGCATCATACATAATAATATCATATCACATGCTCTTCCTGGCAAGTTCCATGGCATGTTTGAAACGCTCATCGTAGGAAGCCATCAGAAATGTCCCCAAGTTACGTTGTTTGTGGCACGTTTGTTCTTTTGACTGTGCTTCAGAATAAACTGCAGGTAATAAATACCACTTCTGTGATCCAATCCAAAATACTTAATGGAGGCAACTGGTCCCGGCGATGAATCTTGTAGGGACACGGCCTGGTGAGAAATGTTAAAGTGCAACCAGCTGGGCAGTCGTGGATTACCTTACGTCACCTTGATAGCTGATTTCTTGTGGACAAAGAGGAAGGAAACGTAGGGAACGCCAATGAAGGCCCATTTCTCATTGGGCCAGAACATAATGACTGGACCTCGCTCCGGGGCCTCGCTAGCAACGTCAAAGTAGGCGAAGCAGACGCAACCCAAGTAGGAAGCCAGACAAATGAGGATGTGCCTGCAAGAGTGACAATTGTGAATAGAACAGAGACAAGAAAATAGAAAAAATACTATAAAATAATCAAATATAAAAATGTACATCTTATTCCGTTTGGGGTTACAGGTGGGTAGCTTTGGGAATGAAGCAACCTCAAACTGATTGTCTCAGAGCTGAGACACAGAGACAGACAACCACTTTATAAGAATTTTGGATTTTTCATGATTTATTTTTTGCTGTAGTTTCCACTTTTGTTTTTAATTCAGTCAATTTTAATTAGTTTTATAGTAATTCTGTTAGTTTTCATTTCTCACAAATGTTTTAGTTTAGTTTATGTTTAATTAGGTTTAGTATTAGGTTTTTTTTCTAAATACATTTGTATTTGTCGAGTAATTATTGTGAAATGAAGTAAAGCAAACTACAATTCTCATGACTATTTGACCTTTGTGATTGTGTGCGTGTGTATGTAAATGATGTACACAAAACTACACTGTGCTGCTGCTTGCAGACACAATCCAAAATGATTTCTACGCAATCAACCTAGTCCCTAGTTACAAACATACAATGTGGATATGCTCCACGTAAAATTGCTGTTTTTGTGTGTAAACCAAATATTTTAGAATTAACAAATGATTACAGAATACATCATGCATTTCAAAGCTGCAAGAAATACTTATAACTGCAACTCCCAAACTCATATAGGCCAATAATAATTTCCATTTTGGTTTCTTGTGTGCTGTTATGCGAACTTACCAAGCACAGTGTAGATAGGGAAAGTTGACAGATGACCACATTTCACAGAAAATCCTGTCGCTGAGCCAGCAGAGCAGAGCTAGAGCCCACCAGATCCCTGAGATCAGACCCAGCTTGAACACGCGTGGGTTTTCACACCTGCCACAAACAAAACAACATCGACTAAGTGTTTCTGCAGGATCTATATGGCTTGTTAGGTTATTGCCCCAAGTGAGTTGTTGATTTTTAAAAGCAATCTTTTGCAATTTGTAAACAATCTCTCTTTGGAATCATTTGGCCTCACAATTTTCCAAGCATACAGACATGGGTGGTGTGTTCTGGACAACACTGAGCTTTGTGTTCCCGTTTGACAAATCTCCCAGATGGTTCTCAGACCTCCCAGCTGTGTTAACTGCTCCATCTTTGCTGTCCATTCTTGAGTGTTAAACTACAAATGAACAGCTCTCTTCTAAAGCTTTTTTTAAAAAAAATATTTTATATTTTTATATTTAGAAGAGAGCATACTAGATCCTCTGATCTAGTTAGTTCTCTGTATATACATATGTGTCCTTGCACCAAGTCAGTGACCCTGAGACTAATCCACAATGCTGTTCATACAAAACTATTCTTAGTTGTGTCCTTAAGCATGCACATTGCATACACTCATAAGCCCGCTGCTGGCTGAATGGCAGTCACTGTGACGCACTCATGCTCACTGACAAGCTTCGCTTCGAGGAGAAATTAACATTGAGGTGACACTCCCACCCAAAAATGTTGAGACAAAGTTTTCTACTACTACTTTAAAATGAAGTGAATTGGTTCAACCAATTTCCTGGTTTCATTAGGTTCTTGACAGGTCATTGTTTTGTGGCGTTATATCACAATATCTTGCTCTTAATGTCATTACTAATTTGCCAAGGTCATTCTCACACTTTTTCCAGCCTCCTGAATTTGGTTTGGTCATTGAGCTTTGTTGGACTCACAAATTCGCTAAAGCTATTGGTGTTAGCCTCAAATAAGTACTTGTATGTACATATGTGCCACATACATGATGAAGAAAATTAAAATCCATACTACCTTGGTGGGGTCACATTTGCTTTGCAATTCACACAATTTTTTTTACACTAGGGACTGAAATTGGTGGCCACCAAGGGATCTTCTTAGTCCCCATGGCATTCAAATTTGTAATAGCCACTGGCCAAGCATGACATGAGATGAGGTGTCTCACTTGCATTAGAGCAAGTTAATTGAAGCATACCTGTTTAAAGTTCTGAAAACAATTATGTATAATTTGTTTTCCTTTGAGTAACAATGCATGTTCCTTTTTCTTCCATTCAAAACATTTAGCTTATTTAGACTTCAAATTTGACAACCGCCTATGTATTGTGCTTTATTCACTAACTGGCAATCTATAACTGGTCATGTATTTTTTAACTTTGTACTGAGTATTTTGTGAATGTCTTCTTTTTTTTTTATGCAAGTAGGCTGAGATGCACAAAGATTTACTGTATGCACAAAAATGCCAATGAATCTTGATTTTAAATGTAATTTGAAGTTCTGAGAAGTATATCGGGTGCACCACACTAAAAAAGGATGCAACATTTTGATAATGAGAGCATGAAGGGACACTTCAGTAATATTCTTACGTTAATTATGAATTAGTCTACTATTTAAAGAGTTTTGGCAGATAGGAGAGGCTACTCTCGGGCAAAAGGAAATACTGTAGATTAGCTGGCTTGTGATACTTCCTCTCAAAGGGAAATGCCTTCCGTTATGTCACATCGGATAGTGTCTGCCAAAAGCCAGTCAGCAGCATCTAACATGGCTTTTAGGACATGTCAACCGCTACAAGCACTTCCTTCCAACAAAGCAAATGTGCCAGATCCATTAGTTCTCAGTAGTAAGTCTCTAATACAGTGACTATCTGCTACGACAGAAGCATGCAAGATAAGAAGCAGCACCAGGACTTGTTTTGAGGAGGGGGCTGCTGGTGAAATTCATGAACGCGTGACAGTTGGAGGTAAAGATAAGTGGTGAAAAGGCTGGCATGTCTATCTTGGGTGGAGGCTTAATGAAAATCTGGAGGGAGGAAAAATGGGAAGTGACAAGTAGACTTCATGAAAGAATGATGTACTGACAACATACAGAACCAAAAACTTCATTATTATTATTCGTGAGGATTGCTTTCACACCCAAATTGCAGTAAGCTATTTGCATTACTTTCATCTCCATAAAGTCATGGGACTTTATTTCTCAGCACTCAAAGCAACAACAACCGTGTTAAATTCGATTATTTCGAGGGATAATGAATTTCATCAATCAAAGGGCAAGTGCAAGGCAAGATGGAGACCCCTTGAGATTTTTCCTGCTTAGTTTATAATCTACAAATGCAGAATTAATTGGAATACAGTGCTCAGAATAGTGTGGGCGTATAAAACATACATATGTATACGCACACATACTTGGTCAAATATATAACTTATATATTTTTTTTCTTTACTTATCTCATTCAGAGACACAAAGATCTATATCTATGCCAAAGTCCTTTTTTTATAGGTCATTTATATTTTTTGTTGGATTAATTAACCTATGATTCAGGTTATTGCCCTTACGATTAGTCATTTCATAGTAGAATGGAATGTTATTTACATCAATTCCTGGTGGATGTGACGCAAATGAGGGGAAATTAATCGCGCTGTAAAAGGCAAACAACAACATATCACGTACTTAACAAAGGCCAAAGTCAGAATAGGGCAGGAGGAATTCTCACCCAACAAAAACAAGCCGCCTCCGTGAATGACTGGCACCAAAGATAATGTCAAGAATTATTATCACGTTCAACAATAGAAGACTTGATGTCGGAAGAGTAGCCATAGTGAGTGAGTCCGACAGTAAAAGGAAACAACTCCAAATTGCAGAGTCAGAGGGAAAGGCTGCAACCTGGCTTGTTATGTGTTTTCAGAAACATTCTTTCACATCATACCTCTCTGTAATGACTTTAGAACAGGTCACTCGACAATACAAGTACAGAAGGTCAAATGGGGGGGAGTGAATGTACTGCTATCTGCAAGATGACATTTGCCCCTTGTCAGTACACAAACATACAGTACACACACCCACCCACATACACAAAGAAAAACAGCCATCGGCGGAAATGTGTTGTATCTGCTGCCGTTGAAGTGTTTACAAGTTAGAAACTGATGGTCTAATTTTAATGAGCCAAGAGTAGTTTTTTTAATCCTAGTTGACATGAAACTTACATAACAGGGAAATCTTGTGGACAGAGGATAAAAAAAATGTCAAAAACCCTATTCACACACAAACAATACTAACATTGTGATATACGAGCAAGACCAATGGTTGGTAAAGTCAATGTACGGTCTGAAGAAAGTTGAGGGTGTGTAAACGAACACCTCCACATTAAACTCTCCCTGGACAGATCAGTCAATCACAGGGTGACAGCAGTGAAGGGGTCAATGACCTACCAACTTGCTTCTCATGAAGAAAGGTTCCTTACTCAAGAGACTTTTCCACAGTGGCTGCGCTAGGAACAGCCCTGCATGATCTCTTGTCAGGCTTCCCGAGAGTGGCCCTGACAAACTGCCAGAAAATCCTCGATTCTAATCAATCTGGGACTCGTGATAAAAAAATAAATACATTTCTAACAGCTTGTCCTGCACAGTCGGACTGTTTCAAAAGATGTATTTTTGCCATCACTTGTGTTCTGTATTTGTTTTTATCATCTTGTTTTGGCAGGCTCAGAATTCACACCATCGTCAAAGCATTTGCAGAGTTATTACACCCACTCATTATTGCATTAACTAAGAGACTCTGTGGGACATTTCATTGGATTTGTAATAAGCAAATCTGATTATATAAAACACCAGCTCACAACCTCGCAATTCATTTTAGTTTGAAACACTTCCATGACCTTTGGTTAACCTTCCGTACTCACTGCTCTATAAACATGATGGCAAGCAGTGCTTGAGTTGTCTCAGTAATATTTATGACATCGTTCTTGGTTATTACCGCCCATGGGATCCCTAGGGCAGTAATCCTGCTTTTTTACCTCAAATATTTTCCTTAGCGTAGTTTGACACAGCTCTATTTGCTGGTTGCCTTTCAACATCGAAAAAATACAGGAGACAATGTGAGAGGAGTTTTGGGGCAGTAAGAAAATGGACTGCTGCAATCGATTGTGGTGGAGAAAACTTCAGTCTCTAGCGATAAAGCGCAGCAGCAAATGTATCCTAAAAAGTATCTGTTTCTGCCATTAGGAAAGTGTCAAGAGCAAGTAGAGCCTTTATCAATCATGACTTCAGATGCATTTAGCACAAGTGTTACAAATCCCAGTGGACAACTGACCTTTTAAGCTCGGTGATAAGCAGCACCGTGCATGGGATGCCCAGAGTCATGAGCGACAAGGAGTTCACAACTGGTTTAACAAAAGCCAAGCCGGTAGTGATTCCTGACAGGATGCCGATAACCACTTTGAACCTTGACCTAGAGCAAAGAGCAAATCAAACTTAGATAAAAAAAGGTTTAAGTCATGAGAAAAACACTGTTAAGGGCTGTTGGGGACCTCAACATCCTTCTACAGTTAAGTGACAGTCTATAAAATAGATCTGCATGGGCAATAACAGCAACCACAATGGCTGTGTGACAATGGAAAGAGAAGTAAGGACATGTGATGCAGCTTTTACTGGTGTCAGCTATCTTAGACCAACCTATTATTAAACTGAAGGTTTGACAGCAATGGATATGTCTTGTGACAGAATAGCAAGCATAAGCCATAATACGGTTGCTGCTTAATACTAATTTAAGACCTGAAATTCAATCTGTCTAAATAGAAAAATGGTCCGCAAGAAAAAACAGGTCTCACGTTCCAGATACCGAGGAGTAACAACAGATTTTAATATCAGTTTAAATGTTCTAAAGTTAGTTTATGAATCATCAACTATTCTGATGGCCATACCGATCTCTCTTGAACATCCTGGGTAAGTATCTTTTGGGGAACCACATGGCTATGGCACACATGAGGACCCACAAAATGGCCAACTCATCTAGCATTTGGCCCAGGAAGCTGAGGGTAGCGTGAAAGTAGGTCGATCCAATACCTACAGTGGGAAGTATAAAAAGAAACATACTCATTAGAATAACGAACTGTGCCAAAAAGATTGGATGTGATGTATATTAGAAGACGCCACTTTTCCAAACAGTCTCTATTGCCTCTTCCCAAGAATTAAGATGCGAACCATCTGATGCGTCAAGATCAGAACAAAAATGATTGCATTTAAAATATGTATAATTGTTTTTGATAAAAGTATATATCAATTCAATTTATAAATTCCACAATGGAAATAATGGAATATTCTTGGCACATAATCCATTTTAGATATAAACCTGCCCTGGAATCCACACTGACCTCAGAATGGAAGGAGGGGGTTACTGTCGGTTAAAATCAACACTGAGGGAACAAGGCACTAATTCCTCTCGAACGTTGTTACATGCAGACAGGCACCGTTTAAGACTGAAGACTATTGAGTCAAATCTAATGAAATCAGACCAGTCTTCTTCCAACCAATGATTAATCCTTGTGATTATATTACATAGAGTTGAATGATTGAGGATAGTTTAAAGCTGCAGCTAATGAGACTATATAATATCATGACCATAGAACTATTATGTAACTTTTTCCTAGTACAACGTGACCAATGTGCATATGTCTCAGTCCTGGCTACTCAGTACAAAAAGGGCTAAGTAAGCACCCCTAGCTTGTTTTTTGTGCAAGTTAGTCAAGTGATTGGTATTCTGTCTTTTGACAGGCTGCTTAGTATATTCTTAAAGAAGTCACGGCATAAATTTTCTTGACATTTGTATGCACCGCCACTGGACTGTACACAGCATACGGATTTATATTGCAACTATGGAGTCTGAATTAAGCAAAAAAATCCAGCCGTTTTTTTTTTTTTTTTCATCCATCTCAGTGGGCCACTTGCTATCAAATGCTAATGACATCAAAGTGCCTTAAGACCTATCCCACTGGCGATCAACGGTGGCTGTTGGCAAAAATAGCAAAATGCACACTCGGGGTCAGTCTGTCAGGGTTCGTTCAAGGTCGCAAATGTTCTTAACATGCTCAAATTTTCATTACAATGAGTACATTTAAAAACATTTGCGACCTTGAATGCATTCACTGCTTTCAAAAACACTTGACTTTTTAAGTGAGATAGGGTCTTATGGGCTCAGGGAATGACCAAACATGGCTCACCCTTTTATTTGATCGTGCAACGTTCGCAAGCTGAGCCATTTGCACTGTCATGTTATTTTCATTGACAGCAAGTGGCATAATAGCCAGCGATTCATATTCCACAAATGCAATATATAATCACAATACTGTGTTTAACTGCACAGAATATATTATTTTAAAGAATTGTAAAGAAATTATGGAGTTCACTATGGAGCAAGTAGACAGTAGCAAAGTGTTTGTTATGCATTTTTAACTTCTTTTTACACCTGTATTAAGAACTTTATAATTTTGGGTTTACTCGTATGCATTAAATTCCTTATATATCTACCTTTAACTTTCAACACAATTTCCTTTCACTCAGGATAAAGTGTTCTTATCTGCTGAAACTCCATTGCAACCTCACTTGTTTAAACTGCTTATCGTGTCATCTTTTGTCATGAATTTAAACTTCAATGTAAACTGCATATTTAAATGCATATTATAAAAGGTGTTAGACACAGAAGATGAGTCATTATCACACAGTAAAAGATCATGTCACTCAAGCCAACTTACCCACCACGACCAGGAGGGTCCAAATGAGGTAAATCCCACTGTTGAAATGTGTGGCATATTGGCGAAATAAGCACATTAATATGGGCGGCAAAACAAAAAACAAAATGTTGCTGATCTGAAATGACAAACAAAGGGAAACCCATGAAAAAAAAGAAACACACAGGCAGATGTTTTCCAGCGTGCAGGGCCTCTATACTAACATGTGTAACTTGATGCTGCAGCCGAAACGGTAAACATCAAGTCTCAAAAGCGGTAGTTCAATACAAAGAAAAACTCAACTAGAAACGTGACAGCTGTTGATGGAAAGCCGATCTGCGCTAATATGCAAAACAAAACAAAAACACAACAACAAAAAACCCGCACGGCTTTTACAAAGATTGCACACTGACCGTGTTGTAAAATTCTGCGATGCCTGGATAAATAAGGTAATTGCCTTCACACCAATCCACATCTGAGCTGCCAGCCTGCAAGTGGTCCCAGAAAATCAGATCAGCGTTACTCATGTCTGGACTAGTTGCGCTCAAGGGATAGACAACGGTGTTGTCGTCCCGCCGCGCATAAACAAAACACGCGAGAAGAATCCGTTATGTCTCGTCTTTGGTCTCCGGTAAATTTATGTACGTGGCAAGCACATGGACATTGCATGAGAAATTTTTCTAGACTGCCTTATATCTATCGTCTGTTCCGTGACCTGACTAAGATTACTGTTCTACGTAACATTCGACGTCATCGCGTTGACACTGACTGTGTGTGGGGACGAAGATTACTTGCTTTCGGTAGGAGAGTGCAGCCCTATGCAAACAAGTAGTTGTTTTTTGGAAGCAAAAAACGTCGTTATCTACTACCTCCAATCAGTAGTCTGTCAGGAGATCAACTTATCGTCATCTAACTAAATTACCATTCTATATTGTTCGTACGGTATTGTAATCAAATTAATATGACTACAGATTTATACCAATATCATTCATGGTAACTGTGCAAATACACTGCAGATTGATAATATATGCCTCATGTTGCTTTACTGTCAAATGTCTAACACCAAGGCTTGAATTTATCAAAAGACGGACGATGGTGACCGTGAGAGGAACTATCTTGGCCTAGCATACGTATGAACAATTAACCTCTGGCGACGCTGAATTGAGCCTGGTTGAAACGTCAAATATTAAATTGAATTCATTTGACTTTTTTTTCGACCATATGCAGGCACTGCATATTTATACATAAAACGTATTTTTAACGTTCTTCATTTTGTTGCGTTGTTCAGCATGACAATATTTCATGTGAGATATCGCGAGAATATCTCAGCGCTATGTGAGATCCTGGAGCGGATATCCGGTCTCTTTTTCGTGGCGGACCGTCGTTGGGCCGGTTTGCAAAATGAAGGTACAACGTTTATTCTACCGTATACTTTTGTGTAAACAAATTTCCCCCAAATAATACCGTAAATGTAAAGAAGGATTAATACGAAAACAAATGGCCCTAAAAACTGTAGTAATAATACGCTCGTCGCTGAGGATGCGTTTTGATTGTAGCGCCAGCTAGCACTGTGGGTTGTCGAGTAGTGTGGAACATGGCTAGTCACAAATAGAAATGTGCACCTACTCGAGATCACTTTGACGCAAGTTGCTAAATATGCGTATTCGCACTATCCGTCCTAATTCTAGGCCGTTGCTAAGCCCTGTTAAACGCTAAAATGACTGCTGGTAATGTATTTTCAGGTATGGCCAACTTCATCTTAATTACCTGCGGTGAAGTTTGTAATGGAAGGGCCCATTACTAGCAGCAGGAGCTTTCCTCATCGAACATTTTAGGTCCACATCTTACCTGAGTGGCACAAAAGTAGTTATACAGGACTTAATATTGTAATCTTAGCTAGTAAAATTTGACGTGCACGCTCGTCAAGTTGTCTTGCTTGACGTCAAAAGTCACAAATGCGCTGTTGTCTTCCAGCTCAACATCTCGTTCCCCGCCACTGGCTGCCAAAAGCTTATTGAGGTGGATGATGAACGCAAGCTGCGTACCTTCTATGAGAAGCGCATGGCCACCGAGGTGGCTGCTGACCCCCTTGGAGATGAGTGGAAGGTAAGTTGTAATATTAGTTGTTCAAATGTGATTTGGAACCGTGTGCGGTTACTGTAAATGTGGCTCACCACGATTACTTTCTGACTGACCAGTAGTCATTTAGGTGAAACAGTGTGTAGCCAAAGAAGCTGAAGAGGACTCACCAGATGCGACCAGACCTATACAGTGGCTGGTTGAAACTGCAGTTCTCTCCCATTGCATTGTCTATTAAACTCATCTTGAGTTTATTTTGAAAATTGGTGGAAGTTTACTGATAATTTTGTATGCATCAGAAGTTGCTTCATGACTTCATTACCACCCCATCTTTCCTCACTCTCAGGGTTATGTGGTGCGCATCAGCGGAGGCAATGACAAGCAGGGCTTCCCAATGAAGCAGGGCGTGCTGACTCAAGGCCGTGTGCGCCTGCTGCTCAGCAAGGGCCACTCTTGCTACCGTCCCCGCAGGACTGGCGAGCGCAAGCGCAAGTCTGTCCGCGGCTGCATCGTTGATGCTAACCTCAGTGTTCTCAACTTGGTCATTGTCAAGAAAGGTAATGTATAAAGGAGTGTGCCTCATTCGAGTGCACAGTCGGAACGCACTGAACGGTTAACTTGGAAGTCTGAAATGATGTATTGTTAAAATACCTGAACTGATTATTTTATGTAGAATTGTTTTCTGTACTGATTAATGTCAAATAGAGGAAAATGAGCTGCTAGTCAAGTAAATGTTAAATTACGGAAACTCTTTGGAGGGATGCTCGTGGCACACCAGTTGGTCCTTTTTGACTACTCCAGTCACTAAGGAGGGATAGTGTGTGCCAAAGGAACTGTAGAGGACTGTAGAGGATACGACCAGCTCAAACAATGGCTGGTTTAATCTGCAGTCCGCTCACATTAACAAATGTTTGTCAAAGTTTTGACTGTGCTTCTTCCTAAATGGGGAACTGTTTATTCTTGAATACCGCGCCTCACCTTGAAGAGACCTTTTTATGTCCTCCCCACAGGTGAGAAGGACATCCCCGGGCTGACCGACAGCACCGTTCCCCGTCGCCTTGGTCCCAAAAGGGCCAGCAAGATCCGCAAGCTCTTCAACCTGGCCAAGGAGGATGATGTCAGACAATATGTTGTGAGGAGACCCCTGACTAAAGAAGGTCAGTCTCCTAGTGTTGCCAGTAAATTTTGCTGTGATCATTCAGTGAGACAAGAGGCATACATTTGAATTAGTGGAATAAGTGTTGGATCTAATTTCACACAATGCTATTGCTGCATGATAGTGTGAGATAAGTGACTGCTTATGTGTTTTTTTTTTTTTTTACCCCCTTCAGGTGTTGTAAAATCACTAATGGCATGCAGAATCCTCCTGTGTCCCAAACCATTACTTTTCAGGAAATCCCAAAAGCAGCATGCTTATTGAGCCCTTAATATTTCATATTCTAAGCAAGCAAGCCATTTTCAACCATTTTTTTAAAAAAAAGTGTAGATTTCTGGAAAAATCTGAAATTTACCCTTGTGGAGGTTTTGGCGTGAATGGCTAGAATGGACTGTTGTCCGTCTTTTCCTGTGCATGCATTCTCAGTGGCAGTTGACCTTGTCTTTTCAGGCAAGAAGCCAAGATCGAAGGCTCCCAGGATCCAGAGACTGGTGACCCCTCGTGTGTTGCAGCACAAACGCCGCCGCATTGCCCTTAAGAGGAAGCGCACCCAGAAGAACAAGGAGGAGGCATCAGAGTATGCCAAGCTTCTGGCTAAGAGGATGAAGGTAATCGTCAGGGCATGCCTCATCTCTTTGAAGCTCAAATATTCATGCATTTAGTTGAGTGCAATACTCCCATTAGGCACTCCGGTCAAACTTGACATTTGTGGTTGGTTGCTCCAGCTCTCTTTTCAACCTTATTTGCCTTTTAATTACAACGAATAAGAATAGTGTGATTACTTTTTTACAACCAATGTCATTCATATTCAGACATTCATTCTGTGCAGTAAGCAAACATGTCGTTTTGGCACAGTTATGTGTCCTGTGACTGAGCCGTTTTAGTACTTCACATTTTGATGCTGTATAAAAGTTCCAACTTTATTGTGAGACTTTTAATTGACTTGTGTTTTCTTCTCACCAGGAGGCCAAAGAGAAGCGCCAGGAACAGATCGCCAAGAGGCGCCGCCTTTCTTCTCTCAGGGCATCCACATCCAAATCAGAGTCTAGCCAAAAGTGAACTCAAAGTCAAATAAAGTAATGTTTGGTTTAAAGGCAACTGTTTCAGAGCATAATTTCAATTGTTGAATACTGTATTTTCCACACCATAAGGCACACTTTAAAGCCTTTAATTTGATCAAAAACCCGGAGGAACGCCATTTAATAAGGTGCACCTTCTTTTAACCCAAAGTGCCTTATGATGTGGAAAATACGGTACATACTTTAAACTACATGACGCAAATGCTCTAAAAGGGGATGTGGACTTAATAGTTTAGCACAGGGGTGTCAAAATCTGGCTTGCAGGCCAAATTTGACAGTCATAATGGGCCTCAGAAGAAAACTATAAAAATGAGTTTCACACCCCTGGTTGAGCAGTTCCGAATCGGTTGGTGTGGGTCTATTAAATTAGTCACTTGCGAGGCCACTCTCGACTTACATCAATAATGAGCACCCGTGTTAATTGAGGTTACCAAACTTGTAAAATACTTTGTCAAGTGCAAGTCAAATGGTTTTTTTTTTTTTTTTGCTGCTCTTGAAAACAACTTAACAAGTTGCTCAATTTTAAATTGCCTTTATTTACATAAACTTGTACACCAACCACTCAGTGAAATCAGTCAACGATGCCCACTCCTCTTCTTGATGAGCTCAGTCGGCTCTCAATCACCGACATGCTGGCGGGTCTCCTCGCTCGCCAGTTAGAATTTGGCTGCGGACTATTCTTGCTGCCCCTAAGTGGAGTTAGACTTGCTTCTGGTGTTGCGGCTGCACTGTTGCGCACACTAACTTGGTTGGAGCCGCTCTGTTGGGTGACTCTTGAGTTATACATTTCTGTGAAGTAGAAGAATGCTGCCACAATCTGTTGCTGTATATTTAGTGGGAGCTGCTCCAAACTCCATGTCAGGGCCAGCCGGCTTGACTGCAGGATACGACGTTGACCTGAAGATGTGGAAAGAGCCTCCATGATCTGCAAATTAAAGAAAATATGGTAGTTCTCTCCTTAGCAGAAGAAACATGTTTGTTTTTTTTTGACATTTTGTGGACATCATGTTTATATGCTAATACGATTGAGTTGTTCATAAGTACAAATAGCAAATCAAGTAATATGTGTAGAGTGCATAAAGTGCAGTGCTATTCTACGCAACTACAATACTAAGCAAAAAACAGCATTATTGTGTTTATGGAGAATTTTGGATTCAATTTTGCCTCGATAAAACCCTGTACATTTTTTGATGGTAAACCAAAGTAAAGACCTGAGCAGAATGCATCTTGGCTACGGCCAGCTGGATAGTTCTCTTGCACAGCGTGATGGAAAGTGTCATCAGCCGCACCGAGTACTTCCTCTCGTACGCAGCTGCATTAGAACCTTCAATTAAGACGACCTCTTCTTCTATAAACCCAGCATAAATGACATTTCTGTTTAGTACCAAGCCACAATAGAGTATATTTTGATTCCTACCCACTCAGCCACCTACCTTTTTCTTCCGCTGGAGGTGGTAGCATACGATTCACCAGAGCTTCAGATACATTCAGTGCAGAAGTCAGTCCCATGCTGGACGCAGTGACAGCTCTTCCCACCAGCGTCTCATCTGGTTGCTGCACCCTCACCATGACACCTGACACTACATGCTGCACGCAGTCCACAGTTCCATGTGCCACAATGGTCACCGCATCCTGCACCTCCAGCACCTTACTTCTAACATCATCTACAAGCTGGGACACAAGCATCAAAGAAGGACAGTTATTTTAACATATTCTAAATGGGGGGAGAGGGGGGTAATAAGACAGTATGAGTTAAAATGCTCATCAGAGATCTCAGCAAAAAGAAATATTGAATGCCTAACCTGGTCAGTGGGTGTGTGCAGCACAGGGAAGGTTGCCTCTAACCAATCCAGACTTTTGCAAGCAACATCATTGGCAAAGGAAACTATGAAAATAGACAGTAGGAGGGCATCAACCACTTGCCTAGATCTTAAATTTCTCTTGCAAATGTAAACAGACTAAACCAGATCGATTTAATTTAGCAGCTAACAGAATTGCATTGACTTACGTGGTCTTGCCCATTAAACGAGCTGTTGAAATTTGCTTGCAATAATGCTGAATTATATTATATTCTAAGTATGGTCACTATGTAGTACGTTTGCATGAGTCAGTTTGTGTTTTCTTTGTTTATATCCGTATTTTTTTTAAATGTTTTATTACTTTGTTCTTTTGTTAAAAAAAAACTTTTCTTTTGAGTCACACACCTTGCGGTTTCAGCTTAGAGATGACAGGTGACACTCGGCGAATAGCCGTCGAACCCAACACGGTCACGCTGCTCTCCAGGCCCTCACAAACACGTTTCAGTCTGGCGCCGCTGCTTTTGGTATCCGTGTACAACACCGACAGCCTGGCGTAGGCAGAGCGTACCAGGGGTAGCTGGGCCACTCGAGCAGCAGCGTTCTGCGGCATACGAACAAGACATTACACTTCGACTGCAATATAAAACAGTC
This sequence comes from Syngnathus scovelli, assembly GCF_024217435.2. Classification (NCBI taxonomy): domain Eukaryota; kingdom Metazoa; phylum Chordata; class Actinopteri; order Syngnathiformes; family Syngnathidae; genus Syngnathus; species Syngnathus scovelli. The sequence continues at coordinate 7,274,519 of NC_090851.1, read as the reverse complement.
ACGCGGACATTGAGGTCCCAATTGGAACCCGACAATGTCAACGTGTGCTGCAGTGAAGCTATCCGAGGCAAAGCGTGGTCCTAAACGTGACACCAGTGAAAATGTTTCATGCAGCAAACGAAGGGTTAATAAAGTGAATTGAGCTCACCTGTTTGTCTCCCGACATGTTGGCTACCTAAAAGCACAGAAGGAACAACATAAGAACATGACAGGACGTTAGAATTTATAAGATATGGCAAAACGGAAATAGCCACTTCCTCACCCTAAACACCAATTATGGGAAAACTTTGTCGTCACGTTTCGGCGACTGACCAATTAACGCCAACTTAGGTCTCGTTAAATTGTAGATCTCGCGAGATGATCACACAATTTGCGCTGTTAGAATACCCCGCGTATAAATGCGATTGACAGTCAAAGTGAGCAGACTTTAGCGTTCAAAGGCCATATTTGATAAATCTTTTTCAATAGGTACAATGTCATTTTACGTTCGCTTTCATTGTAGACAAGTTAAAGAAAAATAATTTAAATGGTGGACAAATATTTTACACACAATTTAGATGACCATCTGAAGGAAAACAGCTAAATCAATGCAACAAATCATAAATTTCGATGGAATAAAATTGTTGATTGGCAGGTTTGGTGAGCGTAAACAGTTGTAATGCTTCCTAAACGAGATACATCCATAAATCTTAACGAACACCACGAAGACAACATAAAAACCGGCTAGGTTTTTGGACAGTATTGCAAATTTCTATCATTTCATTTTAAATCTATCATCAGATTCAAACACCGAACCCCAGAACTTCGATGTGCTAACCATTATTTCACTGTGCTGCCTTGTTTTCCCTAATTGATTCATCCATCCATCCATCTTCTTCCGCTTATCCGGGGTCGGGTCGCGGGGGCAACAGCTTCAGGAGGGACTCCCAGACTTCCCTCTCCCCAGCCACTTCATCCAGCTCATCCCGGGGGATCCCAAGGCGTTCCCAGGCCAGCTGAGAGACATAGTCTCTCCAGTGCATCCTGGGTCGTCCCCGGGGTCTCCTACCGGTGGGACATGCCCGGAACACCTCCCCAGGGAGGCGTCCAGGAGGCATCCTGATAAGATGCCCGAGCCACCTCATCTGGCTCCTCTCAACGTGGAGGAGTAGCGACTCTACTCCGAGTCTCTCCCGGATGACCGAGCTTCTCACCCTATCTCTAAGGGAGAGCCCGGACATCCTGCGGAGAAAACTCATTTCGGCCGCTTGTATCCGAGATCTCGTTCTTTCGGTCACGACCCATAGCTCGTGACCATAGGTGAGGGTAGGAGCGTAAATCGACCGGTAAATTGAGAGCTTTGCCTTTTGGCTCAGCTCTCTCTTCACCACAACGGACCGGTACAGGGTCCGCATTACTGCCGACGCTGCACCGATCCGCCTGTCGATCTCACGCTCCATCCTCCCCTCACTCGTGAACAAGACTCCAAGATACTTGAACTCCTCCACTTGGGGCAGGATCTCATCCCCGATCCGGAGAGGGCATTCCACCCTTTTCCGATCGAGGACCATGGACTCGGATTTGGAGGTGCTGACCCTCATCCCGACCGCTTCGCACTCGGCTGCGAACCGTTCCAGCGAGAGCTGGAGATCACGGCCTGAAGAAGCCAACAGCACCACGTCATCTGCAAAAAGCAGAGACGCGATGCTGAGGTCCCCAAACCGGACCCCCTCAACGCCTCGGCTGCGCCTAGAAATTCTGTCCATAAAAATTATGAACAGAATCGGTGACAAAGGGCAGCCTTGGCGGAGTCCAACCCTCACTGGGAACGAATCCGACTTACTGCCGGAAATGCGGACCAGACTCTGGCATCGGTGATACAGGGACCGAACCGCCCTTATCAGTTGGCTCGGCACCCCGTACTCCCGAAGCACCCTCCACAGAACCTCCCGAGGGACACGGTCGAACGCCTTCTCCAAGTCCACAAAACACATGTGGACTGGTTGGGCAAACTCCCATGCACCCTCGAGGATCCTGCCGAGGGTGTAGAGCTGGTCCACTGTTCCACGGCCAGGACGAAAGCCACACTGCTCCTCCTGAATCCGAGGTTCGACCTCCCGACGGACCCTCCTCTCCAGCACCCCTGAATAGACCTTACCAGGGAGGCTGAGGAGTGTGATTCCCCTGTAATTGGAACACACCCTCCGGTCCCCCTTCTTAAAGAGGGGAACCACCACCCCAGTCTGCCAATCCAGAGGCACTGTCCCCGATGTCCACGCAACGTTGTAGAGGCGTGTCAGCCAGATTCAAACACCGAACCCCAGAACTTCGATGTGCTAACCATTATTTCACTGTGCTGCCTTGTTTTCCCTAATTGATTAAAAAGGAAAATAAATCACATGCATACATAAGTATTGCCTATGGAAAAGTGCATTTCGGGTACGCTGCATACATACATAAAAATCCATTCAGATTGAAGGAATTCATTTTGTTTAACATATCACGTTTCTCTCCAGAAGATGTATGTTTTGGGCCCCGTGTACGCTTTAAAACACGTGGGATGTTCCCGCGTGGTGCTGATGCTGGATGTTGATTGATGGGGCAGCATCATCGAAACGTGCTTGGCCAGAATGTGTCGGTATGCGTCAGGAGGAGGGCGGGGTGCAGCCTCTCGGTCTTTTGTATAGCATTTGGGGGTGGGAGGGGGGTCGAGACTGTTGTTGCAAGCCGAACGACACGCACGAGTAACACGTGCAGTGGGCGGGCCTCAATGGACCAGCTGCACGTGGCTTTGACGAGCGCGCAGTCACCACGCACTTCAGTCTGTTGCAGCATCTGCAGGAGATAACGTCAGCATGGCTATGGAGATGGAGCCCTCGGAGTAAGAACACATTTTAATTAATTAATTGAATACATTTAACTCGTTCGCCGATTAGGGCACCTTGATAGTTGCACGTTACATATTTTTTTAAAATGCGGTGATATTTGCAATATTATTTTTACTATTCAGTTTGAAATGCAGCTATTTATTTTTTTGATGAATGCCAAAGTCCTCATTTGGTGCTGTAATTATATGTGCAGAATGATTATGCTGCGAGGAGACAAGGTTTTATATGCATGTGCCTGTTGACGTAAAGCGCCAGCCTGTAAGCTTTTGATGGTCCATAATTACATTTCATTTGCTTCCTTTGGGGAAAAGCGCTCTAGTGGATTTTCTTACAATGTGTTAAAAAAGGTTTAATGAGCGCGGTTGGCTTAAGAGAAGAACATCAGCACCACTTGGTGGCAACATGTGATCCACGTGTAGAATTATTATTATTCCTTATTATCATAATTTTTGTGCAATTCGTCATACAAACATTAAGACTACAAAAAGATGTGGCCCAAAACTTAACACAAACAATGGCTTTATCAATTTCTTCCTTCTCTCTGTAGTGTCATTCGCCTTATAATGCAATACCTAAAGGAGAACAACCTCTACAGGACCTTGACCACGTTACAGGAAGAGACAACAGTCTCGCTCAATACCGTGGAGAGTATCGACAGCTTCATCGCAGACATCCAAAAAGGCCACTGGGACTCAGTCTTGCTAGCAATTGAATCCCTCAAATTGCCTGACAACACACTAATTGACCTTTATGAACAGGTGACTTTTGTTTTTTCTCAGAAACAAGAAATTTAAAATCACTTCTTTACTCTTTAACTCAGTGAAATAACATCTAAATATTGGGTTTACAGCACTAAATTTCATGGTGGCTTAGTTTTCATAGACATTACGTCTATCCTAGACCAATTAATTGAACGATGTTTATATGATTGCGGTTATTTGCTGTTTGTAGAGCTGTTCTGCATCAGTTATAGTCTAAACATGTTAGATATCTCCCGAAAGGATACTGAGCTGTTCTTACTCAATTTGGGTCATTTTTAAACAAGTCATTTTAAAAATCTACATTTTGAATGTGCTGTATAATTTCCTGTTAAATTCACTCCAACAGGTGGTAATGGAGCTGATTGAGATGAGGGAGGTGGGCGCTGCCCGTTCACTCCTCAGACAAACCGACCCGATGATCATGTTGAAGCAGACCCAGCCCGAGAGGTACAGCCACCTGGAACACCTGCTCACACTCTCCTATTTTGACCCGCGTGAGGTGAGACCAAGCCAGGTTGCTGCAGCGCAGTGAAACAGCTCACAGGTATTTTGGTAGAGGGACACCTTGGTCTTCCTTCCTTTTGCAGGGATACCCAAAAGGTAGCAGCAAGGAGAAGCGACGTAGAGCCATTGCAGAGGAGCTGGTGAGGGAGGTCAGTGTGGTGCCGCCATCCCGCCTCATGGGCCTCCTGGAAGAAGTCGGGGTAAGTATCCAAAATCATTATTGAACACACATTGCGATGAATACACACACATAAAGTTAGGCATAATCGACTTTTGGGAGAACTTTCAGGATGAAGCAATAATGTAAATTTGTTTTTGTTTTTTGAGTCGTTGAGACTGAACTCACCAGAGAGCCTCTCACCTGAAATGACCATCGAGAGCCCATGCAAAAAGGACATATATGCAGAGAAAGAGACTTTTCCAACCCAACTGTACCGTCACATTAAGGTAAACAACACCGTATGTATTAATAATAATAATTGAAAATATGGAAAGCTGTGCTCACAGGCTATAATTGTGAATTGATGCATTTGTTGCAAATCAATTTTTGGCATTGTTTCATGTGACCTTCAGGCACTCTGAGGGCAAAGGTCACTGGGCACAACAAATGAATTAGCAGTGATAGATTCAGATAAAAATGGCTAAAAAAACATGTGCTTCAGAAATGAGCACAATTAATTTTTAAAAAGTAATTCCTACAATTTTGTTATATAAAAATCAAAATTAAGAAAACTTTGATTTGATGTGCAGTTTGGACGTCGGTCACATGTGGAATGTGCCCGTTTCTCTCCCGATGGCAAATACTTAATCTCTGGCTCGGTGGATGGATTCATTGAAGTGTGGAACTTTCACACGGGCAACATAAGCAAGGTAAACGCCATGAGTGGCACTAGAGGCCAGCTGATCTATTTGTCCATGAAAGACATTCACACAATCTATCCTCTTTTCTACGTGTATTCGATTTAGGATTTAAAGTACCAGGCCCAAGATAGTTTTATGATGATGGACGATGCAGTGTTATGTGTGTGCTTCAGCCAGGATTCAGATCTACTTGCCACCGGCGCTCAGAATGGAAAAATAAAGGTACATCCATCGATCAAGTATTGTAATCGTAATAAGAAAAATAATAATTTTCCATGTCACGTGATAATCTCTCATGGCTAAGATGTTGGGAATTACTGATTTGTTGTGTATCATTGCTAGATATGTATCGCACTGTCAAAATAAATCAACGCCACAGCAGGTAGAAGGTTCCTTGTTATTTTATGGACTTATTTTATGAAACCCTTCTGCGTATGTCTTTGTGTGCAAGGTGTGGAAGATCCAGAGTGGCCTGTGCCTGCGCAGGTTTGAGCATGCACACAACCAAGGTGTGACCTGTCTGAGTTTCTCCAAGGATAGCAACCAAATCCTCAGTGCATCTTTTGACCGCACCATCAGGTGCGTTTCTTAAGCTATTTCCTTACAAAAAAAAAAAATACAAATTCGACTGGGATCATTTACAAAGGGAATTCTCCACAAGTTCACAAATACCATCTTTGCTAATTGTTGGCAACCAAGTGATGAGCATTTTTCTACAGACAGTTTTAACAAAACACACACATACGCACGCACGCACACTCAACAACAAACTCTATCACAATAAAGAAGTTAGATATTTCTATTTCTGTCTCCAGGGGTGTGTGGGCTGAGCCGTTCCCCTGTCGCCGGCACATAAATTTGCGTGGGGGCAGTCGAGACTCCATGTGCTCAGGAACAACACGTGCTCCACCATGCGCTATTCTATGAGTCACAAATTTCTAGACTGAATGCAGTGAATTGACAGGCGCTTTTTTTTCACAGCCCAGCTTGGCATTGAAAAATTTAAACAAAACTCCCAGCTCAGCAACATATTTTGTCCATTCTTAAGGAAAACTAAATATCTTCTTGAGTTGAAGATAATTGCTTGTTGGTTCCTTTCATATTTACTTATTATGTCTTGCTCAGGATCCATGAGCTGCGTTCGGGCCAAACACTGAAGGAGTTAAATGGACATCTGTCGTTTGTGAATGATGCATCGTTCACACAGGATGGATTTCATATCATCAGCGCATCATCGGACGGTACTGTTAAGGTACATTGGGCGATCAGATGAGACATGATGCCACCTTACAGTTTTTGAATGCATAACGCAATTAGTGTCATGCAGTTTCACCATTTAAAAGAAACTTTATTCCAGTCACTGAGCAGCGTGAATGGAAAGCTTTTATTAAAAAAAAATGCACAATTATTATTGGATAACTTAAAGAGACAAGAGTGCTAAAAAAGTGCTGGCGCTGATGTTTTTATTGATTTATTGAATACAGGTTCATCTGATGATTAACTGTTTTATTTAATGAATGATTACTATTGTGTGTGCACGTTTTAGATTTGGAACAGCAAAACTTGTGAATGCATCCACACGTTTAAGTCTCTGTCGCGGGCTTCGGATGTCCCCGTGAACAACGTGATCACTCTTCCCCAAAATCCACAGCTCTTTGTGGTTTGCAACCATTCCAGCACGGTTGTTGTCATGAACACGCAGGGTCAGGTAAGAGGGATCACATCAAATCATACAGTTCTTCACTGTCTGTATGTGTAGAGTGACGCGGAATTAAGTGCAATTTGTCCCCACCTGCGATAATGTGTGCCAAAGCAAATGCTAAAAACAAATCCATCTTTACAAATATTATTGGTTAACGAGTTTTGGCAATTTTTTTCATGTTCAGATGATTTTTTTTGCACCTACTCTGAGTCTGCCCATGTTATTCTCTATTTTTACATTCAATAACATTTATGATTTACGGGTTGGGTTCAGCAACAGGTAGATTTTTTTCTTTACTGTCACAATATAACGGTAAATTCATAAAATAATAAACTTTTTCCATAAACTTTAATTGGTCAAATTTAAAAACTAAAAATGAATCTGAAAAACAGTGCTAGAAAAGCAGATGAACATTTTTGAGTTAGTGTCAAAAAATACATTTAGAGACACTTAAATGGATCTTAAAATTTGCTGTTGACCAGTGAAAATAATTTTTGCAGTCAGAGAAATATTATGTTTATTGTTTTTAGTTTAATTTGCAGTGACTACATCATATTGAAAGCTTTCTTTTTTTGGCCCTCTGACGTAGTCAAAGTCAACGTTAGTTAGTATATTAGCTTTGAGTATGATAGAAATCAACATGATAAACATTTTGGTCTCAGTCAAAACTTGTCATTTTTTTCTATGGAGGATATTATGAGTTTCTTTGCTTGGTTCCTTCTCAGACTGTCAAGACGTTTAGTGCAGATAAAAAGTCGAGAGCAAAGTTTGTGTGCAGCGCAGTGTCCCCGCGAGGTGAGTGGATTTACTGCGTAGGAGAGGACTTGGTGCTCTATTGCTTCAACTACGCGACAGCAAGACTGGAGAAAACTCTGACGGTAGGCCCTGCGCAGAATACTCGTTCATTATCAAAAGCCCGCAGGGAACATGTATGAGCATTATAATTTACTTAAATTCAGGTTGCCAGCGTTATGTAAGAATTTGGGACGACTTAACCAGAAAAATAAATACGGCTAGAAGAGAATGTGCTTATGTGCTTTTGTGCCCACTGCAGGTCCATGAGAAAGATATAATTGGCATCACTCACCACCCACATGAGAATCTGATTGCTACTTACAGCGTGGATGGCCTCCTGAGGCTGTGGAAGCCTTAGACTGATGACTCAGGGTCTTGGATGATGCGGAGAATCTCACACGTGATGTTTGCATTCCAACGTGCAACAAATACTGAATTGAGACACGACACAAACCAGACGAACAACTAATCACAATGAGTCTACTAAAGGTGCTTTTATGCATCAGACCATACAGCAAACCATTGTGACAGACAGATATACTACTAAAGTAGAATAGCTGATGCTGGAGTGGGCTCACCTTGTGACTGACTGGTCCTTTTGCCTCAACATCACAGCGTACCTAAGATGGACAGGTGGATGCAAATAAAGAAAAAAATGGAAGAAATAGTATAATATTTTAGGATTATAGTGCTGGTTAACATATGTAGCAATCTTGTGAACATGTAAATATGGCCACAGGAGCTGCAATTACATTAGAGCAATCCAGTTATGATCTTCAGGCGATCATATATTCTCAGCATTAAAACAATAATATCCTTGTCGAACGGGTTTTTCATGGGCTTGCAAGGATTGACAACAATTAAACCCTAGATAAGCAATATCACATTAAATGAAACTTGATTGGCACCTGTATGAGTTAAGAAAAAAAAAAAGCTTCACTGCAGGTGAGAGAAGAGAAACGGACATAGCCAAAAGCAAAATATTGTGGATGTAGGTTGCCAAGCTCATCTGACAACAAAACAATGAAAACGGATGCAGCATTTCTGTGAGAACTCTTTTTACTACAGTGATCAGATGACTTCTTTTCTAAACAGATGATTTATTCATGTATTTACATTTAATGGTTGTATCGTGTCTATGAACGCTCAATCAAAGTAGGTCCTTAATACTAGTAGTGCCTACTTCATCATGGTTTCAATTTTGCCAGCACAGTGTAAACTCACTCATTTTCATCTATTTTGTATTTAGATATGAAAATGCATGATGGTGAACTGCTGTGACAATACTTTTACAAAACAATGTCGGTTCTTTGTTTGGCCGTAAACAAACAGTATCAGGAGTATAATAATGCATTATATGTAACTTTTTGTTTCTAATGCACTTTTGTAAATGTTTTTGTATCTGTTTTTTCCCCAGTATTGTCTGTTTCTGCATGCTACCTCAGTGCTAATTATTACTCAGATCGAGCTATTTTAGCATTTGCATGACAACAACACTAAAGTCTCCGTGAAGCTCCAGTGACGCACGTTGTATGAATATCGTACAGTACGTACAATTAACGTGACGTCACGTATTACTCTTCCGTAGTACAAACAACTCTCAGTAATGTAAAGGTGCAAATCATACTGTATTTCTTTCCAATGGTACTGGCAGTCATCTGCCATTGTTCTTGTGTAAATATAAACGTATGTATCTCTGCTTGCCACTGTCAGAAATGAGAATCAGTAAAATCCCCCAAAATCTTCCATATAGTTGTTCGTGTTTATATGGATAATTGCTTTTTTTCTTGGGTCCCATTAACACATGCAGGCGTGAATTGTCTTTCATAGTAGCTTTGGCGCCATCTACCGGTTAGACACTTGTAAACAACTTACGTACAGTGCTTTACTGTCTTTGAAACCTTTATTTATTTTCCTGAAATGTTGAGAGTCACGAATATTCTCAAAAGCAACTATACCAGCTGCCATTACGTTAAAATTTTGGAAATATGTGACTCATTCCTTACTTGTACCTTGCTTTAAAGTTAATGATATATTTGTTTATACATTTGCGGATTAATATTGGAATTATAAACGCTCTTGAACCTATTCTTTGTCCGAGTATTGAGTACTGCAAAGTACCTACCAGCTTTTAAGATGCGCTCATCTGGATGTTGTGGGGCTAAAGGTTCGTTCAAGACTTCACAATGTTTTCAAATGGATGGATTGTTGTCAGTGTCGAGAAGCTGTACGCTTGCCTGCAAGCTGAGGTCTCGCGATATTTGAGAATTCACCAAAAAACGAGAATACTGTGGAGAACTCCTTTGAGGATTCACTTTTATCAATCTGGCTCTTGCCAAGTTAAAGCTGTTTTGTCCTGGCTGCAACTGGTTTTGCAAGCTGCTGAGCGAAATATATTTTCTCTAATTGCAGATATAATGTGTTTTCCAACTGATTTCAATTCGACTGTCAGCATGTTTGTATGCTTTTTTAAATTGGATAAGTCAGATACACAAATAACTTAAAAATGTGCCAGACATGAAAAATACATCTTTGCTTTTGTTGAGAATGGATGCACCTTAGTGCATCATCAAATAATTTCAACATTCCTTAAGACAATCATTTATTGAGGTAAGATTAACACAGCTGCAGAGCCACCTACCAACATGGCATTTACAGTCAACAACAACCAGTTTGACAACCACCATGACATGAGACAAAATGAATGACCTGCAGGCCTTAAACTCTTTCTGTTGATTAAAATGTGTCATTTATATTTCCAGATGTCATTCCCTAACGTTTATAACATGCTAATGCTTCAAGTGGTGTATCCAAGTAAACATTGAATTAAAAACCCAAATAAACTGCAGTTCCTAAACGTTTCTGAATCTTAAACACTACTGGAACAGCAGACAGTTTGGCTCATTTAGGATGTTTTTTTTTTTTTTTTTGCCGACTTGTCAAATTGTCCCCTTTCATGACAGGTACAAAAGCAAAACAAAGACCACACTTAATATGGCAGTAGGGAATTAATTGGTGAACCCAAGTTAAATATTAGGCTTTCAACTAAAAAATTTCAAGCATTGTTTAGCTGCTTAGCTTCAGTCACATTTTTAAAATTAAGAAATGTTTAGAAAATAGCATACATGTAATAAAAGTGAGCATGCACACTCCATTTTAACACACACACATTGGATTGAACAGGTCATTGACGAAATGTTTACAACAGCAAGTGATTCAGTAATACTATAAAAGGTTATTCTATATTATATTGGCATTGTAGCAGAATGCCACGCCCCCGCATAAAAAAAGTGTTATCGGGACAAAAAGAGGATTTCATTTTCTTACATTGTCATTACAGCAGCAACACCAATTAAGTCCTTCAGACTTTCAAAAATAATGACGACAAACACAGTTTTGTGGTTCAGTTTGACAACTGAGAAAAGTTAACCCCCCCTCCAAAAAAAGTGCATGAGATTTTTTTTTTTTTTTTTTTAAAAAGGCGCTTAACTTTAGAAGATGAAGGTTTTGGAATGCAAAGTGGATGTTTAAGACGTCTGGCACTGAACACCTCCGGTGCTGGCATAGTCATCTTCATCCATGTAGTAGTGCTGATGCCTGTGCCGCTTGCGGCTCTCAAGGTCACAGTCCTCAAGGTCGGCGTAGATGTAGAGGTCATCGTCCATACTCTCCGGCTGCTCTGCGTCCACCTTTACCGGAAGGTAGCGCTCGAGCTCCTTCAGTCTGTTCTTTGGAAGGAAGTTGGCTTTGGGGAACACCACCTAGAGGAAGGGAATTTGGGTTAAATGAAACGTCAAGCTTGTGAGACAATGTGTGACATGGGTTGCATGTATGCGTAAACGTGGCTCGCTTACAGAAAAGTGAATAATGAGTTTGCCCTTCTCAAATGGCCGGCGATACATTGGCATCCCTTCATTGCTGACACACTTGGTGTCCCCGGGTTTGATCAGTTCCCCTGTGGGTCAAAAGACAGTCTTGCATCTATTAACTGGTTTTAGTCGGGACCTTTTTGCAAGAAGTTGACACAGTGTGCTTGTGACCTGGATGGGACGTGATGAGGAGGGTTCGGTTGTCAAGTGTCTGCACAGGCTTCTGGAACCCACACAAAGCTTCTACCAGTTGCAACTCCATCGACATGGTCAAATTCTCTCCTCTCCTGGAAGCGCATTGCAAAATTGGCATCACCGTACCGCCCGGGGAGAATATCACTGTGCAAATGTGGTGTACTTATCCAGCCCATACAGAATGTGATCAACTCCTAGCCTACAAACCTACGCACAGTGTAAATAATTAACATTTAGAGGTGAAAATGTTACCTTGTGAAACGGGGATGTTCTTGCAGGTCCAGTACAATGATGATGTCACCTGGCTCAAGACCTGGCTCCTGGTCTCCCTCCCCGTGAAACATGATCTTCTGCCCGTCTTTCATCCCTGTACAATGTAAGGTTTAGCTTTATCTTTCATTGACGATTCTACATTATGGTTAGCTCTTACTTTGTTCTTACCCTTGTCAATGTGGACTTCCAGAATTTTCTTCTGTCGCAGCATCTTCCGACCACCGCACGCTTTGCAGCGGTCCTTCTGACTGATTCGCTGACCTTGGCCCTGACAGCTGTGACACACTGTGGACACCTGCTGGACCATACCCGGCACTAGTTGGTGTACTCGAACCTGCATGCCCGTACCATGGCACGACATGCACATCTGGGCTGCCCCTTTACGACTGCCACGACCTGTTGATGCAATATTTCAAAAGCTGTCAGAGTTCAATTTCTGGGCTATGGCAGTTCTTCACAATAACAAAGGCCTTGTTCACACAAAAAGTCCATTTTTAATCTTGTTTTCAAATGTTCTGGCCTTTTGTCCAAGATAAATGGAAGTCTGGCATTGAGACATTGGTGGAAAATGTCTTTGTCGTAAAATATGTATAACATGCATTAGATTGTTTTTGCTGTGCTTTTCTATAAAGCTCTTTCATTAGGCTTCTGATTAGTCCAAAATATCTTAATGTTGGTGGTATACCCAACTTTCAATATGGCTTTTAAAATATATAAATATATATTTTTAAATAAGGGCTCTTTTTCAGACATTCTCTGTAATTATTTTTAAATCAGGTCTCTTTTTCAGACAATCTCTGTAATTACATCAAAAAGTAAAGAATCGACTGGAATGTTTCCTTGGAAATTATCACCAAGATTAAAAAAAAAAAAATGATGTCACAAGGCTTTGTTAGGTCAGCTGAGTAGAGGATAAAGGAACTAATCTTGCCTATCCAAGAAATACAGTCAGAAAAGAACAATCGAAGTTTGTTAAAATCAATACAACTACAATGAAGAAGCTCGGAGACACCGCTGGTATGTGATGCTATGTCAATGTGTGTGTGGGTGGATGAGTTTTTGTGAGGCTCCATAAAGCCATTTGGGCAAGAAATTATGTAAAGCGTTTAAAAAAAAAAAAAAGCACAGCATTTATTATAGTTTTGAATCTTTAGACATACCTTCACATCTCTCACATAGAGTATTTTTCTGGACAGAAAGTTTTCTTGTGGCTCCATTATAAAGATCTTCCAGTGTTACTGAAATCTGGTGCACTATGTTCTTCCCTGCCATGGGAGGAAAAAAATAGCAATTTATTTATGCAATACTGTTCAGAGTGTTTCACAACTTTGTCACTTTATAACAGCTCATATCAAGATGTTTTGTGTTCAACACAGATTTCAGATAAAATTTTCAAAGCAGCCACCAGACAGATGTACCATACATGCAAGGAGTTTTGTGTTCCCGAAAAAGAACTGGAGGCCTACCACCTCCAACTAAAACTATTTAACAATTTTGAAACTCAAATTTGCTCTTTATTAATTAATGATAATTTCTCAGCTTTTCTGTTTTCATACTTTGCTACAGAAAATTAAGATCAATAGCATTCCGGAAATGGAAGTTGGGTTTTCATAGCTTTTAAAGGTCATTGAGCTATTACAAAGCTATGTCAAAGTCAAGGCCCGCGGGTTTGGTCTGGATTTTTTTTTCATTTGGTGCGGTTCCTATTCAGACTGTACATTTTTATTCGCACCTGAAGCAAACCGAGACCACTTGAAAAAGTTGGTCTTGGTCCGTTTCTTTAATTGGCACCAGGATTCATTTGCGTGTATTCACACAATCACAAAAGGTCCGGACCAGCGTTACAATCGAACCCTGGTCTGTTTAGTGCCAAGATAAAGTCCAAGACTGAATAATTATCCTTAAAAGTCACCAATTAGAGGCCAGAAGATGAGCTCCTCTTATTATTTTTTCTTATTTTAAAACAGTGATCTGTGGGATTATAGAGCAGCACAGTAATGCATTTTCACTTCATAATGCATGCACTCTCATTCTATTTATCTTGATATTAAGAAACATTTTGTCTTTAAAAACAGTTGAATTTGAAAATGTTTTCCCTTGAGGTTACTAACAGAGCCATAACAAAATATTGCTTTATTATTTTATTGTACTGAACATACGGGTTTTCTTTGAAGGAAGTTCGTTTTTATCCATTTGCCTGTTGAAAAATGATTTCACTTGAAATGACTGACAGATCCATAAGAAAATATTGCCTTATTCATTGAATTATTAAATAATAGTATTAGGTCTTGGTTCAATAGGCTATGTTCATTCCAATATGTTTTAATAAACATTTCAACAATCCGACCGTCGTCTAGTAGCAAATTTTTTGGCCCTTGGTGAATTTGACCCCTGCTATAGGGGAACGCAAAGTGAAACAGACTTGTCTAACAACCTGTAGTTTGTCAATAAAAGAAATACCAATACAGCTTATGAAAAAAATCAAGTGACGTACCTTTTCTCTCTCTGTGCATCCGCCTCACGCCTCCGAAAAACAAGTCAAATATGTCCATCGGGGATGCGAAGCTTCCTCCTCCACCGCCACCGCCTCCTTCTTTGATGGCCTCTTCTCCTCCCCGGTCATAAATTTCTCTTTTCTTGGCATCTGACAACACCTCATATGCCTGTGAGATTTGCTTGAACTACAAAGAATCCAAAAACTCTCATTAGAACGCGACGGATACAAATTGTCACAATTTGGACACTTTTTATTACCCTCTCTCCTTCTGTGGGATTTTTGTCAGGATGATACTTCAAAGCAAGTTTGCGATAAGCCCTTTTCAGTTCATCGGGAGTTGCATGGGGTTTCACCCCCAACGTATCATAGAAACCCGTTTCCTTCACCATGTTTTCCTTGAGAAGATAACCTTTGAAAAGGGAGATCATGAAAACACAATATTTAAGGACCTAACGTAACCCACTTCTTCACCATGTTTTCCTTGAGATGATAGCCTTTGAAAAGGGAAATCATGAAAACTCATTTACTCTTTCAATACGCATATATGGGTACATTCTACAAAATACAACACTGGACTTTTATGTCTGTGTAATTTGCAAGTGAATCAATAGATTATATTTTAGGGGCATGGAAACACGTGATGCCACCTAGTTCTTCAAGGGAGTGGCCGAATCAGAAATATTTGACATTTATACACAACAACTTAGCAATTCTAACCAAACGCAAAAGCAATTCTAACCAAACGCAAAGTTTGATGATTTTGTCGGACCACGTGGTGACTGTCACGGGTTGTTTTGTCTATGATTACATTACAAAACCCAAATGACACAACAAGCTCAACGAAAAGCCATTTGCCCTCTTTCATCATTGTCACGTGTAAAATCATGCTGACTTTAAGACATTGAAAGAGACATACACAGACTAAAATGTGAACAAATACTTTGAAATGGGTATGAAATAGAAGTAACTTGTGATTGCAAAGCATTGCCAATGTGTTAAAAAGGTTTCGTTTCTCCGGCCCTGCTTTCGAGAGCCTTGTTGCTTGTTGCTAACGCTAGCTAATGCTAGTTTAAGATGCGATGGTAACATTTTTTATATTGACCCATTTAACGGAATTCATACACTAATATTCATTCGCGTACTCGCAACAACTCGTTCAAACCTTGTTGGAAGCAACACGTTGACGCCGCCGAAAAGTCAAGCGAAGACTTGAAATTCCAGAATTTTCTCTCTCACGGAGCAAGCGGCACCGCGGCGACGTCATCACAAGGCGCCGATAGCAGTCAACAAAGCAACCGTGGGCGGGTTGTTAATCTAACTCTTATATTTTCAGTCTACATAAAATGCAAAAATGTCAATTTGCTGGCTTGTTAGTCAAGAGGAAACGCATAAACCTATTTGCTTGCCTCACCTTCAGCCAGTTGTCCTGGGTCGTGGGCCAGAAACTACTATTAAAGACAAAAAATGCTCCAGAGAACAAGGTAAACTCTACTACGCCAGATAGATTAGACTTCATCTAATTTCAGTTTGTTACTAATGATTTAATCTCAAGGTCTTGTTTTGTATTCTTAAATGTTACAACTCTGTTTTGCATACTTTTAATGTGGCTTTATCTGCATGACTCAGATTATACTCAGTATAATACTACTGATTTCATCTAGGTTATTTTCTCAGGTTCTTTTTAAATGCAATGATTCATAAATTGATTGATTTACAACTTTACCCAAACAATCCTTTTCAAACCAGTTGAGTTGAAAGCTGACTGCAACAAAGGTTTTGTCCACGTTAAACAGGTAAGAGAAAATACTAAATTGAATACCTGCAATAAAGATGTTTTTAATTATTTAATTTCAAAGATGATTACTGATTTGCTTTCTCATTTTGATCCTATAGCTGGGTGCAAACCACACCTCCATCGACTCTGTGGTGGTTGGTCAAGGGAAGGAGGTCAAAATGAAGCCTGGCCAGTTACTCCACATTGTGAATGAGCTGTACCCATACACAATACAATTCAAGAAAGATCCTGGTAGTTGTAAGAGACCACTCAAAGTGTCTTCCATGGATCAAGAAGGCTGTCCAGAGGCTCCCAGTAGAAAAGCAGCCAAAAAATCTGAACAACTGCTTGGGTCTGGCCGAGCAGAATACTCAAGCAAAATCAATGTAAGACATTTACAACTGAAAATGTTGTGCTGATATATTAACTTTTTTTCGGGACTTTTTAACAATAATTTTGATTCAATTGCATAATGCTACCATTTTTGACATATCCCAATGACCTCATGACAATCAGTTACTTACAATAAATTAAATATGGTAATTGATTAGTTACCATGTTTTCTCATGGAGTGGCCAGTTTTGGACATACATTAGGATAAGTGTTTGTTCTTTCAGGGAGGGTCTTTATTAGGGTTTTACAGAATTACGTAACACATTTTCATTGCACTTGTGCCTCCATTACTTTAGTGAGATGGATTCTTGTCTCGACATCAGATCTTAAATATTATTCCCTAATTCTTTCTTGTTCACTCTAGAAAATATTTTATATATTCTATGCTGCATACGGCAGAACTTTCTTTTTAAACTCCTTGTAAACTTCAGCTTTACAAATGCGATGTGCTGTGTTGTGGTAGATAAACACCCATTGGAGGTTTGGCCTTTATTTATTCCAGTGGACAAAGCACCATGTAATTCATTGGGGAGCAACATCAAGGGGATTTAGTAAGATGCAGCCAAAATCATAAGTAAAAAGTAATCTGTTACAGGAAAGCGTGGGACATTGGAGCCAAGGGCTGACGGCTTCAATGCAAGACCCCAAAATGCAGGTTCTTATAAAGACAGGCTCATGAATAAATCACAGCTATGGTTATATGGTTATCATACATATTTATTTCTTGTAGGTGTACAAGGATGATCAAGTAGTTGTAATCAAAGACAAATACCCCAAGGCACGTTACCATTGGCTGGTTCTTCCATGGCTATCCATTCCCAGCCTGAAGGCGCTGTGCAATGAACACTCCAACCTGGTTAAGCACATGCAGAAAGTAGCCGAGCAAATGATTCAACAGTGCCCACACGCCAGTTCCTTGGACTTTCGCAGTGGCTACCATGCCATCCCAAGTATGAGGTAACTGGATCTTTAAGTGATGGTTGTTGAGTAAGGGCTCGCTGCACAATGATCAATGTGGCCCAACCCAACTGAACGGTTTGTTTTCATAAGTGGCTGATTTGTCGGCAACTAGTTTTACTACCATTCAAAATTTGAATCGCAGTTGCAGTGTGATGATGTTGCAAATTACAAGCTTTCTTTCACACATGCTGAAAATAAATTTTAGGATTTTACCTGTGCAAGGCACAGCCATTTCTGTTGCTGAACCATGAAAATACCAATTTAGATTTTGGTATACCTTGTTATGATATTTTTTTCACACACATACATTTGTGTCAAATGTTGTCTTTTTCCTCCTGCAGTCATGTGCACCTCCACGTGATCAGCCAAGACTTTGATTCTCCTTGCTTAAAGAACAAAAAGCACTGGAACTCGTTCACAACAGCCTACTTTATTGAATCTCAAGGTGAAATCAATATATTGGTCATGGCAGGGTTGCAACTAACGATTATTTTTAAAAATCAATCTGTCAATTGTTTTGTTTATTATTGGATAAAATGGATATAAAAACATGTTTCAATGTATCCTTCAAAAACAGGGCATTATTTCCAATTGACAGTGCAGAAAATGTAACTAATTGATTAATTATGACTCAGTTTGGTTCAAAACATGTCAGAAAATAGGGGCACGTCTTATTTTGAAAAAATACAAATCAGTCTCCATTCATGGAAGGCTACAGGAACCAAAGTTACTGTTTCGGACATCCCAAGCATTAGGACAATTATAAATGAAAAAAAATGGTCTAAATTTGATCACTTTGTGCTCTTTGTTGTGATTTCCCTGCAGATGTCATCCATATGCTTGAAACGGATGGAAAGGTAACAGTTAAAGAAGGCACCGGCGAATTGTTAAAACTACCTCTACGTTGCCACATGTGTCGCAAAGAACTTGCCACTATACCAGCTCTGAAACAGCATCTCAGGTCTCATTTCCCTGCAGACAGTCCGTGATGATACCTCAAATGTTCATACCTTCGTTGTGGGACATCTGTAATTGGCTCGCGACCAGTCCAGGGTGTAACCCTGCCTTTTACCCAAAGTTAACTGAGATGATAGATACCATCTCACCTGTGTCTCGTGAGGATGAGTGATATGGACAATAGGTAGATGCAATATGAGATGCTCTTCTCGTGGATTTAAGCATCATGACACAATGGTCTACCTACCTTGCTTCTTTTCCCGCTTATTAAATGGCTTTTCAATTGCTTAGTAAAACATTCAATGTAGATTAAAGGAAATACTTTTGTCATTGTTACTGTTTGTATTTGTCTTTTGGAGATAATGGTGATTGTTATAACATTACTCAATAAATACTGAATAATGTTAACGTCAACACTTAGTAGTTCCAAATTTGGATGTGCTCCTATAAGTAACCTACTGAGCAACATCATAAAAATATTAGATAATGCTTTAAAGTAATGCTTTTTGTATTCATAGTTTTAGAACAAAAAAAAGGTGTGAAATTACAGTTGTGAATTTCTTTTAGTAACTGCAACACAATTGATTTTAGTAGTGACAGAAGCTGAGTAAAATGCATTAGATTAGAGTAGGGGACTGGAGTTGGTGACCCCTGGATTAGAGTATATTTAATGTCTCCAAATACAAGAATGCTGCCACTGTATGTTATCCTGTCCTGAGTTATGATGTAATAGCTGTAAAAAAAAAAATAGATGTTGGAAAATTGACAAGTAATCAAAAGTTTAAGTGGCCCGTACGGGGATCGAACCCGCGACCTTGGCGTTATTAGCACCACGCTCTAACCAACTGAGCTAACCGGCCGATGGGGCTTGCTAGCGTAATCTTGGTTTCTATACGGTTATTATCGTTGACCGAGTAAAAGTAATCCAGTCTACGCAAAAGAGTACGTGGCCCGTACGGGGATCGAACCCGCGACCTTGGCGTTATTAGCACCACGCTCTAACCAACTGAGCTAACCGGCCATAGTGTCACTAATGCGTAGTATAAGTTTCTATACGTTTTGACTGATGACGCGAAGGAATAATCCAAAAGAACGCGATTTTGTGTTAGCACCACGCTCGAACCGAATAAATTGGCCGGCCACCACGGTTCGGGCCGCAATTTTTGTTACGTCTATTTTTTACATATGTTGTATGCCGGTGAACGGTTAGGGTTAGGGTGAGGGTTACCGCTATGCAGTATTTAGGTTGGAGGCATAGTTTACTAGTAAATTGCTGCACGTTGTTGTAAGTATGACACAGGTAAATAAAAATTAAAGATTTATTTTTATAAGACATACACAAAATGCAGTAAACTGTAGAGACACTCTGCCACCAGGTGAAGAGAGGAGCAAACAATAATTTCAGTAAACACACATTCAGGAGTAGAAAAAATAGCTTATGTTCCACATGTCACCACCAAACAGCATCTTCAACAGTCTTGCAGTTGATTTGGGAGACTTGTTTTATGTGAGGTCATCTTCTCCGCAGCTGTAACTCCACGTTGTCTTCATCTGGCACCAAGAGATTGTCCACTGAGTAGTGAGCATCATCGCCAATGTCCTGGAAGAAATACTCCTCACTCTCACAGCTCTCGTCCCCATCATTACAGTCTGTGGCTTTGCTTTGGTGGACCTCATTGCTTTCATGACTGTCGTCTTTGGCCTTACTCGTTTCACTGCTGTCACTGTCCTTGCTTGTTTCACTGCTTTCCTGACTACTGGTGGCACTGGATTCACTACTTTCATGACTTTTGCTCTCTGTGGATTCGCTGCTTTTATGCCCAGTGATGTCGCTGGCCTTTGAGGTTCCACTGGATTCACTGCTTTCATGACTGGTAGTATCACTGGACTCACTGCTTTCATGACTAGTGGATTCCTTGTCCTTAGTGGTGCTTTCCAGACTGGTGGTCTCACTAGATTCACTGCTTTCATGCCCGGTGATGTCCCTGGCCTTACTGTTCTTACGAATGATGATTTCACTGGTCCTGCTGCTTTCATGACTGCTAGTGTCACTGGATTCACTGCTGTCATTTTGTATATCACTGGTAATGCTGGTCTGAGTGGTTTCTTCACTGGTGCTCTCACTGCTGTCATTCACACTTACCAGCGAGGCCTTGACATCATAGTTGACCTTACTGATTTTCACTGCATCATGGGTTTCACTACTAGGGATATTACTGGCCTTGTTACCCTTATCTGCCTCCTTGCTTTCATTACTTGTACTGTCATCACTGCTTTCACTACTGGTCTCATCACTGCTCTTGCTCATCTGACCAGCTTCACCACCATTGAGTCCATTTTTGTAAATAACTTCACGAACCAAAGGGGCTTTGAAAGCGTAACTTTTGTCATCGGTTAGACTTGACCCATTGCTGGTGCTTTCATTAGACTCGCTGCTGTCACTGGCCTTACCAGTTTCCCTGATGTCACTAGCAACACTTTGATTGCTCTCAGTACTGGTGCTATTACTGGTCATGCTGGTCTCTTCACTGCTGCTTTCACTGCTGCTGTCACTGCTGTCGGGGCTACTAATGGACTCAGTGCTTTCATCACTAGCACTCTCGCTGCTGTCTGTCTCAGTGCTTTCTTGACTTGTTTCATTGCTTTCACTACTTGTGACGTTTCTGGCCTCACTGGTCTCGCTGCTCTCACTGCTGGTTCCATCATGCCCCTTGTCGGTCTGACCAAGTTCCTCAATGATACCCCCGCGTTTGTAAATAACTTCACTTACCAATGGGCTCTTGATGGTATAACTTTTGTCACTGGTCTGACTTGATCCATTGCTGGTGCTCTCATTGGACTCGCTGCTATCACTGATGTCGCTAGTCACATTTTTGTTGTTGTCATCCCTGGTCTGAATGGTTTCTTGACTGGTGCTCTCACTACTGTCAATCACATCACTTCCCAATGAGGTCTTGATGGCATAGCTTACTTCACTGACCTTAACTGTCTGATGGCTTTCACTACTGGGGTTGGGGCTATCCATGGCGGATTCGTTGCTTTCATCGCTGGCACTCTCGCTGCTGTTGCTTTCACTGCTTTCACTACTAGTGCTGTTGCTGGTTTCACTGCTCTCGCTGCTTGTTCCGTTATTACCCGTTAAGGTCTGACCAGGTTCCTCATCGATGCTCTCACTGCTGTAAATAACTTTCAGTGGGCTCTTGATTGTATAACTTTTGTTGTCAGGTTGATTTGGTCCATCATTGTCACTTTTGGTGGTTTCATTAGACTGGTTGCTGTCACTACTGGTGGCCTCACTGCTCTCGGTGCTATCTTTTTTTGAGTCGTCGACGCTCTGATTGGCCTCATTGCTGGTGCTGTCACTGCTGTCAGTCTCGTCACTGGCTTCATTGCTTTCGCTACTGCTGCTCTCATCACTGTCAATGGTGTCAGGCGCGTCGCCAGCAATGCTGACTGTGTCCCCGTCCTCGCTGGTGGTGTCGCTGATGTCAGCTGCTTGCTGCGCTGACTGACTTACGACTTGGTTGTCAGAACTCACAGAAGCTGGATTCAAGCTCTGAGAAAAAAAATAAGCAAAAAAAATAAGCCTTTAGCTATTTTTTTTTACCAATAGCTTTGGGCTTGATTTCAGTATGCCACCATGTGGCTTGCATGCACACTCGCAGAGTCAGCTGCATCCATTCATTTTCCATGCCCCATGTCATTAAAGTTTTGCGTAGTCTGTAGGCTTAAAAAGTCCCCAATGCAAAAAAAAATGTGAGGGTAATTTTTCAAAACTCCGAATAAACCAAAAGCTCAAGTGAAAAGAATACATCTCAAAATTATGCCTATACTACATCAAGTCATATATGTAGAGTAAATTACCTGTTGGTACTGTTGCAGAAAATACTGATAGGATCGTGGATCATAGGAACCTTCACTCTGAGCCTGAGAGAAATGAACAGAGAGGCATTCAATAATACTCTTTACCATCTCCATTATTGGGCATGTTCTTTTGATAAAAAGGCTAGAGGAACATCTCAAAATTGTGCCTTCAATGCAAAAAAATCAGTTATATTCAGTACATTACCTGCTGGTAGTATTGGGATAAGTACTGCTGATAAGACTGTTGATCATATGAGCCTCCAGCTTGAGACTGAAAGAAATTAACAGGGACATTTAATGATATTCTTCGACAATTTAAAAGTTTATCACTGTCAACTATGGGCAAAAACACTCACCTGTTGTTGCTGATTTTCTTCAGAGCTCTAAAACCCACAAAAAATAGAATATCTCAATATGATGCCTTTAGCAACAAAATATCATAATTTAGTCACTTGTCGAGTAAAATACCTGCTGGTAGTTCTGGTAGGGGGAAGGTTGATGGGATTGTGGATCATCCAGAGACTGGGAGAAATGAACACAGAAAACAGGAGACCTTTAATGATATTTTTGAACACCAACATAGTAACTACTGTGTTCGTTATACAATGCATTTTTTTTGGTTTTGTTATTCAGATCTCCAAAACACCCCCAATAAGAGGAAACAAATCTCAAAGATTTGCAAATGACATAAAATCATATTTAAGTGAGATGAATTACCTGCTGGGGGTAGCTGGAATGTTGAATGGATTGTGGAACATGTGAACCACCAGTTTGAGACTAAAAGGAATAAACAGGGAGGGACATTTAATGTTACTTTTCAACATCAACATCATTACGCTGGTGCATTCTTTGAATATTTGTTGCTGTAAGCTGCAGACGAAGGATTCGAAGTGCAGACAATATAATAACTGCACCATTAGTTTAATGATGTGCTGGGTTTCTAGTGTTGAATGAATTTAAAGAAAAGACAAGAAAAAAAAACACTCACTGATTCACTTGATTCACTTGACTCTGTGGCGCCATTAAATGAAATCTGTCCAAAAGAAAATGACATTTGTTTTCACTGTATGTGATTTTTTAAAAAGCTGTATAGCATCACATAGAAATAACATTTTATGATAGCCAAAAAGCCAAAAATGGTAAAACTGTAAGTAATCATTGTACTTGTATGTACTCACTGGTTTGGCAAATATAGCCCCGATAAGGCAAATTACTAGTCCGACGACCTTCATTCTGTAAAACACATGTATTTCACGTTACTATAAAGCTAGATCATACTCACACAGAGAGACAAAATAGTTCAGATGTGAGCATAATCATCATTTTTAGAATCATTGTTAGAGATAACTCAAGTTAAAAGCAGATGTTTGCATGCACATTTCAAATACCTAAAGAGACATTACATATTCTGTGTAAAGAAAAAGGCAAACACATTTATTTAACTTACTGAAAAGACGCAACGTAAATATATTCAATATTACCTGAGTAGAAGTGATCAAAGCTTAATGGAGAATCTTTTCTCAGTCAGACGCCAGATGAAAAGCTGTCAGAGCTTCAGCTTATATGTGACAGCGAGCAGGAGAAGCGTGAGTGGCAAGCTCGTAGTTGGGACATGCTGCAGGAAACCCCGAGCTACTCTATATATGCAAACCAAATTATGCTTTTGTTACATCACTTCCTTCCGGATTTCTCCTCTATGGACACGCCAAGATGTATTTGTGTCAGCAATCAAGCTCAAAACACATTTTGGCGGGACAGTGCTGATTACACACACAAACCACAAACAGAAACCACAAACGCACACACACTCACATGCACGCACGTAAATTTTCCTTGAAAAAAAAAAAGTTCTACAACTTCAAACCAAGTGTCATAAAGTATGAAGGGACTTTACAAGTCCAGATGTGTAAACCAAAAAATTGTTCCGCAGACAGACATACAGACACTTTAGATACTGTAGAACAGGGGCGTCAAACTTATTTTTGTCGCGGGCTGCATTGTAGTCATAGTTTCCTTTGGAGGGCCACGATGACTGTCAACCCGAATAAATGCATGAACGCCTCATATTATATATAGTATAAGCTACAAAACAAAATCTTTCTCAAATCAGACTATTAAAAACTGTTCAAATATATTACAAAACATTATTTTTAAAAGTGAAGACAATTTGCAATTTTAGTAATGACACATGAATTTGAGTTGTTTTTGCGGGCCACATAAAATGATGTGACGGGCCGTATCTGGCCCCCGGGCCTTGAGTTTGACACGGTGCTGTAGAAGATGGATGGATAGATGGATGGATGGATGGATGGATGGATGGATGGATGGATGGATGGATGGATGGATGGATGGATGGATGGATGGATGGATGGATGGATGGATGGGTCGGATGGATGGATGGATGGATGGATGGATGGATGGATGGATGGATGGATGGATGGATGGATGGATGGATGGATGGATGGATGGATGGATGGACGGATGTATAGATGGACGGACGGATAGACGGATAGATGCAAACTGAATTTTAACTTACACAGCCCTTGTCATAATTACTATAAGGTTTGTGTTCGTCCCTTTGTGGTTAAAAAAAACAACCTCTCCCACTCAGAGCGGAAGAGTTCCATAGACGATGTAATACTTGTTTCCTGTTGACTTACATATTCACCACTTGAATCAAAACTGCTGTCTGTCCATGATAATCTGCCCCCAACATTCCAGCCTGCAGATCTCATCAGATTATTATAGTATAGTTAATTAACCATCATTATGACTTAATTTGCATAAGCAATTACAGTAACAATGAATATTAGTGCTGCAGCAATTGAATATTTCAGTATTTTGATATCCTTTTGTATTGAATGAGTATTGGATACAAAAACCACAAATTATTGCTTTGTTAAAGAAAAAAAATGAGACAAGAAAAAAAATCAATTCAGTTAATTATGAATGAACGATTAGTTTCCATTTTTGGTCATAATTTTCAATTGTTCATATAAGCAAACTATTTTCTCCTCAAAAAACATTAGTAAATGAGATTTGGGGCTGTAGGATAAATCGACATCAGGAACACACATCAAAAATATTCTGTATTGTATCTCAGTTTTTTTTTTAAACCATTATTCTTTAAACATAAGGCCAAATCATAATTTAATTATGTAACCTATTGTAGATAAGAAAGAGTTTGTCATGATGTAACCGTAGCCTGTTTTTGGAGCTATGGGAAGTAAGATATGTCGGATACCGAAATAAAGAGGTGTACGTTTCCTGCTTGAGGCTTATGAAAGTTTCCTGGCTGTCCATATATGGTCTGGCTTTAAATAAAACTAAAGAATTCCTTGTTTAACCTCCTTGGAGTTTGGCCATGAACAAGAAACCTGTAATTAGGTTGGGGATGTTCACAAAAGTCTGGAGCGCTTTGCAAACCACAGCCGCCACTCGGTGTCCTGCTTTAGAAAAGGGCGGAGTGAGGCGAAGTTGATTGATGCTTGTTGTGGCACGCAGACATGCGGTTTACTATGTCTGTGTGTTCCCCGTGTGGTTCTATGAAGTTGAGTGACGCGATGACCTTGGCAGTCACTTTATATATTTGTGAATTTACGCAAGGGAAATAACTTGAGGCGAGTGAACATTTGCCACGGACTTGACTTTTTCTATCACCTGTTGGTTCAATGCATTAGGCAGACAAATCATATGAATAATGAATGCCAGCACTCTGAACAGCAAAAAAAAAAAAAAAAAAACAGACCCCAATATGCAATATGGATCAAAGACTGTTGCATTGATTGAGAAGTTAAATACAATTCTTGAATTTAGAAGAATATGTCTGGAGCTGGATTTTTTTTTTTTTTTAAAGTGAATTAAAAATCACTGTTACGTGTTCAAACAGACATTGCACAAAGTACTCTCGGATTGAGCATTTGAACTATGGGAGTGATGTGTGTCTGCTCGTTACAGAAAATAAATACTGACCAGAGGCACAGAGAGAACATACAAACTCCACACAGGAAGTCTGGAGCTGTGATTCGACCTTCGAACTGTCGACAGACACGCTAACCGCTAAGTTACCGTGCTGCCCAACAAGCGGGCATATCAAGATAATTTTGCCAACATCTATTTTCAGTCATCTGTAAACAAGGTCTAAATAGGGTCCATTTATCATGGGTTTCACAACCTGCACTTGTTTGACATGAGACTGTTTGTGTTCTGGCCAGTGACAGACGTTATACGTTTTTGAGGATTGAGTGAGGTAAAGAGAACGATGACGTCCAGGCTCTTGAATTCCTGCATCAATGTCACATCAGGTGTGATCTTTCATGGGGGCCCTCGCTTGACCCCAAAATGGTCTTTTTATGCCATTTTGTCCGACCCAACCGCATCCTGTTTGGCGTTTTGAAGGGTGCCCTTTTCTTGAGCCATGATTATGCAGAAAGATTGAATCTGGACCTCAAGGACCTCAAATTGACCTAGAAAGTAGGACGTAATATTTTCAGTGACGTACGAATTTTAGGAAATTGAACAGTTTTTTTTTTAAGCAATCTGTGTCACGACTCGTCCCTGGTTGTTTTATTATGTGTAGGTTGTCATGGTTTCTGTCCGGGGCTGTGTACTCGCCCCTCCCTTCCTGTGTCTACTCACAATCAATGTATTAATCGCAGTCACCCTTCTCTCGTTACCTGTCTCGTATTTAAATCCTGTCTGTGTGTCACTTCCTGTCGGATCGTTCTTGTTTCTTGTCTCCGTCCCACGTCTTTGTCTGTCTGTTTCTGTCGTCCAGTAATTGTTTTGTCATGTCGTTAAGTTATGTTAGTTTGCCGGTTCTGTTAGTTTGTTCCCCTCATCCTCCTTTCCAACTACCTTTTCCCTCAATAAACCCTGGTCCAAGCTGCATTTGGTCACCCTGCTCCACTGATTCCGTGACACTGTGGTGGGTAACAAAATAACAAATTTAATAAATTATAAATATATGAATATAGATATTTGATAAATGTCAGTTGAAGCCCATATTGTTTCTGAACATTTTAACAAATAGTGATTTTCATGTTTTGGGGCAATCCAAGAGGCAAACATTTCTGAGCGGGTACGGCAAAATCAAAGGATGAACATGCTTTTCTTCCTTGGACAGGTTTCATGCATTTGTATTATTTTGTGCTTATGGTACTTAGAATGTTCAGTAAAATGTGTTCTCTGCTTTGAAGCCATTCATAGGGAGCAGTGGCCGGCTGAGTACTGTCTGGGGAACCAAATCCAGACCTTGTGTCAGCACCTTGGTCAAAGGAACTGGCCGGAAATGAATTTTCATGTTTTTGGAATGTGGTAGCAGAGAACATCTACAGAGGCTAGCGCATGGAATTGTCACACTGAAAGACCAAAAATCAGTTTTTAAGAGCTATTGGGAAACTAGAATTGAAACAAACATTCAGCCAGTCTGCTGCCATATCTTGAAAAAGTTTCAATGTACTCAGCGTGGTCACTGACTTGCTTACTGCTGGCCTTGTCCGCTTCTCCCAGTCGAGATGTGTCGGGATTTCAATTCCAGCTCCGTTCTAGAGTTGGTTTTAATGAGAGTTTGAATGTAAAAGCTAGGTTTATTTTCTGTGCCCTGTGATCGACTGGCTACAAGCTGAGGGCCGCTGGACCCCAACCCATTTGTCAAAATGTTGGCGTGACTGACCCATTGTGTGTGTGTGTGTGTTTGTGTAGAGTTTGATCCTCGTCTGGAATACAAAAGGACTTTTCCCAGGTTGAGCAGAGGCACATACACTAATGCACTTGTGCAGGATTCTCGTTCTTCCAGCAACTTATCTCAGGTATTATTTCATCACGTACTGATGTTTTATACTCAGATTGATAATTTGTGAATTAATTTATGTTCTCTAATTAATACATATTTATTGCAGCTCTTGCTAGTGTGCTTGTGCCAAAGTTGAGCGTTGATTATTTTACTCAGATACTTTGGGATTTCTGTGTCGAGGTAATGAATACTGCTATATAAGAACTTCAAGTCAGATGTCTAGACAATAATTGTGAAAACGTGCATGTTAAGGTATTCAGTGTCTGAGAATTAGTCAAGTGTGGACGAGTTACATAATGAAGCCACCGAACCAGTACATAGTTCACATTTATTTTACCCATATATCAGTGTGGCAGATGTTCTAGCAGACAGACACTTTACAGTAATTGCAGCTTGAAGAACTGACATTTATTACCAGAGTTAATTAGGTTGAGAAATTCCCTCAACTAAATAATGCCACAAATGAAAGCTTAAAATACACTGTCTAGACTCGGGGTTGGCAAGGAATAGGCCAGGGGTTGGCTATGGACCATTTTTTTTTTACATTATCGACAGGCTTTTAATATTTGTTTAGTCAATGAAACGATTTCTCAATGAAATTGGTCAAATAAGCACATTTACAGTACTCATTTTACAATTTAAATGATTTTGTATATAATATAATTTACCTGGCTAATGTGTAAAAACTATTTTACATATACATTTGAGATTTAATTATTATTAATTATTATTTCTTGATAATACAATATACTAAAGAATATTAGTAAAATTAATAATTTTACATTTTGCTGGCGTACCAAAAACACCCACACTCAATTTCATATTTTTTTCACAAATTTATACTACAGTATTATTTAGTCCCTATAAGTGTGCTATTTTTATTGTTTTTTTTAAATTGTTGACCGCCCGCCCACGGCTAACAATATTGGTAAAATATACCTCCTCCCACCCTTCTTAAAAATTCAACAACAGCCCATGAACACAAATATATACCAACAGCTCATTTCATAAGTATTTTTTAAATGTCTAAAGAATGAATAGGATGACACGTTTATGACCAAGTTTAAAGATAAAGACATTCACTTTTTTTTTGGACTAATCAACATTTTGAACACAGTTGCCAAAACTATAAATGACAAGGTGTGTCCACACAACTTGTATTACAAGCATTACAAAAGTATGAAGAAAAGTGAATTTCTCCATCTATATATGAAAGTACCAAATAAAATAATTCTTATTCAAGATTTGCCCACATTGTAGCCATGTATTGACTTGAACTGCATGGGTTAACTGGACCAATCCAGAGTACCTTGGTTCCCAGGGAACAAACCCGCTAATGTCTGCTTTGCTTCTACTCTGCAACAACAACAAAAAGCGGCTGTGGACTTAGTCTACTTTTTTTCCAGTCTGGTAGTCACTTCATGTTTACTTTAGCTTTAAAAGTGAGGCCCGCTACCATGATGATGGGGGACGGCTTTGCACACAAATTAAATCAAATGTGTGGAATGAAAAATATTTGACGGTTTTGAAATCTATGTGGTTTGTTGCTAAGATTTGTCCTTTAAAACATTTCATTGCCATTTTGTCTGTAGTGATTGATGGAAATATAATTTGTATTTTTTTGTTTTGTTTCAGGCATGAGGGCCTGCATAGTACTTATTTGCCTTGTGGCTGCAGTATTCCCTTTATCTGTGAGTAGAAAAGTAATTTTGCAGACTATTTAAAGAAGTTTTGAAATACAGACATAATTATTAACATTTGTAATTTTATACAGGTAGAAAATAATCGTCATGGAAAACATAGGACTTCGCACAAAGCCAAGGAAAAGGTAAAGTACACTTTTAATGATTTTCCTTTAACAAATATCTAAAATTTTTAATTTATTTTGGTCTTGCTCAAATAAGGACGTTGCCATTGAGGAGGCCAACGAGGCATCAGTCTTACCCACTTTAGTGGCTGTTGAAGAGGGCAACCACGAACAGGAAGAAGGAGAAGCGAGCGCAGAAGATGACGCTGCCGCCGAGAAAACGAGTAGCCACTCTGAGATGACAAAAAGTGAGGCGGTCCTCTTGAGTGAGGAGGAACTGGTGGACCTTCTCAACAAGGAAGCAGCCGAAGAGGATGAAGCAGAAAAACAAGAGATGGATGAAGAAGTGACCACAGGTGCAGATGAAAAGGAATTCAGACAAACAGAAGTGCAAGAGGAGAAATTGGCAATGACGCATGATGAGCGGGTTAAAAATGAGAGTGGGGAAGGTGGTGAAATGTTAATGAAAGAAAGCCAAGACTCTGAAGTGGAGATGCAAAGCAAGAAAAATGATGAATCTTTAGGAGAAGGAAATGTTGCTTCTTTGGAAGAATCTGAAGGCAGCTCAGAGTTCAAGATAATATCAAATCTTGACTATGCTGGTGATAGCGCAATTATGCCACCTCTAGCCAAAGTGGAAGACCACACAGAAGAAATAACGTCTGTTTCTAAATCAGATATCAAAGAGGATAAATATGCTGGAGTCATAGATGACGATGTAACAGAACCTCAAGGAGCGCCAAGTCAGCTTCAAATCCAAGACAACAAGGCAAAAGACTCAGAGATGCAGATGGCTGGAAAGGATGAGGAGAAAAGTACTGTTGAGAGTAGAGATGATGCCAGTGGAAAAACAAGGAGACCAAAGAAGAACCAAAGGACAAGGAAGCACTCCCCACAAAGGGAGGAAAATCAAGATGAACACGAACAGAGCCAAGAGACGCCTCATGAGACTCACAATCACAACACAGTTCAGAAGGCAAAGAGGAGAAGAGCAGGACAATGGGTATGGCACACATGAGGGAACCTCCAAAGCTGAAAACAATCATTTTGTAAAAATTTCAAAAACACATTTAAAAAAAAAAGAAGAAAAGTGAATTAATTTATTCCGTAACATTCAAAACCATTATTTTATACCAGGAATTTGCTATGGTGTAGTACAAGTACCACTAGTTTTTAAATACTTACAATTGTTAATAATGATCGTGGTAGAACGGATAATCATTTTTCGCAGAAAACTCATGATGGAGAAATTCTCCATTTCAATGGGTGTCAAATATACGTGAATTTTCTCAATTTGTGGGCCATCTGGTCCTCGTAAATAATATGAAGACACTAACAGGAAGATGTTTGTAGGGTGATACTGTCATCTAGTGGTTTTTTATGATTATTTCTGGAAGGGCAGTATTGCTGCCCTCAAGTGGCGCCAAAAGTAATTACATGTGTCCATTAAGGTGCTCCTAAAGTAAAAATGTGACTAAATGTGGTTTAGCTGCAGTAGAAGCAGAGTAAACATTCACACACCCCTCTACGTTGTTTGCAAACATTTGAATATTTCCCCATATTTCATCCTGCAGGGCTCTTTAGTAGGTGTGAACCCAGTGCAGATAAGGGCCAAGGTGGATCTCTACCCGAGTGCCAGATCCTCTCCTGCCCCAGAAGCCCCTCCTGGTTGGTGTCTGCCAAAACATTGACTCAATCACTAAACCAACAGTCTCGCAATCTGCTGACTGGCGCATTTAACTAAAACTTCAGCATTAGCCATTCTTGCTTCATGATTGCAAGCAAAACACAGCTCTACCAGCTTAGGGGCTGAATGCAGGCACATCAGGTTGAATTTAATCACTGTACAAGCTTGAGAGGCGATGGTATGTCACAGGATGGTGCTTTTGAGTAATAGCTCACTGGATTTTCAGCAATCAACACTGAACTAAAGCAAATCAGTCATGGAATGACATCATTGAGTCAAGTGCAATTAATGTTTGTTTTTTTGGTTTCAGATCTATGCGATAATTTCCGCTGCAAGCGTGGAAAAATGTGCATACTTGATGAAGATAAAAAGCCAAATTGTGTCTGTCAGGAACCCTCTCAGTGTCCCTCTAGTTTGAATGAGTTTGATCATGTAAGTATGAAACACAATTTGTGCTTATTTGTCCAACCACATTATTTAATATAAGTAGACTGGACTGTGAAGCAGACATGCTAACAAGACAAACCGCCGATATCGCTCGTTGTGATTTAATTTCTGAAGGTTTGCGGTACGGACAATAAGACATACAACACTTCGTGTGAACTCTTCGCCACTAAATGCAAGCTGGAAGGCACCAAGAGGGGACACAGGCTTCATCTGGACTACACAGGACCATGCAAATGTGAGAGCGTGTCAACATTTTACATCAAACTCATGGATGGAAAATAAATGACCTTTTTTTTTTTTTTTCTTTTTCTTGCTTAGTGATACCTCCATGTGAGGACACCGAGCTGGTCCAGTTCCCATTGCGAATGAGGGACTGGCTGAAAAATGTGCTGCTGCAGCTTTATGAACATGACTATGTGTCCCCCGGCTACCTCACTTCCAAGCAACGATTCAAAGCGCGTTTAACTTTTATTTATTTCAAAAACTTTGCCATTGCTGCATTTTCTACCCTTCTAGTTCTCTGAACTTAAAATATATTTCACCATAAACCACAATAGCAAAAACAAACACCACAGATGTGAAGTTGTTTGGTCTTTTTTTATAGGTGAAGAAAATCTATGAGAACGAGCGACGTCTTCATGCTGGTAATCACTCAGTCGAACTATTGGTTCAAGACTTTGAGAAGAACTACAACATGTACATTTACCCAGTGCACTGGCAATTTGCTCAACTGGACCAACACCCCTCTGACAGGTATAATAAGTAAAATACGTTTTAAGGAACTACTGTATATGATCAACATCTATTCCCTCCAACAAAGGAAAGCAGAAAAATTGGATATTACATACTGTGAACATATTTAACTGTCTCTTGTACAGAATCTTGTCCCACTCAGAACTGGCCCCGCTCCGAGTCCCTCTGGTACCTATGGAGCACTGCACCTCTCGCTTCTTTCAAGAGTGTGATGCCGACAAGGACAAGCAGGTCTCCCTTACTGAGTGGACTTCCTGTTTTGGCATCAAGAATAGTAAGATCACACAACACATGCCAATTTGAAATAAGTAAAGAACGTCATTGAGAGAAAAAAAAAAACCCTTTAATGTAATTATTGCGAAAGCACTTGCTACACACTAATTAATTTATTGGCTGCTTAGGACTTGATCCATATTTTTTGTCAATTTCAAATGCCAATATTTTCATCTTTCCACAGATGACATTGACGTCAACCTTCTCTTCTAAGTTCACTTTGTGGCTCACTAATGGACACAAGTTGGCAGATGCTCCAAAAATACAACTCGGTTTGAGCATGACACACATTTTAGCCCAGTAATCGATTAATCAGGGGTTGGGCTGGACCTTTTAACTTTCCTCTAACGCTAATATTTTACCTTACTCATTTAAAATCTATAAAAAAATAACAAATCTAGGCTTTCAACTGTGGGGAAGACCATTTTCTGTTCTTTACTGCAGAATATTTTTTGTAAAGCAGTCCCTCATGCCAGCGTCACAAGTATGAACAGACCAAAATGAGCAAAAATTCCAATATCTGCTTTTCGCTGCAAAGAGCAGTCACTACTTTCTTTACTTTTTATGTATGTAATGACCTAGCATCCTAGTACCTTTCATATGAGAACAACATCCTTTATTTTAATTTCTACATTTCATTCTGTTTTAGATGCATTTTTTTAGTCGACAATGTATTAGATGGTAGGCTTCTTAATTACTGTAATTGTCGTTGAATAGATTATTTTGCAGCGTCACTGAGAATGAAAAATTATTTCTGTCAACTATGCAACTTACCTTAGAAGCTGTTTATGTTTGCAATCATTAAAAGCTGAATGGAACACACATTGTGTTGGTGAATCCACATTGACTCATGTACATACATCAAAAGTTAATGCGGTAATTGCAGGTATTGTTTTTGGCCCAAGTCTCAAGAGGCTGCAATGGCATCAGAACCAATCCTAAAAATTTTAAGCAGTGTCCAGTTGATTGCAGTAACATACAAAACACGATTGCAAAATTTTGAGATGGTGACCCCGCTTCAAAGAAGCAATCAGCTCTTCATCTTCTGCTGCTGCATTGATAAAGAATGTCTTGGTAATGCGGGAATCTGCTTTGTCCTCAGGACGTGCTGAGACATAGCTTAACAGAAATAGACCAGCTCCAGGAATCAGTGACAACCATACTGCGCAAATATTGACCCAACTTAATGGATGGCAGCACAAATTTTCTGGTGGAATTCCCCAGCAGGGTGGAACCTCTCAAGTGGGCCAAACAGGACCTGATGGGCCAAAGCAGCTGGTTGCAGCAACCCATGCTGGGGAAGGCCCGCAGGTGAATTGCTGGGCACATGGAGCTCTTAGTATTCGCTGGTAGCGGGAAGGCGGACACTAAAAATCAGGAGTCAGTGGGGGATAGCAGCTTGCCACAGGAGGATGCAATCACTCGCCACGAGGATGACAATGAGGGCAGAAGATGAAAAGCAAGAAACCTCCAGGACACTGAGGAAAAGATGAGGCCTCTCAAAAGGAAGCATTCTACATTTTCTCAATACAATATGCTTTGTGAGTCATTGTGATGACTAAAACGAAAATGTTAGCCTAACAATATGATTGCTAAAGTCATTTTTGAACATTTATGGGGGGGAAAAATGTCAACAAATTCAGCAGGATCTAATTTCTAAACAGACAAGAAAATAGTAACTTTTTCAATGAAATCTTGTAAACACTGGATTAAACAATTTCTGGATTTCATTGACAGAAACACAGCGTACTGGCTGCATGGGTATGGCTCCTTGAATTGTGTTTTGTACAAATGACAAAAAGCAAACAAATATCCATCTATGTCTCAAGAAAGCATCCTAAAATATTCTATAGCAAAGGTGTCTTTGTTACTAAGCTTCTACCATGTTTGAAAAAGAGAAATTTTTAAAGTTCATATAAAAAACACTTCACAGAAAAATTATTGTGCAATCGTATTTTTTCATAATTTAACCTAACATACCGGCCCTCGAGGACTTTGACACCTGTTTTGTACTGTAATGTATTGTATTAAAAGGTGGATGATTTAATTGCAAAGTCCTAATAGTTGGAATGGTGTCATTTGTTCCAAGCAAAGCTTCATGACTACTTCCATGATAAAACATTTTCTCATGACATAAGAGCAGCACTTTTCCTGTTTCTGTGTCATAATTATGCTTTAAGTAGAGCATGTCCATATTGCTCCACCATTCTTAAATGTTACGAGGTTTCGTTGCGACCATTTCAGTGAGAACGTAAGCTCACATACTCAGTAAATCAGTTGGTAAAAAAATATGCACAGGAATACTTAAAAAAAAAAAAAAAATATATATATATATATATACTATTTTAATCAGAATGCGAATAACACACAGCTTTACTTTCACTCAAATAGACAAGGAATCGGTAAACAAAAAATCAGCTTCGTCTTGTGCTATCAAAGGAAGCCCAAAAAAGCTTGTTAAATTATGAGGATACAAGAATTGCAGGGAGGGGAAAACATAATCCACCTTTAGTCATCACATAACAGAGACAATCAAAACATTACAATTGTTTAATAGTTTTTTCTTCAATTTCAATTTAGTCTTTCAACACTTTAATTGAAAAGCACAGTAAACATTATTGGCATGTGGCAGTACTGCGTTTTGTCAGAAAATTAGAGATTTTGATTTTGATGTGGCACAACATAACAGTTATTTCTTAAGCTTAATTGGAATTGCATGTGAGCATATTCATAATAACTATTGTGCACAAGTTGAGAATGTCATGTGACCATACCAAGAAAACAGGTGAGCCATGACGCTTCGGGTACGCAGCGTATCTTTTAGAGACGGTAAGCAAACGCCCAGGTTAAAAACGATGACCAGGGATACGATGATTGAATTGAATAATTTCATTTTCATGCTGACGATGAGCTACAAAGAATGAAATATTTACACAACCTGTTTTTTCCTCCACATCGGAAAGGGCTTGGCAGCACAGCAGCACATAATTACAGACACAAATACATTTAAAGAAACTTATGACACTCTATACAGCGCTTTACTAACTCTAAGACAACCAATAAATCACCAGTAAAGTTAGCTATTTTCCTGCCAACACATTTCTTTTGCCTCTTACGATCCAAGCGAGTCATTTTACTTGTCAAAGAGAAATACTAAACAAATTAATAAAGAGTGCTCACTTTGCATGATGACTTGCAAGAATTTGTTTTCAAATTACAACAACTTTGAGATCAATGAGTGCCACAGAAACGATTGGCAGTTCCACTGGAGTTTATATTTACATAATTCATATTCCATAGTCCACCCAAGTTCAAACTTTATGCAAAAATGTATCATTTTTCAATCATTTTTAGAGGCAGCTTCATAGCACTCATTGAATCCAGATATTGTCTTGTGCACTAATTTATTGTGTTACTGTTGTAAACAATATGAACCGATGCCATGGGGAACATCATGTCTTATTGGGAGAGCACACTTTTTCCTAAAATGGACTTACCTCATTGAAACTGAAGAGGGATACATTTCGGTTCATGTTAAGATCTCAACATCCCAATAAAACTGCAGTTAGAGCCCATCTGTGACTCATGTTCTCAAGATACACATGCACGCACACACAAAACAATATCTGCAGAGAAACAACACATAATTCAATGTATCCACTTGTGAGATATTCAGAAATAATAATGCAGCATTTGTTGATACAGTGTCGGCTTTGTTCTCACCTGTAGCACTTGCCGGCTCAATCTAGCTTTTCAGCGGCTGCTCTTCAGAATGAAAACAATGCGTCCTTTCATCACTTCTTTCCAATGACACCACCTTCATGTGCTCAAATGAAAAACATTGTATACCATAATAGCACGTTGTGATCGAGGTTATATTTAAGAGTGAGCGACAGACAGTTGATCAAATAATAACGAGCAAATGCATAAAGATGAAGACAGTCCTACAACATGATATTTTTTTCAAGCCCACTTAACACTTAATGCTAACTTTCCTAAGCTAATATGATGCACCTTTTTCACAATTTAAAACAGTTCCCAGATGTCTGAATAAAATATGACAATGATCTGCCAACATGCACAAAGGATTGAGGATTTCAGTACAATTAACAGTCGCTTGTCATACTGGTTGAAATCACTCTTTTGTTTCCATGGTGACCAGGGGGCAGAGCTTGGGCATGTGATATGCGAGCAACAACACAGTTTTATACTCAGTCGTGTGAGGAGAAACTTGACGTGTTGGGCATCTTTATGTAAATCAGCGGATCTGTGATGCCATAATCCTGCAAAACCTTGGATGGCTTGCTTACATTTTTCTTAGAAATAGGCAGGTAAGAAAATATTTACATTGCCTCTTTTAGTTTTATACTGGATAACTGGAAAAATACGCAACGATTTGTACATAAACAATTAAAAAGTAATTTCTCCAAAGTCTATTCCCTCAATAAAAAAAAACATACTAACTTTGCATTTTTTATGAAAAAAGTCCAACATGTACGTACATGTATTCATCTTCAAACCTCTTTGTATGAACATGTACGCATGCCCACAAAGTAGAAAAAGCTGATGACTTCAGAAAAAAAATTGCAAAATTTAATGATTCATGGTCATGTCATAACAACCTGACAAAAAGTTTTTATTCATGGAGAAAAAAAAACCCAGAGAGGTCGCATGATTGAGGCTCTAATGTAACATCTGTATTTTCATCCCAAAGGCTCGATACTCGTACATACTTGTTTCATTTAGCATCTAGCGAAATATTATTGCCTGGGGCAACAAATGCAGGCAGACGCAAGCTATCGATTCATTTTTGTATTTTATAGCTGAGAATTAAGAGAAATGTAAACATTTCAGTGACACAAAGGAAAGATGGAGCCTCATGTGTCAAAGGACACAAAAATGGTTGTGTTTTCCTCATAAACACAAAAACTGTAATCAAGACAGATGTCTTTGCAAAGTTTGGGATTTCCAGTGACATAAAAAAATGGCCAGTATTATCTCTGGACCATCACTGTGTAGATGATCAAAGTTAATCGTCTTGTGTTATAGCAACAAGACGAACTAGAAATGAACAGCTTGTGCTTGATTCTCCCAGGTGGCTCGCCAGAAAGCTCTACATCTACACCTGGATGGAATATAAATTCCTTAATGGAAAAGAAATTATCATGCTCTCCCCCAAATGCCCAAATTGTGATGATTTGAGTCCATTACCAAATGCAAGTCTGGAAATGTTGTAAATCGACCGAGATCTGTCAAACAGACACAGAAAAATCCAAAACTTCACTGTGAAATGGGTTTACCTATTTTACCTTATTTCTTTCTCAAAGATTGGAGAAATTCCATCAACCTCAATTTTTTTCAGAGATTATGACATGTTGCTCACTGGATATAATGGTAATAAAAAAAATATATATTCCAGGGTCAAATTTTGTACATTCGTACAGTCGAGACCTTTAAATTACTTACTACTTAATGACCCTAATAACACTAAGACTAGTAGTAAAACTGATTAAAAAAATAATTAAAACAAAGTATTAAATAACACACAAAGCACACCATAAAAAAACTAACAAACCTGCTCTGAAGACTAATTCAAATTTATTGGGAAGAAAAATATTCTTACAATTATTAGAACCCTGGTCCCCAGAAAAGTTACCATGAAATGATTTCTAATTCTGGTCCAAATGGAAATTAGGAAACAATTCTGAGAGAACGTCGTCATCAACAAGTCTATTAAGGGAATGCGGATGAATATTGACTAGTTCAAGTTGAGAAAGAACTTGTTCAATTAGAGTAAGCAATCAGGAGTTGAGTTTAGATTCATTAGTTCCCACTGATTTTTAATGTATCTTTTAACCATGACCTTTTGGAGAGCGATATCTTTCAATCCAATGCATGGTCCTTAAAGGAAAGATAAAATGAATTTAGTAATTTAAGAGCTTGAGAGCCTTGACCTTTAAGCCCTTGGAAGTGACGACAGTGACCTTGGAAATATCATTCAGAATGAATGGATAGAATTTCAATAATGCAAAATGTTATGGAAAGCCTTCTCTCAAAAAGTGTTAGCTTGTATAGTAGCCAAATGGTAATTAACTCCATATTTTGTTTAAAATATTTCACAAATCTGTGTGTCTTTCTTAAGTGGAATTCCAAAGGCTAATGAAATTGCATCTCGCTTTTTTTTTTTTGTTTTTTGTTTTTTGCTGAGCCAACCTCATGTCTGATGAAATGTCACGTGTACGTATTCTCAACGTGTTTTCAACGTCAACCCACTGAAGCTATTCAAAAGCTCACGGATCTCCAACGAAGGTCTTACTTCAAGGCTGAATCTAATTAGATACGAGTTCATTCTTTTTTTTACTAAACGTTTCAAACTCCTTTTGGTAGCTCTGGTAGTGTGAATGAAAGTTTCAAAGGCCAAGATGAAGTTTCTTCTTATGTTCCTTTGCTTGATCCATCCATCTATCAGCGTGAGTCCAAAATTCCTTCTGATTCTTTAACGTTTATGTTGTGTGACTCTAAATGTCTCTGATACAATGCTCTCACAGCGGTGCCATCACTAAAGCAGCAGCAAGTCTGAAAGCAATCTCACAGACATGAGTTAAGGCTACCATTCTGGACATAGATGGCAATAAAATGGTCTTTTACGAGTATTGGTTTTGCAGAGCCCACAGACCACCGCTGGCCCATGAGAAGACAACAAATGACACATTCATTGGAATATTCCAAACAACACGGAATACTGGTAAATGAAAATTATTGTATATGTTGAGCGGAATGTTGTCATTAAAGCGATGGTCTGGAAAATGACAATCTTTAACTCTTTCCTGCAGATGATAGTCATTTTATAATATTATCTTAATTGCTTGGTGAAATGTTGCCTTCACAATTAAGTAATATGAAATTCACTCTCTATTGTCGCTTATATTTGTATGTGGGTTTATAAATTAGCCAGTAATGGCTTTACACACGCTACAATAAGTTTTGGGGACTTGATAGATTAATATTATTCAATGCGTCGGTTGGATTCACCTCACTGTTTGCCATGTTAACAAAATGGGGACTCATCATTGGCCAGAGAGCTGTTTCTAATATCTTGTAGCCTGGAGTTGTACAAAAGGTCCCAGTCAATCATTAAAGCATAATTTCAGATGCAGCAATCTTAGCCATTATGAAGAGGTACCTAATGCTGTGTCTATTGTAACTTTGGGCAGAATCTGTTTGAATAATATAGTTTGCATCGGGTGTAAATATGGCGCCATATTTAACATGAGAACAAAAGCACAAGATCAACATGGGTTCTGAATCATGCCTGACCCTTTGAACAGCAAAATCGTTGCTTCACCCATCTCTGCACTCCGCATTCCATTTATCATGACTCAGCATCACGTGCAAACCATGCATGACATTTAGCCACAGCAAGGTTTGACAGCATTTATATGGAGTGGTGAAAGAACAGTCTATCTCATAAATAAAAGTGCAAAGAGATGTACTAGTCTGAAGTCAAGACTCTACATGTCGAAATGACATCACTGCAATGTGCTTTAGGCAGCTGAGGTTGATGGTCGTCGTGTTTTTTCCAAAAGTCCCTTAACTGCTGTTCAAACTTTGAAACATCAGTCTTTGTTCGCTGTAGTGCTTGAGTCCATCATAGAGAACATTTTTGCGTTTTTAATATTGAGTGATATTTTTCCATTACTACTGACACTGGCCCCCAAGTCTTACATCAATTATATATTCGCTCTTCAACATTGAATTTTGGTTATCTAGGCGCAAGAAAAAATAAAACGTTTTAATGGATATTGCAGCATTTGGAGAGATAAGAGCCCTGCTCAGTGTGCACAAAACACACACAAACACAGTCTCACACACATAATACAAAGAGAAAATCACATCACAGTAAGCACACACCGCTGTTGCAGTTTGTTTAACAGTATTTTCTGAGATGGGCACAGTTTGCCATTTCATCCCATCCAGCGAGTGACTGCTCGCATATTTTGACACCAGTAGTGATACGATGACACATCAGCTTCCCTCACAGGTGCTGATGTGATGTCTATTGAACTGCGGACGTATCATGGTCGAAAACAAGCAGATGGGGGCTATTTAGTGGATTTTTCACATCATTGCTTCACCGATGGAGACATAAGCGGCAATTTGTCTTGTCATATCTGATTGGTTGTTTCACTCTATGAGCAATGCAAAATGCGCCTGCCTTTACTTTTATTGAATTTACGTGCTCCCTTGAAAGCAAGCGTCGATCCAGAGAGAACTAATCGTTATTGTTTCCTCAGCTTCTCACAATAATGCTTATAATCCTGATTTGTTTTGCAATAAAATTGTCAGGTCAGTAACTCGAACCATCATGTACTAGTTCTGTTTACAGTTTCAACATTCAAGAACAGCTCACAGACACTAATCATCTTATTTTTAATATAAACCACTGTTGTGCATGCTGAGGGAGTCGCTATTATTGTTATTATTATTATTTGCAAGCTAACTCATGTTTGTGCAACCACATGATTTTAGTTGTTTATTTTTACTTCCTTTTCTCCAATAGATTGGAAAAAATGAGGTTTAGTAACTGAGGGGAAAAGATTTGAGATTGATGTACTGTTTTTTAAAAAATAGAAAAAAATTAAAAAAGGTAAGCCACTGGGAAGTCCACCCTCAACCCCTCAGGTGATGCCAAGAGAAACTTTTTAATCACATCAATGGGTAGAAACAAAGAAAGAAAAGAAAATACATACGTATTTCATGAATCTTTGGTTCGGCAGCATCACCGTATTGTGTTCATGCTCCAATTGTAACCTTGTGTTATAAAATTATCTTGTCATTTGATATATTGTATGATTTCATAATGTTTATTTTTAGTCACTTCTTTATAAAGCAGCCCTCGCTCTCAGCCACTCTCAATTGAGAGGAACTCAAGGTGAGATTTGTTATTTTTCTCTCTCTGCATGCTCACTCCATCAGCTAGCTCAGTGAAATCCGTGACGGTGTATTTCTCATCCTCACTTGGCTCTAAATGCATCTATGCTCCAGATGGTGGCTCAAACCATGCAAATGTGTGCCTACCTGCCCGCAGGAGCTGTTCAGTACGTAAGCCAGACTGCAGGGCTGACTTATCCCAGGCAAGCAAACAGAGACCAGAGGGGATCAGAGAACAAAGACCACGCCACCCCACACAGGGGCACACTGTGAGCCACCATAAAAAGACTGAATTTATTATTCTTGTCTTTTACTGTACATGCACACATGATGTCTGTATTGAATGCACCTCAGGTGGGAGAGCATAGCAAGCACACCAAAGGTGACACACCACAATAGAGGGCATCATTATCACCATTCCTGTTTGCTTTTGTTCGTCATGCTGCACCACGTATTGTATGGACTAAAACTCCATTGAAGTCGCTTCATGTAGGTTCACCATAATTGTTGTGTCAATAATAAACAGTTGACATAAAAATACTCATTTGTGCCCATTAGGATAAGTTTTGCCTCGCAATGACCTATTGTCATATGATCTCTCTCATCGAATTGGCATAGTTCACCAATTACAATATTAAAAATGTATATCTACTGAATATAATGGACTTGAAAACCACTTGAATGGCTGCAAATTGAAACGTATTTCAGAGCTGTTCAATTTTAGGTAACAGTCAACCACTTATTTGCTGAAAAAACGATGGCTCATGAACAACAAATAAAAACTATGATGTGCTCCAACCTGATTGGCTCATCAAAAACTGTCTGCCGCATTTAAACATGATAAAAATAATGAAATTCTGCTTTTGACCTCTGCCAATTTTAGGATCAGCCAGTTTAATAATAATAATAATAACAATA
This sequence comes from Syngnathus scovelli, assembly GCF_024217435.2. Lineage (NCBI taxonomy): Eukaryota > Metazoa > Chordata > Actinopteri > Syngnathiformes > Syngnathidae > Syngnathus > Syngnathus scovelli. Next base: position 7,231,637 of record NC_090851.1, on the reverse strand, counting down.
ATAATAATATTCCCCCTCCCCATTTGCCTTTCTTTGTTATATTTAAAACCCCTAGCGGAAATTCGATTGCCAAGCACCATAAAAATTGCAATAATTAGGGTAGTTTAATCAAGAATAACAAACTTTAAATTAAGTAAAGCCTAGATCCAGACGTCCTCCCATTGCTTTTTTTTTTTTTATGTGTCCCTCAAAAGACATGGTATTTTGCGTCATTGTCATTACTTACGAGTGACAAATGCTCATTGATTCTTGAGTCACCCAAAAGGTTCTTTTATTTTGTTGCATTCAAGTGCTTGTATTTTGGTGAAGGTGACATCTGTAGCATTGGGACTCATTGCCACTGGATCTTTGTCTAGCCACCGTTGCCGCAGCTGCATCTGTATGTTTTACAACACACTTTGAAGTGGTCTTTACTCATTGATGTTCAAGCAGCACTTCTGCATTATGTAAATTAATTAGTTTTGTTGTTTGTTTCTTTAGTCTTCCAATCCTTGTCTCATTTTGCAGGTGCTAGACGACAGATGCCAACTACACAATTAGTGCAACAAAAAGAAAGAGTCACAGAAATGAATCAGCGTTAATGATATGTTTTCACCCCATTTAGGTGAAAAACAAATTAGAGAGAGGTCAACCCGTGCTGGACACTGGGGCATATAGTGTAATCAACTTTTTTTGGACTATGCTGATGGCCGGCAGAACTGTCAAAGTAAAAAACGAACCCATTGCACTCTATCATTTCAAATAGGCTACTTTTAATAGAGACCACTCATTTATAGACCACTTTTTTACTTATATTTCCCATTATGATTGTAACCATGACAACCTATCTCAAGTACTTGAAGTACGTTAATGCATACATGATGTGGAGAATGTGGGAAACCAAATTCTTTGTCACTAAGCTTTTCACTGTTCCACCCAAATTCACACAGTAAAGCAGAGGTAGAAAGCGAACTGGCATGTTTCCATTGACCCCTCCAAACCTTCATGCTTCTTATAGCTTTATTGATTTTTTTCTTATCCTTACTCATTGTAAGTCTACTTACCTCCGTTCCGGCTCTCCAATGCCGTATAACTATAGGACAAAGCGCACTGTGGCAATTTTATCTCAGCCAAATTCTGATTTGAGAGAGAGCGGGAGAGAGGAAAAAGTATTTCCTTTAACATTTACTGAAGATGGTCTGGTGCGTAAATTGAGGCACACAAGACCTTTTATTGGTGGCCTTTCCACATGAAAAAAAGCGTAGGTGTACCACGCACCTAAGTAGGCCAGTTAGCAGGATAACTGCCGTCATTTCCTTTGAAGAGTGTTTAGTCTAGTCCAAACTTGAAGGACCAATAGCGTAGAGAATTTTGATTTTTCAACCTCACTTTGTGTTTGTTGTTTTCTCACGAAAACAAATCTAGCATTCATTTTCAATCGTATTAATCTATTTTGGAGCAATCTGTAAATAACTAATTGCCCAAAGTTGGTACACTAAAATTTCTGGTCCAAAATGGACACTGGACACCATTTTTTAGTCCAAAATGTGCTAAAATTAATTCAGAAACTCAATTTACTACTGGGTCAGATTTTTTTCTATTAAGAGGTATAGCTAATATAATGTATCACTCACTTTTGATTGCCATCCACTCTGTGCAATTTACCTGGTTGCATGGACATACCAAGAAACTTGACCGTGATTTAGTTACCCAAAAATATTTTGGGCAAAAATATAAAACACTTGACACTTGTTGCCACCCAGGCCTACTTGGAAAACCACTTATATGTGGAGCCACTTTGGGAGGTAGAGGTTCATCATAATGACACACACTGACACTATGGAATGCAAATCTAAAAACAGATACCAAGAAAGGCAAAATGATAGTTTCAATGTGATGCTCCCCCCAGGGACAAACGCTTGTCACAACAGGAGCTCTCACATTTTTAAGGGAACGGGCTTCATTCCCTGAAGTCATGACAGGCCTTCTAACACCAGCCCATGAAACTTGGAAGTGTGTGCAGTCATATCCTGCAAACTCTCTGTCCCACTTGCCCACCTAGAGATGCACAATCTCAACCCAAACATCTTCTCTTACCCATTCGTCACAGTTGATCTAATTACTGTGCATTCGTAATTATTATGTCAGTGAAAAAGACGTGTGCGTGAGTGCTCCTTACATAGCATGTAATTAAAGATAAAAAGAGCCTTGACCCCATGCACCTCTTCTTTTGATATTTGAAGCATATCTATGTCTTCAAACACATTCTTCTTTGCGCACGGTGGGACTTGATTGGCTATGATAGCACGTACAGGTACTGTATATAAACGGTCTGCATGTGAGAAAGCAGAAACTTTCCACCCCTCCAGCGACATATCGACATACCATCTTCACATTCTCCATTCCAGGTAGGAGGTGAGATTTTAAATACGTGATTTTTTTTTTTTTTAACAAAACCAAGAGTATTATATTTCTTATCTACAGTCCAAATGGAGCGAGCTGTCATCATGATGTGCCTGTTTGTCGCTTGCTCGACTGCCCCTGTAAGTCTGTCTTCAATGCTTATGTGTGCGTGTGTATATATGTGTGTGTGAGTGTGTACATATATATATATATATATATATATATATATATATATATATATATATATATCCATCCATCCATCCATTTTCTGAACCGCTTAGTCCCCACGGGGGTCGCGGGCGTGCTGGAGCCTATCCCAGCTGTCATCGGGCAGTAGGCGGGGGACACCCTGAACCGGTTGCCAGCCAATCGCAGGGCACACAGAGACAAACAACCATTCGCACTCGCACTCACACCTAGGGACAATTTGGAGTGATCAATCGGCCTACCAAGCATGTTTTTGGGATGTGGGAGGAAACCGGAGTGCCCGGAGAAAACCCACGCGGGCTCGGGGAGAACATGCAAACTCCGCACAGGGAGGGCCGGAGGTGGAATCGAACCCGCACCCTCCTAACTGTGAGGCGGACGTGCTACCCAGTGCGCCACCGAGCCGCCTTATATATATATATATATATATATATATATATATATATATATATATATATACACACACATACACATAGAAAGAGTGAGAGCGAGAGAGCAAGAGAGAGACACCCACAACAACATAGATTTGCCAATCTTCTCCTCCTGTAGGTTCAGGAGAGTGAAAACAACAAGGTAAATGGGTTTAATCGCTGTGCTTTCTGTCATACAAAATATCATGTTGTATATTTGTAGGTCAGGCCATTGAACTTCATGGGCTGATTGATGTAGGAAATGGCACTTGTAATTGTATCTATTGCACTAGCGAGTCTGGAGATGTCTTGTATTTCTCCAGCAGATCGCGGCGCATGCCAATGAGGCCCTGAGGCTGATGGAGATGTACAGGCTGTACCAGCAGCAGGTTAGAAGGGATCCGTTTATTTGGATTCAAAAGAAGATAAAAAAAATACTCGCCCATTTGTGTTTTTCTTTTCAGGGGATGGTGGCAAACCCTTTCCTTCCTGCATCTGAGACTCCTGGAGTAGTAGAAGCTCCACCAGTAAGACCCCAAACTACCAAATCCGTAAAAGCGGGATTGAGGCAAATTAACTCATCTTGCTTGATGCTTATGCTTCACCATTAATTCAAAAGGCTTCTTTGGGTAATTCAATTCAACACCATTTATTTCTCGAGGGTTTCCGTTGGGATGGTTACGTAAGGTTTGTTGTTCCATCGCATGGGCGTTGGCAAACTTAGTGGGCACATCCCATGGAACAAGAGATTCTTAAGGGAGAGATGTCACTCTTTTCAGTAAGCAGATGATATGACATTTAAAATCTCCTTTTGAACTATACAAATATTTTTGGATTAAAGATAAACCGATTTCAACAACCAGTTGCTGCAATTTAACCCAAGTGAATTATCATGATTTGACGACTTTGTACAAAGACATCCAAAACTACGGTATTTCTGCAAATCATGCAAATCTGCCAAATGTTACGTATTGTCTGTATTCAATACAGAAATAACGGACTGTGAACTCGTTAAACCCCTGAACACTTCTTGATCCAGATATTTTAAAGAAATAGTGGACTTCCATCTGTTGTACAGTGTTAGTTAATTTAAATGTAAATAATCAACTCCTTAACCTTGAACGTCAATGCTAACCAAAACAGGTGGACCTATTATTCGCATTCCTTTTTTTCAGATAGTTTAGTGTTTAACTTGTATCTGTGGTCACTATGTAGTTGTTGTTGTTTTTGTTTGTGAGCCATGAGCCTCCAAATTAGTTTTACTGTCTTCAACTTCATTAAGTGTGGAAAAAATTATTCAACATTCCAAATAGACAACTGCTCCCCTCTATAGTCGAATAAATAAAATCCAAATTAGGAGCAATAATGCTTCTGCTAGGATAATAATAATTATTTGGGTGTGCATTAATACAAATACAATTTTGTCCAGGCTGAGCCAGCTGAGGCAGCACCGAAGGTATATGTTCTCACTGCAATTAATGCAACTTTTCTTTTTTTGAAAATGCAAAAACTCATTGACTGAGGGTTCTTCAGCAGGTGGATAGTGCACCAGTTCATACGGCCACTGCCACTCCTCCTCCGCCTGCTGTTGCAGCGGCTCAGCCGGTTGGCGACGTATCAGAGGAAGAGGAGGTGACATGCAAGCTTGACATTTAGAATATTAAATTATCACCACTGTGTGCACTTCCTCTTCTTGGTGCAAAAGAGAAACACTAAAGACAATGCTTCACATTCAGTGTCACAGTTCTGAAGTTGGATGTTCAAATCTAAGCTCTGGCCTTCCTGTGTGGCATTTGTATGTTCTCTAAAAGCTTGTGTGGGCTCAACCACGTTCCTTCTACATTCCAAAAACATGAATGTCGAAAACTCTAAATTGTCCAAAGATGTTAAGATATTCTCAATTATCTGGATTATAGGATGCCAGCCCTGCCTCAAAAGCTGCTGCCCCTGTTGCCCCTTTGAACTCTGAGGAGGCAGAAGAGGCCGAGGACACCGAAGAGGCCGAGGAGGCAGCAGAAGCGCCCGCAGCAAACCCCGCAGCTCCTACTGATGTTCCAGCAGTGGTTGATCCTGCTGCAGAAATTGCAGCAGTTGATGTACAGGCAGCTGTGGATGCCCCCTCCGAAGCGACAGTTGCAGAAGTCGCAGCAGAAGCTGCAGCTCCACCAGCAGCGGAGCCCGACAGTGCTGTAGTGTAATTCTGCCCTGGATATTTCCAGCAGCTAATAATGTCACTGTATAGTTTCAGTTCAGAAAGGTGGAATGGCATGAATATAGAGGGAAGAAAATGCGTTTGTGGGTCAATGTTGACATTGTGGAGAAGTTACTATACTGAGTGCAACTCATCAGTTTTACCACATACGTACGTATTAAATAAAAGTCAAATACCATAAACTAAAGTTTCTATAGATTTTACTCAGAACACAAAGAGAAGACAAAGGAGAAAAGCATGTGACAAGGTTAATGCCAATTCATATCAGTACATACATAATTAGACCTGATTATAGATAACAAGCTCCTTTTAATCATTAAGCTTCATGCATTATGTATTGAGAAATTAGAAAAATGGCCTATTGTAATGGCAGCACATGCCGAGCAGTTACAAGATGCCTTAACCCTTTGAATCTTATCTAAGTGTGAAGTTTACATATTCCCCTGCGCTTGTGTGGCTTCTCTGTAGAAACTCCATCTTCCTTCCAGAAGTAAACATATAGATAAGGCCCACCACATAATTTTAGTTGTTGCCCACAATGACTGACTATCATGAGTTACATTAGCTACCAAAGACCCAAGAGCTGAGCAAGTATTAACTTCCTGCATGACCATTAAGTTTACCCATGAATTTTTATAAAGTTATAAAGTCAAAGAATATAGCAATAGTTTGTGAAAATGTGGGATTGAAAAGCAGTAGTCACAGCATCACGCCTTATTTAATTATAGATGCTGAGAACATGAAGGGAAAAGGTGTTCTATCGGAGCCAATAGGGAGAACGACTCAGCCAAGAGAACGTCGTTGCCCTGAGAGGATAGAAAAGTGGAAAGAGCTCTGCTCTGCCAGAGGTTCGGATTTCCATCACCACGCTTTATTTACCGGGGGATGAAGGTCTACCTGAATCAAAACCTCCTCTAGCCGGCAACATCTAATCGGATCAGAGTTGATAGGGCTGAGAGTGCTGACAGAGCAGAAGTATGTGTGTGTGGGGGGAGTGTTTGCCACAAAATGTTTGGAACATCGGAACAGAAAAAATAGTAGGAGAAAAATAGAAGCTTTATCACTAAATGGGTTTTAGTACTTTGGGTTTCCACTTTATGAAGGTATCTATCATTGCATGGGGGCTACGAGGTGGACTTTGGTTACCCTCCTCTCAGGCAGCTTTAATCCTTCTAATCCTTATCAGGGTCACTAAGTCTGTGTGACACTCTTAATTTGGTCCCAATGCTTGTTATGTGTCAATGTTGCGTGTAACTACATTTTGATATTTTGTCCATTTAGCTTCAGAAAACCTGCTTGCGCAGTCTGATGCACATCAGTGGTTCTCGCAGACAACAAAATGGAGGCCAAGGTAGGTCAAACTTTATTTTTCTCAAGATCTGTCAAAAAAAGGATTTTCTTCTATTTGTTTTCATATTGCGGATTGATGGAAAAGACAAGGCTCTCATGATGCGCTCAGTTGAACAGCGGGGGTCAAAATGTGAGCAGACCTTTAAGTATAACTTTGTTGGATAATAAAAAGTAAAGAAAATTGTCTTTTTTTTATTTGAGTTTACTTATTGACCTTTTGCAAACTATATTTTCTGCAGGATTGTACCACAGTCATTGCCTAATTGCCTGCTCAACATGAACAACAGTAATAATAATGCTGAGTAAGTACGGTTCTGGAGTCAGGAAGATATTAGTTCAAATCTTGTTCACTTTTAAATTCCTCTAAAGACTAAATAATACTTTACATAATCCATGCAGTCTTGAGACAAGTTGGAAAAAAGTGATTACATTTCATGTAAACTGCTGACCATGTTAATTTTTATTCTACTACACAGAAAGAAGGAAAAACAAGAACAAGGACCAAATGAAAAGGAAAAAGAAAAGGATGTAGACAAGTAAGTAAAATTTGATGATTCCATCAGAAGTGACAAAATGGACAATTAATTATTCAGTCATTCTGTCCTGTCTTCTACTTTTTCTTTTTGTTCTTCTCTAACAGGCCCAAAGAAATATTTGTCATTAACCCTGCTGGAAATATTTATTACAACTGGCTTTTCATCGTAACATTGCCAGTCATGTACAACTGGACCATGATTATCGCTAGGTGACTACTTTCCCAACATTTTTAATCGCATGCTGGCTCAGAGCTTTTATTAAACACATTTAATAAATGTAAACTGGGTGTCATAAATTTATCACCAAACATTACTATGGCACAATGGCACTGTATCATTTCATCAAATCTAATGAATCACAAAATGTCATCATTTGAAAGTTTTTGTGAATCTTTTTAATTACACAGACGGATTTTATTTTTGCCAGTGTAAATAAAGGGGACGTAGAATTTTTAGGGGGAAAATATTTTTGGTTTTCAAATAGTTGGGTCTCTGGAAAGCCCGCCCAGCCATCAAGTATGAAACAGTACAACCTAGTAACCGATTGATTAAATGTCTATTTCTGAAAACGCCTAAGCTAGAAGTAGCTCCTTGTCACAACGTCACAGCTTTACTCTCAGTCATTAGAGTTTAAAAAAAGGTAACAGTCAGTTGGGTCACTGATTGTGTTGTAATTTATTATACCTGGGAGCTGTTTTATTCCTATGGGGAACCTTTTCTTTTTTACAATAGGAGCCATTCCTCCAAAACTGTGTTTTATCTCAAAGGTTCCACTGTATACAGTAATTAAGAGCTGGTAATGGGATATTAATTGAAAGAATGTGTACAACTATCTGTCAGCTGTGTTTCTGGTGGTGTTGACCTGTAAACAGGGCGTGCTTCGAGGAGCTGCAGCACAACTACATCCTTTATTGGGTTTTATTGGACTACACCTCAGACCTCATCTATCTGGCTGATATGCTTGTCAGGACGCGAACAGGTGATCTAAGATGGATGATGTTTTTAAAAGGGAACTAAACCCACGATGTCAAAACGTTCTTATATTTAATTGTGTATTTTTTATCTGCTGCTGTTTACTTAATTCTACAACATATTTGTTCTCAAAAGTACATTTGATGGATCACGGCGACTCGCTTGCAAAAGTCGCTGTGTTTCCTTCTTTTCCCACGCAGCATTGAGGGAATTTGACGTGTCGATTTAGGCTTGCAATGAGAGGGTTTAGTTATGTCAATAAAACAATAACCACACACAACATCAATCTGGCCACGGAGTCAAACAAAGCAATTTTTTTTCAAGCGCACAAACTCAAGAAACAAAAGAGTCATAAGAGTTGATGGAAACATGAGTGAAAACATATTGATAAAGTATATGTATATTTCCCCTGCAAAGAAAGTTATAGCTGTGTGGCATATCTGCACTAAGCAGTCACATTTTTCCATCTCGAGGTTTTTATGTTTTTAAATTTGAATAGCGATAATGTAGGCGCATGAGTGGTGCATGTTCATGTTTACTGGTGAATAATCCAAATATCCTTCATTGATTGACTTTGTACCTTTGCAGGTTACCTTGAGCAAGGCTTGATGATCAAAGATGAGAAGCTGCTCCGCGATCGCTACGTCGACAGCTTCCAGTTTCGGCTGGATGTCATCTCCATGTTGCCCACTGATGTTCTGTATTTCTATCTGGGTCTGGACTACCCCGAGATTCGCGTTAATAAGCTTCTAAGGATTGGTCGCATGATGGAATTCTTCACAAAGACGGAGACCAAAACCAACTACCCCAACATCTTCCGCATTTCAAACTTGATCATGTACATCCTCATCATCATCCACTGGAACGCCTGCTTCTACTTCTCATTCTCCAAGTCGATTGGTTTTGGGTCAGATGAATGGGTTTACCCAGCTCTTGATGATCCGGATGAGCCTGCGTTTGGCCAGCCCATGAGGAAGTATGCCTTCAGCCTCTACTGGTCCACATTAACCCTAACCACAATCGGAGAAACGCCACCACCAGCCCTCGATTCGGAATTTATCTTCCATGTAGTGGACTTTTTAGTTGGGGTTCTAATCTTTGCCACAATTGTGGGAAATATTGCAACCATGATCTCTAACATGAATGCCGCCCAAGCCCAGTTTCAAGCTCGAATTGACAACATTAAACAATACATGCAGGTAGAAAATCTACTGTTGTTTTTTTTTCCCTGTAAGATTGATTATAATGTACCGCCATTAGATTATAACTGTAATTCTGTCAATTACAGGTTCGAAAGGTCAGCAAGGAGCTGGAATTGCGTGTCATTAAATGGTTCGACTACCTGTGGAACAATGGCAAGGCACAGGATGAACGCGAGGTACTGCGGTATCTTCCAGATAAGCTGAAAGCTGAAATCGCCATCCAAGTTCACATGGACACACTCAAGAAAGTTCGCATATTTGCAGACTGTGAGGCTGGCCTGCTGATCGAGCTGGTGCTCAAGCTCCGGCCTCAGGTGTTCAGCCCTGGCGACTACATCTGCAAGAAGGGCGATATTGGTCGTGAGATGTATATTATCAAAGACGGAAAGCTCGCAGTGGTTGCCGATGATGGCGTTACTCAGTTTGTGGTGCTGGGAAGCGGTAGCTATTTTGGTGAGATCAGTATCCTTAATATCAAAGGCAGCAAAGCAGGCAACAGGCGGACAGCCAACATTCGCAGCATCGGCTACTCAGACCTCTTCTGTCTGTCCAAGGATGACCTCATGGAGTCGCTGGTGGAGTACCCAGATGCTAAAGGCATGCTGGAGGAGAAGGGCCGACAGATCCTAATGAAAGATGGCCTGATTGACTTAGATCCCGCTAACATCAAGCCAGAGGCCAAGGAGCTGGAAGAGAAAGTCAACAGGTTATACGGTACCATGGATGTGATGCAGATGAGACTGAAGAAGATTCTGGAGAAATACAAGGAAACTGATAAGACTCTGTGGCATCGCATCAAAGACCTGGAGCTTCTGACAGGAGAAGAGATAGAAGATGATGATGAGGTAGAGGAGGATGTGAAAAAAGAGGAAGTTCAAGTGGACGAGGAGAAAACTGAAGATAAAGGTGGAGTGGATGAAGTAGACAAAGAGAAAAGGGAAGATGAGAAAGAAGAGGAAGAGAAGGCCGAAGCAAAGGATGAGGAATAAAAAGGCAAAGACGTGAAGAGAGCACTAAGAAGAAAAAAATAATAAACACAAAACAATTTTCTGTGTGAATAGAGCCTTGAACACAAGCATATTATGTGTATTCAAATCTAACAACAAAGAATAACTGAACATGCTGATGTAACCATTGGATGTAATGCCTACGAGTGTACACAATTTAATTCAATAAAACAGAGAAAATTCCTCATTGATTTACAATGTTTTTTTAAATGGTCATTATAGTACTGCGAAAACAACAAATGTGCTACTGACTGAAGAATTTAATAACCTATGAGTGGGAAGAGTTTGCTGCGGATGACTGGACAACCTAGAACTAAACTAACTTCTTCACTGCTTATAAATAAAGGCATTAAATCAATGAGTTACACAGCAAAAAACAATCATACCAATCATACTCTCTGAGGAGAAACCTGAAGGATGCCAACAAGTCGAGAAAGATAGCGAAACAACCTTGTGTGATTATCAACCATCTTTTGTGTTTGTTCCTGGGCTTTAATGACTATAAATGCCATCAACACTTTTCTTTACAAACTCTAATCAAATGATGGACAAAGTCAAGATGAAATAAATTTGAAGCAATTTAGAGCTGGCAAGAACTGAATGCGTACAACTTTTAATCTGGTGGCTTCATGGAGAGCAACTTTGTGCCATCTTTTTAATTCTAGTCATTTGTCCTACTTTGTAACAGGCTATGTCCATTCATCAAAAGATAGTGGCGGGCAGGTGTTCAATTAAGATGTTGAATTAAAACAATGGAGCATTTAAGGGAGTATGTAAATGAGATAGTTTAGGCTTTTGGGGTTGTGCTTGTTTCTAGGCTTCCCCTTCAAATGCAAAGTCATATTTTAGCCACTGTCAAAGACGAGCACTTAAATTAAAAAAGGAATACCAGACAAATTTGTATTCCTCTTAGTTGCAGCACACGGTGGTATTAATCATAGTGAAGATAATTTTATTCTCAAATGTATTTTTTTATTCTAACCCGCTAAATTAGGTTTTGCAGGTACAAAACAAGACAACAACAACACTATTCTGTTTTTTACATGACAGTGTGCTATCACTCTCATTTAGAAGATGCTATTTGAAGATAAACAACATGTTGTTTTAACTCTACAGTGGAGCACTTATATTAAAACAATATAGCACTATTGTTTTGCACCATTACTCGTGTCACATGTTGTTAAACCAAATAAATTGTGTTGGTTGGAGTGTTTCTGTATAATGCATTTTTATTCACTGACCATTAATAAATGTGCATACTAAACACACCACTGAGTTAATGAAGAAAAGGAAAAAAAAATCAATGTTGCTGAGCTAGACAAAAGAGAATCATACTTTAATGGGAAACCTCAAACGTTGGGTTGAAGGATAAAGGAGCTGTATAGATCTGCAGGGAAACAAGTTAGCAGCAGGAATCGTTATTAATGACATTATCAAGCACACCAGTAAATATAGTAGCCTTGGTGATTATCTTAAATAAGAGCTACTCTTTCCTGGATGGCTTTTTAAAATTATTGTCATCATTTATACCACAGGTCCTCATAGCGGGTCTTCATGTGCTGTAAGGTATAAAATGGTGTCCCTCATGTTTCAGTTTCAACTCGCATACAACACAAAAATATATAGAATATGATATTATTGTTTTGTTTATAGCTGTGTTATGTTTGGAAACTTGAACCAAAAACTAAAAGAAATCCTTAGCACAATAAGACATAAAGTTTGATTTAGTCATACACCAAAAGAAGACTTCTTGTTTGTTTACTTTGGTAAATTTATATATGACAAATGCACTTTTTCTGATGTAATCTTGAAATTGCAATTTCTTCTTGCAATACCACATATAATGGATCAATTCTGATGTATTATAAAATGAAATCAAACGCAAAAATAATAAACGTATGACAATAAATGATGGGACTTAATTAACGGGTCTTGTCGCCCATTTGAAATCCTGAAAATAGATTGCCCTCAGAGAAAAAAACTGTAATAACTTTAATATAATTATATACTAAAACTGATGCCACCATACAATTATACTTACTAGTAATGAGTATGTCAGTTCATACTGTAGATACATGATATAATGGGGGGGGCTGCCAGAGGGCTTTGCAGCAGAGGCCAACTTTACATCATCCTCAAGTGGAGCTCTTATAGTTCCTTAAGAAGGTACTTTGCATGCACTGTACGCCATACAGATCACACATCTCACCTGTGCTAAATTTGCAGGGGATTTGATCAGTCGGGAAGCAAACAGCCATTGTGTTCGCTCCCACAACGGCGCAAACATACTCCAAAAGACAGTTACTACGATGGTTATGATTTGTACTGTAACAACCCCTGCAGATGTGTAAGGCCACATTACTTCATCACATTCTCTTTTAACGAATAAACAAGCTCTCTTGTGTGTTTTCATTGTCTCGTTAAGAAGGCATAACCGATACCTCCCTGCTCGTGGCCTCCGTTCTAGCGCCTTACCCCTACTAGCTACTTTCTGGAGTTATGTAAATAATTGCTCCCAGTCGCGACTTGAGGAAATACAGTACCGTATAGAAATTGCTGCTCTGTATGAACTTATTATCAGAAAGAGTACGGAGAACAAGTCTCCTGCCCTTTCCCATTAACAGCTGCCATCCTTTGACTAAACGTCCATACATTCCATGAATGTTCAACATGCCCTGCTTCGTGGTAACATTCACGTCACGTACTCCATGTTGTCATGAACTAAATTGTAAGAAGCCTATGAGAATATCCTGGCAGAGCAGGAAACGTGGCTTGATGGAGTGCATGCCATTTATCCTGGGACATTAGCTGCTGATTTCCCAGAAGAGGTATCGCTTGGGAATTCATTGCCCGAGGGGATTTGCCTCTGTTGCACTATTAACAAAACAACAATCATCAAAAGTGGCATAAAAGATTGTTTACAAGAACAACAAAGGACGTATTGCAGCTTCTTATAATTGTTTATATTGCATTTGCTCTTTCTAGCTTTAAAGGGCTCTAACAAACCAAGAGAGAGCCATATTTTGATCGTAGTTTATGTATGTTGTGTTTATATGTTTACGTTCAAATATCAGATTTTTCACCAGGCCAAAATTGTATTCATTTTCAAAATTGTATTCGTTTTGGATATAAAAATAAAGAAATAATAATAACAACCTCACAGGTAAATACTGTATATTTAAAAAACATAAAAAACATATTGAATAGCCTGCTCACTAATATTATGTAGAGTGCCAATATAGGAATGCTGGCTCTATTATTACATAATCAGGAAATAAGAGCAAATCAAAGCAGGCTGACATATTTAAGTATACGTTTTGGTGACATTCCATTAGAATGGCACAGCATTCATACCTGTAAGCAAATGCTATTTTGTTCCGAAAAGAAAATTAAAGCTGCACCATCCTCTCCTTGTTAGGGAAGGATACACTTTGTTATGTGAGTGCGTGTGTGCGTGTGTGTTTGTGACCGTGAGTTTTTACTGTGCAGGACGTCTACTTTGTTGAAGAGAAACAGGATCAATCTAGTTCAAGTCCAGCAACCAAATCCTGCTAGGCTACATCCAAATAACAACAAAAATAATTCTGAGAGCACAAAATGGGTGCATTGGGAATGTAACCAAAAGTTTTGAAGGAAAACTATTCCAGCAAAGATTCATTCTGTTCATTTGTTTAGCTTTTTTTGTGACTATGTCGTGACACTTATTGTAAAAGAAGAAGCAGCCTCAACAGTGGTGTTAAAGAAACAAGAAGATCAAAATGTAAATAAGATAAAACATTCAAAGTGTTTTGGATGTTTTTTTTTTTTTTTTTTTTACAGTAGTTGGCCTCTTCTTAAACATGCATGACAAATAAGAATGTTTAAAAAGTGACTGATATCGTGGCTTCCCACAGTATTGTTGCATGAAATTTTGAAACCAAGATACCACAATATTAATATCACTACATCCATATTACAAATTAACTGCAGTCCAAATATCATTGAATTTTACGTATTGGTAATCACATTTATTTCTCTGTTTTCAACTGAACAACAATAACAGATAAGCAATTTCACACATGGCAAGTATTATTATTAAAGCAAAGAATGTGCTGCAAGGAAATTATATAAATACAAAACTAAAACAAGCTCATCGACCGTAAGCAATCAATGTCATACGAATCAGCGGCAGCACTTCAACCCGAATCACAAATTTTCTGGATTGGCACGCTCAAAAGTCCTCTTTTCTCTGTTAATGGTTTGAAAAAGCACATCCATGATGGCTTGCAAGATTCACAAGTCACTGTTAATGGCGGGGCTTGAAGACAAATTGCTGGAGCGTGCGGCAAACTCCAGCTGCTATAATTGAATGTGAAATTTAAGGGAGTCCAACATCATTCATGCTAATATATCCAGAATGGGTCATTTTAAAACATTCTGTTGCCATGACAATACGATGTGAGTAAGAGCAGGCAACAGCATGTCCGAACAAAGATGTGTTTGTCATCACATTAGCAACAGTAGTTACATTTGAATACTAGATAAACAACATGCAATACGGCTTAAGATATTCTCAAGAGGCAATTTGCAGGGGAGATTCTTGGCCAACGCATCTCCCTCTTCGAAATCCTCTATCTGCCTGTGAGCAAAATCAAAATGACCTGCAGGACAGTTCAATTATCAAGACAGTGAGGTAACACAAGAATTACAAAAAGTTTTTGTTGTTGTGGCTGGTGAGGAGGAAACTTTCTTTACAGTGGTAATTCAAATGGGCTGCAAGATTGCCAATCAGAACTTGGTGTTGTGATCTATGTTTTTGTTTCATGTCAATGGCGAAGGTGTTGAACAAAGGATTTCTCTTGCTGAGTCCAATGGATTTGCTGGCACAATGTGTTTGTTCTTTGGTTTCATGTATTCCTTTCTTCCTTGTCAGCTCCTTCCCGGCTCATGCTACTCACTCGTTGATCATTACTTTGTGTGTATCTAGTTCCCTTTTCTGTTCCTTTGGGGGTCTGGTCAATGTCGAAAGTCAGTCACATATGTAATGGGCTTCATGTTCTTAGCATGTCAGTTTGGATCATGTGCAGTGCTCTGGTTTGCCTTTTTGCTGTTAAATAATTATTCCACAGGCACCTTTTGCTTGTGTTCTCATGACTCTGTCACCACTCCACCACGCCGAATCGTAACACTAATTGCTGGCAACAAACTGATTGTTCATTTGCACATTGCTAACAATCTCTAACTCCAGAAATAGAAAATGATGGCTCTTCGGGAGCCACAGTATTAAACATCAGTGGAAATGCATTGGCCATAGGGTTAGACGATGAAATTATCGGTTTAATTAAATGTTCCTTCCGATGCTTTCCTGCTCCTGCAAAGTGGTCTTTCATTTAAGTTTCACCTCAAATAAAGACATCATGTCTTAGTATAAAAACCTCCCACTGCACTCTGAAGTCAAAGAACTGAACTGTTTCCAAATGTCTTTACTCCTTAATAGGAACATAATTTTCCTATGTTAATGTCCACTGTTGTGACTAATTGGCAGATAATTGAAAGGTATTTCTCTTTCGTTGGGTAATCAGTCGCTGACCTTGGTACATTTGCAATCATCAAAGACAATTGCTCCCTGAGCTGTGAAGCACGTCACAAAAGCTTCTGGGAAAAGAGCTGATGACTGTTCCACAGCTCCTGGCTCTGCCATTTCATTCAGCGGTGTATGTGGTGACATTTCAATGAGAAAACAACTATAATTACCTGATGGCAATCAAGCCATTCTGTGTACTCGGGGAAACATGGAAGCACAGCCTATGAACAGCCGGTTCCTCAATACACCCATGGGGTAAATAATTCAAACTTATTTGAATACTCACAAAGTATTTTTAACATATTGAATTTTTAAAGCATCATGTGTTTCATTCCTGTTATTCTTGCAAAGCATTTTATCTGTCTTCACTCTCTGCAATTTGGCCCTCTACACGTCCAGAATCGTAACAGGTGGGGAGTGTTTGAATTCCAAAAAGAGTAGACAGGTTGGCGGCTCAAAGTAAAGTAATCATCTTCTCAATGTAATATGCATTGCAAGCAAGTGTCTGTGTTTGCCACCATTATTTTGTTTTGAGTCTTCTTTGTATCATCTTCTGTCAAGTTATTGCGACTGGAATGGAATGGTCTGAGTTCAATAATGCTGTTTACAATTACTAGTTAGATTAAATCATGCCGGCGACCCTACTGGGGAGAAGCCGTTTGAATAATGGATGATTTGATGGGCATTTGGATTGTCATTAATATTTGCTGGCTCCAGTGTATTGTAAATTAAGTTTTTTTTTTTTTTTGATTGATTAAGGTTGCAGATATTCTATATATTGATGTTGAGTGGTTCAGGGTAAATTTTTTCGCATCAAATGTGCAAAATATCATGACTTTTGATACAATTTTGCGCATATGTTGTGGTATTAGAAAGTGGAGGATGGTTGCTGATAATATTTTTCTGCATGTATTATTTATTGTGAGGGAGTACTGCTCATTAAAATGTAGTCCATGCGCACTTTTCCTAAACTGACCACTGAATTTGAGGTACGTTTAATGACGTCCTTGATTTCTGTTTCCAGGTTATCTCGTTCAATTTCATGCTTGAGAAATTGTCATGCATGACTGGTTGGATAAATCTCAAATAGTCTTTCATTGTTCTCTAACAACTGTTTCAATTTTTTTCAGTGAGGGTTTTAATTGATGGATGAAGTAATTGGTTTACTTTTTCTATGGAGATGATTTGACTTAAGCTAAATATTGACTGCATGTAAATGTAGTCATTAGAATGCAAATGACCCACACCAACTGAATTAATGTGCAATGGAGGTCGTGGAAATAACTAGTACACAGTATGTGACATCCTAAATTTTAAGTGTGGGAGCTCAATGCTTGATTTGTCTTGTTGAGTGCAAGTAACGGTTGGCATGCTGTTGGTTGTACACTTTGTGCAGCAATTTTTGATAGCTCTTGTTCATGTTGATGACATATTTGCTGCCTGCTGTTTTCCCCCTCAGACCGCCAGCTGAGTAAAACAAAAGTGTTGCCCAGCAAGATTTGGCATCAGAGCATAATTCTACTCTTTTACACAAAGTGTTGTGATTCACCAGTTGTTAAGCCCACAAATGGTGAAAATCAGCAAGGTTAACATCTTCAGCCTTTAACGTTTATGAAAAGGAACGACAGATTTTATTTTTTCACTTACAAAAAATTTAAAAAACTGTGATGCATTGGCAATTTGTCTCTGTAGGTTCTCATCCATCTAGTTCAAGGACATCAGCAAGGGCTGGATAAAATCAACTACTGTTCAGAGACGCCTGTGAACTGTGTTTCACTGTTTGTATGCTTTACTATTTTTACTATTACTGTAGTCGATGTTCAAATTTCAGCTTCTCCTCTAAGCGAATGAAAATCATCGATGCGCAAAATAAAAGCTCGCCTAGGGCGCCACATTGGCTAGGACCGGCCCTGTCAAAAGCAATATACCAACCACGTGAATCCAAATGAAATCGGATTTGGCATTTTTATTCTGATGAAGGTGTTTGTATGAAGCATTTTCCTTCCGTTTGATTCTAGTCTGCATACAAGGATCTATGCTCCAGACTACCCTGAAATGGTGGCATTTTTCTCATAAATATTGAGACAGCGAAACTACAAATGTCACTTAGTAAATTGTATTTATTTTATTTACATTACCACCACCACACACAATGTAACCAGGATTGTTTATTAGCAAATTGATACATGTAGACTTTGTAGGAAAAACACAGATTTACTCTTTCATTATATCTCAAAGTGCTTCTCTAAATTGCTGCTGATGGAAGACTTACTTGCGTCTGTAATGGTTCATTTGGCCAAGTCCCATGAACACTAGGTACAGAATAATGCTTAAAAACAGTAAATGGCACTTTGGCAAATAGCCAATTGGAATGAGCATATGCTACTGTGGCCATCAAAAAAGTTACGGTTTCTCACATGGCAACTTTGAAAATGATTTTCCCACGCTTCTCATTAATTATAACGGGTGCATGAGAACGGTGATTTGTTAGTGGTGCTCGTAGGTGGGGTCGTTTGTGTATAAAATTTTTTAGGGTTTGTGTGGACATGACCAGCCTTCTAAAAAGGAATGGGCAAGTTTCTTACCGATCCATATGGTGCATCTGACACACGCACACACACACAGCCGGAATATTTCGATTTCCTGCACATCTCTGCTCCCACGGGAGATTAGGTGGGATGAAAACATAATAACGGTGACACACTGCATAGTGATAACGCGCAGTCCGTCTTGCATCTGTTATTCATAAAGTTTCAAACAGCGACCTTAAGCGTCGATCAATCTCCCCCAGCTTGTGTGCCCGCTTTATTCGTGCGTCAGCGAGTGCGCACGGCGCGTCAAGCGTATGCCGCCGCGCTGCTCTCACAGCCTCATTCAACAGGCATTTACGCACACTTACACATCCGGACCGACCACGTTTTGGCAAGAAATTAACCGGCAGATAACATTCAGATGGGAGGACAATGTTTTATTATGGATGTGGTCCGGTTGCGCACTATGGTAGCTAAGTCTTTCTACTTCGTTGTGCGTCTTTCTTGGTAGCTCCATCATCCGCTTTTTTTCCTTTCTTTTTTTTTTCTTTGAAGAAAGGGGACAAGAATGGCAGCTTCACATAATGGATCGAACCTAACCTCAAACTACACAAACCAGTTTGTCCAGCCGCCATGGCGCGTCGCCCTCTGGTCCGTCGCCTACAGCTCGGTGCTGGCCGTGGCCGTGTTTGGCAATCTTATCGTCATTTGGATCATTTTGGCGCACAAGCGTATGAGAACAGTGACCAACTACTTTCTGCTCAACTTGGCCTTCTCCGACGCCTCCATGGCTGCCTTCAACACTTTGATCAACTTCGTCTACGCGACTCACGGGGAGTGGTACTTTGGGCAGGCTTACTGCAAATTCCACAACTTCTTCCCGGTAACGTCGGTGTTCGCCAGCATTTACTCGATGACTGCAATCGCCGTTGATAGGTGGGTTCCTGATTCGTTACACATCACCAATTGACTGTGGCCATTGTTCATATCCATCAAAAGAGATCCAAAAACAACAACAGTGTCATAAACATGCACAGATGTAAGATGCAATATATAGAAGCTATTAATAGTATGTCCACTGGTGTAATTGGGGATTGCATCTTTGCATTTTGCTGTGATGGCAGGTGTTTCTAATAGTTTGCCCCTTTTTGGCGGATGGATGATTGCAAAATATCTTAATTGGGTTGTTATTAAAGCACTGCATTATGCTGAGAGATCTTCCCAACATTTCTCATTTTCATATTCGATATTCAGTATTTAAAAAAAACCCACACCTTTCTTTGTAGGCTATAATATACTTTGCAGTTCCACAACCAGTATGACTGCAACGCAATTGCCTCTCAATTGCTTTTAATGGTAGAATTGAGTTTGGAGCCCTCCCATACTCATTAAATTGTGCATGTTTACCCAATGTTATGACAGCATACTGTCAGGGATTTCAGGATCCATGCCACAGTGAAGGAATTCTGTTCTGCAACCGCATGTGAACACTAAAAGCTCCAAAATGTGTCTCTCAAAAGAAGGGAGGGGCGGGGGCATATTGTTCCAAATTCAATCTCAGCATGAATTCTTGATATCTTTGCTCATTCTTTATCTGGGCTGTGCCGCTTTTCATCAGCAGAGGCATATAATGGAATCTTGAGCTTAAAAGAAGAAATCAAATTGCATGAATGTTTGGAGGGCATCTGCTCCATGTGTTGCACAATTTGTTCTCATGCTTACATGTGTGCAGTCCACTGACTGATGGGGTGGGGTTGCTCTTGCCTACTGCAGCCTATGTTGGTGCTACAGTGCTAGATCGTCTATATTTACAAAGGGCAGGCAGTTTCAAGTGTGACTGACCGCCTCCTCACTCACTACAAGGAGCCGTCCATCACACATATTTTTACATTTTGCTGGCACAATTCAAAGTTGTCACTGACTGTGTATGTAGAAATCGGCATTTCACTCAGTTTCCATGATTCCATTTTGCTACCACTTTCCAAAATCGGGCACGACAGGTTAATCTAAATTATCTGTAGGTGTAAATTGTGGTTTGTCTGTATGTGCCCTGTGATTGGCTGGTCAACAGTTCAGACGTATCCCACCTCTCCAGGACAAATCAGATTGAGGTGAGGATAAACTGTGCCAATAATGGATGGATGGATGGATGGATGGATGGATGGATGGATGGATGGATGGATGGATGGATGGATGGATGGATGGATGGATGGATGGATGGATGGATGGATTATTTTGGGGACTAATAAAATATTCAGTTTCATGACATTGCGCACAGTAGTTGCCCTGATGATGGTCCACTAATTGTTGTTCAACTTCCCGTAGCTGATGTTATTTTTTAGTTCACAAAGAAGATTAGACTGAATCAACAACACCTCAGCTGTAGTTGTTGGCCAGAAGTACAAATCCTTTTGCCATCAGTCGCACACAATGAACATACTTAAGAATCGGTCAACCAATTCATGAATTATTATCTGTCTGTCTCCTCCCCACGTGACTTCAGGTAATGTGGTGATCACTATCAGATCGGGTTTACGCTCATCACAGGAGCGTCGTTTGTCATGGCAGTGTCGTCATCATCTTTGTGTACGTGTGTGCGTCACTATTGGGATATGGCGTGAGGCATTGTCCTCTCACACAGAGGGAACAATCTGTTTCCTACAGGCAAGCTCACTTAAGGTTTCTGTAACTTTCATATATATGGTCTTAGTGTCCTTCTGATTCCATCAATAAAATAAAAAAAAGAAAGAAAAAGAACACCGGCGTGACCTGTGTGATGAGGATGTAACCTCGGGTTATGCTTATTTTTCTACCTCGTTCCATGCTCCCTTGAAATGGCACAAGGCCACAGTTCATCACCCGATATAAATTTGTCCTTCCTTTCACTTCCTTGTGGTTGGCAAGTGTTTTTCAGACGAAAGAACTTCCAACAATATTTGGTAAGGTAAATTTAGTGAATAGAAACAGCTTGTGTTCATTCCGGTGAAATTTCACAGAAAATAGCAGAGTGACTAAAACGCATTGAGAAACGGCATCCTCAATGTTTTCAAAAGCACATTTTTGAAACTGAATGTAATCAAATTTATTTGTAATCAAAAGAAACCAAGAGTCAAAGGGATAAAGATAGCTGTTGATAATGGTGTCTAGTATATCCTTGACCTTATGTATGAAAAAATGTCTCTGATGTTGTGAAACAAGGTTGACTGCCAGGCGATCATCTTCCCTCTCCAGTCATGGGACTGACAGCTTGCCATTTAGCATGCACGCAGATACTTTTTCCTGGCAACGTTAAGTGCTGCTAGTTAAACACCAGGCGATGATAAAGTGCTTATGAATTGTTACCGTCACGATGTAGTGACAAGCTTTCCAACGGGATGGTTTCCAAAAGCACCCTGTGTCGCTTCGAGCATGTCAAGATGTCAGGGTGAGATTTCAAGATGACAGAGGTCAGTAATCCGCCTCTGGGATGTATTTTGGTATTACTATATTCCACCGCTTCAGAAGATCTTGAGTATATTTAAATCTTTTTGTGTTTTTATGTTATTCACAATGAGCATCTGTCCGTCCATCCGTTAATCTATCTATTTTCTGAACTCAATTTCCTATCTTGTTCAAGGTCACGGTGAACTGGACCTCTGATGACTTTGGGACTAATTTTGGGACTAGTTGCCAGGCAATGAAAAGGCACATATAAGAGCAGACATACACTCAGACTCAGACTCACACCGTCAGTGAGTGTGAAATGAACTTTCAATTCCTCCATTGAGTTCAAGTGAGTGAAGCACTCTACTGACAGGGACCCCCGGTGTCATTGGGAACATTCATTACATTTTGCGTGACCCTGTGGCTACATAGCAAGGTCCGTGAACGCATGCTTGGACTGGTTTGGTTTGAAAAGTTTGATTTGGATTGGAGGCCCTGGCATCAAGCCGATCAAACACCTTCAGATGAAGTGAAACTGACTGATGGCATCCCGCCCTACCTGAGGTTACACTTCATTGACCTCTCATAAATCGATGACCGGAATGCAAAACTTCCCATCTGCATGATTTTCTATAGGATATGTATGTACAAAAACATTTTTGTAAGGAAAACGATCTGCATTAATTAGCCTAAAAGTTAATAAAGCTTGTGACCCTTGACCCCATAGGTACATGGCCATTATCCATCCACTGAAGCCTCGCCTGTCAGCCAAGGTCACCACTGGAGTCATCGCCTGCATCTGGAGTCTTGCCGTAGTTCTGGCCTTTCCCCTCTGCTACTTCTCCAAAATTCGAGTTCTGCCTCGAAGGACCTTGTGCTACGTCGCGTGGCCTCGCATGGAAGACGACCCTGTGATGTGAGCAGTCTTTTATTCAGAGACATTAAAATGAAAACATTCATTTAGAAAGTTAGTCCGTTTTTTAAAGACGTAAGATGTGTTTTCTTCTTCCACTAACTATTAACACATTGAAATGCAGATGTTAATGTCAGAAGTTAATATACCTTTTTTTTTTTTCTTAAAAATGTCGCTGAAGGTACCACATCATAGTGACTCTGCTGGTCTATGTGTTGCCTTTGGTGGTAATGGGCATTACCTACTCTATTGTGGGAGTCACTCTGTGGGGAGGCGAGATTCCCGGAGATTCATCCGACAACTATCATGGACAACTCCGAGCTAAAAGAAAGGTAGGCATGCTTGAAGGGAAATGCACAGTACATATTATTATTCATATATTCCGATTTACACCATGACTCACCAGGATGACTGTCAACATCTGGAAATGAGTGATGATTTAATCTTTACAATTAGTTTCTTATTATCTGAGATGCTCAGGCTTGTGAAGGGCATCAGGCAGAAAAAGCAATTGGCATACATGCAAAATTGGAACACATGTTGCGCTTCCTTCCTTCCAATCTCTGTAGCATTCAACTATAAAGCAACAAGGTTTTTTATTTAATTCGACACTAATGTGATGAAAGCCTCTGATGATGCTATTGGTATGTTTTTTTCAGTTCAGTACGATATTTTATCTCCCAAAAAAAAAAAAAACTGAAAGAGGGACTGATTTAGAATAATGTATTCGCCAATAATAGACAGCTCATACACACAATTTAATGAGAACCTAACATTTGCACAGTTTAACAATATAGGAAAACCTGCATGATGGGCATTTGCTGTGTTTGCAGGTATTTACGGACGTCTTTGTGTGCAGTGGAATAATCCTTCAACTTCCACTAGTGTGTTTAAAATTCCTCACCATCTTGGATTTGTTGCCCTTAACTGTGTCTTCAACACTTCCCAAAGCCGTGCATTCAGAAAGAGAAGACAATTTAAATCAATTAAGTTAGTGGCTTTATTTTATTCAGTGCACACACTTGCTCGCAGCAAGCAGCTCTCCGTCCTCCTTGAGCCAAAAATGTGCGATTAGAGAATAGTCAATAACACACTCTTAAGAGCCACTGTGGAGAAGTAAAGCCTACCAGTCTGTCCGACTCCTAATGGCAACCTTTTAATCAGTCAACTGGATCAGAACTTAAATGTCAAAACGTCAAAATGTCACGAAGTTCATTGCGCTAGTAAGTCGTTTTTAAAATTGTATCCTGCCATCTGCAGGTTTTTCTACATAAAAGGTCATTTGCACGTTTGCCATTTGTTACATTTTGTTCCCACTCAGATTTGGGATAAACCTGTAGCAATCAGGGACAATTCACATGATTTGGGTCATACCCCCTCGGAGCGTCAATTTAATCCTCTGTTGTTGATTTAATTTGTTAATTTGTAAAATATTGATCTTCTCATGAGGGAAGACTCCTACTAGATGTAATTAACAGCTTTGGGCTATGTCAATGTGTATTTAGATAACTGATTTTAAATCTCTTGATTGACAACCTGGTGTTGAAGCAAAGAGAAAACATAATTAAAATATTAAGGCAGCAGTGACATTGTAACACAAAACATATTATGGAACTTTCTATCTTTAAAGTGGCCACTAATTGTTTTTCTCCTGGGCTCCACCTGCAATTTTCAAGCGTGACTTTTTTAGCGGTTGGGATAATTACAACGGCACTTCTATCTATTGAGTTACCTGAAGCTTATCTCAAGAGAGCCCGGCAGAGTAGCCCCTGAACCACTTGACAGCAATCACAGGGCTCACATTGTATTGTATAGATGAACAATCATTCACGCTCAATTCCTAACCTGTAGACAAGACAGAGTTTTCAATTAACCTGACTTGCAGGTTTCTGGAAAATGGGAGGAAGCTGAACTACCCTCATAAAACGACAGACAGACGTACATACATACGTGTGTCAAGCAAAAACTGGGAAACCTGTGCAGTGTTAGATTGTGTAACATGTAGCCCGTAATCCTCTTAGACAGTCTGTCAAAAGAGATTTGATAGGATTAATCACATATACCACAAATCGTTTCTGCAACAAAACAGCGAAGAAATTCATGTATTATTTAGTGGGAATAGCAAACCAATAGTTCAGCTGCAATGTTGGTTTTCAAGAACAGTACTCGAGATTTCAGTGCAGGTCACTGAGTGGGCATTTTCAACTCGATGTTGAGCAGCGCATTTTGTGGTGTGTGTCGTGCTTTGTTTTGGCCAAAAGTCAGGTATATATTTGCTTTAGGTCAGCTGCTTTTGCTATGCTTGAGTCTTGCCCAGGGCTGCTCACTTTTGCTTTTGTAACCAACTCTGACTGCAGCTTGCAGGTCACAAAAAAAAAAAAAAAGCTATTTTGCCAACATGACATTCATAACACAGAAAAACTACACTGTGCAACATGAGCACAAAAGAAGGGAAGACACAGGTTAAAAGTTGCTCCAAGACAATAAGACAAAGAGCACTGATTGTAAAATACCAGAAGTGGTTGGATACAACCTGAGTCCTTAAAGATAGTTTTGATCAATTATAGAAAATACATTGTGTTGTTCACTGTCAAAACTAGAAATAATCGTAAAGATTTTTCTGATCCAGGTTGATTAACACATTATTTTCATGTCAGTGATCGAATTTCCCCACCCCCTGTTCAAATAAAAACCCATTTGCTTTGATTTAAACGTAAACTTACTTGTAGTCATTCATTCATCTTACTTGAGATCTGTCAGCTTAAGACCCCACGCCAATTTTTTCCCCACTATATCATTAGTATTGCTTCTTCCACACTTTTTTGATTTTGAAGTTCAGTCATCCTATAAATAAGGTAAAATAAATGAAACTGATTTGTGTTGCCTACTGACACTTTCAACATTCCCCATGTTAAATTTACTTTGTTACATTTCTCGCAGTCATAGCACATTGTCAGTAATCACACTTTACACATTTTTCCATTCTCGCAAAACCCTATTCCACGGATTTGTGCTATATTGTGCAGAGAGCTAATCATTTTACCCAAGGCAATCACATCGGTAAACCACTCACTACAGTTGACAAGATGATTACGGAAGCAAAGGTCACTTAGATGAAGTAGATGGAGGAACGTATTGTGGCAGAATGTTTCAGTGACGTCTATAAAAATAGAGTTGCCGCATTTTGCGTCAATCACACACTTCTTGAGCAGGTCAGTGAGGCGGCAGGTCATGGATTCATTGCTTATTGTGATTTCTCATCATCTTTACTGACAGACCGACCTAACACAACAGGTACTCTATTTTCAGCCTATGCCCAGGGGTTGGTATTTCAAATGTCAACCCAGAGTTGAGCACTAATGATGTTATAAGTCTGCCATAGCTCTTTTAGACAAGGACTGCTTGTTCTTGGCAACACAGCACGGATCTTTGCCCTTGGGATGTTTGAGTATCTGGGTAAGAGGACAACTTGGTCAATTTTCTTGGGGAGAGTTTGATTGTGAGTTGTCGGTGTGTTGGACGGTGGCGACAATGCTCTAAACCCCCTGAGCATTTTTGGGCATGCTGCACTTGGTTTATGGGAGTGGGGCAATCGTTTTCTGCAAATTAAGGGTCAGTCGGTGCTCCACTTGATTGTTTGTCTCACTTGTCGCTGTTGTGATTCTTTGGCCTTAAACCCGGAATGGGCAAAATGCTGAAGTGCGCCACCATTTTTTTCTATCAGTGCTACTGGGGAGGCACATTGGACCACAGACTTTTAAACCAAATTCATGAGAAATATGCCATTAGAAATGGCCATGGACAAAAAAGATGCAAATCTCACAAAAATTGGACCTGGTCAGGTTAGACTCAATGTTGGTAATTTGCGGAGACCAGTAACCTGAAAAGGCTTACCTTGAGCTGATGCAAACATCTGGATCTGCCAGAATTTGCCCCATGGCGCAGATGTGCTTCGAACATGGAGCCTTTTGTGTTCCACAGCATAAGTTCTTTCTAGATTTTTGTGTGTGTTATTGTTGATGAACATGCATCAAGGATTTTGTGTCAATTACACACATCATGTTTTTTATTCTATCATGGCAGTCATTTTCATTTTCCATTGACATTTACTCTACAGTGGTGGCAGCATACAGAAAAACAATTTCTTTGCTAAACCCTTGCAAATGGAATATTTTTTCTGAAGTGCCATTGTAAAATTTCTATTTGAGCGTTGGACGGGAATGGTTTCACTCGTCTTTCATGCATATGAGCTCTGGGTGAATTACAACCACATTCTGTTCTGCTCAGTCTCAGTAAGACGTAAACTGATTTGGAATTTACATCAAATCAACCGGTGGACTTGCATGCGATAGCTCTCTAACCCTGGTAATGAACAGTATTCTTAAAAAAATAAATAAAATAAACAGAAGTATTTAGTCCCAGCAGGAACCAGGACAATGTCAAATTTGACCTCAACTGTCTTGTCCAGCCTCTGTTGGTTACCAAACAGAAGAGCTCTGGAGGAACAACCACTTGAGAATTACAAGCAGTAAAGCACTAACAAGGATGCTCTGGACTTGAGGTAAATTTGTTCAAAGGCTGTCTGGACTATAAATAAATACAATTGGAATGAAGTAGAAGCTCAACAATGTCAAACAGGCCCTGTTCAATCTTGAAGAGGAAAAAACAAATGTTGGAATAAACCTGACCTGCAGTTTATACAACCATTACGCCCAACTCAAATCTGCATATTGAGCCGGTACAACACTTTAAAATGTTATGGATGATGTAAAATAAAGATAATATAGTCCAGCCACTACAACTAAGACACTGATTCAGTGCATTAAAATCCTTACCTACTATGAATTATGATTGTAATTGTGTAGGGTGATCTGATAAAGGACAAGAAACCAAGATGCCTCAACTTAAAGTACTATAAAAAAATATTTTTAAAATTCTCTTTTATTTCTACTGTCCCAGTTTGTCTCCGCCCACTTAGGCATCATTATAACGGTCTCTCCTTGCTGTATCACACCGCAAATAGACTGTAGATGGCGGGACTCATTTTGACTGCGAGCAAATTAATGGGTGGTCATTTATTGGTATAATGAACAAACATAAATCTAGCGCTGGAGAAAGCCCCGAGACTGTTTAGGTCAATTACATTGTAACTCGGGATCTTTTTTCTGCATTAAAAAGCTCATTAGCCTTTGAGTTTCATTAGTTTTATTCAACAAAGCAAAGCAAATCAGTATAGTAGCAATATGCTTCCCCCTCAGCTCATTTCAATGTAGATGCAATCAACAGTATATAGGGCATTGTAAGATATTGTCTGTTGGAATGGTGTGTCATTTTTACTGCGATCATTTTCATCTCAGCGACAATATACAATTCTGATTTCCACTTATGCATGTAGTGCATCACGCAATGTACATTTGAAGGACAAATAACAAAGCTACAATGTTTGTTGTTGAATTGTACATAGGTTTGACTGTGAATGGTTGTTTACAGACTCTTGAGAATGTATTGATTCAATCTTTTCACATTTTGTGCTATGCGATGACAGACTTGAGTGTATTTTGTTGAGGGTTGTCAGATCCAAGGACTCAGGTGACCTAGTTCTTACTAGGGTCAAACTACCAGTGAAGATTAAACTTTTACCAAATGCAGACACTTTTGACTCCCAATTTAAAAAATATGTTTTTTTTTTCTAACGTGCCTCTGCATGAAATCTAAATGGTAACCTTGAACTTGTTTTTAAATATTTTAATCAAATTATTTAGTTTTCTGTAGTGTATCACTTTGAGTTGTATTGTGCATGAAGGTTGCTACACGAATAAACTTGCTTTGTGTGCGATGTGTTCTATAAATGAATCTGAGTGGATGTTTGGAATAGGCTATCGCTCACCTGTAACCCAAAAGCGGACAAACATTCTAGACAATGGACGGATGTGTTTTTCTGGATGTCCCAACATATGCTGAATTTGTTACTTTGGTACTTAACATGCCCAAACTATTGCTTTTAGTCACGTGACAGTCTTTTAATGTTAACTGTGTCAGTTATGGAATCAACAAAAAAAAAAAGCATACCAAAAGACTGAAGACCATCAGTGCCCCTGTCCAAAATAAAATAAAACATACCCATCAAGTTCACAATATTATGTATTACTGGCATTTCTTTATCGCACCTGGAGAAGTTATACACTTTATTGTGCTCTTAATTTTATATGTGCAGTTTGTGAATGATCAGTTGTTCTTATCAGCTCTGTGCAAAAGTGTGACTTCTCAGAAAAACTATTTAGTGATATTAACAAATGCAAGCTCTGTGAAATAAGCTTTTCCGCCTCATTTCCATTAAACCCTATCTTAAGTGATTGGCATTTGGAAGTACATGTGCAAAATTCTTGTTTCAGTGTGTGAAAATACACGCTTGATGGCAGGGTGACCAAAATGTAAAATGTTTAAGACGAAACAAATTCAGGAATTTTTTGTTTGTTTGTTTGTTTGTTTATTTGTTTGCTTTGACATTACTTTTTTAAAGGCAAAACAAGTCAGTGGAGTATATACTCTTACATCATCAATCATAGTAGCATCACCACTGGGTTGTATAAGACCTGAATATATAATAAATTAAAAAACAAATATGTGATTATTCTAATGTCCCACAAAGTGGTGCACCATTCGGATTAATATTATAGACAGAATAAGACAGCACATTTTTGCTAGCATGGGAATGTGAAAGATAGATAGATCTAGATTTCTACATTTTGTATGGTAATTATTAATCTCCATAAACCATAATAGATAGTGCTCAATTGTACCTAATCGTAATATAACAAGACTGAATAAAATGAAATGAATCCCCTTCAATTACCAATTTTTTTTCCCCTCCATTCATAATGTTCTGTGCTGACTGACAGGTTGAATTAATTATTAGATTGTTGAATAAATGAGATTATTTCCACTGCACAGATGACGGTACAGATTACATGGGGACTTGTGGTCATGTGATGTATTAATTGGGGTACACACATAGAAATTTGTTGATATTTTAACAATAAATAAACTATGATGGACACCACGCAACAAGGACATTGGTCAGGATAATCTTTAGAGATAGTACTAGACAATTTGGCCTTCTTTTATTATAAGAAAGGGAAAATGCTCAAATTGGGCACAATTGTGTGTATCCAAGTATACAGACATTTTGAGCGAGTGGGAAAAACATAAATATGGAGTTATTGTGCTAAAAATAGTAAGCACATGGTTAAAGTTGAAGAAGTTTAGCTCATGACTGCCAGTGTTTCACACGCTGTATTTCAACTGCATATATTGACTTGAAATTAACATTACAGACTATTTCAGGTAGTGACGGAGGTTTCAGAAACACTATAAGCAACTTTAGCCCCATCTAATAGCGCTAATACAAGATGACAGCTTTCCAGACTAATTGTGCACAGTCAACCATGAACTGCTAAAGCCTGCCCAGATGAGAGGCGAAACACCTTCTTAGACAACCAGAACAGCCCCATTGTGATCGATTCAATGTCATGAGAATTAAATGACTTGAAGAATATTAATAGGCAAGTTATCTGGGTTGCAATGAGTGGGGTGATTTTTTTTCTTCAGCAATATCTGCTTGTGTACCATCAGTTTGGAATGAAAAGAATAAATAGTTTTCAATAGCATTTGACAAATGTATCCTTTGTATCACTCTTAAGTCTTCACTACTTTTCTCACAAAGTTTCTGACTTCTTTTGAGCTGTTGATCCTCAGAGTTCACAGTTTATTTTATGCTAAGAACATTTGTCAAAACAGCGGGTGTGTTAGTTTCTGCACACGTTTTTGCACGAGTTTACATTTCAGGAGGGACACAGTGGTGTCTGTTTTGTTTCCCATTGCTAGCTTCTGAGCAGGCCCACGTTAATCACAAAGATTGTTTTACCAGTTGCAATCCACAAAAGTGGCTTGTTGAAAGCAAGTGTCAGAACACTGGCCCCGTGATTGAATGTTGGAGCAGAAAACATGGCCTTGTTAATACATAGATCAGGGGAGGTGATCCGCATCCAGCATGGATTGTAGAACAGCAGGTTGTAGTGATGCTAAACACAAAATGAGTTGAGTATAAACAGTAGTGTTTTTATTTAGCAAAGTGAGAGGTACAATTCAATGGGATTCCTCCATTTGACTCCAGCTTCCTCTCTCCTTCTAAAAAATAAACATGCTAGTTTAGTTTCACACTACAGGATGGATTTTTCTGTGCTTGCAACACCAGTGAATTGTCCTGTGGATATCATTCATCTGCTCCCTTTGTTTTTTTATTTAAACTAGGTGGTGAAGATGATGATCATCGTCTTGGTGACCTTTGCCCTCTGCTGGCTGCCTTATCATATTTACTTCATTGTAACGGGTCTCAACAAGCATTTGAGCAAGTGGAAGTCCATCCAGCAAGTTTATCTGTCCGTGCTGTGGCTGGCCATGAGCTCCACCATGTACAATCCCATTATATACTGTTGCCTGAACAGCAGGTGAGTTAAAATGCAAAACTGCAAGCTACATTTTCAAAACATTCATGTACAAAGGGTTTTATCATTTGTTTCGTACACAGACCAAAAATGTAGTTCCGTCTTCTTTTGGCGGATTTATAACAATTTTGTCGTGGGATTCTAAGGCTTATAAAACTGTCACCGACTTGTATATTGAAATGCATGACAAAGTACCAGCTGTGAGCTGGGATGCATTGTTGTTGTCCACAACATTTGCATTCTGTTACAAACCGCAAAAACTGCATGCTTCACGAAAAGATTATGTTATGTATGGTTTCGTATGTCATTAGAAGATAAATATGTTGTGAGTTTTAATCTAGTCCTAAGTGTATTATATCTGCTTCGATTGTCTGGGTGCATTGACTTGGAAAATAGAAGGGCACTCAGCAGAGCGTAGACCACTGCCAAAGCCAATGATTCATCTTTCTCCTTTTATACATACTGTCATTCATGTCGGAATATATTTACTTAAGAATCATAAACATGCCAGATTTTTTATTTTTTTTTGCACAAAGGTCCTTGAAATTCATTCTGAGATATGAAACGTCACTGCAAAAGTGGATAAAATATGTCTCATTAAATCTCAAGGTTTTATTATGGTGACAGATGTAGTCTGAAAATAATAATAATAATATATATATATATATATATATGTATATATAATATATATTATATACATATATATTATATATATATATATACACAATATTATATATACACAATATTATATATATATATATATATATATATATAATATACGCATATACTGTACTGTACTGTACTGTACTGTACTGTACTCTACTCTACTCTACTCTACTCTACTCTACTCTACTCTACTCTACTCTACTGTAATTTGCACCACAGATGTGATGGTGTGTTTGTCTTGATGTATAAATTAATATGAATTTACATACAGATATTGACGATATGTGTTTTAGCAAATGAATTTACCAATCTTTAAAAAAAATACGTCTCTGAATAAAAGTGCAATGTTTTACAATGCAACATAACTATGTGTGGCATTACAAGGCCATTTAGGAGGTGTCCCGAATTTCTTAATGTCTCCTAGACACAATTAAAACTAAAAAAATTGAATTGGATCATTTGCAGTCACACGCCCGATTAACTCTTAAGACTGACTGGTTGGAAACTTAATGGACTACCGATGGGATGTGACCTAAAGTTCCTACTTGTATTTTTCTTGTATTGACTCCGCTTACCGCAATAATGATGTTTCAGTGTTTACATTAAAAAAATCAATACATAAACAAACTTTTTCAGGGGACACAATAAAACAATCAAAGCCTCTAATGGATCTCAGTTTAAATCTTGCCACAGCCCCGCTCAATCGTCATTGACCGCAGAATAAATTTTCATATATAAGGGCCACACATGAAGTTTGATTTATCTTGGCGCTGTCATTTTCTCCATGCTCTCTGATCAATCTCCCTCCTTGTGACAGTTCTTGTGCTTGGTCTGCTCTATAATGCCACTTCAGGTTTCGTGCTGGCTTCAAGCGGGCCTTTCGCTGGTGCCCTTTCATCAAGGTGTCCAGCTGCGATGAGTTGGAACTTCGCTCGACCCGGCAACACCCGATGCGGCAGAGCAGCATGTACACGCTCTCCAGAATGGACACCAGCATGGTTGTGGTTTACGACCATGCCGATGGTGATGGCTGCGGCTCCGGAAGGAAGTGGTCCCTGTCCTCCAGGAAGAGAAGCTACGTCACGTCTCGCCACACGCCTGCCACTTCCAGCACTGGAAGCATGAAAACACAAAATGGTGGGATCCCGACTCCTCAAGCTGAGCAATTTTCTTGAGTGTGAATTTAATTTCTTGAGAATACAATGCACTTGTATTCTTTTTTATTCTAGTGTATTATACAGCTCCCAAAATTGCCCTTCAAAAATTGATTTGATATATATATATATGGTATTCATGCTCCAAAAATTATTTTATTTGGATTTGAATTTCTTGTTTTCTGTTTTTGGTGTGCATAAAGAGAAGTTAACTTACAGGTTAAACGCTCGAAGGTCCCTCCGTGGTGGCACCATTTATTGGAAGGAAAAGTACACCTTTTTTTCCACGGTCCCTAGGTAGTGGTAAACTTCTCTACTAGGCAACAATTTTTTTTTTTTTTGCATGTAAAATTTCGAGTATGTTATTCTCAAGAAATTACAGTATTTTTCCTGTCACGCATCAACAGTTACACGAAGAAAGAGGCATGTGGCAATTTTTACACATTTGCATGATACAATATAAATACAATCAAAAGTGTTTGCATCTTGCATTTTAATGACGTGCACAATTCTTAGGTCAAACACTGCACAATTACTGCATAAAGTTTCGCTGTTATCAAATTGAGTGTCTCCTGCAACAGTGAACTCTTGCTCGGCAAAAACCTTGAGAGCTAATTAACATCAAAGTCTTCATTGTGTTGTTTTGGAAACATCTCAATTAACATCAAAGTGTTAATTGTGCTGTTATTTTGGAAGAACGTCTCAGCCCTGTGGTTCTAATTATTTGCTCAAGTTTACACAATTAAAACTTTGCGCATGCTTGACTGACAGCGTATTCTCAGCAGGTTGAATTATACAATATACCATGGCAATTGTAAATACTGTAAGTATGTCAAAGTTTATTTTCCAGCCCTATTAACTGTGAACTTCATTTAATGTGTGGAACTATTTGTGTTTCTCAGCAGAATTGAATCTTGACTCACAAGGAGAAAAGAAACAGAAAAAGTGAGTTTTTCAGTTGCAGTGTTTTTTTCATTTAAAAAAATGTACAGTACAATGTGAACTTGGCGCGAATATCAGTCTACTGTGCTGTGTGTATCCTGTGATGCAATTTTAACATTTTCATTTTGAGGGTTTACATCAAATTAGAGAATTAAACTGTGCCATGCAATCTGTTACACATTTTGCTCAGTGTTTGCACAAAAGAAAGCCTCTTTGTGCTTTTTTGCTGTAAATAAATTAAAATCCATGTTAAAGTAAGGGAAGAAAAAAATACCAGTAATGTAAGAAATAAAAGGTTATTAATTGTTCTTGGTTTGGTCAAGCCATTTAATATATACTTTAATGGGAGTTTAAAAAAAAAAATAACTGTTGTCAAGCCCTTTAAAAAGAATTTTGAATGTTTAGAGACTTCTTGAAAGTATAGGCACCGGAATGTGAAGTTAAATGTTTAGTGTATTTACTGTATGTCAAATATTTGTTTTTTGTTTTTTTAAAAAAGGTGTCATTTGCTATGTTTTGTATGAACGTTAATGTATACTGTGTGATTTTCTGTGGTAAATCTTTATCTTTACCTTGGAGATGTTTTGTGGATTGTGTATTCTGCAAAAAAATCATGGCATTTGGAAAATTATATTTGCAACAAGCTCAACCTTAACTATTGCTTTTTAGAATTTGTTTTTTCAATTTCAAGACTAAATCATAATAATGATAAGTAATACCAGTTAACAGTGTTTTATTGCTGTTGTTATTCAGACAGTGTGAATACGTTTCATTGTGTTCATTACATCCAAACGTGACAATAACTTTCTCCAAAATCATATTTTTTCAACATTCTACATTTCATCTTTGTACATCCATTATTGCACTCATAGATAGCAAAAAAAGAAATAAAGTGTAAGACACCCAAAATGTTTTTGTGAATTTATTACAAAGCTATCTAGCAAAATGGTAGCACAGTTCTCACACATGATTATTTGACAAAAAAATAAGTTACATATGATGTGCATACACACCGGTATCACATCATGAGGAACATTCTAAGGCCATGTTAAATCAAAGTAATAATCTAACATTCCCTAACAGGGTGAAGCATTGATTTTATTTATTATTTATTTTCCATTTGTTCCAAGACTGACATGGGGCTCTTTCTTCCACTGTCCGTTCTGCCCACAATTGTATTACGCATTGCAATCGATTGCATCACGTCTTCTGCCTTGCATGGAAACTGCTCCACATGCAAGAAATTGTCAATGCCTTATAATTTTTTTTTTTTGGGAGTTTCCTTTTGGTTCAAAGAATTACTGGATGGATATTACAGTTTTTGATAGAATAAACAATAAGTTAATATTTATGGACTTGCAAAGTTGTTACATATTCAGTTTGAAAATCTGGGGTGTTGGTGGTGAAACCGATGTAGTGGCTGTCAAGCAGTCGACAGCCACCACCACTTGCTCCTTTTCCTGATACAATAACTTGGGGCACCTCTTTGAAGTACATTAAAGCATTCCCTTTTGGAAAGTCATCTAACCAAAGGTATCAACACAGTGCACTCAACCTAATGCAATATAAACATGAACGTCTTAAATGAGGAAGTTCATTAAGCCAGGGCAAGCTGACCTTAGAACACATTTGGAACTTTACCTGCCACAGTCAGCCTGCATCTGGTAAGCTGCACACTGTCTGCTGGTGGCAGTGACAAGCAATTGACAACCTGGTGAACCTGCAGGCAACATATTCTGTGTGCAGAAAGCTTAATTGTTCATATTTTGTTTGCACATAGTCTATTGAGCTTCTCTAATGTTTTGCTTTCGAAAAGGAAAATGTCATACTGTATTGTAAACTGAAAAGAAATCAGGTGGGAGACCAATCCATCACACCCAAACACATAGCTGACAAATGATTTTCATTGAAGTATAAAACACTTCAAAGTATGATGTTGTTCACTGCCAAAATGTTATTAGTCTAGCGTTACCTCTATTGTGCTTTGCTGATTGTAGTGTTTCCCACAGAGAGAGGTGCAGCACAAAGGCTCCTCAGAGACTCATCTGTGATATTGTGACAATCATGAGGTGACTTGACTTCGTCTCTCACTCGATCAAATACAAGCTGCTGGGCTGGTCACTACAAATGGGCAAATAGCTCATGCATAACACATTGGACTGACCTGTTCAGGTCAGATTTGACACTCCTAACTCTAAAGTGATTGGTGAACATGATGATCATCAGCAATGGCTTTTGCAGTGTTGTTGATTTTTTTTCCCCTTGAGAAATGATTCAAACTCTCCTGAGCTGCACTTTATAAATTTGATCATATGGTCCAGCGTTGGCAAATAAAAAAGACATGTCTTAAGACCTTATACGAATGCTTGGTTGCCAGTTTTAGCAAACAATGCGACAAGAAAAACTGACAAATAAAAGCATTTCCAAACATGTTTGCAACCTTTTATAAACGCTGACAAAACTCGATACATTCGCAAACATTCACCACTCAGTAAGATATGACTTAAAAGACACAATATGAAACTGATAGCCAGCGTTTTCACTTCGTATGTATTTTTTCAAACTTGAGTCTTGAAAAAGAGGGGGTCGTCTTATAATCAGGGTCGTCTTATATTCAGGCCAATACGGTAATAATGACAAACACTGCAGAAAATGGATAGCTAGAGACAGACAGACAGACAGACAGACAGACAGACAGACAGACAGACAGACAGACAGACAGACAGACAGATTTAACGCTCCTTTTTGTTTTTTAGATGGCAGTATAAGTACAATGCACCGGGAGTACTTCCGGGTTAATGGCCAATAGCAGCAAGCTATAACAGGATCACGTGTCTACCGAGCGGCTGCAAAAATCGTTGGACCAGACAAGGTTAGTTTTCACTTCCATAACTTCTAAAGTTGGTGTCCAAGTTGGCCACCTTTGATTTACATGTTAGTAAACCTTGCAGTAAATTGTTCTCAATGTGCCCATTTTAAGTTACGAACTGCCACATGACCAATCATTTTCTAAAAAAAGTGATTATGTTACAGTTTTTTTTGCAGCGAAGAGGAAATAACACTGATATTAGCGCTTGCAGGAAAGTATATTGCCGTGCAGCACAGACTGTCATCCGGTCCGTACTTTGCACTTTAATGTCTTGTTGGCTGTAGAGTCAATGGACGCAAGTTTTCATGTCACATTCAATGCAAATTACTTTATATATAAGTAGTGTTATATTCATACGTGCAATAATAAATAGTAAATACCTTGTTTGACCACTATAAATTTACGGCATACTTTAAACGTGCCGTTCTGACTCACTGTGTGTTGGTGACAAACAAATCACATGTACATTTAATCATATATGGATTTGAACGCTTACTACTGAGAGAACACTAAAAACGGAGCAAAAATGAAATCTGCATGGTTTGCTCATATTCACTCAATTGGACTACGCTATTAGTAATACAGTACATTAACTCCAGCAAACCTTAGTGCATTTGAACTGCATTGTGTTGCCATGGCACCGTAAACAAAACAGAATTTGCTGTTGCCTCATTGATTTTTTTTGGGACTTATTGTCATTTTTCTCTTATTATATACTTCAGACTTCAGAAACTTTATTATCCCCCTGAGGGGTAATTTGTTTTAAAACAGCGGAGCATACTGTGCAATTGTCCTCTTGGGTCACAATAGGTTCCATCCTCTGTTATTTATGGTCATTATAACTGCATTGAGTTCCCTTGTGTATGATGTATACTATATAAATAAAGCTAAAGCCTTGCCATCACACATTTTCCCTTCAACTGGTACCATTTTGTTGTTGCATCGCAGAAAAGCCCCCCAAAAAAGAGAAAATCCTTGCTTAGCTGACGTTAGAAATTTAGCAGGAGCCTTACATTATGCCACTTCAGAAGGATTTTCAGGTTCCATTTTATTTATTAATTCAGCAGTCTGCGATCGTGCCTTTTAGAGAAAAACAAAAAACAAAAAAACAGACTTATTGTGAGTTGTTCTGTGCTCTTGTTTTCATATAGCAGCTGGAATCAGTGCGCCATGGGCCGCTTGGATGGGAAAGTGATTGTGTTGTCTGCCGCTGCGCAGGGGATTGGACGTGCTGCTGCAATAGTAATGAGATTTATTAAGTATTTCCCACTGATATGTTCCACATTATCAGTGTAGAATGTTTATTGAATAGGCTGCTGTATGCCAGTCAACACTGTTTCTTCACTTGACACGCATATTGCAATTGTATGCAAGCAACAAATATTAATGTTGTCCCATTATGTGGCATATTAAGTAAACCATTTGGCATGATGAAACGTCTGTGCAATAACAGTGGATTTGTTCGTACGAATAACTGAACTGCAAGTGGCTTACATATTTCCCAACATTACACCAAGCCATTATTATATAACGATAACCGTTTTTGTTTCTGACATCTGTTTTATTACATGGCAATGCTGTAAGAAAGTATCATTCGCACTAAATATGTGTGCTCTTATGATCGTGTAGATGTTGCAAGATGTCTCTGTGACACGAGAAAAGTTTGAAATTGTTCTTAGCAAAATTGGTCAATTCTATTGCGATACTAGTATTAGTAGTCAGTATTTTGTACGATTAAATGTGGCTTGGTCGTATTAGGGATCTGTTGAATATTACATCTTTGAAAGATGCTTTGATACAAGAAGGCCCTCTGCTGCTGTGAATGACACACTGAATTCAGTAACCTTATGACTATAGAAACTCAGCCATAGAATTTCAATAATCACTCTGCCTTGATATCGTTCCGAAAGGGAGGTTGAGACATTTTCAACGCACTCCTGTCTCTTGTGAAAACATGCAATTCGGAATATTTTGATTTTCAGTATTTTTCCTATTGTAATGAATTTGTTTGAAATTGCCAGGCCTTTGCAAAGGAGGGTGCTCAAGTCACAGCAACTGATATAAATGAGGAGAAGCTCAAGGAACTGGATGGGATTCAAGGTAGAGACTGGCTAATATCGCCACCTGCTGATAAAGTACTGTGTTGCAATTTCAGCAATAGTGGTAATCCATACTGAGGATTTGGATATATAGGTCATCATTCATACATCATTATTGCAATTATTGGGTTGTAAAAACTTTTTATGAGCTGATTAATCTTTCTGCATTTTATCTTTCTGAGCAGGAATTAAGACCAAGGTGGTGGACGTGACCAAGAAAGACCAAGTGGAGGCCCTGGCCAAGGAACATGACCGCATAGATGTCCTGTTCAATGTCGCAGGGTAATATATATTTTTCTAACAACAGTAACATTATTTGGTAGTTTCCCAAAAGGAAAAAAAAAAGAGTCTTTAATAATATATTTGAATGAGGAACACTCTCATAAAATCTACTATGTTCAAGATTGTATGCTGTGTAAAACTGCTCTACATTGTAGCATGAGATGTTTTGTTTCTAATAATTTCCCCTTGCCCTCTCAACTTGTGAAATGTCAGAAGTCCAAGTGTGGCGCTTATAAACAATATAAGAGTGTAGTCATTCTATCAACACGCTATGCCATAAGATTTTTCAAGTCTTCTTCAATTCTGACCAATGGCGATGATCATACAGATTCCACATTTACACCTTTAGGACAATCTTAAGTCAGTTCATATACACTAAATAGCTGTAGCTTTGTTTGTGCAGCCATCATCCTGGTTTATTTATGTACCCATCTCCCACTTTACTACATATCGAAAATCCCTCCACCTCAAGGTTTAACCTTTCCTTAACCTTTGCTAAATCTCCTTAGCAAAGGTCATACTGTCACGTGAGAAGCACAGTAAGATGTATAAGATGCAAGGAGATAATTTGGACAAATGGATATTTTTTTTATATAGCATTTTATATTATGAGTCTTTAATGGCTACAGCTTTTTTTTAATCGTGTACTTAGAATATTTTTTAAACGTATATGTTGTCAATTTAGGTTTGTGCACCATGGCTCCATCTTGGACTGTGAAGAGGCCGACTGGGATTTTACCATGGATGTGAACGTCCGGAGCATGTACCTAATGTCTAGAGCTTTCTTGCCAAAGGTGACCCTTTCCCTCTTCACTAAATGCCTAATCCACTTGATCTTGTTCCATTGCAGCTGCAAATTGACTGACATATGCTTATTTATTTAGTTTCCCTCCTCGCAGCCCCCCTTTGTCCGCTGAGATAAGCTTTACTCTGAGCCTGTGTCATGATGGGCAGTGTCTGCTCAATCACTAATCCGCATTAATCGAGCAAAGTGAAATCGGAAATGGACTTTTGATTCCTAATAAAATCTCCCAACACCGAACCATTTCTAATTTCCATTAATTATAAAGTTTGATTTCATCATCCCTATGAATTTTCTCATTGCAGATGTTGGCGAGAAAGTCTGGAAACATCATAAACATGGCTTCCGTTGCATCAAGCATAAAAGGTGAAGCAGTTTTGAGATCCACTTGTGTCTCAAATGCTTATTTAAAGGGACATTAGGCACTGTTGTATGACCATGTTAATCCTCTTATGCTCGACAGCAGCTTTGCGAGCTCGCGAGCAAGCGTGTGACATATGTTTCCTTGACACAGGTGTGGTCAACCGATGTGTGTATAGCACCTCCAAGGCGGCCGTGATTGGTCTCACCAAATCCATAGCCGCCGATTTCATTGAGCAAGGCATTCGCTGTAATTGTGTTTGTCCTGGTAAGTCAAGAACATTCAGTAAATTACACAAAAAACATGTCACTGAGTCCTGTGACAGTTCCTAGGCTATAGTAATACCATTAATAGTGGAAATTGCAAAGGTACTGTAATACAGAGTGTAACTCTGAAGTTTTGGGGTATACTTTATGTCTGTTGCATGAATGAGGCTTTCACAGCTTGTCTAATCAAAATGATGTAATTTCTCAGAATCGTTCAGTTCTACATCATATGCAAATGGAATTCGTAATCAGGAAGAAAATGTGCTTTTTGAAGCTCTGTGAGCAAAATTTTTCATCAGGTACTGTTGACACTCCATCACTGAGGGGTAGGATTCAAGCTCAACCTGACCCAGAAAAGGTTCTAGTCGTATTTATTTATTTTGGTAGTCTTGGTAATATTCTGATGTGGATACATGCTGTCAACCCCTTATAGGCTTATAAGGATTTCATGGCACGGCAGAAAACAGGCAGGATGTGCACAGCCGAAGAGGTGGCATACCTGTGTGTCTACCTGGCCTCAGATGAGGTGAGTTTAAAATGGATGTTTGCAGCCATGGTAGGTGACTTGACACTGCTTTGTAATATTAAAAGAAAGAAAAAAAAATGCAGTTCAGGGCCAGTTTGCGAAACTTTATCACCATGATGTGCGTGTGCTTGCTCCTCCACAGTCGGCCTATGTGACTGGCACAGAGCAAATCATCGATGGAGGTTGGAGACTTTGAAGAGCATTAAGCAAGCTTCTCTTATAATGATGGGATGCTTCATGAAGATTGGTGGATTAACTATGTTATCCCATTTTGATTATAATGATTAATTCTGTGTGGAAATCTTTGTACCTGTGCCTTGACAAATGACTGACGAAGAAACCCAATTAAAACAACTAAATAAACCCTCATTTCAACTGATCTTTGCGTAAGACTTGTGCCGGGCACGAAAATATGGTCCAGTGTGTATAAATGTGATGTATAATATAAAAATATAATAACAATCTAACAACATGTTGAGTACGAAATGTGTGCATTTCACCTCCCCCACCCAACCTTACACTAACGCCACACAGCAGACAAACTGGACATCACTAATCCCTCTTATTACCATTTCCCTACCAGCCAATCTGCTCGAAAGGCTGCCAATGCCAGTTTTCAAGCTTTGACAATGTTTGCGCTGTGAGGTAAGTGTTTACTTTCACATTTAATTGATCATAATAATCTAGGAACGTTTGGGGATTCTCTGTTCAATGTCAGCATCCATTATCGGACAGGCTACTTGAAACGCACCTATTTCAAGAGTCAGATATTTTGCTGAAAAATATGCTTTACTCGTGCATTTATGTTTTAATCTGAAGCGTGTGCGCTCGTAGAGCCCTGCGTCCAATTTTAGTTCGATACACAAATAGCCTGCTTGATACTTCAATAATGTTTCGTGAACAGCTAATACGCCAATTCGTTGTTAATGTTGCTAAAAATCATGGCGACAGTACTGCTGTAAGACTGTACTGTTTCAAACAAGTGTTAATATGGCAATTGCAAAGGCATCAAGGATCGAAGCACATTGGAAACCAGGAGGCGTGGATTCAAGCAAGTTGTGCGAAATTACTACGCCCATGTTGATGACGTAGTAGTTGCAACCCATTCATGCAATTTACAAAGTTAGCTTAGCTGCTAGCATAGGCTGGATGTAACGAGAAACGAGTGGGGACACACTTTGGAAGGAACATCCACGTTCACCTACTTCTTCCACTGCTAGTCGCGCCATATGGCCAAGCATGTAAGCATCGATTAGTGTGGTCTGTTGACAAT
Organism: Syngnathus scovelli; assembly: GCF_024217435.2. NCBI lineage: Eukaryota > Metazoa > Chordata > Actinopteri > Syngnathiformes > Syngnathidae > Syngnathus > Syngnathus scovelli. The sequence goes on along the minus strand of NC_090851.1, from coordinate 7,189,185 downwards.
ATTGGATTAACCAAATGCTGTTGCCTGTGCCATCAGCTAGTGGTTGACAAAACATTGTAGTATGTGATGCTTGAGGGTGGATTGTCATTCTACTACACGTGTTTTTAAAAATACATATTTTCATTTAACAGTAGTGCTAAAATCAGACGTAGAAATGCAAAAAGGTGCCCAGTAGGAGACATTGATTTGTTATGTTTTGTGTTGTTGGAATCCAAGGTGGAGACATACGAGTACTGGAACTGCCCCATCTATGGCCAGCAACTCCACCCCTCAGTTGAATGTTCTTTGACAGAAGAGTGGAGCAGATATTCTGGAGATGATTACCATGGAGGACACCCGGTCCAAACCTGCTACTCCGGAGCCTAATCTCGCACCCAGTCCCGCACCAAGTCCTGCACCCAGTCCCGCACCAAGTCCTGCACCAAGTCCCACTCCAAGTCCACTTCTTGACAGAATCCCATTGCCGTCAGGAAACCATGTGGAGGTATTCTTAACTTTTATTCTTTATCCTTAACTGCAATATGTAATTCAATAAACAAATGATAATTAATTGAGTTATCTACTGCACTAATGTGCTCAGGCTATTCTTCTGCCTGTGCTCGTGTTTTTTTTCAACATGTGATAGAAACTTTGATAGAGGAGAGCCTTGTGTACTCTCCTGTGAAAAAGCATATCGATGGTCTAATAAGACATTTACAATCAGTGTGTTAGAAATCACTACTATTTTCTTCAATAAAATATCAACATTGTTTTGTTCTATCTATGCTTTGTGTCTCTCTTCCCAGCATCTTAATGTGAACCAGATCCAGGTAGTGGTACGACGTTGTTCCAGTCCAAATGTCACAGAGGAAACCACCTATTTTCTTCCTCGTACCCCTGTGGTGGATGCTGGCACCAACACAGAACCACCACTTGTTTGCTGCCCCTTGCTTCACAGATTTTGCCCTTGTCCTCCAAGAGGCCTTGTGGCCTCTGTCATTACAAAAGGTAAGAGCCTCACCCATGTCAATGATAATGGCTAATATTTTTTATTGTTCATAACTCTATTGTTTTGTGTCTTCCCCAGTCCTCTTGGCTGCGGTGCTCTTCGGAGTGGTGTGGTCCGTCACAGAGGATGAATGTCTTCCAGGTGGTAACCTGTTTGGCATTACGGTGCTTTTCATCTGCGCAGTCATTGGTGGCAAACTGGTGGCTCTGATCCGCCTGCCCAGGCTTCCTCCTTTCCCTCCACTTCTTGGTAGGACATTAAACATCCTTAAAACAAAAAGTAAATCGGTCTCATCTTGTTTTCTGATGCTTTGCAATGCTGGGTTTACTTTATGGCAATTGCACCTACTGTATGGCATAAACAGATTTGAGATTGACTGGTCGAATATATTTTGGTAATCAATGATTCTCCAGTTCTGTTTTTTCCAGTATAATGTTGTATACTAATAGTTACTACTTATTTGTCCAAATTTTAAGTAAAAGCAAAACTTTTTTAATTCAATAAGTATGTGTCCCATCTGATACTGAAACAAAACGTGAACACCGTGGGAAGATCAAATGATCAACAATATTTCTTTCCTTTTGCAGGTATGCTGCTTATGGGTTTCACGCTGAGAAATATCCCAGTAATAACAGACGGTGTGTACATTAACTTCAGGTGGTCCGCCTCTCTCAGGAACATTGCGCTAGCGGTCATCTTGGCCAGAGCCGGCCTGGGTTTGGATCCCTCGGTAAGCAATTGTATTATTTTAGTATTGTAACACTGATTAGGATTCAGAGATACAGAAAAAAACTGTTCGTTTTTTTTACTCCTGCACCCTTAAATATGACATGTAGGCTGGAAAATTATGACATTCTAAATTCATGTTTTTTGATAATTTTTTTTACTTTGATAATATTCGATATTCAATGTACTGGTATATATTTCTCATTAATCATCATAATGAATTGTTGTCATTCTTAAAAAAAGTAAAAAATTCATATACTCTTTGGAATGTGCTTTTCCCCAGGCTCTGAGGAAGCTCAAGTCTGTGTGTTTGCGTGTGGCAGTGGGGCCGTGCATTATTGAGACCTGCACCATAGCTCTGGTCTCGCACTTCCTCATGGGTTTACCGTGGGTGTGGGGCTTCATCCTTGGGTAAACTTATTCCCCTTCTCTGTCTGTAACTGCTCAACTCAATCTGATAGAATGTATGCATCCATTCAATGGGGTCATCCCTTTGCAGCTTTGTGCTTGGTGCTGTGTCGCCAGCAGTGGTGGTGCCCTCCATGTTGCTTCTGCAGAAGGATGGTTACGGCGTGGAGCAGGGCATCCCCACTCTGTTGATGGCAGCGGGCAGCTTTGACGACATTCTCGCCATAACAGGATTCACAACATGCTTGGGTGTTGCTTTTGCTACAGGTAAGGGAGTGAAGGACACTACAAACTTTTAATGTAGCTCAGGTCACCACTGAGAAACATATTAAATATATCCCAGTAGTGCTTGCAATTCTTTTGAAAGGTAGAATTTTCGAGCTGTCACAAATAAGAACTTTCCAATCTTACAGGAGAGTTTGTATAATTAAGACAAAAATATTTGCGCCAATGTATGAAACTCAGGAAGGAGTCCTCTGTACTGATGTAGAACGTTTTGACAGTACAAGCAATGGACACTGAAATTCTCTGTGTAACAATTTGAGGGCATTGAAAATGCTCTGAAACAACTTGACTTTTAAGAAGGTATTTAAATAATTTTTCAATATTTATAACATTTCTTTTTGATAGGATTAGTTGCTTTTTTACTGTCCGTTTTTAATACTTTACTGCCAGAGTAGAATTGATCATTCTTAAAACACATAAAAACAACCTACTTTTCTGCTAAAATATAATCTTTGTTTTTGTGTAATTCTTGCTCCTTCTTATAGGTTCCACATGGTACAACATCTTGAGAGGTGTGCTGGAGGTGGCCGGTGGCTTGCTTGCTGGGATCCTTCTTGGTTTCCTCATCCAGTACTTTCCCAGTCTCGACCAGGTAGACGTTAAGCATCTTGCACTTAGTAGGTCACTCTCCATTGTTGAGTCTAAAAGTTGAACCACATGGTATTGACCCAAGGCCGTTGCTGAGGGCTCGCAAAGACCGAGCTTCTGAGCTCAGCTCCCCACTGGTGCTTGAGTCTTGAAAATTCAGTTTGGATTAAAAGTTTGAAAAGTAGGACAAAGGGAGGCAATAGAACACATGATTCTAACCATCAAATTAATACATGTGTTTCCCTCCTTTTACATTCCTACTATCTGTCCTTTTTCAAAACATGCTGATACGTTTAGCAAAATACAAGATCAACGACAATCATCAGTGCTGTGCAATTTTGGAAACACTCCAACTAACCTTAAGATTATGTATTCACTGGCTGTGATTTGTCCTTGCAGAAACACTTGGTGATGAAGCGATCCTTCCTGGTGCTCGGCCTGTCTGTCTTTGCTGTGTTTGGCAGCGGTGTTGCTGGATTTCCTGGTTCTGGTGGCCTCTGCACTCTAGTGTTGGCATTTCTTGCTGGTCTCGGATGGGGTACAGAAAAGGTAACCCTGTTTGAAGCTTTTAGCCTTTTACTGACACTCATTAGGGGCTATCCAGTAATGTTTTTCCCTCTCAGCTGCATGCATGTCAGAGGTGACAGCAATCAACATCATGTTCCGTGTGTCTGTTAAGGCACGCGTGGAGGAAGTGGTGGGCTGGGCATGGGACGTTTTTCAGCCACTTCTCTTTGGATTAATCGGAGCAGAGATTAGAGTGTCGGAGTTGGAGGCACAAACAGTTGGTGAGCGCACCTAAAGAATCACCTACTAATGATAATTGTTTTTTGTATGTGATTATATTTATGACTAATTTTGATGTGCTAGTAAAGCTTGACAATTGATCTCCAAAGCTGTACACTTTGACTTTAACATAATGAGGTAGCTGTTGTCATCAAAAGTTATTTGATAATGTTGTATGTCTTTTCTTGGACAGGTCTGGGTATTGCTTCTCTGGTCATTGCACTGCTGGTTCGTCTACTTTTCACCTACGTTTGCGTGTTGTTCGCCGGCTTTAACATTCGAGAAAAGCTTTTCATTGCCCTGGCTTGGATGCCCAAAGCCACAGTGCAGGTATTCTCTCTTTAAAAAAAAAAACAAAAAAAAAAAACATTCATTCAGACTTGGTTGTTACATGAGGGGTGGCAAAGCTGAACTGATTTTCAAATCACCAGGCAGCCATTGGCTCGACAGCTTTGGACATGGCCAGGACAAGGCAGGACAAACAGATGCAGAAGTACGGCATGGACGTACTCACTGTGGCTGTGCTTTCCATCCTTCTCACTGCGCCAGTCGGAGCCCTTATCATAGGCCTGTGTGGACCATGCCTGCTGCAGAAGCCAAAGATTTCAGCCTGTGGTGAGCGAGTCAAACCGAATTTATCAGCTTTTTTTTTAGGTAGGTAACCTATCTGGAAATTCATCAACTAAACCCAGCTTAGATTTCACCACACATGCTTCCTAGTTGTGAAGTAGTGAGTAAATGTCACAGGAATGTAGCTTGGCTATCCTTCCTTAATAGACCTATTAGTGACTCAGCCAGTAATTAAATCCTGCAATCACTCCTCTAATATTCCATAGAAAAAGTCAGCATGCCTACTACACAATAGGTAAAAAAAAAAGTCTGAATAGGTGAATCCTCATGCAGAAAATCGAATAGTGTAATGTACAGTGATATATAGGCAAATACAATTTTGAAAAGTTAATGAGAGCCCAAAAGTAGAATAAGCTTTCAAAATTGCATCAAACATAGGATAAGAGTTGCTCCTCCTCACTTGCAGCCATTATTTTTGTGTTTAGCACATTCTTTTAAAATGTTTTGTGTGTAGCGCATATCCTTTCACAAGGTTATCAGCGTTGATAAGCCCAAAAGCTCAAGGGTACAACTAAAAAGGAACGGATTGAAATCGATGCAAATCAAGGGTAAGTTTACTGTTAAAAAGTCACTTGAAATGTGTTTCTTAAAACATTGCCTGTTCAGTACACAAGCACACAATTCATAGAGCACATGAGGTTTCAGGAGCCCACTTTGGGAAGTAGTAATGGCATAATAAAATGTTAGCAACCGACACCTGTGCTGCCTCCATCTTCTCCAGGCACTGCGGCGGGTGGCGATGAGGACAATGACACGCCGATCACGTATGAAAGTACTCTCTGACATCTTCAGTCTCAATGCAAGCAATGGGATGTTGAATCAAAAATGTTTTAATTTGAGGGCATTTTGTCTGCAACGGCTGAAACACTATCAGATTGTCCATTACTAGGGAACTCCTCAATGTTAACATCTATTTCTGTATTTAATTTTTTATGGAACATTCGAGTCAAGTTTTAATTTGAAACACAATAACCGGAATGACATGTTGGATATGTCAGCTTTCCTTTAGCCACTGAGTGGCTTGCTTTGTCTTGCTGTCTCCGGACAGCTCCTGCTGTTCTCTCTTCTCTCCAGCTGGAGCACACACGTGAATGACATTTATTTATCGGCACTGGTGATTTCCAGGCCACAAACAAATGATCGACATCTGAGCATGTGAATGGTCATGCAGCGTACGAGAGTCAAAATGTTCATAATAATTGAATGAAATAGTTTTATGAATGTTTTCCATTTTTTAACGATTGTGGTTGTTCCTATTTGTTAAAATAAGGGAGTCTGGCTCACAGTAATACTAATGATTACAAGTCGCCAATGCAGTTACTAAATTGTGAATTAGTATATTTTTTAAAACACGAGTTTATGTTTTACACTTAAATTTTAAGTATCATTTGTTACCAAAATGTGTAAAAACTCAGGTACGTGTATATACAATAATTCAAATATTTCCCTTTGCTTTAAAATTGAGGCTGAATCATAATCACAAAATCAGCTTTTATTAGTTATTTTTATCATGTTTTGTTCCTTTCATTTCTTAAAAAAAAGTATGCAGTGTAATTTAAGGCATTTAAAGAGGTTACATTTATTTATATTGTGTGATACTTTGTGTGCAGTATTAGAATATTTATTCATTATATATGGAATTCAGAATTAGTTTTTTACGAAACTTAATGCAATAAATGTTTTCCCACGGTGAATCTCTTGCTACGTTGTTCAATTTTACAATTATTACGCACCATTTATCAGTATTGTTGGCCAACAAGTGACCTTACAGATGAACATTAACAAAGTTTTGACAAACCTTCTCATTCAGTAGAAAGTGTGTCCAAACCTTTGACTGCTACCGTATTAACATACTAACATTTAGCATAGAACATTACTGTACAAATACATATCCATGCTCTGTATACATGAGAGTTAATAATATATAAACGTATTTGCAAAAATAATGGCAGGTAGAATTACTTCGGAGGGAAGTAAAGTAAATACTTTACAGTCATTGTTTAATTGTGCAGTGCAAGAAAAGAAACAGGTTGAAAACGTTTCGGTCACTCTCATGAGTCTCAGTAAGGCTTTATACGTAATATTCGACAGCAGTGCTGATACAACTCGACTGTGCATTGGTTTGAAATGATTGGGTAAAATCACCGGGCGCATCAGAAAAGTTGCAAGAAATACACATTATGTATTAACTTGTGCTTGAGTATTTTATATTGTCCATCTATCTATTTTCTGAACTGGCTATCCTCACAGGGGATGTGGGCGTACTGGAGTAAATTCCAACTGTTTTAGGGAGAAAAATGAGCTACACCCAAAACTGGTCACTAGCCAATCGTGGGGCACAAACAGACGCGTAACCTACATGCACACAGTCACACATTCAAACAAGTTAATAGTCCCAAACATTTTTTTTGAAAATCCAATTCACCAATATGGAGCTGCTGAAACCACAGAAAAAGTTATCGTTTCTTTGTCAACACATAGGGACGACTTCAAATGATGACTGCAAGACACTACATTTTCACCTGTACGTGCAAATAAAAAAAACAATTACAGAGTGTAAATGTACAATGCAAGTAAGGGAGGAGAGGGGACTCTCTATTATAGGATTTTCTTCTTGAGTATAAGTGGTCCCACGTTGTCCCCGGTCAGCTCGTTGTGCTTTAAGTGCGACTTGTCACAAACAGGAAACTAAAAAGAGGAAATGCATTCATGTTATCAGCAAGCTTCCCAACCACTTTAAAACCCAGATACATGTACTGTAGACATCCAACCATCTACGAATCCAGCAATTTTCTATACTACATTCATCTGGATCGTGGGGAGCTGGGGAACATTCTAACGAACTGTGAGGAAAAAAACAGGCTCACTCCACCTTGGCTAAGCCGCAAGTTAATCGCCCGAAGGCATACAGAGACAGAAAAACATTCACACCCACACAAAGTATCACTGGGTGGGAGCTGAGAACCTACTGCTCTGTCAGTCACTACTATGATGACTCATTTAATTTAAAATGTAAAAAAAAAATGTAGAGACACTTCTTGACAAGATTGCAACATTGACTTACAGTTTTGGAACGCCAACAGCGACAGTAGCACACATTTGCACTGTAAAGGTCTTCAATGTCTATTTCATTGACCACTTTGGGGTTCTCCTTTTGAATCTTCAGGTTGATCAGAGAGTCTCTCTGCTTCTTCTTCTTGGGAAAGAAGGGCCGAATGGTCATGTAGCCTAGTAGTGCCAAGATGCCCAGCAGAGGCAGCAACCGCAGCCATTCGGACACTACGGACACAGGGATGTACACAATTGGTATATATTCAATTTTAAGTTGATTCCACAAACCGTTACTGTTGTTTTTCTACATTGCAATAACTCAGTTATTGCAATGTAGAAAAAACATGCATTTTTGCTAAAACAACAAATTAACAAATCACTTTATTCAGTGGAGTAATCGGATGACAGTTACTTGTCAAAGTGACATTGACAAATGTAGACTGTGTATGTTTTTTTTTTTTTTGGTGAGAGTTTGCCCAAGAGATTATTTTCTTTACTTTAGTGTTCTTTACTATACGAGAAGAAAACTTTCAAAGGAACAATTGCGTCCACTGCTCTTAATGCCCTACAATCGAAATTGTCTTTCTCTGACCTGCATTCCCAGCGTGATGGTTGCGCCTGTTTTGCATCATGTATAAAAACCTAGCAGGTCAAATACCACACCGAGCATGGAAATGATGGGAGTGACCATTCTACAATCTACAGTAGAGTAAATTAATGAACGAACCGCCACCAAAATGGAAAACAATCATGGGTGCTTACAAATAATGCAAGTAACGCAAATTATGTAATGTGCATAAATAACGCATCACACAACTCATCCGTACGTTGTACAAATGCAAACTACTATTGAATTGAAAAATCCAAGTTGCATGTAACACTTTTTGGGCTTTCACGATGCTCCAGTATTTGGTCGGCTTGTAAACTGACATTGTAATTTACAGTGACCGACTCGTTAGACTTGGTTATATGTGTACGTACAGTAACAGTTAGGTGCTTGGAGCTACAAAGTGTCCAAAAGTCATCAAGCAGGAGTACTGCAATTGTTTATTCACCTGTCAACCTTACAAATCCGCCGATCGTCTCCGGAAGTGGAAGCTTCTTCAGGTATGCTGGGAGCTGAACTTTTATTATCCTGGAAATAGTTTCTAAAACCATCTTGAAATTCTTAGTGCAGCAGAATTCGAGTTTGACTTGAATAGTTACGCTTCGTTTATGCGTTATTTTCCCAGTAGAATCACTTACCGGTACGTAACTATTGTGCTACACTATTTGTGAGAAGCGAAAACAAACGTAAAAGTCGTCGAGAATATGCCTAGAACGATTCGCGCAACCAATCATCACCAGAGGAGTTGGTGGATTTTTATTGGATATGAGTATGAGGGCGGTGCAAAGAGATTACTCCACGAACATCGGAAATTTGACCTTCAAAACAGAACAGCACATATGTGGTAGTGTTGGCGGTGCGGACCCCTTATGCAATCTTATTTACCCAAAATATGAAGCTGTGTGCTACCCATTATGTTTTACAGCGCCTTGTCCACGCGCGGCGTGACAAGATGCCAAGCCCAATTCGTGACCTCCAGTGTTAGAGTTTAATTATTGTCGCTTGTCATGTAACACTACAATACCCACACTGCACCAGCTATACGAAGAAGCTGATTCTATGCCTGAATATATATTTTGTTCGTTTATGTGATGCCATCTTGGTCCATAAGGAGTCCCAGAAAAATACCACAAAGCCCGTTCAAGTATAATGCTTTATATATAAACCTAAGAACAAAGGTATTTATTCACATCAAGTGACTTATTGTAATTTAAAACTGGGATATTTGTGGACACCTAATACCCGTGCTTTGGGTCCCGAGGCCCAGGTGTCATTGGCGAATGACCGAAAATGTCCCACTGCAGGTTATTTGGCAGGCTGCTTTGTAAGTATTAAGCATTACGCATTCCTCAAATTGTTTTTGTTATTACTGCAGAACTGTGTTTGGGGTGTTGTGTCTTAGATCTTTTAGTTTGATGTTCTATTTTACTTTTGCTACGGGGGCACATAGAGTGATCTGACAGTTAGCATGGTAGCAGGCAAGTTAGCGCCTTGAATAGAGTGTAAAGGCACTGGACGCCAACTAGCTCTTTTATGCTGCAGTTGTGAATTCCCAGGCCAGGTTAGATTTTCAACTGTGACCTGTGTAGCACATTTGATCTTTAAGCGGATGCAATTGCTTTTTTATTCAATCAGTTTTGGAAACCTGCTTTCGGAATTTGTGACCGCTACATTCACGCCCTCATTACCTTTTCGAGTTTGCAAACTGTACTTTGCACATTGTCAATGAGGAGTTGAGTGTGTGAGGTGCAATAGAGCAAAGTTCACTCGTGATTGCTGGTTTTACACGCCTGACTGCCTCAAATGTCAGTTACGGTTGGGTTGTTTTCATGACTCTGATGTTAGCCCACGTTATATTACAAATATCCTCTCATGACACATCGTTCTTGTTTACATATGCAGACATTGGTTTACTTTAAAGCAGTTAACCCAGTCCAGTCAATTGTATATCATGCTAGCCTTAACTAACCAGAATTGATACTGTTTCTTAAAACACCATGCTGAATTTCCCTTTGAAAATAATCAGTGAAGATGTTGCAAATTGCAAATGACCTGATGCAATTTGATTTTTCTTTTGCCTCGGTTCAGTGCAGCAAAGTGGCGTCAGGCACTGCTATACAGGATCCAGACAGAACCTCTACATCACAAAGAACACTAAGGTCATCTGTCAAGGTTTCACAGGAAAGCAGGTTTGTTTTCTTTTTCAAACATTTTTACCATTCAAACAGTGTTTGCATCACTCATTGTTATATTTTCCCAGTTCTTGATCTTTAATGATTTCTGTGCTAATCGAACTTAGTGCAACTCTTTGAATGTACAGTAGTGAAATGAAATATCAATAACTTGTTCTAATGAACCTTTTTAAGCAAATGTCTTCTTAAACATGCAATAGGATTTTTGCACATAATGCTGTGATTTCATGATCAATTTATTAAGTCACACTTATTCCAGCAATACCTATAAAACGGTACATTTCTGTTCTCTCTGCATTTCAGGTTAGTATAATCGCTTTAGTAATTTCCTGTGGAGGGAAAACAACTTTCAATCAGTTAAACTTTTGCAGTGCATTGGAAATCAGCTTAATTGACAGCTAGTTGTCTTGAACTTCTTTTGTTGCTTTAGATAACCTCCACCTTCTCTCCCCAAATTGAACATGTGCTAACAAGCAGACCACACGTGTCCAAGTCCTTGTTCCAATCTATAAAAACATGTAGGACATAACACAATTGATACACTGGACATGTGTGCTCAAGGAGAATAACAGAGCTTGACAAATGTGTTTGACAGCCCAGGAACATGAATCTTTGCCGATTTACATCCCCCTTTGTGCTTGGCCACATGCCATTTTTTCCCACCATTTTGCCCTCAACATAATAAAACGGTTCCAGTGAACACTTCAGGTAATTAGAAAAGGATGAGAAATGAAGCCAGGGGTATTGAGAATACATTTTGTCTTCTGGCTTGATAAGCAAGCCATTCTTCAATTTTATTGTCCCATTTGCAGTAATAATGATGGTAAGGGGGAAAAAAAAACAGCAACGCTAGCAGAGAGGAGGGGTGTATTACATTCGAATGGAACTGATAATTCATTGTTTCTAATTCCTCTCAATAACAGTTGTAAATTGTAATCTGTACTCGAAAATCATTCACTTATCCTCTTATACACTCCGACCCTTTGCCACATTACATTGTCTCAGCATCCCCGGTGCTAATTAACATGCAACTAATTGATGGAATTTGTTGAGCTGAAAATCTGTTTTGTCTGCTTTGATAAACTAATTAACAATGGCAAGAAGAAAATAAATCTCAAAAGTGATTGGGCAGCCTCTAATGTTAATTTGTAAAATACATTTGGATTTCAGATCAAAAGAAGACAATGAGACAAAAGTTCAAAAGTCCATCTTTTATTTTATGGTATTCACACCTTGATGTGTTGAGCAACTCGAGACCTTTTGTTTGAAGCCACCCACTTTTTTCCGGATGACTGGGCTGCAAGTACCAGCATGGTGACTAACAAACAAAAAGGCTCATTTGTTTTGAATGTCATTTGATTTTTTTCCCCCCTAAAAGATAGATTGAAAGCTAAAAAAATCAATTTTTTTGTGGAACGGAATTAGGTTTAGACCATAAAGCCAAGCTAATGTACAGTGTATATCATAACAACAGAATGTGAATCATTTCATATTTTGTACATTTTGCCATCATTCTTTCCCTCTGTTCAGGGAAGTGCTTGAGCTGCACCCATGTCATTATTTTTCTGCTGAGGCAGTTTTATTTCTTTCTTATTGAGCATTTGTACCATCATCTCTGCCATAAAAAACTTTTTGATTCTCTGTTTTGTGTTCTTTAACGTAGCCCTGGTGAAAGTTGCCGAATGATGCCGGATGACAAATTTTGTCTCTTGATTTCCCTGCAGTGAGTTAGCCTCATCTCACACTCATTCACACACAGACTTTTCCATCTCTGTCTCACCTAGGGGACATTTCACAGTCAACAGTCTCTTGACTATGGATCGCAGTTAGTCGGAGGTGTGTCCCCTGGCAAGGGAGGCAAAACTCATCTTAACCTGCCTGTCTTCAACTCCGTCAAGGAGGTGAATTTGTTCACGTCGTACATACGTGTTTGTAATCATTTTTCAAAATAGACATTAGATGGCAGTGTTTAACAGTTTCACAGTTGCCAATTTTAATCCACTTTTGTTTCTTACCTCAGGCGAAGGAAGGCACAGGAGCTGATGCCACCGTGATATATGTGCCCCCTCCATTTGCTGCAGCTGCCATCATCGAGGCCATTGATGCTGAGATTCCCCTGGTGGTGTGCATCACTGAGGGCATCCCCCAACAGGACATGGTGAAAGTGAAACACAGACTCCTGCGCCAGAGCACCACTCGCCTCATCGGACCCAACTGCCCGGGAGTCATTAATGTAAGCACGTGAACATGTACGGTATTGGCTTTTCTATGGTACTGTTCACACAGGCACAGTCTCGAAATGAAATACATTGCCGGATGAAAAGAAACACAAAAGAGTTTGTAGATTATTTTTGGGGATTTACGCAGTGCAAACTCAACAGAGACCACCTAATTGGATGCTTTGCCGAATCTTTCATGATTTGAGCTACACGAGGGAGTGACTTTGACACTCCAAAAGGTTGAGCGAAAACTGCGTGTTCTGTCTTTTGTTCGTTTTTTCTTTCAAATGTTTGTGATTTCAACTGTTTATTTTTAGCCTGGAGAGTGCAAGATAGGAATCATGCCTGGCCACATTCACAAAAAAGGAAGGATTGGTGAGTTTTCCACAGTTGTATTTATTTCAAATTGATTCAAGTCTAATGAAATCAAATGTTATTGAACCCATCCCTGCATTTAAATTAAACCCTAACCAGTTATCTGTTTCACACTTAATCAGCTATAATTACCAAAGTTGATTGTGTTGATGATTCATCTGCCCCCCTCCACCCCAAAAAACAACATCTTAACATCCTAACATCTTTGTCCTTTTTATCAGGTATTGTTTCTAGATCAGGCACTCTGACATATGAGGCCGTGCACCAAACTACACAGGTTGGCCTTGGCCAATCCCTCTGCATCGGTAAGCTCAGTGTTGTTTGCCACGCTGCATTAATGTTTAACCAAAAGGCCATCATTTATGCAACAAAATATTCTTTTAATACTCTGTTGTCCACACGTAGATGAAATATGCTGATGTGTTTTTCCAAATTACCCCACTGTGCTGTGGAATTAATTATTACTAAATCAGTCATGAACAATTGCATATTGTCACATTGAGGAGGTTCTTAATATTTGCACGCTCTGAATATTATGTAGATCGTTTGAGTGTGTCAGTGTCAATTGTTCATAATGGCAAGCGCGGTCACTTCTTGACAACACAACTATTAAGAAAATTTGTTATTTCACACAAACAAACTCCTGGCCAATTTATCTCCCAACCAATAACGGAGGTCAAGTCTGACCCCCAAAATAACACAAAAGCAACTTGGGTTCATTAAGATTTTGACATTTTAATTATAGCGTGTCCTCCAGTCTGACTTCATAAAAGCCGCTGCTGCAACAGAGTTTAATGCCGTAGAGTTTATTAAAGTGGTTTATTGGTGGGACTGCGACAGAGTCTTTTAAAGTCCGACTCTGACCTGCGGGGCTGCAGCAAATTACCGTTGGTGCAATGTCTAATATTATCGTCATCTGTTTTGCTGTGAATGTGTTTCTCTTTGATTATTATTCATAACATTTTCTTCTTAAAATGTGTGGGTATTTTTTTTTTTTTAATGATCCACAGATCTTTGTTCATGTTGCCCTCTGAATGCAGGGCTTCTGGAGGTGTAATCTTGCAGTGGACATAGAATTTAGAAAGCGCTTTATGTCTCTAATGTCCGTGGCAATCTTTTTTGAGGCGAAAGGAAACATTAAAGATAAAGTGTGGTGGAACAAATTTAAATACAAGTCCTGTTAACTTTTCTCTGAGCTACTGGAAACCTGCAGTTGAATATCTGTTTTTGCAACCAATTGCTGGGATAGCTTCACGCACGCCCGCGACCGCCGTGGGGACAAGCGGTACGCAAAATGGATGGATTGGGATTTATGAAGACTACAGGGTTTGCTTACAGGGTTTCTCTTTTCATATCCCTTTGTAGTTCATTAATATGCAACTGCTCCCCCACATTTCAGATTGTTGTCTTGCTGAAAGTGTTTGCCCTACTTAATAAGCACCCAGTCCAAGTCTTCAACTTTCAACATTTAGCTCTGACAGGGGCGGATGATTCCGTCAGTGATATGTCAAAGAACCCATTGATAAATTATTGTTCTTGTAGACAGTAACGACGCAAATGTGGCGCAAATATTATGGAACCCAAGTGCAATATAGGGAACCTTTTTAGAGTTTGTCATCTTCTGTCCAAATTGAAATTAAATGAAAAGTACTGTAATGTGCAAAAGGTAAGGAGGTCTCATTACTTTGGGAAGTCGTTAAACGTAAGAGTCAGGGCACCGCCTGATGAAGCAGAATAAAGAAATACACTCGAGATGTAGAATACACAAAAATCTCTCTCAAAGTAAATCCATCTATTAATATTTCGTTTGCTCACCAGAAGCAATTCCGGTTGCGCTGAATTGTTTTCACAAATCCCCAATGAGGAGCCATGAAAGAGCCCGCCGCTGCTGTGATGATCAGACTGTATGAGGCTTAAAGTTGGCTTCGTCTGATTTGCATTCCCTTCTCAGGCTGCGCTGTTATGTGGTCCTCAAATATTCACGTGGATGCTCCTGAGAGTGTCGTGGGTACACAACACACATTTGCTTTGTCTCCTGCAAAGGTATTGGCGGGGATCCGTTCAACGGTACAAACTTCATAGATTGCCTGGAGGTGTTCCTGCAGGATCCCAAGACAGAGGGCATTATCTTAATTGGAGAGATTGGAGGCAACGCAGAGGAGAATGCAGCAGACTATCTTAAACAACACAACTCGGTAAGGAACACCTACTTATTTACTTAACTCTCTCCAACCCTCCTTTCACAGTGTCTCAATATATGGTATCATCTTCAAATTTTTCAGTACAGCCTGACTCAAGAACACAATATAATCTCTGGTAGTCTTTCTTCTTGATCACTGCTTCAGGCCTCCCTCTTTTTCTCTGCAAAGTTTACGTTTAACATGACGAAGAATGACGGATGGGCGTTTGAGTGTTCTACTCATGGGGCATGTTCCGTAAATCTACCGTCTTGGCGAGCAACACGTCCTTTGTGACGATACAATGCAGCAAGATGATTCGCTTGTGCGGCAAGAAACCGTAATTGACATTTTTAAATCCAGGCAAGACCTGCACTTTTGCTACTTACCGCGTGTGCGTGTTTTGTTTCTGTCTTCCCTTTGTGTGCTTATAGTGCGCTGAAGCTGAGAAATTGATTTGATTTACCCTCAGTAACTCTAATGCATGCAAATCTCCTGCAAGCGTCTCAGGAGAATAACTTCTCTCTCGCGCTCTTTCTACAAATAAGCGCGAACAGCAACCACCACAGCCCGTCACCCAAAGTGTTGACAGTGTGGCACAGTTCAAATGAAGCAAGAAAGAGAGTAGGTAACATGGCCTGCACAGAAAGCCGAATAGGTAGAACACGACAGAGAAAGTGTTGTACCTCACAATTTAGGATGTCACACGGTGCAGTGTTTATTGAAGTCAATATGGTCGTGCGTGTCGGAGCTCATTTTATCATCTCATATCGCCAGAGTAGCAAGGCGGTAGGAGGTAGAAGTAATTTGGGGATAGGAAGCGACACTCCTCGACTTTCTCATTGAATGGCAACGTCTACTAAAGATAATGTCACGTCATCGCTGATCGTAATTAATGAGTCATCTACTATCACCACAAATGTCCAAGTTATGCTTCATGAGCATTCAATTATTCTACAGTCACTGCAAATCACTGACCTAAATAGATGAACCAATATATTATTTGTAATGCTGTAAATAATAAAATACAGCATTTTTATAACCTACTTAGATAACTTCTAATTTCTCTTGACGGCAAACAAAGTGTATCTAGAACTAATTTTTCACAATGTTTATATTCTCAGGATGAATTACAAAATGTTTTTTAGAGCATTTAAATTTCAGAATTCTGCTCCAGCACCACAGAATGCAGACTGCATGATGTACCAAATTATCAATATTAGTGACGTTGGGTAGAGCAAAGGTTTGTTATACTACGTCGATTTTGAATGGCTGGAGACAGAGTTAATCTGTCAATACCATAATTGTGTAAAATCCAAGAAAACAACCTTGGTTCCGTCAGATTTTATAATGCAGGGCTTATTTCAAGGTTCACTGGGTATCAATTTCCGCCGTGATTGCCATCATAATATGGTATTAAAAGTCACTTGTATCAAAGTTCTGCTAAGCATTGCTTTTGGTTTTGTGGGATTCCTGAATCCAGAAATAAGGTCTTACACAGGATAATCGCATGATAATTTGCTTGAGTATCTTTCGCCCAAGCTTCCATGAAGATTTTGTAATACTTCTTCCATCCCATTTCAGCTTCATGAATTTTAGCCCAGCTTGTCTCCCTCAAGCTTACATAAACCCTTTTGTTATTTTGGGGAAACAACGCCGCATAGTAATGTGAGCTGAGCTAGCTCAATGCCAGACTCCCAATGTGGATGCAACCATGTCAGTATTTCATCAGGTCACATTTGTGGTATTAGCCTCACTTTTTAATCTTGTTTATTGAATAAACCACCCTGCTAAACTGATCTGCTGACTTCAGTATTGTTGCTATGGCACTCCTTTCCAAAGGAATGAACTCTTGGTGTCTGGGATGGCACATTAATAGAGAATAACTCATGTCATACATAAAATACTTGTTCACAATGGGCTTTGACAGAAAACGCAAGCGTTGTCTTTTGTGACAAGATGCTCGCCTCTATGCGCAATATTCTCACTCCCGACTATTCATGAATTATTTGCCATCTGTGTGTCATCATGTTCATTAGACGATGTATTATGGTACTTCCTCAATGCCTCAATCCTCGAAAGAAATGTTTCAAATTTAAATGTCTGGAAAAAAGTGGGAAGAAGGACAACCACAGGAGTCTGCAGTTGTGCTCTGATGTGACGGCTGAACAATATTCTTATCTCGATAAGAACGGATTTATTTATTGCAAAAGCAACGTTATAGATTTTCTTTCCACTCTCCGCTGCACGTACAACTCGGGCAGACGCATATATTATTTTTAGCCTTGTCCTTAAATGTACCACAAAGGCCAGCTAGTCGCAAAAGTCATCTTATGTTTGCCGGGGATCTGCAACTAAAGCCAAGCAATGACGAACATTTGAGGGAGAGAGCAAGAAAGATGCCCACACACTCTACTGTACATACCCAGCAGGGGACATATAAAGACAAACATGAGTGTGAAAGATAAGGCCCAGTGCAGATTCTACATATTGGGTGGATTTAATAGCCAAAAAAAAAAAAGTCATCCTACATTATTTGGTGGTATTTTGGATACAAACGAAACCCAGAAAACAGGCGAGCCATGATGGTCATTGCCTGAGCCCTTTGACACTGCTGACATTTTCAGTCGACAGCATGTGGCAGTAAAAGGAAAAATGGCTGCCCATGGCCTAATTTATGTTTCACAAATGCAATATTATTCAGAATACCATATTTTGACTAGTAGGGACACATAGAACATATTGTAAAGAACCTTTGTGACTTAATTGCCCCTCTAATACAGAGCTGCAGTAAAATGTTTGATTTCTTTATTATGTCAATAATGTACAGTGAGCTCTAATCTGCTTTAATTAATGTTTTCAGTTTCTGAAAAAAAATGTTTTATTGTGTTGATAATTTAATATGGAGATATCTGGTGTTTATCAATTCTGGGTCCATATTGTTGCCCCCACCTTTTCAATATTAAGCAAATACAAAATTTGACCTTGAGTGCCTACAAATTTAGATGTTAGACTGTATTTTTTTATTTCTGTTTTAAGGATCATTTGAAGCGCTATATTGATATTCTATCCCTCTTTCCAGTTATGATGTTATTGCGACGGATGAAATATTATCGCTCCTCACCTTGGAAATGATCTAAACTGTTGAGCGCCATATCCATCAAGGAGCAAACAGTGTAGACAGACAGGCGCTGAGCTAATCAGTGGCTGCATGACTAATTAGCATCGCCGAAATGAGATGATTTGAGATGGCAGGCGCCTTGGCCCCTATCTGGTCATCCACCAACCCATGCAATTAAACTGCTTGATTGACCCTTTGTTTTAATAATACAGGCTGAGACAGAGACGGCTGCTTGCATATGACTCTTATCGCCAGGGCTCTGTAATGAGAGGACATGGGTTGTTTAATTTGTAATGCATAAATAAAATGCAGGTGCAGAAAACAAATTGCCATGATTTATGCATACTCCCTCTCCTATATTTCTTTCTGTCTTGCCTATGAGTACGCCATTAGGATGCTTTTCTAAAAGGCCTTGCACTTGGAAACGGGATGATTATCCGCTTTTCACCTCTTTTCGTTTTCCTTATTTTTCACTTGGCTGATGTGTCCAGGGTGCGAACGCCAAGCCCGTGGTGTCCTTCATCGCCGGGCTTACTGCCCCTCCCGGGCGTAGGATGGGTCATGCCGGTGCTATCATCGCTGGCGGAAAAGGAGGCGCCAAAGAGAAAATCGCTGCCCTGCAGTCGGCTGGAGTTGTCGTCAGCATGTCCCCCGCCCAGCTGGGCAGCACTATGTTCAAGGTGAGTCTTTCCTTAAAATGGAAACCAGCATCATGGACTACATGAGCAATTAAATCCTGTTAGGTACATACTCATGAAGTTCTCCTTTTTGTCAGAGGACTCACAAATCTGGGTGCATCTTTAAATTTATTCAAACGTAATTAAAGGAGACATAGCTGGTCTTGTGGGTAGCGGTTATATTTACGTGTCACCCTTAATTCAATTTCAAGGGTAGAATTGTATATCTGTAAGGATGTAAAGTGGTGAGTATAATGAGATGATTTAGGTAAAACAAATGTTACCAATGACTTTGGCCATTATCTTAGTAAGGTGACCAATACAGTTAAATAAAAAAAAGAACTCAAAAGATTGATGCACCCAAATAAAACCCAAATTATGCAGAATTTCTCTTTATTACATGTACTCGGGACTCAGACTATATACGGTATCATCTAATAGTGGACGGTATGAGCTGGAACTTTTAATCTGCCATAAAGTAGTTTAGAATCTAATATATGCACGTTTGACAGTGGGTGAGTTAAGGCTACTGTGTCTTTATTTCAGCACATCTCAACAGAATCGTTGTTAAAAGGTTATATAAAAAGTGGAATGCATGTATTACACTCATTCGTCATCTTATACTTTCATTACCGCTGCTGGCTCTTCTGAATGCGAATATTGATTTACACGCACCCCCTCCCCTAAGTTTAATTCATAATCATTGAGTGTAATTGTGAAAAACACGCAATATGGTTGCACATTTTGCCCCCTCCACCTCCATTCACATCCTTCATACGTCTCTGTTAATATTCAAGACCGCAGGATCGTATTTCTCAATGCAACTTTCATACCATGAATAGTGTAGCTTTAAATTATGGATTTGTGTAACATCATTTTCTATTGCGCACTCTACTTTCATGAAAAAAAAAATACATGACTTCAATCAAAAATTAATTAAAGCTTTACATGTGGGATTTCAATTTGTGCAGGAGTAGCAGTAATTTAGATGTTTGCCTAAAACTCCAAATTTATACACGTCACTTGCATATTTCCCAAGCTGTTTGTGGATGACACGGTTTGAAACTAATTCAAATATGCAATAGTTACTGTGATAGCCGCTGGAATTAGTCATGCCTCTGGTGCAGGAAGGTGATATCTGGAAAGTTGTTCATCTGACGACTTCATTAACATGCAAGAATAATTACAACCTTCTTAACTTTTGTTTACAAACTCCTACACGGACTCCTGCTCAATTCAATTTTCGCTTTACGAAATTTAGTCTGATGCCGTCACACTTTCTGGCACAGTCAGGTCCAGCTTGCCGTTGCTCTCCTTTAAATGTGTTTCACTTATTTCCTGACATGTTTTCTTGTTCTCATTGCTGTTTCAATAAAAGCCATTGTCTGGCATCACGTTTTGAGTGGCATCCTCCATTCCCTCAATTTTTGACACCTTTGCTTGTCAGGTGCCGCTCTCCTGTCAAAGCCGCCACCCACACTGTGGATATACGCCTTGAAAGCGTCTGTGCATTACAACCATCTCTTACTTTTCTCTCATTCCCCCTTTTTCATGCCATTATACAGTTATTTCTTGAATAGCCTCATCCCAAATGACTTGGCCATGCTGACTCCCTGTTAAAGCAGCTGCTTGCCCAACTCCCCTGTTGACCCACCAAAAGGTTTCTTAATTCATTTGCCCATTCCCAGAACAACAAGAGGCTTTAAAGGCTTTGAAGGCTTTGAAAACGTTCACCCAATGCCTCCTCAGGGTGGCAGTATACCTTTAGGTATCTCTAAGCCTTATTGGAATGGGCCAGTCCTTGTGTGTTCTGTGGACCTGATAAATGGCATTTGCATTAAGTTAACGCTCCAGATCCCATGCAATAGAGGTTTCCAAGGGAAGGGCATCTTCTGCCAGTGTACTTTTTGTGCAAGATCGCTAAAATATTTGTTAAAAAAAGTCACATGGTCTGATTTAGTAAATAAAGCAATCGTAGGCTCAAGTCTATCAGATTATTGGCGGTGCGAGCTCTCCCGATCAATCAATGCATTTCATGGACTGCAGCGACTTGGTCGTGAACCGGCATGCGTGTGTGGTCCACGCTAGGGAAAATAGAAACAGATTCTCTCCTGCTGTCACAGCCAGTTTCTCTCTTTTCAAAAGAGCTATGAGATATCAACACAAATAAATAATTCCCTTCTGTCTGTCTGTCTCACTTTATTCCCCGTTGCTTTTCTCCTTCCTCTCTTGTCTTTAGGAGTTTGAGAAGAGGAAGATGCTGTGAGCAGTTTGAGCAGACGTGTGACTTCCAAGATGAACAAGCTGATTCTGGATGTGCATATGCCCCCATTCTCTAACCCTGATTATCTCAGCCACCATAAGCACATATTCTGTGTTTATATTGTAATTCTGTTGAACTTGCACACAATGAAAGATGGAAAGTATCTTGCTGGTATTTAAAAGAGGTCTATTATACACCATGTCAAAGCTTTGCAGATTTTACCTTGCTCCACTTAATGTTAAAAGCTGAGATAAGACTGCCATTGTAACTTTAGGTTGACCTTATCTGTTATTGTAAGAAGTGTATTCCATCATTTGTAAATGGCTGCCCATCTGAATAAGATCTATTTCTCATCATCATACTGCGTCATTTTTTTTTTGTGAAAAATTAATGCTACAGTCTTCTACTGCTTTTTCACACGTCAATTCAAAATCTTAAACTCTAAATTGAATTTCTGCAGTTTGAAATTTAGGGCAATTGTTCTTAACTTATATTTCACAAATGTTGACCATTATCAAATGACAAGTGACCCAGACAGTGTTGACCAATTGAGGAAAAAAACACCAAATGCAAAGCCTTTATTATCTGAGATTCATCATACACTTTTTTAAATCCTGCAAAGTACACTGACATTGTCTGGAAGTTATGTAAAAGCAGTCTCCTTTACAGAAACTCTTTCCCGTTATCTTGCCTATTGTCACTAAGGATTTGCTAACATTCCGCCTGCAAACATCACCCAATTTTAGCGAGAACTTAATGGGGTAGAACACTTCGGTGTGTGTGTGTGTGTGCGTGCGCGTAGGAGTGAGCCATTGCAACCTTCAAGTTCGCGCATCTCATTCAAGGGCACCACCCTTCAAAACACAGAACAAAGACATTATTTTTAGTTTTGGATTTACACTGCCCTAAATAAAATAATTTAACCAAGTTTGTTATTGAGATTATATACGATGGTCTAGATTAGAATGTTTGGTTAATTTAAACAAAACAGATTATAGGCTAATCAGCATGATTAGCTGCACACAAAGTCTCTTGACAATTAAATCTATTATGTGGTAATCAAATTTGTTGCAGTAATTATCAGTTTGCTTTCTTTACATTTGAGTGTTTCAGGTACCCAGTTAAAATAGGATATGTTGAATAAAGTCTGTGTCGCTAAATCAAGCCACAGACAAGTCGATGTACTTTTCATATTATTGCAAGTCAAGTTAGAAATCCCCCCCCTGCATTGGATGAAGTTTTGAAACCTATTTCAATAGATTTAAAGCCTATTTGTTGCTGACATTTTTTAAATTATGTGTGACTAAACTGGATACAATTTTAACCCTTTTTTTTCCAATCGATACTGCAATGTTAAGTGCTGAATTTCGTAGGTTGCCAGTTTAAACACCAAATGCATTTTGTCATGGGAATGTGTGACTTAATCATTTTTCAATGTTATTGAAATGTCATTACTATTGTAATGACGAAAAAAAAGCATGTACCTAAAATGCAAATAGCGCTGTTTATCTCTTAATTAAGAAAAATGAAGAAATCCACAGCTAGCTTTTAGGATAACTACATCATCATTACTATACATAGGCATTAAATTAAACAAAGTGGAGAAAACAGAGAGGTAAGATAAGGTTACTGCAGTTTTTCTCGTGCCAAATCTCTTCAAATGAACAAATAAATGTAATGTAGCATACAATGCCTTGTATTAAACAATCTTCACCTTATTTTGTATTTATCTTCACCAGGGCAGATTAGCCTGTGTATGCAGTGTGAAACTGTTTACAATGTGTTTCTTTTGCTTCTTTTTAATCTGCCACAGCAAATTAACATAATGACTGACACTGGAGCTCCAGGCCTGCTGTTTTTGCATAGAAGCTTAGAAGTTCTCACTTTTAAGTTGAGAGGCTGCGAGGAATGGTTCCCACTGTGTATTGTAAAGAGCATATATTAACCTTTGGTGGTGTTAAGCTGCTTTAAACATGGCTTAATACAACTTTGCAGGATTTAATAGCAAACAAAAACCTTGGAATGTTGCGGCATATTTACGTCAAATGAACTTTCAGTGAGCTAACATCGGAATAGTGGGGATTGACATAATCTTGGCTTGTTAATGACAAAATTACTGCTACAATGTAAAACAGTATTTAGAATTGTGCAATATTTTCAATGTTAGGGGTTCCATTGAACGCACACAATGTGGCCCATTTTTTTTTAAAAGGCCCTGACATTGACTTTCATTCTCTACATTATAATGATGGGTGAGTACCGATACCAGGTGTCAATATCACACTGATACTGTACCTAACAAAGTGTAAAGTAAATGTGTATAATGAAATCAAAGGGGTTGATAATGAAAAGCTGCAAAATGTAGCATTTCAAATGTATTTGACAAGATCATTATTATTATTATGTTCTTCCTGATCAATACTGGTGAGAAAATGAAGCTTCAAGATGCTTCATGAACCAGTTGCATTGATTGAACATTGGACTCAAATCACCCTAACTTGCCAACTGGTTCATGAAGCAAATTTAAAGCTTCATTTTGCTATCTTTACTCATTGGTAACGGCGTTAACTAACAAAGCTCCACAAATGACCGGTGTTAATGTTGAGAAGAACATGCATATATGCAAACACCTAATGCATAGGATGAGTTGTGATGTGCTGAGATGACAAAATGGCAACCGGTAAGTGAGTCATACAGCGCTAAAAGGTTTTCAGTTAAATTGACAAGATATATGTAAGGTTAAGAAAAGTGTTTCTTTTCAGCTGCAGGTTCATGGATGAGTAGCAGCTAATTTGATGTGTGTGTTGGGGTCATTAACAGTTGCTAGCTGCAATAGCAAACAAAAGCGTATGCTTTCACCTGCCAATTAGGATAATTAATTTCCGGCGGCAACACGTCGACTGAAAAGCTGCATAGGTGATCTTGGATTTGTTGTCCTTGGCTGTAATTACATGCTTTGTTTGCACTCACTCTCAATTAAGTGTTCATCCATTCAGTGTCACCTCATACTCATTTTACATGGATGTGGGCCAGCGACCATTGTCAAATTGTTTTATAGATATCATTGATCTTACCTGATGGTGCAAAGTTTGCACGACACGGTCTCCATTAAAGCATCGAGCTCTTTTCAGGACAAGAAATAAAACCAAGAGGCTTGACAGTAGCAATTTGCATGAGGCTGTGTTGTTTTAATAGAACCGCTGACTTGAGATTGCTTTGGGAATTGAGGGCAAGAATGAGGACAGTGAAGGCGATGTATAGGCTTCGAAGAGTAAAGCCCCTCCTAGCCTTTTTGCTCTCAATCATCTGTGCGATTGGTTTCTTCTTAAGAAACACATTTTTGTATCCTGTATGATGATAAGATACGCCAAATATCAATGGAATTGATATGTTGACTCCAATCATTAGCATATTTCTTGACAAAATAAATAGAGCAGGAACGTGTTGCCTGCTATTCGGTGTCGTTCTGTAAAATCTGCAGTGAATGCAATAATTTGCATTTTTTTTTCATTGCTTTCTAACAAGACCTGTTTAAAGAAGTACTGAGGCAATTTAGCAATGAATTTTCATGAGATTGCAGAGAAACAAATGGAGTCCTTGTAATGTCTACAACAGAGACTCAGACTAATCAATGATTTAATTAGCTCTTTTATTCTGTTAATGCTATTTTGTTATTAAAAAAAAGATATACCACTGGGATATTCAGAGGTTGAACAAATATATTTGTTCTTTAAAATGCTTTGCTAATCAATATTATGGGGTTTTAAATGTTGAAATACATATAGGCTACTGTAACTATTAATACATCATTTCTGGATTAAGATATGAAATGTTGCATATATATATTAGTGGTTGAATATTATTCTTGATAATTTCTAGTTTCTCAAAGCAGACCAGTGAAATTTGGGCATACCAATGTGACTTCACTTTGACATTGCTCATTCATGTTCAAAATGGCAAAATGTGATGAAATTGAAAGAGTCCACATGAAAGCATGGCTAGATGGTTTTGCTCCCAAAATATTTATATACTAAAAATAATAAAACTGGTCAGAAGCAGCAGGTGTTTGGATGTAGGGCACAGAATAATTATGGTCAACAGAGCTAATGTTCAACTATTAAGACATTTAAAGTGACTCAAATAAGCGGTAGAAGATATAGATAAAAACAAATAAAAATAATAATAATGTAAACTTCCATTTCAATTTGAAGCTTTTGGCTCTCCAAAGGTCTCTGCACACCCCTGCCATGGACTCTCATATGTATTCTGTTTCTTGTTCCCCGTATTATCCTTTATCGAGTTGTGCTCTTCAATCTTAATGCCTTTTCATATCTTGTGCCATGTAAATTTAGCAGTAGTAATCCGGGATTATATCCCCTATTTCAATATTGATCCTATGGAGTGACAGTGCATTTTTCTTCTCTGTAGCTACAGAGATGTGTTTACACGCGTCTCTATTTGCAGTAGATGTTCAGCTCCCATGCACAGTTATCACATCCGCCAGCTTTTGCTAGACTCCTCATCAAGATTCCCCTCTTTGGGGTTGTCAGCAGTGTGTCCTAATCCAACCGAGGTATATTTTGTGGTATGAATTCTCTTTAGCTCGTCAGCTGTTGTAGATACCGTCAAACACAAGGCGCATTATACAGCACATTAATTTTTCAAATTAAGAGATAAACAAAACATCCCGGCCCACTAGGGAACCATTAGCCATTCTGATGAAAAACCCTTCAACTTTATCTTTTTTTTCTTCTTCTTTTTCATACACTGGCCTCTTGGTGTGTGAGCGAATCCTTTTAGTCGATGTTCATTTCACCCAAGGCCTTTGAGAGCACCCTGCTGACGGTGCTATAACGTCATGTTTACTCCATCTCCCTTACAAGTTTCAAATCAGTGTGGTTAATTTGTTTGTGTGGAAGGAAACCTCTGTTGAGTAACATTTTATGATTGGCAATTCTTTCTTAAATTAAATGAGTCATATTTAGCTGTTATTGGTGCTGTAGCTGACTCTGCTTGCACATGCACTTCCTAAAAAAACAAGTGCAATATCTAACTAATTTAATTGTATAAAATTAATGGATGTGTAGTTCCATATTATGAACCCTTAGAAAATGATCTGCTGACCGAGTGTTCCCCTCCGCGTTTTATACGGTTCATTCCTGCAGTCCATTGTTTTGTTGTTGCCCTCAATGTGGTTTCTGCCAAAAATGGCAGATGTTTTCAGGAAAAAAAAAAAACAACCACCACCAAACACTGCAACTCTGAGCCAAAGCAGCAAACAAGGAGGATTTACAGGAGGATAAATATTGAATTTAGATTTACCAGGTAGACTGAAAACATGACCCCGGTGTTTGCTCCAAACTATGGGATGTGAGACTATTTAACCAGATGTTCACTATACTACTGATATAATTGAACATTTATGTTCATTTTTATTGTTACAAATTGTATTGTGCTGCATTTACTTTTTAAAAGTACATTATGCACAATTTAAAACAGTTCCCAAGACAACTTAAAACTATCTAGAATATCATTCTCCAAAATAATAATAATAAAAGATGTACCAAAATGATGTAAGGATCATGACTCACATTGTTACAGAAATTAGCCTGTTATATGTATTTTATTTCCTGTCTCATGCAAAATGGACCACTGCTCAACCCACCTAAAGACCTTCTACTAACACACTAGCAAACTTTTAAATTTCAAATGAATTTCACAACATGATCCATTTACTGTGCATTTGCACTATTATTATTATTATTACAATTTGGTATGGCCACAGTTAGCCATCACTCACGGATCAGTTACAATACAGCAGTCCATGTTAAATGACATTTTCAAGAGATTTGTCATGCCCTTAAAGGACTTAAGGGCATGACTTTGTGCTTTTGTTCTAAAGACCACAAACAAAACCATGATGATTTAACTGGTTCATTCCAAGTATAGACTTTTTTTTCTTTTTCTTTTTATTTTTTTAATAGTTTTTGATCGTCGTAGCCTTAGAGAACCCCCATAAAAAGACATGTTGCTCCCTTTTTTCCTTTGCTCATTGCATCTTCAATGCTTGTATTTTATCAATGAGGTTTGGAGGCAAGTTTATATTTTTCCCTCTAGCAGAGACTGCTGTAATTATCTCTATGGTAACTCATTTCAAATCGTTCCCTACATTTGCATGAAAGAGGACAAAATGTTAGGATGGGGTGGAGGAGATCGCAGAAGCATTGATTCATTTTCTTTTAAGATGTTTTCTAGCCATCAGTTACGAATGCATCCAAGGTCATCTCTTCCACTCACTTGAGAGCTTATCAAACATGAAATTGAATGAACTTGCCAATGCGTCACTATGAGCAAAGAAGAACTTCCAGTTTACCCCCAACTTTCTAATGATTTAAAGTAGTGTGTTAGTTCCAGAATAAAGTGGATGTCTTTGAATGATGCATTTGCCTCATGAATAGCTCCACCACTTGCTGGATATTTCCGGTGCAATTTACAAATTGCTGTGTTGTTAAGATACAGGGCTTTAGTGGTTGCGCTAGGGTTACAGATGAGTAATCATAGTGTCCACTAAATTCTACTTTCAAACACAAGGGAAAAATGAATTCCAAACCAGTAAGGTGCGGGACTTGAACTCCTGGCTTTTTTCTGTTATCTCTAGAGCAAATATTTGTCTCACGCACTGTACCATGAGATACCTGCAACATGGAGGATATTGTTTAAAGGTTCGACACATTTATTTAAATCCACATTTTAAACGGAAATTAAAACTCTCAGCAAAGGGAGTATTTCTTCCTGCCACATTCACATATGAGTATGTCGAGAGTGTGTGCCTTCAAGATCCCCAGCAGATGTACAACAACGGGGTAATTGCAAAATTGCAATAAACTGCTGCTGCTGTTATGTTTAATTAATCAGCGTTCTGTGTTTGATTCGAGAATGTTGAATTATGGTTTACTTTGTAAGAAGAATCTGAAGCTGTGGTCTGTTGTCAAACAACCAGGGCATAGGAAACATGAATGGATGGGTGAATGAGTGAACTAAACCCATCTTTCAGTACAGCTTCCAAAGTCACTGTGAAAAATTGAGTTTATTGTGATGTAATCATTTTTTTCTCCTATGTATCCTGTACTTTTTTACTCACATTTCCTCTCTTTCAATTCATTTAAAAGGAACCCCGACCAGGGCCTGTGGCTGTTGTGCTCTCATTATTTTAGCCCAGATGCATTCGAGGCCTTTAATTGCCTACTGCTCATGAGACAGCTATCCGATGCATCCTGCTAAAAACTATGGTTAAAACCAAATACAGTGGCTACCATATTTCTTCAGAAGGAACCTTAACGCCCATGAGGGGTAAGTGGAAACTGAGCTAAAAGACGCGAAAGACAGGAGGTGTAGAACACCTGAACCATGCTGTTTCTTCTGTAGTTGCAGCTACGGACGACCCCAGACCACTGGACACCGAACATGCAATGGAGGAAAAAACAACATGAAACTTGAGTCACCACTGCTCCGGTGCACTGCGGTAAGTTGGACGATTTACTCAATTAAATACTCGTAATTCGCAGATTTCTAAACAGATTCAAAAATGGATTGGTTTATTATAAACCTTAAAAAAATGGCTATGATTCAGACTGAATGTTTAAATTGCTTTTCTTTTTTTTAAAAAGAAAAAGGCGTCGTAGTTGTGTCAATAACGACATCTCTGAGGTCTACCCGACAACACAAGCAGTTTAAAAATCTGTTGTGTTGAGCAATCCGTGCTCCATTTGTTGTGTTCGACCAGCCCTGTCTCAAAATGGTCATCCTGTGGCAACGTTGCTTCAGATTGGCTCACAGCACCCATAAATCTTTATAATTTTATGGATTTGACATTTTCATCATGGGCTTCTTCCTCACTTTCGTTATATAACTACCCAGAATGCATTGCGATGTAAACAACAATGGAAACGTTCATGCAAATAAACATATATATTTTTAAATGCTATCTTTGTCATAATACTAACAACCACATAAATCATATAGCGCAAACTTCATTACGGTACTGTATGACAGGTTAAAAGGATGTCCATCAGCAATGAAGACTTTGTAGGAATGTCATGAACATGATTTGTGAATGAGTAAATATCTGCACACAACACTTAACACTTTGGCTCGGTGAAAAATCCATCTCAGTTGAAGCGGTTTGTGGGTTTTAAAGACTTGCACCATTTTGTCTTCAAATAATCTTGTTACAATAGGAATTTGACCATACTTTGCCAAGGGGATGAAAACTATTGATTAGTCTGCTCACCAAGATGGTGAAATCTGCAGGACAAGGTGCAGAATGGTTAATAGAACTATGAAGGTGTTTTTTTTTTTGTCTTTATCAAACCTTGACCTTTAATCACTAATAAAAGAAGAGCAGGATAGCTGCAGCTAAAGATGCAGATAGTAAAACATTGTTGTATGTTCTGTAGATACGAGTATTAGATTAGTGTTATCCAAAATTAAACTTTGCTTTCATTGAGCTGCGTTGGCCAAACATTTGGAAGCGAGATAGCTTGTGCCTAAAGGGAGTTACTGGCAGACTTTATAAGGAGTCTTGCTGACTGATCAAGTGCCTCTATATGTGCATTTCCTCATGGCAAACTGCACAAACTTTTATGTGTAAAAAAACAGATAATGTTCAAAGTTATTTTCCCCCTCATGGCTTAATTAGTGATTATTACTACCACCACGTAGGAGAACATTTCAAACTCATCACAACTCTTCATTCAGCTTCAGCTTGTATCTGTAAGCAATGAGTGAAAATATTGCAACTTGAGTTTAAGATCAGTTTAAGATCAGGGGGTGTTTGAGAATATCTTTCGTTCTTCACATGTCCTGAGTGTTGTTGTTAGTCACCTAAATGTTGAACAGAGGCTGTGATTTACCGAAGTCAAATTCCTTGTTTGGCACGCTCAAACATGGCGAATAAAAAACTCTTGAATCTTGAATCTTGACACAAACCAATTCTAGTTTTCAAGTTACTAATATAAGCATGAATTCACAAGATTCAAATTAAATTAAAAGAAAACTCAAATGCTACCATCTATTTATTCATACCTTGTGTGAAAATACTTTGTACTTATTAAGTCTATGCTCTTACAATTACAACCTCCACTTTGATTCTGGCTAAAACTAGCAGTAGCCTCTTTGGAGGTCCTGTTAAGTACATCTCGTTGCCTGGTAACAGGTAATAGCAGTAAAGCTATTCTGATGAACTGATTGATTGCTTGAATCCTGTCTCGTGTATATGAACCAATGATAAATAGCTTGCCATGAAGACTATGGGGTGGCTATTCGTTGAGTTCCAAGAAGGAAAAGTGTATGTGTATGTCAGGTCCCAAAAAGCTAGGCTCAGTAGTTTTGTATTTGGATCAACAAGTATCAAAGCTAGACTTGTCAATTAGTGTACAGATCTGTGCATGCCTAAAGAACAACATGATGTATATTCTGGCTCCTAAAATTAAATATTTTCAAAAGAACATTAGTGAAACTGCTTTGCTGCTAAAATCCTTTACTAAATTGAATTCATGATGTAACGCTGTCCTTTTAACAAAGGACGCACACCCTGAAAGGTTCCCTGTCCACAGAGAAATATTTATCAAGGTTGTTGTTGGTTAGCACATCATAGAATCAATCACCTCTGCTGAGATCACAGAGGCTGGAAACATTGCTCAACACATTTCCACACGAAGCTGAGGGACTTAATGGTGTGTCTGTGATAAGACATTCAACCTTCATCTCTGCCCGCATGTGGCACCAGGTGATAAAGAGTGAGGGCCACCCTGGGCTCACTCTTCTTTTGTTTTAGGAATCTACAATGGCAAAGTGCTTGAGATGCATACCATATTTTACTCAACAGCCGTGCCAAGACTTTGTTACAGGACTCAATGTTAGGTCTTTTGATGAGTGATTCTTCTTCCCTTTCATGGTCAAAGACACTTTCAAGTAAATCAAAGAGGACCTTTTAGTTTCAAGCAGTCACTGCATTTGGAAGGCAAACATGCAAAATTACTGGAGTGTCCTGACTTAAGTGATGCACAAGAGATAATGTAACTTATTCTTATAGATGCTGATGGTGATAAAACATAAGCTTGGGAAGCAGGCGTTCCTACTGACATCTTTACAGATAACCGCCAGGTCCACCTTGCAGCTTTTTGGGCAGTGACTACCCAGTCCTTTTGTTTCTGTTGATAAATATTTTGGCACTCTGACCTCAATTCCTGCAACTATAATAGTGTCGATGGATTTATATGCGTTCTAAATTTACTGCAGGCAACTCACTGAATGAAAAAAGCAGACATCAAGTCATAATGTGTTAACGCCGCTGCCGCCTAATAAAAAGTCTTTGCAGCCTTTCAAGCATGCCAATAATTAACTTTTTACTTGCTCATTGGAGCTTGGCTAAGCTGCATACAAATATTTTTTCATGTTTGAATGGATACAACTTAATGTGCAGGAACTTTTGAAACAGAAAATCCAGTGGCATCCTTCGTCAAGCACAGTTTCAAGTGGTCTTTTATTCGCCTCCATGTCTTCATGGCAGTCCTACAGATATCTACAGAATTGTTTGAGTCGGAGAGACTTAGAAAAAGATGTAGCAATTCAAATGTACAAATGCCATGTCTGAATAGTATCTTGTTAAAATATTTTTCAGTTTTTGGTCAAAACAACATTATATTTGTCTTGCCGCTGCTGTAACGAGAAAGTTCCAATTTACCCTTTGCCAAGTGCAAAACCTTGAAAGCAAGATGTTTTGTTTTGAATTATTTTAGGATTATGTAAAAAATGCCAAACTGACTTCCACTCCTGGGGTGGCGCAGACTTAGATAGACTTAGATAGACTTAGATAAAGCAATTTATTTTCCCCTTTGACAGTTTCAGTTCGGTTTATTTTTATATATATATATATATATATATATATATATATATATATATATATATATATATATATATATATATATATATATATTATACATAGGTTCATAGATTATATAAGAATTATACATAATCTCACACAGTCCTCGCCATGAACCCAAGTGAAAGAAGTGACCAGCTAACATAAGGGCAGAAAACTTTTACAAAAGAGCGAGTTCCTCCTATTACTATTATTCATCTTAAAGAGTTAAAGATAGAATGTTTTTCAACTAAATGACCTAAAATCGGGCTGCCATCCTATTCATAAAACAAGGTAAGGCAGAAATGATTACAACATTTTCTCCAAAGAAGAATCAAGCAACGCTAATTGAGAAAAGTAATTTATTTAGCTGATTAAAAGTTTCATAGTAAATTTAATTACCACCTAATGGATAATATCCTGAAGGTTTACTAATTTCACAGAACCGAGCCATCATTCTCGAGTTAAACATGGCTCCCCCCCCCCCCCCCCCCCCCCCCCCCCTTCACCCTAACAAAGCTAATTACACACTCGTCTCTCTCGCTTGTTCTCCAGCCACTGGCTTATTTTACTTTGCTGGTGTACAGTTCATCTTGTTCTCTGCAGCCAATTTAAAAGCAGCCTAATCCTGTGGAGAATATTGCAGCTTGCTCTCCTGTGATTGAAGCTTGCTTGGATCAGATTTAATGCTCTTGGTTGTATTGAGACCATATTCATATGCACGTATAAATGTCAGATGCCCCACTCTATAACAATAGACCTTTTAAATTAAAATGCTGTCAGGTGGGAGGAGCTGTGCAAGGAGGTACAATTTGGAATTTTCCATCAAAGTCTTGCCAAATTCTGTATGAACCACCTTTTTGATATCATATATGTTGAGACTTAAGCAGCTCATCGACACTCATTAGTTATTGACCAGGGTTCAACTTTCATTTCACACGATTAGTTTTTGAACTGGTCGCCAGCCATTCGCAGGACAGTTTTTTTGTAAGTCTTTTTTTTCTTTTTTTTACTTGAACGACACCAGTAACGACCATAAGTGATTATGATCATAAGTGATTATGATCATAAAACATTCAAAGCAGCACTTCACATTTCATTTGCTAATGGAATTTCCAGTGTTCAGATAGTTTTAGCATCCACCACAAGACATTGCAGTACATGTTGTATAATGCAAACAAATGTGTTTTGGTGGATCAACATTGTTGACTTGCTTTTCCCATCACGAAGAGGATGTGACGTAAGCAAACTTAATTGGATCTCACAGGACAAGGTTTACGGTCTTAAGCCACATTTTCTTAAAGTTGGCTTAAGTGGAACAGAAGCACGTTTGTCATCTATAGTCCCTAATGTATTATCAATGCAAATCCTGTTAAGCGAATGTGCATACGGAGGCTCAAATGATAATTTAATCCTACAGTAAGTGTTCCTGGATGATGCTTTGAGTCCCAGTGTGAATGCAAAATGAACTCTCAGCGCTACCTTAGATCAGAGTTCATGCCAAGCATCTAGTGGCCAGACATGTTTGCAATTCAACGTGTGTTGGAGAAGATGCTGTGAGTACACATGAATAATAAACAGCATTTCTAATAACTGCTGCGCTCTTGACTCGGTAGCTGATTGTACTACAGTGGGTGGTCTTGCTGCAACTCACCTGACACAAATATCACACAGCATTCTCATCTACTCTTTAAAAGCTTTGTGATGTCATCTGACGGAGCCAAAGCACAAGCTGAGGTATTTACTTTTGAAAATGAATAACAAACCAAGACTGGAAAGTTGGAAACAAACTTTTCTTCTCATACACTGGGACATCTTAATTGGAATTATATTGGTCACTGCGTATGTCAGACGGAATTAAAAAGTCACATGAATGACATGACTTGATAAGTCATTCTGTTTTTGATTTAAAATGATCATTTTCAATCCTACAATGCACAGTGCTGAGGATAATGAAAGCATGGCAATTGCTCCCGACATTTCATTTTATATTTTGATGCAATTTCATTACCACTTTTAAAATAGCACTTTTGGGCAAAGTCAGCACTAAACTATTAAATCTTATAAAGGTTATTTAAATGTTAAGCAACAGCAACAACTTTTATGTGAATGCAGTGCACAGAATGTGAAACAGACTAACTGGCGAGGATTTTTTTCATAAACATAACTTGAACATTTAATAAAGGCATTGATGAGTGAATAAAGGTCTGATTTGACCAAGAAAAAAAAAAAGCAAACCTGAGGCCCTCCTGTATCCAAGAACAAACTCCGTTTGACCCTACTGGGCTGTATTGAATAAAATAAAACACTGTTCGCGAGCAGAATGTTTCTGTAGCTTCAAGACAACCAATGTCATTCTAATTAACTCACATAATGGTAAAATTGTCTTTTGTTACTTTACTGTCAATTAATGCGGATTTTATGATTACAGTACCATTATTTCTATTATTTTATCACCCCTCATAGAAATATATTCCAGAATACGACACATGCTCAGTGATCATTTTTTAGGACTAGAATAGCAGTCTATAAAATACCACTGTACAATTATAGAAATTAAATCTATATTTTTGATTGAGGACGAAATATTCTTCAGATCTCACCTTGTCCAGATGTCTCGTGGTTGCAGAGAACAAATCAAAATGTATAAAACCAGCACGTGTAAAGCAATCCATTCTTTTGAAAAGCGGCTATCCTTGACAGACCCAATTGACCTTGGTGCATTGGGTGAGAGACAATCTCTCATGAAGACCAGTTGCAGAGAATACATCTTTGTTTTATCTATAAACTGTTTGTATGAAACCCATAGGCTGCTTGTCATTGTGAAGAGCAGTCTAAAAAACAAATGGATGGTTGTGGGTTGCAATGGTGCACAAATTGCATGGCAGAGTTGGTTCTAATCGGTTCGGATTACTTTACCAGTACTTTTTATTTTGTCTTCTCAAGATTATATAAATAACATCCTGATATAGTTTGAGTGAAATACTGGAGACAATTCTTGGTAGAGTTCATGTTAATTTTTTTTCCCTGTGTGGTACGCTTGCTTTGAAAACATTATCTATGTTAATGTATCTCCCTTTTACGTGATGTGAGACCTGCTAGTGCCTCAAATCTGTTATCATTTTCTATGCCTTTAGAGTACTTCTCTGGATGTGCCACTCGGTGCTCGATCTTACAACCCGCTGCTTTTATGACAAGATAGAAAAATGGAAACGCATATTTTAACCTAGCTTCGCTGCAGCATGCTTCCCATAATGCAGGCTGTGCTTAAAACAGTGTTGGTGACCTCTCTTTGTTTCTCTGTCTTTTTTAAAATTTACTACTAGTCCACTGGACTGCTGCAATATTCGTGTATTTAGACTCACTTAATTCAGACGAAGGATAGAGGACAGACTGACAAAATTTGGTAAAGTTCCCATCTCTGAAGGTTCTTTAACTACCCAAAGCGCAGCTTTGATTTTTGAAAAACTGTCTGCCATTCTCCTTGTTTCTATTGGACAAAACAAAATGTAAAGACCAATTAAATTTACAATAACTTACTACTAATTGATTATTCACAAAAAAAAGGTAAGGGCTGCAAACATTTCTGATGGCAAAAGGGTAGCACGAGAGAGAGGTCGCGTCATATCGCTCAGAATCCTTTGGGTAACCTTGGTAACAGAACAAATTGCAACATTCTCTTTTCTTTCATGACCCCAATTTATCTCCCACCCCTGGTCCTTGCTGACTCAAATAGAGCTTACAAAGAAAAGCATGTTTTTTCACATTTTATTTTGTCCTTCAGCACTATTCTTTGGTTGGGGGTGTTATAGCTGCCTCTTCCACCTTGATGATACGTTCAGCACAGCAGGTTTGGCAGCGCTACAAAAAAAACATTAGCACACAGTTTTGGTGAAGAAAAAAACACATGGTAGTCGTTTAGCTGACAGAGAAGCAGCCCGGGAAGTTTTTGTGAAGCCAATTTTACTGTACATCTTTAATCAGTAAACTTTTTGTTAGTCTAAATTTTAGACTCTAAAACATGTCAAAGGCAATGCACCATCCATGAATTGTGAAACCAGTACTCATTTCTCAAACGGCCAGTCTGGGCACAGTCACGAATATCAATTTTCTTTTCCTTTTTTCTCCACTTTAAATCTTTGGCGTGCTTTTATAGCAGCATTTAGTTTCTATTTCTTTCTACTGAGTCTGAGTCAAAGTCTGTGCAAGAACCTGAGGCAAGCGCCATTTCAATTTTTTGTACTATGATAGGACAATAAATACTAATACGAATAAAAATACTAATAAAAACAGGTTGAAAGTACTTGAGGTGTGTCCCAAGACTTTTGCCCATTTAGTTCAGGTGAATTAGAACTCCATATGCCACATTGATAGCTATTAAGCGGTCCAGTGTGACTCAGACTAAATTAGAATTAGTTTCTGGAGATGATTTGACGAGGTAGTACCTGCAGGTAATTGGTTGTGTAACTGAACGTCAGTAAAAAAACATTGAATGGTATCTTCAATAAACAGCATGCACTCACTGTATTTTTCTGTTCTTTGATTGGGACTCAGTGCTTTTGACACGATTATGCGGTGAGATATAAACAAGGAGGCTGTGAAGGATCACATTACAAAAAGCAATAGAAGGTTTAGCAGCGTAAACAAAATTCTATTTCACATTGTTAAATAGCAATTGCAGGGAGGTAAACAGATATTTTGCATGGCAGGTGCTCATGCACAAAAAAAGGGCACCCTTCGCCGAAATGATTCACAAAGTTTAGAATAAAAACTATATGTAAAACTTTGCACAGTAAAAGAGTAAAATTCTTTTCAGGAAGCAATACGATAGTCAAGGATAGAATTTTTAATTCAATTTCTTAACATTTTTTTTCTGGTCTTGCTACATAATGTCCTTACACATACCTCCAACTGGCAATTTGTTCAGTCGAACATGTTACATGTCCTTGCTGTGTGAAAGGAGTGCAAGAAAAGCCTTTAAGACTTAAGTATACTGTTTTGACAGCCCGGAGGATTTGCTTTGGAATTACTTTCTTTTCATCTGTCACAGTAGAAATTCATGCTTTCTGGCTCTGTATATAAAGCCCGTTACCAGAGTTCATTTCTCACTGGAAATAAACAACAGCTCCTTCTTTTATTTGTACGGCATATGCAGGTACACTTAGCGCACTGAAGTTAATGTGTTTTAATTTTTCTATATTTATCTTAAATGTCATAGCTGTCTGATGGCAAGCCCAAAAGTCCACTTTAGACAACTTGACTTTTTTTTTTTAAACATTAATTACTGCACTCTGTGATGAATGAGTCAGCATATAATTTATAGCTGTGAAAAGAAAAAAAAATGTCAGTTGATAACTTAATTCCTCAATCGCTCAATTACATTTTTTGGGGGACTTTAGGGCAGTAACAACTGTGCAGCACATCTCGCTTCAATGTTGGACTAGGATGTACTGGGTAGACGTTAGAAAAGAAACTGATAGTTTGCTGCCGTACATAAAATATATTTTTGTACTACTCTTTGCTCGTCCATGCTAGTTAAATCATTTACCAACTTGAAATGAAAGGCCGACGGCCATCTAACAATTTTCACTGCTGCCACAGCATATACAGATCTTTTCAGTATAGTATGCCATCTTAAAGTCAATAGCAACAGTTCAACATTAACTCCACAACATTCTTGTGTGTTGATTTCAAGGGCTAATTGTGTCACTTTTCATATCGAGTCTGAAAAGATGAGTGAAAAAGTCATCTGCAGAACACGGTGACTCTCATTGTGGCATGTCTGGAGCACATTCTCCATTAAAAGCCTTTTGTTGACTCCTGACAGTCAGTCTGTTCTCTCGTCTTTTTTTTCTTCTCTGCAAGAGCTGACACCTACAGTGGAATACCATTGACAGGAACTAATAAATCCTGACAGGCTCTTGCTGGAGCACATATTAATGCCTTGCTATGCGGCAGGCCAAACTCTGAGAGTATTTCAATAAAGCTCTTTACCCGAGGCATTTTATTTACTGACCACAGACAAGCAGACAAAAGCCAGCAGCATTTAAGGTTAATTACCTGCCGACCTTCAGAAAGTCTGACTTTCCCTATTTCGGGCAAAACGAGTCCAAGCTGTGTTAAATGCTCATCTTTTGTCTGTAAGGTTGAATAGGATTTTAAACCTGCCATAATATAATGTTCACCCACTCTTAAATTGTCAAATCCCTCCCGTTGTTTTTTTCTTTTTTTTTTATCTTGAATCTGCTTATTGAGGTAGCACTTCTTCTCATTTTATATTCTTGGCTCTGTTTACATATGGCTGTAGGTTTCCGAGGCTTTGCAGAACTCTTTACCGTCACAGGTGGCTTTTAAAAGTCATGTCTGCAAAATGCTGTGCATGCTCAACCTGCACTACAATTGTTTCTGCCTTAAGCCATCACATTATGGCCCACAGCCCTTTTTGGCACCCTAAGTAAATTCCTCTCTTGTCAAAGCTTAAGGCCCCCATAAAAGTGTAATTGTAAAAATGGATTTGTTTAATATGGTGCTTAAGCTTCTACAGTGGGAACAGTTAGCCTACTGACGATAACTACTAAAGTCATTTTGTGTTGTTTGTGCGTATAGAACCAACATTCACCTGACACCCATCAAAACTGCTTTAGCTCCATTTATATTGTGTCTCCTTCAAATGTGCTACAACACTTCCAATGAGGCTTAAATTGTTAGTGGTTATCTTCGTGTGTCTGATGAAATGCCACATAGCAGGGGTGCTAAACACTCTCTGAAAAGGTCATGTAGTACTTTCTTCTTTCCTTCGCCAAAGATCTTGCACCTGAAGAATGGGCTCAGAATGCGGACCTGTTTTGTGAAATCTTTATATTGGTGTCCAGAGATTCTTGAGAGGTTTATCAGAATCATTTGGAATATTAATGAGAGGTAGTTAATACTATAAAAGCATTCGCTAATGTACTATGCGGCAATAGAAAACAACACCGCATACATATCTACATCGAGACCTCAAGTTATTTGCGGAGGTCTCAGTATCAATTACAACAGGAGAGGGGTGGGGGATTGCTTTTCATTTATGCTGCCGCAATAAGGGCCTGGAGAGCACCCACTGTCTCCTGGCTTGCCGCTCCTCATCAGAGCCACAATAAATCAATTTTCATCCGCACACCAGCCCCCGCTTGCCTCTTTACCACCTCCTCTCTTTCCTTTCCTCTCCACATCGCCTCCATCTGTGGTCTTCAATGACTCTGGTTTTGATCATCTATCTCAGAGCCACTTTGGAAAGTATTATTTAAGAAGATGAAGTCATAATTTTATAATAGTTGTACATTTTAGAGACCAAATTATTTTACGTGCGTACAGAACATTATGCTTGCGTGGCATCTGAATTACCATCTTGAGGTGTGGCATGACAGATTTGTAAAATGACATTTCCTGTTTTCTCAAGGTGATCTGTTGTCCAAATGTCATATCCCCATCATGTAAACGACCAAAGAACAACCACACACCATTTCGTTGTAGCGTTGATGTAGAGCCATTTTAATTTTCCATTCAAACCCTGCAGCTAGTCCTTCCATAGCTCTATGAATTCGATTTTGGCAGTGTTATCTTCTTGCGCTATTGGCAAGCACCTTCGCGGAACACTTACTCATGAGCGATCACAAATCTTCTTTAACCAAGGCCCCGTTCAGATTGCTCTGTCACTCCCCAAACTGCCATTCTCGTCCCCTTTAATAAACTATATCTTATAAGTACGCTTGCACTCTTCACTCTGGAATGCCAACTCAGACTTTAACCTCTTACTTGCAGGATTTAAGACATGGGATTCAGGTGTTTGAAACAAATCATGTTTATTTTTCCTGTCATAAGCAAACAGGATGCAACAACAAAATGCAAAGAGGCACAGGTCTTGTGGCACATCAAGTATGTATTCATTTTGGCTGAGTGTGGCATTCATCCAGCGTTGGATTATACACCCTGACAAGTGTCCAACTAAGTGAAATATCTCCACGGCCCACTTAGTACAAGAACCATACACAGGTATTAAATGCCTCCTTCACGGAAAAAAATCTTGTTTCCAAGGAAAGGTTTTAAAGGGCATCAAATAGGCCCATACAAGAATTTCTGTGAATGAATCACAGGGATGGGGAAGTGGCGGCCAACGTGATGCATATGACCACACCGAGTGGCCCATTTGATTTTATTCTTTAATTGTCAAATCACCAGAACAGATGAAAGAAAGTGTGTGGCAATTTGCAGATTCGTAGAGTTGCTTTGTGTGCGCAGTCAAGTTTTTGTTCGTAGTTGCATCAGCAAACCGTTTACAAATCAAGCCATTGGTGCATCCGCACAAAGTATCGGAATGACCAATTCCATCTTGAATTTAGCTCAGTATTGAATCAAAAATTAAATCAGTGTGATCAAACATTACTATAAATGTATGGCTAATTTTTTTGAGCACGTCAGTGAAAAGGTCTGAGTGGTATGATTTTCTACTGGCCTGATTCTCTAATGGCCTAACTTTTCAGAGGGCGTCGCGTCTTTTCAACCACATCCCCATGGCTCCGCTGACATGCCGAAATTCCTTTCCCTCACCATTAATCACTCTATAAAGACACTGAAAATAACTCACATTTCTTTGTCCTCTTGTCTTCCACATTCTAATTTACCTTGGCCATTGTCCTCCTCCACTTCCATCTTCAATCTTAAACATTGCTGATAAATTCTAAATATCTGGGATTATTTTTTCACCTCCCCATTGGTTTGTCTCAACGTTGATCAGAATGTTTGGTCCGTGCTTGAGTAAGCAAACATACAGGCAGCAAACAGCAGCAATGATGTACCAGAGAATTTGCAGCGGTTGGGGATGAGCTGTCAGATGCTCTGCTGGGCTAATGATCACTGGTGGGTGCTATGGGAATTGAGAGTACCTAATTCAGGACATTTTAAAAATGTGGCTTGTTTGTGTAAAAGCCTGTAAATGTTGAGATTCTATTTTTTTTTTCCATTTAGTAAGACTTCTGCCTGATGGATACAACTGATTAGGCTGAAGGGTAGTCATTATAATTACACATTAGTCCAAGATGATGCATTTCAAGATGACAAAGTCAAATGGTAAAATTTCTTACAAATAGGAATGGCTCGTTCATTTTAGGCTGAAGTATATGCGCTGGCGTTTTCATCTAATTTTTATGTTTGCATTTCAATGTTTTACACATACACACACGCACACACACATACACACACACACAAACATCTGGCCACTGAAAGTTAGAGCACAGAGAGTCGCCACTCAATAGGTATTGAATGTTTGGATGCACTCGACTCTTCAACAGTATTTCTTTACTGTTTGCAAACTCACAGGGACGATCCACTGCAGACTCTAGGTGTCATTGACAAACTTGATATTGTTGCTATGATAATGAGCTGCTTGCTCAACAA
Organism: Syngnathus scovelli; assembly: GCF_024217435.2. Taxonomy (NCBI): domain Eukaryota; kingdom Metazoa; phylum Chordata; class Actinopteri; order Syngnathiformes; family Syngnathidae; genus Syngnathus; species Syngnathus scovelli. The sequence continues at coordinate 7,147,739 of NC_090851.1, read as the reverse complement.
ACTTACGATAGTCCTTCTATTAGACCTGCTAGAGTCCCTCTGAAATGGAATATTTGTCCCAGAAGGCCAAAAAACCCCAAAATGTCTCACGTTTGCAAAATGTAGGAAGAGACAGATTGGATTTGCTGCTCCCGTCTGGTAGGCATACATCTTATCACAGCAATGTCAAATATGCCAGATCCACTTTGGTCACTGCAATATCTTTAGCAGCTTGTCCCTTGCAGTCCATAATCACAGAGCGTCTGTGAGTCCTTGGTTTCACTTTTCAGGCAGCAGTCTGTCACCCGTTGTAATATCTGTCAAAAAAAAGAAAGAAAAAAAGAAGGATCCCAGTGGTATGAAAAAGAGAATAACCCATTCATGCATATGTATGAAACATGTCACTCTTTCAACCTAGTGAATTTCTCTGGGAAATTACCAGACCCAATTTGCAGGTCTACGCGGACTGCCTTGGACTGATTTTGGAAACAGAGACCATGACAAAACAGTTATTGTAATTAAGTAAAACTTAGACAAGACAAATAAATTGTTACTGAATTAAAATAAAAGAACAAAAATTAAATTACCTTCTTTGTTTAAAAAATGACAACAAACTAAAATGATAGCAAAATTGTCATTACATTTTGTCTTTGTCATACATTACATATATTCTGTCATACATGAGCCTTTGGGAGTTAAATGTACATTATTTCTGAATCAGATTGTACAGATTGACCATAAATGGGGGTCTTTTTGCTATGACGGTGGCTTCTTTTATCATTTGCAAAAATGTTGCTTATTTTTTCTGATGGCATCAATATGGACAAAGCTCTATCTTCCGAATCATGTCATTGTAATGAAATAATGGAACATCATCAGCCCCTATTCCAGATTTCCTGGCAGTGCTTCTTCAAATCACAATCTTCTGCATATCTGCTTTTGAGATAATTCCAAGAAACGTTTGTTTCTGTGTGTACGTGTGTGTGAGTGAGTGCATCCAAACATTCAATAACTATTGAGTGGCACTCTCTGCTCTCTAACTTTCAGTGGTCAAACAATTGTGTATTGTGTGTGTGTGTCTCTCTCTCTCTCTCTCTCTCTCTCTCTCTCTCTCTCTCTCTCTCTCTCTCTCTCTCTCTCTCTATATATATATATATATATATATATATATATATATATATATATATATATATATAATGTGTGTGTATATACTTAATACATGCACGCACATGCATATGTACATATACTATATATATATATATATATATATATATATATATATATATATATATATATATATATATATATATACACACATACATACACACACACACACACACACACACACACGCATACACATACTTACACTGTCCATAAATACACGTACACACATTAGAATTTTTATCATAGTTCTCTATGGAAGCCTATACTCAAAGCGCTCACACTAGATGCATTTTTCATATGCTCCACCCATTCCCACTGGTGGTAAACTACTTAAGTAGCCACAGCTGCCCTGGGGCAGACTGACAGAAGCGTGGCTGCCACTGTGTGCCTAAGGCCGCTCCAATCACCAAACATTTGCACCCAGGCCTACACCAGTGTGAGTGCCACTGGAAGCAAGGTGTGTATTGACACAGCGGGATACGAAGCCCCTACCCTCCGGTTACTGAACAACCCGCTCTACCGCTGAGCCATGGCCGCCACACGGCGTGTCTCTGTATTTTGTTTTTCACTTGTAAGCACAAGAACATTGATTTGGGGAAATCAACATATATTTTAGGTGCTAAAAAACATGGCCCTAAATGCAGTTATTCTGTTTTGTGGTGAAGGTTTTTATTCTATGATCAGCCAAAGAGTTTATTTTTTTATTTTTTTTATATTCATTGAAAACGCTTGATTTTAAAACTGCCTATACTTTTCAGGGGTGCAGGTGCGCGTTGAGTGAGCTCAATATTTCAATTGCCAAAATAAGTTTTTCCATTGTGAAACGTGGCTTGACTGCATTTCAAAAGAAATTAGTTTATAGAAGTTATTGTCTCTTGTATTTTCCCCCCAACTTAAAGATATAACTGAGAGGAGCAAACAACTTGCTTGCCGAGTTGAGCTAAATGCCAGAAATGTCAACAATTTATACATATTTTAAAGTTGTTTCAACTGTTGTAGCCCCCACCCCTGCTAGTTATCTGATACCATTGTTAATGGGCTTTTAGCTGCCAATTATATCACAGATATAGCAGCCATAACTGTAAGGTGTCCATAACGACCTTGTTTCTGTCATTGCACAGTCTTGTTAAAATGTCTTACTCAAAGCGCTTCCAATTAAGTACAAAAAGAAATTCATTTACCACTGGGTGGAGCTGTGACACTCTCCATTCCTTCCCCCTCCCTTTTTCCTTTTCTCTTTTCATGGTTTCAGGCTGTCTTTGGCCTCTCTTGCAGTTTTGTTATCGGTCCAATCCGACCAAATGCTCTCTTTGCTGTAGCTGAATGTGCCAGCCATTAAAACACAGAATTATTGTAGCCACAATGGCATACATTTGTAGTGTTTGTTTGTGCGACACATTTAAACTATTCTTGGTTCCAAATAGTCTGCGTCCATTCAATTTCAAGTGACATGATGATCAAGTGTTTGGCACAGTCACCTCACAGTTAAAGGCAGCGCTAAAGCACGGGCCTTGGGGGCACTGCCCCCCTAAAATATGACATTTGGGTGTTTTTTTTCAAGAATTTTTCCCCTTCATTTTGTCCTGTCTCTCGTAGGGAACATGTAGTGAATGTTTTTTAGCATTTTTTATTTCAGCCTGATAATGGGAATGTCGAGTGTGTTTGAAACAGAACATTTCGTTATCGTGACCTTTAATCCAGCAGAATGTGCTTCTGCACTTGTGCTAATAAATACATAATGTGCCAAATTTTGTACACGCACGTGGCAGACTTGTCAACAGGTGATAAGGATAAAAATAGCAAAGTGTGAAAATGTCAACTACCCTTAAAAAGAAAAGGTTGGTGTATTACTAGGCGAAACAAAATGTGTCATTCGTGCCAAATCAATCATCAGTAACACACAATATGCTGCATATTTACCAGCCACGACAATTAAATTACTTGACTTCCAAAATAAGATCCACGTCAAAACTTCCTGCCCACCTCTGATTATTATGCAACATAATTTTACTCAACTCCAAATGAATACTACAGGGATAATGAAAATGAGCAGAAAGGGAGAAAAATTGATAAGTCACTTACTGGTATATCGGATAGCCTTCCATTGTGATTGAAGTCTCATCTGCACTTACATGTAGAATAAATAATTGTTCTGTAATACAACAACAACAAGAACAACACAAATGCACAGAGAATGTTTGATTATTCTGACCTTTACCGATTTTACTGCAAGTGGTGTTTGGTGAATGCATTTCTGTGTAGTCAAAATCTCTTTTTTTATTTTTATTTTTTTATTCAGTAAATAATTGTCTCTGTTTTCATGCAAATGTAGTGTTGACACCTCTGTCATCTTACTCGTACTGCAGCAATGTGCTCTGTGAGGCGAGAGAGTTTGACATATGGCGACGTGAGGCCCCAGTCCTCCCTCCTAGGGGACGACAGCCACCTGGCATCTTTCTTCTCATGTCTTCTCGCATCACAGATCTTCAGACGTTGCATGATCCTCACTTATGATCTTCTTTCTCAGGCACTCCGAGGTAACAGCATACCAAACACAGCGTCGTGCTTGATGGCTTCAATTTCTGCAAGTTCCCTCTTCCAAGGCTATCACGTGAGTTTAGCTTTCTCATCCATACACACTTCAATATATGCCCACTTGCTGTAAAAGCCCCATCTTTGGTATCTCATGTTTAAAATGGTCTAGACAATGGGCTCCCATTGTTTTTTAGCATACCGTCGAACACCAACAAGCAGATTGTCCTCCAATGTTTTCCCCTGGCTGATGGATCTGGGCTGAGGGTGATCAATGACTGGGTGTGGGCTCTCCTGGAAACACAGAGCGAGGAAGGACTTCTAGTCTGTCTTTTTCTTCCTTTAGAAAATGCTGCCTAAAGCCAGGGGCATACAGCAAGCTTTTAAAATTGTCAGCCGACTTCCAAACTATGAATCCGACATGTCATCGATTGAGGTCGGACGTCCTTCCGAGTGGCCAAGAGCAGCTTGAAGACACTACACACGGTATGATTATCTTCTAAGATTATCTTTGGAGCCATTACCAGAATAAAGGATACTATTGTCTACTATTGTCCGAAGGGGAGATTCGGGGCTAAATTCCGGCCAATATTCCTGCCGTGTGAACCAGGTTTAGGATGCAAAAAGCACCAATAGCAAAACACGTTTTCATTATACGGTGACAAAAAAGTTCTTATAAAACTTGTTTTTAATATATACACTACATCTCAAACCTTCATGTGAAAACTTAACTTGTGGCAATGTTTACAAAACGGGCAGCGAAAAAAAAGGCTCTGAATTCATTCCTTGCATAATGAACTAAACTTGGCCTCGTGCTTTGAAAGCAGCTTTAACTCATGTAATGTCTCACTGTTCACACGTCCTTGGGTTTTCAAGCAGTGTTTGCTTACCAATGCTTTCTGTCAGAGCTCATAAAAACTGCATTTCCTCTTGACAGCTGTAATAGTATCATTTGCATGCCTACAGCATATGTTATGAGAATGTGTATGTGATCCCTGCGGAAGAGCTGATGGATCCAGTTAGGGAGCTGGGTTCCTAGGCCATCTTGCTTAGCCTGCTGCTTCTGCAAACACGGACAAGCATAACTGGCAGGGAAATGATTGCTGGATTAATGGTTTCCAGTGAGTTCAGTGATGTTAATTTGGCAAGTAAAATTGGCCAAATTACACAGTAATTAATCAGATGCAAACGGTCCGATTCATTAGACGCTAAGAGGTTCATCCACTCCCCGTTTTCAACAACAACAACGAAAAAGTCTGAACACTAAATGCTTAGTACTTTCTATTAGTGGTCCTAAAACTTTTACAATGACAGTAATTCCACGTAACCCTTCTCGTGTATGTTGTAGGAAGTGCTTGTGCCCTAAAGGTATACATAACAAAACCATAACTTTGTAATATTATTTAATTAGTTACCCAGTCAGCAAAACTAAACTATGACAAGCAGCGCTTAATAGTATATTTTTATGTGGAACTGCTGCGTCTATCGTAAATTAACATGTTTTTCATGGTTTAAAATGACTGCAATAGCAATGCTAATTTTTGTTAGTTTTCTGTGGCATTTCATAATGAATGTTGTCAGGAAGATAGCTGACTTATGTTAGGCTGATATTATTGGCAGTGGTGTTGTTGAAAGTACCTTCACTGAACATTTACAACGAAATTACAGCATGCAGTAAACAAATGCTTCAAGATGCAAATTTGATATTTTAGATTCAGCCCACTGAAAAATTCAAGCCCCAAGATTTAGTCACATCATTTAAAGATGGGGCAAGGGGGTTGTGTTTTATAATCTGAATTTTATGCTAATGTTAAAAGTAAGTATCCAAACAACAAATGAAAATATACTCAGAAGAACAATAAGGACACAAGACCTACAGTAAAAATCAGCTTGCTGGCAAGTCCCGTGGGCTCAATGCTCACTACACTCACTGCACTTTACCACAAATGCGAGTACCATACGTTGCCTCCCGACCCTGCATGTGTTGACATTGCTCATGGTGAGATCAAGCTCTGACGTATTCTTTCCGCATTCTACTTAAGGCTTCCTATGAATAAGCCACTGAGCAGATTGGAAAACATCCGAAAAGCACGTACTGTACAAATGCGAACCCAACCGTAGTACTTTGGAGAAATGGGTCCTTTGAGTTTGAGCTGCAGAAATCTGACTTTTGAAAAGGCTGTAATAAAACGCAACACTCTTGATGATGACCATCTTGGATAAAAAAAAAAATCCTCTGAAAGTTCTCAACTCACCTGAGGGATAGAGAAAGGTTCAGCAGTTTTCCATGTTTATTTCTGGGTGATGGGGCCTGTCAGCAGCCAGAAAAGCCAACACAGTGTATCTATCTTAGCAAAGCGCCTAATTGGACAGGACCATGCCAAGTTTGTCGAGGGCAGAGTGCCAACAAAAGCTGAAGCAGGGCTTTGGGCTGCAGCAATACAAATGAAATATGGCGATGACAGGGAGTTGATGAAGAATTCAGGAGGAGAAAAGTGCTTTGTATATGAAAATATAAGTACAACCCCAAGTTAAGCAATACACTGTGCGTCATTGTTATTCCGTTGCATCTCTTTAAATTACAACTATCTCATCAACTAGCTCATTACAGCGTTCCAGAGTGCCTTCCCTTCTCTCGTATTTGTGCCTTTCACAAACTACCATACGCATGCGACCACTAAGTATTTTGGGAAGTTCTCCAGCTTCCATGGTGATAGTGACAAATGGCCCCTTCCACAACTCAAACGCCACATAATCAGGGACACCGCCGTTTCAGCATCTACCTGCCATAGTAATTAGGCCACACACTTAATTAATCTACTACCTAACAGTCAACCCAGCTGTACACATTTGATGAGCGGCTTGGTGTCCCTGGGTAGAGACAACGTGCATATTTTTAATGTCATTCATCACTGTTGACAGCGCTTTGGAAATCAAACAGCCCTAAAAGCTTCACAGGGTAAATTACATCCTGAGGTGTCTATCTAAAGACCTGCTTTTCAAGACCCTGTTAAGTGATTTGAGGAATTTGTTTCTTAATATATTATACAAGTATTTGATTGAAAATAATTATGGAAAACAAGTGACTTGTGTAGCTGTAGAGGAACTCTGTTATACTGTTTTTCAACATTGCACTCTTCCTGAATGTTTGGGGGCGTGTTTTCTTGGGCATTCAGCGTAAATTGACCAACAGAGGTTGGACTTTCCATCAGTATTTCTGGAAGGTCCATCAATCTGTCACTGACGGACGCCTGTTTTGCTGGCAAATGAAAGGAAACTTTCGCTAACGACTGACAGAAACACAAGCCACGTGTCTTGCGTGTTTTTTCGTGTGGGTGAATATTCACTGGGGTTGCTTTGAGCGAACTATGTTTACTGTGGGTTTAACTCAGTCCTCTAATTGCACATTCACAGGCCCTCGCTGCTCGCTTCTCTGTTTACCTCCCACCAGAAATTTAAATGAAGAGGGAATAGGTAGAAATGTATTGGGGTAATGAAACAGTGGCTCCTCAATGTTATCATTTAATGGAGACATCTGATAAAGATGTCACGTCATTGATGCGTTTCACTGATGTATCGGCAGCATGTCAGAATTATTACTATCACAACAAATGTCTTCAAAGCTTTGCAAATGCACTGGCAAGAACACAAACAAGAAATTCTGTTTAGCAAATAGGTGTCCAGTGTACAATATCTATTCCATCAGTGACTCGACATGGGCGGCTCAGTTGTGATTTATCCGTTCTTTCATTTTGCTGCCACTCAACATGTCAAACCTGTAGCTTCAAGTCTTCCCGGTTACACGTGATATTTGCTGACTGGGGCACTGTTAAGCTGCTTGAAGCTGTCCTGTGAGCAGGATATCACATGGTTCTTAGCTCTCTGAACATGTCTTGATATTGTGCTGTGGTCTTTCAGCTATCCAGGCCCTCACAGTGAGGATTTGCAGGTTGTGGGAAAGCGTCCTTGCTGACATCTTTAAAGGTTGTCTTTAAAGGATGGACCTTCACTTTGAAAGCTACTCGAGAGAGATTATTGTTGTTGTTTTTTATTACAAGATACACATAAGAAATATGTTAGGGATGACTTTTTCAGACCAAGTACTGGTACTTAAATTTGACTAAATTCGAGTACTCGCTGACACCAGTACTGATACTTCATAATACTTTTTTACTAATTATTGTGATAAGATCTTTTAATGAAGCTTTTTTGTAATTGAAAGGCAAACCTGTAAATGTCATTAGTTTTAACATATTTTTCAGTCTATAAGTCACCCTGGAGACTTACCCCCCAAAAAATGATTCATGAAGAAGAAAAGTCACACTGCAGTATAAGCCGTATTTTTGCGGGGGTATATTTATTTGACAAATACAGAGATGGAGAAAAGTAGAGCTTGGACTTGCTCCTAAATTCCCCATGGCTAGGCTTGAAAATATGCTCGGTGTTTGCTCTGCTTCAATCTGACTGTTCGCAATTTTGGCACATTGTTCAAATGTGTCGTTATGATATTCAAAGTGCGCCAAAATAAGAGTGCCAGAGTCCAGTCTGTCAGGAAGTACAAGGAAAGGAATTTGTTTAAGCACAAGTTGCCGTGATTGCTTTATAACAGGCTGTTTGGAAATGAATGGCAGGGGAGCACGCTCTGCCTCTCCAAACATACACACACACACTTCGGGCATCAGAGTGAGTTTCTGAATGCATACTGTGTCCACAGCAGTCAACAAGTTCCGGTTTCTTTCAAAACTTCACAAAGCATTTCAGTATTTACCTCTATTAGAACCCTGCCTCACATTGTGGCCAAAGGTAGAATCATGGTTGGTAATTTCGCCTTTTGTTGCTATAAATAGTAAATTCTTGTTGTGACGGAGAACCGCATATTTGTGGCAGTAGCTGAGTTACATCGCACAGTTGCCATGACTACTGTTCTTCATCTTGTAGTTCTGCTTCTTCTTATTCCATTTCTTCTATTTTCTTCCGACGGTTCAGCCGTAAAACTGCTGCGTTGAACAGTGGACTGACCCAAGAAGTTGAGTCAATTTGACCCAAGTTGTGTTGTTTTGGGAAAAAAATAATGTTGGGTTGTTTTGTACAATAGATGTTTTGGGATGGTCAAAGTTTTAACCCAAATTGTGTTGTTTTTAACCCAGTATTTTTCAGGATGTATGCAAAAACATTTGTTTCATACCACCACATTTGCATAGTTTAGAGGAGGTGGCCACTGAAAGTACTTTTTCCTCTTATATTGTCATATACAGATGTACAGTACATTCCGGATCAGAAGGTGTTGCGTGAGATTTGTAAGGATTTGATGTCTATGAAAAAAACATATGAAATGTCCGTAAAATTGAAAAGTGCAGCATTCTACTGTTTTTTTGCCAAAAATCTCCCTTTATGTGAAACCGGTCTGTGGCGCAAAAAAGGTTGGGTGCCGATGTGTCAAGTAATAGCAATTTTTACACATCCCGTTCAAATTTCATTTCATGCACCATTGTTCTGCTTCAGCAGGTAGTGTCAGAGTGAAAATGCCTGTAAAAAAATAAGAATAGTTTAACCCTTGCCATTACATATTTAACCTTCAATTTTCCATCAAGTGTTTTACACAATGTTGCTGCCGATGCCTGTTATGTGCAAGTGAATTCTGTTCCAGGAAGCTTTCTGCGTAAAAACGTAAAATCCAAAAGTGATTATAATCTTGAGAATGCAGATGTGTAATCCCATTAGAGCTTGGTATTTCTTTCGTACTCATGCCTACTATAAATACAATTCTATTACATACAGATACGCATTTATAGGTGTAAAAGATGCTGTAGTTGAGTGATCCAGATTGCATTGGAGTAAGTGAAGTGATGACTTGTGGCTGGCTTGAGAGCACTTTCTGCTGTTTTGGCACCTCTCCAGAGAGTAAATGGTAAAAGTTGAAGGTCTTACTTTCCTCATGTTTCTTGCAGCTTTTTATATCTGTACCCTCCGGGTATGGCCAACAAACATGATGGACCTCCTTCCTGACTTCTCATGGCGTGTTGCAGTTCATGCAGTTGTGCAGGTGGTATCTGCCTTTAGTCTAGCCTAGAGAAATATATCCCCTCAAGAAAAAAAATCTTGGAAGTGGTTCAAGGTCCGCAGCAGCAGGGATCTGGGTCTATCTTCTGCGAGATGGTGTTTGCCTATGTTAAGAGCCTTTCCAGATGGTGAAGCCGCGTGTGTGCTTCAATGACTGCTCACCCCAGTAGCACCGAGCGAGGAGAGCCATTAAGCATTGTCGGCAGCCAGGGGTCATTGAGACCAACTTGACCTTATTGGATTCACGAGTTCTAGGTGTTTTGGTTATGATGCTGACTCACGATTCTTTGTCACTTGGCCTTGGTTGAGGTCTGCACTGTCCTGAGAAGCTCTTTTTTAGTTTTTTATGATTTTCTTCACTCAAATTAAGTATTATAAAAAAGTTATTAAGGCCTAAATGCCTAAACCTTTTTATCAAGTTTAAAGCCCTCTTTTTGTAATCCTATTCTGTTGAGCACACTAAAAAGTATCTGGTAAAAACTATTGGAGCCTATATACAATACATTGGGAGGTGGACGTCATTTCAGTCAATCAGTAGTTCAGTGCATATAAAAGATGTTTATGTTGTTTAGTGCTTGTGAGTGCCAACAATTTGATTTTGAACCCCTGTTCATAAACCTGTATTGCGTATTCACTAAAAGAAAGATGTGCTTATAAAAGAGCGAGCAATATCAAGAGTGTGTCTGTGTCTGCGCAGGCGTGTGCGTATGTGTGTGTATGTTTGTGGGAGGGGAATTATAAAGCCACGAAAATGAGCTTCTACTGAAGCTCTGGAGAGGATCACAAGTTGATTAAGCTTCTAGTGCATTCATTCATTTGCACAAATATAAACAATTTTCTCTGTAGCGATAAAGACAACCAGGTGAAGACGCAATTGCTTGCATGTTAATGCAGTTTTGACTTGCCTGACAGACAGCCTGATATTCATGTCAGATCTCCAGGAGACTAGAATAGAATGCCTTTTATGTCATTATGTATAGATATATATTTCTATTTTTTTCTAAATTAAAATAAGAACATTTATTAAATACCGTATTTTCCGCACTATTAGGCGGTGCACCCTATATATGAAATAATTTCTAAAATAAAAAAAATCAATGAGCGTGCGCCTTATAATCCAGTGCGCTTTATGGAGCGAAAAATATGGTCGGTTAAAAGTGAGTTACAACAAAACAACTATTCAGAGAGAAACTGGCATTCAAAATATCTAGGAGTAAAACTTTCAAGTAATGTACCATGTTTTTGTGTATGTCGTAATACAGTGCAATGTGCAGTGTTTACATTGATGCTCCTGGTTCAAGCAGTGCCGTAAATGCTAATTTTCAGAAGATGCAATACCCTATCGTTGATACAGTTACATTAACCTTCATTCATTATTCATACAATGCAAGTATAGAGAAGTTCCCTCTTCAGATTTCCTATAAATGAAAGCCTTCACATGCACATACTGACAGTTTGGAATCAAACTGTGGTGGGCACAGATTTTTTTAAAAGAATGCGCATCATTCTAAAATGACCTTCCAGCTTGGTTTGACCTTCCTGGCAACAGTTTTGTTTGAGTACTCATTGGATTTCAACACCCATCTGCTCATCAGCTGCTCAGATTCAAGAAGCTGCCATTCCTAATCAGCCTCGACATACAGCATCTCCTCCAAGGACGCTGAAGGCAATTATTGTAAAAAGCAATATTTGACATTTAACTCCACATTGCCCGCGCACTTTTCATGAGCCAGTCAATCGCTGACATTCAAAGCAGGCTCAGGTGGCTGGATAGTGTAATTTCACTCAGACCTTCAGCCTGCATCAAGGGCTCGAACCTGTGGCAATAAGTTCTACCCGACTTGCCACAGGTCTTGTGATGTAGAGGTAAAAGGGTGGGTTGATCCCAGATAGAGTCCAAATGCAATTACCGGACCGACCTAAGGAATTAAAGTCTCACTATCTCGATAAATGAGTCACGATTATGCAAACCCTGCATGTCCTACTCATTCCTGTGGGATTCAGAAGAGTAACCTTGCCATGTGGTGAGGTTATTATCACTTGAGCTGTTCCTTCCACAGGGAAATGACCAAGCCCACCTCTGTGATTACACTCTGCTAAGCTATTCTACACCGTTGTAGAATGGCAAGCATTTGTGATATTGAGCGTTTAGCATCAGTTTGTATTTCTAAATGTTTAGCTTAGTCCATACGAATTGCACATAAATTATTCATCTATTCTGCACTTTGAGTTATTGTACTGTATACTGTTATACGCTCGATGTTTCACTCATTTTATTGTTTGGAGTTGCTCCCCAATTTCGTTGTATCTCACCATACAATGACAATAAAGGCTTCTTATCTTATCTTAGTGGAAACTGTGATAGGATTTCAAAGCGTTTTGCAGGCAGTTTAAACTCTTGAGATTTTTTTCGTTTTAGACACATATTCAAAATGGGTGCAACTACTGCATTAGAGGAATGACCGTAACAACTCACCGCCTATTTTGTTGCTTCCAGTGTGACTTTGCAAACATCCATCCATGCATTGTCTATAGCGCATGTCCATTTTAGAGTTGCGGGTGTGCTCTAGCTAGATCATCTACCACTTGAAAATTGGTGAGGAGTGGGGCACACCTGGAATGGTTGCCTGCAGACTTTACTTGGATCTTCATCAATTTCTGCCAAAAGCAAGGATTAGCCATAATCTTTAAAGCAGCATTACCAGGCATCACAACATGAGAGTGAAAACATGACCCCACGGAGTTTTAGAAATGTAGATGGTGTCATAGGCAGCAGTCTCTCTTTGGTAGATTATGAAAAGGAGTCATCATCGATGCTGCATACTACCTTTTATTAAAACAGTATTGTTTGACATATTCAGTTCACATACAAATAGTCTGTGTTCATAAATATGATGTTTAATACAGTCAGTCCTGGACAAATCCCCCCAACATATATTTACCTAAAAAATATTATGATTAAACCAAAAAAAAAAAAACACGATACCATTTCAGTTTTGCTTGAGACAGTAGCATTCTTAGATAGCAACAGCCCTGTAAATGTGGCATGAATATGTAACACAGAGTCAACCCGGGTATGCCTGACAGGTTATTTACCGCAAAGCGGCAGAAATACTAAAGTGGAGTGAAACGTGATGTAGCGTGAAAACACGATACAGTGTGGCTGAACAACAACAGGCTGCTTAATGTGGCTACAGCAGTTCCTCCATCTCAGTCAGCTCCATCCGTGTGTTCAAGAAAGGTCAGTTGTTCGGACATACTGGATATGCGTGATCCTGGAACGTTCTGTTTGCGTGTGTTATCTATTAATCTCGAGAATATCATGTGTGAAATAGCAATAATTAAAACAGATATACCTTATAATAACTCTTGACAGAATAATTATTGTGGTATCATGCACATGCAATGCCCGTTTTGCCCGTTTTCACTTTTTCCAATATATTTTTACCCGTTGCCTACTTTCACAAATTAAGTTCTTTCGGAAACAGAAACAAAAGTCACAACAAAGAATAAGAACATGCAACTATCTTAATGAGGTAACAGCTATTATATTCCTGTTGCCTTCCTTTACAACATAAAACATTTGTATAATTGCTCTTGATCTGTTCATCCAAACCCTGTAAAAGTGCAGCATTTGGACTGTTGAATAATATCAAGTAACCAACTGTATTTGGGCTATACATTTTTCTAATCAAACAAGTGAATTGGGAAAAACGGGTATTTAAGTGACTTTCATTGCAGCTTAGTTGTTGGTGCCAGATGGGCTAGTTTGAGTAATTAAAAACCTGCTGATCTTCTGGGACTTTCACACGCAGCCATCTTTTGGCTTTATAGAGAATGAGCCAAAAAAGAGGAACTGTCCAGTGAACAGCAGTTCTCACCGTCTGTTAGGATTCTTTCCCCATATTTTACAGTAGATTAATTTCTGGACATGGTTATGTCAGCCAGAGGCAAGATTCTCACAGGCTGGAATAAAAATAAATCATTGTCTCTTACCAAATGGGAAAGAATGGGGGAAAAAACCCTCAGAGCATTTTATTTTCCTTTCAAGAGCAGGCAAAATAATACATCTTTTTTTTTTTTCGAAAACCACTTATTTCTGAAGTATTCTGAAGTGAAGCAAAATGAGGAACTCTCCATATTTTCTTATGACGAAAGCAGAAATAGACTCTCTGGAGTCCATGCAGAAGATCAAAGCGTGCAAAGTAAAAAAAATAATAAAACTCCTTGTTGAGAATGTACCTTTCACTGACAATGACAATTAAATTAATTCTGGACATTATCAATTGGAATTGACAGCTGGCTTTAAGTCCAACAAAAACAAAGCAGTGGAAGAACAACTTCAATAACTGAAATACATAATATGATGCGACAACAGTTAAGTGCAGTCGTGCGCCTCGGCATCTCTCCTCGTTGAATCTGTCATATACGGGCTAAAGGAACTTGTCAATTGTTGTATTCACTCTGGCTGTCTTTGATATTTTTAATTTCTGTGAGGGTACATGCCAATGTGAGATAATACATAAAACTTTTTCTGGAGACCGAGTTGCTGTCTTTTCATGTAACATACCAGCTCAGCACATTTCTCTACATCCAGGCTTTGGTGAGGGAAGGCTAATTAAGGCCTCTCTTCCCCGATGCGTTTGGTTTTGATTTTACACAGAGCATCTGAGTTTCTGGCCTGCAAAGTATGCGGCAAGGCAGCAGATAGCAACTCTTTGTGTCCTATAATTAGTGGTTCTTGTTAAAGTGAATTGGGATCCCAGTTGGCCCAGGAGACATCCAATTAGCATTCCTCTTTTCCAGCTTTTACAGCTCCCTCTTCCAAGGGACAAAATAATTCATACCATACAACATACATCATGTTTCCTGTACTGTAGTGGACTGCTAACTCATCAGTCATTCCTAAATACACATCAAAATAAAAGCGGTGATTTTAAAATAAAAGCACTGAATGTTTAACATTTTCATTTTGTCATTTTACTGACCCGGTCAGACCATGGGCCAGAAGTGGCAGTACGTTCCTTGAGCCTGAAGTAGGAGAATGTTGCCGGCACGCCGAGAAAAAAGATAATCACTAAAGCCAAGAAAAGGGTGGCAACATTTAATGTGCATGCAATCAAAGATCATACTGCTGACACGATAGATTTGTGTGAATAGACTAGACTGCTAGCCTGCTTACTCAACGGTTGTTTTTCTGTGCTAACAAAAAAATGCAAAAACCGCCAGTGTCATTTTATCATCCAGGCAGCAAGTAAAGTGACTACCTGGTGTATAATTGCTTAGCATGTCTCTGCCCGTATTGGTTTTTGTCAGATTTGGTAAAAACTAGGGGAAGAAAGTCAATTGAAGCCTTGATTGTTTTGTATTATGTATGTGGCCGTCGTCAAAAGTATATGCAGTGGATATCATAAATTGCGGGCAAGCACAACAGAGAACAAAAAAAAAAAAAAAAAAAAAAAAGCTTGTTACTAGGAATGCATGTCATCAAGACCGTTAAAGGCCACAAGACAACAGTTAGTGTGGCTGCAGTTATCAATTATACTTCTGACAGCCAATCAGATACAAGTGTTCCCAGCGGCTGCATTGTGATTCTGTGTAAATCTATCAAATGTGACAGATGGCTGGAGTTTATCATGTGCATGACGCCTGAACACTGATGTCTCAGTTCACGAGCACAAGAACTTTCTACCCAATTTAAGTTTAACAACTAGCACAATGTAGTGAGGTATATTCTCTCCCGAGCAAATGGAAGCTGGGAGGGTAGCTTTTACTTTTCTAAGGTTTCTCTTTGTGCCTTACAGTTACAGCAGGAATCAGACTCCACTGTTTGACTCACTTTTGAATACTTCAGACGACCATTACGAAACGTCAGAAATTCTTTCTCAGCGTAGCTGGAAGAAATACTTTATAAAGGCGATAGCGAGGTGTTTTCATTGGAACACATGCAGAGCTTTTTCTACACTTCATCTCAAGTGTTTCTTCATCCAAGCAGTTCCCAAACCTCAAGCCAGCAGTAGGCATGCCCTGTTGACACAACCTGCTGTTTGCACTTACTTTGTGTTCTTTGTTTGTTTCAAACTGAAAAAAAGGAACAACTGCCAGTAGTTTTATCATCCCATACTGTATGTCACCATTCATAAGAGACTTTCTTGTTTTTCAAAGTTGAATGTAGAATTATTGTGCATTTATAAATAGACCCAACAAAAAGGTGTGTTGCAGCTGGGAAACACAAGTGTTTAAAAGTCAAATTAATTCCTGAACATTGAAGAGATTTGATCGATGATCTAATCCAATCTGATCATAATTCCTGATCAGTTTGTTTTGCCTCCAGTATGGCATTTGCTGTTCAGCCATTGAGCATTTTTTAATAGTCTAGTGGATGTTATATTATGTGCTGTAATACATGTTATTACATTGTACACGTGTTCCTAATAAACGATCCAGCGAGTGTAAAATGGACTGAGAAATAATGAAAACCATCGGGCTGGATTTTAATGCTCATTTGAATAATGCAGTGAACGCTTGACATTAACCTTAGAGTACAGTATCCGCAATCCATCTGCGTACCTTTCTCAAAACGTTCATAAAATATAACATTCATTTAGCATTTGTGCTAATAATGGTAGTAATCTCAGTGATAATGCAGAGACAAAGACATAGAAGCTTTGTGTTTACCGCACTTGAAATAGCATCTCAGTTTGACAAATGATTTAGAGTTGAGCCGCAATCTTGGGTAACTAATAACTTGGAGTTAACTACCTTGAACTGCCTACACCGATCTGCTTGCTACAAAGGAGGAATGATCCTATCAGAAGACCCAATGAATCTCTCAAGTATCCTTCCGCATTAGACACTTCTAGCTCTTATGAGCTCCTTCTGTTCTTGTTGTATGACCTTTTTCATCTGAAATGCCAAGTCATGCTTTTTTTCCCCCCCACCGTACTATTGGGACAAAACCACTCTTAATAGAGCTCAAAGCAAAGAACAATCTTATAGAATAACTTTACTACACATAAGATAGTCAGTCGCTTGACATCCTTGATCTGGAATGGGCAAAATATGGATAAAACAGCCCGACTGACATTATGTGTGTACTCAGACTAAGAATCTCAATGCTTAGGAAACAAGGAAAGACCAAACAGCCATGGGGTCTTTTTTTGGTTTGCTTGAAACCTTATCAGAGGAGGAGATCTTTGTGCAAGTGATGAAGATAGGCTGGTGTAAAAGAACCCTTAAGCGAAGGGATGCTGTGTTTCTTTCAGAGTTTGTTTGCAGTTTGCATATATACATAACATAAGCTGACTTATCACTTATTGAGTTTGTTTGGCCAACAAAAAGACACTGCATAGATGAATGCTTAATTTGGGGGAATGGATTTTGTCGTTCGGACTGAGAAATTGTTTATTGCAAAAGAGACGCACAACTTTAAAAAGTAGTGTAATGATAAAGGACTTTTAGAACATTTTTGGAGATAGTTGATTAACCTATGATGTGTGTTTTGTGAGTGCGTGCACGAGTACACGCGCGTGTGTGTGTCTGTGCACGTATAGTTCCCAGAGTCTTAACATCAGCATTCTGTGAGCTTATGTTGCAGAAACGAGGCTGAGATTGAGCCGGCAGAGTGACAGGAGGTGAATTAGAGTGATTAGAGGTGAATTCTAATTCACACTCCCATGTGTCTGCCTGTCATTCATAGGACGTGGTATTTGCAAACTAACAAGAAGAGTGTCGGGCGGGTTGCTGCAAAGACACACACATAGATTAGGATAAAGTATTCATGTCACCAACAATTTGGTGTTGAAATAAATTCATTCACTTTTCATGATTTCCTATAGACACAAATGCACTGAAATTAGAGCCATTTGGAAGTCAACCAGTGTAAGGCAACAGATTGTATTCCACTGAGACACATTAGATTCAAATAAGGTGAATGTTTTGAGACACATTTAGTTTTTTTGTCGTCTCTGTGTGTGTGTTGATAGGTTCTGTTGTTCTTCTCAATTCTTAATGAGTGTCCTCCTGTTGGGATAAACCTTTTTTATGATGGGGCTAACAGAGGAGCCAGAAACGATCAAATTAAATGAAGCTGCTAACAGGGCTGTCAGTGTGCCTCTCGTCTTCACCTTCAGGTCTCGAAGGAATGACGTGAGGACATTCGCACTGACACTCGGATGAATGTAGAAGGAGAGTAAGACAGTGAAAAAGGCACAAAACCATGTTAAAATACGAGCCTATTAAAACATCACACTTAATCTTTCCATTCAAATTAGTTCCATTAATCCTAATTAAGTCACCACGTTTTATTTTCCTACTTAATTACATGTGCTACAAAGGAATAATTGCCTTGAAGGATGCACATCATGAGCCATCATCCAGAGTGTTGTCTAACTCATCATGCCAAATTAACAAAGGTGAGTTTGAGTGTTGACAAGCATGAATATGGGAATAAAGTCTTAGGATTCTTCTCTGCAGAACACAAGGTTATTTGTTCCCACAAAATTTAATCGCAGGAGCAAATAACTTTATTAATTTAATGTGTTGACTTTTTGTTTGTCTGTTACTGTTTTGCTATCAGTTAGAAAAGAGAGGGAGGGGAAAGTTAGAGCGAATAATAGTAAATCAAATATATAGGCTATTTTATGTTATTGGTTGTGTGTAATTGATCCACAAAGTGTTCATCCACACTCGTATCTTAAAGTCACAAGATGTGAAATGACACTTAATTGTTTCCCATTAAGATTGAGCACACAAACACAATGGTACCATCTGGTCTGGCAGTGCTAAAATGTCACTCCAATGAATATCTTTAACGTCTAATGTTACACACCTATAAGGAAGATTAATGTCATTTTACATTAGGTAAACACACAGTAGTTTTTTTTTTTTATATGACAAAATGGTAGGCTCCATACAATGAAAACTACAATACTGTTCCGTGATGGAGCTTTGTTGTAATTTCTAAAAACATTTTCCAATAGGAAATTGAATGTATCTACTCTAGCATCATACTATTGCCAGTGTAAAAGCCGTAATAGACATGATGATGAATATGTAGTGTGATCACTGATTTTATTTCAGAGATGTGTTGGTTTGCATCATCACAAAAGAAAGGGCTTCAGTCCACAAGCCCACAGTTCACAGAAAATATCCTTCCCTTCCTCTAAACCTCCCAACAGGGAAAAGAAAAAAAATCAAACCACCACTGGGGAATAAAAAGAAGATAACCTGCGAAGTGACCACAGATGGATTTCCCCCTTCGAGGTTGAGCAGACTGTGGCAACATTTCACACATAATGTGGCCCTATATAATGTTAAACAGGACAACGTATGAATCCATTCAATAAGATGGGCTGCATGAAGACGCCTCTGGGGAAGTAATTCCTCCTCAGGCCCAGTCATTCGATGCAGAATTCGGAAAAGCAACAATTCCAGCTCAGATCTTGTTCTGGTCGGTAAAGAATTTTTATGGCAACTGCTTCAGATTCATTTGTTGTCACCAAACCTAGAGTAAAAAAAGGCTTAAATACAGATATCAACATTTCTACTGAGGTAGTGGCTTTAATTCCTGCAGGTTTGGCATTCCGGATTGCAGGAGCCGGAATAGAGTGTTCTAGAACGTGCAGACTATGTTTTGACTCTCGGAATAACGAAAAGACCAGCGTGTTGGGCTAGAACATATGGTACCACCAAGTCAGCAAGATAGGAAGGTTGTGTAATATTTCGTAAGTAGAAAACCATTCAAATTGCATCTGAAGTGGTTTGGGAGGCAACGCAAGGTTGGCCAGTATTGGGGTGATAAGATCAAACTTTCTTGCCTTTGTCAGGAGTCTTGCTGTAGCCTTTTGTACTATTGGCAGGCTTTCAATACGAGTAATGGCTTTGATTGACGGTGAATCAAGTCGGCCGTATTTAGGCCCACAATGGTGCACAATGCCTACTTTTAATTTTGTCAAGCTGTGTGCGGTTGTAAAAATACCAAGAACTCCATTTAGCCCACCCCTGCTCACATTTAGACCACTCCTCGCAATAGACATGCACTGGACATGAAAATAGATCCCTAAAACACTGTGATCTTGTCTTTGAATTATCCTATAATTAAACACCAAAGGAAAACAGGAATGGCTCAGGTTATTTCAGTTATACAAACTGTTTTTCTCTGATGTTGCCCTCCTTTTATTAATATCTGAGCAGTGATTTGCTTTCAGCCAGTCCTTGTATGAATTAAGCTGTCCATATGAAATTGTTGTTTGACATTTGAAGTATTAGCAGGTGCATGTTATTCCTTCATCACAATCAGACCTCCAAATGGAAAATACATTAATCTGGATGAAACACATCAACATGTTTTGATTGCCCATAAATAAAACAGAGCTGCTGTATTTACCGCACAGAGGAAAAGATACAGACGGGACAAACATGCACTCTTATTCGATTGAGGAGAGGGGAGCGTTCAGGTCAAGCTTCACTGAACTTGTCACAGTGATTGTTTTGAAAGCAGTGAACCCAAACCAAAAGTGTTTCATGCTGTGATGACCCCTAGCCAGTCACCTCTGTTCCTGCTCACACACACCACAACTATGCATGAAAACACAAACTTACAATAGGTGTTATATGAATGAGCTTTTAATTGAAATTTTAGTGTACTATATATTACATAGATTATCAAGATAGTGGTGGTGCAGCAGCTTCACAAATTCCCTTTAAAGCTGTTTTTAGTGCCTTTTCAGCACAAATGATGTGAATGAACCCACAGTTAAAATCAGTTTTCAGTGTACAAACTAGTAAATGTTCATGGAAGCATCTAGTAAGAAGGTAGAAGTGGATTGGAAGAGACGCACCAGACATTCTGAGGTCCATCTCAAAATGTGCTGATGTCTTTACCACCAAAACCATCACATTTTACCCAAACCTGAAGCTCTGACTGAATTCCGAAGTGAGAGCATTGCTGAAGGCTGCTACCTTCAGGGCACATAAAGCATCAGTGCTCAGGGCAGCAAGAAGAATTCAGTTTTCTGCTCTTCTCCATCAAAGATGGGTACGTGTGACTCATAAAATTGAACACAAAAACATTTTCTTACAGGCTGGTGCAGGTCAGCCCTTGTCTTCAAATTTCTCTTTCCTGAATTGCTTCACCATTTAAAAAGAAAAATATTTTTAAAATAATATTCTATTGTTAGGTAACAAAGCTTTCTAACTTGAACTCTACTTCTAAGGTTTTACATCCTTACAATATTACTATTCTATTCAAGAATAACTTGTTTTTATTTGCAATGAAAAAACTATCAGAACTACTAGAGTTTAACCACCTTATAACATTTTCCTCATATCTTCACCATAGTAACAGTGCAACACAAATACTTCTTTGTTTTGAACAAATTTGTTCTAGACTCTTGTGAAAGCCATGCGGTCAAATATCAGCTATTTTCTCCGTTTTCTTGTCACGTATGTATTTCTTAAAATTGACCTTTCTCCCACCTTCGTTTCTCCTTTAATATGACTAATAACTTTAATCAAGCCAATAAGTTAATGCTTCGATGAACCTTCCAGCGCCGAGCCATTACTATCTGCTGAGGTGACTGTTTTTATAACTGAGGTGAGAACAGCAATTCAAGTCACTCAACTAGGCGGTATCAATCAGCAGAGGTGAAATGTTTGCGCTTCTCCCATGAAACTAGATGACGATACTTAAAAAGAAGGCCAAATGACAACGTGTATTTGTGTAATAGAATGTCTCCTTCAGAATCCAAGTGCTGTAGAGTCTCCAAGATTTTTTCCTTTTCATTGACTGACATTGAAGACTAGCTCTAAGCACTTATGTGCAAAGTCATTAATGTACATTCTATCAATGCATAACCTTGAGTTCCTCAAAAACCTAAAGCTCCTATCTCACTGTTTGCGCGCGTAATTAATGTTGTGTTTTTGTTCTCAAAATGTAAACAATTGCGAACTGCTACGATAAGAAAAACTGTTGAAGAGTATTAAAATGGTTGGGGAATGTTGGTGGAACGTCTTTACAACCATTTGTGACCTTGAACGAACTCTAATGAAAAACAATTGACATTCAGGGCATGCGCAAACCCTCGCTAAATTTTGCTGCATAGGATTGAGCTTCAGATATCACTTAGTCTGGAAATGAACAAACAAACCAGCAAATAAAATCGTAGTAAAAAAAAATCAATTTATGTTTCAGGATGATATAAGAACATACTACACAGCGACACTGTAACCACAGTGTCATCATGTTATTCATTATATTTTATTTTATGTCTTATGTACTGCACATTGTTCCAGCTTTGGTTGTTATTGCCGTATGAAGAAAGTTGTTGAGTTGGTATCACGATTCTCAGTTTCAATACAATATCGCTACACAATATATATTAATTGACATATAGCAAATCGTGTGGAAAGTCAGTCAATTTTCAAGCGTCAGAACACAGCTTGCAAAAAAAAATTGCAAACGATGCCCATCACTGACAGCCATTTTCCACTTAAAGCTACAATCACACACCAGACTCAAGATAAGTGCAATGTTCATTGATGGGAGGATTGATTCCATCAGCCATATAATCCATTAGGATAAAGATCTCATGTGAACGGATGTCATCGGGGGTTCAAGAGAGTTTGCAACCCACTGAGACCAGAGAACTGTCTAATTATATAATTACTGTGACTTAAAAAAAAAAAAAAAAGAAGCCTTATTTGTGCGCAGAAGGCTGCTTTGTATTAGTCATGTGTCTCTCTCACTGTGATCTTCCTCCTCCACATGGAGCTTTTTTACCGGTTCGCTTTCATCCCTTTCCCCTGAGCTCAGAGCCCAGTAATGATCCCCCCCTCCTGTAATTAATTCCTTTCTTGAACCCCCCCTTTTCTCTCTCCCTCCCTCATGTCATGACCCCTTCAACTCCATCCCTGCAACTTGATGAAATCAAAACTGTTCTCAACGATAATCTTTGTTTCTTCCTTCTCACTCGTGTTTCCTTAATATTCCGCCTCACAAACCCAAATAATTGAAGAAGCGCTTAACACACTTGTTAAAGCCTCCTCGCTGTGATAACATGTGACCTTTTGTAGTGTAAACTCATTATCAGAAATATGCAAACGTTTATAGAAAATACAGCATGCACTTTGGCGATTTAATTAAAATTTTCTCCAACTTGTGTCGTTGAGCCTATTAGAAATCGGATTGCTTGACCTTGCACCACATATGCACACTTTAAATGAATTGTGGCGGTTGCTACACAGTTGTGTCCTTTTAGGCATAAAGTCTATCCACAAGCCTCCACCATGTTTTTATAGAATCAAACATATTTCTTCCTACAGTCACTCTTGAATTCTGGGCTACGTGTAATCCTTACTTTATGAGGCTATGTTCTCACTGGAGGGTGTGATGCTCAAATTTGATTTTTTTTTTTTTTTTTAATCCAATCGTTATACTGCTTTACATTCCAAAAACAAATACAACTTGTACTGTGAAGGCAATGTAATTATTAACTGTATTCAATCCTAATTAGAGCAGAAATGATTTATTTATGTATACCTAAGTGGGTGCAAAAACATCACAGTACAACTAAAGCTGAATACAATAAATAAATAATAATAAAATGAACCGTGGATCATACACCAACGCGTCATGGATTCACAGAATACAAAGACAATTTGAATACCACCTCATGCATGAGAACATGTGTAATTAGATGTAAATTACAAGGTTCTATGCCTGCCTTTAGGAAAGGCAAGCACTGATTGAAAAGTCCACCCGATATACTGTCAGGCTCACCTAAATGAAGGCATGGATGGATGGAAAAATGGGCATTTTAACTAAAACCAATCCCATGCAAATTACACATTTATCCAAAAGTATACAAAGTGCGATCAATGGTGTCAGTCAAACTCGTGTATCTCTTCACTCTCATACAGATAAGATTTTTTTTCCATTTTCATCTGGAGTAGATTTAATTCTACTATTCTATCATCAAGTCACATTTAATTAATGAACTCCCAATAAATACTATGTGAGCGCACCTAACCGGATGTATAGCGAATAAAGCTATTCTAAATATGGGCAAATTACGTGCCAGCCCATGAATAATAGAAATAAACAAACATGTCCAAACTTGCTTTATTTTATCTATATATTTTTCTATCTACAGCTTTTGTACTACGACTGTACATAGGCAGACAATTAGCTACCAGTAAACTATAGATGTGGATTAACAGTTGTTTTTTTGCAGACGAACCTGGAAGCAGCGGTCTAGATCAAAAAAGGTTACATTAAGATATCTTGCACGACACTACCTGGAATCGAACTTCTAGGATTGGTTTCAAGCAAAGATGTACCACACTAGATAAAGTGTACCACCGTAGATAACGTAAAGTCGTAGTTGTAATCTGGGTTTTAAGAGATAATGCTCCCTCTGCCATTGTGAGTTCTCACACCAGAAGCTGCCGTAGGCAGAGAACCTTCAGCTGTTCAAATGCTCTCCAAGAAACCTAAAAAGCGAGGGAACAGCAGTAGCTGGCCATGCAGAAAGTAAGAGTCTTCTCTGGCCTCCGCCGGCCACTGCACTAATGTGTGGATTCCCAATGGAGGATTGTCCCTCATGCTCAGGAGCAAGCACAGAAGGCACAGCATGTTTCCTCTGCTGAGCCTGTGCTAAATCAGGGTGAGAAGGTGAGGATTGAGGCATCAGCAAAAATCCGACATTGCTGAACAAGAGTGGGAGCAGATTTTCTGGCCTCACTCTAATTAAACGCGCTCAGTCTCAGCATATCGATTAGTCTGAGAAGGTAACGGCCGGGAAACCACGGTTGGATGTAACGTAGATTTGCTTCCGAAATAGCAATGACTTCTGAATAGAATAAAGGTCGTGGTTTAATTGTTCAGAATGCCAGAGATAAAAAGAAAAGAAATTAGGCGTGCAAGAATAAAATGACCTGTTCTGATCTTGTCTTAATGATGAAAACTTAGTTTAGCCTTAAATGGTACTACATAAAAATTCTGTAAAAGTTAACTACATTTTATGTGCAAGTAGGGTATTGGATATCATATAATGAGACACCAGAAGTTTGCTTCATTATACTACTACATTCAAGTTCTCATTCCATTTTCACAGTCGCATGTTACATTTCAAATGAAATGACAAAATTTGACCTATGAGTTAATCCTGTCTGCCTGACTTTTTCCCTCTGAAATGAAACCTATCTTGTAAGATAAGTGAAAAGCATCTGTGCCAAAGATGTGATTGCAACATTGTGTTTTAACTGGGTATTGCTTCTCTTTGCTTTGTGCTGTCTTTTCCAGGAAACGACCAGGGTGTCCAGGGTTTGGGTGTTTGAATTTGAAAGAAAAATATTAATAAAGGTAATAATCTTGAATTTTT
This sequence comes from Syngnathus scovelli, assembly GCF_024217435.2. NCBI lineage: Eukaryota > Metazoa > Chordata > Actinopteri > Syngnathiformes > Syngnathidae > Syngnathus > Syngnathus scovelli. The sequence continues at coordinate 7,122,621 of NC_090851.1, read as the reverse complement.
AAATGTATTTATTTATTCATTTATTTATTTCAATGATGCTGACTATTTTTACACAATGAAAGCTTCAATTCCATTCACATAGCTCGCTAGTCACTGAAGCATCGCAGCACCATAAACCGAAAATGAGAGCATGTGTTATTTTGGGTTGAATAATTCACCAAGTATCCTCTTGCATGTCGATGCTGCAATAAGGCTCATGAAAATCCACTCAAGTCGCTCTTTGGTCTTCTCCCTCTCCACAGTGTGATGAATAACAAGAGGTCCAGTGAGTTTAAGCATTCCGATTTCTTATTTTAAGTTTAGTCAGAGCAGAAGCAAATACTTGAAATAGTCCAGGGTGGGCAACATGTACGTATGACACCTGACTCCACAGTCCAGCCATGGCTTTCTTTCCTTTGAGATGTTAAAATGTCACATATGTGAGGTTTCCTAGATTGTGTAGCATTAGGATGTAAAAGTACATTTACTGTTTGTAATATAACAATAATTTCCACAGTGGTTCATTTGCCTATGTGTGTGTCTGTGTGAAAGTAATGAAAATAATATCAACCCTAATGTTGGTGTCATCATAAGTCTTTTGGTTTTGTTAGTTAGGTTCATTTCTTTTTATAATGTTTGTCTAACAAAGCAGGTTCGTTATCAGAGTCAACGTGAAGTCTAAAACGTGATATGTAAAGTAACATCTGAATGACAAATGAGCCCTCACGTCTCAGTCACTCTCGCTTTATCATTGTCTTTCCTTGTCCTTCCCCCTTAAATTACATGCTTGGCTATTATGCCTGCTTGATTCTTACATTCGAGCTGTCGAGCTTATCTCTTATTTTAGGAATAATTGCTCTTTTGACAAGTGCTATCTGTTAAGGCTGATGAGTACATAATGTGTGTAAACAGATGTGACGATATGATCTGGGGGTGTGAATAAAAGTTTGAAGGAGACTGCAGACATGGTGTTGGCCATGACAAGCAGTAACTTTTTCTACTACAACTACTGTACACATAGCGGCTGAGGAGAAAAGAAATTGTTAAAGCTGACATTTGTTTTTCTAATACATCTTGTTTATGTATCTTCTTTCCAGTGGCAAAATCTCCTTTTTTACTTGTTACCAGCATGCTGGCAACTGGGACATTGTCGTCATCATCTTGTTGCCACGCGACTGAGCGTAGAATGAAAAGGGCGAGACAAGAACATGAAAGCTTTGAATGCAGGTAACCTTGGCAATTCTGCAAATACTTCTTTTTTTGTTTAATATTCTATGAACCTCTATACAGTGGTGCTTCTACTTACAAATTTAATTGCTCCACAATCGGGTTTGTAAGTAGAAGCAACGTTTCCCGTAGGAACCAATGTAAAAGCAAATAATGCGCACCGGACTGTCCCAGATGTCATGCTTTTTGCCCTATTTCTCTGTAAAACACACAGAAAAACAAAACCGTTTTATTTTTGCTTTTTCAAACCTAGTAGATGTAGATGCAAAATAATCGCGAGGCTGCGGTTTGTATCTCGAAATGTTTGTAAGTATAGGCGTCCATATGTAGACATACCACTGCAATGGATTATAATTGGACTACCGTAATTTCTGGACTATAAATCACACCAGGAAAACGCTCTTTTGTTCTTATGTAATTTTCACCAGACTATAAAACACAGATGTTTTAAATTAAATGTCCTCATTTCTATTACCTGTTATTTCTATTACCAAAACAAATCCTTCGGATAATATCATAAAAACAATGAAAAAAACATTGATAAGGCGTACTAGACTATAAAATGCAAAGTTCAAAGCTTGTGCAAAAAGTAGCGGTTCATAGTCAGGGAATTACGGTACAAATATACATCTGTATGAGTCTATTTGTTTTTATTTTATTAGCATAAAAGTAAATTACATTTCACAATTGTAGGGGTGCCCATAAACAAGAATAAAAAACACTCAATCGATATATTCTTCTACAATATTAAAATATGCCGACTATTGGACATTTAGCAGAATATATCCAAACCCATTAAAGAGTAATAAATCAACGATATCATTTCTGTAATGTGATAGAGACTGCATTTCAATCCCGTACCGTGAAGCAACAACCGATTATAATACAGGACCGATCCACATAACTCTGGAGTACCTGTTGGTTTGAGCATATTATGAACATTAAAAGGGAGGTGGATACTAAAATAAAGCCAATTCTTCTAAAACAGCTTATCTGTGAGGCAAAGATCTATTGCACAGTGTAACCTGCGAAAGAGGTTGCGAGCCTCTCTGTGTGCGTAAATGTGGCGAAGCCGAGTTTAGTGGTCTCTTTCTCAGACACATCAAAGTGAAGCACAGGCAATGGTAAGGTCTCTGCACTATGCCCGATAAGAGAGAGTTTCCATTAAGTCGCTTTGCCTCACAGGGATTAAATAAGAAACCCTTCCCTCTTCCTCTTAAAATGGTTTCCCAACGCTTTCCTCTTTATCATTCCACTGCATTTGCACCGGTGCTTCCTCATATACACCGTTTACTGGTGGGGAGCATTTTTTTCTTCTTCCCACCCTCCATTCAACCTTTAAAGTCAAAGTGTTCCCTTATTGCTAACTGTAAATTGAAGTTAAAATGGATGCCACATGTTTGGAAAGGCACCTAACTGACCAGTTCTGCTAGCTGATTCACTAACACACTCCAACAGCTTGAAATGTTGATAGAATTTGTGAGGAGAGCACTGGCTTCAAACAAGATTATTTTATGTCTCCTAATTCATTTACCCTGCATGGATCATTTGAGAAATGTATTGCCTGTAACGGCTATATTAAGGGAGTGCATTTATGATCATATCAAGGCTGTTACCTTATACACTTGGTTATTTTCTGCATGGCCTACGTATTGTAGGAAATGCTTCCAACTTTATGGAGGGTGTATGTCTGGCTAGATTTTATCAGCTCATGTTCGTATTGTGGAAATGACTACTCTGCTGATTAAAAATGTATCATGTAAAAGTCAAAAGGGCCTATGCATTTTTGTTTTTTTTTAAGAATGTATTTATCATAAAGGGCCAAATGTTGTCATTAACCTCCTTTCTTCCCTTAGTACAAAACTGAAACTTTTTATTATTGGATTCTGCGTTTGTATGTACTGTTAAAATGTTAAGCAAAACAAGCAATGAAACATGTTTCGTAACATTATGCTTTTAAAGAATATCTCCATCTGCTCAATCAAATACAGCATTTTGAACATAATGTTTTGAGAAAATAAGCAATAACAGAATATGCACAGCATTATTTGGCATCTGAGTTGGCAATTAACCATAAATTATGTTGATTTCTATGTGAATTATCATCACAATGATGAGATATTTAATTTATTGCATAGTATATGAAACATGTGGTACCTATAGCTACATTAACACTATTTGCCCAGTGGCTACAGCAGTCAGGTTCCGGGTACTGTGGAGAAAACAGCTGGATGTGTGAAAACGTAGGGAGACACGATGAGCAAATGTGACAGGCCAATATTGCCTGTGGAGATTTTTAAACTCTGAAAAATAGTCACAGCAGTCCAAGAAACATTTTGAATCCAATCGAATGACCATGACATATGGAATCCTTTAAGGGTCAGTCCTTGCACAACTTTTGTTCTGTCAGTATGTTGACTATGGTTCAAATGGTTCAGAACGCCAATGTTGCCTGTAATGGCTATGCAGATGACACACAGCTACAGTGTATTTGTCAATGCCCCAAATGACTGGAAAGATGGAGGAATAAAATACTATATATAGCTATAGCTATAACCCCATGGCGTTTTGTGCAAACAAGGATGCCATGGCCGCCAGGAACATAGTGAAAACATATCATTAGCAACCTGAAATATTCTGCTTGTTAGAGAAACTATGTCTAATGTTCACCATGCAGTCATAGCTTTAAAAATATATTCACGTTGCATATGTGTGGTAGGTTTCACTGGAATCCTTCTGAAATTAAACTGAATGAGACACATAGTGACACCGCCAATACCAAACTGCAACATATAGACAACTGTTATATTTCAAAGTCACAAAGTGATTAAATTTTGGAGGTAATGTGTAGTCTGCGACAATAGCTTCGTGCAAGACTGAGAAAATTGGGAATTATTGTTATCATTCACGCATAACAGAGCCAGAGACTCCAGCTGGCAAGAATATAAACTGCAGTGCTAGCTCATCAGTGCTGAATATCATCAGGATGTTAGTGGGAAAATGAAGAACTTACTGACTGTAGATTTCATCTGAAATGTCATTATGACTGTGAAGCTTTTGTTCAGTCTGATAAGAATTTTAAGAAATGTTCTGGATATGGTAGAGCAGAATGCTTGGGGGGAGGAATGTCATTTTGGAGCAGTCAAAACAACTGTTGTCCTTGCGTGACGTGGGTTGTTCAAAATGGGATGGGAACAATATCCCATGCAAATCGCTTCTAAATTTGCCCGCCCTACCAAACATTTACATTATCAAGAGTCCTGTCATTGTTGTATTATTCTAACACTTTTTTTACCCTCTCAGATCGGTAAATAAAAATGGATTATTCTATTTATTTATTTATTTATTTATTTATTTATTTATTTATTTATTTATTTATTTCACATAGTCACATTGAATTCCCCGCATATCTTAATGCACTGTGAATGTGGAGGAAAAAAACTAAAAAAATTGTGGTCGCTGACGATGTGTTGGGTTGCATTCCTGACTTTTGTAAGTGGGTTCACTTGGCAGTTATGTAAGTTTGAATGGTTCTCTGTATTCTTACTGTAAGTGCCCTGTGATTGACTTTTTACCTGTCCAGGCTTCCTTTCGCACAAAGTTAATAACTAAGATAGACGTCAACGCCTTGCAACCCTGAACAGGTTTTGTAGTACAGAAAAAAGATGGATGTTTGTGGCTACCCAGCAGCTCAGCAAGTAATAATAATAATAATACATTTAATTTGTAAGGCGCCTTTCAAGGCAATCAAGCTCGCCGTACAGAGATAAAATAGCATACACAAGTAAATATAAAAACAGTATAAAAGCAAGGAAACATCTGCAGTATTTGTGTAGCGTTGACAATGCTGCAAAAGATAAAATGTTCAAAAATTTACTTCTTTACTCACTGTATCAAAACCTTCCTATTAACATGCATTTTGTGGACCAATTTTAAGTGGAAGTGCTTTTTAGTTATGTGTACAGGTTGTGCCTATACTATTCCTTTTTATGCACCTCATGTTTTGTGCCACAGACATGGCTGCAAATGAGAACCCAGGCAGAAACGTGGTCATCTCCTCTGAGACCTTTTCTCCATATGTTAACACAGGTGCAACAGAATCTTTGCTCGGCTCGTCAGAAGTGCACAGAGGTAAACGCTGAAGTGGGCCCGCATCGCCTCGCTGAAAGCGGCAATGTCAGGAAGGTGAGTGACAGAGTCCCGCACCAGTAAGTGAGTGGAATCACGATTAACTCATTATTCACATACGACTATAATGACGTGTCTTTTTACATTGAAAGCAGCAGCATGGTTAAATGAACATCCTGTTCTCATGGCAATAAAGCGTCTACATCAAAATCTTAACATCACATTCATGGATGATGTTTGATTAAAACTCTTTCACAATTCACTTTGGTTATTTAAACCTTATATCATTTTCTTTCAAAAGTCCAATCCTTAATGGATGAATCATTCAATCTTGGTTTGTGCATTTGTGTTTTTGATTTTAACAAATGAAATCAGTGGATCGAGCTCCTCTAGGGTCCAATTGGTGAAGAAACAAGATATCTACATTATTTGCACTTGACTTGTCTTGGCAGTTTAAAAATTAGGACTTCAATTAATGGTTGTTTATTATATATGTTTGGTTCATTGCTGGTTATGGCACTGTCAAGAGTGAATTTACCTGTCAAATGTCCTTCAAACTTGCCCAGCATTAGTTTGAATATTCATAGTGTATAACGAAATGTGTTTCACGTGCCTTTGTGCAGTATATTTGTTAGTAGGCCTGTCCACCTTATCTTTACGTTCCCTTCTGTTTCATTTATCGTTTCTCTACAGCACATCTGCAGTCTCCCGTTACCATAACAACCCGTGCCCTTCAAAACAATTAGCATTCAACACTGTCTCCCCTGCCAACACAAACCACGTCCATCGATATTAATCCACCATCAAAAAGCTCTGTCGGGTCCCAAATAAAGTGCAGTCCAATAGAAATACAGTATAGTTACTTAAGCCCTATGTGGTAGTGTGGACTCTCTTAAGACAATATGTCTGCCAACCATAGGCAGGATTGAGATACTGTAGCTCTGGGCTCCTTTCACACAATCTGAATGATTATGAGCAACGCATACTGTATCTTAGCCGCACAGTTGTGCATCCGTTGGGACTGTCGCCACAGCAAGAAGGTTGTGAGTTTGAATGCAGTTTGTCTGCCTACTTGCTGCCACAATCTAAAATGAACAAAGTCAACAAAGTCTTTAAATTGTCCATAATCCTGAATAGTTTTTGCCAATACCGAGGGACTGTTTTCCATTTTTAACTTGCCATAGTTTGAAAGGATTAGGTTGTGTTTACTACACCACCGATTTTCTTTTCATTATTAGAGCTTTACTTTTAGCCTGCCAGGTCAACATTACAAATGGGAATGTTCTCAATTGATAGATAGATAAATAAATAAATAAATAAAATATTATGGTCTGGCAATGTGGCATTATCATCTGTAGCCAGTGATGGTCACACACTGCATTATATCACGAATCACTGACTGACTGAGGTAAACAGTGTGTCTGTCCTGGCCTCCTCTGAAAACCCCGTCACTCACTGAACCACTTGGGTTTGATCAAAGTAAGTGACATAAACCACTGCTGGTTACTTATCAATCGTGCATAGTTGTCATCACTACATCTTTTTCACATTTGGGGATACATGGCACAAAATTATAAAATTAACACACATTCTAAAGCCAGGTTTTCCTGTTACCTTGCCTACACTGACCTGCGTCATTCTCCTTACAAAAAAGGCCTTCATGCCTCTTCACTATTGTGTGTCTGATTCCGACCGATGCATTGAACATCGTACATGTTTTTGAAATGGTTACAAAGGCGAGCATAGCTAAACCGAGCAGGTATGGTGTGTAGCCTTGTCAGTTATGTAAAGTCCCCTTGACCTTGGAAATTCAAAGAACTGTGCTGTTTGAAACGGATGCATGAGTAAAGTTGCAAGGCTCAAGCTTGTTGATTCAATGTCAAAAACACAAGTCTGTTTATTCATGCAGTCATAATTCTCAGTGAACAAAAAACAGATACAATACCAAGTAACAATTACATAAGTACATCTTTAACTCAAAGGAACAGTTTAAAAAACAACTACATTTTAGTAGTTTAAAACAAATGCTAATATTCTAATGTAGTCAAATGAATGCACAATGTTTAGACGATTACTGTATTACTCAACACAGAAATTGATAGATCATATAATGATAGATAAATACAAAAATCAGTATCACAGGCTGACACGTGAATAATGTTTGCTTTGTCTAATTATTTGCGTCACTATACAAACAACCATAGAGTGTGGTCATGGTAAGTAACTATAGAAGTGAGTTACGTCCAAATCGAAAGGTAACTACCGTATGGCTAATTGATCATACATAATTGAATAAACAGCAATTCAAATACAAAATAACCCCCACATTCCCCTTTGTCCAATTTATGCTGACCTCATAAACCTTACAGGCTGTGCTTTCACAAGATTTTTTTTTTTCTTTTTCTAAACCAGATTGTGCTGGAATAAAGGTATAAGCGGGCTGTCAGACAAAACCTTCAAACATCAGGCCTGTGTAAGGCAGCTAGAAAGGGAACATTGAATGGCAGTGACCCATTTGAAAAACCAAACACCAAGTCACACTGAGACCAAAAGCAAAACGACACCACAAGCCATCTATCTGGTTTCAAGATCTGTTCAGCTGCACTGCACACAGTGCCTTCCATTGAATTTGCTTCTCAGAATACATTTGGTCAATTAAAAGTGACTTTGTTGCCGGCTGGCAGTCAAATGGAAAAAATTACTCATTCCGAGTATTCTGGCACCCCAGAGAAGAGACTTTGTTGGTGAGAATGCTGAAGAATGCCCTCTAAACATCTTAATTGTCTAATGAACCCTTTTCCAACAACAAAATTGTGTTTTGAGTCATATAACACCCAAAGATGCACCCAAAGTCAAAATCAAACAAGCCATGAAGAAATACCCATTTGACTCCAAATGCTCAGTTTAATGTCACAGTTTAATGAGCATGTGGTGAGTGATACTGAAACAACAAGCCTGCCCAATGAAATTGTATCATAAATGTCACTAAAGCCGTAATATGTATAACAATTCTCTCTGGAGAAGGCGGACTACCATAGTAGCATTGTAGTCTTTGGGGACATTGATCCACCATTGATACATTGATTTATGATCATCAAAATTAGAACTAAACCTTTAGAAAACATGTTTTCATTCTGCCTCTTTGCCATCAACCATGATCATCTGTAAGGCGTCCTAAAAAAAAAAAAAAAAAAAAAAAGGCCTACTAATATTTTAAAACACTGATGAAAACAGCGGTAAACATTTAAAGTTCTAGTTAAGTAATTCTCCTCCTGTATTAGGATTTTCCTGATGTTACAGCCCCAGACTGAGTTTTCTGTATAAGCCCTATATAAAATCTTTAAAATTTACAAAACAATCTAAATGTTTTCAGTATAGGAGAGTGATGGCATGGGATATATATATAAGTAACTATACTTCATTTATAATAATTCAAACATGTCTGTGGACTCCCCTAGATCTACTGTAAGTTCAAAGTGGAGGAAAAGAAAATGACAATGTTGAAAGAAAATAGACAAAATAATTTAGCTTACAGGTATAAGAGTTAATGAATGGAATACAATCACAGCAACTTGAAAGAAAAGCAACTCTCACTTGGCCTCAAACGATATAAAGCATCTAGAGGGGATACCTGTGATGCGAGAACAGCCGATTATTTTTCTTCTTTAATTTAGGTTTTGAATTCTGCCCTGAGCACAGACTGTATGGTCTGACAAGAGTCATAGTACTAGTGATGCGTTTCTTCATCTCAGTTGTAATGACTTAATGAACTACTCTGACAATAACATTCTCACTATTAAGAGACACAATGAATCACCTTCTGCCGTCCACTGGTAGCAATTTATCTTCAAACCCAGCCACTGTGGAGGTAGCTATGGAATCTATTTAAACAGCTTGAGGTTATTCTAAAATGGCACCTCTTTACAGGGACTGCACTATCTTGTCTTTTTTAATGTCTTAACTAGTCGGAAAAATCCAGTGAATTAATGCGTGAGTCTGCTCAACTGTTTTTATTTTCACTGTTAAATGTCGAACCTTGTGGCAAAACGTACTGCGCATCTTTTGGATTGCCATAAAAAATGACAGCTTCGCTATCACATATTAGGTTTGACCTTCATTGAATGACACACCAAAAAATACAAAATAAATAAAGCCAATACTGCCCTGTATAAAGAAGGAAAGGAAGTTTCTCAGTTAGAGATTGAGGATTTTATTTCCATCCCATCCATGTTTATTTTTTGCTTCATATGATGTAGTACCTGATCCAAATCTGCTGTTCACAGCAAGGATTCACTGCCCCCACTCCTCCTATCCACCCAATCACCCTCAAAACATTGTTGCTGAGAACCACAAATTGTGTGATGTTGAGATTGTTGTCAAAATTGGTGTTAACCCCCCCTCCCCTCCCCTCTCCAAAAGAGCTCTCTTGGATTACAGGGATTATTTATCAAAGCAGTAGACTGATCATTTTTACTGCAAGTCAGCACTGAGTCATTGATCTTGGCACACAGGGGGCACAATGAGGGTGGGTAGCCTTCAGCTACATCAGCATAAACATCTAAACAATAAACACTGTTAGATATTCTGTCTATGTGCACATAATGATTCCAACAAAAGATTTTTCACACTATAAACATTCACAACTGTGCAGTGACGATAGTACATATTAATTTCAGATGAATTATTGAACTCTGTGAATGAGAAAAACTGGTGAATGAAATGGAAATCACTGGGGCCTTCTCCTGTGTGCAGTATGAATTACTTTGCTAACTTTAATATTAGCAATCAATATATATCACATAAACAGTTCTCTGTAACATCACTGTGATGTTGTGTATTTATTGTGACAGTTCATTTATTGCGAGCTCAATCGTCAAAATGTTTTTCATTTGTTAATTTACCGGGCTGTCTGTGACAAGATACATTTTATTTGTCACAGTTATCATTGTTCAATAATAGTTTGAATGACATTTTTCCATTTTCTTTCCAATCTGTGAATGTGAATACATTTGATCAATTTATAATTATGTTTAGAATAGACTAAATTAGGCTTGATGCTCATCTAACTACGAGATTTCGTAAAGTTTTTACCTTAGAGTATTAAAAGCAATGAGCACATCCTCTGCATTAACTATTGAAAGTTCAAACGGGCGTATTCTGAAAAGTTTCTCTGGATATTTTAAAAGTTTGTACACAAAGAGTTATAGTAGGTCAACCCTTCAAGTATAAAATTACACAATCGAGTGAATCCAGCTGCCTATATAATTTCTGAAAAAAAAAGTCACAACACTAATAAACAAATTTGGCACGCTTAAAAACAGACGGCATTCTTTGATGATTTCACTCACCAAAAAATCGTTGGCCATTGCAGCTTTAAATTCAATATTCATTAGTCATTACATTACAAACCTCAAGGGGAAACTTTTCTCTTCTTTTCTTTTTTTTCTTTAAATGATGCACTTGAGTTACTTCATGACACCACATTAGCCTCACTGTTTGTTGACTTTTACACACTACTACAGGAAGAAACATCCCGCTAAAAACATAACTATGAGACTCTGTTTAGTTTCACTGTTGATGCCAATTTGTCCTTGATGGACGTCTGCTCTCGAGCGACTGATTCTAAACATACTGAATATGGTGTCATTATAACGTTACTAAAATATATATATGTATATAATGGTGGCCCAAAAAATTTCACCATACTATTCAACCACTTAATATGTGAGTCAGACATGAATTTTGCTTCGGAGAGTGCTCACTCATACAGCTATGTTAATTAGCACTTGCTACGGAAGGCATTCTCACACCAAAGTGACCCTCATATATTTCATAAACCCTATTAACTCCTACCCCTCGCAATAATTGCTGGAATCTCTATATTGTAGGAGCAATAAATGCTGGTAGAGAATGACCAGCCCAGAGCCTTTTTAGGAAAAGATGTCATTTTCATTACAAATAGAAGGTTTATTAGTGAAATTTGGCATTTGATTTTGGAACTTTTGTGCTAAATGGAGCAATGGGTCTCCATACTCAAAAATAGCTTTTTGTTTTTGTATAGGTGGGTAAAATTAATGATAGAATTAGATCCTGTTTCAGTTCAATTTTGTATTCGACAAGTTACTGTATCAGATCATTAAAAAAAAGACCTGCCCTAACTCCAATCATTCTGTTTGAAGCCCTGACACGCCTTTTAAGACACTAAAAGAAAATCTAATGCAACAGGGAGAAGACAAGACATTACTTGGATGCAAAAAAGTTTTAGATGGAAGTCTTACTCATTTTACATTCTTGCTAACTCTCTGCTCGATTATAACTTGCCTAAATTAATAAAGTCACTCTGAGAGGCACTGCATGTCAATGGTTTTATCCCTAGACAGACTAGTTTTGAAAAAGTAGTCGAAATATATTGAAGCATATGTACTATAATTTTTGGCTAAGTATGAGAAAGACTTCAGTCTTGACTACAACATGATACGAATTAAACACACTACTGTAAGACTTAAAAAACGTCAAATCTATTACACCACCCATCTGGGGTTTGAGCTAAAATTAATTAGATGAATTGGTTCCTGCACAAATAAATATATAAGATAGGCTAAGTCCAGACTTCTGTCTTGGATCACATACTGTTGTCTTGGAAACAAAATCTTGAAAAAGAATTCCACTTTTGCCCTAAAATAAGAAAATGTAGAACAGACCACAAGGCACCAAGGTCAAGGAACAACAAACATACTGCATGTCTTCCAAACACTAAAAACACAATTCTGCAACTCTTAGAAAACAGAAGAAGTGACCTGGAGAAAATAGACAAAAACACAGCGAGACATGCATGAGAAGCTGTTGAAGAACTCGCCCATCGAAGGGGCTTACCCAACCAGAAAATGGTGTCTTAGCCAGGAGACTGAATTTGGAGCTATCACTGGAACAGATACTGAAAGCTGATCTTATCATGGATGCAGACGGTGGGCGGGATAGACCTTGACCTTGTCCTATGCGAGAGCACCAACCTCCAAGAAATGAGCCGCTGGCCTCACAAAATGGAGTTTATATTCCAACCACTGACTAGATTATGTATGCATTCACTGGTCACAACAATGGGTATACCTGCACAATGAAACTAGATCCAATATCAGAAATCTGGCTTGCCCCGCAACACGGACCTCCTCCAAGGCCAACTAATCCTAAACATGTTGAGGTAACTCGTTTTGTAATTCATGTGAGACCAGCCTGTTGTCGCATATTGTCGATTAGACTGTAATCATCCATCTCTCCATTTTCACGTCCTCCTGTCCCCTTGAAGATAATGGCTCACTTAGTTAAATATTGTATAACCTAACAGTCATGTTAGGCGTCTGCCGCATACTCTGCTTCGATGTTTTTGGAATATGGGTGAGAGCCGGAACACCAGAAAACCCAGGCAGCGGCCTGAGTCTATTTGAAACCCAGAATTTGAAACATGGTGTCCAACTATAATAGTTCAAAGTGAAAATAATATTTTTATTGTTTTTGGGTGTTTGTGTTCTCACTCTTGCGTGCACAGACTCTACAGAATCAACTCATTTATTTATATCAAAAAGAAAACACACATGTAGCATTAATGTTTTGTTGCTGTGAGGAAACTGTTTTTGCTTGGACCAAGTTTTTTTTCCCCTGAGAATGGAAATATTGGTAATGATATGCCTTTAAACTATTTTTTTCAATCATCCGTTAATCATCTGTTTGACATTCCCTCATTTGTATTTACAACCTGTAGAAAATACAACATCCTTTAATAATATTTTGTCCAAGCCACAAAGACAATTTGAGTGACAGGACAGCTGAAATGACAACACATTTTCTAGGTAGACACAAGTGAGCCTGCTAATTACAACGACAGACAGACTGGACAGAAATATCTCATTTGCACATGATAGACACATTTTCATGTGCAAATTTTAAACGGTAATATTGTAGCACGGCAGTGCTGACAGTCTGGGACATTGGTTGGCATTTCTTTCTTTCCTCTATCTTCTCTTCTTGTCAGAAATGCCTCATAATGTCTTCTTTATGAGACTAAATCCAAAGGGATTTTCAAAAGATGTAATAGAATCTGCTCTCGTAATTCATTTGCCTGGATACACAAAAACTAGCTGAGCAGAATATTTTAACACAAAACCAATACCATAGTGCTTGTGGTACCATAATTCCATAATAGTATGGTAAATGATACCATCAATGCTTCAATTCTGTCTTTGGCTATGTCATTTTAGAAAGAAAAGTTCCATGATGTACATTTGTGACCATTTCAATGTTAAAAATAATTTAAATTGGATTGATTATGAAACATAACTGGGTAAAATAAAAAACATTGGATATCATGTAAACATGGTGGCTATTTTGGATGCGGCTTAGCCAGTCTTCCGCTGTGCATGTAGTTTCATCCATCCATCCATCCATCCATCCATCCATCCATCCATCCATCCATCCATCCATCCATCCATCCATCCATCCATCCATCCATCCATCCATCCATCCATCCATCCATCCATCCATCCATCCATCCATTTTCTATACCGCTTGTCCCCACGGGGTCGCCTATCCCAGCAGTCATCTGGCAACTCAATGCAAATTCAAATTCTTATCTTATTTGCGGGTGTCTCCTACTTGCCCCATTTGGTTTCACTTGTTACTCATTATCCTTATTTTATTTGTGTAATTAGTTTCCCTTTCAGTGCTTGCTCATCTTTGTAACCAAGGTCAAGTGCTTTCGTATTTCTCAGTGGTGCCTCCTGGTGTTTCTGATGTGTGTTTAGTCTTTCCTGCTCCTCTCCTTTGTCTTATACGTCCCATCTGATCTTATGGCTGACTGCATGTGCTTTAATAATTTGAAACAAGCTTATCAAAGATGAAGAACCTCTCTATTAGTCATTCATTTACCTGTCCTTTTTCATTATGTGCTACAACCAACAATTTGTAACCTCATTAACAAATCAGTAAGCTAGAGAGATACACTGCATACTATAAATATGCACGGAACAAATTGAGAGCTTTATTCCAAAAAGCCAGGTGGCAAGCTTAGAAACTCAGTGCACTCTACATTTGCAGAGGAGTTTTAATAAGCAGCTTCCTGGTTGGAGAAATTCTCTTTTTGACACAAATATGAATTACTTGGGCTGCCATATAGGTAGTGCCTGTCAACAGTAAGGTCAGCAAATGTGCTGAAACATTTATTTTGTTGCATTGTTAGCCTCAGCTGGCATTTTCCACCGAGAGAGATTATGCCTAAATTTGCATGCGTGGGTCTTGGAGAGGTTTTAGAAAATAAGAGATTTGTCATTTGTCTTTTTGATTTCGACCTTATTGTTTTGCAACTTTTACGTACGATTCAACATTTTGGGTGTATCATTTATTGGTAGTCTAAATATTGATTTTGCTGTTGTGTACAGTACATGCGTCAGTTCATGTGTCAGGAATTTTACTGGTTGAATAGGAGCATATTGAAGTCAATCTGAATATCAAAATACCAGAGGCAGAGAAAACTGGAGATAGGTCGAGTCCCACTGATCGTAGCTCTGAGATTTGTTGGCCATCAGTTGCATTCAGTGACTCTGTGATTAGGTTACAAGGAGTGTATTGCATAATGCAACAATTTATCATACCGAAATGTCATGGTTAGTCACAGAATACACAAACACTTCCATGTAACATTTCTGGCTACATACTATAGTATACACGGTGTACTAATATTCACACCTTGTGTTGAATTCCCTCCATCCATCCATTATCTCCAACATTTTTCCTCGATAGGGTTGCGTGTGTGCTGGAGCCTATCCCACTTGATGTTAAAGCAAAAGGTGGGGTACACTCCATACTAGTCATCAGCCAATCATAAGAAACAGACAAACATTCTCCATTAGTAGGAAGCAGGTTTTTTGCCTCAACTGCCATTTCCCCCACAAGCTAGTCTGTAACTGTCAGAGGATTAACAACGAACAACTATACGGCAGTTGTGGGAGCTGCATGCCTGAGTCCACTTTAAACACAGCAAAACGATGCTTTTATTTGGTGCAAGGTCTTTTTCAAGTAACCTCAGCAGAAATAAAGACTAGAAAATCCTTGAATCATGTGTGAGCAGGAACAAAACATCATGCATTATGTATAACTGTTGTTTTCTGGAAGCATTTTGTTTCAAGGATAACAGCAAATTTCAAAGGGGCATCACCCCGCTTTCATTTTGTGCAAACAGCAACAACAGCGCTCTTCTAAATGGTCCACATTTTCAACAATGTACGCATTCATAACGATTGTCATCAAAAACAAAAATGTACATCAGTCACGGGGAAAACAAACATTTTAAGTGCATTTTTCTGAGATTTGTAGCCCACGAGACTGATTTACACAACAGAGAATATTTTATTGTGGTAGCAACACAACCCCCACTGGCTCATACAGCAGGAAAGAGAGATGGTGATTAATCAAGTGATGTTATCATCCACTCGCTAATGAAAGCAAGCTTCGTCTTCTCTTGATCATTTCACTCATTTCAGTCTGTCGCCATCTCTCTGGAAGTATTGATATTTTGCTGACATTTGTAGCAGTAATATAAGCCTGATTCAGCAATGCTATGCCATAAATATCAGTGATCTATAAAGATGCCAGACTGCTGCTGTCACTGAGAAATATCAGTGTTTGCCACAATGATAATAGTGCAGTCCTGTGATGGGCAGTAGGGAAAGGCTGTAGTGTTTGGAGAAAACGTCATTTTAGAAATAGTAACTTTATGCTTTTTTTATGAAACTTTTTTTTGTTTTAGGTGTCTTCTACAACCAAATGGATTTGTGTTAGGACACTTCCGATACGGGACTGTTAGGGCTGTGAAGTCAGACCTTATGCTTTCATTATTCAAGAAAAGGTTGTACCACGCAACTGAGAGCAAGCTCCACACCTATACGATGATCCATATTTTATGAACTCCAAGTCTATTAAAAAAGTCTGATTTATGTTTTAGAGTGAATTTTAAACACCCACGGTTCAACAATTTTCTATAAGATGCAAGACAAGCACTGTGTGGGGAAAAAAAACCTGCTTTATAAAAGTAATAATACAATGATGACTGACACTGTATTAATGTAAGAATACATCTGTGCCATAGAAACATCCACCATATGATGTAAGCCTCTATTTATATATTCATATTATTAATTTAGATGTCCTTCGCTTTCCGCCACTGATGGAATCTTGGTCAGGTTCTTTTCCTTCGTTTAGAAATTTGCTTACTATGGTAAAGCGGTGGGCTGCACCATGCGGAGCGTAGCCGGCGCCGCAAGCTGCGTTCAGAGTGATGATGATCAATATTTCCTGCAATGTTTAATTCACCTTTTGTTCTCACTGTTAGCTGTGTTATTGATCGACGCATAGCTGAGTTTGCTAAGAGTTGTCAGAGGTTGGGTGGGTCGAGCCATCTGTTGCTGGTTTGGCCACCTGTTCCAGATGGTGAGGTTCGATCGGTGTGTTAGTCTTAGTTGCTTCATTTACACTCCAGCACACAAAGCTAGCATGGCATTCAGAAATCTACTTGTATATCCCCACAATTCTAAATTTAGTCTTTTTCCTCATCGACATTTCTTTCTTACGTACTTAAGTACTCTTCTCACATGCTCCTGGTGTTCAGATTGAGACACCAGAACCCTTCGTGAAAAAACAAACAAAAAAAACACGTTTGGCAATCTCTGGAACAGTTCTTGTGTCAGCACTTTTCCTGATTGAATAGTACGCATACTTGAATGTCACATTATATATTAATAACAGTATGAATTTGACTGTTGCAGCGGTAAGAGAGGTCATTCAAAGTGCTCGTCAACTCTATCACATGAGAGCTTGTGTTGGTATTTATTATTTTTGCTATAAATGAGCAATGCAACTTGATGGTGTATGGATACAGCTTGATACGGGCCAAAGCAAATAACTTCCCCCCCCCTTTTTTTTTTTAAAGATTATAGATCCTCAAACAACGCTGCGTTGCTTTTTTTTGTCAGTCGTTTCTGCTCTTTTTTTTTACTTTTGCAGGGTTTACACAAATCCAACTTTGTGGATCAGGTATTAAACATCATGCGTAAATAATGAACCTGTATTTGCCTAGTTTGTAGTGACGTGATAATATCTGATCTTGACTCCCTTCTATAATCTGCTACATTCATTACAAAGAGATTCATATTTGATTCCACAAATCCCGAGGCAGGGTGTGGTTTCGGCAGATGAATCTTAATTTTAGATGATTATTAAGACTCTTAATACCAAGAGGATGTCTCACAAGTGCATCGGAAGCACAGACCAGTTGAAATTGCTTTTGGAGAATTAAATGAATTTTGCAGTCACTGTATTGTTTGTCATTTGCGTCTAGTGCCTGTAAAGTCACAATGACACGTGATTTCATATTTTAAATCCAAAAAAGATGTACATCATCTGATTTGCCAATATCAGTCAAATATAATTATACATAAATGTGGTAAATTATCATAAATTACAAGACGAATTTCTAATGATGACGTGCCATTCTACACTATGTTTTAATAACCTGGATCCTTTTGAATATTTAGATATGGGATATATTGAAAAAAAAAGTGTCTCCACAGGTTTACAAGATTAAAAATACACTTGTTGATATAAAATATAAAAAATATCATATAAAAAATATACCTGTTGATGTGACCTTTGAGTCAGAGTCACTTCAGGATGAATGTTATGGCAGGTGTAAACGAATGTGTTGTTCCGTGAACATGTTTTGGATAAAAGCTGAACGAAAAACGTTGGTTTTGTAACCAGTGAGAATTTCAACAGTTCGCGTTTTTAATGTCAAATCTACCCTGTGGCTCAAAAAAATTATACAACACACGCACGGACCCACAGACTCGGGCGCAGACAATCACACCCCCACGCATATTATTTAATTAATTTAATATATCTTCTAATTAAAACATAATAATTAGTTAACTCAACTAATTTCATGTCAGCTACCAAGTATATGATGATATAATACAACAGCATAGGCTTTACTGAGAGATTTAAAAGAAGGAAGAAACGCACGTCTCCTTTTAAAGAACATTCCATTCAAATGAACCCGCATTTTGTCCATTCATTGGTCCAACTGCACCGGGCCACCTTTATGCTTTGATGAATTACCCTGCATAGTTTGAGAAAGTCCTTTGAGAGCTCATATTTTGTGCGTGTGCTCTGAATTAGTCTGACATTTCATACTTGAATGACTTCATGACATTTAGTTTAAGGAAATATCAAGTGTCCTGGACTAACCACAAACACACATGAACATTGCAGCTATGTGTCGGCAAACTTTTATAAATGCTATCTATGACTATTCTTGTCAAGGATTTGTTTATATATTTATTTTGTTCTGTGATATTTATCTGTTTTTTCAGTTATTCAATTAGGCTTCAAGTCTGTTTTTGTATGAGTGGAATATTTCCCTGAAGCATTACTTTTTTGATTGCTTTTCTGAGGATGTTTATTTTCTGTCCACAACATAGAATGTAATATCTTTAAGTGATGAACAGATTTCTTGATTGCCTTGAGATTGAAGATGTAATTGTCTTTTAGAAATGAGTTTCTTCCCTTATCATTCAGTATTGATGAATCCAGCCCTGCAACTGATGAAATCATATTTTCAAACTTAAATGACTGACTGCTGTGCAGAATGCACTGCACTAACATGTCTCTGCAGGTTTTCCATTTAAACAAATGTATAACTTGAATCAGGATGACTCTTGCAATGCTAGCTAAGTAACAGAATATTTCTGAATGTCTAAAATAGTAAGTTACTGTCCTGACTCCCATTTAGCCTCAAGCAAGTTCCAAGAGCTGCTCCTTTAATAGACAATGATGTATTAACAAAGACACCTGCAAAGTCTAAATGTCTCTTTCTGAATGTCAATGAAGCTTCTCTCCTGCGGTAAACAAAGGCCTGCTATCTGTACCCATTTTAGATAGCATATAGAGCGGCATTAGAATGCAGTTTTACTGCCGCCTGCAAGGTATGTGTTGTGGAAAATATATGTAAACTTTCCCCTTCGCTGGATAAAATGGCTGAAGTTGACAAGTGATCTATTATGGTTGCAAAATGTGAATCTGTGGCTGTGATGTTGTGTACTGAGTTGTTGCAACATGGTTACGGGGTGTGACTCTATTTAAAAAAAGAAATAGAAACAATTTTGTTCACTTGCTTTTCACTGGATTTACAATTTGCATTTGATTGTATTTGTCGGAGATTTCTTAAAGTTAGAAAGAGCAACAAAACGATGATTAAAAAAAAAAAAAACATGCTTGAATCATCTTTCCTCTTATGATTAGTAGTTTATTGACACATATGATCAACGCCCGAACAGTATGGTTATGACAAAGCTTTCAGGTTGGATATTTCAGGAGTCTTTGTGTGATACAAACCTTTTGAAAACTCAACCTTTAGGGTTGTCCTTCTATTGTGTTTCATGTGAAAGAGACCATGACAGGTTCAAATCCATCAGCTCACCTGCAAGACTTCTAAGACTTTATTAATACTCAGTCTCTCTTTCATAACTGAACTGCACAAAGAAAAGAGAAAGTTGGCTTTATCAGGGAGTTAGTTGCTCAACGCTGAAAGCAGTGATGGCCTTTGGTCGCAGGTCTGCTGTTTCCCCCGATGACTGAAGATGGCAATTAAGAGATACTGTATAGTAACAAGTACTGTGTGAGAGAGGTCATAGCAGTAGTGTGGGTTTGTCATGTGTACTGGAGCCATAAGGCAATAGAGAGTCAGAGACTAAAGAGGATAAGTGCGGTTGATGCATTGAGCAGATCTGAGTTCCCCCTCCCCGCTCTTCCTCTCCTTTACCCGAGAAGCCTTTGTGGTGACTGCATAGGCGAGACACAACAGGCAGAGGTGGCAATTAAAACATGTCAAGGAAGTTCCCTCTCACCTCCCGCTGTCACTTAAAATTGATTTTCTTTTTAGACCTTGCCTCTCTGTCACCATGTATCATAACAAATCTTGTCATGAAAATGTTCTTGATGTCGAGTGTTGATTTTCCCAGTACAGCTTCATGTCTTATAGACGGATAGCATGTGGTTTTAAGTGGTCAAATCTAAATATCTAATTAGCTAATGCAGCAATTAATTTAATGGGTAGTTGAAAAACAAACCACTGCTCTGATTTCTTGTTTACTGCAGTATTCACAATGTAGATGGTAAGTAAACACCTACCAGCTAAGTGCAATATTGAATATAATGTATGTTCTTGTCTGTGTCACATTTTCTATAAAGTTAATGAAAATGTCTTCAAGCCTTTTGATATTACAATTAGTCTAAAGAGCTGGAGGGCTGGCCAAGTTAGAAATTCTTAAAGTAATCCTAGCAAATAAATTATTCATGAAAAAAAGTTATGTCCCACTGGGTGAATTCATCCTTTTGAATGCAAATTTACTGAACAACTAGGATAATAGAAAAGTTTAGGTGTTTCAGCGGAGGATATAAAGACATGGGAGGAATCAAAGTGTCCTTTTGTGTTGCTTTTGAATTGCTTTATTTGCTTAACAACAGAAAATAAAGTCAACGACAACTTGTGAAAAATTGAAATATGATCCTCTCTAAATGTGGGACGCATCAAATGCAAGTGAACCATCAACAGTAACTAAATGTTATTATTACTAAATATTTATAACACACATATATACGTGTATCGTCTGCTGCAATATATACAAGTGCAAAGGTTCATTGATGGTGTGTGTGTGTGTGTGTGTTGGGCTGGGCAGCCCATCCAATGTCTTGATAAATCCCTGAGGGGCCAAAGCTACAGTACATGAGCTGTCCCTGCAACTGTGTTTTACAATGCGTTTCTTAATGGAGATGCCACCTAAACTCAATCTGGGACGAAATGTTGTCACAATTTAGCATTACTTGCTTGAATGTAAAGCCAGCCAGGTGATGAAGTAAGGGAGTCTTCTTCATGACATTAACAGGCTATTATGTCGTCAACTGTCCTGCAGTTTGATGGGCAGTGTCTTTGTGGGTGTGAATTCTTATGGCATGCTAATTACCCGGAATGACAAGATAATTTTGTGCTGCTGAATGGACCCATATTCGACTTTTTAATTGATTTAGCAATACAGACATCATCGCTCAGCTGTATCGGCTTCGCGAGAAGCCATTCAAACTTGGATTTAATTATTTCCCTTGCCCTTGATTTCAAACGTGGTACTCTACAGGTAATTATAGTCTATGAAATGTGCCACTATTGATAGCGTGTCCACGTCCTTTTTAATTAAGTATACGTAATGTAAAACATGTTTGACAATTTTTTCTTTTAAATATTCTTCTAATTTGAAAAAGGTCATTGTGTTAATTTGACCAGTGTTTTATCAGAAATGGAAAGACTAGTTTTCATTTAGATTGTAAAGTAGGAAAAAAGGACTTAAATGTAGCTTAAAAAGGTGATTTTCTGTGGCGTATGATAAATTGAGTGAAGGACCACTTGTCGAATTTAAGAAATAATTAAATTACTGTCAAGGATGAAGTGTCAAGCACACTGAACCCTCTAAATTTGTTGAGTTTGTTCGTTTTATCGGTCAAGTATCCAGCCCACAGCGAAGTGATGACCACCAATTAAAATTATCTCAGATGTGGAACCTCTTGTCTATAGCCTCCCTCCACAAGAGTTTGTGTTGATTTCTTGTTAGCTTGTTTTCATCCCACCATGTACAGTATATTCCCAAGGCCACCCTAAAGTATCTATCTACTTCTATGTCCTTAATCTTCTTCAATCCAACACCAGTACCTTTGTTTTGCTGATAACTGAGCTGTTCATGTGGCATCAGGGATAATGGCCTGTCAGCCCATTAACAGTTGGCCCAGCAACCTTTCTGTCACATCTTGCGTCAGCCTGTATTTCCATAACCTTGTCATTTTTATTGCAAGCATAAATTGTTGTAAGGTCAGCCAAGGTCTGGCAGTGTGTATAGAAACAGGGCATGAGGTTAATTAAAGACTAAGCCGAATGAACCCTTTGCAGCCTGACCAGAACCCCTACCGACAGCGTAAAAACGCACTCGTCGTCAAACGGGGATAAATTGCATGTGAAACGCTTTGGTGCACATCAGTGACCTGTATTGAACAGTTAAATGCAGTGCGGCATGTACTAGATCCATGAGCAATGTACGCTTCTGCTTTCAGTTTTGTCTGCCACTAAGAGTTATGCTTGCCTCCTTGTAATGGTTTCTCCAGGCTTGAAATTAGCCCAATTTACGCCACTCTGCAATCTCGGTGCTGCAAACCAACTAGTTTCAGCACTGCCCGCTACCGAGAAGCCATACGGCAGAGCAAGCCAAGGACATAAGGGAATATAAAAGTTGTCAGCTTACATGACCAAGTAGTGTTGTGTGAAATGACTTTAGCCCGACATTGTTAACGCTGAGCGGGCTGCCTCCGCCATGCTCGATAAAAGCAAATAAAAGGCCAGATAAAGTGCTGATGGAATGCACTGTGTGTGTGGGTGCAGGGGTATAAAGTTTGCCATCAAATCTTTGGCCTCTATTATAGGCAGTGTTTAGCAACAGAGACACACCCTCGGCTCCATTCATTCACCCTCAAACACTTTTGGTGTGTCACTCTGATTCCCTCATTCCATCTCCCCAAATGCCCTCTCTCATTGGTTCTAAACGTGACTTAAAATGTAGTTTTGAACATCTGTGTATCTTGCTCCTATTTTTTATTCATATGACATTTTTTCATTCTATTATTCATGCTGCTTACTTACCCTTCAACACATTCACGCCTTGATCAGATTGGTTCAGTTAAAACAAACTCTGGTGAGAGTTTTTTTGACAGTGTGGTTTGTCTCAAAAGTGTCATTTGCACAGTAGCTGAGTTTGTGTTATTATCCTAATGTTAATAATAATATGATATACTGTGATTATGCAACAAAACACATCTGCAATACATTGCAGTATCTACATATGTGCAGAAAGGAAAAACTAGCAGAAACGACTGGTCATCAGGTTTATTACAGGGCAATTTGAACATCGTCAAAGCAGTGAGGAATGGGTAATTTTGATAGTGAAGCAAAAGATTGGTAAATGTGTCAGATTGTTTACATCTGTGAAATCTTATGATGATCAGTTTCTACATACCGAGTGCACACAATGAAGATGCATAGGCAGTGAATGCGGAGAAAATCAATTGACGGATTCTATTGGCTGTTTGCACCCTAGTTAGGAAACAAATGAACATCCTCATACATCGCAACCAAAAGCTGTGCAGGAACTTTAAATCCTGAAGAAAAAGCTATACGAGGAAAAAAGTGATGGATTGGCATCTTTATGTTTTATCCCAAACGGATTGATGGACACTTGCCTAGATTTTATAAGGTATAAAGATTAAAATGACTGTGTTTACCTCCCGAAAGGCAATGGATCACTGGCAAGACGACAAGATGAGTGCTATCATTGTCGGGTGCCCTTGGGGGCCCTTATTGATAAGACACTCATTTGGAGAGCACATGTAGAAGGTCTGCACTACCTGCAGGCATACTTTTCATATGAAGAAGCAGTTTATGTTCTCATTTTCAAATCTCATTCTATATCTAGAGATGCATAATGACCGTGTGGTATGGAACCTTGTCTGAAACACAAACTCATCCTTTGCCGACTGCTGTGCAAGAAGCTGAACACCTTCCTCGCCGCTCCATTTACTCAAAGAGTTGACTCATAACAGAAGGGCAAAGAAAATAAAGTTTCACCCCTGTTCATATCCTTGGCTCCAAGTGAAAGTTTAGATGATAGATTATAGGCCTTGCTCCATTTATTTTGCAGGCTCTTCTTTTATTTCTTTTGTTTGTGTGTGAGGGCATTTGCGTGTGAGTGTATCTGCGTGTGCGTGTGTGTGTGTGTTTGTTATCCAGTCGTGTATTCAGGTATATATTCTAGTGAAATACTATGTTATGAACATGGGCATAAAATTGGTGCGGAGATGTGCGTTGAACATATTAAAAGTCACTTCTCCATTGTGTACCAAGGTCTTTTTTTGTGGAGAAAGCAGAAAGGTAGAAGGGCCTTGAGAACTCTTTGAGTGAATGTAGTAAACGAATTTAAACTCTACTACTATTAGAGCATCATCAATGCTAAGTACTTTAATGAACACTGGATTGAAAACTCTTGAGGTTCACTGGCATCTTGCATGCTGGAAGGTGGTCCAGGCTTCAAATGTATATTTTTCTGCAAAATTCTTAATTATATGAACCCAGCAATGTTTGACTTTTGTGATATAAAACATGATTGTTCTTTTAAAACAATTGTGTGTGCAAGTTTTTAAAGGAAGGAGAGATGAGTTGTGGATAGGGTGATACTTGATTATGCTTAGACAAGAATTTGGGATGAGAACATAATAGCACAATAAATCCAACGTATTGCTTTGGATGTTTGACGCCTCACTAAATTAAGATTAATCCAAGAACTTCAAGTGAAGCAAGACGTGGATCCAAATCAAAATAGGTTCCTCACTACCTTCCCCAGGTATACATCACCTTTGTCATCATTGACCACCACGCAATGAAGTATAAAGTGGCCACATAGTCAAGGAGAGTCCAGTTTTACAAGACATGTTTGCAGTATCGTTTCATGTTTAGTTTGCTGTTGGAATTTAATTACTCTCTCTACCTTCATTCGGGTTTCCTAATGTTGTTTTTCCTTTTCTGCCTGTCACATGCTTTGAGTACTTTCTCTGTCTCACTGCAGCCGTCTCGCCCTCGGTCCCTTGGCACGCCGTCAGACACCGCCGAAGATAGTTGTACTCATGCTGCTCAGTGATTGCTTTGCCCTGACATCAGTGCAACTGTCACTGATTATGAAAAATTAGCTCTCCCTCTGCATGGCCCACTCCAGTGAGCTTGCTCATCTGCCTTCAGTGGAGCTTCAATCTGCTGTATTTGCTTTGTTTTGAAAATGGGACTTTAGCCTATGGTTTGAATACTAATATTGAGGATATTACAGTGCTGTCCAATCCTGAGCAAGGGTGCACCCACCAGCCTGTGCTGTTTTGTTTGACTTAGGACAAAAAATAATTGTTGAGGGCAATGCTTATAGTAAATGGAGGACATAGCGATAGTGTGGACATGCTGGAATAATAATGCTTTTGTCCGATATATTCACCTGTGACTTGCAATTTATACTGCTGTGCATTGGGAAGACAGTATCTCATGTTTGCTGATAAGTAAAAATACAAAACACTTTTTTCAGTGTTGGCTTGACAGAGTTGGGCTTTGACTTTTTTTGTGTCTGAGCTCCTCTTTTTGATGTTCATTATTTTATTTTATCTCTATTTATTTAGTTTATGAAAATAAATATATATTATTTCTTCTCTACGGGTGAGCAGGGGATGTTGCTAGACACTGAAGGGACTGTGTTTTTTATTTTCAAATTCTCCTGACAAAAAAAAAAATGCATCAATTAGTGGGGAGGAGTGCAGCAAAATCATTTCCCCATTTTGAGCTGTTATTAAACTATGGATCACTGTTCAATTTTCTGACTGACTCGAAACAGCGTGGAAACATTATCAACTAACTGTGAGTTCTGTTGGCTTGAATGGAAAAACAACCTTTTATCACATCATACAGTACCACATAACCCTCTTAGTACTGATTGTATATTGTATACTGTAATTAGAATCCCGCAAGTGTGGCAAAATGTAAATTCCTGTGATAACTATTATTATTTGAATCCGGTCAGTCATTGTTGACACCGCGGGTGAGAGTGGCTTACTGTGCAAAGCAAAGAACATTCCAATTGTTTACCCTGTGATATTCTAAATGAAACAATAAAACAGTATGCATTGCTTGGAATCAATCGAGTGCTGGAAATGTCCATCCATCCATCCATCCATCTTCTTCCGCTTATCCGGGGTCGGGTCGCGGGGGCAACAGCTTCAGGAGGGACTCCCAGACTTCCCTCTCCCCAGCCACTTCATCCAGCTCATCCCGGGGGATCCCAAGGCGTTCCCAGGCCAGCTGAGAGACATAGTCTCTCCAGCGCGTCCTGGGTCGTCCCCGGGGTCTCCTACCGGTGGGACATGCCCGGAACACCTCCCCAGGGAGGCGTCCAGGAGGCATCCTGATAAGATGCCCGAGCCACCTCATCTGGCTCCTCTCAACGTGGAGGAGTAGCGACTCTACTCCGAGTCTCTCCCGGATGACCGAGCTTCTCACCCTATCTCTAAGGGAGAGCCCGGACATCCTGCGGAGAAAACTCATTTCGGCCGCTTGTATCCGAGATCTCGTTCTTTCGGTCACTGCTGGAAATGTGACGCAGTTAATTCCCATGTCACAGTAATAAATCCAACTCACACGGTGCAGCGATGCATTTGTCTGGTATTGTTTTGATTTTTTTGACCTGCCTCTGTGAGTCTGTTTCTTTTTCCCCAGGTGACATGTGGGGTCAAATTAAAACAGATCCAATGAACACAAGGCCCCTTTTTATCTGCAAAATCAATATGCCCTTCAAACCATTTTCTTGAGATAATTAGTACATTCTAAAATTCTTAACTTACGTTGCATATAATGGTAAAAAACTGCGATCACCAAAATGAAAATGAAAATTATAGATTTAAATACTGTTGCACATGAAAGTTATTGTTTTTCCAGTTTTTACATATGAAGTCAAACATCAAAAACCATATCATTGGCGTTGTTCATATTTACTAAAACATTTACCAAAATCACAATTAAATAAGTACCGTTCACACCTCCAAGGATATTGTTGCTAAAAACAGACATTCAATCACCTGCAGAGTCCAAGGACTGTCAATGACAAACAATGCCACAAGGTGATTCATACATGAGTTTTGCAAGTGTTTGAAAAGCCATGTCAGCTTAAACAGATGGTCGAGGGATTCTGGTACATTAATGAAAGGTCCCCACTTCACACCAGTTATCTGTCTTGCTGACAGTTCATGTCCCTGTTGAGGACTTATCAAAGTTCCCCCATCATTTTTTCCCCTAGTTTCCTGACACATCCATTGCCGAGAGCACTCATTTTAACATCTTCAAGGCCAGTCAAACGAGCAGGAGGTGATTATGATGACCCCTCAAGGGACATAGGCGTACATTGTGTTTGCTACATTACTCTGGGAAAATACAAACCAACACCCTCACACAAACACAGACTAAAATATTTTAATTGAATTTCTTTAATAAACAGCTTTTATAGATCCGTTTCATTATAGTTTTTACCGCACAATTCGTTGTGCTTTTAAAATAATTTAATGGTGAACCCTCAGTAACTAAACACAAATTTGTAAAAAAAAAAAAAAAATTGTATGTAATTCAATGTACCCCCAAAAGAAATCATATAAAAATACTAAATATGGGACAAACATTATATGGTGACTTTCTTTGGCCACTAATGTTGCTGTCAACATCTTGCCGTTGAAACTAGCTGCACATTTGTCTGCAGTTGCAGTTTGAATATTTCACAGTATAGGAGTGCACTTATCTCATGGTCAACTGAATCTAATTTATTTATACAGTACATGCTATCTGAAGCACACTGAAATGTACAGTAAGTGCCACTGAGAGTCAGGTGTGATTTATTGATTTCAGCTACTCCTCTGTTCAGGTACATTTCCATTAAGTAAAGCTGTTTGCTTTGGTTTTCCCCAGCACAGTTATGACCAGTAAACCCTGATTGTCTAGCTGTGTAACCTACAGTACATTGATTTCACAAAAATGAAAGAACAGGTCAGACTCCAGCATTTTGTGTTGGTACATTATTATAAATTTTATATATATCTATATATCATTAAGAAAGAGACTAATGCTTGTGACCTAGGAAGAAGAGTTCTATTAAAGGAGCTGCTCACTGGTGCAGAATGTCCTTCTCACACCAAACAATCACGGACTTTGATACAAGGGATGCTAACCCTGCTCTCTGCTCATTACACCTCTCTCCACGAACATGCCCCTCTGACACACGCTATACCTTGGTCACCAGGGAGGACAGGGCAGAACACAGCAAAACATGGTGTGTTTGATAAATGGAGGCAGCTTCTCAGCTTTACATGGGGTGACTTGTTTACAGGATAGCCATCACGGACAGAACCCCAAGAGAACATCTGTGAGATCATGCTGACAAGCTAAGTCAAAGCCATGACAGGCTGTGGTGAAGAACATCCCTCAACCACCACTTTCACAGTGGGCAAGTACAGATGTGTGAAGCTATCTCTATCTCCATACAGTGATAATGGAATGAAAACGGGCTGTGAAACACTTTTTTTTTTTTTTAATGGAATGTTTTTTATTCCATGTTGCCTTCAGTGTCCAGCAAATTGTTTAGCCAATGTCATATCAGCTCTAAGTTGGACAGAGGCGCAGTTTGAAATGTTTTCAAGGGAGAAGCAATAAACGAGACAACCTCAGCTGACCCCAACCACATTTTTACAGATCAGAAAGTGACACCAATTCCCTTACTGTTTTGACAAAGTACAAATAGTTTTAGAACATTCTAAATTATGAGTTGTTGATTTTGCTCCGAGGAAGCAGGAATCAGGAATTAAAAAAAGAAAAATACTAAAACAAATACTACTATAACACGAATGCCAATTATTGATAGCTCAGATTGTGAGATGGGGAAAAAAACTGGAGATGAGCAGTAGGGTGACATACTTTTTGAAACCGGACTGCTTCAGTACCAAAATTTACATTGGTTTTAAACAGTTTTATTAGAACAAGTCCTAGTTTGAAGACATTTTTAACCACAGTCTAATAACAGATATTGATCAAGCACATCTTCCTCCAAATCTTAAACAAAAATGCAACATCTGTATTCTCAATGTAGTCTTCTGTCATGCCGGCATGCCTCTTCATTCATAGTTGCATGTTTATCTCAGATTATCCTGCCAGATTTCATCCTCCAGAATAAACATTAACCTGTACCTCTGTTGTTTTTTGAATTAAGCATGAAGCAGTACAGATTAATAAGATACTGAAACATGTTTGTGGCTTTTCCCCCTACATGACAGGAAAGATAACATTGTTTTTCAGGTGAGTAATATACAGATGTAAAAGCAGGATTCCATGTCGTCACGGCACAGGTGCTTCCTGGTAGTAGTAGCGATGGTAAACCAATGCAAAATCCCCAAAACAGTCAAAACTTGCAAATACTGAGTGAAGTGTGAGTTCACTGCACAAAGGAGCAATTTTCAAACACCCATTTGACATTGATTTACGGTTTTGTTCGTACATCATGACGATTCAATAGCACTGAACGAAATCATATCCATGTTATATCTGAAAAGCAGGAAGTGCAGCGATTGAAACTGAGATGACAAGCCAATCACATTTATTTTTCCTATCCCTGGTTTGTGCTTCATGTTTTTACAAATAAGCTTTGATGAGTGGCTTTTCAAGGAGCATGAATGTGTTTGCTGATTCATGGAAGTGTGGAAAATATTTCAATTTGCGCTTGTGTGGTACTGATTGATGTATTATTTGTCATATTGCTTTAGGGTGCATTCAATGGGATTTTTATACAAATAGTATGTTTTGGTTGGTCATTGTGGTACATTTTGTATATCACCAGCACAATGTGGTCACAGCCTTGCAAAACAAATGGATAAACACCAAAGAAAGAAAGACAACAAAATAAAATGCTTTTTACCCTACACTATGGACTGTATGTAATGCTAAAAGGGGGCAGCGGGGGGAGGGGGCAGCCGTTTGTGTTAACATTTAGCTTTATGAGACTATGGGCCATTAAGTACAGAATTACTCTGAAATGTCTGCAGGGGGTTCTTTGTTAGCAGTCTACAAGTTACATTTCTGAAACAATTGGTTTTAGACGGTCAGGGATTATTGCCGTACAGTTAAAGAAGAGCAATATTCATTTTTCTCAATATTGGACATCAATGGACTACAGATAGGTCAAATCTGTAAATGCCTTTGACATTATTCTTTACATTTTTTTTCCATCTTGGTGTTCTCGAGGGATTGGATGATCTCACATTAGAAAAAGTTTTTTTTTGTGCTCATATTGTCTTAATTTTACCAATTTTCACTCAGTCAAAGCATATTTAGAGTGGACTGAGATCTAAAATCAGGTTTTATAGGCACAGTTTAGCGATGGAGCATACTTCCCAGATGTCCATATGTAACTGGTCAGGAAAAGACTCAGATTGAGAAAAAGTTGCCATTTTTCCCCTCTTATGCAGTATAATCAAAATGATATAATAAGAATAATTGTACATACAATTGAATTACTCGACAAATCTCATTTTGGAAGCATAACACATTTTTTTGCTTTCAAGTTCGGATTTGGACCTTCTTATGTGTAGCTTGCCATTGAATCTTGATATTGTATCTTGTTTGCTTTTTGTTCTTTGTAAATGCAATTGTTTTTTAGTGCTCTTCACCTCTGCTTCTCTGCACGTGGCTCTTCATCGCTGTTTAATGTTTATCGTGGGCATATAATTGAGCATGTGGTCGCTGTTATGACACAAAACCATTTTCTTTTGACAGAATTGGCTAACCACTTCCTCGGTATTGCGCTGTGATCCTCCAATAATGAATGTGTTTATCACTGCTGATATTTCACAATCACTTTCTTATTTACAGCTCTGATTGGATCAATCTCCCGCCCCATTTGGATGCCTCTGCTAACTGCCCATCCAGATATCAGTCACACTCAACACTTGCTATCTCTATCTTGACTCAAAGCTTTACTTACTGCTCTCTGGCATGACTCCATTCTGTCAGCTCATTCTGTCATTATGTTATTCCACTAAAAAGTTGACTGAAAAAAAAATCATAAGAATACTGATATCTTGCAGGCTCTTGAACATGTTCTAGTTATTCCTGACCCACAATCCTTTTTTGAACTTTTGCACCATCTTTTATTTACCTCTCAGCTAAGATGTGCTGTATCTTTGAGCGAACGGGTGAGTGAGCGAGAGAGGCGGAGAGCTCACGAAGACACCGTTCTCGTCTTTCCAATGGGTGACTGAGCCTGTGATGGAGGACATGGACTACTGCTGCATAGTCATCACTCACAAACTTGATAAATGAATACGTGGGGCGCTGTGATGAGGGAATTGAGCAGAGAGAGAGGAAAAATCTAAGCTTTAGCTCCTCTTCTTTGGGCTCACGGGTCTACCTCCCTATTTTTAATGAATCATGGCATTGATGTGTGAAGGAAACAGAAAATGTGCCATTTAGGGAGAGAAACTATCAACCTGTTCTGTCTTGTCCATTGTCTGGGATTTGAGCAAGAAAATCAATTTGTCATGACACTTTGCCGATAGAAGTAATCCCCTCCTTCTCTCCCCTCAGCTTTTATCTGATATGCGCACCAAATACAAGCCCTGCGCATCCATTTTGGGACACACTCCCACATGCTTCAAGCTCATCTTTCAGAACTAATCAGCATACTGCACGTTAAACGTGGTGGCTGTGGAGAGTCAAGCCTGTTTGTCCAAGAGAAAGTAGAAAATATGGCAACGAGTTGGACTGTAATAGTCCAGGGCAACATGTCTCATGGAAATGTGTCTCATAATGTGTCTCCACACAGTACTTGGGAGGAGGAGGAGGGAATTTATTATCAGGCAAGAGATCCAGTCATGAAGGCCGACCTGACAAAGTTTTCCCTCGGTCCAATCAATCACGTATCCTCCGCAAAGAGGCGCCACCGCAAGGGGCTCTCGGAGGCTTTGCCAGCAGATTAGTCACAGCCAAGTCGCATTTCTCTGCCTGCACCGGCATGAAGATGGAGTGATGAAGTAAGGGGGGAGGGTAGAGCAATAGGCAATAGGTAAGTAAAAGTAAATGATGGAAAGGAAGAGGTTGAGGAAAAAGAAGGGGATGGTTAGTCATTAATGATAATCAAGACAAAAAAAGGTTACCCAAACAAAAAGGCTGAAACTGAAACCGGTTAACGACAAATCTTAATTGATGAGTGACCAGCAGTGGTTATTTAGAGAAAAGGCACGTTCTACACAACTTTTAAAGCTGTGTTTCATCAAATCATTATCAGTATTTACAAGCTAGTGTTCCCTCAAAATAATACTCTCTTGATTCATCATTTAGACTTGCTTTTACCTTTGGTCTGACAACCTTAACACAGTTCCAATGCAAAAAAAAGTTAAATCATTCCATTCATTCATTAATTGCATGTGAACTATGAGAATAATAGATACCTAATTTTATTTCATTTCGCACTAATGCATTTGAAACCGCAATGACCGTTTTGAATTTATGCTCTGCTAAAAAATTTAAAGCGTCAATAAATAAAGAAATAAAATAAAGAAATAGAAACTGTATATAAAAACTGTAAATAAAACCTTTTTTTCCATTCCATTTAATTTGTCCAGCTTCACATAATTCAGAATAATGTGTTCAAGTTTGGACGTTAAACTTTAGATGATCATGCTGTTAAGTGTTGACTTGATAAGTGCACGTTGGACCATCACCTTAAAAAGTGCATTAGCAGGATTAAATAACAAATGTGTTGTTTTTTTTATAATTGATGAAAGAGCTGTGTTGTCCTTTGGGACCACAATTAAAGAAATGCGATGCACAATAAAAGGTCTCTTGTCTTAAAAGTAAATGGTTCTAATAGGCCATTAATTTCCAACTAAAACCGCTAATGCAACAACCATAACATCTACATTTATAGAAGGCAAATGAAACCCATAATTCTTAAAGATGTGCACTTTTCTAAACAAGGATCTCCAATAATTGTTTAATCAAGCATCAAAACGTTGTTCTCCTATCCCTGTGTGCGCCCTTCATGGTTTTTGGGAGAGCCAGCTGGCCTCTAGACAACTTCTCTGGTCATGATGTGGCCATGGTGACGATATTCCTGTGGAAAGCTCTGGGAAGTGGACTGTGCCGCTGGCAGCTGGGAGTGAGGAGCTTGACAAGCATGTCATGGTCCACTCCAGCACCATCTGGTCTTACAATTTCAACAGAAAGTTTGGTTTTAAACCTGATTTCATTTTTTTTTGTGCCCCATCAATGTAAACAAACAAAATTGTAAAGTTTATATAATGTGTCAACGACATTTCTGCGTTTAATCTTGTTCACCCTCATTAATATTCACCAAATGCTTCCAATAGTTGGGATGAGTCTTGGATTGTGAATCGATGGACCAGGTGGTCATTGTTGTCCACCTGCTACCTTCTTCTTCTGGTCCGTTAATCTCTCTTTCCAGTCGTCATAGGAAACAACATTCACTGCCTGAGCATTTGTAGCTGCAGTCACGCACTTGAATGATCTTGATTTACCAAAAGCATCATTTTGTATGTGATTTTGAGAGTAACCTTGCAGTGCCCAATAAATTCTAATGGCGGAATATTAGATCAGATCAGGCCATTTTCTGACATGCCTTTCTTTTATTTTATTTTCTAAAACCATTGATTTCTTTCTATTCAGGCATACGATACAGAAAAACTCTTAACTGCAAGAAGCACACAAGCATATTATTTCAATTATTCATTGGATGTGTATTCTTCTGTTTTTTGTTCACTATGCCAATTATTCCTCACTGTGTTGTTTGCATCACAAACGTTACAGTACACAGTGAACCACAGCATACACCTGCAGGCAAGGAGCGCGACACAGATGTATGATCAGGCAGAGGTTACGGCTACCCTTTGCATGTGAAACTGATACATTAATTAATTATACAAAGATATGAAAATAGTGAGTGGTATAATTATACAAAGATACGAAAATAGTGAGTGGCATAATGGTCGACGGATTAGCACATCCACCAAACAGTGCAAAGGTCATTGGTTCAATTCCAGGCTTCAGCCTTCCTGTGTTCTCCCTGTGCCATGTGTTTTTTTTTCCCGGGCACTCCTGTTTTCTCCCATGTTCTAAAAACATGCAAATTGAAGACTACTACTACTAATAATACTTTTTTCCCATTTTAGTTACTGGTTTGTGCTTTACATTGATTTTTCAACAAAGTCAATGATTTCATCATTAAAATGAATGAAGGAGCTGAATTTGCGTATTTTCTGTTCAAAAACATTGCCGAGATGGGAAGAGAGAAATTGCACTTTCAGCGCCTCCAGCGAATACGCACACATTAATTGTCGACGTAGGCAGTTGGCGGAAGCCCTATCACATAGTCTTTAAATCCCCAATATACGGGTTTTATCCCTCATGTACTGCATTGCTGATGTTTAATAGTGTGTCTAATAGTTGGTGTTTTTATTCTATCACATTTTCTTAACATTGTAAAATTGATTGATGCAATAATTAAAGACTATAAAAACAAATGTTTTTCAATTAAAGTCAAATTGTTTTGTTTTATATCCAATTCCAGAGAAAACATGAACCTCAAGGCAACCTCATCTTGCAGTGATCCTACTTCAAGTAAAGATTACACTTATGTAACAATTATCTTACTGTTATTACTTCCACACTCTGAAACACTGTTGAAAACTGAGACACATATTTTTAACAACATACCTAAACCAATCAATCTGTGTTCTCTGATTTGCTTTCTGCACATTGTGCTAGACTGGAATTGACCAGCTTGATAAAAGTTGGGGACTCACAGCCAAGTGATTTGCTGCCACAAGAAACTGTCACCCTGTAACAGGTTTTGAAGCTTCACATACAGTATATTGTACTTTATTACTTTTATTTAACCACAAAAATGTGGTTTTATTGTCAAGGAAGAAACTGGTTGCCGTAAAGAGGGGAGGCGGAAGAAAATCTATATTGGGGCTTTTTTAAGAGCGATTTTCACTATGTGCTGAGCATTTGTTGTACATCACTTTCCAACAGAGACTGCATTTTTCATTATCCCATTCAAATATACACATGGTATAGATCTTGTAGAATTGTAACGTGACAGTTACATAATGTCGAGTCGGTAACTTTTCAAATCAACCTAGTTCGTAATCTCTCAAATTGTAGCGCCCCCCTGAAATCCCTTTGCAAATATCTTCGAAAAAATCCATGCTCGTACGGATACTGTGTTTGCACAATTGAAATTGGCAACCCCAGAAGTGTTTCCCGATAGTTTTGAGCAACTATCAAAATCAGAACAGATCTGCAAACACATCAATGAGTTAACGAGCAAGTTTTATGTATTGGACTTTGTCCACCCAGCTATTAGATAAGGTGTATTGTTAATCAAGTTTAAGGGTTGATGCATTGTCTTTAATCATGTCTTGGAAAGCAGATCAGTCTCTTCATTATCCTGAGGTGGAGAATGCTGACCCAGCCCAAAGTGCTACAAGTCTATTATCTTACCATTATTAATCTTTCCTTGCTCACATACTGTAAGCTTGATGCACTTATTTCCACCATATTGCTTGTGCAAATGTGCACAGTCATACATTTACGAGAATGCGCGCGGCAGGAATGACCCCTGGCACATCTTTTTCCTACATGACATGACTACGCTCAGTTTTGAAAACAAGCAACTCCACATCCTCTCCTCAGGGGAGCCATTCTTTGTTAAAGCCTATTAACCTCTACAATGAGCAGGGTACAGGTTCACAGTCTCGGCCACTTAAGTTTGATCGTGACCTTACTTTGGGCTTACATCTGTCTAATGTGCCATGGCTTGGCTCCTCGCAAGTGCAGATTCTTATCTACCAAATCAGACCTGAGTGGGAGCAAACAGGACAGGAAGGGCAAGACCAAGTCATTTAGTGACTTTTCCAACTTTCCAGGACATAAATCGTCTGCTTTGTTAGTTGTATCAGCACAAGGCATTCTAGCCCTGGCTTAATTGTCACACTTGCATTATCATTCCCAACAATATTTGACTATCCATCTATTCATTTTCTACTCTTTATCCCATTCAGCTTATATTTCCAAATTGAATAAATGAATTCACATTAAAAAAAAGAAAGAAATCATCTGTATAAACAGACTTTGCTTAATATTTTCGAAGCAAATACATTTTTTTCTGAATAGAATGCCAAATCTGTCCTTCGATTATTTTTCTTTGCAGTACCTTAAGCGTAATCTTTTTAGAGGGTGCATGTTTTGGCACATCCATTCTTAGAGCCCTTCAGAGATGTTCTATGGCTGAGTCACTCAAGGACATTCACAGAGTTGCTATGAAGCTGCTTGTTTGATGTCACGTCTGTGTGCTTAGGATCATCGTCATCCTGCAGAAAAACGGAGTGTCACCCTAATTTGAAGTCATACATACTCAGGAGCAGGTTCTCATCAAGCATGATTCTATACATTGCTGCACAAGCTAATCTCACATCCCACCAGTGAAGAAAAAACAAACAAACAAAAAAAAAAACATCCCCACACCATATGCTTCTCAGTAGGGATAGCAATGGCCATGTGATGAGTGGTGCCTGGTTTCCTCCCAAATTGACTTCTGGCACTCCAGCCAAAGAGTTCAATCTTTGTCTCATCATCCCTAAGAATTGTGTCTCTTGTGTTTTGAGAGTTCTTGAGGTACCTTTGGGTAACTGCCAGGTGGGTTGCTATGTGCCCATTGCTGAGCAAAGTGTTCCCATCGGGCCACTCTCCCATACTGTTCTCCTCTTTCCCTGAGGCATGTTGGAACTCTGACAGAGTCACCATCAGTCACCTCCTGCACTAAAGTCCTTCTCCCTCTGTCATTTAGTTTAGACAGGCAGTAAGCTCCAGGAAGTGTCCTGGTGGTCACAAACATCCTTTTATGGATGATAGAGGCTACTGTGCTCAGTGGGACTTAAAATCAGCTCTCTTTTTTTCTGTTACCGTCCCCAGATCTGTGCCTAGAGACAATCCTGCTTCTGATGTCTACAGACAATCCCTTTAACTTTATGTTTGTTCTGTGCTCAGACATGCACTGTAAAACTACAGGAAATTCTATAAAGTTCTATAAAGTTCAATCATCTTAATTTCCTGGCGATGTACTTAAATTAAGTACGTAGTAGAAACATTTTAAGAGTGATCAGTGAAAAAAGAATAGACCTTCATGGTGAAGGATGTGATTTTTTTTATGAACTATAAAGAAATATATTGGGATTATGGGATGTTTAGTGCAGGATTCTGAGGGGAGGGACATAATTAAATCAATTTTGGTATAAAGGTCATTTAGTGGAATCAGTGAAATGCATTAAATGCTTTCTGTATCGCTTCTTATGACAAACAAAACCATTTGTATTCCTCTCAGCTTGTTTTAGTTGCTCACAATTATTGCACCATAGCAATGATTAATATACAGTTGCAATCCAGAAGACTGAGATATTCAAGAAAACTCACAAGTCCAGTTCCAAATCAAGACGCCATAACTGCTACATTTGTATATTGTGAATAGTTAGTCATTGTTCCAAATATAAGAAGAGCAAAGTCTCAAAACACAAGTGCTTTCACGGAGTGCCACTTCTTTTTAATGATGTCCGGCTCTGTGTCTACCTCTGCCGTCAGCAAAATGGCCTCTTATCCATCTTTGCATACCTAAATATAGACTGCAGTGACATAATAAGACATTCATATGTAGAAAAGCGTCTGAAAAATGAATTTCAATTGAGATGATAAGATGGCTATTTGGTATGAGTCTGACAATTTTTAATCTAATTACCGTAATTTCCGGACTATAAGCCGCGACTTTTTTCCCAAATTTTGAACCCTGCGGCTTATAGTCAGGTGCGGCTTATATAAGATTTTTTTTGGGTGATTTTTGTGATGACTTGATCACTTTTACACACTCGTAAAAAGGCTGTGGACCACTGTTGTGCGGTATCTTGAAGAAAAAAACAACAACAAAAATACTATTTTGAAACACTACTATGGCTGCTGCTTATTCTGGCTGTGTTGCTTGTGACTATTATGAGTTTTAGTAGGAATGCACGCTAGGTGACCTGCGTCAAAGGGCTCTAAACCCTTTCTCTTACTCTGCCATGTGACTCAGAGATTACACAAAGCAGTGGCACTGTTTGGACCATTTGCATTGTATTAAAACCCAATCAATCAGCATTTAAATTCAATTCTTCTGACATTTTGCTCATCAAAAACAAGTTGTAATGAATGTGAACTTTTAATGCATTTTATTCAGAAGGTTACTTTGAACCCTGAGGCTTAAATGGCGGCGCGGCGTATTTATGGATTTTTACGGCTTTCTGTGTACTGTCTTTCTTTGTAAAAAAAAACTCATGTGCACGTGCGGCTTATAGTCCAGTGCGGCTTATGTAAGAAAAAAACTAAAATATCCCTGAATTTTAGCTGGTGCGGCTTATAGTCCGGTGCGGCTTATAGTACGGAAATTACAGTAAATGTTTAACTCTCAGCAGGATTCGTCGAGGAGCGCACATTGCGCTTTACAATGACATATAAAACAAAGATGAACTTCTATACAAGTTTTATATGCAGGCATTACAGACTAACTTTTTTTTATGAGCACAGGGGCCCCAACCTTACATTTCAGGGGTGCACACTGTAATTCAACTTATGTAAATGTTCACACTTCCACTCATTTTTACAATACTACTGACAAATGGGCTGAAATGTAGGAGCTTGTCAGTACTAGAAAATCACTACTACTACTACGACTACTACTACTACTAATAGTAATTCACTGGTTTCACATACACAACTACATTAAAAAATTAATTGCACTGACTTGAATTTTAGGGTCCTGTAATGTATTCATCCTTTTATTCTTGTTCTCACATTTCAGTATGTTGTTATACTGCAGAGATGATGCTCTTATACCCATTTTTCCAAGCCATCATTTGTTCCAGAAAATGTCACTTTGTACGCTTTATGCATGAGTGCACATCACATTAAAATTCACATTTGATTCAATAGGCCTATATGCACTCCCAAGGTAGAGACGGGGTACCCAAGGGAGTTTAGTAAATAGGACTTGAAGACGAACTGGTGTTCATTTCACCAAGAAATGTTGATGAAAAAGAGTGTGGGTAATGTCCTCAGGGGAACGATGAGGAGATTAGACAGACACAGTCGCTCTGGCATTGAGCAGGAACTCATAGCAAAGTCATATTTTATAGTGTGAAGTTACAAATCTCTGGAGGAATGCTAAAAAATGCCTTAATGCCACGCTCTGACAAAAATGGTGTGTCTCCCACACGTCATCCACACTGTATCTCATAACACCAGAAGATTACACAAAGATACCAATAGCAGCTTTCCCAGGTTAGACATGGATAGTTTCTATAGAATGTTCAGAAATGTCTCCATGATGCAGAAGAACAGCCAATACTTGAGCAAAATTACGTCTTCTTTTCAGAAACAGATGTCAGAATCCAACCCCCTCAATGCCCCATAGACATCTTTCATTAATAGAAATGTGATCATCCTTAGAGAGTGCGAAGGATGGTCTAGTTAACACTCCTTCACTGGTTCTTTTTTACAATTTGCTTAGAGTATGGCCTTCTGTGACCAGCGTCTTGCACCGGTGCATAATCAAGACATCGAGTAAATATGACTGCAGCTATTAAGGATAACCAGGCTGAATAAAATATATAATTGAAAACAAAGAGATACATTTGAAAAGGGCTACAAAGTCAGAAAACACCACTAACGATGGTCCAGCAGCAAATTTTCCTCAG
Organism: Syngnathus scovelli; assembly: GCF_024217435.2. Taxonomy (NCBI): domain Eukaryota; kingdom Metazoa; phylum Chordata; class Actinopteri; order Syngnathiformes; family Syngnathidae; genus Syngnathus; species Syngnathus scovelli. The sequence goes on along the minus strand of NC_090851.1, from coordinate 7,082,736 downwards.
TGGTAGCTTTATGTGGAACACCCGCGGAACACGTCCCAACGGAAACTTCCACGTTCTAACTAGATGCCCTTGTAATCCCCATCAGCTCGACTCTGCCTTGTGGCTGTAATGAAGGCCTGTCAAAACATTTCTATCAAGTGAGAATGACTTGAATAAATCTAGGAAAATTGGAAAATTTCCATTTAAGCGTTCATAAATTATAATTAGCTCCACGATTTTCATATGACAATAGTGAAAGCCTCTTTTGCAGTCTTCAAAGGAAACCTGGAAAACAAATGCTCATTTTTACACTATGTTCTAACATTTGATAAAGGTCAATGTAATTTGAAAAATAAAATGGCGTGTCACATTTTTCCTTACTATTAAATAAAATGCTAAGTGCTTAACACCTTGAAATGAACAAAGATGAAAAAGAATGCATTAATTAGAATGTGCATAAATTCCCACTTGCTGTGAATTAAAATTCATGTATGTTAAAAATGTCATTATTAATTTAAACTGTTCAAATCTGCTTTTGATTCCGTTATCTTTTATCTCTCTGATGTTTTGTGTTGAACAGGATACATGTGCAATATAGATGACTTTGACCTATTTAAGATAAGCACAGAGGAGGTTAAAACAAACAAAAGTGAACATTTTTTTGTTCACGCAGCTCTTTAGCTGTGCTCAGTCCCTGACTGGCAATGAATGATCTTCAACATATTTCAAACTGCCTTTGCATCAATATACAAAGATAATCAAGCAGTTGGTCCCCATTTTTATCTCATAAAGGTTTGCCTGATTAACACTTTCACCAAATTAAAGATGCATCACAAATGGTTCATTAAATAAGTCATAGAATCTGTATAGGAACACAAACAAATGACACGTTAAAGTAGCAATTGATTGGTTTAATGTTCCAATGAAGTTCAGAATTGGCACACTGATTAATTAACACATTGGACTTACTGTTTTAGACAACTATACTCACTTTTTAGGACACTATATGTGTAAAAATGCTGCAGTACAAAATTATTGTGGGTCTTGTTTTCTGTCTACATCTAAAGTTATGTTTGTCTTGATGAGAAATATTTTTGAGCACGCTGCAATGCTTTAGCTTTAATGTAAAACTGTTTTCCCATCAAAGGGGAGCATAAAATGCCCTATGACAAGAGTTGATGCACCCACACAAGCACACCCACGCGCACACACATGATGCATGCTGCCTTCCTCTGACTGATATAATTTTGTTAAATAGATAAATCAAATTTTGAATAGTGATTCAGGGTTCATGTGTGCATGTTGCTAACATTTGTTGTGGAATAATGCATACATCTAATGTGCTGCATGACGATGTGGCTTGTGCTGTCAAAGTTGGTTTTGTTGCACGGAAATAAGTACACTAACACAATTAAATCCTTTCATTCATTAAAACTATAATATGAGCATCACTCAGGCAGGACTGCATGTTTAAGAAATGCTGGTATACAATACCTTAAAAATAAAGTTTTATTCTTTTAAGTACATCAGTCTCTGTTTTGCACTCGACCAACTATTGATGATTCTGAAATTCTCCATACTATTCCATCAAATATAGTATCAAAGGCCAATCAATATATTTAAACAATGAGGGAAAAATACAAATCGAGTGAGTAACCCTTCTTTCTTTCTTAATGTTATATTCAAACTGTATTTGATTTCTACAGGCCCTTACGCAACCTTCCTTGTCCCAACTGAGCGGTATGCCCGTGCTCACTCAATCTTTGTTTCACTTCATCGCTTGGTGCAACTGATCATCTTGCAAATGCTTAATTAACAGTTACATATTCAGCAAAGCTACTGCGTGCGCCTTTCTGTTGGATGGTGCATGTTTCTGCAGTTAAAAGGTTAATCAAATGAGCTTTTCTGCATGTGATGCTTGAGCAACCTTGTGACATGATGGGATGCATGAATACTCACACATCACTTCAATCATGTGCATGTGTGAAAGTGCAACCATAGTTATTTGTTATTCATGTTACAGTAACGGGATGGTTTTAAAATCCATGCTATAAAGTAGTTTAAAAGTACTTTTAATATGTAACGATCTAGTGTGAAACTAAAAAGGTCAAGGTGGAATGAATCTTGCGCCATCAACACAAAAGATTCAGAGCAAAAACTAACAAATAAATATTGGGCTTTTTTTTACACCCACATGTATAAAAGTAACAAAGTACAAAAACGAAAAATGGTATGAAGCGTGAAGTCTCAAAGGGCGGAATAAAATCAGCAAATAGTATTCTCACCAAAAGCATGTATACCACCAAAAATAGTCAAATTAGTTATTTTTGATATTACAGGATGTTGAGCTCTAAGTAGAGGTTAAAATTGTATACTCTTCATTGTATACTCTTCATTTTAACCATTTTTAATTCCATGTATATGTACCAGTAAATGCCACAAATACTGTTGAAAGAACATTTTGCATTCAAGCTTGAGTTATTTCTGTCAGATGCTAAAAGGCCTTCAAATATTCTGAATCCATCAGACATTCTACTTTTCTCCAAAGCTGTCTCCATTCCCCAGTGATTCTAAAATTGGAGCCCATTTCTGGGCAATTGTATTCAGGTCCAAATCTGAAAAGGACTGGCATATGCAGTGGCCCTCGAGGGACTCTTTTAGTGTTGGCTGTCTAATTAGGTGTGGTACCAGCTTGGCTCACCAGTATTTTCACATATGCATGTTCACCAGTCAGCCAGTGAAGCAAATTTCAACCATTACTTGAATTGTGTCTGAGATTAATGTGAAATGGCCAACTTGTGGGAGAATACGTAAGAGAAAATATAGCGTGAGAGATAGTGATGTGCATTCTAGTTAGTTTAGGTGAACCACATCTTTTGAAGCAGTTCACTCAATAGATTTGTTCAAACGAATCGTTCAAGTCCTCCAATATGTTTTCCAATGTGTTTTATACGGACACTGCTTACACTGAGTGCCAAAAGTCCCAATGATCGTGACCCATGTTAGTTCTTGTCTTGCTTTATTTTAACCCCTTTATAGTAAGTTCTTGTCTTGCTTTATTTTAACCCCTTTATAGTACACCGAGTGCCAAAAGTCCCAATGATCGTGAGCAGCAGGGGGGGCCCCATTTCAACCCCTTACACTGAGTGCCAAGCAGGGAAGAAATGGGTACCATTGTTATAGTCACTGGTATGACTCGGCAGGGGTTTGAACCCACAACCTCCCAATCTCAGGGCGGACACTCTCCTCTTAGGCCACTGAGCTGGTAAACGCTTGTATCGTAGTATAACACTTATAGTCGTTTTTAAATAACGTGTATACCTAAATATTGTTATCCAATATATCTACTGCAATTTCACATTAAATTGCTGGTTTGAAATTTGCTTTTAATATTATTATTTTTAATAAACATTTATGTATTGTACTTTGCTAGGTGTTCGTGTACACAACGTGTTGTGATGACATCTGCTGTGGAATCTTAGGCTAGTCGCTTGTGAGCTGCTCCATAAAACCATACATGTTCCATGCACTGAGAGCAAGGCTTCCATGGGGTAGTGGTTAGTCCTCTGGGCTTTCACCCCAGCGACCCAAGTTCGAATCTCAGTGGCAACCCAAAAACTTTTATCATAGAAAATTTGCAACACAGTTGCTCGTGTAACCATAAAACCAGACATGTTCCATGTACTGAGCAAGGCTTCCATAGTGTAGTGGTTAGTGCTCTGGGCTTTCACCCCAGCGACCTAGGTTCGAATCTCAGTGGGACCCAAAAAATTTTATCATATAAAATTTGCAACACAGTTGCTCGTGTAACCATAAAACCATACATGTCCCATGCGCTGAGAGCAAGGCTTCCATAGGGTAGTGGTTAGTGCTCCGAGCTTTCACCCCAGCGACCCAGGTTCGAACCTCAGTGGGACCTAAATAATTTTATCATAGAAAATTTGCAACACAGTTGCTCGTGTAACCATAAAACCATACATGTCGCATGCATTAAGAGCAAGGCTTCCATAGGGTAGTGGTTAGTGCTCTGGGCTTTCAACCCAGCGACCCAGGCTCGAATCTCAGTTGGACCCAAAAAATTTTATCATAGAAAATTTGCAACACAGTTGCTCGTGTAACCATAAAACCATACATGTCCCATGCATTGAGCGCAAGGCTTCCATAGGGTAGTGGCTAGTTCTCTGGCCTTTCACCCCAGCGACCCAGGTTCGAATCTCAATGGGACCCAAAAAATCTCAGAGCTAGTGTTAGGGTTAGGGTTAGAATTAGAGTGAGGGTTAGAGCTAGGGTTAGAGGTAGGGTTAGGGTTAGACTTAGTGCGAGGGTTAGGGTTAGAGTTAGGCTTAAGGTTAGTGTTAGAGCGAGGGTTAGGGTTAAAGCTAGGCTTGAAGTTAGAATTAGGGTTAGAGTTAGTGCGAGGGTTAGTGTTAGTGCGAGGGTTAGGGTTAGAATTAGTGCGAGGGTTAGGGTTAGAGTTAATGCGAGAGTAAGAGCGAGGGTTAGGGTTAGAGCTAGGGTTAGGGTTAGAGTTAGTGCGAGGGTTAGGGTTAGGGTTGGAGCTAGGCTTAGGGTTAGAGCTAGGGTTAGGGTTAGTGCGAGGGTTAGGGTTAGAGCTAGGGTTAGGGTTAGAGTTAGTGCAAGGGTTAGGGTTAGTGCGAGGGTTAGGGTTAGAGTTAGTGCGAGGGTTAGAGCTAGGCTTAGGGTTAGAGTTAGAGCGAGGGTTAGGGTTAGAGCTAGGGTTAGAGCGAGGGTTAGAGTTAGTGTGAGGGTTAGGGTTGGAGCTAGGCTTAGGGTTAGGGTTAGAGTTAGAGCTAGGGTTAGGGTTAGAGTTAGTGCGAGGGTTAGGGTTAGGGTTGGAGCTAGGCTTAGGGTTAGGGTTAGAGTTAGAGCTAGGGTTAGGGTTAGGGTTAGAGTTAGTGCGAGGGTTAGGGTTAGTGCGAGGGTTAGGTTAGAGCTAGGGTTAGGATTAGAGCTAGGGTTAGGGTTAGAGTTAGTGCGAGGGTTAGAGCGAGGGTTAGGGTTAGAGCTAGGGTTAGGGTTAGAGTTAGTGCGAGGGTTAGGGTTAGAGCTAGGTTTAGGATTAGTGTTAGGGTTAGTGTTAGGGTTAGGGTTAGTGTGAGGGTTAGGGTTAGTGCGAGGGTTAGAGTTAGGGTTAGAGCTAGGGTTAGGGCTAGGGTTAGGGTTAGAGTTAGTGCGAGGGTTAGGGTTAGAGTTAGTGTGAGGGTTAGGGTTAGGGTTAGAGCTAGGGTTAGGGTTA